>NC_136072.1:1121403371-1122758056 GCF_964261635.1 Lissotriton helveticus
CTTCGGTTTGAGTGAAACTTTCGAGACCAACGCGTGGGTGGCAAATATCCGGGCCGGGTGCCCGCACGGTGGTGAATAACAGCATTACGGTGGGGGCGAAGTGGATCATCATTCGGACCAGTACCAAGACAACCAATCGCACCTGTTGAACTACCATATCACTACAGTACCCGGAGCCTGGGGTGTGAGCGGACACAGACCTGGCCACCATGACAGGTAAGGGCGCGAAAGGTGGTACTACACAGACCAGACTGGAACGGTTCACCTACGATAATAGTGCATCTTCCCCAGCGGATGGTAAGACGCCGACGGAAAAAATGGCTGAGGGCATGAACAGGAAGAAGGTAACGCTGGATGATGTCATGAGAGCCCTAACGCAAGTCCAAGCGACGGTAGGCACGATATCCACCGAAATCACTCTCATACGAGCGGACTTCCATAAAATGTCAGAGAAAGTGAGCTCCATGAAGGTGGTAACGAAGTCACTGGTCGAGGATGTATCAGAGCTTCAAATAGCAATGGAAAAGATGTCGGCAAAAAATAAGGTACTGCGTGAAAGGCTGGATGATCAGGAAGGGCGCTCTCGGCGAAACAACATACGGATCCTGGGAGTTCCGGAGTCTGAAGGCACTAGAGCGATGGACCTATATGTGGAGGCACTAACTCAGAAGGAGCTCCAACCTAAGGGCCTCTCCGCCTTCTTCTCGGTTGAGAGAGCGCACTGGGTCCCAGGGGGACAGCCAAAGCCGGGTGCAGCCCCGCGCCCGATCCTAGCCAGACTGTTCAATTTTCGTGACAGGGATGCCATCTTGCAGGCGGCACGGGTGTCGCCACCGGTAAAGATCCAAAATTCCACATTAGCCTTTTTCCCAGACTATACGGCTGAGGTGGCCCGCCGTAGAAAGACATTCCTGGAGGTGAAGAAAGAACTCCGAAAACGTGAGATTCCCTACTCGATGCTATTCCCGGCCAAGCTACGTGTAGTGGCGGATAACAGGACCTGTTTTTTTGATAATCCCGAAATAGCCCGAGACTGGCTGGATGGGTGGAGGCCGGCTACCTAATCACGCCGCTCCAATAGAACTAACAGGTCTCGAGGAACAGGTGGGCTACGGAATTCCCAGGACTCTAGGCAAGACATGGAAGAACTTTCGCAGTTGAGAGACAGTGTTGATGAAGAAGCCAACGAGGAACAATGACCGCCGGTGATCATGAACATTTTAAGGTACCAGCGGTGCGGTTGACGGACTGCCATTGGACACCGGGCCAAGGGGCCCCCGGAGGATGTATGAGGGGCGGCCGTCTCCGGAGAGTCCTTCGCCCATCGAGCAAGTATAAACTGTAAGGGGAATGGGTTGAGCACTCCGCTTAGTTGGGGAGGCGGGCGGTTGTATGTCTGTGTAGCTGGAGGGCAGGGAGGGGGGGCGTTGGGGGGGGGGGGGAATGTTCCCAATGTTAGCAAAAGATTTGAACTGTTTGACTCGTAAAGGTTTATTGTGGTACATACACGAGAACACATGGAAAGCTATGCGACGGTTAGGTCAGAGTAAGTTCCGGAGCCGTTTCGCTCCAACACTACAGGATAGTAATGGCAAGTGATACGCGGGATGGTCAGATGGGCGGGGGATCTGAGCAAGGGCCAATACCACCTTTACAACTGATGACCTGGAACGTGCGGGGCTTGGGTGATAAGATTAAGCGTGGGTTGGTTCTACAGGCCATCCGAAGGGTAGGTCCCACAGTGGTTTTACTACAGGAAATACACCTGGTAGGTGCAGCTAGCCGGGCACTAGATAGGCGTGGGTATCAGATGATTGCACACTCGGAGTTTACCTCGGGGTCTAGGGGTACGGGTATACTGATGAAGAAATCGTCCCGGTTCATATTGCAATCCACTAAAACAGACGACCATGGTCGCTTCGCAGCAGCGCATGGCCAGTGGGAAGGGAAGTCACTGACTCTAGTATCTGTCTATATTCCGCCGGCGCTTCACACGGTCGCCCTTCCAGACTTGGGGAAATTCCTACTGGAGCTCCCAGAGGGAGACCTCATACTGGGAGGAGATTTTAATGCAGTGGTACACAACGTGCAGGATAGATTTCCAATCCGCACGCTGAACCTGGCCCCGTCTAGATTCAGTGATTTCCTGGTGGCTCAGGGTTTGACGGACCTCTGGAGACAGTTCCATCACACCGACAGACAGTACACCTACTACTCCGCAGTCCATGACAGTCTATCACGCATTGATTATTTTCTTGCCTTGGGAGGGGGCCTCCTCACAGTGAGCGACGTACAAATTAAACCCAGGGGCATCTCAGATCACTCACCACTGACACTGACATTATCTTGTCCCGCAGTAGCTAGAAGACGAATTTACCCAATCTTCCCCGGGTACCTCAGGGTGCCGACCGTGCGTAAAGACTTGAAGAAGGCTACACGGTATTATTTTGCCGAGAATGCGGCCTCGGTGACGTCGCCGTCGGTCCTCTGGGAGGCCTACAAGACGGTCCTGAGAGGGCGGGCAATAGCGTCCGTAACAGGATACAAACGAGCCCAGAGGGAGGAATTGACGAAATTAGAACTCGAACTTGAGCAGGCACACCTGACACACATGACGGACCCGACCACAGACACACTCCACACACTGCAGCTCTGTCAGCGACTTCATGGCGACCATCTTCGCAGGAAGACGGTCGAGGACATCACAGCGACGACACACAGAATCTATGATATCGGGGATAAGGCCAGCAAGCTTTTAGCCTGGCTAGATACGAAAAAGGGAGGGGCCAAGCATATACTACAGTTGAAAGGCTCCAACGGTGAGGCCGAAACGCGGCCTTCCGTGATAGTTGAAATCCTAGCGGCGCACTTCCGAGACGTATATACCCCTGAGGTGGTCATAACTCGGGATGAGGCGACGGTGGCACTACACGGCGTAGCAACACAAACACTGGCGCAGGGGGCACGGGAAGAACTCGACGCAGATCTGTCGGCGACTGAAATCCAACTAGCGATCCATGCATTACGCGTGGGTAAAGCTGTAGGACCCAATGGGATCCCGGTGGAATGGTACAAAACTATATCTGAAGAGATAAGTACGCCACTGTTGGATATGTACAACGAAAGCCTAGCAAAGGGAGTTCTGCCCCTTGACCAAAGAGTCGCCACCATTGTGGCAATCCCGAAACCAGGTAAGCCGCCAGATGAGACCTCGTCCTATCGTTCCATCTCCCTCCTCAACGCAGAAGCCAAAATATTGGCGAAACTGCTGGCTACCAGACTGATGCCACACATGGCACACCTGATACATCCGGATCAGTCGGGGTTCATGCCTCACAGGAGTACGGCGCATAATCTCCGAAGATTGCATGGAGCGCTGGCAAGGGCGCCGTCACTAACGGAACCAACGGCTATTCTGTCACTGGATGCCAGGATGGCATTTGACATGGTGGAGTGGCACTATCTTTTTGCGGTATTGGACCATATGGGCTTCGGACCAAGGTTTATCTCGTGGATTCGTCTGCTGTATACTGAACCGATGGCGCATGTGATGGCGAATGGTCATATCTCCCGTGACATAGCCTTGGCTAGGGGGACAAGACAGGGATGCCCGCTCTCACCCCTGCTGTTTGCGCTAGCCCTAGAACCGTTGGCAGTGGTACTTAGAACATCCCAGCTGCTGAGAGGAATAAGATGGGGGGACACTTGGGAAGACAGGGTCTCATTATATGCGGACGATATGTTGATTTATATGTCGGAGCCCGAACAGGGGATCCCGATGCTGCTGGCACTGTGTGAACGACATGGTCACACCTCTGGCTACAAAATCAATTAGACCAAATCGGTAATATATGCACTTAGCGGCCCCGCCCCGGCCCTACCAACCGACTGTCCCTTGACAGTGGCGACCGAAACATTTAAATACCTGGGGATAGCCATCACCCGGGACAGTAAAGCCTTCTACGACCTAAACCTACTACCGCCGCTCACGCGGCTTCAGGCGGACACGAGACATTGGAAACTGCTCCCGCTAACGTTACTAGGAAGGGCGGCCCTATTTAAAATGAAGGCACTACCGCGTTTGCTTTATGTGTTAGAAAATACGCCGGTGTTAGTACCACCCTCATACTTTCGCAAAGTGACATCGGCTATAACTGGACTGCTGTGGGGTGACCGCCCAACCCGAGTAGCACACGGGAAATTGATCAGAGACTGGTACAGTGGTGGGATAGCCCTACCAGACGTGCAACTGTATTACTGGGCGGCTCACCTCAAGATTATCAACCAGTGGCTCCATGTGCTGCAAACTGACCCGGCCTATCTGGCAGACAGAGCGCAGCTGGGTACTCACAACCTTTTGGCCCCGTTATACAACAAGAGCCTGTTGCCACAGCTCATGGGACCCACCAAACACACGGTAGCGATATGGCACAAAGCCCAGGCGAAACTGAAATGGGGGGGTGTCATAACTAAACTCACGCCCTTGTGGGACACTAAGGCCCTAGGGAACTTACGGCAGAGCAAAGGGTTCACGCAATGGGATAATATCGGCATATCCACGGTAGGTGACCTATGGACTAGAGACGGTGTACTCCCCTTTGAACAGCTGCAGCAGCAGTACGACATGGCGGTTACCGAGACATACCGCTACATACAAATACGACACGCACTGCTATCGGCGATTGAGGCAGGTACGGTTGTGCCTGAGTCCTCCCCACTGGAGGATCGCCTCATGACAGACTACATGCAAACAAGCGCCACCTCCCTTACATATCGGAAATTACTGAATAATATACCTGATCCACTGCAAAAACTGAAGGAGAAGTGGGAGAGGGAAGTAGCAGAGATGGACGAAACGGAATGGAATGAGGCCATGGCCTCCCCAAGGGAAGCCGGTATCTCCACACGATTTAGGCTAGTGCAATTTAAGATACTACATAGGGTGTACTACACGAGGACTACACTTCACAAGATCAACAGGGCTGATCACCCACACTGTCTCAGGGGCTGTGGTGAGGAGGGGACACTATTCCATACACTCTGGGAATGTCCTTTGATTGCGGAATACTGGAGGCAAGTACTACGTACGATTTCACAAGCTCTTGAGGTCTCGTTGCGCCGAATCCGCGCATGTGTCTGCTTAATGTGTGGGGGCCTAATGATCTGACACGCCAGGCACAACAATGGGCTATTATAGGACTGATGGTGGCCAAACGTGATATAGCGCAGAAATGGGGGGCAATAGAGGTCCCAACCCGAGCACAGTGGTGTAGGAATGTAGATTTGCTTATGGTAATTGAACGATCAGTATATAAGCCAAGGGCTAACCCTAAGAAATGGAACAAACTATGGCTTCCGTGGAACAGCTATCGTGGGGATCTATGTGAACCCTTATCCGAAGATGAGACGGATGATTCAGAGGAAGAGGAAGAAGTAGATTGAACTCGAAGCAGGGGTTAACAATCGGGTAGGGTAAAGACCAGGAGATCAGGGGAAGGGTGGTGGGCGGAGAATGCTATGGGCGGAAAGGTGAAGAGACATTACAGTCAGAACTTACTCATATGAACCTAGAGCTGTACAATTCAACGGTATGAACTGCATAGTTAAGCTATCGAGTCACAAGTTGAGTTAAGTTTACAAAAATCATAAAAGTAGGACGTACACTGAAACTTTTGGTACAGGCTGATATGCTATTTATTAAATGGTGAAACGTGTATGCTGAAGTGCAATTTATCTGAAGGAATGATGTGCCATACTATGCACAAATGTTTATAACTATAGCAGCCGGCCTCCGGGTTGTAGGCGAATGCTGTGTTAAATGAACAGCCATCAATAAAGTCTTTTATAAAAAAAAAAAAATTTAAAAAATGTTTTACTTGCTGGAATTTGGGGTAAGTATTACACCCCACCATTTCCGTAGATCTTTTACCTCACATAATGGCTATGAAGTTAGCTCAGATCCCATTTCTGAAAATGGTTGTCCTGCGCCATTGCTGAGAGCAGGACTGCCTTAAGTGCAGTGCAACCGATGCAGCCGCACCTGCTGATGACTTTGGTGAGGACGTAGTGCGGAAAAAAAAATTGGGGTTTAAAAGAAAATTAACTTGTGTATCAGGAAGTTTTTAGGTAACAATAAAAATGTCGAGAGAATTCTGGTGATTAATGTTCCTGCTAGTGAGAATTCGGAATTTTGTTTAGGGGCATTTATGGCTCATTGTAAAATAGTGCATAGGGTTGATGGCCTGCGGCAAAGAACATGTACCATACTGATCACAGATCTGAGTGTGAGAGAACTATGAGTAGAGCTATACAAAATGAAATGTACATCAGAGAAAGGGTACGGAGTAATGAGGTGCACTGTTGGAGAGTGGTAATGAGGTAATTCATGGAGAAAGAGGTTAAGGGGGAGGAGAGCACCCCAAAAAAATGTTATAATGGCCGCCGCCAGTGATCAAGCCATCCCTGGCTGGGATATATACCCCCCCCCACCCCCCCGAAGTTTGGATCTAGTTGCCCCCTGCACTGGTGGATATCCATTAACTTTCTGGAATCAAATCGAGCCAAAATTGAGAACCTGAAATTCTGACCATACGCGGCAGACATGATGAGCACATCCTGGCCGCTCTCATCCACTGCAAAGGTGGGTTTCAACCTTGAAATAATTATAGATTCATACCTTCCTCTAAATTCACTTACAGGGAAGGAGGATTGTAATAGGGAACATTAAGCATCTAATATTGATGAGACATAATATTCTTACAACAATATTGAGGGACAAAAATATTGAAAGGTGAGTGCACAGAGGGTAGGTATGGATTTACTATTCTTACCTCATCATAATTTACATATTGTGAAAAAAAGATAAGGGTATATCTAGAAAATATACGGAAACTTACATTTTGACATTCTGCGCCTCTATATTTTTGGTAACATATTCTTTCCCATTGAGACTCAGGAATCAATATTCCCAGCCGACACCAGAAGGTAGTGAATGTCTGCTATGTCCAATTTGGAGTCCTGGGGAAACCCTTCCACTGTTTGACCCAACTCTTCATGTTCTAGTAAGGGATGCCCTGGTGCACTCCAAATTGTGTTATGCATATATCACATAAAAGCATAGTCTGTATGACTGCTGTAACTGTTCCAGGCGGTGCAGATGCCAATCTTTACGTCCTATTGTCAGAACTACTATACATGTATATATTTTTTCAAAACTTGCTTCCCTCCATTGTTACCATTCTGTTCCAAGGTATAATTTAAAGCCCTTGTCACTTGTCACAAAGCCATGCACTAAGCAGCTCAGGGCTATCTTGCTTCCAAGTTGAAGCCTCACAGGTCTCCCCACCAGCTGTGTTCATCAAAGCTGCTTTTACTTACCATACAGAAGCTAAAGACAGTCATTCTGGAGAGAGATCCGTATCCTTTGCTGGAACCCGTCTGTTGAATTCATTCACACATACCCTACAAAAAAATAAATCAACACAGCCTTGTTCAGCAAGCACCTGAATACCTGGGGCCTGATTTACAAAGGGAAATGTACACTTTGTAGTAAATTCACTATTTTTCGGGAATTCACAAATGATTAATTTAATTTAACTCATAGTAAATTTACGACTGTGGCGACTCCACATTGGCTGCAGAGAACTCCACACTTAAAAAGATAGGCTTGTCCCATTATTTATGTGCAGAATCACCACCATTAGTGGGAAGTTTCCTCATTTGTAAAATTTCTATTAGTAAAATTAAAATTGTAGTTTGTGGGAATGGGCGTGGCTTCGACACCAAACAAGATGACCTCATAGGGATTTCGCTCCGCCGTACTGGGACCGGCTTCGAGCTTTCCGGCACATTTCCTTTCACTTTCAGTGATATTCATTACCTGCATTTTGTGTCAACTTCTTTCCCCTCAGTGCGACACGCTTCCACGGATTCCAGCCTCAGAGCTCTTCTCCTCAAAGCGCCCGCCATTTTAGGTGCGCGCTCGACTATTCATGCCATCTCCAACACTTGAAATGCCTGACTGACAGTGAGACTCTGCAGCAATTATCTTTCTTCATGATGCTTTCAGGCCCCTTTTTGGCATTGTCAATAGTCTTTAGTCCTCTTCTGCGCACTTTGTGCTATGCTATTTAAATATGCTCACTCTGTTTATGGCCACTATTGCTTAGGAACGCCAGCGTTTTAACTACATATCATCTCTCTGGACTGTGCTGCATTTTTTCTTCATCATATGTGATATTTTTCAACGAGCCAATTTTCTTTTCAGTGAAGATTTGTGCAAACTTGCCTGAGTTTTTCCTCACAGCTCATGCTTAACTCTCAAGACATCAGTCACTTTTAATGCGCGTTCTGTCATAACGCCTCTTGCATATTATTGAGGATGTGCCTCTTATAATAGCCACTATTATAACGGCTCCTTTCTAAGCACCCTCATTTTGGGATATGTGCCTTTTTTATCATTCAGGAAGACTACAACCTATTTACTACATGCCAACTTACTATATGCCTCCACATGGTTTTTAATATGTCATTGAAGAGCCTGGCTGTCACCTCCCTCTAAGTGTCTTCTTACGTTATTTACTGGTACTTTTCCAGAAAACCACGAAATTGTGTTCCTGCCCGAAGTATTTTTCTTCTGACTGTCTACCATATATGGGACGGTTACGTAAACCAAAATGTGTTTTTGTTCCATCAAGGAGTGACTCTCAAGCTATACCTCCGTCCTGTACAACTTTGCCATCGAACTCTTCTCACCTCTCAAATCAAATGGCTGGAATAATGCCTGGTTGCTCCTCTTCGACACCATCTACTTCAAGTAATCCTCTCCTCCAGTTTCTTCAGCCAAACACTTAAAACAAGATCCTCCGTCACCTGATAAAGCAACTTCTCTTGTCTCCATGGAGTTGATTTTGGAAGAGATACGTGCTATGCACCCGTTTGTAGAAAAAAACAATAATAGGATGCAACTTCTTGAGGAGAAATGGTCTACATTAGACACTAGAGTGAGTTCATTAAAACAACAATCCCCAGAGGTACAAGTTAATTCTCAATGAATCTCTGCTCTGGAAAAGACAGTCATCAGCCTCCAACAACCCTCTGAGGATTTGGAAAATCGAAATAGGAGGAATATCCTATGTATATATGGCCTGCTGGATTCTTTTGAGGGTGATGACCTTGTGTCATTTTTCTCCTCCTTTCTTCCCAAACTGCTGGAGATGCCACCGAATACTTCCCTCAACATCCAAAGGGCCCATAAACTTGGTCCTGGACTTACTTTTACATCTACACCAACTAAACCTCGAGGTGTCATCATTCTTTTCTTGAAGTTTACAGATCTTCTCTCTGTCCTTTCTGCAGCCAGATCCAAACGTCAACTCTCCTTGTTGGGTCAGAGAGTATATCTCTCTCAAGATGTCTCTAATGCTACTGCCTCCAGAAGAAAAGAATTCCTCAAACTTCGGGCTCCTCTTGGTGCCAGATATGGTTTATTCCATCCATGTATTTTCAAAGTGACATACCAAAATAAAACATGGTCTTTTCAAGACCCTGCAGAACTTAAGAACTTTATCCTTATTCACACCACAAGCGAAATGGAAACTGCTAACTCTTCCAATGGTTGAACGTCTAACTTTTCTTTTCTGTTTACAGAGTTCTGGTTGTTTTTCTTACAAATGTTTCTCTATGTTTACCAAATACTGATTTATCTTTAATAGCAGCCTTCAATGGTTTACGTATATTTCTATTTGTTCTATTGCTGTTCGCCTCTTAATGCTTCATGAATTACATTAGCATGGTTTTTATCTCCTTGTTTTGCTTGTCGACCTGTTTTACACTCCCCTATGTATCTCCCTAATCTTCATTGTCTCTTTTGTTTATTTACATTGATTGGTAGGTGTTATCCCTTCAACCCATGTGGCTTCCCCGCTATTTTCCTTGTCCTGGTGCGGTCCGGATTCCCTTTTCAAGTGGCTTGTCTTGTTGAGTGTCGCTATTACCCCATTGTTCTCTTTATGTCCCCCTCAGGTGTGATACCCGCAGTCATCCTTTTTGGATATGTACTGTCTCTCCTTGTACTTTCTTCTATTCTCCCTTTCAATTTCTCCCTTCTTTTTCCTTTTTATTCGTTGATTGTGTGCATATTTCTTCTTCTTTTATGCCTTCTTCTGCACAAATTTCCTTTACTCTGCTCTCCTTCATTCTAATACCTTTCCTGATGCTCTCTGTCTTTCCCACCTCTTTTTTCTTTTCTTTTTTGACATAGTTTCTTGCTTATTCGTTATTGTGATTTTTACTTCTATTGTATTTATACTGTTTGAAAATTCAGAGTTATCTCATGAAATATAAAAGGTTTTATTAGCCCTATTAAGCGGCAGAGAGTCCTTTCCCATCTAGCCTCCTATAACCCTGATATAGCTCTTTTACAAATGACCCATCTTACAGAAGCTGAATCCCTTAAATTAAAAAGGAGTTGGGTGGGTACGATTTTGTTCTCTCCTTTTTTTTAAAAATTTTTTTATTGGGAATATAAGTGCAGTTGCAGTTGGTAAGGAAAAGCGTTATTTATAAAATCCGGAGATCAAAGCAGCAATTCTTACAAAAGGACACTAACAAACAAATTGCGACTAGACAATACAATGAATAAATTATGAGGCAATAAATATAAGCTCAGGTTATCCAATACGGCTAAAAACAATTTCATAATAATTACATCCTATTGCTATTTCATAATAATCAATCCTCGCCGGATAATCCAAAGCTAATAACAGACTAAGAGACATTTACACAATTTAGCTTTTTACAGTTTTGATTTCCTCCAGTCCGTAACTGGGGCCCAGAGTCTTCTTCCAAAGTCCCGAGTTCTTATTCCTTTAAGTTCATACAGTGCGGACTCAATGTTGTGAATTCCGAGCAGTCTGGTGAGCCACATTTGGAAAGATGGAGCCACACTATCCTTCCAGCCGGCAGAAATCAAAAGCCTAAGCACGACCACAGATATAAAGATCAAAGCTTCTACCTCCTTCCCAAGTTTAAGTTCCGAGTCCGTGCCCAGAATCATTAGGGTAGGGGATAGGTCAATCTTATGCCCTAGCAGCCCCCACCAAAATGTTTCGATCTCTTTTTTAACTGGTGTTAGAAGATTGCAATTACAAAACATATGAAGTATGTCTGCTTGCCTATTCGCACATCTTGGACAGGTATCATCCGTCCTGGCCCCCCAAGAAAATAGTTTCGCCGGAGTGTAGTAAAGATTAAACACTGTCTTGTAGTGCTGGGCCTTCAAGTTTGTAGCTCTAAATATCTTCTTATTCAATAATAGGGCCTTATCAACATCTACATCAGGATTTCCCAATTTTCTTGCCCAGGCTACTTCGGTCTTATCAACATCATCTTTGATCTCTGATATTAGAATGTTGTAAATAATGTTAATATTGCTGCGCCCTCTGGTAAGCACCTCCATTAAGGGGCAAACGACAGGGGGTAACAGTTTAGGTCTCTGAGCCTTCATTGTACGAATTATTTGTGTATAAACAAACCAATGAATATCTGGAATGCCATAGTTACTTTGTACGATTCAGAAAAGGGGGTGGTGATGGACAGAGCATCTGAGTTAAACAGAACACTCTTACCCAGTCAAAAGATCAGGGCTTGATCCATCACCGTTTTTTAGCTCACTGCACCATCCCAGTTCAGAACCTGGCTACATGCAAATTAGTCTGTCCCTGGCCCAGTGCATCATGGGAACAGGGCAGACCAAACTACCAAGCCAATTCTAGGATTCAAGCAAGCCGGGCCGAAGACGGCTGTAATGCCAGAAACCGGTCCCCGGAAGCTTGTTTCCTTTCCAGTAAAGAATTGGCTTGGTAGTTTGGCCTGCCCTGTTCCCAAGATGCACTGGGCCAGGGACAGACTAATTTGCATGTAGCCAGGTTCTGAACTGGGATGGTGCAGTGAGCTAAAAAACGGTGATGGATCAAGCCCTGATCTTTTGACTGGGTAGGAGTGTTCTGCTTAATTCAGATACTCTGTCCATCACCACCCCCCTTTTTGAATCGTTTTGGCCACCACAAGTGTGGAAGGGTATGCTCAGATGTGAGTCCCTTGCTCACTGCCCCATCAGGATTCAAGCAAGCCGGGCCGAAGATGGCTGTAATGCCAGAAACCGGTCCCCGGAAGCTTGCTTCCTTTCCAGTAAAGAATTGGCTTGGTAGTTTGGTCTGCCCTGTTCCCATGATGCACTGGGCCAGGGACAGACTAATTTGCATGTAGCCAGGTTCTGAACTGGGATGGTGCAGTGAGCTAAAAACGGTGATGGATCAAGCCCTGATCTTTTGACTGGGTAGGAGTGTTCTGCTTAATTCAGATACTCGGTCCATCACCACCCCCCTTTTTGAATCGTTTTGGCCACCACAAGTGTAGAAGGGTATGCTCAGATGTGAGTCCCTTGTTCACGGCCCCATCAGGATTCAAGCAAGCCGGGCTGAAGACGGCTGTAATGCCAGAAACCGGTCCCCGGAAGCTTGTTTCTTTTCCAGTAAAGAATTGGCTTGGTAGTTTGGTCTGCCCTGTTCCCATGATGCACTGGGCCAGGGACAGACTAATTTGCATGTAGCCAGGTTCTGAACTGGGATGGTGCAGTGAGCTAAAAAACGGTGATGGATCAAGCCCTGATCTTTTGACTGGGTAGGAGTGTTCTGATTAATTCAGATACTCTGTCCATCACCACCCCCCTTTTTGAATCGTTTTGGCCACCACAAGTGTGGAAGGGTATGCTCAGATGTGAGTCCCTTGCTCACTGCCCCATCAGGATTCAAGCAAGCCGGGCCGAAGACGGCTGTAATGCCAGAAACCGGTCCCCGGAAGCTTGTTTCCTTTCCAGTAAAGAATTGGCTTGGTAGTTTGGTCTGCCCTGTTCCCATGATGCACTGGGCCAGGGACAGACTAATTTGCATGTAGCCAGGTTCTGAACTGGGATGGTGCAGTGAGCTAAAAAACGGTGATGGATCAAGCCCTGATCTTTTGACTGGGTAGGAGTGTTCTGCTTAATTCAGATACACTGTCCATCACCACCCCCCTTTATGAATCGTTTTGGCCACCACAAGTGTGGAAGGGTATGCTCAAAAGCCTAAGCACGACCACAGATATAAAGATCAAAGCTTCTACCTCCTTCCCAAGTTTAAGTTCCGAGTCCGTGCCCAGAATCATTAGGGTAGGGGATAGGTCAATCTTATGCCCTAGCAGCCCCCACCAAAATGTTTCGATCTCTTTTTTAACTGGTGTTAGAAGATTGCAATTACAAAACATATGAAGTATGTCTGCTTGCCTATTCGCACATCTTGGACAGGTATCATCCGTCCTGGCCCCCCAAGAAAATAGTTTCGCCGGAGTGTAGTAAAGATTAAACACTGTCTTGTAGTGCTGGGCCTTCAAGTTTGTAGCTCTAAATATCTTCTTATTCAATAATAGGGCCTTATCAACATCTACATCAGGATTTCCCAATTTTCTTGCCCAGGCTACTTCGGTCTTATCAACATCATCTTTGATCTCTGATATTAGAATGTTGTAAATAATGTTAATATTGCTGCGCCCTCTGGTAAGCACCTCCATTAAGGGGCAAACGACAGGGGGTAACAGTTTAGGTCTCTGAGCCTTCATTGTACGAATTATTTGTGTATAAACAAACCAATGAATATCTGGAATGCCATAGTTACTTTGTACGATTCAGAAAAGGGGGTGGTGATGGACAGAGCATCTGAGTTAAACAGAACACTCTTACCCAGTCAAAAGATCAGGGCTTGATCCATCACCGTTTTTTAGCTCACTGCACCATCCCAGTTCAGAACCTGGCTACATGCAAATTAGTCTGTCCCTGGCCCAGTGCATCATGGGAACAGGGCAGACCAAACTACCAAGCCAATTCTAGGATTCAAGCAAGCCGGGCCGAAGACGGCTGTAATGCCAGAAACCGGTCCCCGGAAGCTTGTTTCCTTTCCAGTAAAGAATTGGCTTGGTAGTTTGGCCTGCCCTGTTCCCAAGATGCACTGGGCCAGGGACAGACTAATTTGCATGTAGCCAGGTTCTGAACTGGGATGGTGCAGTGAGCTAAAAAACGGTGATGGATCAAGCCCTGATCTTTTGACTGGGTAGGAGTGTTCTGCTTAATTCAGATACTCTGTCCATCACCACCCCCCTTTTTGAATCGTTTTGGCCACCACAAGTGTGGAAGGGTATGCTCAGATGTGAGTCCCTTGCTCACTGCCCCATCAGGATTCAAGCAAGCCGGGCCGAAGATGGCTGTAATGCCAGAAACCGGTCCCCGGAAGCTTGCTTCCTTTCCAGTAAAGAATTGGCTTGGTAGTTTGGTCTGCCCTGTTCCCATGATGCACTGGGCCAGGGACAGACTAATTTGCATGTAGCCAGGTTCTGAACTGGGATGGTGCAGTGAGCTAAAAACGGTGATGGATCAAGCCCTGATCTTTTGACTGGGTAGGAGTGTTCTGCTTAATTCAGATACTCGGTCCATCACCACCCCCCTTTTTGAATCGTTTTGGCCACCACAAGTGTAGAAGGGTATGCTCAGATGTGAGTCCCTTGTTCACGGCCCCATCAGGATTCAAGCAAGCCGGGCTGAAGACGGCTGTAATGCCAGAAACCGGTCCCCGGAAGCTTGTTTCTTTTCCAGTAAAGAATTGGCTTGGTAGTTTGGTCTGCCCTGTTCCCATGATGCACTGGGCCAGGGACAGACTAATTTGCATGTAGCCAGGTTCTGAACTGGGATGGTGCAGTGAGCTAAAAAACGGTGATGGATCAAGCCCTGATCTTTTGACTGGGTAGGAGTGTTCTGATTAATTCAGATACTCTGTCCATCACCACCCCCCTTTTTGAATCGTTTTGGCCACCACAAGTGTGGAAGGGTATGCTCAGATGTGAGTCCCTTGCTCACTGCCCCATCAGGATTCAAGCAAGCCGGGCCGAAGACGGCTGTAATGCCAGAAACCGGTCCCCGGAAGCTTGTTTCCTTTCCAGTAAAGAATTGGCTTGGTAGTTTGGTCTGCCCTGTTCCCATGATGCACTGGGCCAGGGACAGACTAATTTGCATGTAGCCAGGTTCTGAACTGGGATGGTGCAGTGAGCTAAAAAACGGTGATGGATCAAGCCCTGATCTTTTGACTGGGTAGGAGTGTTCTGCTTAATTCAGATACACTGTCCATCACCACCCCCCTTTATGAATCGTTTTGGCCACCACAAGTGTGGAAGGGTATGCTCAGATGTGAGTCCCTTGCTCACTGCCCCTTCAGGATTCAAGCAAGCCGGGCCGAAGACGGCTGTAATGCCAGAAACCGGTCCCCGGAAGCTTGTTTCCTTTCCAGTAAAGAATTGGCTTGGTAGTTTGGTCTGCCCTGTTCCCATGATGCACTGGGCCAGGGACAGACTAATTTGCATGTAGCCAGGTTCTGAACTGGGATGGTGCAGTGAGCTAAAAAACGGTGATGGATAAAGCCCTGATCTTTTGACTGGGTAGGAGTGTTCTGATTAATTCAGATACTCTGTCCATCACCACCCCCCTTTTTGAATCGTTTTGGCCACCACAAGTGTGGAAGGGTATGCTCAGATGTGAGTCCCTTGCTCACTGCCCCATCAGGATTCAAGCAAGCCGGGCCGAAGACGGCTGTAATGCCAGAAACCGGTCCCCGGAAGCTTGTTTCCTTTCCAGTAAAGAATTGGCTTGGTAGTTTGGTCTGCCCTGTTCCCATGATGCACTGGGCAAGGGACAGACTAATTTGCATGTAGCCAGGTTCTGAACTGGGATGGTGCAGTGAGCTAAAAAACGGTGATGGATCAAGCCCTAATCTTTTGACTGGGTAGGAATGTTCTGCTTAATTCAGATACTCTGACCATCACCACCCCCCTTTTTGAATCGTTTTGGCCACCACAAGTGTGGAAGGGTATGCTCAGATGTGAGTCCCTTGCTCACTGCCCCATCAGGATTAAAGCAAGCCGGGCCGAAGACGGCTGTAATGCCAGAAACCGGTCCCCGGAAGCTTGTTCCCTTTCCAGTAAAGAATTGGCTTGGTAGTTTGGTCTGCCCTGTTCCCATGATGCACTGGGCCAGGGACAGACTAATTTGCATGTAGCCAGGTTCTGAACTGGGATGGTGCAGTGAGCTAAAAAACGGTGATGGATCAAGCCCTGATCTTTTGAGTGGGTAGGAGTGTTCTGCTTAATTCAGATACTCTGTCCATCACCACCCCCCTTTTTGAATCGTTTTGGCCACCACAAGTGTGGAAGGGTATGCTCAGATGTGAGTCCCTTGCTCACTGCCCCATCAGGATTCAAGCAAGCCGGGCCGAAGACGGCTGTAATGCCAGAAACCGGTCCCCGGAAGCTTGTTTCCTTTCCAGTAAAGAATTGGCTTGGTAGTTTGGTCTGCTCTGTTCCCATGATGCACTGGGCCAGGGACAGACTAATTTGCATGTAGCCAGGTTCTGAACTGGGATAGTGCAGTGAGCTAAAAAAACGGTGATGGATCAAGCCCTGATCTTTTGACTGGGTAGGAGTGTTCTGCTTAATTCAGATACTCTGTCCATCACCACCCCCCTTTTTGAATCGTTTTGGCCACCACAAGTGTGGAAGGGTATGCTCAGATGTGAGTCCCTTGCTCACTGCCCCATCAGGATTCAAGCAAGCCGGGCCGAAGACGGCTGTAATGCCAGAAACCGGTCCCCGGAAGCTTGTTTCCTTTCCAGTAAAGAATTGGCTTGGTAGTTTGGTCTGCCCTGTTCCCATGATGCACTGGGCCAGGGACAGACTAATTTGCATGTAGCCAGGTTCTGAACTGGGATGGTGCAGTGAGCTAAAAAACGGTGATGGATCAAGCCCTGATCTTTTGACTGGGTAGGAGTGTTCTCCTTAATTCAGATACTCTGTCCATCACCACCCCCCTTTTTGAATCGTTTTGGCCACCACAAGTGTGGAAGGGTATGCTCAGATGTGAGTCCCTTGCTCACTGCCCCATCAGGATTCAAGGAAGCCGGGCCAAAGAAATCTGTAATGCCAGAAACCGGTCCCCGGAAGCTTGTTTCCTTTCCAGTAAAGAATTGGCTTGGTAGTTTGGTCTGCCCTGTTCCCATGATGCACTGGGCCAGAGACAGACTAATTTGCATGTAGCCAGGTTCTGAACTGGGATGGTGCAGTGAGCTAAAAAACGGTGATGGATCAAGCCCTGATCTTTTGACTGGGTAGGAGTGTTCTGCTTAATTCAGATACTCTGTCCATCACCACCCCCCTTTTTGAATCGTTTTGGCCACCACAAGTGTGGAAGGGTATGCTCAGATGTGAGTCCCTTGCTCACTGCCCCATCAGGATTCAAGCAAGCCGGGCCGAAGATGGCTGTAATGCCAGAAACCGGTCCCCGGAAGCTTGTTTCCTTTCCAATAAAGAATTGGCTTGGTAGTTTGGTCTGCCCTGTTCCCATGATGCACTGGGCCAGGGACAGCCTAATTTGCATGTAGCCAGGCTCTGAACTGGGATGGTGCAGTGAGCTAAAAAACGGTGATGGATCAAGCCCTGATCTTTTGACTGGGTAGGAGTGTTCTGCTTAATTCAGATACTCTGTCCATCACCACCCCCCTTTTTGAATCGTTTTGGCCACCACAAGTGTGGAAGGGTATGCTCAGATGTGAGTCCCTTGCTCACTGCCCCATCAGGATTCAAGCAAGCCGGGCCGAAGATGGCTGTAATGCCAGAAACCGGTCCCCGGAAGCTTGTTTCCTTTCCAGTAAAGAATTGGCTTGGTAGTTTGGTCTGCCCTGTTCCCATGATGCACTGGGCCAGGGACAGACTAATTTGCATGTAGCCAGGTTCTGAACTGGGATGGTGCAGTGAGCTAAAAAACGGTGATGGATAAAGCCCTGATCTTTTGACTGGGTAGGAGTGTTCTGATTAATTCAGATACTCTGTCCATCACCACCCCCCTTTTTGAATCGTTTTGGCCACCACAAGTGTGGAAGGGTATGCTCAGATGTGAGTCCCTTGCTCACTGCCCCATCAGGATTCAAGCAAGCCGGGCCGAAGACGGCTGTAATGCCAGAAACCAGTCCCCGGAAGCTTGTTTCCTTTCCAGTAAAGAATTGGCTTGGTAGTTTGGTCTGCCCTGTACCCATGATGCACTGGGCAAGGGACAGACTAATTTGCATGTAGCCAGGTTCTGAACTGGGATGGTGCAGTGAGCTAAAAAACGGTGATGGATCAAGCCCTAATCTTTTGACTGGGTAGGAATGTTCTGCTTAATTCAGATACTCTGACCATCACCACCCCCCTTTTTGAATCGTTTTGGCCACCACAAGTGTGGAAGGGTATGCTCAGATGTGAGTCCCTTGCTCACTGCCCCATCAGGATTCAAGCAAGCCGGGCTGAAGACGGCTGTAATGCCAGAAACCGGTCCCCGGAAGCTTGTTCCCTTTCCAGTAAAGAATTGGCTTGGTAGTTTGGTCTGCCCTGTTCCCATGATGCACTGGGCCAGGGACAGACTAATTTGCATGTAGCCAGGTTCTGAACTGGGATGGTGCAGTGAGCTAAAAAACGGTGATGGATCAAGCCCTGATCTTTTGACTGGGTAGGAGTGTTCTGCTTAATTCAGATACTCTGTCCATCACCACCCCCCTTTTTGAATCGTTTTGGCCACCACAAGTGTGGAAGGGTATGCTCAGATGTGAGTCCCTTGCTCACTGCCCCATTAGGATTCAAGCAAGCCGGGCCGAAGACGGCTGTAATGCCAGCAAACCGGTCCCCGGAAGCTTGTTTCCTTTCCAGTAAAGAATTGGCTTGGTAGTTTGGTCTGCTCTGTTCCCATGATGCACTGGGCCAGGGACAGACTAATTTGCATGTAGCCAGGTTCTGAACTGGGATAGTGCAGTGAGCTAAAAAAACGGTGATGGATCAAGCCCTGATCTTTTGACTGGGTAGGAGTGTTCTGCTTAATTCAGATACTCTGTCCATCACCACCCCCCTTTTTGAATCGTTTTGGCCACCACAAGTGTGGAAGGGTATGCTCAGATGTGAGTCCCTTGCTCACTGCCCCATCAGGATTCAAGCAAGCCGGGCCGAAGACGGCTGTAATGCCAGAAACCGGTCCCCGGAAGCTTGTTTCCTTTCCAGTAAAGAATTGGCTTGGTAGTTTGGTCTGCCCTGTTCCCATGATGCACTGGGCCAGGGACAGACTAATTTGCATGTAGCCAGGTTCTGAACTGGGATGGTGCAGTGAGCTAAAAAACGGTGATGGATCAAGCCCTGATCTTTTGACTGGGTAGGAGTGTTCTCCTTAATTCAGATACTCTGTCCATCACCACCCCCCTTTTTGAATCGTTTTGGCCACCACAAGTGTGGAAGGGTATGCTCAGATGTGAGTCCCTTGCTCACTGCCCCATCAGGATTCAAGGAAGCCGGGCCGAAGAAGGCTGTAAAGCCAGAAACCGGTCCCCGGAAGCTTGTTTCCTTTCCAATAAAGAATTGGCTTGGTAGTTTGGTCTGCCCTGTTCCCATGATGCACTGGGCCAGGGACAGACTAATTTGCATGTAGCCAGGTTCTGAACTGGGATGGTGCAGTGAGCTAAAAAACGGTGATGGATCAAGCCCTGATCTTTTGACTGGGTAGGAGTGTTCTGCTTAATTCAGATACTCTGTCCATCACCACCCCCCTTTTTGAATCGTTTTGGCCACCACAAGTGTGGAAGGGTATGCTCAGATGTGAGTCCCTTGCTCACTGCCCCATCAGGATTCAAGCAAGCCGGGCCGAAGATGGCTGTAATGCCAGAAACCGGTCCCCGGAAGCTTGTTTCCTTTCCAATAAAGAATTGGCTTGGTAGTTTGGTCTGCCCTGTTCCCATGATGCACTGGGCCAGGGACAGCCTAATTTGCATGTAGCCAGGCTCTGAACTGGGATGGTGCAGTGAGCTAAAAAACGGTGATGGATCAAGCCCTGATCTTTTGACTGGGTAGGAGTGTTCTGCTTAATTCAGATACTCTGTCCATCACCACCCCCCTTTTTGAATCGTTTTGGCCACCACAAGTGTGGAAGGGTATGCTCAGATGTGAGTCCCTTGCTCACTGCCCCATCAGGATTCAAGCAAGCCGGGCCGAAGACGGCTGTAATGCCAGAAACCGGTCCCCGGAAGCTTGTTTCCTTTCCAGTAAAGAATTGGCTTGGTAGTTTGGTCTGCCCTGTTCCCATGATGCACTGGGCCAGGGACAGACTAATTTGCATGTAGCCAGGTTCTGAACTGGGATGGTGCAGTGAGCTAAAAAACGGTGATGGATCAAGCCCTGATCTTTTGACTGGGTAGGAGTGTTCTGCTTAATTTAGATACTCTGTCCATCACCACCCCCCTTTTTAAATCGTTTTGGCCACCACAAGTGTGGAAGGGTATGCTCAGATGTGAGTCCCTTGCTCACTGCCCCTTCAGGATTCAAGCAAGCCGGGCCGAAGACGGCTGTAATGCCAGAAACCGGTCCCCAGAAGCTTGTTTCCTTTCCAGTAAAGAATTGGCTTGGTAGTTTGGTCTGCCCTGTTCCCATGATGCACTGGGCCAGGGACAGACTAATTTGCATGTAGCCAGGTTCTGAACTGGGATGGTGCAGTGAGCTAAAAAACGGTGATGGATAAAGCCCTGATATTTTGACTAGGTAGGAGTGTTCTGATTAATTCAGATACTCTGTCCATCACCACCCCCCTTTTTGAATCGTTTTGGCCACCACAAGTGTGGAAGGGTATGCTCAGATGTGAGTCCCTTGCTCACTGCCCCATCAGGATTCAAGCAAGCCGGGCCGAAGACGGCTGTAATGCCAGAAACCGTTCCCCGGAAGCTTGTTTCCTTTCCAGTAAAGAATTGGCTTGGTAGTTTGGTCTGCCCTGTTCCCATGATGCACTGGGCAAGGGACAGACTAATTTGCATGTAGCCAGGTTCTGAACTGGGATGGTGCAGTGAGCTAAAAAACGGTGATGGATCAAGCCCTAATCTTTTGACTGGGTAGGAATGTTCTGCTTAATTCAGATACTCTGACCATCACCACCCCCCTTTTTGAATCGTTTTGGCCACCACAAGTGTGGAAGGGTATGCTCAGATGTGAGTCCCTTGCTCACTGCCCCATCAGGATTCAAGCAAGCCGGGCCGAAGACGGCTGTAATGCCAGAAACCGGTCCCCGGAAGCTTGTTCCCTTTCCAGTAAAGAATTGGCTTGGTAGTTTGGTCTGCCCTGTTCCCATGATGCACTGGGCCAGGGACAGACTAATTTGCATGTAGCCAGGTTCTGAACTGGGATGGTGCAGTGAGCTAAAAAACGGTGATGGATCAAGCCCTGATCTTTTGACTGGGTAGGAGTGTTCTGCTTAATTCAGATACTCTGTCCATCACCACCCCCCTTTTTGAATCGTTTTGGCCACCACAAGTGTGGAAGGGTATGCTCAGATGTGAGTCCCTTGCTCACTGCCCCATCAGGATTCAAGCAAGCCGGGCCGAAGAAGGCTGTAATGCCAGAAACCGGTCCCCGGAAGCTTGTTTCCTTTCCAGTAAAGAATTGGCTTGGTAGTTTGGTCTGCCCTGTTCCCATGATGCACTGGGCCAGGGACAGACTAATTTGCATGTAGCCAGGTTCTGAACTGGGATGGTGCAGTGAGCTAAAAAACGGTGATGGATCAAGCCCTGATCTTTTGACTGGGTAGGAGTGTTCTGCTTAATTCAGATACTCTGTCCATCACCACCCCCCTTTTTGAATCGTTTTGGCCACCACAAGTGTGGAAGGGTATGCTCAGATATGAGTCCCTTGCTCACTGCCCCATCAGGATTCAAGCAAGCCGGGCCGAAGATGGCTGTAATGCCAGAAACCGGTCCCCGGAAGCTTGTTTCCTTTCCAGTAAAGAATTGGCTTGGTAGTTTGGTCTGCCCTGTTCCTATGATGCACTGGGCCAGGGACAGCCTAATTTGCATGTAGCCAGGCTCTGAACTGGGATGGTGCAGTGAGCTAAAAAACGGTGATGGATCAAGCCCTGATCTTTTGACTGGGTAGGAGTGTTCTGCTTAATTCAGATACTCTGTCCATCACCACCCCCCTTTTTGAATCGTTTTGGCCACCACAAGTGTGGAAGGGTATGCTCAGATGTGAGTCCCTTGCTCACTGCCCCATCAGGATTCAAGCAAGCCGGGCCGAAGATGGCTGTAATGCCAGAAACCGGTCCCCGGAAGCTTGTTTCCTTTCCAGTAAAGAATTGGCTTGGTAGTTTGGTCTGCCCTGTTCCCATGATGCACTGGGCCAGGGACAGACTAATTTGCATGTAGCCAGGTTCTGAACTGGGATGGTGCAGTGAGCTAAAAAACGGTGATGGATCAAGCCCTGATCTTTTGACTGGGTAGGAGTGTTCTGCTTAATTTAGATACTCTGTCCATCACCACCCCCCTTTTTGAATCGTTTTGGCCACCACAAGTGTGGAAGGGTATGCTCAGATGTGAGTCCCTTGCTCACTGCCCCTTCAGGATTCAAGCAAGCCGGGCCGAAGACGGCTGTAATGCCAGAAACCGGTCCCCGGAAGCTTGTTTCCTTTCCAGTAAAGAATTGGCTTGGTAGTTTGGTCTGCCCTGTTCCCATGATGCACTGGGCCAGGGACAGACTAATTTGCATGTAGCCAGGTTCTGAACTGGGATGGTGCAGTGAGCTAAAAAACGGTGATGGATCAAGCCCTAATCTTTTGACTGGGTAGGAATGTTCTGCATAATTCAGATACTCTGACCATCACCACCCCCCTTTTTGAATCGTTTTGGCCACCACAAGTGTGGAAGGGTATGCTCAGATGTGAGTCCCTTGCTCACTGCCCCATCAGGATTCAAGCAAGCCGGGCCGAAGACGGCTGTAATGCCAGAAACCGGTCCCCAGAAGCTTGTTCCCTTTCCAGTAAAGAATTGGCTTGGTACTTTGGTCTGCCCTGTTCCCATGATGCACTGGGCCAGGGACAGACTAATTTGCATGTAGCCAGGTTCTGAACTGGGATGGTGCAGTGAGCTAAAAAACGGTGATGGATCAAGCCCTGATCTTTTGACTGGGTAGGAGTGTTCTGCTTAATTCAGATACTCTGTCCATCACCACCCCCCTTTTTGAATCGTTTTGGCCACCACAAGTGTGGAAGGGTATGCTCAGATGTGAGTCCCTTGCTCACTGCCCCATCAGGATTCAAGCAAGCCGGGCCGAAGACGGCTGTAATGCCAGAAACCGGTCCCCAGAAGCTTGTTCCCTTTCCAGTAAAGAATTGGCTTGGTACTTTGGTCTGCCCTGTTCCCATGATGCACTGGGCCAGGGACAGACTAATTTGCATGTAGCCAGGTTCTGAACTGGGATGGTGCAGTGAGCTAAAAAACGGTGATGGATCAAGCCCTGATCTTTTGACTGGGTAGGAGTGTTCTGCTTAATTTAGATACTCTGTCCATCACCACCCCCCTTTTTGAATCGTTTTGGCCACCACAAGTGTGGAAGGGTATGCTCAGATGTGAGTCCCTTGCTCACTGCCCCTTCAGGATTCAAGCAAGCCGGGCCGAAGACGGCTGTAATGCCAGAAACCGGTCCCCGGAAGCTTGTTTCCTTTCCAGTAAAGAATTGGCTTGGTAGTTTGGTCTGCCCTGTTCCCATGATGCACTGGGCCAGGGACAGACTAATTTGCATGTAGCCAGGTTCTGAACTGGGATGGTGCAGTGAGCTAAAAAACGGTGATGGATCAAGCCCTAATCTTTTGACTGGGTAGGAATGTTCTGCTTAATTCAGATACTCTGACCATCACCACCCCCCTTTTTGAATCGTTTTGGCCACCACAAGTGTGGAAGGGTATGCTCAGATGTGAGTCCCTTGCTCACTGCCCCATCAGGATTCAAGCAAGCCGGGCCGAAGACGGCTGTAATGCCAGAAACCGGTCCCCAGAAGCTTGTTCCCTTTCCAGTAAAGAATTGGCTTGGTACTTTGGTCTGCCCTGTTCCCATGATGCACTGGGCCAGGGACAGACTAATTTGCATGGAGCCAGGTTCTGAACTGGGATGGTGCAGTGAGCTAAAAAACGGTGATGGATCAAGCCCTGATCTTTTGACTGGGTAGGAGTGTTCTGCTTAATTTAGATACTCTGTCCATCACCACCCCCCTTTTTGAATCGTTTTGGCCACCACAAGTGTGGAAGGGTATGCTCAGATGTGAGTCCCTTGCTCACTGCCCCATCAGGATTCAAGCAAGCCGGGCCGAAGACGGCTGTAATGCCAGAAACCGGTCCCCGGAAGCTTGTTCCCTTTCCAGTAAAGAATTGGCTTGGTACTTTGGTCTGCCCTGTTCCCATGATGCACTGGGCCAGGGACAGACTAATTTGCATGTAGCCAGGTTCTGAACTGGGATGGTGCAGTGAGCTAAAAAACGGTGATGGATCAAGCCCTGATCTTTTGACTGGGTAGGAGTGTTCTGCTTAATTCAGATACTCTGTCCATCATCACCCCCCTTTTTGAATCGTTTGGCCACCACAAGTGTGGAAGGGTATGCTCAGATGTGAGTCCCTTGCTCACTGCCCCATCAGGATTCAAGCAAGCCGGGCCGAAGACGGCTGTAATGCCAGAAACCGGTCCCCGGAAGCTTGTTTCCTTTCCAGTAAAGAATTGGCTTGGTAGTTTGGTCTGCCCTGTTCCCATGATGCACTGGGCCAGGGACAGACTAATTTGCATGTAGCCAGGTTCTGAACTGGGATAGTGCAGTGAGCTAAAAAACGGTGATGGATCAAGCCCTGATCTTTTGACTGGGTAGGAGTGTTCTGCTTAATTCAGATACTCTGTCCATCACCACCCCCCTTTTTGAATCGTTTTGGCCACCACAAGTGTGGAAGGGTATGCTCAGATGTGAGTCCCTTGCTCACTGCCCCATCAGGATTCAAGCAAGCCGGGCCGAAGAAGGCTGTAATGCCAGAAACTGGTCCCCGGAAGCTTGTTTCCTTTCCAGTAAAGAATTGGCTTGGTAGTTTGGTCTGCCCTGTTCCCATGATGCACTGGGCCAGGGACAGACTAATTTGCATGTAGCCAGGTTCTGAACTGGGATGGTGCAGTGAGCTAAATGACGGTGATGGATCAAGCCCTGATCTTTTGACTGGGTAGGAGTGTTCTGCTTAATTCAGATACTCTGTCCATCACCACCCCCCTTTTTGAATCGTTTTGGCCACCACAAGTGTGGAAGGGTATGCTCAGATGTGAGTCCCTTGCTCACTGCCCCATCAGGATTCAAGCAAGCCGGGCCGAAGACGGCTGTAATGCCAGAAACCGGTCCCCGGAAGCTTGTTTCCTTTCCAGTAAAGAATTGGCTTGGTAGTTTGGTCTGCCCTGTTCCCATGATGCACTGGGCCAGGGACAGCCTAATTTGCATGTAGCCAGGTTCTGAACTGGGATGGTGTAGTGAGCTAAAAAACGGTGATGGATCAAGCCCTGATCTTTTGACTGGGTAGGAGTGTTCTGCTTAATTCAGATACTCTGTCCATCACCACCCCCCTTTTTGAATCGTTTTGGCCACCACAAGTGTGGAAGGGTATGCTCAGATGTGAGTCCCTTGCTCACTGCCCCATCAGGATTCAAGCAAGGCGGGCCGAAGACGGCTGTAATGCCAGAAACTGGTCCCCGGAAGCTTGTTTCCTTTCCAGTAAAGAATTGGCTTGGTAGTTTGGTCTGCCCTGTTCCCATGATGCACTGGGCCAGGGACAGACTAATTTGCATGTAGCCAGGTTCTGAACTGGGATGGTGCAGTGAGCTAAAAAACGGTGATCGATCAAGCCCTGATCTTTTGACTGGGTAGGAGTGTTCTGCTTAATTCAGATACTCTGTCCATCACCACCCCCCTTTTTGAATCATTTTGGCCACCACAAGTGTGGAAGGGTATGCTCAGATGTGAGTCCCTTGCTCACTGCCCCATCAGGATTCAAGCAAGCCGGGCCGAAGACGGCTGTAATGCCAGAAACCGGTCCCCGGAAGCTTGTTTCCTTTCCAGTAAAGAATTGGCTTGGTAGTTTGGTCTGCCCTGTTCCCGTGATGCACTGGGCCAGGGACAGACTAATTTGCATGTAGCCAGGTTCTGAACTGGGATGGGTCAGTGAGCTAGAAAATGGTGATGGATCAAGCCCTGATCTTTTGACTGGGTAGGAGTGTTCTGCTTAATTCAGATACTCTGTCCATCACCACCCCCCTTTTTGAATAGTTACTTTGTATATCCTTGAAACTTACTACTCCCTCTCCGTCCATCAATCGCCCCAGGGTTTTAATGCCCAGCTCTCTCCATATTTTAAGAGTTCTATCGGCTTCAATTGTTGAAAAAAGGCTGGATTTATAAATATTTAAGCATGAGTTATTTTTTGGAATGTTACAATGCTTTCTGCACACCGTCCAAACTCTCCACACACCATCTATAATCTTAAATCTTGTCTTCTTGAAGAATTTGCGGTTTGTTTCACATACCGTTAACCCCTGGGCCTTTCTGCCTAACAATAATTCAAATATGGAAGGAGGGCGTTCTACTCCTACCCTTGAGTTGTTGCCATTTGACTCAGACTGAAAGAGCACTGTCATTTCTGTCAACAGACAAGTCCAGTGATAAATCCTTAAATTAGGAAGAGCCAAGCATCCCCTATCTTTGGGGAGGAACAGCAGATTGGTGGATCTTCTTATCTTCCCAAATTGCCAAATAAACTTGATGAAGATTTGTAATAATTTTCTCCTCCAGGAATAGAGGAATGGCTCGAAATAAATACAGGATCTTCGGAAACATTGTCTTTTTGACTGCGTTTACCCTCCCAATCAGGGACAGATGTAGCCCATCCCACCTTTTAAGCTCAGATTTATATGATTTAATCAGTGGGGTATAATTTTCCTCCACGATTTTCTCAACCGAAGAATTGATTGTCACCCCCAGATAAACTGCTGCTTCTACAAATCTGGAATCAGCCCCCACAAGCTTTTTTGTACAAATAATCTGGGTCTTGGATTCATTTAATAAATATCCTGACCTAGCGCCAAACTTTTTCGTTAAGTCAGACAAAACCTCTATTGCCTGCAGGGGCTCCGAAGAAAACACCGCGATGTCGTCCGCATAAGCTAGGACTTTATTTTCGTGCCCGTTAAACATTACCGGTCTTAGCCTTGGGCTTCCTAGTATAGCCTGTATTAGCGGATCGGGGAAAAAAGGATCGGAGAGCACGGGCATCCCTGACGGGTCCCCTCTTTATAGGGAACAAGGTCGATTTCTCCCCCATAACAGTCATACTGGCGACTGGATCTTGATACATCGCCTTTAGTGCCTTAATACTTTTCTGTCCGAACCCTCTACCGGCTAAAATGTCCCACAAATAACTCCAGACCACCCGATCAAATGCCTTTTCTGCGTCAAGCAGGATCATGGCCATCTCCCCTCCCATAGCAGCATGGGTATCAAATAGGGCTATAGCTCTGCTGGTATGGTCCGTCGTGCCACGTCCCAGGACAAACCCATGCTGCCAGGGGGAAACAAGACCGCCTATGACCCTGCCCAACCTCCTAGCCCAGATCTTCGAGTAGAGCTTGGTATCGGAGTTAATCAGCGAGATAGGTCTATAAGACCCTGGATTCTCGGTAGGTTTACCCTTTTTGTGGAAAATGATAATATTCGTCTCTTTCCATGAGTCTGGGGTGTGACCTGAGCAAACTATTCCATTAAAGAGATCTACAAGTAGGATAATAATTTCAGATTCTATACTCTTATAGACCTCTAAAGGAATGCCATCGGGTCCTGCTGCCTTCCCCGAGGCCAGCTCATGTAGAGCAGCTATAACCTCTGATTGAGTGATGTCTTTATCTAATTCTTCTTGTAATACCGTATCTAGGAGTGGTCCTCGGTCTTCAATAATATCATATTGTTCTCTATCTCTATCTCTATTCTCCTCATCATAGAGCTTTTGATAGAAGCCTCTGAAGACATGTAAGATATCCCTGGTTTCTGTATATTCGTTGTCATTATCCACAATCTTTGAAATAGCATTTTTAGACCTCTCTTGTCTTAGGCGGAGAGCAAGGGCTCTACCTCCATGTTCCCCTGTCTCATAGCGGTTGACCCTGGTTGCTTTATACTCCCCTTCTGCTTTTTGTGTGATCAATTTCTGTAGTTCTGCTTTAATATCAGAAAGAGTATTATAACAATCACTACCATCGCCACCAGATACTATAACCTTAACGTGTTCTTCTTCAATATCCGATAGTCTCTTAAGTAATTTGGATTCTTCCACTCTATCATCTTTTTTCATTTTAGCTGAGAAGCTAATGGTCTCCCCTCTCAGTGCTGCTTTAAAGGATTCCCAAACTGTATTTCGGGAGGCGCTAAATCTATTGGCATCGAAAAATGCTCCGGACCAATACTTTATGTGGGCTGCAAATCTAGAATCCATCAATAATCTTCTCTCAAATGTCCAGGAGGACTTTGCCCTTCTAAGCCCATTCATTTTATACTGGATTACCAAAGGATTATGGTCAGACAGCACCATTGGTAACCTAGTGATGGTGACTCTGTTGATTTCTGATGAGGATATGAATATATAGTCCAATTTGGAATGTTTCTGGGCTGGGTTCGAGAAGTACGTAAAACCAGAATTTAGTGGGTTTTTAGTACCCCAAACATCAACTAATGCCAATGAGCTCATAAGTGCCTTAATCACCCTGAACACTCTAGGTTTCCGACCTTCATATTTTGAGTTATCAACCCAGTTGGCCGAAATATTTAGATCACCACAAACTATTACCGGTCCTGGCCAGCCAGCTAGCTCTATCTCTAGAGAATCAAAAATCTCCGGGTCGTCACCATTAGAACCATAAATTGAACATAATGTTAGCCCCATCTCCAACTCTAAGATAACCCACCTCCCATGACTATCTACCTTCGTTTTTTTGGCTTTGCCCAAGGATTTCCTAACCAATACAGCCACCCCCCTAATCATTGTAGTTTGTGAAGAGCAAGCGACCAGCTCAAAACCATTTAAGAACAGAAGATTCCTCTTCGCCCAAGGGAGATGGGTCTCCTGGAGACAAAGTACATCAATCCTATTAAATTGGACAAAATGGGCCAATCTTTGCCTCTTTCTCCAGTCGTTTAGACCTCCAACATTTAATGTACAGATATTACAGTTTGCCATCATATATTTTGCAAGGACTATCCTGTAGGCCCAGCCGCTTAAAGTTTATCATTATCTGCTTTTCTCGTCCGGACACTCCCAACAAAACAGTAGTGCATTTTATATTCCCATTTTCGATTTTTTGCCTGCTACACCTACCCCTACCCACCCATTCCTCCCCCCTGTACCCCAACCCAACACCCTCAACCCCCCACGCTGTGAGACGCACAGTGCTAGTCTGTGCATGTGATGGAGTTGCAAAGTTTCCGGCGAGGACATTAGAAGTGTACCACCTTTTTAACTTCAGAGCCAAAAAAAGAGAAAATAAAAAAAACCAACAAAAAACAAATATACTTTGAATACATTACACTTTAAAGCTCCTTCCCAACAATCAAGAGATGCATCTAGGGATTTAGGGATACATTGAGTTAGCAATATTAACCCATTAAGCCTTTAGATATATTCGGAGATTATATGATCTATTTCATCAGACTATCCAGATACTCTTTAGCTTTAACTTCTGAAGAGAAGTAAAGCGTCTTCCCTTCATTAATCACTTTTAACTGTGCAGGATTGATCAAAAAGGCTTGAAGTTTTTTATCCTGAAAAGGTTTTATCATCTCTCTAAGACGCCAACGTCTTTCTACCGTCTCGTGGCAGAAGTCTGGGCGAACAAAAAATGACACCCCGTCTACATTTCTCTTTGCATCAGGTCTCGCCTTATCCGAAATTGCCTGTCGAAGAACAAAGTTGCCCAAAAAAATCAATACAGCCCTGGGCTTATCTCCCTCTTTTGCGTTTCTTCTTAAGTTAAAAGGGAAGCGATGAACTCTTTGTAGCTCTGTTGACCAATCCCAATTGGATAGCTCTGTGAAAGCTTGCTGAAATAGCTTGATCATGTAACCTCTTATGTCATTACCTTCGGCCCCCTCCGGAACACCCAGAACCATCAAGTTGTTTCTTCTTAGCCTGTTTTCCATCGCTTCCAGTTTCCACTGTATATCCGATAACTGAACACATTGAGCATCCACTTTAGAAACAGCCCCCGCAGCCTCAGTTTCAACTACCACTACGCTCTCCTCAAGGTTAGTCACTCTATCTCCGGTAGTGGCAATGGCTTTAGAGAGTTTGCGTACCACTGCCTGCATCTTCCTCATTGCCGCTTGCGATTTCCTGCTATCCTGCCGCGTCTCCTCTCTATGTGCCAATATTTCTTGATGAATAGTTTCTAACAGAGACAGCTGTGTCTGTTCCAGTAAAGGACTTCCTACTAGAGGCTGAGTGGAGGAGTGATCCCAGACTAACTCTTTTTGTTCTAACTCATGCCCCCTAGCAGTCTGTTTAGCTTTCAAGGCCGTCGCTGGCAAGTCATTCTCGAGGTCGGTATCCGTCTCTTCACATGAGCTCAGCCCTTCCCCTTTTCAGACCAATCTCCCCCTGAGACCGAGAAGAAAGCTTCACTAAACTCGCTCTCCTTGTCACCGGTGCCCCCAGCCCCTTCAGCCTTATCTTCAGAATCAGACTCTGGAAGCTCTGACAGCGTTGCTACCTTAGCGGGGATTTCTTCCATTCCGTCCAGTTTATCCCCCAGTTCACATAGTACTAGCGCATTTTCGATGCTATTGGGCAATGACTTTTTTAGACCACAAATTTCAGTGGGATCTTGCATAGGAAGGGATGTGTCTGGGCTCTCTGATGTTACATTTTCAGCCACAAATGTTTTTTGTATACTTTCGTCAGGAGCCCTCTGTCCCTTCTCCTTACCAGCCTTTAATAGTAGATCCAAAACGGTAGCTGTGGCTGTGGTTGCACGGGTTTTAGGAGCACACTGCTGTTTCTTGCTTTGCTGTTCCATACTCTCAGCCACCTCCTCGTTTTTCTGAGCTTTTTTTCTTATATTACCGGATTTTAAACTGGTGTTTTGCTTTGGAGCCATTATCCTTTTGTGTTGCCTTTGCCTTTGCTGCCTCAGCCAAATGGAATCTGCCCCGCTGGACCCACACTCGAAGCAACAGGTATCTCGCTCTCTGCCCCACCTCTGCCTGGGCCGAGCTGTGCTTCGCCGCCGCTGAAAACGCTGACTCCGCCCACCTCTCGTCTCAAGGCAGCCGAGGATGACGGCTTCAAGCGCCCGTAATGCAGCCCACAGACGCCGTCTCGGGGACCCGATGAAACAGAACCGAGCTAGGATCTGCCGCATGACTCCTCTCCTCACTCCATCATTATTTAGCCTCGGGATCCCAGGTTAGTTTACATGTTAGGCATTCGGGAATTCAGCATACTTGGCTGATTATCCGGAGCCCTCGCCGCAAGCTCTCTGCACCGGCCGCTCAAGCGGCCGCCATCTTGCCCCTTTGTTCTCTCCTTCTACTGATAAAAATAATGGAGTTGTCATTTTATGCCACAAAAAACTAAAATGTAAATTTTTGTCACAAGAAATTGATTCCGATGGTAGAAGGATATTAGCTAAGTTATTAATTAACTCTATACCTTTAACTGTTTTTAATGTTTATGGCCCCACAAAACCTGATTGCTCCTTCTGGCCTTTAATCACGAAGAAATGCATTCAACACAGAGATGACATGTTTATTTTAGTTTGAGATTGTACCCGGATTTTTGATCCGTTTCTTGATCGTAAATCCACAGTCTGCTTTATATCTCACAGAACTCACAAACAATTCCTTGACACTATCTTGCAATCATGTCTCACTGACTATTGCTGCTTATCTCATCCTGATACTTTGGACTATTCCTTTTTCTCTCCTCCCCATTCATCCTTTTCTTGTCTCGACTACATTTTTCTCTCTTGTTCTCTCTCTCAACACTTATTGTCTTCCTCAATTGAACCCATAGTAATCTCGACCATGCTCCCATTGTGTCAGACCTTGATTTACTTCCACCATTTCCCAAATCTTCTCGCTGGCGATTCAATAGTTCCCTTCTTACTGACCCTAATTTCTCTTCCTCTTTCCGTTCTTTTATCAATGAATTCTTCCTGCTTAATAGTGATCCTAATACTTCTCCTCATATCCTCTGGGACTCCTTTAAAACCACTGCGAGAGGTTTCGTCATAGATTTTGTATCTAAGAAGAAGAAGCAAAATATCCAGAAAAGGAAAGATTCACTGTCCCATATAAAGTCCTTGGAACATAAATTGTATACTTCTTCAGATACATCTATATCCCCAGGACTTTTACGAGCTAAATTGGAGTTCAATAAATCTACTACAGATAATGCATCTTCCATACTTCTTCGTAGTAGAGCTCGCTATTATGGTGGTCGTAACAAGTCAGGGAAGCTTCTTGCTAATTATCTCAAATCACGTAAAGAACGTACTTTTATAGAGTCTATCTATTCTTCTGATAATACCCTCCTTCATAAAGATAAGGACATCCTTAATCAATTCCAATTATTTTACCAAAAGGTCTATACTTCAGAATCTCCCCCTACCCCTTCTCTTATTGAGTCCTACTTTGAGAGGTTATCCAAACCCCCTCCTTCTCAACTTAATTTTTCAGACCTTGATCTTGACATCTTATTACATGAACTTTCTATGGCTTTATCATCCCTTACTAAAGGTAAAACACCTGGTCCTGATGGATTCCCAGTTGAGTTCTATTTACACTTTTCTGATCTCTTACTCCCTAGGCTCTTAACACTCTTTCAATCATTTTGCTCATCTGGTGAAGCAGAGGGTACCTTTCTAGATGCTACCATCTTTCTTATTCCTAAGGATGGTCGTGATCCCCAGCTAGGGTAGACTTACTTCCGATAATTCTTGCCTTTTTCTTGACGTGTTGAATAAAGCCTCATCTCTTTCAATGCCTCTCGCCGCTATTTCTGTTGACGCAGAAAAAGCATTTGACCGAGTTTACTGGTCTTTTTTGTTCGCCTATTTACGGTGGCGTGGCGTACGTTAGGGCTGTCCCTTATCCCCACTCCTTTTTGTTTTGGCACTTGAACCTTTTTTGTCCTCCATCCGTAACAATCAATCCATTTCTGGCTTCCCATATGGAGATAATCAACTGAAACTCTCTGCATATGCAGATGATATTCTTTTATTTATCTGTATCTGTTCCCCCTTTATTATCTGAATTCGACTTATTCTCACAGGTTTCCGGATATAAGATTAATACTGATAAAACCAAAATTCTTCCTTTAACCCCTTGGGCGCGGCCGCAATTCTGCGCCTGTGCGGCCGTTTTTAAGAGTGTGCGGGGTCATGACGGCCCCCAGCCGTCATCAGCACACGCCCACCGTGATGCATGACGAATGGGGGCCGTCATCAGCATGGAAGGGTTAACTAAAATTGTCTTCCCCATCTATTCTCTCCAACTGGCTTTGCTTGGAATAGTTCAAAGAACAAATACCTAGTTATTTGGTTTTCTAACTCTATCCCTTCTTCAATTAACTTAAATATGTCCGCCATTTTGTCCCGTATTGATAAGTCATTCTCTGCCTGGAATCCTCTTTTTCTTTCCTGGTGGGGCCGTTTGGATTCAATTAAGATGATGATAGCTCCTATTCTAATGTATACTTTTTCTATGTTACCTGTTCATATTCCTGCAATCCATTTTAAACGAATTGACTCTTCTCTTTCGAAGTTCCTTTGGAAGAACAAAAAATCTAGAATTTCCCTTGCTGCTCTTCGAAATTCCAAATCTAATGGTGGAGTTAACTTTCCAGATTTCCGTCTTTATTTTCGTTCTTTTTCATTACGTGAAGCCTCGAGTTGGCTTTTATCAGAATCCTCCCCTTTTGCTCCTCTTTGGCTGCTTATTGAGCGAACACTATTACTACCCTTTTCCTTTGATGAAGTTATACGCTTCTCTGTCAAATCTCCTCATACCTCATTCCCCCTATTCAAACATACTTCTTCTGTTTTAAAACTGCTGGTTTCCCCTACCACTGTTACACGTGAATCTTTTTTAAACTCCCCTATTTGGTATAACTCATTAATCCTTTTAAATAACAGTCCCATTTTTGGTACGCTTGGAGATTAAATGGTATCATTTGGGTCAATCAACTCTTTGATGGAATTCTGCCTTGTTCTTTTCCCCAATTTCAACTTGTATTTCATTGCCCGCGATCCTTTTTACAGAACATTCTTGACCTTTATTATTCTATTCCATCCTCCTCCTTTCCTATGCCTAGTTCTCCTCTCCTTAAAATTCTCACCACCCTTCCTAAAGCATTTCTTATTTATACATTTTTCACCTCTCCTAATCCGGATCGTATTAAAACTAAGCTGGAGTTATCCTGGGAAGTGGATTTTGATTGTACTTGGTCTGTTGCTCTCTGGGATAAGTTATGGTCAAGATCCTTAAACATTTCTTGTTCTACTTCTCTTACTCAATCTTTATTTTTCCTATATCATCGACTTTATTTCTCTCTTCTCTCTTTGTCACGATTTTCAACCGCAACCCCTTGTGACTCTCAATATTGGACATGTGGTACCCCTAATGCTGATCTTCTTCATCTCTTCTTTCTCTGCCCTGTTGTATCTAGATTCTGGGACAAAATCTGGTCCTATCTTACACACATTTTTACGCTTACTGTTCCTTACTCTATTACCCTTCTCTTCTTGGGCAGTCTTTCTGACTCTTTGGACCTTCCTGCACATTCAGGTGGCCTTTTTGACCTCATGCTTGCTCTTGCATTTCAACATATTTCCTCTAATTGGAAGTACCTGACCAATATTTCCCTATTAGGTTGGTGGAATACTCTGTGTCATTTTCACAGACTGGATGTTGCCTTTGCCTCTTCCTGTAAACCAATCCGTAACACTGATCTCTTCTGGTTACCTTTTAACCTCCTATTTGGATCATTTGGCCTTAAAGAAATATCTGCATATCAATTCAATTTTTTTTAAACCTCCTTGAAAATTTGGCTCTCTACCTTATTGTCATTTTTACAGGCATCTTTGTTACACAATTTTTATGTTGAAATTTATGTATGGAATATTTATTTCATTTATATATATGCCGTTATTCATAGTTTTACTATTTACTATTTAATATTTATACATTGCTAGATTAATTTTCTAATCCCCTCCTCCCCTTCCCTTCTCCCCTTTTTCCGTTCCCTCGCCCTTTCCTTTAATATTTAAAACTCTATAAAATGCTGTTTGTTTCTTAAATATTGATGTCAGCATTGCTGGTATTTCACATTATATTTGAACATATTTTATGTTTGTTCTTGCTGATGTCTATGCTTGTTAACAATGTTCTTAATAAAGCTTTTCAAACATAAAAAATTGTAGTTTGAGAAAACTAAAAACAATAGTAAACTTATTACAAAGTGCAAATGTACCTTTCTGATTCAGATTGCTGGCTCTTTTACTAATAATGTTTACCACTCTGTTGTAACTCCATTTCCTCTGCCTATGCATTTTGAACCAGATCTTATAATGGTTATTTTTTTACGTTAAAGTATCCGTGATTTACGTCATTAGCTGTTACTTTACGGCAGAGCTGCTTGCACTCAAACATGCAGTTAAGCAGGAAAAATGTTATATTGTGTTTGAATCATACCTTACTTAATTGTCTAAGACCTAATTGCTGCCCGATATTTGTACACTGTCTACACTTTATTTGCCTAATAGGTCTATGCACTTACTTAAATGAATGCTTTCCGGTATTAAATCAGTTGCTGTGTCTACTTGTCGACTCTAGAGGGTGCTGTCAGACAAGTGTTTTATAAATGCTCAGAGCACCATGCTGAAGACTTCAAGCTTGACAGCGCGCGCTGCTCCAAAGAGCATGTCCTGGAGACAGCATGCGGTGTCACAAGGGTGCTGCTTGTTTCATGAGAACTAACCTTGGTCCCTGCCACCCTATGAGCAGATTCTGTAAACACAATCAGGAAGCACCTGGTTCAGGCATGAGGGCCTAGAGCTCGACAGGGACCCATAAACAGCTCTGATATATGTTGCCCCCTGGGCTTTAAGTGGGATGAAAAATTGGGGGGTCCTTTAAAGGGGTGTGGCCAATTTAATTAAGGGCGTGGCTTAAAACACGTGAACTAAAAATCTGTGCTTAGCATAGTGTGCCGCCCGACTGCTATTTTGCTTCTTCTGTCATTGCATCCAGATATACGATACAAGTAACTTCATACCTATAACAAGTCAGTACTATTGGCTTTGTCAATGGTTGTTAGTTGCATAAGGTTAATCGGCAGCAACGATGGCTTGTATATAATATTGAAAAAGTTTCCATCTAAAGCCCTGGTGACACCAGGACAATGTTGCTGGTCCTGAGTTTCAAAAAGAGAATGGAAATCCAGAGAGAAAGTGATTTCACTTCCCCTACAACGCTCACCTGGCATGTTGTCATGTTGTACCTTCTCCACTAGTGAGAAGTGAGCTGTGTGAGCATGCTCACAGCGACCTGCCTGCTGTCACTGCAGTCTGGAAAAAAACAGACGCCTGTGCCAGGGCACAAAAAAGAACCCGGTAGAGACCCGTTTCGAGGCCCCTTTTAAAAAACTGCCGGTGCTCAGCACCGATGATACGCAGCCCACGTAAAGCCCTGCCTGCCCCCTTAACGCGCAGAGAGACCAAGAAAAGTGAGAGTCCCTGACCACAGCAAGGATGGTCTGGGGCGTTCTCAAGCACTAAACTTAAAAAAATAAAAAAGATAGTCAATATGGTACATGTTTACAACACATTTTATCATATACTGCTCCCCATCTCCCATTCTTCAACACATTTTTTTATCATGCACAGATTCCACATTTTCTAACACATGTTCATCAAATACTGCCTTTTTGCTCCATCTTCAGCTCTGGTTGCTGAACACGGCATCAGGCACAGGGTGGTTGTCGGTACTAAATTTGAGCCGGTGATTTCCAGTGCTCGACACCGGCACCTAATTGTCAACACAGGGAGTTATGACAGTCTTCCACATGGTGGTGATGTTTGTCTAATTTAGAAATGAGCACAGCAAAAGTTGTTTATTAATTCTGACCTGACCCTGGTCGGTGACGGTCGCTCCACCCACCGCACGGCTCTCCGTGAGTGTGCCCAGTCTCCCTACCTGCTTCTACCTGCTCGCTACCAGTGCTTGTTTTTGTTTCATTCTCGCCATCTTTTCTCGCCCTCTCCGCTACCTGCCGCTGCTCCCCTGCGGCCCCGCCCCCCCTTTTTGCCTTCTGTACCCTGATCCCCTCTCCGCGCCACCCCGCTCCCGCCTCCCATCTGCTCCTCCCTCCCTCCGGATACTTAAGGTGTTCCAGCGCGACGGGGAGCTGTGACCTGACCTGACCCTGGTGGGTGATGGTCGCTCAACCCGCCGCGCGGCTCTCCGTGAGTGTGCCCGGTCTCCCTACCTACCTCTACCTGCTCGCTACCAGTGCTTGTTTTTGTTTCGTTCTCGCCGTCTTTTCTCGCCCTCCCCGCTCCCTGCCGCTGCTCCCCTGCGGACCCGCGCCCCCTTTTGCCTTCTGTACCCCGATCCCCTCCCCGCGCCACCCCGCTCCCGTCTCCCAGCTGCTCCTCCCTCCCACTCCACCCCTCCCACTACGCCATTTATGGTGAAGTCCGGGCACATGCGCAGCGTTCACGCGCAGCGGGCATGTCAATGGCACGCTGAAGGCGCACCAAAGGCAAGCCCGTCTACTCCTGTCCGCGCCTGGACCGCGCCCAGTGCCAGGACCCCTGGCCCCCAAAGATGCCAGCCCACACGACGGACTTACGACGCCACCACCCTCCACGCACTCGACGCCGGCCTGAACCCCGCCTGCTACCGAGCCAACCCCCGAAACGTACCCACGGACCCTTCACCTGCAAAGCCTGCAAGTTCACCTGCCTCCGGACCTGCACCGCTCCCGCCAAGCCGAGCCCCAGCAGCAACCACTTCAAGTGCATCCTGCTCAACAGCCGCTCCGTCCACAGGCACGCCGTCGAACTCTCGAACCTCCTCGACGCAACAGCACCAGACGTCGCCTTCCTCAAAGGAAACCTGGATGAACGCCTCCTCAGCACCTGACATCGCCATAACCATCCCGGACGGATACAAGATCACCCGGAGGGACCACGTCAACCAGACGGGAGGAGGCATCGCCATCGTACACAAGAAAACCATCCGCATCTCGACCAACTGCGACGACACCTTCACCGCCGCCGAACACCTGCACTTCCAGATACACACCGACCCCAAGACGACCCTCAGAGGCACCCTCATCTACAGGCCCCCTGGACCACGCACACAATTCAGGGACGACATTGCAGACTTCATCAGCCCGCACACCCTCCCCTCCGCTGACTACATCCTCCTAGGGGACCTCAACTTCCACCTGGAGAACAACAATGACAGCAACACCACCACCCTGCTGGACAACCTCGCCAACCTTGGACTCAGGCAACTGGTGAACACCCCCACCCACTACGCCGGCCACACACTTGACCCCGTCTCCTCATCCAGCAAGCACATCTCCTTCAGCCACTCCACCGGACTTCATTGGACTGACCACAGCTGCGTCCACTTCAGCTTCAGAAGAACCACAACCCACCACCACCCGCAACAGGTTCCTCGCCGGAGCTGGAGCAAGATCACCGCCGAACAGCTCACCACCTCCCTCAGCCAGAACCCTCCCACCAGCACAACGGACCCCAACAAAGCTGCCAGCAACCTCACACAGTGGCTGACCACCTGCGCCGATGACCTCGCACCACTAAAGAACCCTCCCAGCAGACCCGGCAGCAAGAAAAACCCCTGGTTCACCGACGAACTCAAGGACTCCAAGAAGAACTGCCGCACCCTCGAGAAAGCCTGGCGCCACGACCAGCCCTCAGACAACAGGACCACCCTCAAGCACACCACCCGCAAGCACCACCAGCTGATCGCGCCACCAAGAAGACAGCACTCAAAGAACGACTGGACAACAACGCCCACGACAGCAAGGAACTCTTCAGCATCGTCAAATAGTTCTCCAACCCCAGCACCGGAAACAACGACATCACCCCCTCGCAAGACCTCTGCGAATCACTCGCCTCGTTCTTCCACCGCAAGATCGCCGACATACACAACAGCTTCGGCGCACAGACCACGCACCCAACCACCGAACCAACGCCTGCCACCACCACCCTCTGCAACTGGACCCCGGTCAGCACCGAAAACACCACCCGCACGATCAACACCATCGACTCCGGATCCCCAACCGACCCCTGCCCCCACCACGTCTTCAACAAAGCCGACACCATCATCGCACCCCAGCTCCGGGACATCATCAACACCTCCTTCCGCACCGCCACCTTCCCGGAGATCTGGAAGCACACCGAGCTCAGCACCCTCCTGAAAAAGCCAACAGCGGACCCCACCGACCTCAAGAACTTCCGCCTCATCTCGCTCCTCCCTTTTCCTGCCAAAGTCATCGAGAAGACCGCCAACAAACAGCTCGCCGCCTTCCTCGAGACGAATGGATCCCTCGACCCCTCGCAGTCCAGTTTCCGAGCCAACCACAGCCCCGAGACCGCCCTGATCGCAGCCACCGATGACATCAGATCCCTGCTCGACAACGGGGAAACAGCGGCCCTCATCCTCCTGGACCTCTCTGCAGCGTTCGACACTGTCTGCCACCACACCCTAGTGCAGCGCCTCAGCAACATCGGAGTCCAAGAGAAGGCACTGGAGTGGATCATCTCGTTCCTCGCCGGAAGAACCCAGAGAGTCCGCCTCCCCCCGTTCAGATCCGAGGCCACCGAAGTCATTTGCGGTGTACCACAAGGATCATCACTCAGCCCAACCCTCTTCAAAGTCTACATGAGCCCCCTCGCAGCCATCGCACGCCAGCACAACCTCAACATCATCTCCTACGCCGACGATACCCAGCTGATCCTCTCCCTCACCAGCGACCCCGCCACTGCCAAAGCCAGCCTACACGAAGGGATGAAAGACGGCGCCGAGTGGATGAAGAACAGCCGCCTGAAACTGAACTCATACAAGATAGAAGTCCTCATCCTGGGATCATCGAGCTCCGCCTGGGACGACTCCTGGTGGCCCCCTGCCCTGGGCACCACTCCCAAGCCAACGGACCACGCACGCAACCTGGGCTTCATCCGGACTCCTCCCTCTCGATGACCAGACAAGTAAACGCTGTCTTCTCATCGTGCTTCAACACCCTGCGCATGCTCCGCAAGATCTTCCGATGGATCCCCACCGAAACCAGGAAGACCGTCACCCAAGCACTCGTCACCAGCCGACTGGACTACGGGAACACCCTCTACGCCGGAACCACAGCCAAACTTCAAAAAAGACTCCAACGCATCCAGAACGCCTCCGCACGACTCATCCTGGGCATCCCCCGACACAGCCACATCTCCGGCCATCTGAGAGACCTGCACTGGCTCCCCATCAGCAAGAGAATCACGTTCAGGCTCCTCACCCACGCACACAAGGCTCTCCATGACCTGGGCCCCAAGTACCTCAACGACCGCCTGACCTTCTACACGCCCACCCGCCAGCTACGATCGACCAGCCACGCCCTCGCCGCCGTACCACGCATCCGCAGAGCCACCGCCGGAGGAAGATCCTTCTCCTACCTGGCAGCCAAGACTTGGAACTCCCTCCCCATCCACCTTCGGCTGACCCAAGACCATCTCTCCTTCAGGAAGCAGCTCAAGACCTGGCTGTTCGAGCAGTGACGTACCCCTCTCCCCCAGCGCCTTGAGACCCTTCCGGGTAAGTAGTGCGCTTTACAAATGCCTTGATTGATTGATTTATTGATTGAATGTACTTTACCAATGACTAATACCTGCCACCCAACCCATTCTTATAGCTTTGGGGGCCTGGAATAGTGTGAATTGTCACACTTGCAGCAGAGTGATGGTTTTGTTGCTACTGTCATTACCTGCTCCGGCAGGGGCCGTGGGAGATGCAAACTGCAGTACACTCCAGATAAATTAAGCACAGGTATTTGGGGGATGTTTATGCGCATTGAGACAGAGATGTTATGTTATGTTAGGTTGATTTTATAAGGCGCACAGCTACCCAACAAGGGTTTTCCAGCGCTGGCCTGAAATTCTAAGCAGAGAATGCATGGGAGACTCGTCGTGGAGGGGAGAACAACAGTGGCCTTATCTTATCTTGTCTTTTATGCACAGAGATGCAGGCTAAAGAATGCACTTGATTTTAGATCTGGGCGTGAAATTCTGCTTCGCTCGCAGAGTTTGCAGAGTTTTTTGCACTGGAGCGCGGAGTCCTGAAAAAGTCAGCGGAGCAGAGTTTTTTGCTTTCTCACGCTCACGAGTGTGAGTGAGGAAAATCTTACTCCAGACCACCTTCCAGTGAGATTTCTCAATGCGGGTGTTCACGGATAGTCGCTACCAATCACGTTGAGAAACATTCAGTTCGCATTGTGGAAGCTGCCGCTCAAGTAGAACATCTACATGAGAGGCAGGAAAAAGCAGCACCCTCTTGAGCAGCGCGGTGATGCTGTTCATTTTGATTTTACAGCGCAGGATAAATACTCAGTGCTAAAAAATTAGCATGAATGGCGACCTAACGTACTCCGCTGCTTGCGGAACTCTGCATAGTGCGGCAGAGTTTTTGGTCACTTCCTCGAGTTTTGCGTAGCCAAACTTTGGTACCTCTGCCTAGGCCAAATTGATTTCTGAGTTTACGTGAAATCATACTTTGGTCGTTCAGAGAGCAGAGTCCAGTTGCACACTGCAGCAAACACTCAAGCTTCACATTTCAAATTGGTATTTTTTACGTTGTCATTACTAGCTTGGTTTTTGCAGTTTAATATAATGAGAACATAACCCAGTGGTTTCAGATTGTATTAATGGATAAAAAAAAATTACATAAAGGCTGGGCATTGCATATATTTTTTAGGCATGCAGAGGTTCTGCAATTTGCCCAGAAACACAAGATGTTGAGCCAAGGCCAGAATTCTGAAGTGATTCCCCTGTTAATCTGTCTCTCCTCCCTCTTTTGGATGGCTCAGGTCCTAGAGTTTCCTGCAAGACGTGTTGTGATGAAGGTGACTTACTCACACTCATTTCAGATTCACAGACTCGTTGTGGATAGAGGGCAATCCAGGCACGTAGCCTTGCCCGCATGGCAGAATTTTAATATTGAAACAAATACAGAGGATAGGGCCCAAGGCCACCTTCTAGCTTTAGCTTCGAGCCCGCTCCAGAATTTCACACATTAACTGGCTGTATCTTTCTCTGTAAACAGAGCCAACCCTACCCATACACTAGCAGTCCAGCATGTGCCTCTAGAAGTCCAGAGTGTTCCTTAGCAGTCCACTGTGTGCCTCTAGCAGTCTAGAGTGTGTCTCTAGCAACCCAGCATGTGCCTCTAGCGGTCTGGAGTGTGCCTTAGCATTCCAGTGTGTGCTTCTAGCAGTCCATGCCTCTCGCAGACCAATGTGTGCATCTAGCACTCCAGTGTGTGCCTCTAGCAGCCCAGTGTGTGCCTCTAGCGGTCCAGTGTGTGCCTCAAGCAGGCCAGTGTGTGCCTCGAGCCATCTAGTGTATGCCTCCAGCAGTATTGTATGTGCCTCTGGCAGCCCAGTGTGTGTCTCTAGCAGCCCCCAGCATGTGCCTTTAGCAGTCCAGAGTGTTCCTTAGCAGTCCACTGTGAGCCTCTAGCAGCCTAGAGTGTGTGTCTCTAGCAGCCCAGCATCTGCCTCCAGCAGTCTAGAGTGTATCTCTAGCAACCCAGCATGTGCTTCTACCAGTCTAGAGTGTGTCTCTAGCAGCCTAGATGAGCCTCTAGTGGTCTGAAGTGTGCCTTAGCATTCCAGTATGTGCTACTAGCAGCCCATACCTCTCTCAGATCAGTGTGTGCTTTTAGCAGTCCAGTGTGTGCCTCTAGCATGCCAGCGTGTGCCTCTAGCCATCTAGTGTATGCCTCCAACAGTCCAGTATGTGCCTCTGGCAGCCCAGTGTGTGTCTCTATCAGCCCAGCATGTGCCTCTAGCAGTCTAGAGTGTGACTTAGCAGTCCAGTGTGTGCTTCTTGCCAGTAGCGGCCGTGGCAATGCAGCACGCGTAATGACATTTGTTTTATTTGTTTATTTATTTCCATTACTCCGGTCGGCCATGAGCCGGAGTTTACTACCGCAACCTTGCCCCTCCCCCACCCCGCCCCACCACCCCGCAACACTCCCACCACGGGCTGCTACTGCCTTTAGCAGCCAAGTATGGGACTCTAGCATCCCAGTGTGTGCCTCAAGCAGTCCAGTGAGGGCTTCTAGCATTACAGTGCGTACCACTAGCAGTAACTGTGGTGTGCTTGTAGCAGTCCGGCATGTGTCGCTAGCAGTCCAGAGTGTGCCTCTAGCAGTGGAGTGTGTGCCTCTAGCAGTGCAGTGTGTGCCTCTAGAAGTTCAGTGTGTGCCTCTAGTAGTTCAGTGTGTTCCTCTAGCAGTGGAATGTGTGCCTCTAGCAGTGCAGTGTGTGCCTCTATCAGTGGAGTGTGTGCCTCTAGTAGTTCAGTGTGTTCCTCTACCTCTAACAGTGGAGTGTGTGCCTCTAGTAGTGCAGTGTGTGCCTCTAGCAGTGGAGTGTGTGCCTCTAGTGGTTCATTGTGTGCCTCTAGCAGTGGAGTGTGAGCCTCTACCAGTCCAGTGAGGGCTTCTTGCATTCCAGTGTGTCCCACTAGCAGTAAACTGTGGTGTGCTTGTAGCAGTCCAGTGTGTACCTCTAGCAGTCTAGAGTGTGCCTTAGCAGTTCTGTGTGTGCCTCTAACACTCCAGTCTGTGCATCTAACACTCCAGTGTGTGCCCAGTGTGTGCTTCTGGCAGTCCAGTATGTCCCTCTAGTGCTCCCGTGTGGTGTACTTCAAGCAGTCCAGTATGTGCGGTGCCTCTAACAGGCCAGTGTGTGCCTCCAGCAGTCCAGTGTGTGCCGCTAGCCAGTAGCTGCCCGTGGTGGGAGTGTTGCGAGGCAGTGAGGCGGGGAGGGGCAGGGTGATGGGTAGTAAACTCCAGCGTGTGCAATGATATTCGTTTTATTCATTTATTTATTTACATTACTCCGGTCGGCCGTGAGCTGGAGTTTACTACACCCCACCCTGCCCCTCCCCCGCCCGACCACCCTGCAACACTCCCACCATGGGCCGCTACTGCCTCTAGCAGCCAAGTATGGGACTCTAGCATCCCAGTGTGTGCCTCAAGCAGTCCGGAGGGGGATTCTAGCATTCCAGTGCGTTCCACTAGCAGTAAACTGTGGTGTGCTTGCAGCAGTCCAGCATGTGTCGCTAGCAGTCCAGTGTGTGCCTCTAGCAGTGCAGTGTGTGCCTCTAGTAGTTAAGTGTGTGCCTTTAGTAGTTCAGTGTGTGCCTCTAGCAGTGGAGTCTGTGCCTCTAGCAGTGCAGTGTGTGCCTCTAGCAGTGGAGTGTGTGCCTCTAGCAGTGCAGTGTGTGCCTCTAGTAGTTCAGTGTGTGCCTCTAGCAGTCCAGTGAGGCTTCTAGCATTTCAGTGAGTACCACTAGCAGTAAACTGTGGTGTGCTTGTAGCAGTCCAGTGTGTACCTCTAGCAGTCCAGTGTGTGCCTCTAGCAGTCCAATATGTGGCTCTAGCAGGCCAGTGTGTGCCTCTCGAGGCCGGGTCACCCCCCTCACTCGCCGGCTGCCCTGCTAGCCAGCCTCCTTGCCAGCCTCCTGCCTGCCTGCCTGCCGCCTACCTGCCGCCACCGCCGCCCCCCCAGCACCCCCGAGCGGCCCAGCCACAGCTGAGCCGGCCGCTCGCCACTTTTCCCGCCGCTGGCCCCTGCGGCCCCGCCCACCACCGGCCCATTGGCCCGGACGCTCGCCCAGCCCAGCAGACCCGCCCTCCCGTCCCCCTTCTTAAGGGGAGCGCCTGGGTGACCGCGGGAGTGACCACTGTGCCTCTCGAGGCCGGGTCACCCCCCTCACTCGCCTGCTGCCCTGCTAGCCAGCCTCCTTGCCAGCCTCCTGCCTGCCTGCCTGCCGCCTACCTGCCGCCACCGCCGCCCCCCCAGCACCCCCGAGCGGCCCAGCCACAGCTGAGCTGGCCGCTCGCCACTTTTCCCGCCGCTGGCCCCTGCGGCCCCGCCCACCACCGGCCCATTGGCCCGGACGCTCGCCCAGCCCAGCAGACCCGCCCTCCCGTCCCCCTTCTTATGACGCCCCCTGAGCGACCGCGCAGCGGATGCGCGCAGCGGGAGCACTGATTGAGCGCCGAAGGTGCGCCAAAGGTAAGCCCGTCTGCGCCCGTCCGCGCCTGGCCCGCGCCCAGTGCCAGGACCCCTGGCCCCCACCGCCGGAAGCCGACCAGACGAACCTACGACTCCACCGAACTCAACGCTCTCAACACCGGCCGAACCCCGCGCTGCTACCGAGCCACACCGAGACGCACCCACGGACCCTTCAGCTGCCACTCCTGCAAGTTCACCTGCAACCGGACCCACGCTACACCAGCACCCACCAAGCCGAACTCCAGCAGCACCCACCTGAAGTGCATCCTGCTCAACACCCGCTCCGTCCACAGACACGCCGTCGAGCTTTGGAACCTGCTCGACACCACAGACCCAGACGTCGCCTTCCTCACGGAAACCTGGATGAACGCCTCCTCAGCGCCCGACATCGCCTTCGCCATCCCGGACGGCTACAAGATCATCCGGAGGGACCGCGTCAACCAGACAGGAGGAGGCATCGCCATCATCCACAGGAACACCATCCGCATCACGATCAACACCGACGACAACCTCGCACCCGCCAAACACCTGCACTTCCAGATCCACCTCAACCCCAAGACCACCCTCAGAGGCACCCTCATCTACAGACCCCCGGGACCACGCCCACAATTCAGCGAGGACATCGCCGACTTCGTCAGCCCGCTCGCCCTCCCCTCAACCGACTACATCCTCCTCGGAGACCTCAACTTCCACCTGGAGAACAACAACGACCGCAACACCACCACCCTGCTGGACAACCTCGCCAACCTCGGACTCAAGCAACTGGTGACCACCCCCACCCACTACGCCGGACACACACTCGACCCGATCTTCTCTTCCAGCAAGGACATCACCTTCAGCCACGCCACGGGACTCCAATGGACGGACCACAGCTGCGTCCACTTCAGCTACAGAAGGACCACGCTCCACCATCACCAGCAACAGGCTCCCCGCAGAAGCTGGAACAAGATCACTGCAGACCAGCTCACAACTTCCCTGAGCAAGAACCCTCCCACCAGCACAACGAACCCCAGCCAAGCGGCCACCAACCTCACGAAATGGATCAGCGACTGCGCAGACGACCTCGCCCCTCTGAAGACCCAGCCGAGCAGACCCGGCAGCAAGAAAGCCCCATGGTTTAACGACGAACTCAAGAGCTCCAAGAAGAACTGCAGAGCACTCGAGAAAACCTGGCGCAGAGACCCAACACCGGACAACATGACTGCCCTCAAGCTCGCCACCCGAAAACACCACCAGCTGATCCGCGCCACCAAGAAAACCGCATTCAAGGAACGACTGGACAACAATGCACACAACAGCAAGGAACTCTTCAACATCGTGAAAGAGCTCTCCAACCCCAACGCCGGAAACAACGACATCACCCCTTCGCAAGACCTCTGCAACTCCCTCGCCTCCTACTTCCACAACAAGATCGCGGACTAACACAACAGCTTCAGCACTCAACCAACGCACGCCACGACCGAACCACCGCCCCCCACCGCCACCCTCCGTGCCTGGACCCCGATCAGCACCGAAGACACCATCCGCATGATGAACTCCATCCACTCCGGATCTCCAACAGACCCCTGCCCTCACCACGTCTTCAACAAGGCCGACGCTGTCATCGCACCCTACCTGCGGGACATCATCAACACCTCCTTCGACATCTCCACCTTCCCGGAGAGCTGGAAGCACGCCGAACTCAGCGCTCTACTCAAGAAACCATCAGCAGACCCCACCGACTTCAAGAACTACCGCCCCATCTCGCTGCTCCCGTTTCCAGCCAAAGTCATCGAGAAGACCGTCAACAGGCAACTGGCCGCCTTCCTCGAGACGAACGGCTCCCTCGACCTCTCGCAGTCTGGCTTCCGGGCCAACCACAGCACCGAGACCGCCCTGATCGCAGCTACAGATGACATCCGAGCCCTGCTCGACAACAGAGAAACAGCGGCCCTCATCCTCCTGGACCTCTCCGCGGCCTTCGACACTGTCTGCCATCGCACCCTAGTACAGCGCCTCAGCAATGTCGGAATCCAGGAGAAGGCACTGGAGTGGATCACCTCCTTCCTCGCCGGAAGGACACAGAGAGTCCGCCTCCCCCGTTCAGATCGGAGGCCACCGAAGTCATCTGCGGCGTCCCTCAAGGCTCCTCGCTCAGCCCAACTCTCTTCAACGTCTACATGAGCCCCCTCGCAGCCATCGCACGCCAGCACAACCTGAACATCATCTCCTACGCAGACGACAGCTGATCCTCTCCCTCACCAACGACCCCGCCACCGCCAGAACCAACCTGCACGAAGGGATGACAGACGTAGCCAAATGGATGTCGAACAGCCGCCTGAAACTGAACTCGGACAAGACGGAAGTCCTCATCCTGGGATCCTCACTCTCCGCCTGGGACGACTCCTGGTGGCCCCCCACCCTGGGCAGCGCACCCAAACCAACTGACCACGCACGCAACCTGGGCTTCATCCTGGACTCCTCCCTCTCCATGACCAGACAAGTCAACGCCGTCTCCTCGTCGTGCTTCAACATCCTGCGAATGCTACGCAAGATCTTCCGATGGATCCCCACCGAAACCAGGAAGACGGTCACCCAGACCCTCGTCACCAGCCGGCTGGACTACGGCAACTCCCTCTACGCCGGTACCACCGCCAAACTCCAGAAAAGACTCCAGCGGATCCAGAACACCTCAGCACGACTCATCCTGGACATCCCCCGCCGCAGCCACATCTCCGAACACCTGAGAGACCTGCACTGGCTCCCGGTCAACAAGAGAATCACCTTCCAGCTCCTCACCCACGCACACAAAGCCCTACACAACCAAGGACCAGGATACCTCAACAGCCGCCTCAACTTCTACGCTCCCACGCGCCAGCTTCGATCGACCAGCCACGCCCTCGCCGCCGTCCCCCGCATCCAAAGAGCCACCACAGGAGGAAGGGCCTTCTCCTACCTGGCCGCCAAGACTTGGAACTCCCTCCCGACCCACCTCCGCCTGACCCAGGACCACCTCGCCTTCAGGAAGCAGCTCAAGACCTGGCTGTTCGAGCAGTAGCGGACCCCCCCAGCGCCTTGAGACCCTCCGGGTGAGTAGTGCGCTATACAAATGTTCTGATTGATTGATTGATTGATTCTAGCTGTGTAGGGTGTGTCTCCAGCAGCCCAGCATGTACCTCTAGCAGTCTAGAGTGTGCCTTAGCAGTTCAGTGTGTGACTCTAACACTCCAGTGTGTGCATCTAGCAGCCCAGTGTGTGCCTTTAGCTGTCCAGTGTGTGCCTCTAGCACTCCAGTGTGTGCATCTAGTAGCCCAGTGTGTGCCTTTAGCTGTCCAGTGTGTGCCTCTAGCACTCCAGTGTGTGCATCTAGCAGCCCAGTGTGTGCCTCTTGCAGTCCAGTGAGGGCTTCTAGCAGTCTAGAGTGTGCCTCTGGTAGTCCAGTATATCCCTCTAGCGCTCCAGTGTGGTGTACTTCAAGCAGTCCAGTATGTGCTGTGCCTCTTGCAGTCCAGTGTTTGCCTCTAGCAGTCCGGTGCGTGCCTCTAGCAGTCCAGTGCATACCGCTAGCAGTCCATTATGTGCCTCTAGCAGCCCAGCATGTGCCTCTAGCAATGCAGTGCGTGCCTCTAGAAGTTCAATATGTGCCTCTAGCAGTGGAGTGTGTGCCTCTAGCAGTCCAGTGAGGGCTTCTAGCATTGCAGTGCGTACCACTAGCAGTAAAGTGTGGTGTGCTTGTAGCAGTCCAGTGTGTACCTTTAGCAGTCCAGTGTGTGCCTCTAGCAGTGGAGTGTGCGCCTCTAGTAGTCAAGCATGTGTTGCTAGCAGTGAAGTGTATGCCTAATCTGATTAGGCTATGGAAAGTAACTCAACAAATACAGAAAGTGACTGAAATTGGGCTTATGGCCTCTGCCTGTGATGGCTGACAGACTGCTTTGGGTGTATTGAATGGGACGGTTTAAGGTTTAGAAGAGACAGACAAAAGAATAGACAGTCAGGCACATTCTAAAGAGCATAAACACCACAGGTTTCTCTTCCCAGCTCCTTATCTCACCTACTCAATGAAGTGAGTTCTGAAGACTCATGGACTGTCATTGGATACAGTCTTAGTTCAAATTAAATCATCCTTCAAATTATGGGTTATCAAAGTCCCATGTACGTAGACATGTCTCATAGTAGCTCCAAAGAGCATAACACAAATGGTGTGAGTGCATATACAGTCACCCAATCAAGAACCGTGGCTGCAGGTGCCAAGCTATGGTATATGGGAGGGTCTAACAATAGCTTATCCTGAGGAGGGGGCTAGTACTGCCTTTATTAATCTTTTAGGTTAGGACTGTTACTACCTTTATTTATAACTTGAGAGGGGGGCTAGCCTTCCTCCATTAATCCCTTAGAAGCAGGGCTGGTACTGCCTCCATCTATCCCCGGTGAGTGGGCCTGGTACTGCATGTATCTATTTCTGACATGTTGTGCTGGTGCCACATGTATCCTGGGGTTGGGCTGGTCCTGCCTCCATCTCTCTCTGAGAGGTAGTTGTGGTTCTGCCTCCTCGTGTCCCTGCAGGGGGTTGATTCTGCCTCTCCGCAGAGGGGTGGGGCTGGAAGTGCCTCGTCTCTTCGGAGGGGCTGGAGCATCACTGCCTCTATTTCTCCCCCATGGGGCCCGGGGGAGGGGTGGGGGTACTTCCTCCAGCTCTACCCTGGCGGGCACCTGTACTGCCCAATCTCTTTCGAGTTACTAGCTCTGATTTGCATTCAGCTGCTGGATGCTGAAGATAAGAGCTGCAGGCACGGGTCAGGGCAGAGACCACTGATCCGGGACACAGAGGGACCTTCATCCGCAGTGCAGCCATGGCCCCACTGACGTCATCAGCACTAGGGGTCCTCCTCGCCGCCACATGTAAGGTCCCGGGCCTCGACCCATTGTTGTTCATGTTTTTTGTTGTTGGTTTTTCTTTTTGTTAGTAGTACAGAAACAACAGAGGGGAGGTAATGGCCACCCCCTGTCCAGGTGTAATGTCCAGATGCATTCCAATGAGGCTTCTCATCTCAGCCCTGTGCAGCCAATCAGATCATGGTTACTGGGACACTGGGCATCTGGGGAGCAAGGCTGGGGGCAGGTGGACAAAGAGTGTTCAATGAATGCTCCAATGACCTCTCTTCCTCTTCTTCACAGGTGCATGCTCCAATGACCTCTCTTCCTCTTCTTCACAGGTGCCCTGGCAGTGCCCGTGCTGACCCAGGACCCCTCAGCAGCGGTCGCGCCTGGAGAGTCCATTACCCTGAAGTGCGTCATGACCGAAGAGAAGTTTGAAACTTTTTGTGTGTTTTGGGTTCAGCAGAAAGCTGGCAGAGCCCCCGGGTTCATTCTGAGGTATTGTAGAAAAAGCGGTGTGATCAGAGGTGAGGGGGTCCCAGAGAGGTTCTCAGGGTCCAAAGATGAAGTCGCCAATGAGGGGCACTTGAAGATTGAGGGCGCTCTGCTCGAAGATGACGCTGTGTATTCCTGTTACATATGGGATAAAAATTCTACACAGCGCACAGTGACGTGTGCTGATGGGGAGGCGGTGAGAAAACCACACTCTGCACTCAGGGCAAGGCACAGGCAGGGCACATTCAAATCTCTCAGCAAATCTCCCAGCAGTCAGACTGTATGAATACACACACGCAGTAAGTGCACTGTACAAGGAAACACAACGATCACAGCGGCACACCAAGCGTAAAATAGAGCACACCATAGTGTTCTCGTTCGCACAAAACCTAGCAAATGTGAGAGGTAACTTCACGCAGTAACAACCTATATCAATATCATAGCATATCAATAGCCTGGTCTATTTTAAATTAATCTGCTCTTTCTCGTAATGCAGCTCGTACACTGAGCGACAAGCGCTTGTGCACAAAGAGACAACGCGCAGACTGGCACCATGGGCATGCAGTGTTGTCAATGGCTGAGTCTGCTGCAGTGGCATAGCTAGCCCTATGGGCGGGGGGATGCTCCCGCCCCAAAACCCGTGCCGCCCTGGGCGGACGCCCCCTCCCCTCCATCTCCGCCAGTGGTCTGCTGTGCCCCATGGCTGTGACTCTGGGTATGGCGTGCAGTAAGGTTCAAAGGCTCTGGTAGATAGGACAGCGGGTTCAGACTATTCTTTCTTTCCTCTGAGCCCTCAGTAAACACACACTGAACATTCCTACTGTAACCACAGGGGTTCCTTACATGTGGAGTATAGTGCCAATATCGGCCCAGCCCCAGACCTTTCATCATACAACACACCACTCTACCAATAACCGACACAACACAAGTTTGATGGAGAAAGTTGTTGCAGTTTTATTAGCATATACATTATGCTCATGTAGGGTTATCTTACGGGTCGATCCAGAGCAGGCCGCCTCTCGCGACCCGCCCACCTGATGAGCCATAACCCCCCGGGGTGTTAACCGTGAGGGCGTTTGTCAGTTTCGGGGGAAGGTCTAACCCCTCCCCTCGGCGGACCTCTATTCCACCCCTTGCTCACGCCCCCCCCCCCTCGGGGGGCGGAGCGTAGTGGCAACCCCCGGTTGCTCAGTTCTACAACCGCCGAAGGACTAACGGGGCACCGTCGGTCCTCCAGGATCCATCACAGCGTGGATCTCCCTGGGGGATAATTCTGCTCTCGCACCCACCGGTGCTCCTGTAGAGGGTACCCCTCTATACCTTTCTGCATTGGATCGCCCTGTAACTCTGCCATGGCTCTGAGTGTGGTCGCCGTCTCCCCAGAGTCCCCCCACCTACTAGCTTCCTATTAGTACAACCTGCTGCTCCTAGTGCTTTCTGTTATATCAACCCAAGATCGTCATATCAACTTCGGGTAAATGAACCCCGTCTAAATCCAAGCACACAGTGCATTTGGCAAGTAACAGCCGAGCCTGATGAAACAGATCTCCTATGCTTCATGCTACTCCCAAGTTGTCGGGCGACACTATCCACCTCACATTGGCACCAAGGACCTATTGCACACAATTGCAATCACCGGCCTCCTTCAGTTCATGCAAGGACAAGTCTGCTCTCTTCCTCAGCACCGCCAAGCTGGCACGCAACCAAACTTCCTTCTCCCTTCTGCCGCCCTCCGGACAGGGAACTGAGCCAGTGATGTCCATGAACTTCACAAATAACTGCCAGCTGTGCTTTGCAGGTGTCCATCAAGTGTGCCACCCCCCAGACTGTTCCTATTCTGTACCGCTGGCTGACCAGCAACCAACAAGCCCCTATCAGGTAACAACGCCACTGCCACTGGTATGGTGTCCCTTGTCTAGCATGTGGTCTTACACCCTTACTTAGACCTACTGGGGACATATTCACCAACAAGGTCACGTCAGGCAGCTCATTCCCCTGCTGCCGACCCTACTGTAGGCTAACCAACTCCTCGCATGTTTAGCCTCGCTGGAAAGACATGTAACTTCCAACTCATGGGAACCTAATTGTAAGACCATCACCTCTCACTAAGTCTGCCAACTGCGTTCAGTTGTCGGCTTAAAACACTGTGTAGAGGATCTCCTCATGTTTGACACTTGTACAAGACGTCCCCCTGTGCCTGGCCTTCAAAGGACCCTATGAAGCTTGTAACAAGCCGCCTATACAACTGTATATAAGTTGTGCAACTAAGAGAACTAATCCTTCCTCGCTCTTACTTCCAGGCATGTGCACACTGCAAAGGAATCCTTACTATAGTACCTGAAAACAACTAAGTAGATACTATCTAGGTGAAAGCTACCCGAACACCTAGCCACGGGCCTTCCACTGCATAACAACCCCTGTTTGTTAATTTTAGCTGTTAGAATTGCCTGGCCCCTAACGAACCCTTCACGTAAAACCAGCCAAACCAAACGCTTACTTGGCCAACTATGTGCCAACATGTGTCCCAAGGATGTCACAGCGTGGGCAGGATGCAGTAGTTAATGTGAGGCTTATGCCGGCCCGCTAATCTGCAGGGCTATCCAGCTTGATCAGGTAAAGTGCTGAATATTGCCTGGTATATAGCCGCTATGCCAATTGCCTCCCTGTAATTTACAAAAGGAGGACTTCACTGACAATAGTCAATGTTGCTTAGTTGCGATTCAGTTGCATCCAAATAAGAAGCTACCATATCGCTTTCTTGCGTAGCCCAACTAGAGATAGCCGCCCCCAACATGGCTGCCCACTTCTCCCTGCCATGTGAGACCATATCCTATCGGTGCACTATGAATGGCATGCAAAGACTATGACTATGACAGACACTTTCGTGTTAGAAGGAAACAATGGAGAGGAGGGAAACCTGTTATCTCTGACAATACCCATTTGACCAGCAAGGAACTCTAAGCAGAACCTGGTTAAGACTGCTTTAATGGGATATCCCCCTCTTGGAGAGTGCATGCGTGAGACCGACATATAACAAAATTGGGAGTCAGGTGCCCGATATGGAAATGGACTGACGTAGCGGTTGCTGTACAAAGAACACATTCCATTACTGCACATGGGATGTATGATATGCCCAGACACTCTTGTGGATCAAAAGACCCGCATATCAACTGTGTCACAGGGGATGTAAGAAATGCCACACTCTTTCACTGCTTGCCAAGAGAACACCCTATTGCCAAGTGAATAGAGAATTGCTCAGGCTCAACAGTTGTTCTAAATGCGAAACCATCCCAATAATGCACAGGAGCTACCTGCCCTGCTCACGTACCAGTTGACTACCACTGTACTGTTACTATGGGGCGTAGCCTGCGCTCCCCAATCACAGGGACAGGAGTGATTCCTGGGGCAAAATAGGTGTCCCAGACCCTGGCTCACTGCCCCCTTGGTGTGCTATGACCCTTGTACCTATAGGTGGGTCAGGTGACACCCCCAAGTGGGCCGAGCTGTTCTCCAGCACGGTTCGTACCTAACACATCCATTAGAAGCCCTGCCCCCTCCCCATCAATAACCTCACATTTCCCTGTAATGAGGCCGGGGCCAACAATGCTCCCCCACGCTACCAAGGCTAACCCTCGTTGTCAGTTTGAGAACTAGATTGACCAATTACAATCTCGTAAGGAGTTGGGTGGGCAATCACTTGCGTACCTCCAGGCACAGAGGCAATAGTGAAGTATTGTGTCTTGACACTAAGTCAAATCGTCCAAATGCTGAGTCGAAGTGACCGGTGCACTTTGTTTGAGTGGATAATCACAACAACCATGTTCCCTAACCACACTATTCAATTACACGTCCCAGTGCCCTTCTAAATTGTGAAAGGGAACCCAAAATTAAAGCAAGGTCGATACCCCTTGACTATGGAAAATCTCCCCAGTGACTCGTGAAGCGAGAGCTGCCAAATATGCAGTCAAATCCTTCTACTTATAATTAGTACTCATTGTACCATGCATGCTACACTTGTATCCTGTAAAACCTGTTTGCTACCTCTTACATGGTTATTGCTTCCTGTCCTAGCACAAGTGCCACCAATGCTTACGTAACTGTAGTTCTTGTGTTTGGCTGGCTGCCTTTGTCCTGCAGCCCTATACCTCTACTTAATCATGTACGCTTATGTAACTTGCACCCTTGCCACATATTCCTCCTGTAATGCACCGTTACATAACTCATGTTAAAATGAGAGGGTGCACATATTGCTCCCGTGTAACAGTTCTGTCCTTAATGTGAAGCGGCTGAACGCCTACGGGTAGAGTACGCACTAAAAGGGCAAAATTAAAAGGGAATATTAGATAGAGAACTGCGGCGGGCTGCGAAGCGTGATGAAGCCTCGAACCCAGTTCCCGCGCATAAATTGTTAATCGTGCACAACTATGGAACTATCAGCGACTCACAGGTGGATGCAGGCCCAGGGGAAACGCGTGGGCCCGTGACAGTACACTATACTACGAAATGACCCCTTGCTAAATAGTACCACCCGGTCCCTTAATTAACTGTGGCACCAAATGGAGCGGCCCCCTGAACCAGCACAAGGCCGTCCGCCACGAGGGTTGCCAGAAGGTGTCATACACAAGGTCACGGCAATCCTAAATAAAATGCGGCGAACAAACGACCGCGGTGGCCCACAACCGCGAACCTGGGAAACTAGCGATGCTGCGCATGTCTTCGAGCTCGCTACGGGCAGGGCCATCGGCCTCGGAGAAAAGAAAATGTCCCCAATAAACTCTACTTCCGTTCAGGGCTTAAGAAGTGCAAAAGACGGATTCTTTACCTATAAACAATAAAGATACTCCCTATGCGCCACAGGGCGGGTGACTAATAACTATGAGAGGACGTTACGTTGCGACCCAAAAACACCAAAGGAAGGCCGCAACTGCTTGTACATAGCCTCCCCACTTGGGAATGCGGTAACTGCCAGGCCTGAGCAGCCAACCCTGGTCTGAGTGAAATCACAGTATCCAGTGCGAGACCTGTTGCATTGAAATGCTGTTACTATTGCCGCTGGCATTTCCTGGTATGGCAGCTTCCTGCACTCAGCCCTGCTATTTACGTAATATATGTACATAACGAAGTCACACTAAAAGATACAGCCGCGGCTGATGTTCGAACCCTGTTCTCCTGCTTCAGATTCAACCGCATTATAAGTAGAGCCGCCTCCACGCACGGAGTGGAAGGCACTTCGAGCCCGAAGAAGAGGAGTCTGTAGCAATGTTCTAAACTATATTGCGAGAGAACACGGCATGTGCACCACTACGCCACAAATAATGCCAAAATGCGCATAATGGGACCGGGAATCTACTAGAAAAGCATCGCGCTTCTCCCTGGTGACGACCGGCAACGCGGCCCACAGGCCGAGTGGTACATCATGAGGAGAAGGTAATAATTCCAGAGGGTGTCGAAAGGTTGCACAAGTCCCTAAGACCCAAATCGTAGCCGACCTAAATATGTGCCCATGTAAGTCAGCACCCTACCTGCGCGCAGTAATAGAGTGTCCTGCCAGTGATCGAATAATAACGTCCAGAGACAACGAGACGGCGGAAAACACGGTCACCGTACCCCTTTCACTCCCTACGTACTGAAGGGGCTGCATCGCCTGAAATCGCACCGGACCATCTACACGCATGCGCCTATTATAACAAATAGCACTTAAAAATGGCTGTCCACAGCCGCAAACTCCGAGGGTCGGACCATGATGCCACGCTGCCCCTCAAAATGGCCGCACCTGGATGCCATTAACCTCTATGCATCGAACTCATAATGCACCTCAAAATGGCCGCACCTGGACGCCATTACCACGTGGGGCAAAAGAGAAACAATCATGCTCGCCCCCGTATGCTCGGACACACACGATACATAGAATGAAGGCTAGCCCCGAAACGTACTAGCCAAGACACTCCACGATGTGTCCCGTAACCCTGCTTAGCCAGCCATAGGTGCTCAGACGCCCGGCATTCCCCAATGCCTGGACGTCATACCGAAATTGCTACGAAACTCACAAAACCTTAACATGCTTCCCCAGGTGGTATCCGAAACTGCTGTAATGTCTTGATACCATTCACACTAGAAAATGGCCTGTAGCCTCCAACCTTACTCGGAACCAGCTTCCAGGCACCACGGGCATACAGGGAAGCTTGAGCAGATAAAGCACTTCCAGCAACCTAATTTGGTGCAGGCCCCACCCCGGGCTCTCTAATTTACTTGCTCGGACCTGGGGTAAGAAATATGCACGAGCGCCGTAAGCTGCATCCAAAGACACGGAAGGGGTGCTGGAGACGCCCCCCTCCGACATACTGAAAGGCCAGTCCCGCACAGGTACCCGCCCTGTCCCGATGCAAACCGTGCCCGCTCCAAAGCCAAGACAGAAAGGCCCCTACAAAACTCCGAATGCAATCACCCACCACAATGTCTAAGGCAGCGCCATCGCCAGCAAAAGAACCCGGGGGAAGGGCTCTTCACGCTGTGTACATCAGCCACCCGCCCCAGAGTCGAAGCCACACAGGCTGAAGGCACACTATCTTAAGCACAGCAAGTACAGATCGCACAAGCCAACGTATGAACAAATATGACATAATTTAATGAAAAAGAACTTCCTGGCGAGCAATCCTGCAGCACTGTACCATTAAAAGCCGGCCCACTGCCACAGCAGGACAAACCAAATTAACCCTGCGCTTTCCGTCATGCTGTGCGATCCTACCAACTCATCTTGATGAAGTCCTGCAGGGATAGAAATTGAAAATAATCAATACTTTATACCCCCCCCACCACCCCACACTGCCCCATCACTCCATGTCTGTCGACCTTCCCTTTGCTGCTCTCCTGCTGAAAAACAAAACAACACATAAAATTCCCCAAGCACGCCACCCCCCCTCACCCCCACGCAATGAACAAGGGCGCCCGAGAGGAGGAGCGAGGGGTGGATTCAGCGCGCGCGTTACAAGCGTGCGCGCTATCCGACCAGCGGCCAAGCGCGACCCCGGAAGGCCAGCGGGTGATAATTGCGCTAACATAGCATGTGCCAACCTTCTCTTCCAGCTGTCCTGCAGAAAGACAAAAACAACAGCGTCAAATGCCCCCCGCTACCCCCCCTCCCGCATCCACATTGCATCTGGGAATATAAAGTCCAACATCTGCACCCAAAGTCGACGGTCCCCTTATAAATACATAACATGATACATAACGTCCCCATCCATGAGAATTCACGTGTGAAGTTAACCTTATGTAACCAAAGTTGTTAGGATTAGCGCACACGCACCTACGTGTAAACATCGCGCTACTAAATGCATATCAGCATGCACGCGCGAGTGCGCGCAGGAAAGACTGGCCTCTGGCAGATATAAGCACCAAGCTTGTCCAACGTGGCCCCCAACCACGGGGACAAGAGACCAGCAAGGCCACGGCGCCGGAGCCATCTAGAGGGTACACGGCAGGAGGGAGAACACTCCTAGGGGGCCCGACCGCAGACGCCGCCCCCTCCCACCCGGCCCGGGGATCGAGGGAAGGGGGAAGGGGCCCGATGCCCGGCCACCCCAGCGGCCCGCCGACCCACCGACAGCCCCAGGAGGTGGAGGGGGCCAAGTATATTGTAAAGATGATAGGGCTAACTGCAAGGCTGCGAAAACTAAGCGCCGGCCAAAAAACTGCCCGATAATACCCGGTGAGAACAGTGGAAGGCTGCGTGCAATGAATAAGGTCGCTCACCGGAGGGGGAGAGGATCGGAACGGAACCATGGGCGAGGGAGAGCCTCCCGCCCGCTGCGAAACTAGCATGGCCCCCAGGAAAACCCGAACCCCCTCCCCACACGAGAGATAAAACCAGCCGACCTAGCAGCGTACCTCGCCTCACACAGCACAGCCCTCCCCCCCCCCCCCCCCCCCCCCGCCACAGGAGAAGCAAAGCAGCCCCGCAGAACGGACCCCCCCCACTCCCAATCGATAAACAAAACCAAAACCCCTAACCCTGCAACATAACCCATCACATCCTTCCTCACCTTTCACCAGAAAGAAAAAGGCAATGGGCAGTCACCCGCTCTGGGTCCAGGCCAGAGAGGGCAAGGGTCAGCGCGAGGCAGCGTCCAGCAAACAAAGAGGGCGTTTGACCCTCGCCCCCTGGGCTAAATAGTCACCCCTCCCCCCCAAGATGCAGGAAATGACCTCACGGGGGGACCAATGATCCCCCCAACCACTAGACCGCTCAGGGTCTGTGCCATCCTATGGCACTAAGGGGGGCCGCCCTCGTAGGTGGCCACCTTTGGTGTCCCGGGGCAGCCAATCATTGTGGCAGGCACGTGCCGCCTGAGGTGCACCAATGAACTCCAAAAAGACAACTCTTAAAGTGCCACGACTTCAGCAATAACCCCAAGACAGCAGTACACCTAATGTGGAGAGAAGGAGACGAGAGAACAGCAACACAGATCAACAGTTCACAACACTGTGTCCGGGTCTGATAAAAGAAACAGTTCACAACATTGTGTGCTGGTTTGTGTCACTCAGTTAACCGTCACAGGCTGGTGCTCTGACCCACAGGGGTTGGACAATCCTGGCATGCATTCCCTGAGCACAAAGAGACCCTTCTGAGTGTTGCATAGAAGCATTTTTATTATTTTTAATTACCACATTTCTGCTCACTCATGACACAGTAGGTATTTCATCAGGCAAGTTGTAGGTTACACACTATTTATTCTAACAAAACATTTTTCTCCAAACCAGAACAATAATGTGAGTTTTTTTTAAACATTAGCACCCAACCTGCTTTTTTACTGAATTTCTAATGCGTTCCTTCATGTTTGTAAAATGACTCCGACTGTAACCCATCCCTCTATGGCAAAAAACATAAAAGAACTTCTCGGTATTAAAGAGAGGTGGGCAACACTGGCGTAATTACCTCTAGAATAATGACAGAAAAATTACTGGTAAATATGTGTAATTACGTGAGAAGCATATTTCAACATTTAGCTCATTTTCTGAGTGCGAAATGCACCCGGTCCAAAATGGTCCTGAGTACGCATTTTACGCAAAGAAAATAGCAACAAATGGTACAGTACACAAACAGCATCAGCCAGCAGCCTCTCTATATCTCAGTTCATTGCTCCAATGCTGCTGCAGTAAATGTGCTTCTCCCAAATTATTCCTAATTACTCAAACTAGCGTAATCGCGTCATTTCGCATTACAAGAGTAATGATAAATTACTGAATTTACTCCGATTACTCTGGCATAATAAAAATTTAGCCCAGGCCTTGGAGTAAATTAGCTGGAATGGTTCAAGAATAAAAGGCATGAGAGGTCAATTTAGCATAAAAATGCACACACGCTAAGAAGTATCCTTCAATAATAAATATAGAAAAGCTTTCAGGGCGCTCAAATCAGAGCTGCATCTGGAGCGTGTAGGGAACTCTGAGGAGCATATGATGATCTTAGTGGTGGGGAAGAAAGATTTTTGAAAATAATTTTACAGAGCAAGGCAATGCCAGGGTAATGTACCCTTTGCAAAGGAATTGTGATATGCAGACTGCATCAAAGTGGCTGCCATCAAGTGCCAGTAACCTATTTCGAGAAAAAAAAGCATTTACAATGCAATAGGTCTCGCAGCATTAAAGTTTGAGTTATTGGCATTGTGTATGACAATGCGTTGCATTACTTTTTTAGCAAACTCTGAATTGGTGAGCAGTCAGAGTGTGTGCAAGAGTATGCTGTTCTTGAAAGCAGTGTGGTACAGAGTGCAGGAATTTGGATGACCTGAGCAATGTGGATGATGCACCTCACGCACGGGGCTGACGCAGTTATTATTCACACAGCTCTGATGATGCACCTCACGCACGGGCTCACAGTTGTTATTCACACAGCCCTGATGATGCACCTCACGCACGGGGCTGACGCAGTTTTTATTTACACAGCTCTGATGATGAACCTTAGGCACGGGTTCACAGCTGTTATTATTCACACAGCTCTGATGATGCACCTCCGGCACGGGTTCACAGCTGTTATTATTCACACAGCTCTGATGATGCACCTCACGCATGGGGCTGACGCAGTTTTTATTTACACAGCTCTGATGATGCACCTTAGGCACGGGCTCATAGCTGTTATTATTCACACAGCTCTGATGATGCACCTCAAGCACGGGCTCACAGCTGTTATTATTCACACAGCTCTGATGATGCACCTCACGCACGGAGCTGACGCAGTTATTATTCACACAGCTCTGATGATGCACCTCAGGCACGGGCTCACAGCTGTTATTATTCACACAGCTCAGATGATGCACCTCAGGCACGGGGCTGACAGTTATTATTCACACAGCTCTGATGATGCACCTCATGCACGGGGCTCACAGCTGTTATTATTCACACAGCTCTGATGATGCACCTCACGCACGGGCCCACAGCTGTTATTATTCACACAGCTCTGATGATGCACCTCACGCATGGGGCTGATGCAGTTATTATTCACACAGCTCTGATGATGCACCTCAGGCACGTGTTTATAGCTGTTATTATTCACACAGCTCTGATGATGCACCTCACTCACGGGGCTGACGGAGTTATTATTCACACAGCTCTGATGATGCACCTCAGGCACGGGTTCACAGCTGTTATTATTCACACAGCTGTGATGATGCACCTCCGGCACGGGTTCACAGCTACTATTATTCACACAGCTCTGATGATGCACTAAATCATTCCGTGCATAACAAAACATGTATGTGTCGTTGAGTAATATAAGTGGCGCTCACGTGCAAGGATCGAATTCCCGCTATACACAACAGTAAAACAAAAAAAATAACTCTATTCAGGTTAAACGTCAAAGGATGAGTTACTGAAATGAAATAGCTGCCCTTATTTGAACTGCACCTAAATTGAGAAGGCGCGTCCTTCAAATAAAGCGCTCCTTGTATTCTTTCCACAGAATTGGTTGGGCCACAAACAACAGCCCAACAAATACGAACAATGATAGATAGCAGAAAGTTATTTTTCTATTGTGCTTACTTCCGCAGTTAACACATGTCAAAATGGTCTAAGTAACAGGTGCTGGTATTGCTCAATTAAATATTACTCGATGTACTAACCTCAAAAGGAAGAAAAGCTGTAAAAAGCTGTATTGGTCTGCTGGAAATCCCACTCATGGTTTATGGGCCACATCAGCTGTTAGGAGGGAGTGCTTAACTGACTAGCCTAACTAGTACTCTGGAGCAAAAATGAAATTGGAACGAAAATGGCCTCGTCGAATATATATTCAAATGAAAATGGCCTCACCTGACATATTCCAATAAGCATAGACCCATTTAGCAGAGTATAATATATGCATATGTCGTGCAATATCGCTGAGTTTGTTCTCACCCAGTCTACTGCACTCCTCTCAAAAAGTTATGTGCGCGCACACTCGAAAACGAAACCTAGCGTGGGGGCGGGACTTCCGTCTTGTGCGCGAAGCCCGCGCCCACAGAGTTCCTGGTCCGAGGAGCAGTGGTGACGGGGGGTGTCGTGTATTTCTATAGGTTCTGAATCGATCCCCCTATTCCTGACCCTATTCTGGTTAAACTTACTAGCTAGTTAACTAACAGTCAGCCCATGAGGCAAGAAATCCCCCATGATGCAGATACCGTTATCTGACGCAGTCACACTACGGCACAGGAACGTGTTATCTGATTAGGTCATAACGCTTGAGATCTAATTAGACAAGCGATATTCCTCCAGCCCCTGATAAGGCATACGACGTTCTCATAACAAATCAAACCTATGACAACCTGGATAATCCGTGCGGCCATTGTTTTGATTTCACAGAGAACTTTAGTAAAGAATGTGGTAACGAGCAAGTCGTATGACATCTTTATTGACGTACCTATGTCCATCCTTACGTCAATCCCGGCACCTTTAAGGTATAAATATTGCCGACCTTGCCCTATGCAAAACACACGCGTGGTGACAAGACGGAGCAGCCATACTTGCCGAAGCAGAGAGCCGAAGCAGACCCCGCAGGCAGCAGCCCCGCCTTCCTGACGCGCTGAGAGACGCGCTGCTATCTCAAGCCGAGAGACCCAGCACCGGCGCTTCTGGGCAGCCCTCGCAGGCAGCCTGGAATATCGAGAGCAGAGAAAGAGATACCATTCCTCATTCATCCTAAATTCCAGGTACAGAACTGAATAACCCCTCCTAGAGAATTCTTTAGTTATTCACTTGGCAAAAACAAACTTAACTTAAACTGTAACTTTCTATTCCCGCCCACGTATTAGACTTAGGTCAGGTACACGGGGTAGGCGTATTTAGAAACACCAGTTGAGTACGTTTAGTCAAATGTATATGTGTATGTAAATATATTTTAATCATTTTAAACATCATATGGCTCAGAAACCATATCAATGTTTTTACAGTATTATTTTATACTATTGCTTCTAATGTATGCACTTTACTTAACTATAAGTATCGCAATAATATCGATCCATTTCTCTTGTACGAGAAAAGAGACTGATCAATAAATAACATCTTTTATTGAACACGCCCGTCTCTTCCTTTTCTCTACATTCTGATGAGACTAAGAATGCACGTACTGACTGAGTAAAATAATTGCCTTGTGCTCACACGACTCTTGAGATTGACTCTTGATTAGGGGAGAGCAAAGTTGTCATGTTCTATGGTTGTCAGAAACTAAATCCCTTCTTGTCTAATCAGGGAAGTTAATCCTTCCTTGAACATTCGAGAAAGTTTCTAGCGAACTCTGAGCTTAGCTGGCAAACCCAAAAATTAAGTCTAGTATCGACAGTAGTAGACCTAGTTAACGTCTGGCCTAGGCCTTTACTGCTGTAGGTACTATTCCAATGCGCAGAGCCTATTGGGAAAATAGGAGCTACACTACATGGCGCCCAACGCGTTTGGAAAGGGCGATAAAACTAACGTAAGACATTTAGAGTAACTCAGTCGTGCTTTCTCACTCAGACCCCTTTTTCCAAATACTCCAAAGACGTCTGGAGTGGGTGAAAGGTTATTATATCCTCCAAAACCTCGCAGGAGGGAACTCCTATGTATGGTTTTTGGTCTAGTCAACGTTGAAGGATAAAACAGTTCCAGAATATTGTGCATCTAATCTCTGTTTCCATAAAAAACCTGATCTGCAAATAAAAATAATACCATCCTGTCAGTAAAATGGGAGACAGTGATGGAGAAAGAGAGGCAATTAGATTAGCTACTGAAATAGCAGATGCTGATGCTACCATGCAAGCAGCAGACGCGGATATAATACTCATTCCGGTCACCAAAAGAAGATCTATAACCTTAAAACTTATAGAAAATGGACTGACACCTAGAGGTGGCACAGTCATATTCGTAATCGAGGCACACGAATATCGGCAGACAGAGGTATACTATACATGGATACATTTTCCAGCAGCAAATGCTGTAACAAAGTACTTCCACTATTACAAAGTAGAGGAACCTCCTAATGAGTACACTCCTTTCGAGGAGGTGGAAGTACCACTCAAATTCCAAGAGCATTTGCTCTTATTTGATGGCGCCCTAAAACATAATAATCACATTACAAGGCTCGGTCCTTTAGGAAGACCAGGAGCAACGTGGCCGGTCTTAGCCGGATACACACCACATCCAGACATCGAAAGAATGCCTGCAGCAGAGCTGTTAATACAGCTAAAACAACTACTAAAAATTCACAGACAATTAGTTCAGTATGTAATGCGGACTTCAACAATTCAGCCAGCGATTAAACTTCCACAGCTGACCCCTCACCAGGGGAACACAAATAAAATTACACCACAGAACATCCAATCCTGCCTAGGTAAAGTTCCAGCTAAACGGGAACAGATACCATTCTGGTTGGCACAGAAAATTACCCAAATAGAGGCGGTGTTTCCTGACACCACCCCGCTGGAAACACACAGGATTCCGACTATATGTCTCCCAATGGGAATCGCACCACACATTGAGGACTGTGACACTTGGGGTACAGTCTTTGCTTCCATCTACACAAAAACGCACGGTGTTCCATCCATTTCGGTAATACCAGATGTGCTTAAACAAATTCAAGATGAATACGGTCCAGAACCTGCTTTAACTCTTGGTATGAAATTACTGAAAGACTTCAAGCAGGTCTCGGCTATATTACTAGCCAACATAAAAGGTGAAGCAGCAAACGTGGCGATCCGCCAGAGGTTAAAAGAGACAGATATAGCAGACCAACCAGCTGAAATTGCCAGAATCATAGAAAAATCCTATGAAGAACTAGGCAGAGATAGTCTAGGTGGAATACCAGTAAAACCGCAACTGACTACAAGTCCAGAAAAAATGTTTTTTAATAATAATAATAATTCACCAAAAAAGAACTGGGATGGGAACAAACAATCCAATCCCAAAGAAAAGAAATTCCAGTCCAGAGGAAGGTCTCCTAGGCGAAGAGAGAAATCTCCAAACCCGAGACAAAGGTCACCTCAGAGTGACCCCTCTGGGAATAGATATAACCTTAGAAATAGGGATAATATTAAAAAACCTGATAGATATCAAGACATTGATACACGTCCCTCTCAATCTTTTCAGAATTCCTCGCAGAAATCGGAAAGAAGAGGACGATCAGAAGAGCACGCCAAGTCCAAAGACAAGGAACCTGCTCAACTGAAAAAGAAATCACAATTTCCAAAAAAGAAGGTAGCCAGTATCAAGGTAGTTAACAATGCCGAGAATACTGAGGACACAACTGAAAAACGGAGAATGGGCTCAGACAATGCTAGACAGCGCAGCAGAGGTGAGCATAGCTCGCAAAGTCCTTATGGATCATCTGGAGACAGTGGACACGAATGAATACCTTCAAGTGGAAACTGCAGATACCAGAGTTAGCAAGCCCCACAAAATATACGAGATAACATTACGTATAGAGGGAGATAAGACTAGGAAAATAAGGGGACTATTTTGGGATAACCTATCCAAAGGCTATGACATACTTCTAGCTGAAAAAGACTGGCCACCAGAGTTTGTCAGGGAGTGCCCTCATGGCGAAGAAGTAATTATGCCTGCCTTCTCGAATCAAATACCGATTCATAAAAAATACACACTTGCTAGAAAGTGGGCAATGGCCTTAGCACCTGCTTTATATAAAAATCATGTAGGATGGGATGAGGATTCTCCTCCTCACAAAATCCAGTTAAAATCACAACCAACTGCACAAAGGCAGTACCCAATTAAGCAAGAAGCTAAAAAACAAGTAAATGAAATACTAGATCAGCTAGAATACCAGGGGGTGATTGAAACTTGCACCTCACAAATGAACAATCCTTTGTTTCCGGTCTCCAAACCAGACAATTCGTACCGTCTAGTTTTGGATTACCGACACCTTAACACATGTTGCAAAACTTTTGCAGTGCAAAACTCACACAGTGCTGCACTAATGAATAACATAGTGCGCAAAAAATACAAAACAACCTTGGACATCTCCAACGGATTCTTTTGTCAAAACATAGCACCAGAGAGCAGATATTTAACTGCATTCTCAGTAAATGGCACTCAAAAACAATTCTGTCGGTTAGCCCAGGGGTACAAGAACAGCCCGGGGGTATTCTCAGCGAGAGTAACAGAATTACTACAACTATATGATGATGAAGCATTATCTTATGTCGATGACATTTACTTAACAGATGATGACTTGGAGACTCACTTGAAAAGAGTGAACACCATAATACTTGGTTTCGCTGCAGAGGGTTACAAATTCAACTTCAAAAAGTCCAGAATTGCCCATCTGACGGTCCTATTCTTAGGATATGAGTTATCAAGTGAAGGCAAAAGCCTGGCAGACAATTTCCTAGAGAAATGTGCCGTAATCCAAGCTCCTAAAACACTAAAAAACCTACAGCCAATTCTAGGCTTCCTAAATTTCGGAAGAACATATATTGCAAATTACGCAGAAAGGGTCAAACCCCTTTATGATCTAATTAAACCAGACTTTAAAAGATCCAGTTGGACTCAAGCACACACAGAAATTTTGAGATCCTTACAAACAGACATGCTAATTAAAACAAAATTAGAAACCCGTGATAATACACGCAACCTTGTGATCCGAGTCATCCCAGGGAGATGCGGATTCACATACCTGACTTCTAATGAAGGAGATAAGGTACCAATTGCATTCAAATCACATTTGTACACAAAAGCTGAACAGAGATTCAACAACAAAGGAAAAATTGTTCAAGCAGTTCAAACCGCAATAGCTAGAGAAAAAGACATAGCTGACGGTAGACATATCACAGTCAGAACAGCAGAATCAGCCTTTGAGGCATTAACAACACCGTGTAATTTACCAACAACAACATTGGATCCAGAATGGTTACAATGGGTAAATTCAATCACAACGGACAAAGTATATTACTTCTTTGATCCAGAACTAGAAGAATTAAAAAATCTAAAATATGAAAAAACGTATCCTCTGCCAATCGACATTCTGCCTCTACGACACTACGCCTGTGTAATCTATACAGACGGACATGCTCAACCCTCCGTTTGGGGAGAACATGCATACAATCCCACATGTGAGATTACAAAAGAAGTGTGGCACGGAGGTAAACTAAGACCTCTATTAACAAAATCACACTCAGTAGAAACTAATTCAGAACTACAAACTGAAATATTAGCTTTGAAAATGGCGCTAGATAATGCGGATCGCGAATTCCCGACACTTATAGTGTCAGATTCATATTTCTGCGTCAAAGCATATAACAAGGATTTGCAGACCTGGATTCAGAACGATTACAAAGATGACACGGATGCACCAATAAAGCAGAGACTGCTCTGGGAACAGGTAGCTCTTTTGAAAAAAGAACTACCAAAGACTCACGTGACACACTCACTGAGTCACCAGCGTGATGGCGTTCACGTTGTAGGGAATTCATTGGCTGAAACAGCCGCAGCGGCAGCCAGTAAACCGGCTCCCGTAGATCGGAAAAAGCGTACATTAAAATACATTGACGGCGAAACATTGCTGGCAGTAAAAACGTCATCAAAAGGCGACTGCTCGGCGTTACCGATCAACTATCCACTCAATTACACATACATCATAGATGCAAACTCCATTCCTTTTGCTCGAATCCCTGGAGTGGGGGATAGAGTGATTCCAAACATGGACAGGAGAAACTTGTTAATCGCAGACGCACACATGGGCGAGGGTCTCAGACACCTTAAATTAAAAGATTCTCTGGAAGAATTACAATCACGGTACTGGTGGCCAGGCATGAGCCTGCACTACACCATGTTTGTAAAAAACTGCCCAAACTGCAACAGAGATCGCAGTGGGGAGAGAAGCAGTTTAATACCTCGTCGTATCAAGGCAGATAATATTACCAGTAAAAAGAATGGCTTGCGATTAACATATACAGGCTAGTTCCCACTTATAATGTAGATCCACAGCACTCGGCTGACGTCCGGACTGTTATACAAGATTTGCGAGTCTAAATGGCATATACGCTAAGAGCATGCTACGTTCGACCATTTTTTTTCTTTTTCTCAGGCAATCCAGCCTGGGGGAGGGAAAGAATGGCCAAATGAGCACAGCCCAGCGGGAATCTTCTCACTTCCTTCCTGAGGGTATGGGATGGTGTAAAGAAAAAACCAAGACAGAAAGCAATCTATAATAGAAAGGATATTAGGTTCGGGAGCTGGGTGGGTCAAACATCTAATAAGTGTCCAACGTAGTCTAAATAACTTGCCAAGAAATTCTCTGAAGGGATTCAGTCCGTACGAATTATTATTCGGAACTAGGATGTTGATCTCTGACCTTGATAGTCAGACTTCAGTGGTAACAGAAAAAAGCTTTGATGTCAAAGACCGTTTGGCTATTTTGCAGGACTTAAACAAAACAAGAAAAGACCTGAGCAACATACAGTTGAAAGAACAGCCAACAACCACTGAAGAATCACCACCTGTCCCAGCAAGACCTGTCTGGATTCCAAAAGTCGGGGATCTAGTCAGGGAGAAGATCGCGGTAAAGAAGGAATTTGGGCCTTCTTACAGAAAAGCAGTTCCTGTATTGTCTGTCAACGGGACAAGATCAGTTGTACTACCGCCACTTGCTGGAAAAAAGGAGAACCGAGTTGTATCCATCGACCTGGTAAAACCACAACATGTGGCCGATAACCAACGGTAGGCCAAGTGGACTCCCAATAAGTAGCAGAACACCAAGGTTTGCTACCAGTACAGAGGTCCTAACAAAGAGGCTCATCACATTCGAAACGCCTACAGAAGAACAACAAGGACTATGCAACAATGCAATAGAACTAAGACCTCTGAAAACCCAAATAAAGACATTTAGCAGAGACACACCAATCTACAATGAAGTACCAAGTGAAAATGCAAGAAACAAAAATCCTGAACCAATTGGAACAATTGACAGAACTGCATCTGGTTACTTCATCAACTTCGATGATTCCTCCGACGGTTTCAGCGAACAAAAGACACAGCCATCATCAAAATCCTTTAAAGACAAAGCGAAGGAACTTTTGAAACAACTAAAAGAAACATATCTGATTTCTCCATGGATTGAATTTTGGGTGGGTTTTGGTGCATTTATCCTCATACTTTGGCTCATCATGGTATTTACCTTGGGACGCTTCATTGAGGGAAAATATGCTAAAATGGACACAGCAAGTCAGAACATCAACTTGGTCCTCAAACCACACACATCTTCACACGTCGAGAAACGAGAACTTTCTTCAGAACTTTCTTCAGCCAACTTCACAGCAATTCCAATACCTGGTGGGGTAGCCTGGGACAACACTGACTATGAAATTTATGGTCCGGTCGAGATCCTGAAATATCCACACCAAATTAAGATCTCTTTGAGTGACTTTGCAAAACCAAACTCATTTGCTGATGATTGGGACTTTGAAAGTATTAACAATATGATGTCTGACTTAGTAATGTCTGCTAAATTTACAAAACATGATTATTTGCAGGGTTCTACAAATTATGACAGCATGTACTGCTATAACCATTATGGTAACCATTTCGTGCATAAATCTGCACAACCTAGAAATGTTTTAAGTTATAATCAATGGGAACATTGTGCTACACCTCCAAAAGGGAGCTCTAGAACCGTTTATGACAAATATTCATATTTTTCAGGTTTTAACATAACTAATGCTGAAACATTTTATTACAAATTGTCAAACAAGACAGGGATGAAAACCATGATAACCAACACAAAATTGATATATTCAGATTCTTTCTTTGAAAAAATGAATACCTTTGGATTTGATTATTGGGACAAAAATGTTGATTTGAAAAGTGTTTGGGGTACAAAAGAATGGCAAGTACAGGGTTTAGAAACTTTGTTTAGAGCCTGCATGATCCCAGAACAAATGATATTTTTAAATGACACCGTTCAACAAACCACCTGTCTTGGCCTAGCGAAAATCAAAGATTTAAATAACCTGTCTATTCCAAAGCCAACAATGTTTAGCAATAACTCTGATATAGACATAAACCATATACTTAACCAAAACAGAACACATCCTGATTGGAAACAATGGTTGATCTGGCCCACAGATACAAATAACTGTCAAGATAGATTCCTGAATAAAACACAGGGTTTCAAAATGAACAGGCCAGACCCTAGATATCCCCAAAGACATCACCCAGGGATAATAACAACCTACAGTGTGGGCAAATTATGCCTTCAATGGCTACAAACTTCCACACTGCCTGAAATTAAGCAACACCTAACTTTACTTACTGATGGTGCTGACTTGCGTGATTTCATACTGGGACCACGCAAACAGCGTCATAAGCGTTTCATAGCAGCCTCTGTATATGCAGCATACAATGAGGCCTGGAAGGTTACTCAAATTGAGACAGCAGAAAGAATACGGGAAATTGACCGTATTAATTTGGAAAAATCACTTTCTGTAGTGGACAATGGGTTAATGACTCTGTCCTCCAGAATTTTTTCATTGGACAGCATTGTGTCTTCAGCAATCGATATATTATCGCAAGACTTACTGTTATTACAACATGGTCAGTCACAATTGCGTTCTATTGTACAGCTTGGCTGGACGTTACAAAATCTGCGTTCAGGCTACGTGCCTTGGCGTTTAATCAACACTACGTCACTATTCCAAATCTTTAACCTTACTGATAGACAAATCGGTATGGCGCAGAAGGGTGCTGATTATACAATCTTGAGCATTGAAAAACTAGAAAGATTACCAATGACAATGTCAGAACGACCTGTCAGTGAATGGATAATCCACGGAATCATAAATATTCCAATCTCAACCTTCAGGTTTCAATACTGCCAAAAATATATACAGGCTGGCATGTACGAGAAATTGGGAAAGGGGTACCTTAAAACAACTTGGAACCTGCCCTATTCACATGCATGTGTCAGTAACAAAGGACAGAAAGTGTTTCTTAGTGGCAACAATTGTGCTATGTCACTAAGCGGCACGCTTCTGTGTAACGGTATTAGTTTGCACGGAGCCTGTGAAGGGAATTCATACAACCTTTCATGTCACCAGCAAGGCGCACCTGCAACTGAAATAGAACCATTCTTTCAAAGACTCTATAATGGGAGTTACATTCTTATTGTAGACCGCAGATGCTGTAGTCTTATGCCCGGGACTCCTTATCTCGTCACTACGACGGCGAAGGTCAAGTGCTGTGGACGTTCTTTGTTCCCCAGCTCCTTTCCAGACAGGGAGGCAAGGGCATGGCCCGGTCTGAAAATTACTTCTATTCGAATAGACACTTTAAGCAGAATGAAAACAGTGCTTCTTCAGACGCCTACAAGGCTCACGTCATCTAAAGAAACGTATGATCTACAAGTCGCAAGGACGACTGCAGAGATACATACATTATTATCAACCAATTCCCCCGTACATTTCGCGGAAATCCTGAGCGAAATCTTAAATATTTCTGATACCACTGGGGTCTCAAAGGTATTTAAGACAGTATTTTCGATGGCATTAACACCATTCAAAGCCATACTGGGTATCTTTCCAGATTTCGTCCATTCGATTTTTGGCGGACTTCCCCTGATCCTAGGACTAATTGCAGGAATCCTATTCCTGGTCCTTATTTTTCGTTATGGCAACCCATGTCACAGAACAAAATCTCACGACAATGGAAGATACGATCCTAGCCATTGGATACCGGGACCGGATATCAAAAATCCTGGGACTCTCCCGGCTTAGAGACCTAAACATGACTTGGTTTCTATCATTTCGACCAATGTGGCAAAGGTGTGTTTTACCTGTACTAAGGTGGCTGCTATGCGGAGAAGAATGCGTGTTAGACACCTGTCTGACGCTACAATCGGATGCGCCGGTGGATGCAGATACACTGTTGGTTCCTACCAAGGTTCACGCACTGTGCTGCCCTCAAAGGCTGCCAATTCTGATGACGGCATTCCTGGAATCTTCACCACTGCGATTGAAGAGTAGTGAAGTTCAAGATGAAAGCAGCATCGAACAGGTACGACCTTCTGTCAGCAATGCAAATCAGAATGTCAATGGAGACAATCATGCGCACGAATGCATGGTTACCCCTATTTCCGACTTAGAGGAACTTTCCCATGAAGCTGTTGACAGTTTTTTCGAAAGCCTGAATGATATGATGTTCTCTCCGGAACAGAAATAGAGACTTTTGAGTAAACTCGCACACGGCGTTCCCTGAATTCGGCCTTCAACTTTAAAAATAAAGTCACATGAACAATTACAATCCAGTTCACGGACAGCAACTTTTTTCAGCAAGCCCCTAAAATATTTTTCTATATATTTTTTCCCGGGACACTGATCTTCTGCTTAAAGTAAGAAACTATTCCTAGAGAACTAAGATTTCTATTTTTTTTAGATACTTTATAGACTTTATATAGACTTTAGCTGCCCACTGGTATGTTCACAATATATTTTATGTGATGAAATGGTTTCGACTTTTTTTCTGTATAGCCATATTAAGAGCCATTTCATGTGTATTTCTCATATACCAACAAGCAATAATGCATAACAATGCGTGTTTACTTTTGCATTTAATTCATAGCTTAAGTGCATACAATATATATGACTGCAATTTTCCAGTATATTTGAAAATTTCAAAATGCATTTATGTATTTTGGGGTGGTAAGGTATACACTATACTCTATAGTATGTTGTACTATGTTATACTATGCATAGATTAGTAGATATGACCATAGTTAGCGTGGAGTGGGTGTCGTGTATTTCTATAGGTTCTGAATCGATCCCCCTATTCCTGACCCTATTCTGGTTAAACTTACTAGCTAGTTAACTAACAGTCAGCCCATGAGGCAAGAAATCCCCCATGATGCAGATACCGTTATCTGACGCAGTCACACTACGGCACAGGAACGTGTTATCTGATTAGGTCATAACGCTTGAGATCTAATTAGACAAGCGATATTCCTCCAGCCCCTGATAAGGCATACGACGTTCTCATAACAAATCAAACCTATGACAACCTGGATAATCCGAGCGGCCATTGTTTTGATTTCACAGAGAACTTTAGTAAAGAATGTGCTAACGAGCAAGTCGTATGACATCTTTATTGACGTACCTATGTCCATCCTTACGTCAATCCCGGCACCTTTAAGGTATAAATATTGCCGACCTTGCCCTATGCAAAACACACGCGTGGTGACAAGACGGAGCAGCCATACTTGCCGAAGCAGAGAGCCGAAGCAGACCCCGCAGGCAGCAGTCCCGCCTTCCTGACGCGCTGAGAGACGCGCTGCTATCTCAAGCCGAGAGACCCAGCACCGGCGCTTCTGGGCAGCCCTCGCAGGCAGCCTGGAATATCGAGAGCAGAGAAAGAGATACCATTCCTCATTCATCCTAAATTCCAGGTACAGAACTGAATAACCCCTCCTAGAGAATTCTTTAGTTATTCACTTGGCAAAAACAAACTTAACTTAAACTGTAACTTTCTATTCCCGCCCACGTATTAGACTTAGGTCAGGTACACGGGGTAGGCGTATTTAGAAACACCAGTTGAGTACGTTTAGTCAAATGTATATGTGTATGTAAATATATTTTAATCATTTTAAACATCATATGGCTCAGAAACCATATCAATGTTTTTACAGTATTATTTTATACTATTGCTTCTAATGTATGCACTTTACTTAACTATAAGTATCGCAATAATATCGATCCATTTCTCTTGTACGAGAAAAGAGACTGATCAATAAATAACATCTTTTATTGAACACGCCCGTCTCTTCCTTTTCTCTACATTCTGATGAGACTAAGAATGCACGTACTGACTGAGTAAAATAATTGCCTTGTGCTCACACGACTCTTGAGATTGACTCTTGATTAGGGGAGAGCAAAGTTGTCATGTTCTATGGTTGTCAGAAACTAAATCCCTTCTTGTCTAATCAGGGAAGTTAATCCTTCCTTGAACATTCGAGAAAGTTTCTAGCGAACTCTGAGCTTAGCTGGCAAACCCAAAAATTAAGTCTAGTATCGACAGTAGTAGACCTAGTTAACGTCTGGCCTAGGCCTTTACTGCTGTATGTACTATTCCAATGCGCAGAGCCTATTGGGAAAATAGGAGCTACACTACAGGGGCTCCCATGCCTGAGGGAGAGCCCCGCGGAGGTGACAGAACACCGGATTGGCGGTAAGTGGTCTGCTGGAAATCCCACTCATGGTTTATGGGCCACATCAGCTGTTAGGAGGGAGTGCTTAACTGACTAGCCTAACTAGTACTCTGGAGCAAAAATGAAATTGGAACGAAAATGGCCTCGTCGAATATATATTCAAATGAAAATGGCCTCACCTGACATATTCCAATAAGCATAGACCCATTTAGCAGAGTATAATGTATGCATATGTCGTGCAATATCGCTGAGTTTGTTCTCACCCAGTCTACTGCACTCCTCTCAAAAAGTTATGTGCGCGCGCACTCGAAAACGAAACCTAGCGTGGGGGCGGGACTTCCGTCTTGTGCGCGAAGCCCGCGCCCACGGAGTTCCTGGTCCGAGGAGCAGTGGTGACGGGGGGCTCCCATGCCTGAGGGAGAGCCCCGCGGAGGAGACAGAACATCGGATTGGCGGTAAGTGGGCCTTGGGGGGCGCTTGTGTGTGTGTGTGGGTGTGCGCATGTGTGTGTGTGTGTATGTGTGCAACGGCGGGGGTGTCTCTGTATGTGTGCGTGTATGTGCGCTCCTGTGTGTGTGTCTCTGTGTGCGACGGCGGGCGGTGGGGGGGAGTGTCTCTGTGTGCGTGTATGTGCGCTCGTGTGTGTGTGTGTGCATGCGTGCAGGGGGAGGTGTGCCTGTGTATGTTTGCGCTTCCCAGGAGACAGCCACGGCGAGCGCGGCGCATGCCAGCTTCAAATCGCCTCCAAGGCGATGCGCGCGGCCAGGATTGTATCCTGGGAAGCAGACACGGCGACAATAGGTTCTCGGCGAGAACGCGCTTCCGCGCGCTTAGCCGAGACCTAAAAATGCATGTATTTTGTTGACGGAACAACGAACGGCCTTGACTCTACTCAGTAAGGCTGAGTCAAAAGAGAGAATCCAACACAAATGCCAGTACTGACTCTAATTTGGGAATTAGTCAATCAATGGTACCATTGCTAATCAGTCAAAGGTATCATGAAACATAAATTTCAATAGATTTACAAGAATTTTATTTTTTTCAAGCTTTTGCTTATTTTTCCAGTACATATATACAAATACAAATACATAATACACAAATATCAAGACAAGCACAATTAAATTAGATTCTTCCTCCATAGCATAACTTCTCAAATAAGACACCCCTTGCAAACCAACTTATCTTTCATCCGATCCTCATTCGTTCCTGAAACAAAACCAGCTCAACAAACTCACAAGACACAACATTGGGCCACGCCTCATTCAATTACCGACCGGTATTTGGAAAATGAGATGTAGGTGGGCGTTTTAATGATTCGGTAATTTACCGAATCAGTATTTTAAGGAATCAGTAAATTACCGATTCCTTAAAATACCGAATCGGTAAATTACCGATTTTGCTATGTAGGGAGCACTCCAATAAGTGCTTTTCCCCTTTTAGGATTCGTTATTTACCACCAACCACAAGTTGGTGGTAAATAATGAAAATCTTGGAAAAAGCATTTTTTTTGCTTTTCCAACAGTGCCATGTTGCAGACATACATGCCCTTAGGGCATGTATGTCTGCAACATGTGCACCCATACACAATTGAGGGGTGCAACAGGGTGTCAAAGTGACACCCTGCCCCCCTACAATGTTTCCCCCTTTTACCGAATCGGTAAATACCGATTCGGTAATTGCCATTCATTCCTATGGGCCCAGGCCCATAGGAATGAATGGCAATTACCGAATCGGTATTTACCGATTCGGTAATTTTACCAAAACTTACCGATTCGGTAATTTTTTCGGTAAAATTACCTACATCCCATTTGCCTGTTCTTAAATACTGAATCGATATGATTCGGTATTTAAGAATCAGTAATCTGGGATTACCTACATCGGGCCCTTACTTGTGTATCAGGTAGTTTGTAGTGACAATACAAATATTGAAACAACTCTGTTGAATAATGTTCCTAAAAGGGAGATTTTGGAATGTTGTGGCATGTTTGTCTGATTGTAAAGTAGTGCGTAGGGTTGATGTGCCTGCCGCAAAGAACATGCACCATCCAGATCACAGATCTGAGTGTGAATGAACTATGAGTATAGCTATAAAAAATGAAATGTACATCAGAGAAATGGTACGGAGAAAGGAGGTGCACTGTTGGAGAGTGGTAATGAGGTAATTCATGGAGAAAGAATTTATGGGGGAGGAGATCAGCCAAAGAAACTGTTGTAATGGCCGCCACCAGTAACCGAGCCATCCCTGGCTGGTAAACAAACCCCCCTGAAGTTCAAATCTAGTTGCTCTCTTGGCACTGGTGGATATCCATTAACTTTCTGGAATCGAATCGAGCCAAAATTAAGAACCTGAACACCTGACCGTACCCGGCAGACATGATGAGCACATCCTGGCCGCTCTCATCCACGGCAAAGGTGGGTTTCAACCTTGAAATAATTATAGATTCAGACCTTCCTCTAAATTCACTTACAGGGAAGGAGGATTGTAATAGGGAACATTAAGCATCTACTATTGATGATATTGATGATTACAACAATATTGAGGGGGAAAAGATATTGAAAGGTGAATGCACAGAGGGGAGGTATGGATTTACTGTTCTTACCTCATCGTAACTTACATATTGTGAAAAATAATATATATATTGCATGCAGCGCGATGTAAGGAGTCCAGATGGCGAGCATCCAGCTTGTGGGGAGACGTTCATATACCTCTCTTCAACAGTACTTACACCGCGCAGGCTGGCTGGCGAGGGGTTTCCAACACGAGGACACTTCATTACTGTGGTAACCACGAACCTGTTGCAATACTGCAAGTAGACATCACGGCGGGACTACAAGCACCATGAGGCACTGCGCCCATCCAGGGGCCTGCCAATATAATAAATGAAGGTGTTTCCTGCCACTACCCTGCAAAACATTCGTCCTCCTCTGATGAAGAAGGCCTCCGCCTTTGAAACGCGTTAGGACAACAGACGAAGCAGGTTTTATCAAAGACTGTGTTCCCGGTTTCCAGCTATTGAGCAACTTGTGGTGAAATAAAACGTGTTTGGAAGCCCCGCGAGTGTGGTTGGTGTTTCTACACTAGAGCGAATATTTTTGGAAGGTCCCATCACCTTCCTTGCTGCACCCGCCGAAAGAGTGATCGGCATCTTGATGGGGATGGAGCGTGGCAGCAGAACTGCAAAAACGCCGAGCACCGCCATGCAGCGCGATGTAAGGAGTCCAGATGGCGAGCATCCAGCTTGTGGGGAGACGTTCATATACCTCTCTTCAACAGTACTTACACCGCGCAGGCTGGCTGGCGAGGGGTTTCCAACACGAGGACACTTCATTACTGTGGTAACCACGAACCTGTTGCAATACTGCAAGTAGACATCACGGCGGGACTACAAGCACCATGAGGCACTGCGCCCATCCAGGGGCCTGCCAATATAATAAATGAAGGTGTTTCCTGCCACTACCCTGCAAAACATTCGTCCTCCTCTGATGAAGAAGGCCTCCGCCTTTGAAACGCGTTAGGACAACAGACGAAGCAGGTTTTATCAAAGACTGTGTTCCCGGTTTCCAGCTATTGAGCAACTTGTGGTGAAATAAAACGTGTTTGGAAGCCCCGCGAGTGTGGTTGGTGTTTCTACACTAGAGCGAATATTTTTGGAAGGTCCCATCACCTTCCTTGCTGCACCCGCCGAAAGAGTGATCGGCATCTTGATGGGGATGGAGCGTGGCAGCAGAACTGCAAAAACGCCGAGCACCGCCATGCAGCGCGATGTAAGGAGTCCAGATGGCGAGCATCCAGCTTGTGGGGAGACGTTCATATACCTCTCTTCAACAGTACTTACACCGCGCAGGCTGGCTGGCGAGGGGTTTCCAACACGAGGACACTTCATTACTGTGGTAACCACGAACCTGTTGCAATACTGCAAGTAGACATCACGGCGGGACTACAAGCACCATGAGGCACTGCGCCCATCCAGGGGCCTGCCAATATAATAAATGAAGGTGTTTCCTGCCACTACCCTGCAAAACATTCGTCCTCCTCTGATGAAGAAGGCCTCCGCCTTTGAAACGCGTTAGGACAACAGACGAAGCAGGTTTTATCAAAGACTGTGTTCCCGGTTTCCAGCTATTGAGCAACTTGTGGTGAAATAAAACGTGTTTGGAAGCCCCGCGAGTGTGGTTGGTGTTTCTACACTAGAGCGAATATTTTTGGAAGGTCCCATCACCTTCCTTGCTGCACCCGCCGAAAGAGTGATCGGCATCTTGATGGGGATGGAGCGTGGCAGCAGAACTGCAAAAACGCCGAGCACCGCCATGCAGCGCGATGTAAGGAGTCCAGATGGCGAGCATCCAGCTTGTGGGGAGACGTTCATATACCTCTCTTCAACAGTACTTACACCGCGCAGGCTGGCTGGCGAGGGGTTTCCAACACGAGGACACTTCATTACTGTGGTAACCACGAACCTGTTGCAATACTGCAAGTAGACATCACGGCGGGACTACAAGCACCATGAGGCACTGCGCCCATCCAGGGGCCTGCCAATATAATAAATGAAGGTGTTTCCTGCCACTACCCTGCAAAACATTCGTCCTCCTCTGATGAAGAAGGCCTCCGCCTTTGAAACGCGTTAGGACAACAGACGAAGCAGGTTTTATCAAAGACTGTGTTCCCGGTTTCCAGCTATTGAGCAACTTGTGGTGAAATAAAACGTGTTTGGAAGCCCCGCGAGTGTGGTTGGTGTTTCTACACTAGAGCGAATATTTTTGGAAGGTCCCATCACCTTCCTTGCTGCACCCGCCGAAAGAGTGATCGGCATCTTGATGGGGATGGAGCGTGGCAGCAGAACTGCAAAAACGCCGAGCACCGCCATGCAGCGCGATGTAAGGAGTCCAGATGGCGAGCATCCAGCTTGTGGGGAGACGTTCATATACCTCTCTTCAACAGTACTTACACCGCGCAGGCTGGCTGGCGAGGGGTTTCCAACACGAGGACACTTCATTACTGTGGTAACCACGAACCTGTTGCAATACTGCAAGTAGACATCACGGCGGGACTACAAGCACCATGAGGCACTGCGCCCATCCAGGGGCCTGCCAATATAATAAATGAAGGTGTTTCCTGCCACTACCCTGCAAAACATTCGTCCTCCTCTGATGAAGAAGGCCTCCGCCTTTGAAACGCGTTAGGACAACAGACGAAGCAGGTTTTATCAAAGACTGTGTTCCCGGTTTCCAGCTATTGAGCAACTTGTGGTGAAATAAAATGTGTTTGGAAGCCCCGCGAGTGTGGTTGGTGTTTCTACACTAGAGCGAATATATATATATATATATATATATATATATATATATATATATATATATATATATATATATATATATATATTTATTTATATCAACAAGATACTTATAAGTGGAGTTAGTTATAGAAAATATAAAGAAACTTACATTTTGACATTTTGCACCTCTATGTTGTTGTAAACATACTCTGACCCATCGAGAGTCAGGAATCGATATTCCCAGCCGACACCAGAACGTAGTAATGTCTGCTATGTCCTATTGTGAATCCTGAGGAAAACAATTCCACAGTTTGACCCAACTCTTCATGTTCCAGTATTGGATGCCCTGGTGCACTCCAGATTGGGTTATGCAAATTCTACATATCAAGCAAAGCCTGTAAGATGTCTGCAACTGTTACAGGAGGTACAAAAGCCAAGCTTTACGACCTATTGTCAGAACTTCCAGATATGTACATATTTCATCAAAACTTGCTTCCCTCCCATTGTTACCATTGTCACTTGTCACAAAGCCATGCACCAAGCAGCCCAGGGCTTTCTTGTTTCCAAGTTCAAACCTCACAGGTCTCCCCATCAGCTTTGTTCATCAAAGCTGCTTCTACAACCATACAGAAGATAAGAACAGTCATTTCGGAAATAGATCCTTCTCCGTTACCGCGACCAGTCTGTGGAATTCATTTATACATACGCTGCAAAAAAATAAATCAATGCAGCCCTGTTCATGAAGCACCTGAATACCTGGGGCCTGATTCACAAAGGTAAACATACACTTTGTAGTAAGTTCACAATTTGTTTTTTAATTCACAAATTATGGGCCTCATTTAGGAGAAGTGACGCATTGCTGCGTGGAAGCAGAGATGCCTCACTTCTCAGTGCGCCCTCCTTGCGACATGATTGATGCGTCATATTTACTGTATGACGCATCATGTCGCAAGGAGTTACAGACACGTCAGTATTTCTGACGTATCTTTATGGCTCAAAAGTGACGCATTGCTGGAGTGTATCACAGAAGTGATGCAACTCCGGCAATGTGGCCTTTCACATGGGGCGTGCACCATGTGAAAGGGCCTGCATCAGTCTTATGCCTGCTGTGAGGCAGGCGTAAGATATTGACGCATTTGCGTCCTAGGAGTGGTGCAGTGAAATCTTATAAATTTCACTGCGTCACTTCTATGACCCTTCCTTGCGTCATAACACCCCTCATTCATACATTATACCTGGCACAGGTATAATCTGGCGCAGGAGTTTACAAAGTGACACATCTACCTAGATGCGTCACTTTGTAAATATGGTGCAACAAGGCACATTTTTTACGCCGCTGGTGCGTCACAAAAAGTGACGCACCAGCGGCGTAAAAGTGACGCACAGTCTCATAAATAAGGCCCTATGAATTTAATTTAACTCATAGTAAATTTACAACTGTGGTGACTCCGCAGTGGGGGCAGAGAACCCCACACTTAAAAAGCTAGGCTTGTCCCATCATTTATGTGCAGAATCACCACCATTAGTGGGAAGCTTCCTCAGTTGTAAAATTACTATTAGTAAAATTAAAATTGTAGTTTGTGAATACTGAAAAAAATAGTAAACTTACCACAAAGTGCAAATTTACCTTTCTGATTCAGGTTGCTGGCTTTTCAACTAATAATGTTTACCATTTTTTTGTAAATACATTTCCTTTGCCAATGCTTTTTAATCAATTCTTATGATGCTTATGATTTTTACTTTCGAGTACCCGTGATTTACATCAAATAACTTTTTCTTTACGGCAGAGCTGCTTGCTCTCTATCATGCTGTTAAGCAAGAAAAATGTTATATTGTGTTTGAATGACGTCTTATTTAGTTGTCTAAGACCTAATTTCGACCCCATACTAGTACACTTACACTGCCTAGACTTTATTTGCTCAATAAATAGATCTATGCACTTGAATGAATGCATCCCGGTAATAAATCAGTTGCTGTGTCTACTTGTCGACTCTAGAGGGTGCTGTCAGACAAGTGTTTTATAAATGCTCAGCGCACCATACTGCAGACTTCGTGCTTGACAGCGCTGCTCCGAAGAGCATGCCCTGGAGACTGTGGTGTCAGTAGGATGCTACGTAGTTTCATGAGAACTAACGCTGGTCCCTGTCACTGGTGCAGCAGATTCTGTAAACACAGCCAGGCAGGAAGCACCTGTTCAGGCATGAGGGCCCAGAGCCGGACGCGGACCCATAGACAGCTCTGATACGCAGGGCTTTAAGTGGGATGAAAAAACTGGGGGGTCTCTCAAATGGGCGTGGTCAATGTAATTAAGGGCGTGGCTTAAAAACACGTAAGCTAAGTGTGCCGCCCGACTTGTATTTTGCTGTTCCTGTCATTGCGTCCAAATATGATACAAGTCACATCATACCTACAAGTCACTACTAGTTGCATATGATAAATACGCAGCAACTATGGCTTGTTTATAATATTGAAAAAACTTCCACACAATGCCCTGGTGGCACCACGATGATGGTAGTGCTCCTTAGTTTAAAAAAGAGAAGGGAAATCCAGAGAGAAAATGACTCTCTAAAGGATTTCCCTTCCTCTGCAACGCGCAACACGCACATCGAGGTGGCTGCTGTCACTGCAGTCTGGGGAAAAAAACAGACCGCTGGTGCCAGGGCTCAAAACAGAGCCCGATAGAGACCCGGTTCGAGGCTCCCTTAAAAAAACTGCCGGTGCTCCGACCCCTTGAGACCCGGCCCACTTAAAGCCCTGCGATACGTGTTGCCCTCAGGGCTTTAAGTTAGATGAAAAAACTGGTGGGTCTCTCAAAGGGGTGTAGGCAATGTAATCAAGGGCGTGGCTTAAAAACACGTAAACTAAAAGCATAGTGTGCCGCCCGACTGGTATTTTGCTATTTCTGTCATTGCATCCATATATACGATAAAACAAGTAACATCATACCTACAACACATCAGGACTATTGGTTTTGTCAATGGTTGTTAGTTGCATAAGATAAATAAGCAGCAACTATGGCTTGTATATAATATTGAAAAAGCTTCCACTGAAAGCCCTGGTGACACAAGAACAGTGTTGCTGCTCCCGAGTTTCAAACAGAGAAGGGAAATCCAGAGAGAAAATGACTCTCTTTAAAGGATTTCTCTTCCCCTACAACGCTCACCTAGCATGACGTCATGCTGTACCTTCTCCACTAGTGAGAAGTGAGCTGTGTGAGCACGCTCACATCGAAGTGCCGGCTGTCACTGCAGTCCAGAAAAAATGAATATGCTCACTCTGAAATGCCAAATGGCGATGCAGCGCGCAATGACATTTGTTTTCTTTATTTACATTACTCCGGGCGGCCGTGAGCCATGGTTTACTACCCCCCCACCCTGCCCCTCCCCCGCCCCACCCCCCCACAACACTCCCACCACGGGCCGCTACTGCCTCTAGCAGCCAAGTATGGAACTCTAGCATCCCAGTGTGTGCCTCAAGCAGTCCAGTGAGGGCTTCTAGCATTCCAGTGCGCACCACTAGTAAACTGTGGTGTGCTTGTAGCAGTCTGGCATGTGTCGCTAGCAGTCTAGTGTGTGCCTCTAGCAGTGGAGTGTGTGCCTCTAGCAGTGCGGTGTGAGCCTCTCGCAGTTCAGTGTGTGCCTCTAGCAGTGGAGTGTGTGCCTCTAGCAGTGGAGTGTGTGCCTCTAGCAGTGCAGTGTGAGCCTCTAGCAGTTCAGTGTGTGCCTCTAGCAGTGGAGTGTGTGCCTCTAGCAGTGGAGTGTGTGCCTCTAGCAGTGCAGTGTGAGCCTCTAGCAGTTCAGTGTGTGCCTCTAGCAGTGGAGTGTGTGCCTCTAGCAGTGCAGTGGGAGCCTCTCGCAGTTCAGTGTGAGCCTCTAGCAGTGGAGTGTGTGCCTCTAGCAGTGGAGTGTGTGCCTCTAGCAGTGGAGTGTGTGCCTCTAGCAGTGGAGTGTGTGCCTCTAGCAGTGCAGTGTGAGCCTCTCGCAGTTCAGTGTGTGCCTCTAGCAGTGGATTGTGTGCCTCTAGCAGTGGAGTGTGTGCCTCTAGCAGTGCAGTGTGAGCCTCTAGCAGTTCAGTGTGTGCCTCTAGCAGTGGAGTGTGTGCCTCTAGCAGTGCAGTGGGAGCCTCTCGCAGTTCAGTGTGAGCCTCTAGCAGTGGAGTGTGTCCCTCTAACAGTGGAGTGTGTGCCTCTAGCAGTGGAGTGTGTGCCTCTAGCAGTGCAGTGTGAGCCTCTCGCAGTTCAGTGTGTGCCTCTAGCAGTGGAGTGTGTGCCTCTAGCAGTGGAGTGTGTGCCTCTAGCGGTGCAGTGTGAGCCTCTAGCAGTTCAGTGTGTGCCTCTAGCAGTGGAGTGTGTGCCTCTAGCAGTGGAGTGTCTGCCTCTAGCAGTGCAGTGTGAGCCTCTCGCAGTTCAGTGTGTGCCTCTAGCAGTGGAGTGTGTGCCTCTAGCAGTGGAGTGTGTGCCTCTAGCAGTGCAGTGTGAGCCTCTAGCAGTTCAGTGTGTGCCTCTAGCAGTGGAGTGTGTGCCTCTAGCAGTGCAGTGGGAGCCTCTCGCAGTTCAGTGTGAGCCTCTAGCAGTGGAGTGTGTGCCTCTAGCAGTGGAGTGTGTGCCTCTAGCAGTGGAGTGTGTGCCTCTAGCAGTGCAGTGTGAGCCTTTAGCAGTTCAGTGTGTGCCTCTACCAGTGGAGTGTGTGCCTCTAGCAGTGCAGTGTGAGCCTCTAGCAGTCCAGTGAGGGCTTCTAGCATTCCAGTGCGCACCACTAGTAATAAACTGTGGTGGGCTTGTAGCAGTCCAGCATGTGTCGCTAGAAGTCCAGTGTGAGCCTCTAGCAGTGCAGTGTGAGCCTCTAGCAGTTCAGTGTGTGCCTCTAGCAGTGGAGTGTGTGCCTCTAGCAGTGGAGTGTGTGCCTCTAGCAGTGCAGTGTAAGCCTCTAGCAGTTCAGTGTGTGCCTCTAGCAGTGGAGTGTGTGCCTCTCGCAGTTCAGTGTGTGCCTCTAGCAGTGCAGTGTGAGCCTCTAGCAGTTCAGTGTGTGCCTCTAGCAGTGGAGTGTGTGCCTCTAGCAGTGCAGTGGGAGCCTCTAGCAGTGCAGTGTGTGCCTCTAGTAGTTCAGTGTGTGCCTCTAGCAGTCCGGTGTGTGCCTCTAGCAGTCCGGTGTGTGCCTCTAGCAGTCCATTATGTGCCTCTAGCAGCCCAGCATGTACCTCTAGCAGTGCAGTGTCTGCCTCTAGCAGTCCAGTGAGGGCTTCTAGCATTCCAGTGCGTACCACTAGCAGTAAAAGGTGGTGTGCTTGTAGCAGTCCTATGTGTACATCTAGCAGTCCAGTGTGTACATCTAGCAGTGGAGTGTGTGCCTCTAGCAGGCAAGCATGTGTTGCTAGTAGTGCAGTGTGTGCCTGATCTGATTAGCCTATGGAAAGTGAATCAGCAATCCAGAAAGTGACTGAATTTGGGTTTATGGTTTCTGCCTCTGATGGCTGACAGACTGCATTGGGTGCATTGAATGAGACACTTTAAGGTTTAGAAGAGACAGACAAAAGAAGAGACAGTCAGGCACATTCTGAAGAGCATAAATACCACAGGATTCTCTTCCCAGCTCGCTATCTCACCTACTCAATGAAGTGGGTTCTGATAGACTCATGGACTGTCATTGGATACAGTCTTAATTCAAATGAAATCATTCTTCAAATTATGAGTTATCAAAGTTCCATTTACGTAGACATGCCTCATAGTAGCTTTAAAGAGCATAACACAAATGGTTTGGGTGCATATACAGGGCCCTGTCACCCAATTAAAAAACATGGCTACAGGTGCCAAGTTATGGTGTATGGGAGAGTCTAACAATAGCTTATCCTGAGGAGGGGGCTGGTACTGCCTTCATTAATCTTTAAGGGTAGGACTGTTACTGCCTTTGTTTATTACTTGAGAGCGGGCTAGTCCTTCCACAATCAATCCATGAGAAGCAGGGCTGGTACTGCCTCCATCTATCCCCGGTGAGTGGGCCTGGTACTGCATGTATCTATTTCTGACATGTTGTGCTGGTGCCACATGTATCCTGGGGTTGGGCTGGTCCTGCCTCCATCTCTCTCTGAGAGGGCTGGTTCTGCCTCCTCGTGTCCCTGCAGGGGGTTGACGCTGCCTCTCCGCAGAGGGGTGGGGCTGGAAGTGCCTCGTCTCTTCGGAGGGTCTGGAGCATCACTGCCTCTATCTCTCCCCATGGGGCCCGGGGGAGGGGGGGCAGGGCTCTTCCCCCATCTCTACCCTGGCGTGCACCTGTACTGCCCAATCTCTTTCTGAGAGGCTGGCATTGATTTGCATTCAGCTGAGGTGGAGGCTGAAGATAAGAGCTGCAGGCACGGGGCAGGGCAGAGACCACTGATCCGGGGCAGAGAGGGACCTTCATCCGCAGTGCAGCCATGGCCCCACTGACGTCATCAGCACTAGGGGTCCTCCTCGCCGCCACATATAAGGTCCCGGGACTCGTCCCATTGTAGTTGATGTTTTTTGTTGTTGTTGTTTTTTTTGTTAATATTACAGACACAAGAGAGGGAGAGATAAGGGCCACCCCCTATCCAGGTATAATGTCCAGATGTATTCCAGTGGGGTATCTCAGTCCTTCGCAACCAATCAGATCATGGCTACTATGACATTGGCATCTGGGGAGCAAGGCTGGGGGCAGGTGGACCAAGAGTGTTCAAGGGATGCTCCAATGACCTCTGTGTTTCTTCTTCACAGGTGCCCTGGCAGTGCCCGTGCTGACCCAGGACCCCTCAGCAGCGGTCGCGCCTGGAGAGTCCATTACCCTGAAGTGTGTCATGACTGAAGAGAAGTTTGAAACTTTTTGTGTGAATTGGGTGCAGCAGAAAGCTGGCAGAGCCCCCGGGTTCATTCTGTATTATTGTAGATCAAGCGGTCTGACCAGAGGCGAGGGGGTCACAGAGCGGTTCTCAGGGTCCAAAGATGAAGCCGTCAATGAGGGGTACTTGAAGATTGAGGGCGCTCTGCTCGAGGATGACGCTGTGTATTCCTGTTACACATGGGATAAAAATTCTACACAGCGCACAGTGACGTGTGCTGATGGGGAAGAGGTGCGAAAACCACACTCTGCACTCAGGGCAAGGCACAGGCAGGGCAGGGGACAGGCACATCTCTGAGCAGTAGGACTATAGGAATACGCACACGGGCAGTGAGTGCACAATACAATGAAATACAACGATCACAGCGGCACACAGAACAAAGCGTAAAATAGTGCACAACATAGTGTTCTCATGGACACAAAAGAAAACCAAGCACATGTGAGGGAACTTCACAGAGTAATTACCCATGGCACATCAATAGCCTGCTCTATTTTAAATGAATCTGCACTTTCTCGTAATGCTTGTACACTGAGTGACAAGCGCTGGTGCACAAAGAGTCAACCCACAGACTGGCACCATGGGCATGCAGTGTTGTCAATGGCAGAGTCTGCTGCAGTGGAATAGTTAGCCCTATGGGCGGGGGGATGCTCCCGCCCCAAAACCCGTGCCGCCCTGGGCGGACGCCCCCTCCCCTCCATCTCCGCCAGTGGTCTCCTGTACCCCACGGCTGAGACTCTGGGTACGGCGGGCAGTAATGTTCAAAGGCTCCGGTAGATAGGGCAGCAGGTTCAGACTTTTCCTTCGTTCCTCTGAGCCTTAAGTAAACACACACTGAACAGTCCTACAGTAACCACGGGGGTTCCCTACTTGTGGAGTAGCGTGGCAGGTACGAGCCGCCTGAGGTGCACCAATGAACTCCAAAAAGACAACTCTTAAAGTGCCAGGACTTCAGCAATAACTGCAAGACGGCAGTACACCTAATGTGGAGAGAAAGAGAGGAGAGAACAGCAACACAGAGGCAACAGTTCACAACACTGTGTCTGGGTCTGATAAAGGAAACAGTTCACAACATTGTGTGCTGGTTTGTGTCACTTAGTTAACCTGTCACAGGCTGGTGCTCTGACCCACAGGGGTTGGACGATCCTGGCATGCATCACCTGAGCACCAAGAGACCCCTCTGAGTGCTGCATAGAAGTATTTTTATTATTTTTACTTACCACATTCCTGCTCACTCGCGACACAGTAGGGATTCCATTGGGCCAGTTGTAAGTTACATATTTTTTATTCTAACAAAACATTTTCCTCTAAACCAGAACAATAATGTGAGTTTTTTTAACACCGAACCTGCTTTTTTACTGAATGTCTAATGCGTTCCTTCGTGTTTGTAAAATGACTCCGACTGTAACCCATCCCTCTATTGCAGAAAACATCAAAGAACTTCTGGGTGTTAAAGAGAGGTGGGCAAAACTGGCATAATTATCTCTAGAATAATGACAGAAAAATTACTGGTAATGTTATGAAAACACATGAGAAGCATAATTCAACATTTAGCTCATTTTCTGAGTACGAAATGCACCCTGTCCAAAATGTGCCTGAGTACGCATTCATTGCTCCAATGCTGCTGCAGAAAAAGTGTTTCTCCCAAATTATTCTTAATTGCTCAAACTGGCGTAATCATGTAATTCTGGTGGGAAACATCCTTTACGACGCAACTTTTACCACGCAGTGCCTTTACAATGCAGGTTTTTCAACGCAACTCATTACAACGAATTGCGCTGGGGGGCGCTCTAGGATAGGTAATAGTTTAATTTACTATCCAACACCTTCCCTACTATCCACGGGGACTGGAGTTGGAATAGTAAATTAAACTATTCACTATCCAGCACCCCCTTAGTTGTAAAGGCATGCGTAGTAAAAGCATGCGTTGTAACAACGTACATCCAATTCTGGTCATTTAGCATTACAAGAGTAATGATAAATTACTGAAATTTCTCCGATTACTCTGGCATAATTAAATTTAGCCCAGGCCTTGGATTAAATTAGCTGGAATGGTTCAAGAATAAAAGGCATGAGAGGTCAATTTAGCATAAAAATGCACACACGCTAAGAAGTATCCTTCAATAATAAATATAGAATAGCTTTCAGGGCGCTCAAATCAGAGCTGCATCTGGAGCGTGTAGGGAGCTCTGAGGAGCATTTGATGATCTTAGTGGTGTGGAAGAAAGATTTTTGAAAATAATTTTACAGAGCAAGGCAATGCCAGGGAAATGTACCCTTTGCAAAGGAATTGTGATATGCAGGCTGCATTAAAGTGGCTTCCATCAAGTGCCAGTAACCTATTTAGAGAAAAAACTGCATGTATTTCGTAGAAGGCACAGGTGGAAATTTGGTCTCCCGTACTGTAAATCTGACTGCGAACATGACTGTTGCACAGACTGGAGTGGGAACAGTAAATATTAACGCTCCAAAGTCCAACGTTTTCCCTATTGTTGCTCAGACTGGAGTGGGAATAGTACAATTTACCCATCCGGAGTCTAACACTTGCCCTACTGTTGCACAGACTGGAGTGAGAATAATACTTTGTACCCCTTCGATGTCCAATGCTTTCTGTACTGTTGCACAGACTGGAGTGAGAATAGTAAATTTTAACTTTCAGGGGTTCACCAATTTCCCTACTGTTGCACTGGCTGGAGTGTGAATAGTAAATGTAACCCCTCCACAGTCCAATGCTTTCTCTACTGTTGCCCTGTCTGGAGCGGGAACAGAAAATTTTACCCCTCTGTAGTCCAATGCTTTCCCTACTGTTGCACTGAATTGGGTGGAAATAGTTGGTGGTACCCCACCTGAGTCCAGTGCTTTCCCTACTGTTGCTGAGACTAGAATAGGAATAGTAAATCTTACCCTTCTGACATCCAGTGCTTTCCCTACTGTTGTACAGACTGGAGTGGGTATAGTATATTAATTATCTCCAGATTTTAATATATTGTGTATGTTGTTTATTTGTATCTAATATTATTATTTGTTTATTTTTTTAACCCTTTTACTGCTAGTCCTCCCCCCCACTTGTACTAAACCTCATTTTGGCTATTTGGTCTACTTCGCGCTTAGGCCCCTGAACTTTTTGTCCACATAAGGTATCCATGCCAAATTTGTATCCTTTTCATCCAGCATCATGTGGATTTCAAAGGTCAGAGGGGATCCAGAAATTAGCCAAAATAAATCTAAATTCTTTTTGTTTTGAAAAATGAGGCAGAAGGTCTGCAGAAGAAAGTGTCATTTCTTTTCTTGCAAATGCTATCAACAAAGGGTTTATGGTTCTGAAATAACCATCTTCCCAGCTTTTAGGGACAGGCAAACATTTGTCAGAAAACCACAATTTTTACTCAGTTTTGGCATTTTACTGGGACATAGCCTATTTTTGCTACTTTTTATGCTTTCAACCTCCTACCAGTTAGTAGTAGAAATCGGTATAAAAGCAATAATGGATCCTAGAAAGCTATATATTGCTGAAAATAAGACAACATTCCGAATTCAGCAAAGCATCTATTGTGTAGATCCTTCAAGGTTTTTTTTTTTTATAGAAACCAACAGTTTAAAAATAAGAGAAATTGAAAATGAGTTGAAAAAAACAGACATTTCTGCCAATGTTTTCACCTGTAACTTCTTGTAAGTATGACAGATGTTTAAAATCAATATACTGTTACATCTGCATGTCCATTCCGGTTGTGGGGATATACAGCACTTGTAGGCACACTAGGACCCCGAGGAACCCAGAGAAAATAATTGAGCTTCATCTTACAATGGTTTTCCATTGTGTACTGGGTATATAGCAATTCATTTGGTAAAATATGAAGACTGAAAAATATTTATCAAGGAAACCTATGTATTTCTAAAATGGGAACACAATATAGAGTTTAGAATCAGTAGCTATTTGCACATCTCCGAAATTGTGAGTATCCATACTAGCATGTGAATTATAGGACATTTTGCAAAGTGACTTATTTTTTATACAATGTCTTACATTTGGAAGGCAGAAACACATATAAAGTCAATAGGTATTAACAGTTGCTCTACAATTCTGTGTTGCCCTAAGTCTCCTGATAAAAATGGTACCTCACTTGTGTGGGTAGGTCTAGTGCTTGTGACAGGAAATGGCCCATAACGCAATATGGAGACACCATATTTTTACAGTGAAAACAGACTCTTTTTTTGCAAAGTGTCTAGCTGTGGATTTTGAACTCTAGCTCAGCCAGCACATAGGGAAACCTAGCAAACCTATACATTTCTGAAAACTAGACACCCAGAAGAATCTAGGTTGGGGTATCTTGAATGGCTCTCACCAGGTTCTGTTACCCACAACCCCTTAAAAACCTCAAACTTTGTCAAAAAAACACATTTTCCTCAATGTTCTGTGATGGAAAGTTATGGAATCTGTGTGGATCCACAACATTCCACCCACACAACATTTCCCAAAGTCTTCCAATAAAAATAGTACCTCACTTGTGTGGGTAGACCTAGTGTCCGTGACAGGAATTGGGCCAAAACGCAATGTGGACCCACCACATTTTTACAGTGAAAACTGACCCTTTTTTTGCAAAGTGCTGAGCTGTTGATTTTTAACTCTATCTATTCCGGCATGCATTTTTGAAAACTAGACATCCAAGGTAATACAGTAGGGGGTGATATGTGTGGCTCTCACCAGTTTCTATTACCCAGAATACCTTGCAAATCTCAAACTTTGTCACAAAAAACACATTTCCTCATATTTTTTGATGGAAAGTTCTGGAATCTGTGTAGATTCACAACATTTCACCCTCCACACATTTTCCAAAGTCTCTCGATAAAAATGGTACCTCACTTGTGAGGGTGGGCCTAGTGCCTGTGACAGGAAACAGGCTAAAACACAACATGGACACACCCCATTTTTACTGTGAAAACTGACCCTTTTTTTGCAAAGTGCTGAGCTGTTGATTTTTAACTCTAGCTATTCCGGCACCTAGGGAAACCTAAGAAACCTATACATATTTAAAAACTAGTCTCCCAGGGGAATCCGAGGATGGGGTCACTTGTGTGGCCCTCATCAGGTTCTGAGACCTAGCATCCCTTGCAATCGTCAAACTTTGTAAAAAACATTTCTGTGATGGAAAGTAGTGGAATCAGCATGGATCCACAAAATTCTACACACCCGCCATTCCCCAAAGTCTTCTGATAAAAATGGTACCTAGCTTGTGTGGGTATGCCTAGTGCCCACAACAGGAAACAGCCAAAGAGCAACAAAAACACACCACATTTTTGCTGTGAAAGCTGACCCTTTTTTTGCAAAGTGACTAGCTGTGTATTTTCAACCCTAGCACTGATGGCACCTAGGGAAACATAGCAAACCTATATATTTTTGAAAACTAGCAGCCAAGGGAATCTAGGAGGGGGTGACATGTGTAGCTCTCACCAGGAGCTGTTACCTAGAATCCCTTGCAAACCTCAAACTTTGTAAAAAATATTTTTGTGAAGGAAAGTACTTGAATCAGCGTGGATCCACAAATTTCCACCGACACTGCATTCCCCAATGTCTTCTGATACAAATGGTACCTCACTTGTGTGGGCAGGCCTAGTGCCCACAACAGAAAATGGCCAAAAACGCAACACGGACATACCACATTTTTGCTGTGAAAACTAACCCTATTTTTGCAAAGTGCCTAGCTGTAGAATTTGAACCCTAGCTCTGCCGGTACCTAGGGAAACCTAGCAAACCTATACATTTTTAGGTCTCGCCTGTCGATGCGCATGCGCATCGAGCAAGCGAGACTATAGGGGCTCATCCAGACTTTATCTAACTTGCAAGGAATCGTGGCGATTCCTTGCAGTGCCCGTGACTTTTAAGCTCAATGCGCATGTGCATTGAGCTTAAAAGCGCGTGCACAGCCGCCCGCATTCCTCCGACACCTTTGAAGTGAAGCTTAGCTTCACTTCAAAGGCCCGGCTTGTTCACACCCACATGCCGCTCTGCCCCGCTCCGCCCCCTCCCCTGAGTCATCCTGCCTGCCCCTTCCCGCCGTGTCTTTCACTTGTTTGTAAAGATCAGCCCTGCTCATATCATAGATTACACACACGCAATTCCACAAGCATAGTTTTCCATGAACTTTAATTTGATAAGGATTGCAGAGGGTGTAATCTTTATTAAAACTCATATAACACATCTGAAGGCACGCAGCGTTGCAAAACCTCACTCAGCTGGTAAATCAGCATATTAGTTGGATTTTTTCTGCTTTGCGGGGTTATTGCTTAATGGAGCGTCCACCTTTTGTATGTGCCTAGGTTCTTCCGGAAGCCTCTGCGCCGTTCAGTGAGTACTTGGCATGCCCGCGCAGCTTTTGCTTTGAGTTGTAGGTTTTGCAAAAGGAGCTGGTAGCACTGGGTGCTTGTATCTCATTGCGTGTCTACACCAGGCTGAGCGCAATTTACTGGCAATCTTTCCGGGCTGGGCTGCACACCTTTGCCGCAGGTCTACGCTTGCCTCTGTGCTGTTCTCTATGGGTTAGCACTGGACTCGGCCACTCCTGGAAATGTGACAGTCCTGCATCTTTGTAGCCACTGTATCCTATAATGCTACAGGGAACAGCTTCATGCCCACCCACACCGCTCTGTGTGCTTCTCTTAAAACAATCTGCATCCCTCTGTTATAGGGAGCGGCACGAGCCACCGCATAGAAGAGAAAGTCAGTGGGTTTTAAGTAATATTTGGTATTTCATATAATATGTGCAACCCTCTGCTCTTCGTAATCTTCGGGGAATAGGCAGGTGTATAATTGGCAGTAATCTCCGGAATACGCAACCCCTGACCTTCGGTCGTCTTCGGAAAATAAACTCCTCCCTCGCCTGACCAGCTAGAAGCAGCAGATCTCTGAGATTAGTTACTTGTCGAGCATTATCGTTCTTATCTTTAGCATTTTTTATGCTTTTTTGACTCTTTTAATTCCCGTTTCTAAATCCTTTAAACACAACATTACGAATATGTATATACTGTTGGATGACGGCGTAAGAAATGCGGAAATTGCAAGCAATACCCAGCACCGTCAGAATCTCAGCACATACGCGTACAAAGGCGCACACTCGCCTACAAACTGCACACAGCTGCACGCGTACACCAGCTGCATGCTCACCCCTCAAGGTACTCACAGCACATTTTCAACCTTCGCCCTCATCCATCCATTCATACAAGGTGGACGCATGAATACATACTTCCAGGCACACTCCTGGAAGATGCATAGATGCGTGTGCACCCACTCTGGCTTCCTCTGCCAGCCCCGCCTCCCTCGGCATCCTTCCTCCCAATCTCTGGCTCCCTCCATCCTCTCACCTCACTGTGCCCTTTCCCTCCCCAGCCCCTCCTCTCTGCCGCTTTGATGTTCTCCGTGAGCCGCATGGCCTCTGAGAACATCAAAGCAGCCGCCAAATGCTGATCATTTGTCACCCCCTCCCTTCCTACTGGCATTCCCCCCTCCCTTCTCGCCCAGTCCTTGCTTTCTGTCCTCTTTCCACTCAATTTATTTTTCCTCTCACTCCATTCTCGCTTGTTCATAAAGGGTACTCTGCCAATGGACTTTCCATCGAATCCTTAGAGAGTCGTGAGTGCAGACCTCATGTGCCTTAATATTGGGAAGTTCCGAGACTATACGTGCTTTGTTTCAGAACGCTGATACGCCTTCTTTTTAAGTCATCAAAAAACTCTTGCACCATTTGTTGGGCACAGCGTATATAGTACTGCAAAGTATTATTATTTTAAAAACGCAGTCTCATCAGAAGTCTCAAATGAAAAGTTCCCTCCCCTGTCACCAAATGGTAATTCTCTCAATTGTAATCTACTTCGTGTTTATGTCGGGAAAGTTTAGCGACAGCAGTGAAGCTGAGGTGGAATTCTGAGATAAACCATCATTCGGGTCAATTGAGCCGGTGTATTAAGCTAAGGTATCCTTACATTCAACCACTTCCTGCACAAGCGACACATTACCCATGAGGTCAGAGCAAACAACGTCTGCTTTTTTTTCACCCTCTGTTTGCAGTCACTTACAGAAAACTAAAGCTGCATTCCTTGTGTCCAAAATGTGCTTTGCGCTTCTCCCTTCATTACGAGTGAGACCATTTCAAGAAGATAATAACAATTGGCTTAATATGCATATGTTTTTCATCTGTAGGGGAGGTGTAGCTGTGCTCTGCTTTCGATGCTGTTTCTGTAGGCACCGTTGTTGAGACGAGAAGTGTTTTATATGCGTGCATGATAATGCAGGGCCTTTTATAACGACCAAGATTCCAGAGTCGCATTGTTCTTACTAATTCATTTTTTACAGCAATTTGCTGACGTACTGCCACTTGTAAGTAAGTTAAGCAACTAGAGACCTACAAAAACACAGAAAACAGAAGCAGAAATGTAGTCGGCACACTAAATTATGCGCCTTGGTCGTATAAACTTGCTTATCTAGTCTATGCAACCTATGCTACCTGGAGGAAACTCCTGGTTTGCAAAGATGTATAGAGAGGCGCTATAGTGACAAGTGAATTCTAGCCTGTCCATGCCCTAACTACTGCTTTAACTTAAATACAATATTCTCTAGCACATTGGTTGTCCAACAGTTCGTATATGTTCTGATTATCCGTAATGGATATATACATAGAGGGTTTATACTGGCTAACTGTGCATTGCAGTCTGTTAATGCCATTAAGGTATTGATATGACGTAAGAAACAATCTGACGAGGTAAACAATGAGGCCTACGAAAGTGGTGTGTAAATATCACTAGAGGCCTAAGATGGCATTCATGGACGATAACACAGCCTTATATATTATTAGTAAGACATGTAAAAAAATATGGGATGAAGTATGGACTACAGTATAAGGATATTGCAAATCGCCAAGGAATTCCCTCATTACAAAGAGGAACTTGGGCTAAAGCAGTGCTCTTTCTGAAAAGTCACAACCCAAACCCTATTTTAAATCCTCATTGCCATGCTCTTCTTTATAAAGAGACACCACTGCAGCATATAAATAAGTATAAAATGTATGCTGTGAAAATAAAGCCAATGCCAATATGCACGTTATAAATAGCTGGAAACTATACTTTAAACAATTTAATGTAAGGCACTTTGAAAAGAAGGTGCAAGTCCACGTGTGGTAAACTGCAAAATTCTTAGTTCTTGTAATGACTTCAGCAGTGCAATAGAGTGCCATAAAAGTCACCTTGTGAACCAATAACTATTTTTTTTTAAAAGAGACCAGAACAAAGCTGGAATGCTAGTTACACCTTTAATTATTTAAACAACGGCCTGGCTTGCTAACCTTGCCTTTCAATCTGCCTGCTGGCAATGCGGCATCACAAGTGTAATACATTATTACAGTAAAGTAGCTATGCCAGATGAGTTGTGGTTATATGCCAAGTAAATAGAACACCAGTGCACTTCCAAGATAGTCACTTTGATCCCTTCGCTATTATAGCGTTTCACAGATAGTCCATATCCTTGATCAGAAGCCAATTCCACAAAACCAGAAGGTGTAGAAAATTCAAGCCTTTATTTTGCAAACGCTATGGTCCACAGCCGACACGCGTTTCGCCCCCTTCGGGCTTTCTCAAGGCTTTTGTAGTGTGATTATAAATCTCAGTTCCTGTATCTATATGAGGTTATTAAAGTGCTACTGTTGTATCCTTATCCAGTTAATCTTAGCCTGAACAGTCGTTATGTTATTGCAGGATCCTTTTGTTCATATCAAATACGTAGTGTGGCGAATCAATCTTCCCAAAAGCAATCTCAGTGTGCAGCCATGCTACGTTCTACAACCTCAGCATAAACAAAGATCCGCTTTGAACACCGTCCCTGCAATCTACCACCACCACGTCCACGTCCATCACCACCCCGTCCACCACCACATCCACCACCACCATGTCCACTACATCCACCACATCCACCACCACCACACCCACCTCCACCACCACCACGTCCACCACCATGTCCACCACCACCACCATGTCCACCACCACCACCATGTCCACCACCATGTCCACCACCACCATGTCCACCACCACCACATTCACCACATCGACCACCACTTTGTCCACCACCACTTTGTCCACCACCATGTCGCCCACCACCATGTCGCCCACCACCATGTCGCCCACCACCATGTCGCCCACCACCATGTCGCCCACCACCATGTCGCCCACCACCATGTCGCCCACCAAGTCCACCACCATGTCGCCCACCAAGTCCACCACCATGTCGCCCACCAAGTCCACCACCATGTCGCCCACCAAGTCCACCACCAACACCACAATCCACCACCACCGCGTCCACCACCACATCCACCACCACGTCCACCACCACGTCCACCACCACGTCCACCACCACCACATCCACCACCTCGTCCACCACCACCACGTCCACCACCAACACGTCCACCACGTCCACCACCACCACGTCCACCACCACCACGTCCACCACCACCACGTCCACCACCAACACCACAATCTACCACCACCAACACCACAATCTACCACCACCACATCCACATCCACCACCACCAACACGTCCACCACCACCATGTCCACCACCAACACGTCCACCACCACCATGTCCACCACCAACACGTCCACCACCACCACGTCCACCACCACCACGTCCACCACCAACACCACAATCTACCACCACCAACACCACAATCTACCACCACCACATCCACCACCTCCGCAGCCACCACCACCAACACGTCCACCACCACCACATCCACCATCAACACATCCACCGCATCCACCACCACATCCACCATCACCACCACATCCACCACCACATCCACCACCACATCCACCACCACCTCCACATCCACCATGACATCCACCGCCACATTCACCACCGCATCCACCACTGCATCCACCACCACATCCACCACCACCACATCCACCGCATCCACCACCACATCAACCACACCCACCACCACCACATCCACCACCATATCCACCACATCCACCACCACATCCACTGCATCCACCACCACCACATCCACCACATCCTCCACCTCCGCATCCACCACCACATCCACCACCACATCCACCACCACATCCACCACCAACACATCCACCACCACATCCCACCACATCCACCGCATCCACATCCACCACCACATCCACCACCACATCCACCACCACATCCACCACCACATCCACCACCACCACATCCACCGAATCCACCACCACATCCACCACCACATCCACCATCACCTCCACATTCAATCGCTGACACACACAGCACGTTCCCATCTAATTGTGTGTATACAGTACAACATATTATATCCTATGTCTTCATTAACAATATAGTGTATCTGTACTGAATATATATCCAGCATTTCAGACTGCATTTCAGAGCTTTTAAAAATGTTTATGGCTTTTTTTTGTTGAAATTCTTTAGCATTGGCTACAGGAAACAAAAATGCTAAAGATTTACAAAAAAAACCCATAAACAATTCTAAAAGCACTAACTCTAATGCTGCGAGACCTATTGCATTTTCAATGCTTGTTTTAAACTAGTCACAGAGGGAAATCAAGGATGGGTTTCTTGTGTGGCTCTTACCAGGTTTTGTTACCCAGAATACTTTGCAAACCACAAACTTTGTAAAAAAACACATTTTCCCCACATTTCCGTGATAGAAGTTTCTGGAATATGCGTAGGTTCACAAAATTCCACCCACCCTGCATTCTCCAAAGTCTCCCTATAAAAATGGTACCTCACTTGTGTGGGTGGGCCAAGTGCCCGGAGCAGGTAAGGGTCCAAAACATTTTATGGAGGCATCAAAATTACCTATCACAAAATGACCTGGTTTTGCAAAGGGTCTCACCTGGGTTTTTGGCCACAGGCTTGGCGGCCATTTAGGGAAACCTACCAAACCCACACATTTCTGAAAATTAGACATCCAGGGAGTCCAGGGAAGTATGGCTTGTGTGAATCCCCAACATTTTCCTACTCAGAATCCCCTGAAAACCTCACATTTTGATTGAAAAAAATCTAAATGTTCTCAAATTTATATGTGGGAAAGATGTGGAATCACTGGGCTGACATAAATATCCTCCAACTCAGCATTCCCCCACGTCTTCCCCAAAAAATGGTACCTCACTTGTTTTGGTGGGCCAACTACCCGCGACAGGCAAGGGCCCAAAACGTATTGTGGAGACATCCAAATTACCTATCACAAAACAACATTGTTTTGCAAGAGGGGTGACCTGGGTTTTTGGCCTCTGGCTCAGCCTCCATCTAGGGACACCTACCAAACATACACATTTCTGAAAACAAGACACCCTGCGGAGTCCAGGGTGGTATGGCTTGCGTGGATCCCCCAATGTTTCACGATCCAAGATCCCCTGCAAACCTCAAATTTAGCTGAAAAATCACTTTTTCCACACATTTTGATTTGGATCACTGTGCTGGCACAAATGTCCTACCACACAGCGTTCCATTAGTACTTCCAAGTAAAATGATACGTCTCTTTCTGGTGCCATGGTGTCAGACGGCTGGAAGCTGCCTGACGCACATGGGCACGGGTGCATTAGATGGCTCCTCGCCCGTCAAACACACCAAAGGGGTTAATTTTAAAATATGTGTATGCAATTATATATTTTTTTGTATATTTTAGTTTTTTAAAATATTTATAGTAAATGGTTTTAAATGTATTTACTTTAGAAATGTATTTAATATTTTGCATTTACTTTGTAACAGTTATTTATATTTTATATATATTTTTAAATATATAAATGCTCCAGTTCCCTCTTGTATCCACAGAAGAAAGAAAAGCGGCACTCGCGGGGCTTTACTGCAACACGTTTTTAATTTCAAGTAAACAAACGCATTTCGGAAACAATTCCTTCTTCAGTGTTGTTAGCGTAGTTCACAGTGAGGCTACATTTAATGGCATAATAAATGTTACCGTGGCAGAAAAAACGGGCCGAAAAGACGTGCGCCATCTTTGAATGGATATTAGAAGGGGCGATCTCAGAGGGCCAGGTTATGCTCACCTGGTCACCCCAAGACCCACCTCTTCCACAGAACTTGCCAAGTCTTGATTGTAAGGTCCTTCACCGGGGAGGACTTCGGGTCTAGGATCGTACACACTGAGCTCACACCACACTACGAACAGACACCACACCGTTGGATTCTAGTAACAAATTCTTTATATAAGCAATAAATGAAGAAAAGCACTCTTATATACACAGTGATCGAGGGACCACAAAGTCTTTGAGGATTCGGGAAGGGGGAAGCGGGACAGTCTTTTAGTCTCTGGGTCAGTACGAGGCGTACCCAGCGCACAGCTCTCAATCCTCGAGCCGGGGGGTACGAGATGATGGTCGTACCGACTGCTTCACCTCTGTCGGGGCGGCTCGGCCGTGATGGTAGTCTCGATGGTCCAGCCGGACCAGAGTACTCCTCGAGCCGCGACGAAGTCAGCAGGGCTCGATCTGGAGAAGTTCGTGAGGCGCCGCGACAGCGTCAGCAGGGCTCGGATGGTTGCAGGTTCAAGCTTGAGCCGCGACAGCGTCAGCAGGGCTCCGCTGGTCTTAGAGGGCGAGCCGCGACAGCGTCAGCAGGGCTCCGATGGTACGAGTTCAAGCTCGAGCCGCGACAGCGTCAGCAGGGCTCCGAGGTCTTAGAGAGGACGAGCCGCGACAGCGTCAGCAGGGCTCCGATGGTTACGAGTTCAGCTCGAGCCGCGACAGCGTCAGCAGGGCTCAGGTAGTTCAGTTCCTTGAGGCAAAGAGGGAGCCGCGACAGCGTCAGCAGGGCTCAGAGGTTCAAGATGAGTTCTTCTCAGGGTCAGCCGCGACCAGGTCAGCAGGCTTCAGGTCCAAGATACAACTGCCCGCTAGTTGTCGGGCAGGCCCAGTTATAGTCCTTTTGCTCTTTGATCTCCGGACCCTCGCAGGCAGAGGTCTCCTGCCCGGGGGGCTGGTCGTTGGCGGGGTCCGGCGGTCGGCTCTTTGACCCCTTTGAAAGATGGGTCCAGGAATTCCCAGATGCCCAGCGGGTCTGGAGCCAGCCCTCGGGGAGGCCAGAGGGGTGATCGAAACTGGCCCACAGGGGAGGGCCAAAGGTGTGACAGATACCAGTCTCTCAGGGGAGGCCGGAGGTGCCATCGAAACTCCCTGGCTTATCTCACTCGGGGAGCCCTTTACCCCCCATCCGAGACTGGCGCGCCTTTGGAGTCTGGGTTTCGCTGGGGCCGGGGTCACGCTAGGCCCAGGGAGACAGGGATGTCGGGAAGGGAAGATGGCGTCCGGGCCTTGTGTGGCATGCAAGGTTAGGCGCTCGGAGCCGGACGTGGAGCGGGAAAGGCAGGCCTGGTCGAGGTTCTAGGGGGATCTAGGCTTAACTGGAGTAGGACGACCAGGCTCGGGGTGCAGGCTACACTAACAGGGAGGCTGCGCAGGGGACTCGGGGTACAGGCCTACGCTCACAGGGTGTGGAGGGACAGAGATGGACCACGCCACGAGGCCAGGTCCAACACGCGTCCCCCCCAGCTGAAGGCGGGGAGAACTACCCATCCTCTTGGGGGTTCTCTTCACTGAGGCGGAAGAATCGGGACAGGCCGTCTGCATTGGCGTGGTCAGAACCAGGCCGGTGCTCAACAGTGAAGTCCATCCCCTGGAGGGAGATGGACCAGCGCAGCAATTTGGGATTCTCCCCTCTCATCTGCATTAGCCACCGGAGAGGTCGGTGGTCGGTCTGGACCCGGAAGTGAGTACCGAACAGGTAGGGCCTCAGCTTCTTCAGGGCCCAAACCACCGCGAAGGCCTCCCGCTCGATGGTGCTCCACCTTTGTTCTCGAGGGTGTAGCCTCCGGCTAATGAATGCCACTGGTTGGTCTAGGCTGCTCTCGTTCACTTGGGACAGGACGGCTCCGATGCCATGCTCGGACGCGTCTGTCTGAACTACAAACTCTCGGGAGTAGTCGGGGGCCTGGAGGACTGGGGCAGTGCACATGGCGTCTTTTAAAGTTTCGAACGCCTCTTGGCAGGCGGAGGTCCAGCTGACTTTCTTCGGCTGGTTTTTGGAGGTTAACTCCGTGAGGGGGGCTACGATGCTGCCGTACCCCTCGATGAACCGTCGGTAGTACCCCGTGAGCCCTAGGAATGCCCGCACTTCCGTCTGGGTCGTGGGGGCCTCCCAGGCCACGATTGCATCGATCTTGGGCTGGAGGGGGGCTACGAGGCCGCTTCCGACCTGGTGCCCGAGGTAGACTACGGACCCTTGTCCGATCTGGCACTTGCTCGCCTTAATGGTGAGACCGGCCCTTCTCAGGGCCGTCAGCACCGCCCAGAGGTGCTGGAGGTGCTCGGGCCAGTGGGAACTGTACACTGCAATATCATCCAGATACGCAGCGCTGAATGCCTCCAATCCCGCGAGTACCTGATTCACCAGCCTCTGGAAGGTGGCGGGGGCGTTTTTCCTCCCGAAGGGCATCACCCGAAAATGGTAGTGACCATCCGGGGTGGAAAACGCGGATCTTTCCTTGGCTCCCTCGGTGAGGGCGATCTGCCAGTAGCCACTGGTCAGGTCGAACGTGCTAAGGAAGCGAGCAGCCCCGAGGCGATCGATAAGCTCGTCGGCTCGGGGGGTGGGATGCGCATCAGTTCTGGTGACGGCGTTGAGCCCGCGGTAGTCAACGCAGAACCTCAGCTCCGGGACAGCACCGGGGGCGGCTGCCTTCGGAACCAGGACCACGGGGCTAGCCCATGGGCTGTCAGAGGCTTTGACCACCCCGAGAGCTAGCATCTTTGATACCTCGGCCTTGATACAGGCCCGGACTCGGTCAGGGACGCGGTAGGCTCTGTGTCGTACCGGTGGGCTGTCCCCGGTGTCCACGTCGTGGACGCACCAGCTGGTGACGCCGGGGGTGAGGGAGAAGAGGTCCGAGAACTGTCCCAACAACTGGCGACAGTCCTCGCGCTGCTCGGGAGAGAGGGAGGAGGAGAGACTCACCCCCTCTACGGAGCCATATTTTTCTTTCACGCACAGGAGATCGGGGAGAGGCTCCGTTTCTTCTTCTTCCCCATCATCCATGGCGAGGAGCAAGCTCAACTCGGACCGGGGGAAGTGGGGCTTGAGGCGGTTTACGTGAAGGACCCGCAAGGGGTTCCTGGGGGACTCTACATCGATGAGGTAGGTCACCTGACTCTTGCGCTCCACTACCTTGAAGGGCCCTGTCCACTTGTCTTGCAAGGCACAGGGCTCCACGGGGGCCATCACCCAGACCTGTTGTCCGAGCTGAAACTCGACCAGAGTGGCATTCTGGTCGTACCACCGTCTCATTTCTTCTTGACTAGCCTCGAGGTTGGCCTCGGCCAGTTCTCTGAACTTCCTCGTCTGGTTCCGGAGGGCCAGAATGTATCGAAACACATCGGGAGGGGGCTCTGGGGCCGCCGTCTCCCACCCTTCCTTGACCAGGGTGAGGGGTCCCCTGACGGGGTGCCCGTAGAAGAGCTCGAAGGGGCTGAACCCCAGGGACTTCTGGGGGACTTTGCGGTATGCGAAGAGGAGACAGGGAAGGAGGACGTCCCACTTACGCCTCAGGGGCTCTTCGAGACCCATGATCATCCCCTTGAGGGTCCGGTTGAATCGCTCCACCAGACCGTTACCCTGGGGGTGATATGGGGTGGTAAATTTGTACGTCACCCCACATTGCTGCCAAAGGGATTTCATGTACTTGGAGATGAAGTTGGTCCCTCGGTCGCTGACGACTTCTCGGGGGAATCCCACCCGGGAGAAGATGGCCATAAGGGCCCGCCCCACTACGGGGGCGGTCACCGTTCGGAGGGGAATGACTTCGGGGTATCGGGTGGCATGGTCCACCAAGACAAGGATAAAGCGGTGACCCAAGGAGGTCCGGGGGTCGAGGGGGCCCACGATGTCGATTCCCACCCTTTCAAAGGGGGTACTGACCACGGGGAAGGGTTGGAGAGGGGCCTTGCGCTTCCCTCCGCTCTTTCCGCTGGACTGACACGTGGGGCAGGACTTACAATGGGCCTCCACATCAGAGCGCATGCCCGGCCAGTAGAAGTAGGTGACTAGCCGGTGATATGTTTTGTCTTGGCCCAAGTGTCCCGCCAGGGGCGCATCCTGGGCCAGGTTCAGGAGAAAGCAGCGGAAGCGCAGGGGTACCACCAGCACTCGGGCTGACCCTAGCTCGGCAGACTTTTGTTCGCTGTACAAGAGGCCGTTTTCCCAATAGACAAAGTGGGAGCCGGACTGGTCAACGGCGGCCTGGGCGGCGGCCTGCTGCCGCGGCCCAACCAAGGATGGACAGGAGGTTTGCTCCAGGCAGAATTCTTCCCGGGACGGCCCTCCTTCCTGGCGCCACTGGGCCAGCTCGGGAATGTCGTCCAAGCTCGGGGTCGGTTCGACGCCGGGGCCGAGGGGCCCTGCGTCGGGGGTCTCAGAGGATTCAGGGACCTCGGGGTCCTCGGGGGTAGCCGGTGCTGCCTCTAGGGTCGCCCCTTCGGGGGTGGCTTCTCGGGCGGTCATCGACCGGGTGCTCACACAGGCCCACTCGGGCAGGCCCACCATCTCCAAGTGGGTCCTCTTCTCAACCCGCTGCCATGGGGAGCTCTCCAGATCGTTGCCGAGCAGGCAGTCCACGGGCATGTCTGAGCGGACCGCCACTCGTAACTCTCCGGAGACGCCCCCCCATTCGAACGGGACTTGAGCTATCCGGCAGGTGCGGACGGAGTTATCAGCTGCGATCACCCTGCAGGAGATGTGGGGAACAATCTGGGCTTCGGTGACTAGGTGCCGTTTGACGGCGGTGATACTGGCCCCAGTGTCTCGGAGCGCCCCTATGTGGTGGCCATTGACAGTCACCTGCTGTCGGTATTTCTCTGTGTTGTCGGGCAGGGGGGGCTCCTGGGACCATTTCCCTATCACCCAGGGAGACTAACATCATAGCTGCGGGATCAGCTCCCTCGAACTCTTCCTCCCCCTCCTCTTCTAGGGCTACTGAGGTGATGTGGCGCACTGGGGGCCCTGTAGCGGCGGGCTTCTTGAACAAAGGGCATCGGGGGTCATTGGCATAGTGCCCTGGTTGCTGTCAATGGAAGCAGGCTTGGCTGACTCGGGCCCTGGCTTAGCTGGGGGGAACCCTGCGCGCGCTGTGGGAGGCGAGGCGCCGGGCTGGTTTCTGGGGGGACTGTGCGGGGACCCTACCTGGGATCCCCTCGGTCTATTCTGACCCCCTCCTCCCCTCGGGCGGGATGGTCCTTGTTCGTTTCGGCCAGAGTCTCCCCCGGGCCCCCGGGGTACTCGGGTGTTCACCCAGCGGTCGGCCTCGACGGCCAGCTTCCGGGGTTCGGCCAACTTGCTGTCCAGGAGGTGCTGTCGGAGTTCCACAAAGCAATTCAGGGACAAATGTTCATATGCAATGAGGTCGATGAGCCCCTCGAAGGTGGATACTTTGCTGCCCTTGATCCACCCTTCCAGGGCCCGGCTGTAGAAATTGACATATTCTACCCATGTGGTGCCGGGGATCTTCTTGCATTCTCGGAAGCGTTGGCGGTACATTTCTGGAGTGAGCCCGTACCTTGTGAGGAGGGCCTCCTTCATGTGGCTGTAGGAGGTCTGCTCGGCAGACGTTAGGTCGAGTAGGGTGTCTCTCCCCTCGCTCAGGAATCGACCCCACAACCCGGCTCCCCAATCTTTCTGCGGAACTCGGTGTGAGGTCATGGCGACCTCGTAGGCCTTGAACCATTGCTGGATATCATCGTTTTTATAATATTCTTTGACCACAGGACCTTGGGTTCCACTGGGGGAACGGACTCTCGGGTCGCCGCTGTTCGGTTGTCTTCATTCCGGGCCTTTAGTTCGATTTCCATCATGCTGCGCTCGTGCTCCAGCTGGAGCCTCTTTCCTTCGTGTTCTCTCTGGAGTTTCGTCTCCTCCAGTTCTCTTTGGAGTTTCTTCTCCTCCAGTTCTCTCTGGAGTTTTTTGTCCTCCAGTTCTCCTTGCAGCCGCAGCTGCTCGATGGCTAGCTTCTTCTCGGCCAGCTTGAGTTCTACTTCCATTTTCAAACGGGCTAGTTCTAGCTCGTGGTTTCGGTTGCGTTCTCGGTCGGTCATCTCTTCTCGAGACAGACCTCTCTCGGTGCTGTGAGTCCGCGTCGGGGACTCTGCTCTTTCTTGCTCTGGGGCGTGGGTTTCGATCAGGGGTGCTCCCCCTCCATTGGCTTCTGTCGGTGCTGGAGTTTGGCTCCGGTCTCCACCCAGGCTCTTAGAGCTTGGTGAAGGTCTTCTTTAGTGTTTAATCCCGTTGTCGGGATATGGAGATCTTTGCAGAATTGTTTGAGCTCTCGGTGCGAATAGTCTTTCAGAAGCTCCATCTGGAAGGTGGTCTCGTCGATTGTGAGGCTCATGGTTGTTCTTCGTTTGGGTAGTGTGTCAGTACTGTACGATCCCTAGACGTAGGTTCTTATCGCGACGCTGCCACCAATGTTAGAAGGGGCGATCTCAGAGGGCCAGGTTATGCTCACCCGGTCACCCCAAGACCCACCTCTTCCACAGAACTTGCCGAGTCTTGATTGTAAGGTCCTTCACCGGGGAGGACTTCGGGTCTAGGATCGTACACACTGATCTCACACCACACTATGAACAGACACCACACCGTTGGATTCTAGTAACAAGTTCTTTATATAAGCAATAAATGAAGAAAAGCACTCTTATATACACAGTGATCGAGGGACCACAAAGTCTTTGAGGATTCGGGAAGGGGGAAGCGGGACAGTCTTTTAGTCTCTGGGTCAGTACGAGGCGTACCCTGCGCACAGCTCTCAATCCTCGAGCCGGGGGGTACGGGATGATGGTCGTACCGACTGCTTCACCTCTGTCGGGTCGGCTCGGCCGTGATGGTAGTCTCGATGGTCCAGTCGGACCAGAGTACTCCTCGAGCCGCGACGAGGTCAGCAGGGCTCGATCTGGAGAAGTTCGTGAGGAGCCGCGACAGCGTCAGCAGGGCTCGGATGGTTGCAGGTTCAAGCTTGAGCCGCGACAGCGTCAGCAGGGCTCCGCTGGTCTTAGAGGGCGAGCCGCGACAGCGTCAGCAGGGCTCCGATGGTACGAGTTCAAGCTCGAGCCGCGACAGCGTCAGCAGGGCTCCGAGGTCTTAGAGAGGACGAGCCGCGACAGCGTCAGCAGGGCTCCGATGGTTACGAGTTCAGCTCGAGCCGCGACAGCGTCAGCAGGGCTCAGGTAGTTCAGTTCCTTGAGGCAAAGAGGGAGCCGCGACAGCGTCAGCAGGGCTCAGAGGTTCAAGATGAGTTCTTCTTAGGGTCAGCCGCGACCAGGTCAGCAGGCTTCAGGTCCAAGATACAACTGCCCGCTAGTTGTCGGGCAGGCCCAGTTATAGTCCTTTTGCTCTTTGATCTCCGGACCCTCGCAGGCAGAGGTCTCCTGCCCGGGGCGCTGGTCGTTGGCGGGGTCCGGCGGTCGGCTCTTTGATCCCTTTGAAAGATGGGTCCGGGAATTCCCAGACGCCCAGCGGGTCTGGAGCCAGCCCTCGGGGAGGCCAGAGGGGTGATCGAAACTGGCCCACAGGGGAGGGCCAAAGGTGTGACAGATACCAGTCTCTCAGGGGAGGCCGGAGGTGCCATCGAAACTCCCTGGCTTATCTCACTCGGGGAGCCCTTTACCCCCCATCCGGGACTGGCGCGCCTTTGGAGTCTGGGTTTCGCTGGGGCCACGCTAGGCCCAGGGAGACAGGGATGTCGGGAAGGGAAGATGGCGTCCGGGCCTTGTGGGGCATGCAAGGTTAGGCGCTCGGAGCCGGACGTGGAGCGGGAAAGGCAGGCCTGGTCGAGGTTCTAGGGGGATCTAGGCTTAACTGGTGTAGGACGACCAGACTCGGGGTGCAGGCTACACTAACGGGGAGGCTGCGCAGGGGACTCGGGGTACAGGCCTACGCTCACAGGGTGTGGAGGGACAGAGATGAACCACGCCACGAGGCGGGTCCAACAATGGAATAAATATCTCCGTTACTCATGATTTACTTTCACAGTGAAAACAAGCTGTATCAGTAGCGACCTGAAATAGATTATATACAATTTACCATTCTCTCTATGAAAAATGAGAGAAAAGGAATCTCGCCGTGTATCGGCATTGGCAACCATTAACAGCTGGTTGCGCGCATTGGCCCCTGCTCTATTTTGTACTACGCCGTATATCGTCATTTATCAGTGTGGTCTATGCCCAAAAACGTGGAAAAACGGAGAGAAGAAAGAAAAAGAAAAAGAAAATAATGACCTGTATATGGCCCCATTACATTTCAAAATTCATCATAACAAATTCATTTCTACAAGTCTTTCTTCTTAAAAACAGCCTACGCTAACAACACTGAAGAAGGATTTTTTCCCAAAATGCGTTTGTTTTAACTTGAAATTAAAAACCTGTTGCATTAAAGCCCCGCGGGTGCCGCTTTTCTTTCTTCTGTGGATACAAGAGGGAACTGGGCCATTTATGAAACACGGCGCACTACCGTGAAGCAGCACCTGTCTGCGAGTGACTCACGCCTAGTGCAATTGGAAGCGTGATATTTTTATATATATACACACATATATATATGTAATATATAAATATATGCGTTTTAAAGTAGTAATTAAAAAAAATTATGTAAAATATAGTTTTTCATTTGTAGTTATATATATATATATATATATATATGTATATATATATATATATATATATATATATATATATATATATATATATGTATGTATATATAAATATAGCCACACATATATACTTATGTATTTTTTTAAGAATATATTTATATATAGTATTGCATTTTACTTAAATTAATTTAGTTTACATTATATTAATGTTATATATTAAAACGATGTTAGCATATCTCTCTATATATATATATTGAATCACCAAATCCGTTCTTGCAGCAGTGCGCTCTTTTTACAGCGAGGATGTTGAAATCGCTCAAAACTGTTCATTTATATATATATATATTATATATATATATATATATATATATATATATATATATATATATATATATATATATATATATTATATATATATATATATATATACATACATACATATATATATATATATATATATATATATATATATATATATATATATATATATATATTCACAGAAAAAACATAGGTTTCAGGGGTGTTATAGTTAGCAAGACGTTTCACTCATACAAAACCATTGATATTCCCCGTTATAGTTAATTCGGCTAACTATAACTTTGGCGCCCGCAATGCACTGCTGATAACGTCACTCATTACATCACTCATGACATGGTCAGTGACATCACTCATGACATCTCAAATGACATCACTGATGACATCATCCAGTGAATGTGTGTTTTTCTGAAAATTAAATATGTTTTATATATGTATATCTAATGGTTGATGGAAGAATAAATGGGTATATAAGTATCTAAATGGAGGATTTTTTTGGGTAAAATTGTGTGTATAACTGGCTAATTAATTGTATCTTAGTGTATACATGGGTTAGTGAGTAATGTTTAAATACATAAATATCTGTATCAGTCTCTCACTTTGTGTGTGAGTGGCTGCATGGGTTGGTGAGTAGCTACATGAGTGTCTATATAGGTTATTAGTTGAATTTTTGAGTATCAGTATGAGTGTCTTATGGTTCGTTGGGGGTATTACATAGTGCATAGATGCATGAATGAGTGACTAACTGTATGTCTTGAAGACAACATGTGTGCAGGACTGTATGGGTGGATGAGTGTGTGTATGGGTGTGTTAGTGAGTGATTGACTGTCTCAATAGTGGCTTTATGAGTAACTACATATGTTTTAAACTAGTATATGTGAGTATTGGTGTATATAGGTAAGTATACGTGAGAGTGAGAGATTGGAAGAGTTCCTGTATAAATAAGTATGTGTTTCTATAAGGGATTGTTTAAGAGAGTAAGTATGTGTACGTTTCTGTAGAAGTAAGTGTAGTGGTGTGTGTATAACTGTATATGCAACTAAATGGATGTTTGATTCTTTATTAGCATGAGTGATTATGTGTGTGAGTAACTAAGAATGAGTGGCGGTGTGTAACAGGATATATAGGCGTATGAGTACATATAATGAATGAGTACATACATGAGTGGCTATATAGGACTGTTGGTGAATGAGTGGATGTGTGTGTAGATCTTAGAATTACTGAAACGTTTGTTGTAACTGGTATTGGTATGTCCATTTTTTTAAAACTTTTAGTTTCTATTTTTGAATGTGTGTATCAAAGGTTATATTAATTGAGAGGAGGTCTGCCACTCTATCACAAGGATGATGTCATCAGTGAAGTCATCAGTGATGACATTTGAGATGTCATCAGTGATGTCATGAAAGATGTCACTGACAATGTCATGAGTGATGTAATATGTGACGTCATCAGCAGTGCATTGTGGGCGCACAAGTTATAGTTAGCTGAACTAATTATAAATGGGGAATTTCATGGTTTTGTATGAGTGAAATGTCTTGCTAAATATAACACCCCTGAAACCTATGTTTTTTTCTGTGAATTTCTAAGGTTTATTAAATGCTAATTCCTAACTTTAAAGTAACTGAAACCTATGTTTTTTAAGTGAATTTCAAAGCTTTTTTAAATGCTAGTTTCTAACTATGCCTTCAGAGGTAGGACATGTGAAGAAAGAAGAATAAACATACAGAAAGAAGAAAAAGAAATCCTCAAAGACGAAGAAAAGTGCAGGAAGAAGGAAGACGTACAGAAAGACAAACAGAGGAGCAGAAAGAGGCCTTGTTGCAAAATCATCCTGTACACTCAACTTTTTCAGATGGGTACTGGTGGCAACTGACTGACTAACCAGTCCTAGAGCCAGTGCTATGCTAAGAGACACTTAAAATACAGTTAAAACTCCTACATACACTAGGGAACACTATGCGTTGGGGTACACCTGTTATTAGCATGACCTCCTCTGTAAGCCCCTAGTATATAATAGGGCAGGGGGATTAAAACTACCTCTTAAAACGCACCACAGGGTGCATTTGCACACTGGTGAAGGGAGGAGGGTGCTGAGCTGACGTGTGCAAACACGCCCTGTGGCCATTTATATTTGGAGGATAAAGTCCCCTTGAATCCTGAGTGTCCCTTGGGTACAACTAGCCCATCAGGTATCGCTAGTTAGCACCACAGACCTGAGTTGCAGAGATGGGGGCACGGCCTGGACCACCTCTCTGCAAGGCAGTGCAGTGGCGCTTACTGGAAGCACCTGGTGGACTAGTTGGCCCCCATGGCCCTCAGGATTGAAAGGGAATTGTTTCCCAAACTTAAAATGCACCATAGGGAGTGATTTCCCACGTCACCGCAGGCCCCGTCACCTCCCTTCCCCAGTGTGTAAACACGCCCTGTGGCCATTTTAAGTTTGGAGATTAACTCTCCTTGAATCCTGATGGTCCCTAGGTGCATATTAGCCCACTAGGTACGTCCAGTAAGCACCATTGCAGAGAGGTGTAAAAAGAGGCACGGCCTGCACCACCTCTCTGCAACGCAGTGCAGTGGCACTTACTGGAAGCACCTGGTGGGCTAGTTGGCCCCCAGGGTCCCTCAGGATTGAAGGGGAATTATCTCCCCTACTTAAAAAGTACCACAGGGCATGTTTGCACACGTCATCTCAGACCCCGTCCCCTCTAAGTTCAGATATTAAGTCCCCTTGAATCCTAAGGATCCCTAGGGTCAAACTAGCCCACTAGGTACCTCTAGTAAGCGCCATTGCAGAGAGGTGTAAAAAGGGGCACAGCCTGCACCACCTCTCTGCAATGCAGAGCAGTGGCGCATACTGGAGATATCTGTTGGGCTAGTTGGCCCTCAGTGACCCTCAGTATTGAAAGAATGTTAATCCTCCAACTTAAAATGCGCACAGTGGTGAAGGAAGGGGGCGTGGACTGAGGTGACATGTCTGCAAACACGCCCTGTGGCGCGGTTTAATTTAGAGAATTAATTCCTCCTCAATCCTGAGGGGCCATGGGGGCCAACTACCCCACCAGATACCTCCAGTATGCGCCAGAGAGCTGCGTTGCAGATAGGTGTTCAGAGACCACACCCATTTTTACAACACTCTGCAACGCAGCTCCGTGACGCATACTGGAGGTTCCTGGTGGGCTAGTTGCCCCCAGGGACCTCCAATATTCAAGGGGAATTCTTTCCCCATCAGCTAACGTGCCTGGGTGCGCGTTTGCAGAGTGATGCTGGTAGGGGGCGGTGCCCCCGGCGTGATGCCTGTCATTTTTTTCCTTTTTTTTAACAAGGGGGGCTATGTGGCCCTCTTCTTTTCCAATTTTACTGGCCCTGGGGACCCCATCCCCCAGGGCTTCACCCCTACTTTTTTTAATAAAATAAATTTGTAAGGGGACCACGTAGCCCCCCTCCCAAGGCCATAATTGTCCCTGGGGACCACAACCCCGAGGCATGGCCATTTTCTTTTTTTTATTTAAATGGAGGGGGGCCGAGTGGCCCACTCCCGGGCCACTTATGGCCCCGGGGACCCCAGCCTCTGGGGTCTGGCCTCTCGTTGGGGACCATGGGGGGTCCCCAATCCGCCCACGGTCCCGCCGGCTCCCCACGTCCTTCGAGAGCCGGCATTGCTTTTCCACATGTGGAGCTGCTAAGATGCAGCTCCCCGTGTGGAAAAGCAATTTGGTTTGAATTTTGAAAGAGAGAGCAGGCTTGCCTGCTCTCTCTTTCAAAATTCAAACCAAGTTGGCTCTGGCATAGCAAACTACAGTGTCTCGGGCGTGGGAACCCAGGCACACTGCAGCAGCTGCTTCACTTTAGTGACCCCCAGGGTACCGGGGTGGTGCATACTCCACGGCTGGACGGCCGCGTATAAATCAATGCTCGAAGGTGCCGAAGCGTTTCGAAGCTCCATATGCTTCTCTTCAGGGGCTTGTTATATATAAAATGGGGAAGTGGGTCAGCAGTTGCGCACACCGCTTCCGTTAAAGCCCTTGAAGAGAAGCATATGGAGCTTCGAAACGCGTCGGGCAGATCCCGTACGGAGCGGCGTCTACGAGTGGATCCCCGTCCTCACCTATACATAAACCAAGCTGCTGTTCGCGTGCTACTCAAAGGTGGACACCTTCGAGCATTGATTTATACGCGGCCGTCCAGCCGCGGAGTATGCACCACCCCGGTACCCTGGGGGTCACTAAAGTGAAGCAGCAGTCGTACTTGGAATCGAGGACGGGCCCACTTGTGGAGTCCATACAGGACTTGATTGTGTGCTTCCCAGACCACACTTCCCAGAATGCACAGTCTCATTTGAGCCTCCCATCGGTGGGTGTGTTATATATAAAATGGGGAAGTGGGTCAGCGGTTGCACACACCGCTTCCGTTAAAGCCCCTGAAGAGAAGCATATGGAGCTTCGAAACGCGTCGGGCAGATCCCGTACGGAGCGGCGTCTACGAGTGGATCCCCGTCCTCACCTATACATAAACCAAGCTGCTGTTCGCGTGCTACTCAAAGGTGGACACCTTCGAGCATTGATTTATACGCGGCCGTCCAGCCGCGGAGTATGCACCACCCCGGTACCCTGGGGGTCACTAAAGTGAAGCAGCAGTCGTACTTGGAATCGAGGACGGGCCCACTTATGGAGTCCATACAGGACTTGATTGTGTGCTTCCCAGACCACACTTCCCAGAATGCACAGTCTCATTTGAGCCTCCCATCGGTGGGTGTGTTATATATAAAATGGGGAAGTGGGTCAGCGGTTGCGCACACCGCTTCCATTAAAGCCCCTGAAGAGAAGCATATGGAGCTTCGAAACGCGTCGGGCAGATCCCGTACGGAGCGGCGTCTACGAGTGGATCCCCGTCCTCACCTATACATAAACCAAGCTGCTGTTCGCGTGCTACTCAAAGGTGGACACCTTCGAGCATTGATTTATACGCGGCCGTCCAGCCGCGGAGTATGCACCACCCCGGTACCCTGGGGGTCACTAAAGTGAAGCAGCAGTCGTACTTGGAATCGAGGACGGGCCCACTTGTGGAGTCCATACAGGACTTGATTGTGTGCTTCCCAGACCACACTTCCCAGAATGCACAGTCTCATTTGAGCCTCCCATCGGTGGGTGTGTTATATATAAAATGGGGAAGTGGGTCAGCAGTTGCGCACACCGCTTCCGTTAAAGCCCCTGAAGAGAAGCATATGGAGCTTCGAAACGCGTCGGGCAGATCCCGTACGGAGCGGCGTCTACGAGTGGATCCCCGTCCTCACCTATACATAAACCAAGCTGCTGTTCGCGTGCTACTCAAAGGTGGACACCTTCGAGCATTGATTTATACGCGGCCGTCCAGCCGCGGAGTATGCACCACCCCGGTACCCTGGGGGTCACTAAAGTGAAGCTGCAGTCATACTTGGAATCGAGGACGGGCCCACTTGTGGAGTCCATACAGGACTTGATTGTGTGCTTCCCAGACCACACTTCCCAGAATGCACAGTCTCATTTGAGCCTCCCATCGGTGGGTGTGTTATATATAAAATGGGGAAGTGGGTCAGCGGTTGCGCACACCGCTTCCGTTAAAGCCCCTGAAGAGAAGCATATGGAGCTTCGAAACGCGTCGGACAGATCCCGTACGGAGCCGGGTCCACGAGTGGATCCCCGTCCTCACCTATACATAAACCAAGCTGCTGTTCGCGTGCTACTCAAAGGTGGACACCTTCGAGCATTGATTTATACGCGGACGTCCAGCCGCGGAGTATGCACCACCCCGGTACCCTGGGGGTCACTAAAGTGAAGCAGCAGTCGTACTTGGAATCGAGGACGGGCCCACTTGTGGAGTCCATACAGGACTTGATTGTGTGCTTCCCAGACCACACTTCCCAGAATGCACAGTCTCATTTGAGCCTCCCATCGGTGGGTGTGTTATATATAAAATGGGGAAGTGGGTCAGCGGTTGCGCACACCACTTCCGTTAAAGCCCCTGAAGAGAAGCATATGGAGCTTCGAAACGCGTCGGGCAGATCCCGTACGGAGCGGCGTCTACGAGTGGATCCCCGTTCTCACCTATACATAAACCAAGCTGCTGTTCGCGTGCTACTCAAAGGTGGACACCTTCGAGCATTGATTTATACGCGGCCGTCCAGCCGCGGAGTATGCACCCCCCCGGTACCCTGGGGGTCACTAAAGTGAAGCAGCAGTCGTACTTGGAATCGAGGACGGGCCCACTTGTGGAGTCCATACAGGACTTGATCGTGTGCTTCCCAGACCACACTTCCCAGAATGCATAGTCTCATTTGAGCCTCCCATCGCTGGGTGTGTTATATATAAAATGGGGAAGTGGGTCAGCGGTTGCGCACACCGCTTCCGTTAAAGCCCCTGAAGAGAAGCATATGGAGCTTCGAAACGCGTCGGGCAGATCCCGTACGGAGCGGCGTCTACGAGTGGATCCCCGTCCTCACCTATACATAAACCAAGCTGCTGTTCGCGTGCTACTCAAAGGTGGACACCTTCGAGCATTGATTTATACGCGGCCGTCCAGCCGCGGAGTATGCACCACCCCGGTACCCTGGGGGTCACTAAAGTGAAGCAGCAGTCGTACTTGGAATCGAGGACGGGCCCACTTGTGGAGTCCATACAGGACTTGATTGTGTGCTTCCCAGACCACACTTCCCAGAATGCACAGTCTCATTTGAGCCTCCCATCGGTGGGTGTTTTATATATAAAATGGGGAAGTGGGTCAGCGGTTGCGCACACCGCTTCCGTTAAAGCCCCTGAAGAGAAGCATATGGAGCTTCGAAACGCGTCGGGCAGATCCCGTACGGAGCGGCGTCTACGAGTGGATCCCCGTCCTCACCTATACATAAACCAAGCTGCTGTTCGCGTGCTACTCAAAGGTGGACACCTTCGAGCATTGATTTATACGCGGCCGTCCAGCCGCGGAGTATGCACCACCCCGGTACACTGGGGGTCACTAAAGTGAAGCAGCAGTCGTACTTGGAATCGAGGACGGGCCCACTTGTGGAGTCCATACAGGACTTGATTGTGTGCTTCCCAGACCACACTTCCCAGAATGCACAGTCTCATTTGAGCCTCCCATCGGTGGGTGTGTTATATATAAAATGGGGAAGTGGGTCAGCGGTTGCGCACACCGCTTCCGTTAAAGCCCCTGAAGAGAAGCATATGGAGCTTCGAAACGCGTCGGGCAGATCCCATACGGAGCGGCGTCTACGAGTGGATCCCCGTCCTCACCTATACATAGACCAAGCTGCTGTTCGCGTGCTACTCAAAGGTGGACACCTTCGAGCATTGATTTATACGCGGCCGTCCAGCCGCGGAGTATGCACCACCCCGGTAACCTGGGGGTCACTAAAGTGAAGCAGCAGTCGTACTTGGAATCGAGGACGTGCCCACTTGTGGAGTCCATTCAGGACTTGATTGTGTGCTTCCCAGACCACACTTCCCAGAATGCACAGTCTCATATGAGCCTCCGATCGGTGGGTGTGTTATGTATAAAATGGGGAAGTGGGTCAGCGGTTGCGCACACCGCTTCCGTTAAAGCCCCTGAAGAGAAGCATATGGAGCTTCGAAACGCGTCGGGCAGATCCCGTACGGAGCGGCGTCTACGAGTGGATCCCCGTCCTCACCTATACATAAACCAAGCTGCTGTTCGCGTTCTACTCAAAGGTGGACACCTTCGAGCATTGATTTATACGCGGCCGTCCAGCCGCGGAGTATGCACCACTCCGGTACCCTGGGGGTCACTAAAGTGAAGCAGCAGTCGTACTTGGAATCGAGGACGGGCCCACTTGTGGAGTCCATACAGGACTTGATTGCGTGCTTCCCAGACCACACTTCCCAGAATGCACAGTCTCATTTGAGCCTCCCATCGGTGGGTGTGTTATATATAAAATGGGGAAGTGGGTCAGCGGTTGCGCACACTGCTTCCGTTAAAGCCCCTGAAGAGAAGCTTATGGAGCTTCGAAACGCGTCGGGCAGATCCCGTACAGAGCGGCGTCTACGAGTGGATCCCCGTCCTCACCTATACATAAACCAAGCTGCTGTTCGCGTGCTACTCAAAGGTGGACACCTTCGAGCATTGATTTATACGCGGCCGTCCAGCCGCGGAGTATGCACCACCCCGGTACCCTGGGGGTCACTAAAGTGAAGCAGCAGTCGTACTTGGAATCGAGGACGGGCCCACTTGTGGAGTCCATACAGGACTTGATTGTGTGCTTCCCAGACCACACTTCCCAGAATGCACAGTCTCATTTGAGCCTCCCATCGGTGGGTGTGTTATATATAAAATGGGGAAGTGGGTCAGCGGTTGCGCACACCGCTTCCGTTAAAGCCCCTGAAGAGAAGCATATGGAGCTTCGAAACGCGTCGGGCAGATCCCGTATGGAGCGGTGGATCCCCGTCCTCACCTATACATAAACCAAGCTGCTGTTCGCGTGCTACTCAAAGGTGGACACCTTCGAGCATTGATTTATACGCGGCCGTCCAGCCGCGGAGTATGCACCACCCCGGTACCCTGGGGGTCACTAAAGTGAAGCAGCAGTCATACTTGGAATCGAGGACGGGCCCACTTGTGGAGTCCATACAGGACTTGATTGTGTGCTTCCCAGACCACACTTCCCAAAATGCACAGTCTCATTTGAGCCTCCCATCGGTGGGTGTGTTATATATAAAATGGGGAAGTGGGTCAGCGGTTGCGCACACCGCTTCCGTTAAAGCCCCTGAAGAGAAGCATATGGAGCTTCGAAACGCGTCGGGCAGATCCCGTACGGAGCGGCGTCTACGAGTAGATCCCCGTCCTCACCTATACATAAACCAAGCTGCTGTTTGCGTGCTACTCAAAGGTTTACACCTTCGAGCATTGATTTATACGCGGCCGTCCAGCCGCAGAGTATGCACCACCCGGTACCCTGGGGGTCACTAAAGTGAAGCAGCAGTCGTACTTGGAATCGAGGACGGGCCCACTTGTGGAGTCCATACAGGACTTGATTGTGTGCTTCCCAGACCACACTTCCCAGAATGCACAGTCTCATTTGAGCCTCCCATCGGTGGGTGTGTTATATATAAAATGGGGAAGTGGGTCAGCGGTTGCGCACACCGCTTCCGTTAAAGCCCCTGAAGAGAAGCATATGGAGCTTCGAAACGCGTCGGGCAGATCCCGTACGGAGCGGCGTCTACGAGTGGATCCCCGTCCTCACCTATACATAAACCAAGCTGCTGTTCGCGTGCTACTCAAAGGTGGACACCTTCGAGCATTGATATATATATATATATATATATATATATATATATATATAGATATATATTTTGCTTTGTTTCTTCTACCCACGATTCACCACAGATGAAATCACGGCACAGCAACAGGTCAGTTCACAGATTTTATTTACACACCATGTGCAAAATAACGTGCATCAATTAACGGACGGTCTGCGCGTTTCGGCTCCTAGCCTTCAACTGGACCATAAAGTCCTTGAGTCTAGATCTTATTTTAAAACAGTGCTAAGTGTAAGTACCCTCTTCCCTTTCCTTGGTCATCTAGAATAACAACCCTGCACAATTGTTTCCAGCCGGCACATTCAGATGGCCATTTTACATTTCTATATTTTCGTAAAGTACTCGTGTTTAATCAAAACCTTACAAACCACATTGTAATAAATACATATTTACATTTTTACAATTGTAATCCCCTTACTTCAGTACAGTTTTGATTTCATAATCATTCTCTAATAGCATGATATTTCTCTTTTTTTCGGTGAAGTACTCTATTATTTTCACATTTACGGGCTTATTCATTTTCAACATAATTTCTCTGCCAAGTCAAAGTTCCACTGATATATATACAATATTTTACATATTTATAATCGCTATCGCAGTCATTATTTCACAAATATGTACATATTCAGTTGATCCTGGATTTTATGGCAATTCTATATTTGGGAAAGGGGGTTGACCATTAACGATAACTGTAAAGCACACTTTATCAACTAAGTCTACATCCCAATCATCCCTTTGTTCTATGTTTGTCCTTGTATGCCCATTCTAACTCATGTTCATCCTGTACAAAGAGGTGGTATATATATATATATAAGACCCACAAACTCCACCCTGGAAGCAACAAGTTTTCACCAACCTGCATTGGTTGCCAGTACATATTATTAAACAGGAAATATAACAGCAACATTGTAAATAAATGTTGGCTCAGAGCAAATGAGAAATCCAGAAAGGAATGTCTGTCACTAAAAGAATCAATTGTAACAACGCAAACAGAAGAACCAATCCGCCTAATCTTGGATTACACCCTAGAATCTAAAGAAATCTCACAGATTCTGAGAAAAAATTGGAAAATCCTGAAATTGGATAACACAATTGGCAAACTAATGGGAAATCATCCGACCATTACGTACCGCAGGGCCACCAATCTTAAAGACAGATTAATCCACAGCCATCGAAGAACCAACCAAAGAAAGGAAACATGGCTGAAAACAAAAGGCTTTGCAAAATGCCAAAGCTGTAAAGTGTGCCTAATTACCAACCCGATAAAGAAATTGATCATGGCAGATGGAAAAATATGGCGGATACAGCAATTCATCACTTGCAAAAGCCAGTACACTGTGTACATAATTGAATGCCCATGCAAATTAAAACATGCGGGCAGCACAATTTGTGAGCTTAAGAAGAGAGTGCTTGAACACATAAGAGCGACGGCAAATAAGGATAAAAACAACGCCATCGCAAAACATGTGGAACTTCATCACAAGGGATATTGGAAATGTCTAAAGTTCATTGGAATAGAAACTGTCCTCCAGAGTGACCGAGGAGGCAACAGAGAATGAATCTTAAGGCAGAGGAGTCCAGACACATTCTCAATTTCAGAAGTATGTCCCCATATGGATTGAATTTATCTGAAGAATTATATATACACCTATGAGGCTCCCCGGAAATTTTAATTTGTTCTCAATGGAATGGGAGAGAAATCAAAGCTGGTTCCATAATGACAAATAGTCTTTAAAGAAACATCGAAAAGAGAAATTCGGCGCAATTATGTCCAAACAACAGCAAGTACCAAAAATAAAGGTGTAAATAAGTATGGACACTATAGAACGGGGAAAAGAAAATGAAAAAGATCCAAGAAGCGAGAGTTTGAACAATAAAGTTACAAAATGAAAAAAAATTTAAAAAGAAAAGATATGGTTTGAATCTACTGAACTCACTTTAAATTAATTGCCAGAACCTATACTGCATATATACAAAACCTGTAAATAACTGACATATTTAAATTGCAAAATCTTATTGTGCACCAGAGTATGATCTTTCAAGATTTTAATTTTGGTGACTATATGTCCCAGAATGCACTATGTCATTCAATGTGAAGAGACAGGAAATGATGTAATGACTTAACAATTACAAAAAATGTTGTATTTTGAGAGCAAACCAACCGTGACCAAAGTATATGCATACCGAAACGCGTAGGTTGTTCGCCTGTACTTCTATTTGAAAAAATGATTTAAGAATAAATTAACACTGCTGCTGAGAATTGTAACTGCAAGAGTGCAACTCCATTTATTTCTGCTGGCCAAAGAGGAACGGAGATGAAATATATATATATATATTCTGTGGTACAAAAGCCGAAAGCAGAGTCTACAAGGATATATATATATATATATATATATATATATATATATATATATATATATATATTACCTACTGGCGGTCGCCAGTAGGTATATATAGTTAGGATTTTTTCTCTATGGGATTTTTGAAAATTCTATGTCTAATAACTTTGGCGTTTGTGGACGGAATTGGCTGAACTTTTCAGGAAAATGGAACATTTTGTTTCTGAGCAGCCCCTGAAAATGTGGGGGGTTTCGTCAAGGGGGGGCCGAGAAAAAAGGGGGGTCCCAAAACGCGTTTTTCCCATGTTAATTTCCATAGGGCGGTTGGCCTCACTTTTAGCCCGAACGGCTGAATGGATTTGCACGAAACTTGGCAAAATTGTAGGGACTGGTAACCCGATGTGCCTTTGCTAGGTCTCAATATATGTGCTCCAGTGGATTTTGAGAAATTAACGTTCAAAAAAAGATATATATATGTAACAGCGCTCCGGGCAGCGATCCGGTTCGCGTACTTTTCGCGTTACGGAGCATTGCGATGCGAAGCTGATTGGCTCTCCGGTGTCTGTAAACATTCCAAACAGTCCGTAGCGGCCGCCATCTTGTCTCTCGGTAGGATCGAGAGACAAGAGGAGGCCAAAGCGAAGGGGCAAATGACCATAAGGGGGCATAGTAGATCCTCCCTGACCCCCTAGGTTTGATGTGGAGGCTTTAAAAGGGCCCCGCGGGGCAAAAAAAAAAAAAAAAAAGAAATCGTTTTTTTTCGTGGGGTGCGCCCGGTACGCGTAACGGAAAGCGGACTGGGGAGCGTACTACAAGGAAACAAGAATGATTGACTTTTAACTTATTGTATGTTTATAGATTTTCTTTTTTTTTTTTTTTTTTTGCTGAGTGACATCTCGGCCTATCTCCACGGGATGCAGTCCCTACCATCTCGGCGTTTAAGCCCAGGGGGACCGGTAGTGTGGGAGAGATAACGTCTGTTAACATTCGATTCGAAGGAAATCAGGAAGTGTTGATAAACATTGTCTGCGCCATCTTGCCTTTTTTCAAATGCCACACTTTTGTCGTGCACGGCAGCCATTTTAGATGCCTTGACCAGACCCACTCTCTGCACGCTGTCGATCCTTAGCATGGCTCCCCACCCTCGCAAGCATCTCCCCCAGGCACTGGTCACCCCCGCTCTCTGTCTTATGCATGGGCACTAAACCTCCCCCCATCTGCGCTGCTCTTCCTTGAGAATCACACCCTGACCCGCCCGACACCTCCCTTTCGCCCTATTCACTACCACACCCTCTGACACTCCTCTTCCTCTGTGTCCGATTGTCCAGGCCGGTCCCAGGCTATCACCTAGCCATGCAGATGTAGTTTATGGCCCCAGCTGTAAAGAATCACCCCTCTTCAAAGGAGTTACAGTAGATCAAGGCCCCCACCCGATGAGATCCGTCACACCACACGCGTTCCTACTATCTGAAAACCATCCTGTATTGTGATTGGGGAGGGGACCGAGCCTGAAGCGGAAGATTCCAGGGATGCCTCTTTGTACATCAAAGTTTTTACAATTATGTGTCACATTAAAAATATATAGCACTCCAACAAAGTAGTAGGATTATAAAACTTTAATAACTTATAAATATATACAACGCAACAAAAACAGTAAATACATTTAAACATTTTTTAGAAAAAAGAAGCAACAATGGTCAGTAGCTGAGTTTTGTGCGAATAGTCCCAAGGCAGCACAACGTGCTGAGTTCTGGACGGCACCCAGGTGATGTTACCTGGGTGCCGCACTGGTTTTTGGTATCCTACAATGCAGCTCCGAAAAACGGCGTGGGGCGTCCCGGGGGGAGACCTCGTCAGTAGCGGTCTGTTGTGCGAATAGTCCCAAGGCAGCAGAACGCGCTGAGATGTGGATGGCACCCAGGTGATGTCCAGTAAGTTGCCGCACTGGTTTTGGTATCCTACAATGCTGCTCCGAATAACGGCGTGGGGCGCCCCGGGGTGTGTGGGGGGAGGCCTCATCAGTAGCGGTCTGTTGTGCGAATAGTCCCAAGGCAGCAGAACGCGCCGAGATGTGGATGGCACCCAGGTGATGTCCAGTAAGTTGCCGCACTGGTTTTGGTATCCTACAATGCTGCTCCGAATAACGGCGTGGGGCGCCCCGGGGGGGGGGGGTGAGGCGGCGTGAACGGGCCTCCCCAGGTGGAGGCTCGTCTGCTGTAGTGGGGCGCCCCTTTACCGTTTCAGTTGCCATTCCGTCCGCTTTTGGTACACTGTGCCAAAATCCGCCATTCAGCTGAGTTGCGCCCACTCTTGCGGTGCAGCGATAGGCGGCTGCCACAGGACTCTCAAAATGGTGGCAGGCTCTTTCCTTTTTGGGCCTGGTCCACTGAAATGGCCCTGGGACACCTTGGAACTCGGACGCTTGTCTGCTAGGTCTTGGACCCCATTATCGAAAGCGTCCCCTCAGCCTTGAAGATTCTACAAAAGTCATGGGGGCCACCGACTCCTGCAGGCTTCGGGTGGGGAGCGGCTGCCATGATTGCTCGCGGAATGACCACGACGGAGCTACCAGATGGTGGTGCTTTCATGCTGACGCCAGCTTCAGTCTGAAACATCCAGAAACAAGATGGGGCTTTCATCGTTTGGGAAAAAAAAATTTTTTATCCAATGAAAAGTGTATTTTTAGGTCATATGATCAAGCCTTCCATCATTAGGAAACCAAAAGTAAAATGAACCAATGAAAAGTTTTATAAACAAGTCACATGACCTGTTATGCGGCATAGGGCTATAAAAAGCGTAGAAAATCCGTTGGCACGTGAGGCGGCGTCAGCAGTGGACCGATGTGCGAATATGCCGAAGGCAGCACAACGCGCCAAGATCCGGATGGCACCTAGGTGGTGTCCAGCAAGTTGCCGCACTGGTGTGGCCATCCTACAATGCTGCGCCGAAAGTCGGCGTGGGGCGCCCCGTTGGCCTGTGAGTTCGCGTCAGTCAGTGGGGGCTGTTTGAGGATCTGACTGCATTGGAAAGCAATGTGATGCCGTGCGTCGCCCCCAAGATGAGGCGGCGTCAGTAGCGGACCGATGTGCGAATAGGCCGAAGGCAGCACAACGCGCCAAGATCCGGATGGCACCGAGGTGGTGTCCAGCAAGTTGCCGCACTGGTGTGGCCATCCTACAATGCTGCGCCGAAAGTCGGCGTGGGGCGCCCCGTTGGCCTGTGAGTTCGCGTCAGTCAGTGGGGGCTGTTTGAGGATCTGACTGCATTGGAAAGCAATGTGATGCTGTGCGTCGCCCCCAAGATGGAGGTTCCTCGGCTGCAGTGGGGCGCCCCTTGGTGTTTCACTTGCTATGTAGCTGAGTTGCGTTCGCACTTGCGGCGAATAGGCCGAAGGCAGCACAACGCGCCGAGATCTGGATGGCACCGAGGTGGTGTCCAGCAAGTTGCCGCACTGGTGTGGCCATCCTACAATGCTGCGCCGAAAGTCGGCGTGGGGCGCCCCGTTGGCCTGTGAGGTGGCGTCAGTAGCGGACCGATGTGTGAATAGGCCGGAACCAGCACAAGGCGTCAAGATCCGGATGGCACCGAGGTGGTGTCATAGTTGAGAGTTCTGAGAAGCGGGGGGGAGGCGGCGCAAACGAGTCTCTCCCTCCATGTGGAGGCACTTCATCTGCAGTGGGGCGCCGAGATCAGGATGGCACCGAGGTGGTGTCTAGCAAGTTGCCGCACTGGTGTGTGTTGAAAAGATGAAAGATCCTCAGCAAGTCTATGTTACTTCAATGGAGCGCCGTCTAGCTGAGTTTAGCCCGCTCTTGCTGCTACAGCGACAGGCGGCTGCAAGAGGACTCTCAAAATGGCGGCCTGTTCTTTGGATTTGGGCCTGGTCCACTAAAATGGCCCTGGGACACCTTAGAACTCGGACGCTCGAATTTTTTTTCCTTTCCTCTACATGCAAAAAAGGTAAATGCCCGGTACGTTACCTGCCTCATCTGCCACGATGTACTCTCCAGAGGAACCGAAAAAATATATAGTTATGGTAATTGTGGCAAATAAATTTCATGTGGACAGATGAGTGTTACTCTAATAAATACAGCATATGAACATCATCATAGTCGATGGTTGGTGGAGACATTTTGACTATATCCTGGACCTGCCAGTCCTCGCCCAAAATGGCGCCGGAATAAATGGGACTCGTAACTCCTTGTTCTGTACTGGTTGCACAACCTTGATATCACGAGATACGTATGCAGTTTTGAAGCACATGGCGGGCGGGGACGAGAATTGATTGAATATTTCGACATCCCTATTGATATTAAGTTCTGATGTGTTATTGATTACTGTACTATTGAAAGTTCGAATTAACGTCACCCATGGTACTTGCCCGCAAATGTATATCTAGATAATTTTATTGTAACTGGCCCTGTCGTTTTTTAATTATAAAATGTACGTCCACCGATTCCGCAACTGTTAGACACCTTAGTTCTTGCAACCTAATGGCCCGCCCGTTACGTTCCTCTACAGTGTAAATGTCTCCTCATCATATACGATTACAGTTTGCTCCGTGGCCGGCCCACGTGGTTATAGGCCCGTATTTGTATACTGACATTTTCACAATAAAGGTTTTTAAAAGAAAACATGGTAGTAGTATTTACATTGGTAAAGTTTTTAATAATAGTCACTGTTTTCGAATCAGTAAAAGGCAAGTGAAATAAAGCAGTCCAATTACATGAAGGGTAAAAGGTATAATACGCAGGTACGCAGTAAAGATAAATGGTCAAGGGCTGTTGTGTTTTCTACTCCTGCAACATAAAGTGATCGATAAGAATCTGATATTCAGGCGTATCGGCGACTAAGACAGCAGGCCGAGCCTCTTTTGCTCAACGGCTCCGTCATGGGTCGAAGAAACGCCCTTTTTGTCGAAAAAGGAATATATTTTACTTGCAGGACAGTTGTAAATTTTCCGGGAAAGTACATTAGCCTGGAACATTATAACATATATGTTTAAGAAAAAATAATGTTCGAAAGTAATAAAAAGTGTAATTTTTAGGTCATATGACCAAGCCTTTCATTATTAGAATAAGAAAAGTAAAATGAACCAATGAAAAGTTTTATTAACAAGTCACATGACCTGTTATGCTTACGTTACGCGCTGCGCGCCGCGCCCCGGATCGCTTCCGGGAAGCTGCGCTTCGCGCATCGGAGCACTTTCGGATGCGCTAACGCGGCGCGTCATATGACGCATTACGCGACAACGCAGGTCCAGAATATAGTCAAAATGTCTCCACCAACCAGCGGTCGGAACACAACCCCTTTCAGCAGGCTAAATAGTTCTGTTAAATGACAACAGAAGGGACAGGCAACAAGAACCATCAGTCAAAGAGGGGAGGGCAAGTTCTTCTCTACCGGGTCACGTTGGGGCGCTACCGGAACTGATCGAATTGGTAGTCTACAGTGTTTCTGGATGTTTCAGACTGAAGCTGGCGTCAGCATGAGAGCACCACCATCTCGTAGCTCCGTCGTGGCCATTCCACGAGCAATCATGGCAGCCGGTCCCCACCAGAAGCCTGCGGGAGTCGGGGGCCCCCAAGACTTTTGTAGAATCTTCAAGGCTGAGGGGACGCTTTCGAGAATGGAGCCCTAGCAGACAAGCGTCCGAGTTCCAAGGTGTCGCAGGGCCATTTTAGTGGACCACGCCCAAATCTGAAGAGCCGGCCGCCATTTTGAGAGTCCTGTGGCAGCCGCCTATCGCTGCACCGCAAGAGCGGGAGCAACTCAACTACATGGTGAGCGAAACGCTGTAGTCGCAAGAGCGGGCGGTAAACAGCTGAATAGCGGAAGAGGCACAGTGTAGCAAAAGCGGGCGGAATGGCAACTGAAACAGTAAAGGGGCGCCCCACTACAGCGTGTCTTCAGGTCAAACGGATTGTGGGACAAGGTCCAGAATGGAAGAGTCACCAAAAGGCAAAAAGTTCCGCTTAACCCCGGGAGCCGGCCACCTATGTCGGGGGCGATCTCAGGCCACACCAGGGCAACACGACTTGGGGAGGGGGCCAGAGCCAAGCGCCCCCTCCGAGTCCACGCCATCACACCGTCCCTCGGGGGCCTCCGTCAAGCGTTTCAGGGAGGCACCGCATCACATTGTTTTCAAATGCAGTCACGTCCTCAAACAGCCCCCACTTACATTGAGAATAGTGAAGCTGTAGCAGGTGCAAATAAGCTTCAGACAGTCTAACAAGCACTCCTCAAAACTTTGAACTATCAGAGTGCATGAGTTTCATGCTCGATCGATTGAGCTAGCCGGATCGGGCAACAAAAAGTATAAAATAGTTACGTAAATAGTTATTTAATAAAATGTTTTACCCTGTTACTTTGCTGGTGTGTTGTATATATTTGTAATATTTGCATAGAGTTTATCGTTATTTTGGGCGGGGTGGGTGGCGGAGCCGAGCTGTCTTGCAGCCATCATGGTGTGGAGTTCAGTTCATCTCACTAGTTTCGTATTTCTCATGAGGGGTTGTTCCTAATGTTTCTATTTTAGCGAGGTCAAAAAGAGATCCCATTAGTGGCCTACTGATTTTGCTCGATCCCTTTTGTTTTTTTACACGTTTTTTCACTATCTGCAAAGACTAAACATAGTATTGCGACTCTGTGCTTGTTTGTAAATAGAGAATGAACCAAAGAGAACCAATTCTAAAACAGTAAATGCTTGGATAACAATCAATCAAATGGAGAGAGAAGCAGGCACGACGGATTACAACGGGGGCAAAGGCCTGCGTTAACTACCCTTCACTATCTGCAAAGAGAGAGTACTCCTAATAGAAATGAGGGGGGGCAGCATTCAAAGCAGATCAGTGTGCATAAACACGAAAATGTTTTTACTTACCACGTACTTGACATTCGACAGCTTATGATATTTGCTATTAAAAAAACATTGAAATTCACTGAAAAAACCATAGGTTAGAGACCATATATAGTTAGGAATTAGCATTTAAAAAACCTTGAAAATTCACTGAAAAAACCATAGGTTATACACCATATATAGTTAGGAATTAGCATTTAAAAAACCTTATTTTACTCACACAAAACCATTGAAATTCCATATATAGTTAGTTGCACTAACTATATATCGAGCACCCGCAATCCACTGCTGATGATGTCACATATTACATCATTCATGACATGGTCAGTGACATCACTGATGACATCTCAAATGACATCACTGATGACATCACTGATGACATCTCATTTGACATCATTCTTGTGCTAATACGATAAACCTCTTCAGACTCTAATATAACCTTAGATACACTCAGTGTATACAGACACTCACACACTGTCACTCATCCATGGAGTTACTCACACACCTAGTCAGTCATGCAAAGAAACAATCTCACCTCCATTTCCTCAACTATACAGTTATACGCACCTTACTTATTCAAACATATACTAACACATATTTACTCTCTTATACAATCCCTGATACAAGTTCACAATGATCCATACAGCCACTCACACATTCAGTGGCTCTCATGCACAGTTATTTATATATGCCAACTCTCACATGTACTGTGTTTTACATATGTACTTACTATGACATGTAGCATTGAGATATCCATTCACTCATCAATACACTCATGCACACAGTCAACCGCCCATGTAGCTTTTTCCACATGCACTCTTGAACTCATACACCTAGTGAATCAACTGCTCACACATCTATGCACAGAGTCACACACCTCCCAGCCACCCCCACACAAACTCAATCTCCCATACAAATACTTGGGCAACCAATCAATAACACATATAGCCTCTCGTATAGCTAATGATCAACACATGCAGCAGTTTACATCACAACAGACATACTGATGCACACATTCAGACAGTTTAGTCACTAACCCATGCATTTAGTATGACACATTTATTCACTCACTCATACAGTCAGTCACGCACCTACTAAATCCTTCATCCAGACACTTATACATCCACTCATTCTTCAATATATCAAACATATTTAAACTTTACAGAAACACACAGTCACTGGATGATGTTATCAGTGATGTCATTTGAGATGTCATCAGTGATGTCATTTGAGATGTCATCAGTGATGTCATCAGTGATGTCACTGACCATGTCATGAATGATGTAATATGTGACATCATCAGCAGTGGATTGCGGGTGCGCGATATATAGTTAGTGCAACTAACTATATATGGAATTTCAATGGTTTTGTGTGAGTAAAATAAGGTTTTTTAAATGCTAATTCCTAACTATATATGGTGTATAACCTATGGTTTTTTCAGTGAATATATATATATATGTGTATATATATCGCCAGTCTTTCTCGTCCGTGTAATCCAAAAAACAAGAAGGCAGACCCAAAGATAGTGCAAAGTCGGGTTTATTCAGAAAATGCCCGCACCACCGCCATTACGCGTTACATCCTGCTCCTAGGCCTTGATCACATGACCATATATATATGTATATATATATATATTTATATTTATATAATAGTTTTGTAGGTTTGTACACAATATTAGTATAAAACACTATATTGTAATCAATATTTTTGTACTTACCATTATAACTATAGGGAAACAATATTTTTTAATTGATATTTTTGCTCTACATTATATACCTCGACATTTTTGGAATCGATATTCAGTCAGAGATTTTTTCTTGCATTAGCTATTTGGCGCCTGCAGCCTGTCTCTGGGTCACAAGATTGGCATTATGAATTCCTCCCAGACAGTCACGCAATAGAGGGATTAGGTGTGCCTGAAGTTGAGCAAAAAATGTCAGTCCTTTTTTTCTGCCAAAGATAGAAGCAGCAACTGCAGGACAACACACCCCTCACACAGAAAAGACAGTGCTCCTCACACAGCTCTTCAGTCCTTCTTGGCAGGGTCCTCTTGTTTCCAGAAGTAGTCTAAAGTCATGGGGTTTAAGGTCTCATACTTAAGTTATACCCCATTTTCTCATTGTTCTATTTGCTACAGAGTCTCTCAGCTCAGTACAAGCAAGTTCTGTCCTCCCTGGTGTGACTTGATAACAAGGTGTGGAGACATCATTGTGCAAAGGAGACACACTTATTCAGGTGTTAGCTCAACTCTTCCCACCACTCTAGATGCAAACTAGGTCTATTAAGTCTAGCGAGTAGTCACACAGGCAAGGCAGGGCAGGGCACGCCTCAACCCCCTTGTGACTGCTTAGTTTGAATTTACATCCCCACATCCTGTCACTGCAAAACCAGATGGTGAACACATAAATAGGCAGAGGCACACAGAATGGTAAAGTAAGAAAATGCCCACTTTCTAATATTGCCATTTTCAAACACATCATATAAAAACCACCTACACCAAAAGGTATGTTATTAAATTCTGCATTCAGAGAGCCTAAACTTCATTTCTCTGTCTTGTCCCAATGAAAAGTTACACTTGTAAGATGTTAAAAGGCAGCTCCTATGTTATCCAAAGAGACTGACAGCCTTTCAATAGTGAAAAACTAAATATCGAATTTCACTATCAGGACATGTAAAACACACCAGCACATGTCCTACCTTTCACACACACTGCACCCTGCCCGTTGGGGTATCTGGGCCTACCGAAGGAGTGCCTTACATATAAGAAAAGGGAAGGTTTGGGCCTGGCAAAGGGTGCACTTGCCAGGTCTACATAGCAGTTTACAACTGCACATGCAGACACTGCAGTGGCAGATCTGAGCCACATTTACAGGGCTACTTATATGGGTGGCACAACCAGTGCTGCAAGCCCACTAGTAGCATTTGATTTACTGGCCCTGGCACAATCAGTGCACTCTACTAGGGACCTACTAGTAAATATGACAAACATGGATAACCAATTATAATCACAATTTACACAGAGAGCATATGCACGTTAGCACTGATCAGCAGCGGTAAAGTGCCCAAAGTCCTATAGCTAATGAAAACAAGGTCAGAAAAATGGGAGGCAAAAAGCTAAACGTTTGGGAATAAAAATGCAAGGGCAAGGTCTAACATTGAGCAGCGTCCACTCCGGCTGTGATGGATGTGGGGGGTTGAGGGCAAGTGAGAAGGAGTGAAGTGTCTAGAGGGTTGATAAAAATTCAGTTATTGGTATATAAAGAATGATCCTTGATTGTGGAGGGCTTTGTAGGCATGCATGAGGAACTTGAAATGGCATCTCTCCCGAATGGGAAGCCAGTGGAGTGTGCACATTATCATGGTTTTCTCATCTGTCTGTATTTAGAAGTTGATGTTCTGTATGAGAGGCATGGGGACGTCATGGGTGATGGTGCATCCAATGGTTTCCTTGAAGATTATGGTGATGCCTCCCCCGTGTTTGTTGGTGCGGTTATGATTAATCATCTTGTAGCCGATAGGGGTTGGGAGGGTGATGTCGGGGTTCATGGAGGGGTTGGGCCAGGTTTCATGATGAAGGTAATGTCAATCGAGAGGGTGGTGATATTATCCCACATTTTCATGGCTAGCTTGCAGAGGGACCCAGCATTGGCAGGATGCTTTTAGTGGTTCTGGGTTGTTCGTACTCTTCTGCTTGTTGTGGGAACCTTCTTAGGTTGTGTTGTCAGAGAATCAACAGTGTCCGCAGATGAAAGGTCCTTTAGTTGATTGTGGTGCGGAAGTGAAGCAAACGTTGCTTTGGTATCCGGAATTCAGTTCCAGGACTTGACTGGCAGTGTATCGTCATATGACGGGAGGGTCAGGAGACCTGGCACTGGGTGCAGTCCAGGCCCTTTCTGTAGTCTTGGGGGTGGGAGGTGCTGTGTGGGAGGGAGGGCATCTGGTGGAAAACTGTGGGAAATGGCAGGGGACCACAGTGCAAATGGAACTGAACGAAACCAGATCCAGACCAAGACAGCCACAGGTGCAAACCCAAAGCAAAACTAAATAAAGTTACATTAATGCCAAAACCAAGGCAAACTAAATAAAGTTGAGTTCATGCCAACAACAAACAAATGCCAAAATTCTAATAAAACCAAAATTCAATAAATGCCAATTCCAGTTACAACAGCAATTGTGAGAGGCAGCAGGCGGACTGCAGGCTCGAACTGGACGCTCATGGACTGGAAGCAGAGTCCCTGTCTCGAGGGACCAGGCAGTGGAGCGGCCCAGACATCAATGGGCTAGTTAGGAAGTTTTACAAGGTTTGCCATTTTTTATTTAGGGTATAGTAAAAACTTTATAAAAGTGAAGACCCTCAATTTTGGTCAGGTGTTTTCTATCGTGTAATAGCTGTGTATTGCTCAGGGCCACTGGAATTATGTGGCAGCAGGGCACCAAATTAAGAAGCAGCATTCACTAAATTATGAAGCAAAAAAAGGCAAATTATGCTGCAGAATGCGACATATTTTTTAATAACATTATTTTTTTTATTTTACACAATGTAATACTATATGGGCAACCTGTTCACCTCAATAATATCAATTTAACAACCACGCACATACATAAGCCGCTGAAAGATGACCAATTAACATTTGGGTGCTTGAATTCCTCACCTACTTTTTAGTAATTTGTGCAAATGTGGCAAGTCCTTAATTATGCAAAAAAAAGCTGTGGCCCTAAAATTGCATAATTCCAGTGGACTGGTACCTGGTAATAATAGAGTACGTATTTATGCTGGCCTGTTTCATACCTTGTTGACCAGAAGAAAACAACTAATGATTTAAGAATAGTATTTCTATTTTTTTTAATAAAGGCTTTAATAAAGGCATGAGAGTGCTCCCTATGGAAAGCTTAAGAAATCTTTACTAAACACTAATAAAGAAATGTATCTAATTAATAATGGGGCGATACTAGTTAAGGATTAAATATCCCTGCCTCAATCACCATGACTAGCAGAGCACTTAGGTCAAGTACAGCCTAAGGCTTTATGTCATTAATATCATCTGAGAAAGGTTTTGGGAAAGTCTTCTCCGCTCATTGGTTAATTTGGGTTGCTAACCTTCAGCCATTAATTCCTCAAGTTTTAAGGCTTTGATTAGGAGTCTGGTAGGCCAGGGACTGCCATACTCACAGGGGTGTGGCGGTGGGGGTCTCCCCACCATTGCATTACGAGATGGCGATGGCACGGAAATGTAGATGCATCCATATGCAACAGTCCCACCAAGCATGTTAGAAGTATCCTCTCTACCCGGGATTCTATGGTGGTTCCTCCTCCATGAAAACTGAGGAGGAGAGGAAACAAATGGGGCCCTACCGGGCCCCATCGTGCCTTTGCACCATGTACTCCCTGTGTGCATGCACACCAGTTCCTGCACAGCATGGACTTTTCAGTCTATGCCGTGCAGGATTTGTTTTTGGCGTTCCCATTATGGTGCCTGGTTTTTGAAGCACCACCATGGGAACGCCAATAAAAAAGTCCTCCAGACAGGGGGAAACTCCTATTCTGGCGAGCAGTTCCACCACAGCTTTGGTGGGGCAGTGGGACAGACCTAGCGCCGCACCAGGGAAATCATAATCGGCCCCAAAGTGTCATTCATGTTTTGTACATACCCTTAAACAGAGGAGCATCTGAACGTCAGAGTAATTTGTGAAGTGTTTTATGTGTTTTCACTGGGTGCATTGTTTTACTAACTGAGGGCATACAAAGTGTTAATGGTGCAGCTTTCTTAAAGATATTAACTTGTCTGTATGTTCTAACATCTCTTGTCTCGTTCACCTGTGTTATTTATTTTCTGACATTGCGACAGTTTGCCTACATAATGTGTGGACATTTTGTCAGGGTGAGGGGGTGAAGCAACAATACACTTACATTTCATGTATTTTTCTTGGAAATCTCTGGTTTTCTCAGTATTTCCAATATAGTGTTTACCTAAAGAGCTTTTGACTCAGGTGTCACATAGAACATATAGGTAGGCAGGTGTTCCTTGGTTTATTATTGACATTGTTTTAAGCAAAGAGGGTCCTAATTGTTGTACGTTGTAAAAATTGTATTAGAAATGGGGGTCTCCTGTTGGCAGAGGTAGGTACCTTTGATGAGTTGACTCCAAGATGGTTCTGGTCTGCGGGTGATGCGTCAATAAGATGGGAAGTCATTTCAGTAGCGGTGCGGCGATGCATGGAGATTCTTCTCACACAGCATTGCTGCGTTGGGAAAAACTGCCGTTTTGTTGATTTCTTAAGTTCTACAGGTTTCTTCCAGCATCCAACAGCAGGAACAACCTTCAGAGGCCCACAACTGGAATAGGCACCTCATAGCAGATCAGAACTCTTACCAGCAGAGTTCAGGGGAGTTGGGTTGAAGTCTTTGTGTCCTTGAGGAATATGCTTCTTTTTCACACATGCCTTTATTTTGCATGCAATTACAATGCAATTAATACAATGACCGCATTGTACCAATGCATACCATTACCCTGCAAGTCGTATCAACGACTTAAGGGAGTGGGGTGCTGGATGGTGCAATAGTATAAATTTACTATTCCAGCTCCAGTCTGTGCAGACAGTAGGGAAGGTGTTGGATTTTAAATTCAACACCTTATCCCCCCTCCACAAGTCATTGTTTCAACTTGCGGCGTAATGATATGTGTTGTTACAATGCAGTCGTTGTAACGACCGCGTTGTAATTGCATGCAGGGTGACGGCTTCATTGTGAGGGCTGTTAACTGTCCATGAGACTTCAGAACAGGACGCCAGCACTCACAGGCCCTTGGCTATTCGTCTTCAAGCAGGTTCACAGCAAAGTGCCAGTGTTTGTCCTTTCCTTGGCAGAAACAGCAAATGCAGGCCAACCCCACACAGCACACAGCAAAGGGGCAGCACTCCTCCTCCCAGCTCTTCAGCTCTTCTCCATGGCAAAGGTTCCTCTTGAGTCCAGAAGTGATCTAACGTTTGGGGTTCAAGGTCCACTACTTTTATCCCATTTTGTCTTTATTCATCTTTGTGCAAGGGTCTCTAAGCCCAGTCCAAACCAGTTCTGTCCTCACTGGTGCAGTTTGACCACAGGGGGTGGAGACAGCATTGTGCTAGGGAGACAGTCCCTATTCAGGTGCAAGAAAAACTCCTCCCACTACTCTAAATGTAGCAAAGCCCCATTCAGCTCAGCTCTGAGTTATCCAGGGAGTGCCAGGCACACCACTCCACCCAAGTGGCTGTCTACAGTGAATGCACGTCCCCAGCCCCTGTCACTCCAAAACCAGACAGTAAATCCATAGAAAGGCAGAGGCACACAGAAAGGTTAAACAATAAAAATGCCTACTTTCTAAAAGTGTGCACCCGTCTGTCGCACTGCGGAATAAGGAATGTATCCTTATCATCAACAAATTATCTTTTCCTTTTTAATTGTAATCCTCTTATTCAAAGTAAACCGATCTCTAATCCAAAACCTTTTTTCGAAGTTCATCCATACTTCCTGCATGACAGCGAATACAGTGTGATTCCAGCATGATTCATTTTACATTTTCACTTATCTACTGCATGCCCTCCGGTCCTTCAACAACGACACGTTGAAAAGAATCATTAAAATCAAGTTGGCTCAAAGATGTTTATTACTTTTCACCCAATGCATTTCAGGCCATTTGTACAAAGCAAACCCTCTGCATTGAAATAAAATAAAATTATGCTGTAAATGTGAAAACGAACCCACATATTCAACCTTACTGCCATCTAAACCCAGAAACTCCTAGTGCTAATCCCCACCCTCCAACGATTCAGCCCCTGCCCAAACAAGATTAACCCAGCATGTGGAAACTGAATAGTAAACACACTAACCCACTACCCATACTCACATTCCCTCGAGCTACGTGATATCCCACACAACTAAACCCTTCTGTTAAACCCGCCCTTTGTATTAATACTGGTAACCATCCCTTCAGTGTACTGTGAAATGTAAACAAGTTAATCACCTTAAAAACTGCGAACGGCAGTCTCATCATAACGTGCAACTCAATTCAACACTGCCAGCATTCAATTTAATTCAAGCCCTTCCAACCGTAGTTTTAAACTCGTGCACTATAGGAAACAGGTGTGGTTCTACCCCATGACTTAATCCAGTTGAAATTAAAATCCTTAAAGAAACAGCTCCCAAAATGATAGCATGAAAACAAAACAAAAGCAATCCCCATTCAACACCCATGCTTCACTTGCACCACTAACCCAACCAGCTCAAATGAAATTTAAACCCTCCCACATCAAACCATAAATGAATAAAAGAGTGCATAAAATACAGCCAAAAGTACATCCAAATCAATAAACAGAATAATACAACTCCAAATAAAGAAAGTCTCAAATGTTTACAGAGTTGTTATGCCCCATACTACTAAATAGGTTGTCTCAGTCTATTATATTATATTATCCATACATAAGCGTCACTAGGATTATTCATGTCCTCACGCTGCCATCGGAGTAATGGATGTATTTCTCAATCAATACTTAGTAGTTTTCAATGTTTTGACCCCGGGGTGCAAACTAACGTAGGAGCAGTCTTTTTGTTTTACAAAATGAAAAATAGAAAGAATGCACTCCTTCCCTTTAATTAGTAATCATTTATCAAACTTAGTGGAAAAATTACTCATTGTGGATGTGTGCCAAAGGGCTGCGATCTGTGCCAACAATCACAGTTCTAACAAAGAATATTCTAAATGTGACATTTTCAAACACACAATTGAAAAACCATCTTTACTAAAATATGTGTTAATAAATTCTGGGTTCAGAGAGCCTAAACATTATTTCTCTATCTTGTCCAAATGAGAAGTTATACTTGAAAGATGTTACAAAGTACCTCTCATGTTATCCTATGGGCCAGATAGCCATCCAATAGTGAAAAACGAAATACACTGTATTTCAATATCAGGACATGTCACACATGTCCTACCTTTCACATCCACTACACCCTGCCCATGGGGGAACCTTTGGCCTACCTGAGGGGTGTCTTACCTGTAAGAAAGGGAAGGGTATGGCCTGGCAAGTGGGTGCACTTGCCAAGTCAACATGTCAGTTCAAACTGCGCATAGACACTACAGTGGCAGGTCGAAGATACATTACAGACTACTCATGTGGTTGGCACAATTAGTGCTGCAAGCCTGCTCGTCAAAATATTAAGACACAAGAGCAACCCATACGTCCCTGAGAACTGGGTACAGCTAGTTCATCATTGGACTTCTGTTCTGTAATTATAAATCGGAACCCTACAGAACACTGCCAGATCCTTTTTTATTGGGCTAAATCGATTGCCTGTTATCTGATCGTAAGACTGCACTGCGATATACTGGAGAAAGTCTTACTGTAACTATTCCTTCTGAGATCCATTCTATACCTGGATATCTGACGAATCAATTGAGGGCAGTCTGTTCCTTGGAAGGTTTGCCACTCTGAACCTCTCTATTGTTATATGACTGAACATTATGGCGCCTTTTGGCAAACATTGAAGTGTCTTGGTCCCCAGAATTCCTGTCTTGAAGAAATTCTGATGTTGTTACAGGGTCGAAATGTCACCAACAAGTGATAAAGGATGGTCCAAAGAACACTAGAACACACTGTAGGACTCTATGAATTGTTCAGAGCCCTGAAAGGACATCCTTTAAATTCCAATAATCAACCCTTTCTTTATAAAATATCACTTAAGTATCATTCACTTGTTCATTATGGTCGCTTCACTGGGGTCACATAAGTCACATTTTTTGTCTCTTCATAAGTATGTAAATAGTGTCAATATAAAGTAGAATTTGTGAGTATATAGTTTTTTATCAATAATTTTTGTACTTGCAAATAATAAGCACCCACTTCGGCAGAATAATCTCAGTTGGGCTGTTTTCTCTTCAGTCAGATGTTTCTCTCTAGTCATAGATTAAACAGAACTTTAAATAATGAGAATTTTTGAACATTTTGACTGAATCAATTGCTAACTATAATTAAATCAATGCAGGAAATAAGAAACTTTCAAAACTTTTAAATCCTGAGTTAAATGAGTTCCTTGTGAACAATTGTGTTGAAGCTGGTAGGCCCACGAGTAGCATTTGATTTACAGGCTCTGGGACACTCAGTGCACTTTACTAGGAATTTACCAGTTAATCAAATATGCCAATCATGGGAACACCAATCCATAAACACAATTTACATTGAGAGCATATGCACTTTAGCACTGAATAGCAGTGGTAAAGTATCCAGAGTCCTAAAGCCAACAACAACAGTTCAGGAAAAAAACAGGAGGAAGCAAAAAGGTTTGGGATAAACCTGCCAAAAAGGGCCAAGTCCAACACCTTTGCTTAAGATAAGCATTCTCAGTGTAACCAAGAGTCATAAATAAACAAAGCAAACAATTCCAACCTCACTTCCATCATCTAGTGAAAGTGAAGTTACCCAAAATCCCTCTGGGATTGCACAAGCCACAGAAGAAATGTGACTATTTAGGTCTTGCCTAGGCGGCGCTTGTCCTGTCTCTTCGAGACATGCAGTATACACTATAGCGTGGAAGCTTTGTGGAAGCTCCGCCCACTCTCTGTTCGTCTTTTTCATTGGATTAGGTCCTAAATGCTGACTTCCAATTGCTTGTAGACTTGTTAGTCCCCCCCCCAAGTTGGCCATGTCGTCATTTGTATCCTTCAATGGCTACTGGCCCCTTTACTGCGCAGACTACTTTCTTCCCGTCCTCCCCCATCACCGCAGTCCATGCCTTCTGTGTTTTTGAACTTCATTCTTCACTCTGTGTTGTTATTCCACTGTCATCGTTGGGTATGCCATGCCTCTTTCGAGTTTCTTTTTGGCAGACCGCCCAAATGTTTTCTTTTTTTTTTAGTGCGTGTTGTGCTTGTTAAGAGCGTGACATTTTGAGCCCAGCGGTACCCTTTGCACATTCTCAGAAGGGAGCCACAGGCTGTAAATGTGTTAGCCAATTAATGGACGCTTGTGGTTAAGACCTCGTTTTCAAACCCAATTGATCTGTCATAGTTAAGCTAATGCTCTGTCATCAAGGGTTGAAACACTTTGTAAATATAAAAACACGTGTTGGGTAGGGTCTACTAGCGGTGATTAGTCGAAAGAGTCATGACATGGGCAATGTAGCTATTGCATCATTGGTTGGCTGCCAGGTTCTGGTGGCAGCGGGCTCTTTGATTGGTGTTGCTGTTGGGGTTGACTGGGAGGCAGGACCTCATCGCCTGCGTAATGGGCAGCGCTCAGAGCATCAGCTCCTGCGGAGTCGCAGGCAGCATTGTGTGGTTGGGCCAGACCGCACAGGCCGCAGAGATGCCGTGCAAGAAGCTGTTCAGTGCTAAGAAGAAGAAGAAGCAGCTGCAGGACAAGCGGAGCGAGTGACGGGCCAACTGCAGGCCAGCACCCCTTGAACACTCAGCTGTTATCTGTGCTAGGCCACTGCGAGGACAGCACCCCTGTACTAACCAACCGGGGGACAGTGCTCCTTGACCCAGACTATGACTGACCATCACCCTTTGATACAGATGCCTGTCTAAGCACTGTTATTATGTGGAGACCAATACGAAGGAAGCAACCCTCTGAAGCTGGCAAAATATTGGCCAGCCCTGCTTAGCATCCTTACTGTTATACATATATGTAAAGCCCTACTCTGACACACAAAGACCCCCCCCCCCACCGACACAGGCCAGCACCCCTTAGCAGCACTGACTGATACATATACATGTAAAGCGCCCCTGCCCCACTCTGACACAGGCCAGCACCCCTTAGCGGCACTGACTGATACACATACATGTAAAGCCCCACACTTACACTGGCCGGCACCCCTCGGCAGCACTGACTGATACATATACATGTAAAGCCCCACACAGACACAGGCCACCACCCCTTAGCAGCACTGTGTGATACACATACATATAAAGCCCCACACTGACACATGCCAGCACCCTTTGCAGCACTGACTGATACAAATACATGTAAAACCCCACACTGATACAGGCCAGCACCCCTGAGATCACTCACTGACAGACATACATTAAAAGCCTCACACTGACACAGGCTAGTACTCCTTAGCAGAACTTAGGGGTCCATTCGGATGGCGGGCGGACTTAGTCCGCCCGCCATCCTATCAGTAATCGGGGTCCTGCGGGGGGTATTAGGATGCATCCTAATACGTGTGGTGGGCGCAACCTGTCTTTTTAGCATTGTGGTGGGCGGTGCTCTCAGCACCGCCCGCCACATTGCTAAAAATGCACTTTTATATTTGCATAAACAAAGCGGCAGGCACCGCGCGGTGCCTGCGGCTTTGTTTATGCAAATGCAGGGGGGTACCACAGGTACCCCTTCGTGTGTACCCCCCACCTCTTCTTCACTCCGGGGGCCCGCAGGGGGCCCCGAGAGTGAAGACCGCATGCCGATGCCGCCACGGAAAGGCATCTCTCTAAGCCCATTGTAATATGGCTGGCGGTGTCTAATAGACACCGCCACCATAATAATCCTTTTCCGCCCCGGCCGCAAGGCGACCGGGGCGGAAAAGCGGCAGACGGTCTTTCCATCCGCTGAGGTCCCCCCGCCATACTAATATGGCGGGGGGAATTCGAATGCGGATGTCGGGCAGATTGCCCCCGACAGGCTGGTGGTAGCCACCGCCAGCCTGGCGGGGGCAATCCGCCCGACATCCTAATGGGCCCCTAAGTGTTATAGATACATGTACAGACCCACAATGACATAGGCCAGCACAACTTAGCAGCACTAACTGATACACATACATATAATACCCCCACACTGCCACAGGCCAGCGACCCTTATAAGCACTTACTTTTCTACATACATGTAAAACTCCACACTGACACAGGCCAGGACCCACTAAGAACAATTACTGATGCACACCCATGTAAAGCCCCACACTCTGATAGAGGCCAGCTCCCTTTAGCAGTACTTACAGATACACATACATGTTATTCCCCGCACTGACACAGGCCAGCGCCCCTTAAAAGCACTTACTGGTACATGTAAATCCCCACACTCTAATAGAGTCAGGGCCAAGCTAAATACACAATGCCACCATGTGCTCAGCTGCACCATGCAATAGCGTGAAATACCAGTCTCAGCAAAAATAAAGGCAAGTAATGGAGCATTACCCGTCTTTCCTGATACTGGCCCCAACAGTGGTGCTTGAGGTTGTTTGCCTCTGATGTCCAGAGTTCCGCCTAGCTACCTTCTACAAACTGAGAACACGAAGCAGGAGGTGACCAGGAGCACACCCCGCACCTCCCGTGCCAAGCGGGTGTGCTCCCCCTACCTGGGGCGAAGAGAGAGCCGTGCGGAGCCCACCCGCATCAGCTGCCACCGAGCCGGTCCTAAATGCCACCACAGATGCGGCAACCAACGCGGAGCCACCCGCGACGGAGTGAAAGGCCAGTAGGCCGGAGGTGAGCCAGGGCGATACATGCTGCCTGGGGGGGCGCGCAAGCCAGAAGCACCCCCCCACCTAACTGCACAGAAAGCAGAGCCCGCCCGCCGTGGTCGGAAGAGAAGGTATGGCGGCTTCCAGCTAGCGCCCCCAAGGGTTGCACATAAAGCGGAGATCACCCGCAGTAATGTGCCAGCATATTCCCCGTCCCCGCAAGGGAAACCAACTGTGCCCACAAGCTGAGCAAGCAACCCCAGGCGCAAGCATCCAGAGAATTACTGTGGCGAATCCAGCCCAGTGCGTGCCCCAGGAGAGCACAAAGAGACTCCGACCCCAGCCCCCCCGTGCAGCGCGTGAAGTGAGTGAGGCTGCGGGGGCGGGTGGAGAATGAGGAGAATTTAGCGCTTTTCTCCCAACTTTGCGGCACGAAGCAAGCACTGCCCCAGAGCGAAGCGCCAACACTTCTCCACCGCCACGCAGCGCGAACAATGTGAGGCTGCGGCGGCGGGAGCAACCAAGAGACTAGCGTCGTGGTGACCCGCTCTTTCCACACCCCAGGAAGAGCGCTACCCCAACAAGGTAGAAGAAAGGAAGCAAGGACTCACCGCAGGGGACGTTTTCCCCCGAGGTATGTGCGAGCCCTGCCATGCCCGTGAATGAGGAGGGAAAGAGGTTTGCGGCCCACAGCCGTTAGGAGTGGCATCAACACCCTCCCCCCCCTGCGCAACCCGAGGACAAGAAAGTCTACTGCGAGGGGCGGAACAACTCTAAAAGGAATAGCCGATCGCCGCAGCAGTTGCCCAAGCAACAGTGAACACACAGCGCAGTCCACACATACGCTGCACAGCCCCCACCAGCACCGAAAACACTGCTGCAGAACCTGCGAACAGTGGCGGCAGAATGTGTGCCCCAACCGCATTTGCACAGGCACACAGATAGAAAGAAGGCACCTACCTGGCAGTGTGCGCCCCGGGGGTAAAATAATGTGGACCAGTCGAGGTTAGAAAAAGCCTGCACCGGCATTTCTCCACAGGAAGTGAGAAGGCATCGGAAGACTAGGGAAGGAACAAGTCGAGGACACCACGTCTCATATAAAGCAACACTGCCATCTACTTGCTGCTTCTCGGTACTGCAAGGGAATTAAGACAAACAAGCCTGCAACAAACCAAATTAGGAAGCACAGCAGCTAGAGCAAAGCTGCCGCATGAAGAATGTGTGACTCTGGAGCAAGAAAAGGGAACAGGATGAAGCCCACACGTCTGCAGAGACAGGAACACGTGTCTACGCCTGTACCTGAAGTGAATACCATGGCTGGTCACGGAAAGCAGCCAAGCACTCGCCCAGATGGCAGACAACGGCAGCACTGAACAGTAGGTGCAAGAGTGTGCGCAAAAAGACAGCCACGCTGGGACACCGCAAAGCCATCACACAGCCTCTGAAGATAGTGTGACACGGCGCAGGAACGCGCCAGAAGCGCAGAAACACGCCACGAAGCGCGAAGAATGCGACAGGAGTGCAAGAACTCCACACCTGCACGACAGGCCCTCGCAGCACTGTGCCAGAACGTGCCAGGAGCGCCAGGAATCAAGAGCGCCAGAGTGACACTGCACAGCGACACGCCCACGCCATGGGACAGCGCACAAAGGTCCCCAAGAGAGACAGCGACGTCTCGCAGCAACGAGAGCGCCATCGTCAGCACGCATGGCGGCATGCACCAGAGATGCACCAGGAGCGGTGACGCAACCCTTCTACGTGCAGACAAAGCGCGCCAACGCCAAAACACTGTGACGTGAATAGCGACCACGAAGAAGATAGCACAGCATGACGACTCATGCCAAAGATGAAAGCCGACCTCCCAGTCTGGTCGCCAAGGAAAGAAAAGAAGCAACAGAGAAGATCGTGACAAACGGTCCAGTCAAAGAAGAGAAGAACACCATGCTGGAGAGCTATGCCCAGACCAGAGAGAAACAGGTGGAGTGCACGCTGCCTGGGGAAGACTGGTCGGGAAGGCCAACGACAGCAAGAGGACCAGACCACGTCGCAAGTAGGAACATGGAAAGGAAGGGCACGACACCATAAAGAAAAGGAAGGAGGAACAGTAGAGCCAAAGGAACCCGACGAGACAGGAGAGTCACGATGGGATTCACCAAGGAAGGGTATCCTGATTGAAGGCAACAGAAGTGATCAAGTAACAGGAAGATACGACGACAGGTCTAGTCAACAAGCAATACTTCATACACTTATACCTAGTTATCTAGTCCTGACGAGTCCCCCATAGACCCGGCTGGGCGAGGTGGGGCAGAAACATGTTGACTGCTCTTTTTAAGTGGTATAATAGGATCTGGTAACGCGATCTATGAATATACCCATTGAGACTTTTTAATAGCAAACCCATCCAACTTCTCATTAAAAATTACTTTAGGATGAAGTATTGCTTTTTAGAATCAAACTATTCCCTTTTTTTGTGGGCGCTTACTTATCTCTGGACACTACTGCGCTTTCCAGAGGTTGCCTAAGGCTTGAGGCAGGCATACATCACATTAACAAACCTGATGATAATGCCATAACGCATGTGTGGGGCGGAAAAACAAGATACACCGCAAATGACTTTACCATCGCGTTTATGAGGGATTTTTAAGACAAACTATGGTAACGCAGTTACAAGTGTCCATTCCAAACCTCATTTTTCTCTACTTTAACAAGCACCATTTGGACCAAATAAATCTGGTTGTAGTCCTGAGCAAAATCGGGGGCCTCATTGAAATGTAATGCTAGGTGACGTAGAAATCAGGCTCAACATAAAAACTCAATTTGCAACCTCAGCTTTAGTTTAAGGTGTCCGATTGGAATGGCCTTTGTGTTTACCAATCATTGACTTAGGTGCTGCACATGGTTATAAAAAGAGAACGTTATTACAGAATTGTTTGTGGTTATAGGTTAGGATAACAAAGGTTATTACAAGCCAGTGAAGCGTAGACTAGAAATTGGCCCAGACAGAAGGGCTGACAAAAACAGCAGATCCACGATGCAAAAATAGATACTGCGAAGGAGTGTAGTTACTTATTTTGTATCATAAATGTATATTAAAATGTATTGATGCGTGTGGGGGGAGCATCAGGAGTGAATTGCGTTCATGGAGCACAAAATATGTGTTAAAATAGCTGAAAAGCAGTTGGAGAGGCTAGTCTTGCGATCAGCTTCTTCTTTTCCTTTGTTTCTCCCTGTCCTCTTACTCCTTTTCTCCTCTTTATGTTGTTTTGCCCATTCTCTTCTCTTTCATGTTCCTTGTTGTGCCATCATCCCCCCTTTCCTCTTTTTCTTTCTTGATCTTTTCTTTCTCCTCTTCACTTTCTTGCTTTCAATCGCCTCTTTACTTTTTCTTTCTTCTTCAAATCATTTCTTGTCCTCTTACCGCTCATATTCACATAACTCATCCCATCTCTATTTCTCTCTTTTACTTTTTCTCTCCTCTCCTCAACTTTTCTATCTTTCTCTCCCCTCGTGTTTTCACACCCTCTCCTTGTTTTTGCGTGTTCTCTTCCCCATCTACCTTCCTCATTCTTTTCTTCCCTTATATATTCCCATTATTTTATTTTATTGTCACATTGTTTATTCTCATCTCCTTCTTGCTATCTTCCCCATTTTCATTACCAATCTTCACCATTCGATAATCTCTCTCTCTTTTTCTCACCTCTCCTTTTGTTTTCTCTCCTCTTTCTTAACTTTCTTTACATGATCATCATCTTTTCATTCCATTCACTTTTCTCCCACCTCTTTCATTCTGCTGTCCACCTTTCTCTATTTTTCTCCTCTCCCCTTCCCTTTTCATGTCTTCTGTCTATTTTCCTCTCCTAATTTGCTCTCCCTCATTTTCTTCTTCTAGTTTTCACAATTTTGCTCATCTTTTCTCTTCTCCCTAAATTTACTCCTAATGCACTTCCCATATCTTTAACACAGAGCTTCACAGCACATCTAGTGCCACACACCTACATTCCTTGCATACCTGAAAATAAAAAGTCCACCAGTCTAATATTCTTGAGAATGTGGATACGTCACAGCATCAAAGACAGTTCCCGTCCATCATTTGAAACCCTCTCTATTACACCACTCTCATGTCACCCTATCCATTACTTCGCTTCCTCATGCTGGCTCCTCTCATCCCCTCTCACATTTAACGACAAGGTCCCCCTTCCTCTCTTCACTCTTTTCAACTTTCCCTCCAGTTGTAAACATCTTGTCCCCCTGTCTCCCTCCCCCACACTCCCCTATTCCCCAACCACCAACTACTATACATGGCCCCTGGCCATATTCAACATCAGAACTTCCTACACAACAACACACCCAGCATTATACCATTTCCTATAATCTAACCTCACATAACCATAAGATACTTCTGCATTTGGCTTACAAACTCTCTACTGTGGGTTCCTCTCTCTCTTGCTCTCTCTCTGCTGCCTCTCCCTCACCTGCTTTTACCTCTCCTGCTCACTGTCCACACCTGTTCGAAACCATCACTTACGCAACAACACGCCACCACTAAAACTCAGTCTCCAAATCAAACTCACCGGCTACTTCATCCCTCGTCCCTACTTTGCCTTCTCTTCTTACTGTACCACAATATTCCATGGCATACAACCCAGGTCACAGCATATCATACAAACTCCACATTTAAAACACCACCTGCCTCCACACTTAGACACATGACTCAACACTGCAGAGACATGGTCAACAGCATCACCTAATGCATCTCACCATACACCAGCAGGGCACTCTTGCCTTAACTCACTTCAGTATACCACTAGCTCACACAACATAGACCATTGTGTCACTTGTGACTAACACATTTCAGTACACTAATCTATCACACCCCTTTCAGTGGCCATTTTACTGATTAAATACCAATACATAAAAGTCCTATGTAAAAGGATAATTACAGAGAGCGAACCTTGCCGAAGGACATAAGTGTGCTTCACCAAAGACACAGGCCATGCTCCATTTTTTGGAACAAGGAGATTTTCTGAGATGCAAAACTGCTTCCTAGTGGTGCATGAATAGCAGCTATACCTACTAGGCAACATTGACTTCAACATTCACCCTCCCCATCAGACGTCAATACAATTAGTCAACTTAAAGGAAAGTCTGTTGTAATGCCCACCTTATATATGGCCTAGCAATTAAGCTTATTTTCTTTGTTGTCTTGCTTAGTCAAAATCATAAACGTTGTTTACGCCTTTCCACTTTCTAAATCCACCAGTCACCCCTGCCTGATTGAGTCCAGAGAGGGCTCCTCAATGTACCTTGCTGGGGGGACCCCTCAGGTTTCGCTATGCCACTGGATTGGAGAGATGAGGGGCACTTATGTCCGGTGGTAGTGAGAGAATCTGTGGTGGAGGCGGTCATGGGGTGTGGGGGCGCCACAGATGATTGTTGCACCAGGCACCAAAAGCGCTAAAGCCAGCTCTGGAGTCTCCAGATAGTGAGGACGAGCAGTACGAGGCACCCCTGGGCGACAGTGTGAGGTGCTGGAGCGCAACACTCTTATCAGCCAAACCCACATTATCTCAATGCCCAGCCGAGTGCTTGTCCTTTTCGGAAAAGGAAAGTACTTTTAATCACACAGTGGTACTAAATACTACACAGTCCAATGGAGGCATACAGTGTAATATCCCTGGTCACAATTCCCCTGTGGGCACTATGCACCTCCCCATTCTCTCATGCTCTAACTCACCGGGGCGACTTTGTTAATGTAGACACCCACAGCAGGTTACCGGACCATAAATAAGGCACAGGTGCAGACTTGCTTCTCCACAAGTTCTTATGTGCACCAGTTCTCTCTTTGTTTTTACCCCAGTATTGGAGTGCATACTGAACAGAATGTAGTCTGTGTGCCATGTGCCATCCTAAATGCAGTTGGAAACGTTTGCTCTTTGTGTGCTAGCTGGGTTAATCAAGGGATGATGGGTGCATCCTCCATCTACAGTGTACATGTCCTCTTGAGGCAGTGTCGGATTGGTAATGCGAGCACTCGGGCAATGCCCGTGGGGCCAGGGCCGAGCCATGGGAAAATTTAAACTGTGGGCGGCTTTTTGGAGTAGTGCAGGGGGCAGATTTGGGAGGTGTCGCTGTTGTTCGGATACAGCCAGTGGCCCAGTGGGTGTCTGAGCAGCCTTTCTGGGGGCATATGGGCGCTCATTACCTCCCGTTTAGCAACAGGCAGAGTTGTCACTTTCTTTCCCTTGCAGGACCGGGCCATTAATGTATGCATACCTAGCGGGGCAGGGGGCCTGAGCAGAAGTGGCCTCACTTGTTTTCAGTCACCAGTGTAAACGAATCTGTGCATTTTTTTGTATCTTCCCCTCCCCCTTTTTTTTAAATAAAAATTTGCAGAAGTAGTGTTTTGAGGAAAGGCAATATGCAAACGTGGGCCACTTTTTTTAGCGTGCCCTGGGCCTTTTTTGAATCCCAATCCAACCCTGTTGAGGGAGGAGCTGGATGCCGCCCAGTGAATCTCCAGAGTCTGTTATTGTGCCCAGCTTCTAGACCACCGATTGGACAGCAGGGTAGGTGTAACCCAAAATGGACAGTGCGGGACTCATGCAGCATGATACTTTAGTCCAGCTAATCATCAGACAGTAGCTCCTGGTGATGGCCAATAACAAATCAATGCTAACGCGGGATTACTGGTTACTAATTATCTTACCAAATCCCATTTCCTGTCGACTGAATCGTTGGTACCTGTCTTGAGTAAAAGGTAATCTCGCAATAAAGCAATCAATTTAAGAACTTACACCACTCTAAATGACCACTGACCAAAATCAAGTTTTAAAGATTTAATATAAAGTCAAAGATAACTGAAGATACAAACTTCTCAAAATGAGATTAAGAAGATAAATCGGTATCACTATGAACATGAACTTTTTGAATAGTCTGAGTCTGAAGAACAAAATAATAAGTACAAGCTCGAAAACCATCAGGGTTGCTAAAATGGATACAAGTTGCAACCTCAAAGTCATTACAGAAAAGAAAATTAAGGTTAGTCTGTCCCTACACTACACTAAATGACATCCCTACTTAGCAAGATCTTAACCCTCTAGGTGTCAGCCGTGGTGACTTCCTAAGAAGATCACACACTTCTCTTTGTCTCTTCTCTGATAATGGGTCTCTCCTGATCAGCCTATCTGCCTACCCATCCGCTTCCTTAGGCTCCCAAAATCATCTGCTCTGCCCTCCTCCCGGGTCTCTTTCCCTAATACCAAATCACATTTTCAACAGAAACGCCCCTTGGGACGCCCCTCACGTGGTACATCTTTGCGCGGTAAACTCCATGATGGTACTCTTGAAGACCCTCGTTATAGTTGACCTTGGTTCCCAGGCTTCTTCTTCCGTGCGCTGATACCCCCTGAAATTCCTGGAAACTCCTACAGGCCTGCGCAAGGCGCCACTGAACAAAGTCCCTTTCATTCGAGCTGATTAGGACCCTCGCACCTGCATACAGCTCATCCTGCAGTGGGCCTCAAATTCCAGACTCCACCATATCTTTGGTCATAAAACACTCTCAAAGCTCCATGCTGGACACCTCACGACCTCTCCTCTAACGAGCACATGGCAATTTAAACTACATGACATTATCTGCTCTGGCCTACTTGATTTACATGCAGCAGGTTCCTGCACTCTTAAAACGTTAACTTGATTTAAACAGCAAACATTCTTAACTAGCATACGTTTCTAAAATAACACATCTATAAAGCATATACTTTTAACCCTAAGTTCAATAGTACATTTTGGAAGAACCATGTCAACCTTATCTCACGTAAATTTAGCAGCACGTTCAGGTTTGCTGTGAATTGCCCTAAGGCCTACACATAATACTGGATTTTCAAAGTTATATTTAATTCGGACATGACTCTTTTTAACATGAGAACATGAGGTTTTCACATATATTCCAACATTTCTACATTAATCTCACACCGTTATAATTATAGTTACTCTGCTTAACATTCTATACGTTTCACTACTGAATATAAACCACTCGTGTGCAAAACATGTTTAAACTAACTACGTGCTTGTAAATATGGTGTACTTATACATTTTTTTTCAAACTCGTGCTCTCTCAGTCCCCCCTTTGATGACCTTCAGGGGTCATCATCACCAAGACACTAAAAATGTAGAACCTTTTAAAGTGAAGTCAGGACAGTACCACTTCTTTTCATACTCTCTAATGCTTTCAGACTTTTATATTGAGTGTCCTGCATCGCTGTCAACTCTTCTTCCTGTTTCTTCATAGTTCTCTGCAACCTATTTGCTCTATAACATTGATACAAACGCACCAATCCCCACAAAGTGATTACACAAATCACTATTATGATGATGGGCTTCAATATGTACCAAACGATACCCTTTCCTAAGTTGGCAAACCAACTTCCAACTTTACCCATTCCATGGCCTACTTTTTCCCACACATTTACCTTTGTCAGGTCCTCAATTTCGTAGTGTATGGCAGTGATGTTTTGTATATACTTCTCTAGAGGCTTTGAATTGTCTGGAATGTAAGTACAGCATTCCTGGACCTTCAAGGCCCTACAGACTCCTCCCTCTTTTGCTAACAGAACATCTAAAGCAAGTCGGTTCTGAAGAACCATTGCCCTAATCGATTGCATCTCCCCTTCTATCAGCATCAAGGATCTTGCAGTACTGGCAGATAGCCTATCTACGACTGTAGCTAACCTCCTGATCTTAATGTCATTCATTATCAATCCTAAGAAAGGGAATGCAGCACCTATTACATCTCCAACTACTTCTGCTGCACCCAGCCCTCGCTTCCATCTAGTTGATATTTCTTTCTTAGGCGTGTCTAAATTCTCAACATGATATATTTTAGGAAAGACAACAGCCAGATAGCATGATCCGTACCAATTATCTGGTAACTTCACATAGGCATATTTTCCACATACAAAATATACATTTGGTATTGCTTGCATCCCTTTCATGAAGTTCTTGGAGTAATACTCCAATTGAAAGGCATGTTCACAATTGACTTGTCCTACATAAACGTTTTCATAATAGGAGTAACTCCTGTGAATGCACAGTTTCCCCCGTTTCTCCTTATCCAAAGCAATTGGACCAATACTTCCTTTTCGTTGTTGTGCCCTTTCCTCCTTGGTCCAATCTGTTTCCCCTTGTCCTGATGCCTTCAATATCTTCTGCCTCCTGTATCTAGTATCTACCTGTGCTATAAACTTTTTCTCAACTTCTGATATTTGACAAGTCAGATTGTTCCTTCGAGCATGTGAAGTATCTAACGTTTTCCATGGAATAAACCATTTGTGTAATCTGTCTTCGCTTTTGTAGTAGTCCCATTTGTTCAAATGCTTGAAATTCGGAACCTCTGGCAATGTCGAGTCGAAATTCGAGAAGTAATACTCAAATCCGTCTCGTCCATAAAACATACTTAACAATAAACTGCACGTTATACCATATGTCAACGGGAGATGATGGTATCTGATACCCTCCTCCACTGAAGCTGGTAACTGCATACAAACATTACAATCCTTTACTTCCATGGCATCAACATATTCATAAAGCAATTTAGCATAAGCATTTGACTTGTAATTCCCCTGTGACTCATCCATGTGTAACCTTTTTACTTCTGCATCTAACAATGCTTTGTCTTTTTCATTGATGTTTCCCTTCTCTTTAATAACGGTAGTTTTCGGTGTTGACACTCCCTTATCCTCCTTAACTGTGGTTTCATCCCCTTCGTGTCCCGCTAGGAATGAAACAGTTACCACTAAAATTATAAGAGAAACCACTACTCCTAAAAGTATAACAGCTATACATTTTGCCCTGCGGTTCGGGTTGCCAGCCTCCATGTTCTCAAACAGTGTAGTTTTCGACTTTCTTCCAGCATTCACTTCCTCTTCTTTTCAAACAAAGTCTTTCTCTCTTGCAATGTCTTTCTTTGAACACTTGGAAGCTTGACAATTTGTTTCCGCAAAACAGTTCAAAGTCCAGTAGAAAATAGACAACCCTAGCCCTTCTCCATCCACTAAAATGAAACCCCTATCACTTTTCTTCTTCCACTCGGCGCTAGGTTATCTTGCAACAAGTTTTTACAATTTCTTTGCAACAGTCTTATTTTCGTCTGAAGTTATGTATGACTCAAGGAGTGACACTACTTCTTCATAAATGTCCATCCGAAGTATCATTCCCTCAGGTTCTGGACAGTTCGTACCACAACATGGAAAGTCAACTTTTTCTAGGATTATTCTCCTTATTTCGCTCAAGACAAGTGGACGGACAAAATTGAGAGTTAGCGTTTTTTCAATTTCCACTCCTGGTACTATCAGTTCTACATCCACAATTAAAAAGGGGTTCGTTCTAATCAAGATCACTTTCTTCACCTTCCCAGTTCTGCACCCCCTTGAAGACATTCGCAATATGATATTAGTCCACAACAATAAGCGCTCCTAGCATTTCTACTACTCGCTCAAGCATTTCCAAACGAAGAAGAGTTCCCTCCAATATTGGATATCGTGAACAGCAAACTGGAAACTCAACTGTCTCTAAAATCAGTTTTCTTATTCCACTTAGAAGAGCAGGATGAACGATGTTGAGTGTCAGCAACCTTTCGGTCTCCGCTCCTGGCAGTAGAAACTTTATTTGCACTGTGATGATCGGGTCAGTTCTGATCAGTTCCACTTCCCTGATCCTCCCTGTTCTGTGTCTCCCAGACATCTGCAACAAGGTAGGTCCAGTCGGGAGTAGAGTATCTTCTGCTAGGCACTCGCACCCTTCTTGATCTTCTAAGACCCTCCTCGGCTTGATCCTGGATATCTTCTTCTGGATCTGAGTCTTCGGATATAGGAGTAAGCGTTTCTTCCTGGGCCGACCTCAAACTTAGCCTTCTTCTCCTTGTTGGCCAAGTGGCAGCTCCAAGCCTTATTCTCCTATTTCTTGTCCTCCCACTTGGTTCTTGGTCGCTCCGATACGGATCTGAGTCTGAGTCGTATTCACTTCTGCTCTCTCCTTCAGTTGCGTCTTCTGTCTCACTGCCGTCCTGCCTTCGCTCTTCTTCTGAATCCGATGCGTTCCCAACTTCTTCCGACACCCCCTCAGCTGCCTCAATCCCTTCTTGCGACTCCTCTTCCACTTCCGGGCTTTCGTCTGGGATGGGAGCTGTTCCTTCTAGAGGTGCTGGAACTCTTCTAGTATGGGATGCATGGATCCAATTTGGCAGCCCCCCGCACTTCACCGCGGTGTTCGTGATCAGGATTACCTGAAAGGGCCCACGCCAGCGAACATCTAGGCAGTTCTTCCGGACGTGCTTTTTAACTAAGACCCAGTCCCCTGGGTTCAGGTCATGACACAGGTTCCTCGCTGCTGGAACTTCAGCCGCATGCACCTGAAGGGACACAGAATGGATGGCGTCAGACAGTCCTTTACAATAATCCAAGATCAGATCATCTGTAATATTCAATAGAGCAGTAGTTGGAACTGTAGGAAGTCTCATGGCCCTCCCCATCAGGATCTCGTGGGGAGAGAGACCTGTCCTCCTATCAGGTGTGCTGCGCATGCTCATGAGCACTAATGGAAGAGCATCTGGCCAACTCAAGGATGTGGATGCCACTACTTTAGCCAATCTATTCTTCAAAGTGCCATTCACTTGTTCCACAATTCCTGAAGCTTCTGGTCGATAACTACAATGCAGCTTTTGATCGATATTCAGTGTGGAGCACAACATCTTCACTATTTCGCTGTTAAAATGTTTTCCTCTGTCCGATTCCAAAGAGGCAGGCACCCCGAAGCGCGGTATCAACTCCCTGAGCAACAATTTAGCCACTATGAGTGTATCGCACCTACGTGTAGGGTACGCTTCAACCCATCTGGAAAATACGCATACAATCACCAACACATACCTAAGGCGATTGACTCTTGGCATTTCGATGAAATCTAATTGCATTCTATTGAAAGGCCCCCCCGACCTCCCAATGTGACTCAGTGTGACTGGTGTTCGTTTGCCTACGTTCAGCTGTTGGCAAGTAACACATCGCTTGCATACTGACTCTGCTGCTATTCTAAATTTGGGGCAATACCAAGTCTGCCTAAAAACTCTCATCATAGCATCCCTTCCTAGATGTACTGGACCATGTATTTCTCTCGCCATGGGATTAGCTAATTCTTCAGGTAACACAGCTCTCCCATCTGCTGAAACCCAAAAATCCATTTCACTTCGCACACAACCTGCTATTTCCCATGCCTTTTTCTCTGTTTCAGGTGCGTTCTCCTGCATTATTCTTAAATCCTCCCAAGTGTCTACAGTTTCTAACATCATACTTAATTCAGTCTTTTCTTCTGCACCTTCTATTTCCACCTTTGAGAAAGAATAACTTTGTTCCGCACAATAGCGTGCGACTTCATCAGCATATCTATTACCTTGTGACACAAAATCTGTATTCTTAGTATGAGCTACACACTTCACCACTGCGATGTCAACAGGACCTTGTAATGCTTCTATCAGCAATCGCACAAATTCTCCATTTCGAATGGGCGAACCAGAGGAGGTCATGTAACCCCTCTGAGACCACAACTGCCCGAAATCATGAACCACACCGAAACCATATTGGCTGTCCGTGTAGATGGTGACTCTCTTTCCATTTCCTGCTATGCAGGCACGAGTTAGGGCAATAATCTCTGCTACCTGTGCGGAATGTACTCCTTCCAGGCAAGCGGCTTCCACAACTCCAGTAATGGTACAAACAGCATAAGCTGCTCTCAACCGACCAGTATCGTCTCTTAAACATGAGCCATCAACAAAGTAAATTTCATCGGGGTCTGACAATGGCTCATCCACAATATCTGGTCTGGGTTTCGTGCATAGTTCAGTCACATCAAGGCAATCGTGGTCTTCACATCCTTCGCCTTCTATTACCGTAGGTAATGGCATCAAAGTAGCAGGATTCAAGACAGAGCATCTCCTGAGAGTCACGTTCTCTGCGGCAAGTATAACTTGCTCGTAGCGCGTGAGCCTACTATTGGTCAGATGCTGCGTCTTCGTCCTGGTCATTAACAACTCAACTGAATGTGGTACATACACCACTACTGGATGTCCCATCACAATACTCTCGCTCCTTTCAATGCTGACACCCGTTGCAGCAACGGATTTGAGACATCCGGGCAACGCTGCGGCTACTGGATCTAATGTAGCCGAAAAATATGCAACTGGTCTACGGGCATTACCGTGGGTCTGTGCCAAGACTGACAAAGCACATCCCTCTCTCTCACAGCAATAGAGTGAAAATGACTTTTCGTAATCTGGCATTCCCAGAGCCGGAGCACGACATAAATCGTCTCTCAGCTGTAAAAACGCCACCAGACATTCTTCATCCCATGGTACCGGATCACTCACCTCCTTGTGCGTCAGTTTCTGTAAGGGCTTTGCTTTCAGTGAAAAGTTAACTATCCACTGTCGGCAGTAACCCACCATTCCTAGGAACATTCTAACCTCTCTCTGAGTTGTAGGCGCATTCATTTTCATTATCGCCTCAATCCTCTCTGGGGACACCTTACGTTTCCCTTTTTCTAACCTGTGCCCTAGATACTGTACTTCTGTCAAACAATATTGCAACTTGCTCGGAGATACCTTATGTCCATTTTCAGCTAAATGATTCAGTAAGGCAATTGAATCTACTTTACAAGCTTCCTCTGTTTCTGACGCAACAAGTAGGTCATCTATGTACTGTACCAGAACCGAGTTCTGCGGCAGTACTAGATTTTCGAGATTCTTCTTCAACAACTGATTAAAGATGGATGGGCTGTCTGTGAATCCTTGTGGGATTCGACACCATGTTAAAACGCGATCTTCCATTTTAAAAGCGAAAAGGTACCTGCTCTCTTCATCCAATGGGATTGAAAAGAAAGCCTGACAAAGATCTATCACTGTGAACCATTCTGCTTGACATGGTATTTGAAACAATATTACTGATGGATTCGGTACCACGGGACAACATGAAACGACTATGTTGTTAATCTTTCGTAAATCCTGAACTATCCTAAACTTCCCACTAGGTTTCTGCAAACCCATAATCGGGGAGTTACAAGGACTGCCCACGATTTCTTTCAGTATTCCCTGTTGAATCATTGACTCGATCACAGGCTTTATTCCTGCAATCGTTTCCTGTGACAATTTGTATTGAGGCGTTCTTGGAAACTCAACATTTGGTTTTACCAATATTTTTACCGGTTCTACCCCTTTAATCAATCCTATATCTTCTCCTGTGAAATCCCACACCTCTGACGCCACTGCATCTCTTAAATCTTGTGGAAGATCTTCTACAGTCAGAGTAGGATATAGTTCTACACAGAATTTTGAATTGGCCACCTTAAAGGTAGCATCATCGTCGGTAGTCTGTACCTCCACTCCTTGTGGGGTGCAGTATATGGTGCAATTCAATTTGCATAACAAATCCCTTCCTAACAGACATACCGGACTCGAGTCACAAACCACAAACTGATGTTCGTTCATATGATTTCCTATTTTCACAGATACTGGTTCTGTCAACGGACTAGTCATTCTCTTATTTGCGACTCCTACCACCTGAATTGTTTCCCCTGACATCGGCAAGTCTGGAACCACCGCCGATCTCAGAGTCGAACGAGTAGCCCCAGTATCCACTAAGAACGTAGTGGGACACCCTGCCACTTCTGCCTCAACAAATGGCCCTCTCTGATCCACTTCTAGAACTGCCCCGAGGGTACAGTCCTCTTCACTGCTCACCCGTTGTCCTGTCAATGGATCAATGTAATAACATTTTTCTTCCTCAATAAACAGAGGCATTTGTTTAAAGACCTTTCCTCCAGCTGTTATCTTCGGTGGCTGTGGGAATTGGGCCCGTGGAGCCGAAGTCCCCCCTTTGGCCACCTTATTACTTGGGACTGTCACTTTTTGCACTGGGTCTTCTTGGACCTGCTCTTCTACTTCTAACTCTCCATTTTCAGGGTTAAAGGGACACTCGCGTCGCCAATGCCCCACCTGGTGACACTGATGACACTTTGTCGTTTTCTTTAAAGTGGCAAAGTCTATCCTAGTTCTCTGCCCTTCTTCATTATCTTTGCTCTGACCATTTGGTTTTCGTCCCATCCCCTGCTTCTGCTGGCCACCCTTCCCAGCGGACTGCATTTGCACCACCATCAATTTCTCCTTTAGATTCTTGGCTTTAGAATCTATCTCGTCACTGCAGTACCTCGCATATCGTAAAATCTCATCTAGTGGTTTGTTCTGCCAACAGATTAAATGTTGCTGTATCATCAAACAAATATCAGGTCTCAACCCCAAGACAAACTTTGACACGAACTGCCCTATGTCTTTGGGATCCATTACATCTAGTCCACTGTATTGCTTGAATGTTTTCAACAATCTTTCATAAAACTCGTGAACTGTCTCCTTGGGTTCCTGCCTTGTTCGGTCTATTTTTACCCAATCTATGTCCTGTGGTGGTACCTTATCTTTCAGCCATGCTATTACCCTTTCATACTTTCGCATGACAATCTCAGATGGTCCATTTGTTCGAGCATCCCTCAATGGTTCAGCATTTGGCCATTCGACACTAGTCTTGCACGGGGTCCACAAATCAGATGGGACCACGATGTCAAACAACGTGTTCAAATCTATCCACAGTACTTTCGAGATTTTAACAAACCTCTCTACCTGCTTATACCATTCGACTGGATTGTCCCGCAACTTCGGAAATGAGTTGGTAAATGCGGCTAAGTCTCCTCTACTCCAGGGCACATGTACATAATTTCCATTTGATATTTCTCGCAAAGGGAATGCCTCCATCTGCATTACCCTTCCCTCAGGGGTCATCACATTTGTACTTCGCCTAACTGTGCCCTTTTTCGACCACCTTTCTTCCCATTTATCCAGTTCTCTCCACACTCTTATCCCTGTTACCAGCTCTCTTATGTGTGTTTTTAATCCAGTAGTTCTCTTCTCATCTAGATCCTGATCTGCGTACTGTAATCTGTGGTTACTCTGTAATGCCCTTGTCCTAGACAAATCCACGGCATACTTGTCTGCCAAATCAGTCAGTTTTTCATGAAACGTTCTAGCTTTCCTAGTAATATCCTTTGCCATGAACAATAACTCATCCTGTTCGTACAATTCTATCCTTTCCAAAGGCAATGTTCCATCTATTATCTCATCAACATCTGATTTTAAACTGGTAACATCAAGCCTTTTTGCCTTAATTTCAGCTTTCAAGACACTCAATTTAGCTCCTCCATCCGCATCTCTCCCATCCCAGCTCCGAGATCTACGTTTAGGTATGGGTGAATTATAGGGAGTCCTCCCCTGTTCCCATCTCTCTAGATCCCATGCCTTTCCGTCTTCTCGGGGTGGGTGGTGAAACACTCCTTCATGCCTCATAGCCCCTCTCTCCCCCTCCGGGCTAGTTTCACGGGATGCAGGGTAAGATGTTCCATTACTCCCTCTTTCTTCCCTACTTCCCTGTGATTCCTGATTATTCGAGGCGTGGCGGGACTTATCGCTGTTCTCCTTTCTCCAATGTTGAACGTCTTCCCCGAGTGTATGATGAAGGCACCTAAACCTATTCTGAAAAGCCCGTACCGCCTCATCTCCTCCCTTCCCCCAGAGACGGGACATTTCCTCACATTCTACAATCCTAGTATTTTGTTCCGGCTGTTCTCTCTGATTCGTAGGACATGCATCCCCTCTATTCTCTTGACTTTGGCCTTCCCGGCCCTGACTGCTTTCGCTGGCCCCACAATGAGATACTGTCCCGTTACCCCTGCTTTCCCACTCTGGTTCCGTTCTTGTCCTGTTACTCGGAGATACTATGGACCCGTCCCATTCCCTCAAATCAGCTCTTAATTCTGAATAGGGTCTTGGTCGCGGTCCCCTTAGATCCATTGGTCCTCTCGGACCTCCCTGTTCTGAATTGGGACCGACAGTTGTGTCTAATGGGGTGTTCCACGTTACCGAACCTGGCAATTGTTTCCATGCATTCGTCACATTATTCCTCCTTTCCATCTCAATCCTTTCCCTATCCAATTGCCTTTGTTGTTCCCCTCTATCTCTCTCAGAATTATAGATCGAAACTATGGGTCCTATGGTAACAGGCACTTGAAGAGCGTCTGGCAATCCCACAGACTCAACCCTTTCTGTGGTTGGCGTTTTCTGCACCACAAACCTTCCCACTACACTCTGTACAGTGTTGTTTGGAGGTGTTTCTCCGCCTTTGCTAGGTGTCCATTCCGATATAGGGAGTGGTGTATATCCCTCTATCTCATTCCCATCCTCCCTTGCGAGCCCTCTATCTTCTATCAACTCCACTCTCGGAGGTGGTCTATCCATTAACAATCTGTTTATCAGATTGTCCTCCGACTCGCTTTCCTCGTCTTCTTCCATGAGGTTTCCTCCTCCTGACTCCTCCCTCATCGGATACATTTTCTCCACCTCAATAGTCTGTACCCTCCAACGCTTTTCCTCCTCATCCCATTTGGAATCTCGCACTGCCCTTACCGATCGCGTCAGCCTTTGTTGACGCCTGTTCAAATTTCGGTCGTGTGCAGCCTTAATCCATGCATTAAGAGCCTCAAACTGTGTTGGTCTGGGCGAGGGTTTCAATGAGGACATGGTTGCTTTTAGCCGATGTAACACTTCTAATTTAAACGTCCCGTACTTCGGGAACTGCATTTCCTCGTTCCCTTCCGTAAGCTTATTCCACGCCCCAATCCACAATATCGTATGCAGCCCAACATTCGTTGCCATATAATGAGCTGGCGTACCCTCTGGGGGAGCCTCTTCCCCGTAATAATGTTCACTTCGTTTACGTTTAAAAATCCCTTTCAAACACTTAAAACACTTCATGATTTCTCTTTTCTCCGCGTTTGTTTACTTCCTGATGATATTCCACCAATCTCGGCGCCGTTCTCACTAACTGGCCTATCCGTACGCGACTTTCCTCCGACGTCACTCTAGCCGCCCAACCAGAGCGCGGCTCTAGCTAACGTCACACCAACCGCTCAATCACAGCGCGGCTCTAGCCGACGTCACCCGTCCCCCTTCGCAGCAGTTCCCCTCCTTTCTCAGCTCGTCTCCTCGGTCATGCACGCATCCCATTCATACTCTGAAAAATGATTACTTCCGTCCAAGCGATCACCTTTCTTTGACTGTATGCCCACAGTCTTTCTGTAGTTGTCACCCTAACTTGGCGAAATGTCTTTCCGATTACTTCCAGACAATCGCCTTCTCCGATAGGTTACTCACACACAGTAACTTTCGACCAGCGTCCGTTACTCATACACTCACTCTTACACTCCCCCTATCTTGGATCCACGGCGGTCAATGGTACCTCGTGACCTCCGTACTATGGTCGACAACTACCCTGGATGTTCGATACACCCAAAACCACTTAAGCTCTGGCCTGAACTTAAGATTTCACCAGTTCACCCGTTTACCAGGTTACCAGTTTACCAGGTTGCGCGCGCTCACAACCTTCTCTCATTCACGCTACAGGCATTCAACTCCGCAAGACATTACAATACAAATACAACACAAAACACCGCAATCTATTCACGCATGACCCTTTTTATACTCACTCTCCGATACTGCTGCTTTTCTCGCACCGTCTGCACCTTTCGGCACACGATTCTTCCGCTGCTCGTCTCTCGGCGTCTCGGGCCTTGGGGTAAACTAACCTCTCTAGATTACCTTCCTCAAGAAGATAACCATCCTCACTCTGCTACCAACTGCTAACGCGGGATTACTGGTTACTAATTATCTTACCAAATCCCATTTCCTGTCGACTGAATCGTTGGTACCTGTCTTGAGTAAAAGGTAATCTCGCAATAAAGCAATCAATTTAAGAACTTACACCACTCTAAATGACCACTGACCAAAATCAAGTTTTAAAGATTTAATATAAAGTCAAAGATAACTGAAGATACAAACTTCTCAAAATGAGATTAAGAAGATAAATCGGTATCACTATGAACATGAACTTTTTGAATAGTCTGAGTCTGAAGAACAAAATAATAAGTACAAGCTCGAAAACCATCAGGGTTGCTAAAATGGATACAAGTTGCAACCTCAAAGTCATTACAGAAAAGAAAATTAAGGTTAGTCTGTCCCTACACTACACTAAATGACATCCCTACTTAGCAAGATCTTAACCCTCTAGGTGTCAGCCGTGGTGACTTCCTAAGAAGATCACGCACTTCTCTTTGTCTCTTCTCTGATAATGGGTCTCTCCTGATCAGCCTATCTGCCTACCCATCCGCTTCCTTAGGCTCCCAAAATCATCTGCTCTGCCCTCCTCCCGGGTCTCTTTCCCTAATACCAAATCACATTTTCAACAGAAACGCCCCTTGGGACGCCCCTCACGTGGTACATCTTTGCGCGGTAAACTCCATGATGGTACTCTTGAAGACCCTCGTTATAGTTGACCTTGGTTCCCAGGCTTCTTCTTCCGTGCGCTGATACCCCCTGAAATTCCTGGAAACTCCTACAGGCCTGCGCAAGGCGCCACTGAACAAAGTCCCTTTCATTCGAGCTGATTAGGACCCTCGCACCTGCATACAGCTCATCCTGCAGTGGGCCTCAAATTCCAGACTCCACCATATCTTTGGTCATAAAACACTCTCAAAGCTCCATGCTGGACACCTCACGACCTCTCCTCTAACGAGCACATGGCAATTTAAACTACATGACATTATCTGCTCTGGCCTACTTGATTTACATGCAGCAGGTTCCTGCACTCTTAAAACGTTAACTTGATTTAAACAGCAAACATTCTTAACTAGCATACGTTTCTAAAATAACACATCTATAAAGCATATACTTTTAACCCTAAGTTCAATAGTACATTTTGGAAGAACCATGTCAACCTTATCTCACGTAAATTTAGCAGCACGTTCAGGTTTGCTGTGAATTGCCCTAAGGCCTACACATAATACTGGATTTTCAAAGTTATATTTAATTCGGACATGACTCTTTTTAACATGAGAACATGAGGTTTTCACATATATTCCAACATTTCTACATTAATCTCACACCGTTATAATTATAGTTACTCTGCTTAACATTCTATACGTTTCACTACTGAATATAAACCACTCGTGTGCAAAACATGTTTAAACTAACTACGTGCTTGTAAATATGGTGTACTTATACATTTTTTTTCAAACTCGTGCTCTCTCATCAACACCGCAGCACAGATCTTCGTGTGTTGACGCTTTTTGTAAGTTTGTAAATTTTGAGCATGGTGAAGTCTGACTCGTTGGTGATTTTCTTGGTTTTACTGGGCTTTTGGTGCGAGGAGGCACAAGTTAGACAGGTTGGAAGTAGTGTGTCTTGTTGTGAGATCCAGATCCGACAGAGCTGCCCATTATATGCCACTGTTGCCTCAGTGGGGAGCAGCAACGCAGAAAGGGGGTTTGGATTGATTTCAGTTGAGTAGTTTTGTCATTGTGTGAACTTTACACATTTACACAAACTGTTTCCTCTCCCCCCCCCCCCTTATACCAGGAACACCATTATTCAAGCACTCATTATGTCAAACAATTACGGAAATGCCTGCTCTTAGGCATGCCTGTCTGCATCCTTAACCGCTTGCAAACTATACAGAATTCAGCTGCATGTCTTTTATTAGATATCCCCAAAAGCTAATCTATAAAGAATTATGTTCATTCTCTTCACTGGCTGCCTGTTAGGAAAATGATTCCATTTTAAACCCACGTGTCTTACAGGGCCGTCCATGATTTTTCGCAGTCTTACTTGAAAGTGACATTTCGACGCTATGCCCCATGTCATCATCTTAGGTCATCTTCCAGTTTCATTTTGTCTGTTCTTGGGATCAGGTGGCCAGAGCCTGTGAGATGGAACACACCCCATGTGCCTGTAGATGGTGCAGGGGGTGCACTGGGAGTACTGGTGACTGCTCGAAGTATGTGCTGCCTGAGGCCAGTGCCTGTCAGATGGAGCATGCTGTGTGCCTGCAGATAGTGCTGGCCGGCTCTGGGAGATCTGGTAAATGTTTGCAGCATGTCTGCTGTGAGGCCAGAGTCTGTGAGATGGAACACGGCCGTGTGTCTGCAGAGAGTGCTGGGAGTGCACTGTGAGATCTGTGAATGCTTGCAGGTTGTCTGAGGCCAGAGCATGTGTGCCCATACCTGTCGTGTCACGCAGTTTGGTGCTTACTTTCCCATCATGTTAAAGAACAGTAGATGTTTCAGCACCCGGGGTTATGTGCTGCATAGCTAAATACATATGAGGTCCCAAAGGCGAGACCTATTGCACTGCAAATGCTTGTTTTTATTAGCGATCAAGACGGCTTAGAGAAACAATTGCATATTTTTGGGAATAACATGTGGGATCCGTTCTTCTGTGTTTATAAGTGTGCATAGTTTATTGCGTTCGATAGAAGCCATAGCAATGAATTGTAAAATAACAGATGTCAAATAGTGTTCAGGCTAATCGCAAGATATACAGCAATCAAAACGAGATAAATAGAATATGATTACTAAACTACATAGCAGCAACGTTTATAGTAGTTACAAACTTTCACACCCAGATTCATCACTACCTAATACCTCCTAGTGTAAAAAATAAAAAATACATTTTTAACTGTAGGGCAGCAAGGCGAATCACTAATTACAATCTTTCGACAGTGAAATTAATCCCTGGCCAGCAGTATTGAATATTCACTGGAAGAATATCCTTTTCAGCTACTTTTCAAGACGAGCCGACGGAACATATGTACCATGGTTCTCGAAAACTCCAGTAAATGGTCATCCTTTCTGTAGCAAATCTTTAATGCACTGAGGCATATTTTTATATTAAAAGTCTTAAAAAGAGGGTTTGACCAGTTCTCCCATGTCTGTTGCTTCATGTTTTTCACTGGTCTTTCAAAATCAAAGAGCCTCTCTGAAAACTCCCCGAATTATAAATCCGTCTGGGCCCAGTATCTCCAGTTTACTGGGCTTCTGGAAACAGCAGCCACTACTAATGACGGCTCAAGTGGGATTAGGAGAGCTGTTCCAACATTCATATATAGCACTGGCTGCTGGTGAGTAGCTCTGAGAGGAAGATTAGGATCTGCAGTCTCCACAGTTTAGGAAGAAAAAGTTTACACTTTTTTGCATTCTCATTTGCCATCTGTGCTTAAACAATGGCTTGGTTCAAACTATTGAAACCACACTGCTTTGAAATGCTGAGTTACATTTGAAAATAAGTACGTTCTGAAAGTGTTAATACTTCACAAAATAAAGCCATTCTATGGATATTCCACATGCACAGCTTAGCTATAATGGAATTAATGGCATAGAGAAAACAAGGAATGGCAAAGGCAATATGAATGTTGCAATCTTGCAGGCACAGATATGCATAAACATTGTTTACATGCAGAAACACATTAATGCCAATGGTATTGGATTTGCCAAATATTATTTTATATACCCAATCAAGTAACACTAAAATGCAACCTCCACCATTCATTCTCCTTTAATTATGGTCTTTTAAGCGCTATACTTATAAGGAAATGCCATAAAAAAAGAAAATACACAATCTTGTTGATAGGCAATCAACTTAAACGGTTTCCACACAAACGATTTAGAAGTTTTCAATGTTTTTAGTTCAGGATTGCATTTTCTGAAATCATGAATAATAGAAAGAATCCTAAAAATATATAGATTTTTTGCATTTTTAGTAATCTCCAGGATCTCACTCAAGCACGGGAGGGTCAATGAGGATAGAGGGGAGATTTAACAGATAGAAGACACATCCGGTCTGGGACTGGTCATAAAAGTATGAATGTGTGAGTGAATGATCCTAGTGTTTTAGGTGAAGTAAAAGCGTAGTGCTACAGGGAGATTTTAGGAGGGTCAGCCACATGACAGGAAAAATACAAGCAAGTCGCAGGAAGAACCCTCATAATTTGATAATGTAGCTTTAAGATGTATTAAACTTAATTGTGTTCCGAGGTCAAAGGCAAATATAATCTCCCTTTGATAAGGGAAAAAGGTACAAACCAGTATGTTTTGCTTCTGTTCTCACCAGTATTTACTTATGTTTAAAGCTATTCGTAACATAAAGGTGAAAAAAAATAAACATGGCTGGTTGACAGTCGCGAGAATTGTACTACATTATAAAACGTCTACTTTTTATATCTTCCTCAACTTTGAATTGTGCATCAGTGTGCCTCATTAGGGGAATTTATAAATCAATTCATGTTCAGCAACTATGCATAAAATACGTGTCAAAGCCCGTGAGCTTCTAATGTTTAAACGATTGCTCCTTGGTCAAAGCAAATGCAACTCCAAATAAGTGGAAAAAACGTCTATCAGAGCCATGTCTCAAAATTGAGTGGCACGTTGTGAGTAATTAAAGTGATGTCCATCAGGGTATTTACTTGGTGTCACGCGCCGATGATGTCATTGCTAATACTTGCAGGGAATATAGTAGGTTTGCAAAACAATTAATACAATTTACACGTGGGCCTCATCACAAAGGCAGGGGAACATTGTCTTACTTGAAGTTTATTTCTGAGACCTAATCTCAAATACAGATATTTAAGAAGAGGCAACCTACCAAAGGAAGTAATGTGTGTAATTGCTTGGAAATCATAATATATGTGCTAAAATTACATTAGATTCAGTACTTATTTTGAGCGGGTTCTTTGCAGGTGGAACCCACCGGCACTCTTTTTGTTGGAGAACATCACTTATTTTTGATCTTCAGAGTTTGACGCACAATAAAAGAGGAAAATGCAGCAAATGTGGAAGGAGAAGGAAGAGAAAGACAGGAAAACAGTAACAAACAGAGAAAACACGGATTGAAAAGAACAAGCACAAGTTAGATAGTGAGGCAAGGAGAGTATGTTAGTGGAAGAAGGAGCATGAGGAGAAATTAAACTGTACAGCCTTGGTATTAAGCAATCCCACTGTTCGGCCCTGGCGTCAGACCTCTGCAAAAAAATATTAGTACAGGATCTTATTATTTTACAAATTAGGCTCTTGCGATGTTCCATTTCCCCGTTGTCTGTGGCATTTTTTTCTTTGGCCCCTGGATCTACTCAAAGCTGTGTCACACCACTTTGCTTGACATTAGTAGACATGGCATTGGATTGAATCCAAGGGATATATGCAATGGAACTTCTCCATTATATCCATTTTTACAGATTATTAAAGTTTTGATCCTACATTATGCAGTAGCAATTAGCGCTGCACTTTTCTACTTTCTGCACAAACATCCATTTGCGAGTAAAATCTGATCTGCTCCACAACTGGTGCCACTTAGGTGCAGATTTACAAGCCCCTTGCGCCACTTTTGCGTCATTTTTAACATGGGAAAAATGACGAAAAAGTGGCGCAAAGGGCTTGTAAATCTGCCCTTCAGTATTTAGTACATCTTGTCATACGTTATCAATTAATTGCAGCATTCTGTGAGGAAGACCAAGTTCCATATTTATTCACTGGGTGCCGCCCTTCACCATTCAAGTAACCAATGCTTGAGACTTAATGCTCCAGATCAGTGCATTGAGCAAAGTCTCTGGGGATAAGTCATGTGTCAATCAATCAATCAGTCAGCGTGTATATAGCGCTGCTTATCACCCGTGGGGGTATCCAGGCGCTGAGCTGCGGTTTTCAGTCAAACAGCCAGGTCTTGAGTATCCTGAAGTCTGTCAGCCAGGGTGATGTTTGGCGGCGAGGTGGGAGAAGGAGCGCCCTCCGCTGTGGCATTGACAGATGTGCTCTAGGTGGGCGGATCACAGGTTCGTGGATGGTTGGTGGAAGTTCATGCAGTGGTTCATGTATGCAGGTCATTGGTCATAGAGGATTCGTAGACTTTGGGTCATTAGTTTGAACTAGCATATTTTCTGGATGGGGAGCCTGTCAACATCTGTCAGGCACTGTGTGATGTATGTCTATTAGGGTAGGTTGAAATTCTGCTTTCTGCAGCTTTCTGTATCGTCTGGAGACTTCTCATAAGTTTGCTCGTGGTGCCTCCATACAGTGTGTTATGGTTTTTCAGTTGCTGATGGGGAGCCATTTGAAGATTCTACAGAGCCTGTGGAAGGAGGCCGAGGAAACCGCATTGACCTGTCATTTCATGGAGATTTGTCTGCCCAGGATGATGCCGAGGTTGTGGGGGGTGGGTGCGATGTCCACCAGGTGTCATTCCAGAGGGAGGTGTGGCTGCCGGAAAATCATCACTTCAGTTTTGCCAGTGTTGAGCTTTAGGCAGCTGTCCTTCCTCCAGGCTGAGGAAGTAGGCCTTCGCAGTGGTGGGATCAGCAGAGAGTGATAGGATGAGCTGGGTGTCGTTGGTGTAGGAGATGATGTTGATGTTGTGGGTTCTGATGTTGTCTGCTTGTGGTGACATGCAGATGTTGAAAAGGGTTGGACTGAGGGATGAGCCCTGAGAGATGCCACAGATGGTGTGCTTGGAATGTAAGGTGAAAGGAGTGAGGTGGATTCTCTGGGTGCGTCCAAAAGGAATAATGCAATCCATCTGTGAGCATCCACTTCAATTCCAATCTGGTGCAGTCATCTGATAAGTGTGTGGTGGGAGACAGTGTTGAAAGCAGTTGAGAGGACGAAAAGGATCAGGGCGGCTGATTCTCCTTTGTGGAGTAGGGCACAGATGTCATCTGTCAAGGCGATCAGGGCTGTCTTTTGTGTCCTGTGCAATTTGACAGATAAACTCTAGATAGGCTAGATGGGAGAACCGTCTATTAATGGCACACACACACCCTATTTAGAGCGCATCTTTCAAACTCCAAACACTCTTCTATCTTTTTGGCTGAGACTCCAGGACACATTAATCACTCATAATCAGTTTAAATGTAAAGATTAACTGGGTACAGCCTTGTTAGTCAAAGGAGTCACCAGGAGGCAGCTTTGAAATGCAACATTTATTATTATATTAAACATACCCTGCATCGTGACTCTCTTATAAAACAAACCCAAGTGAAGAAGATACTGAGAGATGAGGTAAGATGTGATGTGGGTTTGAAAGGGGTAGGACAGTCTTGTAACAGCCAATGAGCCACAAGTCTATTTGCATAGAGGAGCTGACCACTCCCCTGAAAGGGTTTAAGGAGGACTTTGGGGCCTCCACCCAGAGATCTGTCTGCACCTCAGACCAGAGCCCTGATGACGCTGCACCATGTCCTGGGCCCCCCTCCTCCTCTCGCTCAGTGCCCTCTGTGCCTGTAAGTGATGACTGTGTGCCTTTTCTCATCACTCAAGAATTAGCTTTACATAAAAGATGCCTGGCTCTCTTCCAGTACATGTGCAAAAAGCCAAGGAACACATTTGTTTCATGTTTCATTCTATATATTTGTATTGCAGGTTCCTGGTCTCAGCCAGTGTTGACCCAGCCCTCCTCCCTGTCCGTGACCCCGGGACAGACGGACAGACTGCCCTGTGTGATGAGCAGCGGGTTCAGCATCAGCGGCTACTGGATCTTCTGGTACCAGCAGAGACCTAAAAGCCCACCTAGGTACCTGCTGTATTATTATACTAGCACAAACAGAGCCTCAGGGACCCCTGAACGCTTCACGGCCTCCAAGGACCCCTCCAGTAACACCTGTCACCTGCTCATCACCGGGTCTCTGGGGGAGGATGACGCGGATTATTACTGTCAGATCTGGTACAGCGACATAGCGTCACAGTGACACCGAGTGATGGGGATGTGAGACAAGAACCTCTGCCATAAACACAACTCACTGTCCTTGCCTGTAGTCATCTTTTCACTGGGTGCTGTGTGATGGGATCCAATTTTACAAGCCACACAGCGGCACCGTGGGAGTTGATAGGCCTGGGTTCAACAAGCATTGCTAAGTCAATAGGTTCGCCCAACAGGGACACACATCAACCTGTCATAAATACAGATAAAGGCTGCACACATTTATAATAGCCAACTCACCTAGAGACACTGTTTCGACATGGTGTAACAAACATGTGCCAGTGCACACAAACAATAATACAAACCACAGTGCACACATACAAGCATCAACAGACCAATGCACACAGAGCAGAGGGCCAGGGGCATAGTGTGCTGCAGGGTGAACAGAGTGATGTGATCCACAGGGGCACGGTTGCCATGCACCAGGGGGGCAGTGACTAATGCTGACCATAAGGGAGCAGATAGTGATGCTTTCTGCAGAAGCACTGAGTGTTGTAGTTCTGTAAAAAGATTTTAAAAAGTATTATTATGAAATATATCTTTTAAATAAAAACACCAGCCTTCATCCAAGACTGACAACATTGTTTGTCTTGATTAAGTTTTATAACAGCACTATACCATTCAGATATAATTAATGTGTGAGGGATAGATGTTTGAGATAGAGAATCTAAATCCTGCAATATTAATGTTGTACATTTTAGTTATATAGATTGTCGTATTAATGAGTTAGAAGCAGACACAGTAAGTAACGTAGGCAACAGAAACAGTGATATCAAACTTTTCTCAATGAGAAGCCATGAAGGTGTACATTTAAACTCTGTATTGGTGAACCACAAGGCAATTTGTTTTAAAATAAACGCTTTATGATAATTAAAAAAACTGGTAACCCAAAACTGACATTACATTTTCCAATTTTCAATTTTTTATAGCTTATACAAGGTGTTTTTATAATTCCTAATACATTTCGGTATTAAAGTGTCAAAAGACTTATAAAATTTAAGTGGAAATTGAGTAGGAATCATAGATAAAAGATCAACTATTTTTGGAGCAATAAGCATTTTAACAGAGTCAACTTTCCCCCACCAAGATAAGTGTAAAGCAGACCGCTTATGAATTGTGTCTTTGATATGATTAGGAATATATTCACAGCTCAAATTAATTGATTGTTTAATAGGAGAGAATAGGATACCAAGATATTTGAGTTTTTTCTTTTATCTTATTATTCCATTATAGGAGGGCATATCAGGGGTACAATGCACATTTAAAGGAACACAATCAGTCTTATTAGTGTTTAGAGTATAACCTGAAATCTGAGAATATATTTGATTTAGACTTAATAGGGGGAGAATATAAGAATCAGGATTACTAATATATAACAAAACATCATCAGCATAAGCTGTCGTTTTAAACGCAATATCATTGATAGTAATACCTTTTATTTCTATACAGTGCCTAATGGCAATGAGCAAAGGTTCAATAGCAAGGAGAAAAAGCAAAGGTGACAATGGACAACCTTGACAAGTGCATCTAAAAGTAAAAGCATTTTGGAGAGTTGATCATTGATGAAAAGTCTAGCAGACAACCAGAATAGAGTGCCGAAACCTTATGAATAAAGGAATTGCCAAAATTAAATGTAGACAAAGAAGTCGATTATGATCCCGTTCGGAAGGGCCCCAAATTGGATTCAGGTCTGATGAATCCGATACGGAGCCCTTGTTACCGATCGGATCATACTCAGTCCTGAACGACCGATTATGATACCCGGAAACCTTGCGGGCTGTCCGAATCGGTTCCTAACGGCATTCGTTTAGGTCGAGCCTTCCCGAGCCAATTCATACAGTTCTATGGACTTGGTTTCCGAACGAATGACGTATTCGGACAGCTGTTCCAATTCGGTTTGCCTAGAACAAATCGGCTTACAGGATCTGTCCTTGGGGCCCATAGCAGGCCCCCCTTCACCTGGGGACCTCCAAATGGGTCCAGTGGGGGTACCCATGGGTCAACTCTTCCCAACCATGCAGAATGTGGCAGGTACCATGGGGTGGCCACCACAGGGTTCACGCTTTTCCCCAGCCATTCCTTTCTTTAATGGGAGCCTGCGTTCTCATTCAGAACACAGGCTCCCATTGAAGTCGATGTGAGTCTGACCGAATCGTATCCGGAAGCATCCACATACATCCAAATCGCTCGGGCGGACTCGCCCGATCCAAGTCATCCTGAAAGCATTCCAGAACCGATTCGGTCAGAATGCTTTCCGGACAAGATTGTAATCGGCCCCACAGTATGAAATAGATACTGCCTATGAACCTTCTCAAATGCTTTTTCAGCATCTAATGCAAGGACGCCAGTGAGAAAATGCTAACCCTGGGTGGTGAACTCCACTCCGCTTGCGGAGTTTGCAGAGTTTTCTGCACTTTGGGGCATATTACCAATGTTAAGCGATATTTATCGCTAACGATGCTTAGCAACGAATTTTTTAACGCTAAGCATCGTCAGAAATTATCGCAGATAAACCTTGCTATTATCAAGGTTTATCACAAATGCGATAAAAAACGGCCGCAATGCATGAATATCGCTGAAAAGTCAGCGATATTCATGCATTACCGAGCTAATGCTCCTAGCCATGTTATCCACCTCCCATTGGATAACATGGCTAAGAACTGCTCAGGGCAGGTGTTAGTTTTTGGAGATATTCGCGCTTAGCGCGAATATCTCCAAAAGTTGGTAATAGGAGATAGCGATGTTAGCGACTGTTTCCAGTCGCTAACATCTTGGCACGCCCACTTTGCATGTCATTAGTGATAAATATCACTGACATGCAAAGTGGGGCCCAAGATGGTCGCTATCTCCTACTAGCGGTCGCTAACTGGTGTTAGCGACAGCTAGGTAATAGGGAGATAAACCCCCTTGATAATATGCCCCTTTGTGTTATGCGGAGATCGCTGAACTCCCTAAAAATCCGCCTCGTGTTGCAGAGCAGAATATTTTTTCCTTGCTCGCGTTCAGTATCAGGTTGGCGAGCACGAGAGAGGAAAATCCACCTCCTGGTGAGATTTTTTCTCGATCATAATCGTCAACATCAAGCTAGCGAGTGCAAGCATGGAAAATCAACCCCCTGGTGAGATTTCCAACATGGGTGGGGGTCAGGTTTCTCATTGCGAGTGGTAGTGAATGCTCGTGACCGCTCGCAAATGCTTGCGACCGTTCGCATTGAGGAATTGTCCGTTCGTGTTGAGAAAGCTGCCGCTCGAGTAAAAATCTACTTGAGCGGCCCTGTGCATGGTGTCGTTTGCAATGATTGCACAGTGCAGACAAGCATCCAGCACTGTGCAATCACCACGTACTGCTTTTTTCTATTGTACTCTGCCGCTTGCAGAGCTCTGTGTAATGTAGGAGAGGTTTTTTTTCACTTCGCGGAGGGTTAGACAATGCAAGGATTACACAGCTTCAATTACATGAAATAATAATCTAGAGTTATTTACAAATTGATCAATGTGAACAATATTATCAAGTACAGAAGGCAATCTGGTTGCAAGATTTTTGTGAAGTACGACGCACCAACTCGTGAGCCCTGAAGAAGTCATAGGAATTGATACCCGAATAGAAACGAAACACGTGTTAGCTGAAATTGGTGCACCTGTGAAAGAAGAAAACTAAAGAAATTGACACTTCTGTTGAAACTGACCTATTTTTTACTTTGTGAAAGACATTAAGGGTGTGCTCGGGAATTGGATGTTCTCCCTGATAAGTACTTCCGTTTTTCCCAAACTAACGATCCAACCAGTGGCGGCACGCAGAGGGAGTCCTGCGGGGCGGTGGGCGGGGCTGGGGAGGGGCAGGGGCAGGGTGGGGGAGTAGGTAAGTAAATAAATAAATAAAACTATTTACCTTGCTCTCGCTGCATCACCACTTGTACCCTTGAACAACTCGTGGTAAATGAATTCTTTACTGTGAAGCAAAAGGCTTTCCTGCAGGCTGTATTACATATTTTTTCTCCTCTTTTTTCTGACCTACCTGGGAAACTACCCTAGTAGAGCATGCTATTGTTATGGCTCCTGGAAAGGTCATAAAACAAAGCCCATATCGAATACCAGCACCAAGAGACAGACTGTAAGAGCTGAGATCAAAAGCATGTGGAAGATGGGAGTTATACTACAGTCCTAAAGTGAATGGTCATCCCCCATAGTTCTGGTTCCCAAACTAGATGGCTCCATCTGATTCTGTATAAACTTTAGGGCTGTTAATGCTGTCTCCAAGTTTGATTCGTACCCTTTACCAAGGATAGACGAACTAGTAGAAAAATTAGGTGATGCCCAGTATATTACTAAGTTAGATCTCACTAAGGGATATTGGCAGAATCCCCTTAGAGAGAAGGACCAGGAGAAAATGCCTTTGTTACTAATGATGGCTTGTATGAGTTCACAGTTCTTCCATTTGGTCTCAATGAAGCACCGGCCATATTCCAAAGGTTAATGAATAGAATAGGGTTTTCCACAATCACCAGGCATACTCGTCAGCTTATCATGACGATATGGTGATATTCAGCCCCTTCTGGGAACAACACCTCATACACTGTCTGGAGATCTTTCAGGTCCTACAACAAGCTGGATTACATGTAAATGCAAAAATATCTAGGGTTGAGTTTAACAACGTTAGATACCTCAGATATGTGCTGGAGAACAGAGCAATAGAACCTCAAGAAGAAAAAGTGAAAGCTATCCTTGATACACCTTTTTCCTCCTCTAAAAAGGAGGTGAGGGCCTTTCTGGATCTGGTAGGGTATTATAGGAGATTCATACCCCAGCACTCAGAAATTGCAGGACCCCTCACAGATCTCTTATGAAATGAAACCAAAACCAAGGAACTCCTGAATCCCTCCGAGACAGTCAAAACAGCATTCCAACAGTTAAAAAGAGCTATTGCCTCTAGTCCTGCCCTGACCTCTTGCAACGTTAATAACCCCTTCATTCTCCACATGGATGCCTCATATTCTGGCTTGGGTGCAGTTTTGTCTCACCTCTCCCCAGAAGGTATTGAACTGCCCATCCTTTTTATCAGTAGGAAGTTGTTTCCTCTGGAAAGAAAATACCCTACTATAGAGTGTCTTGCCATTAAATGGGCCGTTGACAAGCTCTGTTGCTACCTTGAAGGAAACTGATTTACACTATATTCTGATCACGGCCCCCTACTATGGATGACCCAAAACAAATGTAACAACCCAGTGTCCTGCATTGGTTTCTGTCTTTGAAACCCTTTGTCTTTGAAGTTAAGCATCGGAAAGGGGCTGACAATGAAGTGCATACTTGCTTCTTGTATTTCTCCTTTCCCCGATCGGGAAAATCTTAGGAGAGGGGTGTATCAGGAAGAGCGTACCTCACAGCCAAAAGTTGAGAATGAGGATGAATGAGGGTATGTCCCTCATAGAATAGACTCTCTTTTCTTTTGGCATCTGACAGATCTGGACGACTGGATTGAGAATACTCCCGGATAATTACACAACCGTGGTACAGCACAGCTCCTTTAAGTGGGAGCATTCTCATGTGGACTCTACCCCTGAGCAGGCCAGGTTCTAGCGGGTGGGCCGGGTGGGCCAGGCCCACCAAAACATGAGCCTGGCCCACCCAAACAAGAGCCTTGGCCCTCGGAGTGAGGACATGAAGGCCAATAGAAAAGGGCATCTTTGATTTAAAATGTTCCTCCGAATGTTGTTTTTCTTCCTTTCTGGGAGATGTGTGATTGGGCCTGGGCTCTCTCTCACAGGCAACCCCAATCAAGCATCTCCTTTTAGAAGGTGGGCTGTGTTGTGCAGGTACAGTGGGGCATGGCGAAGGGGAACATTTTTTTATATGGCACCCGAGTAATTTCCATATTGCTGTGTATTTAGCACAGGGGAAAAGAAGTTTGTTTATTATTATTCACCTTTCCTGACCCTGCAGCAGCTTATCAGATCAGGCTGTGACACAAAGTTTGACTGACCAAGTAGGTAAGAGAATGTGTTACTATATGTTCTTATTTTTTAAATCTGACCAGACCCAGCAAGGCACATACTTTGTGTTTGCTTCATTTACATAGTTTTTTTCATTATCATGGCAATGGATGCAAGACAACAATAAAAATGTCCAGGTAACTGGTGATTAATGATCCTGCTGGAGAGCAATCCTTTGTCTGTTGGTTGTTTTGAAATGCAGTTAAGATGCATTTTATGTGGAAAGCTCATGGGTCACTACCCTGGTCACAGGGATTATTTTGTTACTTGCAGTTAAGAAGTTACAATCCTAACATAGGACAGTGACCTATGAACTGTCATCAAAGAGCTGCTTACAAGCATGATTGGTATAGTTGGAACTTCACTTTTTTTGTGTTGCTGTGTAGTTAGAACTTCCCCAGTCTTTCGTTATTTTAATGTTGCTAAAAAGAGTTTGGGCCGATATACATTTTCATTCGTAAAGCCAACCCCCAACAACTGGGGTATGCTTTAAATCCTGAGTTTGTGCTTCAGTCCAAACCCTCTTAAAATATACTGCCCACCAGTTTGGATGACAACTGATTCCTATACCTTGTAATCCTCGTTGGCTTATGTGACATTCCCTGTAGACTGATTTACATACTTGCATGATTGATTGTCTCTGTATAATGTGTGCGTGATGTAAAGTACTGTGACACCCTACACTGATATAAGTAGTGCTATAAAACACATGAAATGCATATGAGAGAAGGGCTAAGGAGAGATTAAAGGCAATGTTGAAGGGTGGTAGTAAGGGTATATGCGAAGAAAGAAGTCACTGGTGGGGTGCCAAAAAAGACTTTAGCGCTAGCGTTAAAGCCAGCCCTGTCATGGCCTTTCTGTTTTTGTTTATTTAATTAGCAGTCAGGTCATTAGGGCAACTATGGAACATATTTTAAAGTGTGTGGCTAATTATATTTACTCCTATGCTCAGTGTTTTAAGTTTGGAGGTGATTTTACTAATGTTCTTTACCGGGAATATTGAAAGTGGAGCTGGATGGTGGCTGGTATGGGGCTGGGGCTCAAGGTCAGCTGTGAAATAAGTTGCACAAGAGAGGGATGGTAGAACAGTGGATAATTGGACCTGGAAGTACTTGCTGGAACTTGAGGGTTTGCACTTCAGTCCAGACATTGCTCTTACGTTCAAATAACTCTCCACTGTTTCCAAGTATATATGATGTAATCTAGGTTGTGTAGGCTACCACAAGAAGCGACAAATTCGGCCCACTGTGGCAAACCCAAATGGACCCTTGGCTCATCCAAATAAAAATTCCTGGAGCCCGGCCTGCCCCTGAGACCATCGCCATTAAGGCAGTACAAATGAGACTGAAGGGTTACGCGTCATCAAGACCATGTCTGAACTGGGGTGGCAGAGTGGGCTAAAGAACGGTGATGAATTAAACCTAGATCTTTTGACTGAGTGTGAGTGTTTGATTGGTTCAGATGCTCCGTCCATCACCACCCCCCTTTTGTACCGCGTCATCAAGGCAGCATGGAATCGGTGAACCCACAAGACGCCATTCGAGAGAGAATGCAGGAGAAGTCTTGGAAACCAAGGCCAGAGAGGGGAAATTGTGGATGATCGACTCGCGTCAGGAAGTCAAGAGCGGACTCAGCTACAAGAAGCCAGGAGGCCAACATCCCAGCGCTTCACCACGCCAAGCTTGCAGAGGTACATGCACGGCTCTGGGGGCTGGCCGGGAGGAAGGAGGGAGTCGGTCTTAGTGGGAAACCTTAGCAAGATCCTCAGAGTAACCAACCACCCTTCCCTCAGAAGCACAGGTCATTCGGTGTGGAACAGGAATTGATTTGGTGATCTCTCACTCCCCTCCCTGGAAGGAAAAACTTTAAATTCAGAATACTTACCCTGCATAAACCTTCTCTTTTCTCAGAGGAAAAGTATGCAGTACCGTCGGGGAGGAGGCTGAGAGCAGACCTACGGTATTTCAAGTACAGAGGAAAGAGAAAGGATAAGACTTATTGTCCAATTGGACCAAAATAAATTAATTAACGACTATAAAAAGAATTTAAACAGCCAGAATAGCAACATTCCCCATTGTTGTATGCCTCATTCATTTTGATCCCTTCCAATGCATTCCATCGTTATCATGTAAAAAATCTGACATGTTCCTGTTTTACTGTGTTAGCACATTTTCTAATGTTCCTATTTCAATTCGTTGCATGGCAATATGTAAGTAACATACAGATATCATGTGGCAATTAGATACTGTGGATCATATACCGAGGCTCACGAGGACAAAAAAATGCATTTGTTTGGTATGAATAATAGGTTGAGAATTGAGAAATGGGGTGAAATACTAGGAGCTGACACACATCTAGTTGAGCATCCTGCTGCTGTACTGAGTCACACTGTAATCCATGTCATGGACCTGAATTGAGCCATTAGATGAGGGTGTGACAGAGTGTGTCAGGCACCTGGAAAAGCCATATCTTCACGGGGGTTTTAAATGCATCTTCCGTCTTTATAAATCGGAGGTGCATTGGAAGTTGGAGGCACCATATAGGATTTTCCACCTCGAGTTTTTAGCCTGAAGGACGGGGGCTTCAGCAGATTTGCACTTATGGGTTCTCAGGGTCTTTTTGTTGGCTAAAGCTGGCTGTGATGCATTTTCGGCCCGTAGCCTTAAATGCTCTAAAGACTATCAATATGTTCTTAAACAAAAATCTTTTATGTATAGTGTTAGAAATTGGGGTCTCTGGTTGGCAGGTTTGTACCCTGTCCAAGTAGGGATCCTTCTTTCTAGTTAGGGTGAGGGGATTTACACTTTTAAAATAACCCCTGCTCACTCCCTTTGCAGCTTGGCATGAGCAATCAGGCTTATCTCAGAGGCAACGTGTAAAGCACATAAAAGACAGTAATACAGTTAAAACACTACTTAAGGACACCACACTAGTTTTAGAAAAATAGCCAATATCTAACTGTGTAAAACAAGATAAAAATCATCAAAATCCAAAATAGAGTCACAAAGATATGAATATTGCAAGAATAAACTTAAAAGACAGTTCCTTGAAGTTTATAGCTCTGTCCGGGGAGTATCACAGTGTTGGGAACAATCAAATCCAACAGTTCAGGCTGACTGCGAGGTCGCCGGCCAGCTCTAGTGTCTGGAAGACCCAAAACATTACCATGGAAATGCAGGGCATTGTGACTCTTGCAATGAGCTCCGAAGAGGCGGCGTCGATGGCGTCGGCAGGCGCCGGTTCCTGAGGTTGGTGCAGGAGTTATCGAGCCCTTGAAGCTACACGCGTTGCAGATAGAACTCTGTAAGGTATGAAGTCAGGAGCGCTTGTGTATGCAGGCACCAGGGCAGCAGTGCTGCATGCAGTGCCCACAGGTCGTGGTGCAGGTATCAGCTCGGTGATGGCATCCAGTGACGTCAGTGAGACCATGGCTGTGGTGCAAAATGGGGCAGTGCTCATTGCGGTGCTGAAAAGTTGCGGTGCTAGAAGCGCTGTCCTCGATGCTGAAGCGCTGTCATTTGTAGACCCAAGGCTGTGGGGCAAAGTGGGCCAATGCGGTGTGCGGGGCCTGGGCACAGACAATGCACTTTACTAGGCACTTATCAGTAAATCAAATATGCCATTCAGGGAGGAACACAGGGCAGTTAAAAACTGTGCTCACAGTCACTGCAGTGGCAGGTTTGAGACACATTTGAAAGGGTACTTGTGCGGGTGGCACAATCTGTGCTGCAGGCCCACCAGTAGCATTTGACTTACAGGCCCTGGGCACGTACAGTGCACCTTACTAGGGACTTACCAGTAAATTGAATATGCCAATCATGGAGAAACAATCATACCACAATTTACAGTAGGAACACTTGGACTTGAGCAGTGATAACGTTCACTAAGGGCCATATGTATCAAGCCAATTTTTAGTCGCAATGCTGCGAATCGCAAAAAATAGCGTTTGCGACTAAAAATTCGCTATTCCCAATGTATGAAGCACAATCTCATAGCAAAATAAGGAATCGCTAAAATAGCGATTCCTTATGTTGTGAGACCCTGAATTCTGCGAATTTTCAAGCGATTCCTCATTTTGCGATTAGCAGATTTAGCGAAAATTGCAAATGGGGTAAACGCAAAATAAGGAATCGCAATGGAATGCATGAAAAAGTCGCAATTTGCGAATATACGAAATTCGCATTTTAGAGAATCGCAATAAACACCAAGTAGGAGCAGGTGGTAACCAGGTGCAAACTATATAAGGAGTCCCACAATGCAACAGACTTTTCTCCACAATGGCTGGGCTTTACGTGATAGCCAGGAGGCTGCGACTCAGAGCTGCTGCACAGAGGAGGAGACGCCAGGAGAGGATATTCCCTGAGCGCATTACCATCTTCCAGCGCACTGAGGAGGACATCCATACACACTACAGGCTGGATGAAGAGAGCATCCTTGATTTAATTGAGGAACTCAAACCCTTTCTTGAACACCCCACACGCATGACACACTCCATCCCCACCCACATCCAGGTCCTGTGCTCACTCCACCTCTTGGCATCTGGTAGTTTCCAGGGGGTGATTGCCTCTGTAGGAGGGGTGTCACAGAGTGCACCTTCGCGTTTTTTTCACGCATTCCTTGATGCCATGGTACAGAGGCTGCATCACCATATTCACTTCCCAAGCACCCCACTGGCACTAGACCAGACCAAACAGGACTTTTATCAAATAGCCCAATTTCCCCAAGTCATAGGATGCATAGATGGGACACATGTTGCAATATCCCCCCCTCCCAGAATGAGTACGTGTTCAGGAATCGCAAATCCTACCATTCCCTAAACATACAGGTGGTGTGTGATGTCAAACACATAATCACGGACATTGTCGGCAAATTCCCTGGCAGCACCCACGACTCTTTCATCTTCCACCACAGTGGGATACACCATAGACTCACAAATGGGGAGTTTGGCGAGGGCTATCTACTAGGTAAATACATTTGAACAGAGGCCACACTTGGTAAGGTTAGCATGTGCATGACAGTGTTTAACCATATACCTCCCACCCCACAGGTGACAGTGCGTATGTGGTCCGTGACTTCATACTGACGCCCTACCTGAATCCGGCCAATGCAGCGGAGCGGCGGTACAACAGGGCCAACATCGCAACAAGAGCAACCATTGAGAGGACATTTGGGATATTGAAAAGCAGATTCAGATGCCTTCACAAGTGGAGGGGCACTACAATACAGCACACAGACCTGTTGCAAGATAGTGGTAGCATGTGCCATGCTGCACAACATCGCCACCAGGAAAGGCACACTGGTGGAACTCAGTGAATCTGACACATCAGATGTGGAGGGGCCTGCTCTAGGACGCATGCCAGTCAGTGTACATGGTGCAGCTGCTGGGCGTCAGAGGCAGGATGAGATCACACGCAACTATTTTTAGGTAAGACAAAGTGACACAATGCTATATATCAGTTGTCAGGCTGTGTATTTTATTACTTAACATCAGGATTATTAACGTCACACGGGCTGAGTGATACACAATGCCCTTCAGAATGTCCTGCACATGTTCCTACACAGTGCAAATATCCCATCAGGGGAAAGTGTCCATGTGCAGTGGGTAGCTGCACCCATCTTGTGGTCCCATGTACATCTCCTCACTAACGGTGGTGGCAGGAGGAAGCCCCTGTTTCGGGAAGCACAGTGCCTCCCTCACTAGGGCCACTAGGCCTGGTGTTACGGCCACTACGGCGCCTCTCCATGGTGGGTGGGGGGTGGTGCTGCTCCGTACTGATAGGGCGTCCTCATCAGTAGGGGTCAGGACTCCTGCCCAGTAGTGCGTACTGCGCACAGCTCATCCACAGCCGTGGTGACCTGGAGTTGGGCCCTTGCCAAGTCCTGGCTATTATGCGCCACCTAGCGTTGCATGCAGATGCTGCGCCTAGCTAATACACTGGTGGCAGAGGACAGGCGGTTCATAGCCCAGATATACAAGTCCAGGCACTGCATCTCCCTATGCCGAGCAGCACGGTCGGCCCTGAGTTCAGCACACAATGCCTCCATGGCACATGTCATGTTCCTGAAGCCTGCCCTGACTTTCCTTTGGTGTGACTTGATGTTTTTTGCTTGCAGGTGCTTTACCTGCAACATGTTGAGCTCCAGGCCAGCAAACACGGACCCATACCCTGGATCTGCGCCACTGCTGGGAGCATGGGACCTGCGCCTGATTGGAACAGCTGCAATTGGTTTTGCACGTGGGCGCTGTTGTGGTTCTGGCTGTGTGGTATCAGTTTGGCCATCACCATCAGTGTCCTGGCCCTCATCCTCCAAGGGGGGTAGTGGACGCACAACATTCTGCCTGCAGTGCTTGGGTGGGTTCACTGGGCTAGGCTCGTCCTCAGATTCATCCTCCTGCGCAGCCGCTGGTCTTTTAGGGGAATTGCCCTGTCTCACACTTGCTGTTGGCAGTGTTGCAGGTTTTTTTTTTTTGTAAAGACAATTTATATTGGCAGTTAAATCCAAAACGAAAAAGATACAGATAGCAGGATGACGAGTCAGATACTGGCAATCAAGGATAATAATGCAGTTCGTAATGTACGCCATTTACAAAACAAACCCACAAACTTCACCACCCCCCATCCTCCCCAACCCTGTCAGTGCACCTTCCGTCCCTCCCAAATTAGCATATCGTCAGTGTAAAGTCACCCTCCAGTTGCCGCTGGATAAAAACAATCATGACAGGGAAACCGACAACCCCCTGCCCATGTCGTGTGTGCGTTAGCTACGTGTGTCTTTGGAAACGGGTTACCCTCCAGAGTGTTAGTCCTGCGCTGCAGCCCCTCCCTCTTCCTCGCTGGAGCTGCCCTCAGGTCGCTGGAGCGCCGCCACCAAAGCCTCCCATGCTCTGGCTACATCCAGGGCTTTGTCATTGTCTAAACGCCTGGCCTCTTGCATTCTAAGTGTACATTCAGCCCTCGCCCAGCGCTGAAGAGTGGCCCTCCATCGCAGGTAGCTGGGACCCTGGGTGGATTTCCAGTGCATGGTGATCTCTCGTTTGGCTAAAATCAGGCCCAAATCATAGAACTTACTAGTGACCCGTGTGCGGGGTGTGTGAGGGAACCACAGCAACAAACAGGTGCCCATATCCACCGCTATCTGCCGGTCCGTGACAGCATTCAGGCAAGCCAGCACCGCTTCCCAGTAACCAGTCAGCCCACCACAGGACCAAAACATATGCGCGAAGTCAGCCCCGGTTGTCCCACACCGCGGACAGAGCGATGACGCGCCCGCAAAATATTGCGAGATCTTAACGGGCGTCAGGTACGCGCGGTGCAGCGTAAAGAACTGGACCAACTGGAACCTGGCATTTCTAGTGCCCTTCCAGGCGCGGCGCACCAACTGCGGCCATGTTGTCTCGGGGATTGATCGCCCCAAATCATGTTCCCATTTGGCACGTAAGCCATCCATGGGCAGTAGGGTTTCAGTCGATAGCCTCCGATAGAGGCAAGTGATGGCCTTGAGCATACCGGCCGCCATGACCACATACTGGCAACCTGCTGATGTCGGTGGCTCGGCGAGCCCCCCCCTTCCAGTGTTTCTGAATACTGGCCACCAGAGCGGCGTGGAGCAAGTAGTCCCCTCTCGGGAGGTCATAGGATTTTTGCAACTCTTGGAATGTGAGCAGCGCACCGTCGCCATAGAGATCTCCAATCATGTGCAGTCCCAGGTCCTCCCAGGTCGCTAGCGCCGACCAGTCTCCTCCATGCGGGAGAGCCGTGCACATCCCCAACGGAATTTCAGGGGCATACGGGCGGGCGGCACCCGAGCGCCTGTGGCAACGGAGCCAACAACTACGGAGGGTACACTCCTCAAGTGTGAGCTGAGTCAGGTCCAGCTTCTGGCCCAGGATAATAAAAGAGATGATATGCCTGGGAAACAGCCTGCCCTGCATCCCCTCCGGACCCCGGAATTTCCGAGCCACCGCCTGGGTAAGCCACTGCAGTGGCGCTGCTAGGTAATACCATTAGAAATCCGGGACCACCAGCCCCCCATCCGCTCTAGGACGCATCAAAGTGGCCAGCGCAATCCACAGATGAACCCGGAGGTTAAAGAACGAAGTCTGCGGAAAACCGTCGCTGGAACCCAGAGTGGGAGGGTGCGGAACAGATACAGTAAGCGGGGGGAGCGCCACCATCTTTAATAACGCCACTCGCCCCGCAACCGACAAAGGCAGCGTCTGCCAAAAGCCCAAAAGCCCATGGAGCCCTGCAGATTCCCGATCGCTCTATTAACGTTACCCTCTAGGATAGCCAGTGAAGAGTGATAGATGCGCGTGCCCAGGTAGGGGTGGCAATGGTATTTCCAGCAAAGGTCCCCCTCCGGTTGGGGTTCGTCCTCCTTCGACGTTATCGGGAAAAGGCAAGACTTTCCCCAATTGACTCGCAGTCCCGAGAGGCGGCCAAAGTCGAGGAGCAAGCCCCTGGCACCATGAAGTGAACTGCCGGTATCTGCCAGAAACATCAGCAAGTCATCTACATAGAGGGAAATATAATGGGACTCACCTCGCAGCGACAGACCTTCATATGCTCGGCCCATCCGGGCATGAGCCGCCAGTGGCTCAATGGCCAGCGCGAATAATAGAGGGGACAGGGAGCAACCCTGTTGCGTCCCACGACCAACCCGGTATGCGGCCGAGATCGTAGCACCCGTCTTGACTCGAGCTGTGGCTGCAGTGTAAAGTAAGGCAGTCCACTTCACAAACCGCTCACCTAGTCCAAACGCCTCCAGTACACGGAGCAGGTATGGCCACTCCACACTGTCAAAGGCCTTTTCAATGTCGATCGAAAGCACAGCGGCCTCCGGGAGGTCCCCAACATCGCCGCCCATGACCCGAAACAGTCGTCGCACACAGGTGGCAGTGGTGCGTTGGGGAATGAAGCCCGCCTGATCGGGGTATACCAAAGCTCGCATATGTACAAGGAGCCGCGTCGCGAGGACCTTACTCAGAATCTTGTAGTCTGTGGTGAGCATGGAAGCGGGCGAAAGGCCGAGCGGGAGTTGGCGTCACCCCAACGCTTCAGTAAAGGTATCACTAGAGCCTCACGAGCAGTTGCAGGCAAATCCCCGGTATCCCAGGCCTCCTTGTAAACCGCCTGTAACCGCGGGAGCAACACATCTGCATAGGTCACGTAAAACTCAATTGGCAGACCATCCACGCCAGGGGTTTTGCGGCGAGCCATGTGTTTAATAGCTGCACGTAACTCCCCGTCAGTGATCTCCCCGCCTAAGTGGTCCACATGGTCCGGATCGAGCTGGGGAAGCCGTGCCGCAAGCAAGAAATCGTCAAGCTCCGCAGGTGCACTCGGCATTGTGCTCCTATAGTGGTGCTCATAATATGCGAAGAACTGGGCGTTGATCTCCGACTGAGTGTAGACCAGGTGCCCCTCCGGAGTAGCCAAAGCCACAACTGGAGTACCCCGAGTTCCAGAGTTAGCTAGCCAGGCTAGGAGGGAGCCCACCTTGTCGCGTTCAGCATGTGCCCTGACAAGAAACTCCTTGTAATCAATGCAGCGGAGCTTCTCCATTTGCAACGCAACTACCTCACGCGCGGCCGAGACAGCCCCGTGAGCGTCAGTATTTACATGACTGGTTCGCTCCTCCGCGCGCAAGCGATCCTCACTCAATGCAAGATCCTGCAGGAGGGTCTTGCGGGCCCCCGCGGTAGCAGAGATACAAACTCCTCGAATTACCGCCTTAAAGGTGTCCCACTCCATAACCTTGCTCGACGCCGTGCCCTCATTCGCAGTGAAATAGTTTTCCACCCCAGTGCGCACATCAGCCTTAAAAACCGCATCCTCCAGCGCCAGCGGGTTCAGCCGCCATGTGGGGATAGCTTGGCGCTGTCGAGTCCATTGGACCACCACCAAACAAGGGTTATGGTCAGATATCGTTTTGGCCAAGTACTCACTGTGGCGGACCAAACACTGAGCATCCGGCGAGCAGAGAATGCTGTCAAGTCGAACATGCAGAGCAAGCGGGGGGGAGTAAAAGGAAAAATCCCTCTCAATAGGGTGTTGTGTGCGCCATGCATCGACCAGGCCCCATCTACCCTGCCATTCTCGCCTGCTCTTCGCCAGCCTATGAGCCACTGACTGCGCTAGTGGTGGGTGTGATCTGTCTAATTCCACATCTAACACTGAGTTAAAATCCCCTCCAAGCATGACCGTGTTAGCCAATACCGCCGCCAGTTTCCCCGATAAGCGCGTGAAAAAGGCGGGCTGCTCTACATTTGGGACGTAAACGCTGCAAAGAGTCAAATCCCTCCCATCTAATCGGCCCTGCACTGCCACAAATCTCCCCTCCGGATCTACCATCGTCACCAAGGGCTGGAATGGAACCCCTGCCCTCACCCAGATTAAACCCCCCCGTGCAAAGGCTGAGTACATGGTATAAAAGAGCAGGCCCCTCCATCTGCGCTGCAAAGCCCGCCCCTCCGTCTGGTCAATGTGCGTTCCTTGCAGGAAAGCCACCTGGATCCCTCTGCGAACAAGATAGGCATGCACCTTATGACGTTTCAGCATGGAGTTCAGTCCCCGTATATTCCAAGCCACACATTTCAGCTCAGGTAGGGTCCCCATCCAAACAAACAAACACAGTCCTAGTTAGCGAGAGAACTCCAGGCGCACTGACAGTACCCCGAAACCTGAATCCCAAAACAACCCAACAAACCCACATCCCTCCCACCCCCAGAATAGGCACTAAACCGCAGAAAACCATCCAAATATAGAAATCCCAATGAAAACAGCCTCTGGTAACTACCAGAGTCTCACAGTAAGTGTGAGATCGGGGGGGGTCGGCACCACATCCCATGGATGGTGAGCTCACACATACCGGTAGCCCGGCCTCCCCCATTACTCCCTAGGTGTCCCCCATCCCTACTGTGTGTCAGCGGCAGGAGCCACGGAGCATACAAGGTATCAGCCCAACAACCCTCAGCCAGCCCGGGGCAGACCCTCCCAACCCCGCCTCGTTAGCATGAACCATAACAGCATGTACAATACCACATCAGGGGGGGTACAGGGGTCATTCGTCTAGCAAACCATCCGCCGTCCCACGGGTGACATGAGGCGCAGTGCCACCACCGCCCGAGCCCTCCGATGCCCCATCCTCAGAGCCCCTGCAGGAGCCCGATTCCGCCGGCGACATCGTCTCTGCTGTTCTGGAAATAGTGGAGACCGCCCTCAGGGCCTCCTTGCGTTCCAGTTCAGTTTGTGACACGGAGGGAGTCTGAGCAGCCGTCGGTCGCCTCCTGGGTCTCCTGGGCCCTTGACCGTTGCGGCCTCGGCACTGTGTCCCGCATCTCCCCAGGCGTCAGATAAGCATCCGCACCGGCCCTGTACTGTTCTAGCCAGTCCCACACCTCTTCAGGAGAATTATAGAAGGAGGATTTGCACTCCAGCATGATCCGCAGGCGGGCCGGGAACAAAAGAGAGTAGCGAATACCTTCCTCACGGAGAGCCCACTTGACTGCCAGGAAGGTGGAGCGCAGCCTCTGGACCTCCAGGGAATAATCAGGGTAGATAGAAACTTGGGCATTGTCTACTCGGTAAGGTCCCAGTGCCCGCGCCTTCTGCAAAATAATGTCCCGGTCCCTGAAGTGCACGAGGCGCGCCACCACTGGCCGAGGAGGCCGACCAACAGCAGGAGGGCGAGCCAGCACGCGGTGTGCGCGCTCCAGGGTGTAAAATGGCGTCAGGCCCTCCGGGACAACCACGTCTCGGAGCCAGGTTTCAAGGTAGCCCAACAAATCCGCTCCTTCAACTTTTTCAGGCAGACCTACCACGCGTATATTGTTACGGCGATTAGGCCCCTCCGCATCCTCCGCCCTCTTTTCAAGCAGGTGTACCCGCTGCTGCAGATCTCCCAAGGAAGCCTCCGACGCCTTGTGAGAGGGCTCCAGCGCGTCCAGCCGATCCTCAGTTTGCTTGACCCGGTCCGCCAGTTGGCCGTGGTCCGCGCACAGGAGCCCCAGGTTCGTGGACACCTGAGCGATGTCGTGGTGTAAGGCCTCTCTCGTGTCGGTGATGGCCTGCAGGATTTGATCTAGTTGGCTCTGCGGAAGGCCCGCCGTCGAGTCACCGGACGGGGCAGGATTTTGACCTCCCGATGTGTCCTCCGCAGGGTCAGGAGGCGGCTTCAGGCGCTTCCCCATGGTGGCAGTCGATTCCCAGCCGTGTGGGGCACCCCCAGAGGCAGATCCACCAGGAGCCCTCACTGAGCTGGTGGGCAAAATCTCAGTCCCACAACCCCAGGACCGCGTCCCGGGGCGTGCACGTGGCAGCGTCGCTGTGGTCCCCCGGGGCCAAGATCCCGCTCCCACACCCGATCAGGTGCGCCGTGCAGCCCAGGGTAGAGGCCGCAAGAAAGTTCCTAGGTCGAGCCGCCCCCCTCACAGGAGCGGGGGCAACTGGGCGCGCAGCCAGCAGTTGCCAGTTCACTTGTTCCCCAGAATGGCCCCGCTAGGCCCCCGTGTACTCCATTGGTGCTCCAACACCTCCCGCCAGTGCCAGCCGGCAGGCCCACACCTCAGCTCCCAAGCCGGAGAGGAGCGCGGTTCCACAGGTCGCAGCAGGCGATCCACGCCACCACAGGAGCCCGCAACGCTGTCCCTCCAGGTCTCCCGCGGCCGCTCGAGTCCACCAGTGCCACAATCCAGCCAATCAGCCCAAGCAATTCACCCCCACAAAGGCACGGGAGAGCCAGGCAGGTCCGGGGGCACACGCAGCTTCCAGGCCCCAGATGGCGGCCCGGCGAGGATCACGGGCAGCCAAGCGCCGAGTGCGCTGCTCCACCGCGGCAGGCGATCTACGCCATCACAGGAGCCCGCATCGCCGTCCCTCCGAGTCCCCCGCGGCCGCCCGAGCCCACCAATGCCACAGTCCAGCCAAACAGCCCAAGCGAGTCACCCCCACAGAGGCACGGGAGAGCCAGGGAGGTCCGGGGGCACTCGCAGCTTCCAGGTCCCAGATGGCGGCCCGGTGAGGATCGCGTGCGGCCAAGCGCCGAGTGCGCTGCTCCACTGTGGCCGCGTCTGCCGGGCCCCAGCAGTACCAGGAGGTGCAGGGTCTCCTCTGCTGAGTGTTCGCTCCACCGGGCACCAAGCAGGTCCTCCTCCGGTCGGTTGCAAAATCGGGACTTCGACCCCCACCGCAACTGGAGTCTGGGCTGCCCCCACCGCCAGGCGGCCAGCCAATTAATCGAGGCCGGGGATGAGGCCGGGCACGCAGGGCGCAGAAAGATGGCCGGCACTGCCCATAGGAGTCCGCCTGCGGCACGCCGTGTCTCCGCCGCCGGGCCGGCCCCGCCACTCCAGGCCGATCCTCGACGTTCAGAGCCAGGTAAGCGACCAATTTCAAGCAGTTAGGGACCCCAGGATAATAGTAAACAGGATAAAGAGGGAAGGTGGGTGCGGAGCGTAGGGCTCACGCGTCCATTCTCGCCAGCGGCCAAACCACGCCCCCGTTGGCAGTGTTGCAGTTGACGTAAAAGCACACCTTTAATTTCTGTTCTGACTTGCACTTGTAAAATATTACATATCACTATTTGGGGTTACATGTATCTTGTTTTTTCCTTTCATGATGTGCACAAGCATTTGGGGATTAGCTTGGTGTAAATGCACCACTGTTATGTGCATGTGACTACATTTCCCATAATGCATTGCAGTGTGTGCTTGTGTACCTGCACTTGCCTTCTAGTTTTGTTCTGCCCCTGGGTCGCTGCTGGGTGTGTGGGAGTAGTTGGGCGGGGTCAGGGGTGTGATGGCATGCCTCTTACTTTGTCCTGGTTCCTGGGGTGGGTCGGAGCTGTCCAGGTCGGCCGTGACTATGACGCTTTCTGTAAGTAGGGTTCCCTCCACCAGTTCCTCCAAAGGTGTTGAGTCAGTGGCAGTGGAGGTCCCTCCATCAGTCTTCCTGGCTTCACCCAAACTGGCAGCCACCTTCTCCTAAGAGCGCTTGCGCATATCGTACTAGCGCTTCCTTAAATCTTCCACACTCCAGTGTGTTACCCCAACAGCATTCACCTTTTGTTGGATGTCTGCCCAAATGCGCCTCTTCCTTGTCTCAGGCACCCTGAGAGATTTTTTCCCAAATAGCATTTCATGGCTTGTGACCATCTCTTGAATGAGCACTTCCAGCTCAGCCTCAGAGAATTTCTGTTTTCTTTTCCTCTGGTTGTCAGCTTGCTGCTGCTGGGGGATGTCCTTGCTGGGCATGTCTCCTGTGTCCTCCATTTTTTCAAACACTGCAAAGCTCCCTCTCCAACACTCCTTCTCTCTGTGAATCAGAAAGTCAGGTGCAGCATGGGTAGTCACACTTCCTGGTTGTGATGTCATCAAGCTGCACCTGAGTTTCCGATTATCAGATTTGCGAAATTCGCTATTTTGCGATTTTTCCCGTTAAGGAATCGCAATTTCGGACATCGCAAAAATTAGTGATTTTTTGGGAATCGCTATTTTTGTGCGATTAATTTCATACATACTGTTTTGCGATTCGCAAAAAATCGCTAGTTCAGAATCGCAAAACTGCAGCTTGATACTTATGGCCCATAGTCATTAAACCAGCAAAAACAGACTCCAGCACGGCATCAAAAACAGGAGGTCTGAATGCAAAAAGACAGAGGAAACACTCCAAAAGATGCCAGGTTTAAAGCACAGGCATCCAGTGGAGTCTTTTACAGCTGCTGACACAGAGCTCCGTATGGGGAGATGTAACACCAGTCTATCTGCTGCATGTACAACCATCTGAAGTTTGTATATCAGCTTTTTTGAGCACACTGCATATAGGCTGTTGCAATAGTTGTTTGTCTGTGTAATGAGGCCAAATGCTATGGTTTTCTAGGCAGAGCAGGGAAAGAATTGAATTATTTTTGGAGAGATTTAAACAGGTAGAAAACAAATTCCAATTACCCCACAGACATGAGGTTGAAAAGACAGTTTGGTGTCTAATTTGACTCCCGATTTCTTTATTACTGTGACCGTGAGACAGGGCAGAGTTTTGCCATCAACATATAGAAAAAAAAGAATTTGATTTTCCAAAGAAAAAGATTTAAGTTTTCTCTAAATTGCACTTGAGATGATTATTATGCTCCCACGAAATAACATTGGAAAGAAACTTTTATAAATTCAATTTAGGGTCCGTAGAAAACTATTTTTAGAGAGGATAAACTGGGTGTAATCGCGTAAAAAGTAGTTGTGATTCCATAGGAGTCAATTAGAGATATTAAAAAGGGTGGGACTAAGGGGTGACCTGTGCTTTACACGCCTCATGATCAATTTTTCTTTGGAAAAAAAATTCTCCTAGGACTGCCTAGTATCCCTGCCTTTTCTTTCTCATGCAAGAAAATGAGGTTTAAGCAACAAATCATTTCAAGTGTATATTGCTTTGTTACTCGTGAAATTTAGAATGTATATAGCTCCTTGTTCCCTTGAAAAGACTTCAAGGTGCTCCAATTTCCAATGAGTTCCTGGATTCCCTTTGGAAGGACATTGCCAGGTCCACCCAGAAGTGGGCTGACTCAGACTAGAGGCTGCAGTCGGTAAACCTGTGGGAGGAATGTGGTTAGGTTTAAGATGAGGGCAGGGCTGGACCACCCAGTTTTATATCTTTGGGAATTTCCCTGTTGGCCTAGCTCTAGTGGAGGCCGATTTCCGAAGGTGTGAGGTCTCTGTTTGAGTCTCTGAAATTTACTCCATCCTCCTGGGGTGGTTACTGCAGACAGATGCAAGAAAGAAAAGAAAGTGAGAGAGAAATAGAGGAAACGAGAGAGAGAGAGAAAGAGCAAGGGACAGAAAAAGAGAGAGAGTGAGATGGAGCACTAGGGAGACATGAGTGATGAACACCAGGCAAGGGGTTCTGTTCCAAAGCCCTTCCAGGCCCAAGCAGTAAAGTTACCAGTTGAAGAAGCACTTCATCCTCACATAGAGAAGAAAGAAAAAGAGGGGTTACTCATACACTCTTGAGGAGGAATAACCTTCTCACTTTTTTCACTATCTGCTACTCTCATTTGATGGGGATACAACCATTTTCAGTGATTTGCAATAAGGCAAAGGAAATGATAGACTTGTGGAAGGGAAATGCCTGGAGGAGTATCAAAAGTGTTTTCAACTCTCCAAATAAAATTGTATTTTGCTAGTTATGACTCTCCTATACACATACAAATGTCCATTTCTTTATTTCTCTAGTTTGGTGCCACCACCACGTGCTACCCTAAAGTGGCTTTACCTTGCCTTGCAGACAATGTTTGCAAAATGGTTGCAGTAAAGACTTAGGGACCCATTATAATGGCAGGTGGAGGCACCACCGCAACGCTGCTGGTGGCGAAAATGCCATTATCCACTTGCGAGCAGCGGTCCTCGTGTCCGCCATATTACAATGGGCAAACATTGCCCATTTCCACCCAACTGCAGTGGGACGTGAACCGCCATAAAAAATGCGCCTGCCACCGCGGCGGTGGGAGCCAATAGAGACCCACCACCAAGCGGAATGATGTCCTGACCACTGTACAAATCATGATGCACCAAACAGCCAGTCACACCGCAAGTGAGAAACCGCCCAACCCGAGAAGCACGACTGTGGAGCGCCAAACCACACCACCGGGTCCGCAATTGATCCAAGTCTACAAGTCTTCCGGGTGCTGTACCTGATACACTACTAGCAAGTTATGCACCATTGCGGACGACGCCACTGGTACGGAAACACACAACTCCGCACACAACCACAACACACACCTCCAGGGCTGATATACAGTCCTGTCCACATCAGACACCCTGGTGGGGACAGGAACACATCCACAAGTGTACCCAACCATGTTCTACCCGTCACTAAATCACCCCTCCGCATCCAGGTCACCCATCAACTGTGATATCAATGCAATGTCCCGCTCACGTCACAGCAGCGGTGAAGACGCAGGAAACCATGCGCACAATGTAGAAGGCAGTGCCAGTGCCAGGCATGGGCAGTCCACAAAGGTCATAGGGCCACCACTCCACCTTTCACACACCAGGCCCCCCACACCCATTAAGGGACATGCTATGTGCCCCTCATGTGCACCCCCATGCACAATAACAAGCAAGGTGAACCCACACACTACACCACACACCAACCAACCAGTGAGACAGTCACAGCAGGTGGTGCTGCATAGGAACACACAGCACAGAAGCTCAGGGCCAGGGCAACCCTCCCACCACACTCACACTACACTGTTGTCAAGCAAACTGAGTCCAATCACAAAATTAACACTCACAATGAATATGAACAACCACTTAACTGTGCACAGTGCCTGTCAAGTCACCCAGACACGCCACACACTGACACACAGCCACATACAAATATATGATGTCAGCAGTAAAGGAGGACAAGAAAATGGAAAAGCTAAAGTGAGATGTACACAAATGGAAGGCCAAGGAGCTAGCCACTAAGCATGTGTACATCAAATGCAAGAGAAGGAACATATCCCTTAGCCCACCAAATCACACATGGCTGGCACAGTGAGTGAAATGAAACCACAGTCACCTCTGTGCAACAACTCAGGGAGACATAGAGACAACCCATGCATAGGCACAGGGATGAAAGGAAGTCTCTGAAGTCAAACAATGTTCAGCCACACATATGTATCCAACTACTTGACAGGTGTATGTCAGCAGCACAACATACTTGGCCCATTGTTACACTCCATGATTGTCAAACACAAGTTGGATCCTTTACACATACCCTCCCACCAACCTCCCACTTGCAACATTCAACACCAGTGTCAAACACACAGAATGATGCTAATAATGTCTAGTCAATACACAGACAAACAATCACACTCCCTGGGGAGCATCCACAAACATCACACACACACGGAGGGATCGTGAACCAATGCTGGCACAAAAACAACAGCCAAACACAAAACTCACTCACAACATACACAGAAGTACAACAAGCACAGACCTGTGCAGTAAAACTAGGGAAAAGCAATGTGAGCCCAGACATAACAGAAGTACACAACGTCACAATCAGGAAGAATGAAGTACCTCAGCAAACACACATACAGCTCAATAATCACCCACAGATGCACAAGTCTGGGACACCCAGGTAAAAACAACATGAGCAGAGGACTGTGCAGCACAAACAGTTGAACTGCATATGATATATATATACATATCATATAATGATAGAGCGCGCGAGGCCACCCGACCAATAGTTTTCGCCGTTTCCGGCTTCAGGGCCCATATACTTTTCAAATCACCATATACATCGATCGGGTGACTTCACGAGCTCTACCAAGTTGGTGTGTGTATGTTCCCTGCTACCAATTTTCAGTGCACCCGACTTACCATCCACCGATGCGGGTGCCTAATGACCACAATGAATCAGGGAGCTAGCTGTAAAGGAAAGGCAACAAAATACAAATCCAACCAATAGCATTCAAATACTGTTTAAATGACCACGGACAACTGGAAGTTTTAAAATGTTTATCTAAAGTTCATTATTTTCTTGCATGAGGTACAATAAAACAAGGCAATCAATAACCAAGATAACGTAAAATATATATGCATAAAGAAATAATGACAGAGTAATCATCAAAGTACTAATAAATGTAACGAGAAAAGATACTATGCAAGTCAGTTTTATCTAAACAGGGATAGCCTAAGTGTGAGTGACTATAGGAGAGCTTATAATGAATAACACGCTTCACTTAAGGTGAAGGGGCCTTTGAACAATCTAGGCAACGAAGTTCTAGACCATATCAGGAAATGACACACTGCTATGCAAAATATAATTTCTAACAAATGAGAAGACATAGGAATAAACTTAGGGAAAATATAAATGACTTTCAATAGTTGCAGAAAGGCATGGAAAATATCACATATGCAATGTTGAACTTTATTAAAGCAAAAGTTAGAAATTCAGAAGGTGCAAAAATTTCAAGAGGTTCAGAGCAATATTTACCTAGAAAGGTGTGGAAACCAAACCCTGGCCACGGGTCAGTTAAGGACAGGAAACCCTCAAGGAAGGATACCCCTCAAAGGACAGCAGGTGCAGAATGGACACCCAGGATAGGACAGGATACCCTCGGAATAGGAATCAGGACAGGACCCTCAGGACAGGACAGCAAACCCTCAGGACAGGACCCTCTTCAGGACAGGACCGGAACCCACAGTTCGGAAGCAACGCCTGCGCTCCACCCGCTCTGCAGCTATCGATCAAGACCCCGATTGGGTCAGCGAACTCCCAGCTAAGTGCTTTGCCAGCACTTTAAGGTTCAGTAGAACCTTAGCCTATGGTCAAATTCGGACAGAGTGCTCCGCAGCGCTCTGTATCTTCAGTCACCTATTGAGTGCGTTGGGTCAGTGACAGGTCAGCTAAACCAGACAAGTCGGACGGTTCACTAGGTGAACCCAGGGTAGATATACAGTTTGGGGACAGTGTACCACCTCCCAATGTTGCAAAGTGTCAGAATCCCTCAATTTCGATTGGTCCTAAAGTAGGATTTGGGTAACACACCAATCACAATACACGATTTGAAGCCTTCATTAACATATTTGGGTACCGCCTAGCAGGTTTGGGGTTCTCATGAGAACTGTGCAGAATATTAACATTGTAACACATGAGGAGCAACATTCGCCGTTCTCGTAGCGCAGAAGTGGCTTTCCCAGGCGCATCTTGACTGTGGCTGCCAGCTGGCTGAGTTCCACTGTCCAAAGTGGCCACCTTTCAATGCTCCCTGGTCATGCGCAGAAGAGACCGTCAATATGGCTCCCAATCAGTTTGGACCCCCATTCCCCGCGGTACATGAAAAGTAAGCGAAAACAAATTAATACATAATAATGTCATTATGAAAACACATCACAGGGTTTGTACCTTTAACTCATCATCAAGAAATAAACTTATTGCACCTAAATGTTAGCTACATTGATACGGGCACAAGAGCAGTGGCACGAGCAGTACCACATGATAAGCACAGCTATGAATTACGCATGCGCATAACTTTCCCTCCACTTCTGCAGACGCGTCAGGACACGTGAGTGTGGCTGACGCATGCGCAGTAACTAAAATACAAGCGGCGGCCATATTAGAGGACACGGATTAAATTCATTAGAAATACACATAGGCAAGCTTCGGGAACTTTGCTTAAACAAAATAAATGTTAGTAAAACATACTTTTTGTTACCTTATTACACATAAACGAGGTTCTTGACTTCGGCAAGCCGCAAAATATGCGAAGCTTTGCTTCATCAATCCCCTCTTTGATGATATTTACTATCATCACAAATTATAATGGAACCAGATGCCAACTTTCTTTCATACTTTATAAAGTTCTATTTCTTCCAGCAGCCGTTCTAACTTTTCTCTCTCAGTTTTAGCAGGGTGAGAAGTCTTCACCTTTTTGTATATCTGATCATTCACCTCCTCTAATTCAATCTCATCCACACTTCGTTTCACTCCTCTTGCATTTACCTCGTGCTTTTTGGTGCGCTTGCGGTATTTACAGCATAAGAAAATGGAAAGTATAATAAGACCTATAATACCAATTGGCATCAGAATTTTGAATAATAAGCTTTTACCTATGCTAGCAAGCCAATGACCTACATTTGAGAGACCATCTACCAGTCTCTTCCAGGCACTATCAACCTCGAGTGGTTTGAGTTCCTTTGCCAAATTAGTAATGTTTTTCACATATCTTTTGATCTGTACACTTTTATCCGGAATATAAGTGCAACAATGTTGCGCCTTCAACATCCAGCAGACTCCGCCCTCTTTCGCTAATAAGGTGTCAAGAGCAAGTCGATTTTGTAAAACCATTGATCTGATCGCAACCATTTCGGTATTGACCAGCAGAAATCCATGAGCTGTTTCAGTAGACAGCACATCTACTATAGTAGACAATTTGCAAATTCTGTGAGTGTTCAGAACCACTCCCACTCCAGGTATCAGTGCACTGAAAATACTACCCATAATTTCACCTATACTTTCTCTTTTACTACGCACTGAGCCATTAGTATCTTCATTGCTTCCAGTTTTTCCATTCACATGGTATATTTTCGGGAAGACAATGCCAAAGTAGCAGCTTCCATACCAGTGATCCGGCAATTTGAAATAAGCCTTGTCCCCACAAATATAATAAATTCCAGGAAACACAGGCTCTGACCCATTTTTGAAACCCCAACCTCCAATTACCTTGTAATTATGTTCGCATTCACTGGAACCAATGAAAACATTATTATAATAGCTAGTCTTCTCGCGATGAAGACATAGCTTGCCTTTCTTTTCAAAATCCAGCAACAGAGCAGGACCCGCTCCACCAGATGAGGTGCCTTCCATGTTCTCTGCCCACTTTGGCTTTTTCTGACTTTCGTCATTAGCCTTCTTCTGAATTTTAATTCTCCTTTTCTCTGCCATGTTCAGGAACATCTTTTCCTGCTCACGCAAAGAACAAGTCAAGTTATCTCTGTGTGCGTCTGCTATGTCAATGTTACCTATAGTCAGAAAGTAGTCTCCCATATATCTTATGGTGTCAGTTTTGGTATGTACAGGATTCAAGTTCCCACGTATAGGAAGTTCAGAAAAAATCACGTCATTGTTAGAGTAATAGTACTGTAACGGTCCTCTTTTATAAAATAAACTAGCTAAAATGCTACAGGAGATTCCATATGTCAATGGCAGATGATGGTATGTCACGCCCTCAGCCACCGAAGTAGGTAGCTTCATGCAGACATAGCAATCTTCAATTTCCATAATCTCTACATAGTGTATTAACAAGTTTGCGAAAACATTTAAGTGTGTCCTGTTCTTCATTCCATGATAATGTAGTCCTCCCTCACCTGATGCTTCTAAGTTCTGTTTTGTTTGTCTCAAAGCTCTTTCATGTCGTGCTACACTCTGTGTTGTTAGCTCCTCATTGTCAGTATTTACAACTTCAGTAGGGACAATGTTAGTATCTTTACTTACAGCAAAGGGAATGAAAATTGTTAATCCTATCCAAATAACTATCAGTACTACTACACTACATATACACACCTTGCAACACGTCTTAAAACGGCTGCAACTAGGTCTACCATTCACTGTTGAATCAGACATTTTGGCTCAGAAGGAGTCTCTCGAACCCCTCTTTTTGGCTTTACACAATTAGCTTACTTTGTGCAAATTCACGGTGGTTCGTCTTCCTCTTCAGCTGAGTACTCTGGGACGGGTTCTCCGTCGCTCACGTCAGTTATATCAAGATCTTCAAGCTCCTCCAAAACCAGTGTCCATTCAGGAGACTTGTACTTTTTGTTTTGTCTTTTTATTCGTTCACTCCTTCTTTTGGAAGAGTCTTCTTCTTGCTTTGCTATCCGAGCACTTCTTCTTGCTTCTGCACGTTTTTCTTCCACTGTCTTTATCCTAAGTCTCAATCTTTTTACAAACCTAGGCTCAAGGTTGTTTCTTTTCTTTAGTCTCTTAGTTGGTACTTGGACTTCACTTTCTTTTCTTATTCTCTTGTTCTCTTTATCTTGTGGTAATTCTTCTCCACTTTCTTCTCCTACTTCCCTTATCTGGCTAGTTCCAGGGCTAGCATCAAATTCTTCTGCCTGGTTGCTAATCTGGCCTTGTTCAGGAATATTTTGTTTTTGACTTTCGATTGTCTCTGTTTCTGTTTCTGTTTCCTGAACCCGTTCTTTTAACCCTCTCTGATCCTGTTCAAGCACTTCGATCTCTTGATTTTCTTCTGCTCGAACTATCACTCTATTTCTAGTCTCTCCCTTATCTGCATCAGGTGTTAGCGGTGGTGTATCGAATACCTGCTCTGTCCCTGTCTGACCTTCTCCTTCCTCAGTTTTGATGTGAATCTCAAGCGGCTGAGGTTCTTCGCCTGTGCCTTGCTTTTCCTGACTAGTCCACTCTCTACCTTCACTAAGTCGTTCTCTTGTTCTGATAGGATCTTCGGTCAGATCAATCATCGGTATCCATTCTTCTGGCCATATGCTTGGCAGCTCGTCTTCAGCTACTCCTGGCTCAGTTTCCTGGACCTCTTCCACAGGCGGGTTTCTTGGCAGTTCGTAGTCAACTACTCCTGTGCCAACGTCTGCTGTTCCTGCAACCTGACTGGTGCTGGGCTGCTCGTTGTCAGTTGCTTCTGGTCTGGCTCCTTCAGGGTCCTCTGCTGGTTGCCCTTCTTCTTCAAATCCTTTGTCTGGCAATACCTTCTGGGTGTGTCCAGCGTGGATCCACTGGGGAACACCTGCGACCTTCACTGCAGTGGTTGTTACCAGGATTACTTGGCGTTTCTTTCCCCACCTTGGTGCCAGACAGCTTGATCGAGTGTGCTTCTTTATTTTGACCCAGTCTCCTGGAACCAAGCTGTGGAGAGGAGTCGTTGGATTGAGGATGCCGTCGTCTCCAATCTGGCGAGAGATAGAACGCACTTGGTCACCCAATCTTCTGCAGTATTCAAGCACCAAATCATCAGTAATACTCAACAGTTTGCTTCCTGGCACCCATGCTTGCCTCATCACTCTTCCCATAATGATTTCATGGGGACTTAGGCCTGTCTTGCGGTCAGGAACACTTCTCAGTCCCATCAGGACCAGGGGCAGGGCCTTCACCCAGGTCATGCCAGTTGCATCAGTCAGCTTTGCTAGTCTGTTTTTGATAGTTCCATTTACTTGTTCCACTATTCCAGAAGCCTCTGGGTGGTATGCACAATGGAGTTTCTGCCTTATTCCAAAGGCCTTACACAGTTCAGCCAGTATTTCATTCTGGAAATGTCCACCCTTATCTGATTCAATAATGTATGGTATTCCGAATCTAGGTATCAGTTCTTTTAGTAAACACTTCGCTACTGTCAGTGCGTCACTTTGAGGAGTAGGGTAAGCTTCTACCCATTTTGAAAATACGCAAACAATGACAAGGACATATCGTTTCCCTTCACAACGGGGCATGGTGATGAAATCAATCTGTATCCTTATAAAGGGACCCCCTGATCTCCCAATCCTGCTCAGTTCAACCATTGTCCTCTTGCCTGGGTTCATTTGTTGACATGACAGGCACCTCTGGCAGAGGGACTCTGCTACCTTCCTGAACTTTTTACTGTACCAAGTCTGTTGAAATACCAGAATCATGGCATCCCTACCAATGTGTGATCCTTCATGTATTAATCTTGCCATTGTGCCAAGCAAGTGTCGGGGTAACACAGGCATACCAGTTGGGCCCAAAATTACACCATCCACACGTCTCGGTCTACACCCATCCTCCTTCCATTTCTCTCTTTCTTGCCAAGGAGCCGATTCCTGCCACTCTCTCACTTCATCCCACGTAGGCACTTCTTCAAACACCTGAAGCTGGCAGCTGGTTCCTGGCCCCCCTCGTTTTGGATTTACAATATACCGATCTTTGGCACACCATTGGGCCACTCGATCAGCATAATCGTTTCCCAGTGATACTTTGTCCATGCTCCTTTGATGAGCAGTACATTTTACCACTGCCAGTTCTTTGGGCAACTGGATGGCCTCTAAAAGGTCATGAACAACCTTTGCATTCCGAATGGGAGTACCTGAGGAAGTCATGAATTCCCTTTGTAGCCATAATTGGCCAAAGTCATGCACAACTCCATAACAGTACTGACTGTCAGTATACACTGTTATGCGTAAGTCCTTCCCAATTTTGCAAGCCTTTATCATGGCTATCAATTCGGCTACTTGTGCAGACTTGATGTTATATAGGTAACCTGCTTCTTCAATTTTGGTGAAAGACACTACTGCATAAGCAGCACTCAAGCCTCCTAGTTCATGTCTTAGACAGGAACCATCCACAAATAGTTCTTTATCATGCTCAGGCAATGGTACTTCTTTTATGTCTGGGCGTGGCTTAGTACTGAACTCTGTCAGGTCAATACAATCATGTTCATCATCATCCCCACCTTCTATTTCCAAGGGGTCGGGGAGTAAGGTGGCAGGGTTCAGAATACCGCACCTAACAATGCTTACATTTGCTGCACCCACAAGAATCCTCTCGTATTTAGTCAGCCGACTAGGGGTGAGATACTGTGTTTTAGTTCTGGTCAATAGAATTACCACTCCATGTGAAACATACACGGTCACAGGATGTCCCATGACAATGGACTCACTCTGTTCCAAACTTGCACAGGTAGCAGCTACTGCTTTCAGACAGCCTGGTAACCCAGCAGCTACTGGGTCCAAAGTGGCAGAGAAATAAGCCACAGGCCTTCTGGTCGTGCCATGTTCTTGAGTCAGGACTGACAATGCGCAATTATCGCGAGTGTCACAGAAAAGGGCAAACTCTTTGGAATAATCTGGCATTCCCAACGCAGGGGCTGTACACAGACAGTTTTTCAGTCTTGTGAAAGCCATTAGACTTTCATCGTCCCACTCTACAACATCTGGCATTCCTCTCGTGGTCATTTTTATCAAGGGCCTGGCTAAGGCTGCAAATCCCAGAATCCACTGTCTGCAGTACCCTAATACCCCCAGGAACATTCTGACATCTTTTTGAGTACGGGGCAACTGCATCTTTTGAATTATTCTCACTCTTTCTGATGTGACTTTTCTGACACCCTTTTCTATCTGGTGTCCTAGATATTTTACTGATTTCGCACAGAACTGTAGTTTGTCAGGGGCCACTTTATGCCCTTTCTCACACAGATGATTTAGGAGGGCAATGGTGTCAACTACACAGTCCCTGTGACTTTTAGACGCCAGTAGAAGGTCGTCTATGTACTGTACTAACACAGAGTTCCCAGGTAAAATCAAAGTCTCTAGACATTTTTTCAAGATCTGATTAAAGATAGAGGGGCTCTCTGTATACCCTTGAGGGACCCGGCTCCAACAATACACGTGACCCTCGAAGGCAAATGAGAAAAGAAATTTTCTGTCGGGGTGCAGGGGTATCGAAAAGAATGCATGACATAAATCAATCACAGTGAACCATTCAGCATCCCAAGGAATCTGGTACAATATCACTGCAGGGTTCGGGACAATAGGGCAGCAAGGAACTACAATTTTGTTAACCTTTCTCAGGTCCTGCACTACCCTATACTTGCCACTAGGCTTTTTGATGCCCATAATCGGTGAGTTGCATGGGCTGCTCATCACTTCCTGTATGATGTTTCCTTCTAATAATTTTTGTATTTCCAGAGTGACACCTGCTTTCACTTCAGCATTCATTCGGTAAGGCCTAGTGTTAGGATATACTGCGCTGTCCTTGATGGCTATTTGTATGGGGTCCACATCTTTCATCAACCCCACATCTTTTCCAGTAAAATCCCACACCTCTGGCTTTACGGCTTCCTGGAGTTCTTGGGGCAAGTCCTGCAGGGTCAATCTTTTAATTTCTGAGTCAGGTCTAAGCAACAATAATTTATAAATGCCATCTTCATCCGGGGTCTGTATTTCAACACCTTTTGGTGTGCAAAAGATGGTACAGTTCATTTTGCACAGTAAATCACGACCCAGTAGATTCACTGGACTGGTGTCACAGACGACAAATCTATGCATCTGTTTAAAATTTCCAATTGAAATCTCCATTGGTTCGGTAACAGGAGTACTAATCAATTGATTAGATACACCCACTACTTGGATATTTTCTCCCGAGAGGGGTAGGTTTGGAACGTCCACTGTTCTTACAGTAGAACGGGTAGCGCCAGTGTCCAACAGAAAGGTGACATCATTTCCGTCAACCTTTCCTTCAATATATGGTCCAGACTGGTCTACCGGCAAGGAAGCGCCAAGTACGCACTCCTCGTCCTCCCCTCTCAGGCCCCGTCAGTCCTGATCATTACAAAGGAAGGTATCATTCAGCAGATACTGCGAAGTTGCTGTATTTCTGTTCTCCCCGCTTTCCCAAACCTCTATCTCTTCATCTTCTGCCTGTCTTCCCCTGTATACCTGCTTGGGTGCTCGAGGCACCTGAACTGTTTTTACCTGGGGTTGAGTCTTTCTTGGTCTTTCTTTCTGCGTCTGTGGAGTTAAATCAGGAGTTTTTTCATTAACATCGACTAATTGAGGACACTCGTTTCGCCAGTGTCCAATTTCGCCGCACTGATGGCAGGGAAATTTCTTCATAGCCTCTTCCCTGCTAAATTTGGGCCGGGGCTTTCCTCCACCCCCTCCCCCAGGACCTTTGTTCTCAGCATTTTTAACCATGTTACTCAATTGTTTTTCCTGCTGTTCTGCGAGCTTCACCTGAGCCCACATCACCTTTTCCTTGAGGGCCTTTTTCTTTTCTGCCATCTCATCCTCGCAGTACTTAGCGTACCGCAGGACCTCATCCATTTTCTTAGTATGCCAACAGATTTTATTATCTTTTATCCACTGACAAATTTCAGGTCTTAAACCATTTACAAACCTGTAAATAAAGTGCGTCATATCCTTCAGGTCGATGTTATCAATACCGCTGTATGTTTTAAATACCTGCAATAACCTCTCATAGAAGGAGTGCACTGTCTCGTCCCTTTCCTGTATTGTCCTATCTATTTTTGTCCAATCAGTTTCCTTTGCGGGCACCTTTTCTTTCAAATGCTGAATTACCTGCTCATATTTTCGCATGACATCCTTTGATGGCTCTCCAGTTTCCTTGTTTCTGGGGTACTCCTCACTGGGCCAGTCTATGTTTATTTTACACTGGGTCCATAAATCTACTGGAACCACAATGTCGAAAAACCCATCCAGGTCTTTCCACAGACATTTCTGTACCTTCACGAACCTCTCCACCTGCCTGTACCAGTCAACTGGTTTCTCTCGTAATTTTGGAAAATCGTTCGTGAAGGACACAATATCCTGCCTAGACCAGGGGACATGCACATATTTCCCTCCTGGAACTTCGCGCATGGGGCATAACTGCTCAGGTTTTTCTACCTCTCTTAAAGCAAACTCAGGAGTCACTTGTCGGGAGCGAACCTCTTCTCTCTTTTTCGCCCACCTGCTTCTCCATCTTTCCACATCTCCCCATTTCTGCAGTACCCCCATTAATTCTTTAATCTGCAACTTCTTCCCTGCTACATTCAGGTGTTCTATATCTTTGTCTGAGAAGTCTGCTCTGTACGGTTTCTGTAAGGGCTTGGATTTTGAGATATCTACCCCCATACTAACTGCTGTTTCGGTCAGTTTTTCGTGGAGCACTCTGGTGTTCCTTGTAAAGCTTTTACATATGAACGACAATTCTTCTTCAGAGTAGGTATTCAATCGATCCAACCCCACATTTCCTGCCATTAATTCTTCTATTTCGACCCTCAGCTTGTAGAGGTCTAAAGGTTTTGTTTGCGGAGTCTGCTTCTCTAATTCACGACTCCAACTCTCAATTTCATCCGGAGTTACCAGAGAGACATTCCTAGTACCTGTTGCTGTCTCTAATTTAATTTCTTTTGTATTAAAAGGGTTATGCCTCTGCTGTATTCCCTTTCCAGTCTGTTTGTTTGGTAATTCCAAGAACGCAACTTCAGACTCGCACTCACTGGACTGATCATCTATGATGATCGGTTCCTGTCTCGGGGTTGCCATGACTGGGGTCATAACTGGAGTAATCGGATTTCCCTGACCATTTCCGTATAACGGGACCACCGGTCCAATAGTTACTGGAATAGTCAATGCCTCAGGACTGGTATTTAACTGGGAGATTTTCTGAATTATTTCTGTCCTTTGTCTAGCTAGAGCCTCTTGCTCCTTTTCCACTAGTACCCTTCTTAAAGTCGTGTCATGTAATATCTGTGGGGTCAATGGAGGAGTAAAACTCGGGGCAGTAGGATGCGTTTCACTTGGTCCTCCCCCATAATTAGGTTTCGGGAATAAAGTTCCAGTATTAAAGGACCTGCGCTCTTCCCCATATGGAGGTTGAACAAAAGGCAGTCCTGAATTCGATGGTTTCTCTTCACTTTCATACATGGGTCTGGGAAAAAAGATTTTCGTACGTGAATATTTTTCTTCTTGGCTCGCGGGCACTTTGGGATATATATCCCTTGTTTCCGCCGGTTCGGGTTTTTCAGGATAGGGCAATACTTGACCACCCCCTCCCAGTCCCAGGGACCTGTCTTCTTCCTTTAGGAAGTGGCGTCGGGGAACATCTCCTACACTGGAAGGTCAGGTTCCCTCATTGTAAGGTGGCGGACTTCTGGTACAGATGTCATCTATTAGTTCATCATCTGAATCCCCCAGGGCCCCCCAATGCTTACATTTTTCAGTACTTTTCTCACCCGCTCCAATGTTATGACATGCCGGCATCATGGGAAACAGACCCTCAACAATCATGCTCTGCCTCCACTGTTTCATCCTTTTATCCCTGGATTCCTGTTTCTGCCTGGGGTACCACTTGGTCAAACCCTTGTCCATTCGGGGTCTTTCTCTTTCAAAAGCCTCAATCTCCCATTCCTCTAATGCCTCATACTGCGTTAGTCTCGGTCTGGGATGCAGTTCATTCATTCGGGTTCTTAAATTAAATAAGATCCTACCATTGAAAGTACCATCTAACGGAAAAGCCAATACTCCGTCATCTTTTGTGTACTTCACCCAATTCTCCAGCCACACACAGGTATTGTACCCTCGGTCAAACATCATGAATGAGGCGGGAGTATTGGGTGCTGGGACAAGAACACCTTCCCTAGATTTAATCGGTTTGTCCGTTTTAAAATAATTTTTCACCTTACTTACAAGGGACATTTTTCTCTTGGTTCCGTACATAATATCGTATCTATTAGTCTTCCACTGATCCCTTTCAAACCCTAGGTGCCTTGGATCAGGTCGAGTTCCTGTAGTCTGCGAGTGCCACATACGACTTCTGCGCTAACTTTGTTTACAAACTACCTCCAATCAGAACGCGCTTCAGAAATTCGTGCAACCAATGGGTGCGCGACACTAAATAAGCTCCTCCAATGGGTGCGCGGCCCCTTCGTGGGACAGTTCCCACGCTCCGGCGCTCACCCCTCCTTTACAATTCCAGCTCCGCTACCCGCCCGCTGCTTCTACCAATCCCAGCGCGGCACAGAGTGACGTCAGAGGCGCTTCGCGACTGACTCCCTCCCTTCACAAGGTAACGGAAACTTTCTTTCTTTTAAAGTGCTCAGTGCTTGGTTAATTTACAACAAATACACATTCGCCACAGTGCTCAAGTGTCTAGACAGAGAAAGAATTGTTTTACTGCAAGTAAACTACTTCCATTTACTTTTCACTCGCTGCGGGCAGATCTCTTCCGCCTACCCTTCACTCTAGCATCGGTGAACCTGTTATTCCCCTAAACTCATCAACTTCTTTCCGGGATATATTCCGAGTTTAAGGTTTCTCAGCGGACCCCTCTGCTTTCACGCTAGCTCCGAGGAACCTGCTACTCTTCCGATGTGACCCTTACTAGGTTACGCCACTATGGGAATTTTGCCAATGAACCCCGTTACTGTCATTTATTCACACATGTATTCAGAAAACCCTAGTTAGTGCTTCCCGGTTATCCTAACCTGCACCTAACTTTCCTCGAACCTGTGACCTCAGGACAATGGATTCTATTCACCACTTGCCCTTTCAATTCCCCGGGGAGTTCGGACAACATACAACTAAACGATTGACAATTGCATGGATTAGTACATATAACAATATAAGAACAAGAATAATGGCAATACAGTAATTCATGAATTTCAGCAGCGTATTCACAAGAGAGTGATCAGTTCCCTCAGAACAGCCGCTCTTATAGCAGCATTAATATAATAGCAGCTTCCGACTTAACTAGTCCAACTAATCCCTGCCTTACTCTCAACTAGTCCCTAACCATCCTCTAGCTACCAGAAAACTGATAGAGCGCGCGAGGCCACCCGACCAATAGTTTTCGCCGTTTCCGGCTTCAGGGCCCATATACTTTTCAAATCACCATATACATCGATCGGGTGACTTCACGAGCTCTACCAAGTTGGTGTGTGTATGTTCCCTGCTACCAATTTTCAGTGCACCCGACTTACCATCCACCGATGCGGGTGCCTAATGACCACAATGAATCAGGGAGCTAGCTGTAAAGGAAAGGCAACAAAATACAAATCCAACCAATAGCATTCAAATACTGTTTAAATGACCACGGACAACTGGAAGTTTTAAAATGTTTATCTAAAGTTCATTATTTTCTTGCATGAGGTACAATAAAACAAGGCAATCAATAACCAAGATAACGTAAAATATATATGCATAAAGAAATAATGACAGAGTAATCATCAAAGTACTAATAAATGTAACGAGAAAAGATACTATGCAAGTCAGTTTTATCTAAACAGGGATAGCCTAAGTGTGAGTGACTATAGGAGAGCTTATAATGAATAACACGCTTCACTTAAGGTGAAGGGGCCTTTGAACAATCTAGGCAACGAAGTTCTAGACCATATCAGGAAATGACACACTGCTATGCAAAATATAATTTCTAACAAATGAGAAGACATAGGAATAAACTTAGGGAAAATATAAATGACTTTCAATAGTTGCAGAAAGGCATGGAAAATATCACATATGCAATGTTGAACTTTATTAAAGCAAAAGTTAGAAATTCAGAAGGTGCAAAAATTTCAAGAGGTTCAGAGCAATATTTACCTAGAAAGGTGTGGAAACCAAACCCTGGCCACGGGTCAGTTAAGGACAGGAAACCCTCAAGGAAGGATACCCCTCAAAGGACAGCAGGTGCAGAATGGACACCCAGGATAGGACAGGATACCCTCGGAATAGGAATCAGGACAGGACCCTCAGGACAGGACAGCAAACCCTCAGGACAGGACCCTCTTCAGGACAGGACCGGAACCCACAGTTCGGAAGCAACGCCTGCGCTCCACCCGCTCTGCAGCTATCGATCAAGACCCCGATTGGGTCAGCGAACTCCCAGCTAAGTGCTTTGCCAGCACTTTAAGGTTCAGTAGAACCTTAGCCTATGGTCAAATTCGGACAGAGTGCTCCGCAGCGCTCTGTATCTTCAGTCACCTATTGAGTGCGTTGGGTCAGTGACAGGTCAGCTAAACCAGACAAGTCGGACGGTTCACTAGGTGAACCCAGGGTAGATATACAGTTTGGGGACAGTGTACCACCTCCCAATGTTGCAAAGTGTCAGAATCCCTCAATTTCGATTGGTCCTAAAGTAGGATTTGGGTAACACACCAATCACAATACACGATTTGAAGCCTTCATTAACATATTTGGGTACCGCCTAGCAGGTTTGGGGTTCTCATGAGAACTGTGCAGAATATTAACATTGTAACACATGAGGAGCAACATTCGCCGTTCTCGTAGCGCAGAAGTGGCTTTCCCAGGCGCATCTTGACTGTGGCTGCCAGCTGGCTGAGTTCCACTGTCCAAAGTGGCCACCTTTCAATGCTCCCTGGTCATGCGCAGAAGAGACCGTCAATATGGCTCCCAATCAGTTTGGACCCCCATTCCCCGCGGTACATGAAAAGTAAGCGAAAACAAATTAATACATAATAATGTCATTATGAAAACACATCACAGGGTTTGTACCTTTAACTCATCATCAAGAAATAAACTTATTGCACCTAAATGTTAGCTACATTGATACGGGCACAAGAGCAGTGGCACGAGCAGTACCACATGATAAGCACAGCTATGAATTACGCATGCGCATAACTTTCCCTCCACTTCTGCAGACGCGTCAGGACACGTGAGTGTGGCTGACGCATGCGCAGTAACTAAAATACATGCGGCGGCCATATTAGAGGACACGGATTAAATTCATTAGAAATACACATAGGCAAGCTTCGGGAACTTTGCTTAAACAAAATAAATGTTAGTAAAACATACTTTTTGTTACCTTATTACACATAAACGAGGTTCTTGACTTCGGCAAGCCGCAAAATATGCGAAGCTTTGCTTCATCAGGCAACCATGGCTGTAAAATAGTACAAGAAAATCTCATATAGCCAATCAGCACCACAAAGCAAAGTGTAACAAATAAAGTGGTGGGGAGGCACATACTCTGGCAAACCAAGGGGACAGCTGACATAAGAGTGAAGTGGTTTTTATGTCAGTAGTGGACATTTCTGGAGTGCCCCATACACAAATGGAGTGAACACTCAAAATGGGTAGGCATCAGAAGCACAGATAGGGGATGGTATGACTCCACAACCCACATGCCATACTGGAGCCAAAAAAGCCTCAAGTGACAGCAATGCATGAGAAAACACACCCACAATGTCAGTGTGGCTGAGCAGGTCTGCACAGTGAGCACAGACAGTATCACAACACATAGCTGATCAACAAACACACACAACACTGACTTGCCAGTCACATACTCTGCAAACTCACAACTGCCACCAACAACAAGTAGCTGTCTCCCAGAAGTGCAAGGACACACCACCACACTGCACAGTGCATGACCTACAATTCCCATAAGTACACACAATCACAAGCACAGGTCTGACTAATCAAACTAACAGGCATTCAACTCCTGGGTGACACATGTGTGCAGTTGCCATTGCAGGGGCATACACATCAAACTAATGACAAAGTCAACCCCTTCGCACTGCACACTGCACACGGCACCACCCAAGTGCACACATTGAAATTTACCCATGAGACTAGGATGACTGGCCATCACAAGATGACCATATACCAACACTGCACACACATCAAGAAAGTTCACACAGACATGATGGCCCTGGACAACCTTCCTGCAATCCTATGGATAGAATCCCACTTTGTGCTGGCAGTGCATGCAAACATGACATGTGTACAATTTAGCTAACCTGACCAAAGAATGATTATGACAACAGTAGTTTGTCACAAACCACCATCATTGCACCCCCAAGCCTCAGAGTCAAGAAGAACTGAAGTACCTGTCACCTCCGCAAAACCCTGAAAAAGTGGAACAAGCCATTGGCAATGTTGAAGTGGCATACAGAGCATGTGTCACATTAAACCATACTCACAGAGAAAACCCTTTATTTAGCGAGGACACTGACAAAGCAGAGTAACTGTCATTATTCATATATTACACAGCTAGGCACCAAAAGTAGACAAGAGCAAGGCCAGTGGTCAGTACAAAGTGCAGAGTAGGTACATGAGAAGCTGCACAGGGAATGGGCAACCAGCAGTGAGCATCAAGGCCAGTGGCCAGTCCAAGGTGCAGAATAAATACATGAGAAGCTGCAGAGGGAATGGGCAACCAGCCGTGAACATCAAGGCCAGTGGCCAGTCCAAGGTGCAGGGTAAGTACCTGAGAAACTGCACAGGGAATAGGCATACAGCAGTGAACAGCAAGGTCAGTGGCCAGTCCAAGGTGCAGAGTAGGTACATGAGATCCTGCAAGGGAATGGGCAAACAGCTGTGAACATCAACGCCAGTGGCCTGTCCAAGGTGCAGAGTAGGTACATGAGAAGCTGCACAGGGAATTGGCAAGCAGCAGTGAACAGAAAGGCCAGTGGTCAGTCCAAGGTGCAGAGTAGGTACATGAGAAGCTGCACAAGGAATGGGCAAACAGCAGTGAACAGCAAGGCCAGTGGCCAGTCCAAGGTGCAGAGTAGGTACATGAGAAGCTGCACAGGGAATGGGCAAACAGCAGTGAACATCAAGGTCAGTGGCCAGTCCAAGGTGCAGAGTAGGTACATGGGAAGCTGCACAGGGAATGGACAAACAGCAGTGAACATCAAAACCAGTGGACAGTCCTAGGTGCAGAGTACTTACATGAGATCCTGCACAGGGAATGGGCAAACAGTAGTGAACTTCAAGGCCAGTGGCCAGTCCAAGGTGCAGAGTAGGTACATGAGACCATGCACAGGGAATGGGTGAGACTCCCTGCCATGGTCAGCAACACAGTTAGGGGGATAACAATGGGCAGGTCAGGCACCACTGTGGGAAAGACAGGTGTGTGAGGGGGACTTTCATACAGACCTGGCTGTCAGTTGGACTGGGAGGTGGCTGAGTGTTGGGCCAGATGGAGGACTGGACTGGGGAGAGAGAGGCCCAGCTGAGGTAGAGGTATCAGTGGCCGGGTGGTTTGGTGGCACATGGAGGTGGAGTCATGCTGCCGTGAGATACAGTGTAGGTGGGAGAATGTGGAGGGGTGCCTTTCCACTTCTTCGGGATTCAACATTCTTTCCTTTCTTGGTAGGAGTGGGAGGTGGGGCAGACACAACAGGCACACTCTCCACCAAAGCTGCATCACGTGCAGCTGGTGGCCCCCCCTCTGGGGACATGCTGGATCCAGAGGTACTCTTGGCCTAGCCTTGCCTTTGCCCCTCCATCTCCTGTTTACCAGGTGTACCACCTACAATGCCCTCCTTACCCTGCTTCACAGGGTTGTGGATGGGAGGCTATGGGTGAATCTGCCTTGTCTCTTTTTATGTGGACCCTTATTAGGCATCAGCTTCTTAGCGGGCATGTCAACTGTCTGCTTGTCTTTGCAAGACAAATTTGGGACAGGAGAGTCCTTGACTGGGGATGCCTCTGAGGCATGTAAGGATGAGGCCTGCTTCTTGGCTTTATGCCCCTGAGTGTGGTTTAAAGGGCTTTAGTCTTTGCGCTCTGGGGTGGCTTTGGTATTTTGGGGGATGGTGTCTGCGCTCTGGACTACTTATGCTGCTGCTGTTGTGTACTATGTGTGCTGTATTTTGAGCCTGAGGTCTGTGATGTGTGGTCACTATCGTCAGATGTAGCCACTGGCAGGGGGGTGGCCAAAGGGACTGGAGCTGGACTCTGAGATTGTGCCAGTTGAATGGCTGCCATCACTGCGGAGGATAAAGACTTGACAGTCCGGTGTGGCCCACCCACGTCTGAATGAATGCCCTCCATGAAAGCAACGACTGGTGCCAAATTTTTGTTGTGGTCTAAGAAGGTGTTGACTCGAGTTGTCTGGCCCACACACAGTTGGCACAAAAGGTCCAAAGACTCAACACTGATGGCAGCAGCGGAGATAGGGGCAGGGGTAGCAGTGCCTGGGGTGAAGGACACCCTTCCCATTAGTGGAAGTAGGTGGGAGGGTGGGCACTGGACGCTGTGTGATGAAAGAGGAGGCAGAGTCTCTGCTCCCTGTGCCCGCAAATATAGATGCATCACCGCTAGCATTAAATGACGTTGAGGTTGGTGTCTCTGGGTGTGATTCCTCGCCAGTGGCCAGTGCAAGGTGCAGGGTAAGTACCTGAGAAACTGCACAGGGAATAGGCATACAGCAGTGAACAGCAAGGCCAGTGGCCAGTCCAAGGTGCAGAGTAGGTACATGAGATCCTGCAAGGGAATGAGCAAACAGCTGTGAACATCAACGCCAGTGGCCAGTCCAAGGTGCAGAGTAGGTACATGAGAAGCTGCACAGGGAATTGGCAAGCAGACTCCTGTCCCCCTCCGAGGCGCTGGTCACATCAGTGTCACTGTGCTCGTGTGTAGCAGTCGTGCTTGATGCCTCACCACTGGTGTCCGTCCCCTGTCCTTCTGTGCCCACGGGAGATGCTGCATGAGACAGAGATGTAGGGTCAGTTTAGTGGCATTAACACAAACATCATATGCAAGCAAAGCACAAAACAAGATGATGATATCCCCATGCTGCACACCACCCTGTGCAGTAATATTGTGCAACCTCAATTCAAAAATCAAATTTTGCCCATTATCATGCAATCGTGGCATAAGTGACCCATGTGATGACTACACAGCAAAATAGCCTGCTGGTGGCTCAGTGTAACCAGGCACACAGATCCCTCGGAGCACACGGTGTGCCCTGTAGAGGGAAAAGATGTACCTCCCAACATGTTGCCACTGTCACATCTGGAGGCAGCAGTAGTGGACAACACAGATACAGACTCCAAGATAACAGTCCACAATGTCCATGAGCTCATTCCATCCACCATGTCATACTTTGGGGCACAACTACAGTTGCACATTGGTGCCAGATGTGTAGTCCTCACAATTCTGACATCAGGCAATACACACATTGATGAAAGCACACTCAGATGATGCACACTGTTGTTCCCTTCCATGGGATGTCCCTTACTACCCCAATGCAGATGATGCCAGAAGGCCACGACTCTGAATGCAATGTCAAGGGATATTACTCCTATGACATGAGAACGTGTAGGTAGGGAAAATGCATGAAAGCTCCACCCAACACAGAGACCACTTGCAAGCAATTGCATCACACTAGCAACATCACAGAGACCAGCGCTGGCCCAGTCTGTGCACACATGCAGCCACACACAACTAAAGTCACCCTTCCCAGAATACTCATCCCCAGCTTGCTGTTCATGCTCCTTCAAACGTGCATCCAGCTCAGGCGGTGTCACAGCTAAGATGTGGGCCATTGGTGGTGTCATGCTCCTGCGCGCCAACTTTCCAGTCTGAGGGAGTAGCCGCAGCGTCATCTCTGCCACGTTTTTGCTCAGCTGGCAGATGTCATCCCACCTCATGTGACAGGGTGTGGGCTGTCAGTTGGAAACACGCAGAGCCCGCACCTTGCGTGCAATGGCCCTCCACACGGCCTTACGCTGGTGTACTTTGAGCTGCAGACATGGGAGACAAGAGGGGGGAAAATCAGTGACACTGGGTTATGTACCTCTATCTCTCAGAATAGGAGCATGATACTAACTTTCAAGCAGAGAAAATACAGCATCTCACAAATTAAGTTTTGGGCAGACTCACTTTGTCCAACACTGCACAGTCATCAATGTCCTTGCCCTGTGAATGCCTCACTGTGTCATGGAGTTCACATTGAGGGACATGATCTTATAATCTCACACCCTCTCACAAGGCCTGTCATGTGCAATCTACAGGGCTGCGATGGTTCTTTGATGGATAGTCTAGCAAAAACATGCATGTTTCGCTCTGTACATTCAGTGATGGGTCCTTGTCAGATTGGGCAGTGACTGTGCAGGCCAGATGGGCACACAATGAGGTCCTACATGGGGCATCAGAAATGTCACATGAAGGGAGGAATTGAGAGCGAAACAGTGCCTGCACATGTGAGTCAGTACACATGCTGGTGGAAATGGAAGGAGCTATGCACAAAAGTACTACAATCTGCTGTGTTATAGGTGATTTACCACCACGAGTGTCTCCCTCTGGTATTAAAGTCCTGAGCATGGGACTGACGAAACATGATGCAAATTTTGAGTCAGACACATTTCCATCAGTACCCTCTGGACTGAAACCCTTGCTAAGGCCACAGATGAGCCTGTGAAGAACACCAGGGACCCACACATCCATTCACACAGGCAATTTCTGTCCTGACTCCTGGATTACCAACTTGGTGCGGCACAGTATGCCTGAAGAAACAATACATGTCCCTCCAATTTTGATGTGCAGGCAGGGAAACGTGTGAAATAGGCTACACACCCCTTTCCCCTGGAGACAGCATGCTAGGCAGTGCATGACACCACCCCACCCTCTCAGGCACATACTGCAGTAGATCAACGTCATGTGTGTACTCCCTGCACTTTCATTTCCTCTCTGAAACACTTACCACGACATTTGGAGCACCATATAGCCTCCAATACTGTGGGAGCACCTCGTCCATCAGAATCTCTAGCTTCTCGTCCTCGGTGGTGAAGGGTCGGGCCCGGATCTCCTTAGTCCTGGACATCACTGGGTCCAGGAGACAGGAGCAGCAGCAATTGGGGGTGAGGTGTGTCAGGCAGCAGGCTCTGGAGACAGGAGCAGCAGCAGTTGGTGGTGTGGGGTGTTAGGCAGCAGGCTCTGGAGACAGGAGCAGCAGCAGTTGGCGGTGTGGGGTGTTAGGCAGCAGGCTCTGGAGACAGGAGCAGCAGCAGTTGGCGGTGAGGGGTGTCAGGCAGCAGGCTCTGGAGACAGGAGCAGCAGCAGTTGGTGGTGAGGGGTGTCAAGCAGCAGGCTCTGGAAGCTGTGGAAATGTGAGGCTCTCTCCCACACATATATAGCCCCCTGTGGCAGTTTCAGTGGTTCTAAGTTGCTGCAATTGGTGTTCAAGGTCAGCTTTTTTTAAATTCATCCAATTACCGGCTCCGCGGTGGCGGAGCACACCTACTGCTATTTTCAAAATTGCATTAGTTTACCGCCATTGCGGTTCCCATTGGCTGTAACGGATTTGCCATTGGCAGTGACACACCCCTGGTGCCAGGCGGTAGCTGTCACAGTATGGATGCCATACATTGCTAAGAATGACCGTGATTTTGGCGGCCAACCGCCATTTGGCAATACACGTATCATTATCACCACCGTGAGTGTGGCTTTGCCATTTGCAGTGACACACCGCTGGGGCCAGGCGGTAGCTACCACGATATGGGTGCCATACACTTGAGCCAATGACCGTGATTTGGGTGGTGATTTTTTCCTTGCTGCTGCCAAAAGCCACGAATCTTTTCCTGACCCTCGGTGCTTGTCGCGGACCCGCCCGCCTGTCTCCCGCTGCCCTGCCGCTCTCTTTCCACCTGGAGCGGGGCCGCCGAGTGGGGACCGGCGAGGGGCGAACTACGAATCCCAGACGCCCTAGCGGTGAGCCGCCTCACCTGTGAGCGCCAGGAGGCGCTTAAAAGAGTCACCAGCCCCACTGTGAGGGGGAACACCTTTTTTCCTTGCTGCTGCCAAAAGCCACGAATCTTTTCCTGACCCTCGGTGCTTGTCGCGGACCCGCCCGCCTGTCTCCCGCTGCCCTGCCGCTCTCTTTCCACCTGGAGCGGGGCCGCCGAGTGGAGACCGGCGAGGGGCGAATTACGAATCCCAGACGCCCTAGCGGTGAGCCGCCTCACCTGTGAGCGCCAGGAGGCGCTTAAAAGAGTCACCAGCACCGTCACGCGGGACGCCGGGCGAAGCCCGGGCCAAGGGCGGGCCCGTTTAAGCCTGTTCAAGACCGGGTAAGACTGGACTGGGCCACTCCATTAACATTTCTCCCCCGAGACTTTGCACCTTATTGTACCTATTTATTTACTTTATTTATTGTACGAACCTAATTTATGGTTGGTAATAGGGCTTTTTCCTAACCATTAGGTATATGTATTTTATTTATCTCCTTATATTATCGTCATTTGTCTTATAACTGTTGATATCTATTCTAAACCATGAGTACAAGGGGAAGCAGGAGCAAGACGGCCCAGGGGCTAGGCCAGATCACTGGACCGATCGACCAATTTATCACGAGGGCAAATGAGGCGATTGATCAGGGCATCATTCTCTTAGAAAGAAGAGTATCACAAGATTTGGCCACAGCGCGAAGGTCCTCAATGGGCCTATTGGCGCTAGCTAAAACTCCAATACAGTCAGGAGTAATTGGTCCACTTCTGCTGGAATTTCCTACAGATATTCACACTATCCCTAATAATGTAGACCTGTCTGCTTCACAACTATCGATGGAGTCAGAGATAAGGGAAGACTTAGAGAAAACCCCCGTCCTGGTCATGAGTCCAACTCAAATTGTACCCCCAACCCAATCAGAACCCTCGAACAACCAGGAAAAGGGGAGGAGGGAGGGAGCTATCCCGAAACAAAAAAGTGTTAGGAATAAGAATGAGCATAAACAACAGTCCATTAAAGCTCTTACAGAGAACCAAAGACCTCGTAATCGCCCTCCTAAACGTAATGCCGTAATTCCTACAAATACATCTATAGTTAACCTTTCTCCAACACCGCTAAACCTAGATGTTTCAGACAGGGAGGGGGGTGTGAGTAATATAAGTGAATCAAATAAGCAGCTACTAGCCAGCATTGGGGAGCTGATTAAGACTCATTTACTTCCAATAGAGCGAACATAAATGAATATCGAAAAACAAATAGCCAAGCTGTCTACTCACTCAAATAATTCGACTAAACAAAATACACTAGGAGTTACTAATGTGAGCGGCAATAAAGGTAATACCGCACAGAAACCTTTAGGGCCAATATTACAAACAAAAAACTCCTCAACTATGCCCAACCCACAAGATAAACCGAAAGTGGTTCAGGTTTCCACACAGATAATCAATGACACACCCAGAGGACCCTCCCAAGTAGACAAACAAAAGCCAATGCCACCTAAGACACCAGTATTACAACTGGAGGGAGACGAAAAAAAGGGAGGGAGGTACAGGCGGCCTATTAATCTCCCCCCAGAGGCAAGCTCTTTCACTGTGATCCTCACAGGGGTCCCAGAACTCACTGAAAACATGAGAGAATCCACCTGGTCTTTAACAAATAAAGTGCAGCAATGGCTTAGCACCAATAGACCCCTCCCCCCAACTGTAACAGCAGATTTTCAATGGTGCGTAGGGTACCTTGGATTGGTGAAACAAAGAAAAATATCCAGGGGGACTGTATCATTATAAATTTTGACGACCCTGGCACGGTCAAATACATTTGCTCATGGTCAACATTGGAGAAGAAGGGAGGTATTGACGCCAACCGTCTATCCTTCTTTTACCCTCCAATGTATGCCTATGACCAAGAACCCCCGTATAACTGGAATCAATGCCCTGAATGGAACTGGACCCAAGTAGACTCCCGAAACAGGAGAAGGGACTGGGAGACTTGGTCCTGGAACCCAAGAAGAGAGCAGCCATGCATGGAAGGATGGAGGGGAATACCAACTAGCAACCGATTTTCTTCTCTAGAAATGGTAGATTGACCACCACTAACCCTAAAATCCATTGAGATAGAAGTTGCATATCCCAGGACTCCTATAGCCCACAGGGAACCCCACACCCAAACAAATGAAAAGACCTATCACCTATCCAACCAAAATTTAGGGAAAAATAACAATGAGCTGTATATCGATCAAATATCCCCTAGATTGCACCTATCACCAATAAACGATACACCTGGGGGGCTGAACAATCAACCTAGTAAAAAGGGAGACGATGAATCCTCATTGAAAGGTACTCGAGACAATTCCCTAGCTCAGAGAGACAGAGCAGAAAAAAATGGGAGTTTAACTAAGCTAAAAGTGGGGCTAAATCAAACGTGGCTAAATCAAAATAATCTCAGGGAAAATATATCCATCGTAACATGGAACATCGCGGGACTCTCCAAAAAAGCCGTAGACCCAACCTTTTTGAACTTTGTTAATAACTTTGACTTAATATCTCTTCAGGAATGTTGGGACCTAGAGCCTACTAATTTAGATGGCTTCAGCACTAACTTTACTCCGGCTATTCAGACCAGTAAGGGTAGGAGTTCAGGCGGTCTCTGCCTGTATGCCTCAAACAGGGCAAACATAACACTAGAGAGTATGGACTCACCTCAAGATAAATACAAGAATAAACAAGCATTGGAAATGCAATAGGTCTCGCAATAGAATAGTTAGACATTTTTCTTTTTGCAAATGGAAGAGTGGCGTTGCGTGGATGAGTTGCGTTGCGTGGATGAGTGGCGTTGCGTGGATGAGTGGCGTGTGTGAGTGGCGTTGCGTGTGTGAGTGGCGTTGCGTGTGTGAGTGGCGTTGCGTATGTGAGTGGCGTAGCGTGTGTGAGTGGCGTTGCGTGTGTGAGTGGCGTTGCGTGTGTGAGTGGCGTTGCGTGTGTGAGTGGCGTTGCGTGGATGAGTGGGGTTGGAATGCAATAAGTATCGCATTAGAAAACTTGTAGTTATTGGTCTTGTAAATGACATAATTTTTTTTTTTTGCGATGTTAAAATTGCTATATTGATGGCTTTGTCATTTACAATGCCAATAGTTATAACGTTTGCAAATGTGACACCTATAGCATTTGGAATGCAACATGTTTAGTATTTACGTGACTTATATGGCAGCTCTGGTCGTTATGCTACATCTCTAGATAGTTTTATCTTCCGCAAATGTGACACCTATTGTAACACAATATGTGTTGTGAGGGTGAGTGAGGGTGAGGGGTTGAGGGTGAGGTGTTGAGGGTGAGGGGTTGAGGGTGAGTGAGGGTGAGGGTGAGTGAGGGTGAGGTGTTGAGGGTGAGGCGTTGAGGGTGAGTGAGGGTGAGGCTGAGGTGTTGAGGGTGAGTGAGGGTGAGGAGTTGAGGGTGAGTGAGGGTGAGGGTGAGTGAGTGTGAGGGGTTGAGGGTGAGTGAGGGTGAGGATGAGTGAGGGTGAGGGGTTCAGGGTGAGTGAGGGTGAGGGTGAGTGAGGGTGAGGCTGAGGGGTTGAGGGTAAGTGAGGGTGAGTGAAGGTGAGGCTGAGGGGTCGAGGGTAAGTGAGGGTGAGTGAGAGTGAGGGTGAGTGAGGGGTTGAGGGTGAACGGTTGAGGGTGAGTGAGGGTGAGGGTGAGGTGTTGAGGGTGAGTGAGGGTGAGGGTTTGAGAGTGAGTGAGGGTGAGGCGTTGAGGGTGAGTGAGGGTGAGGGTGAGTGTGGGTGAGGGTGAGTGAGGGTGAGTGAGGGTGAGTGAGGGTGAGGGTGAGTGAGGGTGAGTGAGGGTGAGGCTGAGTGAGGGTGAGGGGTTGAGGGTGAGTGAGGGTGAGGGGTTGAGGGTGAGTGAGGATGAGGGGTTGAGGGTGAGTGAGGGTGAGGGGTTGAGGCTGAGTGAGGGTGAGGGTGATTGAGGGAAAGGGGTTGAGGCTGAGTGAGGGTGAGGGTGAGGGTGAGGTGTTGAGGGTGAGTGAGGGTGAGGTGTTGAGGGTGAGTGAGGGTGAGGGTGAGTGTGGGTGAGGGTGAGTGAGGGTGAGGGTGAGTGAGGGTGAGTGAGGGTGAGTGAGGGTGAGTGAGTGTGAGTGAGGGTGGGGGTGAGTGAGGGTGAGTGAGTGTGAGTGAGGGTGAGGGTGAGTGAGGGTGAGGGTGAGTGAGGGTGAGTGAGGGCAAGGGTGAGTGAGGGTGAGTGAGGGTGAGGGGTTGAGGGAGGGTGAGGGTGAGGGTGAGGTGTTGAGGGTGAGTGAGGGTGAGGAGTTGAGGGTGACGGAGGTTGAGGGTGAGTGAGGGTGAGGGGTTGAGGCTGAGTGAGGGTGAGGGTGATTGAGGGTAAGGGGTTGAGGCTGAGTGAGGGTGAGGGTGAGGGGTTGAGGGTGAGTGAGGGTGAGGTGTTGAGGGTGAGTGAGGGTTTGTGTGGGTGAGGGTGAGTGAGGGTGAGGGTGAGTGAGGGTGAGTGAGTGTGAGTGAGGGTGGGGGTGAGTGAGTGAGGGTGAGTGAGTGTGAGTGAGGGTGAGGGTGAGTGAGGGTGAGGGTGAGTGAGGGTGAGTGAGGGCGAGGGTGAGTGAGGGTGAGTGAGGGTGAGGCTGAGGGGATGAGGGTGAGTGAGGGTGAGGGGTTGAGGGAGGGTGAGGGTGAGTGAGGGTGAGGGTGAGTGAGGGTGAGGAGTTGAGGGTGAGTGAGGCTGAGGGTGAGTGAGGGTGAGTGAGGGTAAGTGAGGGTGAGTGAGGGTGAGTGAGGGTGAGGGTGATTGAGAGTGAGTGAGGGTGAGGGGTTGAGGGTGAGTGAGGGTGAGGGGTTGAGGGTGAGTGAGGGTGAGGGGTTGAGGCTGAGTGAGGGTGAGGGTGATTGAGGGTAAGGGGTTGAGGGTGAGTGAGGGTGAGGGTGAGGGGTTGAGGGTGAGTGAGGGTGAGGTGTTGAGGGTGAGTGAGGGTGAGGGTGAGTGTGGGTGAGGGTGAGTGAGGGTGAGGGTGAGTGAGGGTGAGTGAGGGTGAGTGAGTGTGAGTGAGGGTGGGGGTGAGTGAGGGTGAGTGAGTGTGAGTGAGGGTGAGTGAGGGTGAGGGGTTGAGGGTGGTTGAGGGGTTGAGGGTGAGTGAGGGTGAGGGGTTGAGGGTGAGAGGGTGAAGGTGAGGGTGAGTGAGGGTGAGGGTGAGGGGTTGAGTGTGAGTGAGGGTGAGGGTGATTGAGGGTGAGGTGTTGAGGGTGAGTGAGGGTGAGGGTGAGTGAGGGTGAGGGTGATTGAGGGTGAGTGAGGGTGAGGGTGAGGGGTTGAGGGTGAGTGAGGGTGACTGAGGGTGAGTGATAGTGAGGGTGAGTGATGTGTTGAGGGTGAGGGGTTGAGGGTGAGTGAGGGGGAGGCTGAGGGGTTGAGGGTGAGTGAGGGTGAGGGGTTGAGGGTGAGTGAGGGTGAGGGTGAGTGAGGGTGAGGGGTTGAGGGTGAGTGAGGGTGAGGGTGAGTGAGGGTGAGTGAGGGTGAATGAGGGTGAGTGAGGGTGAGGGTGAGTGAGGGTGAGTGAGGGTGAGTGAGGGTGAGGGTGATTGAGGGTGAGTGAGGGTGAGGGTGAGGGTGAGTGAGGGTGAGGATGAGTGAGGGTGAGTGAGGGTGAGGGTGACTGAGGGTGATTGAGGGTGAGTGAGGGTGAGTGAGGGTGATGTGTTGAGGGTGATTGAGTGTTATTGAGGGTGAGGGGTTGATGTTGAATTTTTTTTTTTTTATTAAAATGTCGGACGCAAAGCGCCACCTTAACGCTACCTACATTTAACAGGTTAGCGTTGTAGGTTTTTTTTATATTTCCTACCGTTACGTCTTTTTTTTGATTGACATATTTTTTAGCCAATCGGAGCGCTACGTTTTTGACGTCGCGTTCCGATTTGCATACGTAATCGGTGGAATTCTCCAGAACATGGAGAATAGCGGGATGCGGAAGGCGTGTTCCTGTTCGTGTGCTGTTGGTGCGTCGTATGATAGGTAAGAGATTTCCTCGACGTGTTTTTTTAATCTAATTTAAAGTAGTATTGATAGTATGCGTAAATTAGTTAATAATTATGAGTGTATTTATATAAATAGTGACATATTTTGTTAGCGATTGTAATTATTTTAGTTATTTATGTAATTTATATGTAAGTAAGTGTTTTTATTTACTACCTATAGTATGTTTAAGTTAACGAATGAATAGGAGTGTATTTTTAATAATGTTGACATTGTATTTTTTTGTTTGTAATATTTCGAAATGAATATTATGTAATGTAATTAAAGTCTTGTTTTTATTCTTCGATATGTAATGTATTTATTTTCGTAAAGTGTTATGTAATGTATTATTAGCAGTTGTTTGTTATTTGACGTACAAGAGCTGTTCTTTGAGTTTCTAAGTACTCTTTTCGCCATGAATATTGTACACTTCAAAAGTATTAATTGTATTACGAGTTGTTTTGTGAAGCTAAGAGACATATGTAATGTTTATTGATGATGTTAGCGCTGAATCCAAGTTGCGTAATATGTTTTTTATATTTGATGTAATTCCGTGTGATGAACTGCTATTGTTATATGCCTACGGCTTTTTGTGTAACTCGTGACAATTGTGTTTAATCCGTCCCATTTACGGGATGAATAGTGCTTGTTTATTACCCAAGTTAAAAATAGGCTGTTTTACTTTTGTGTTTGTACATCCTCGTCCTCGCATCCTGACAGATATTTCTTCGTTCTTTTGTTGGTGTTATTTTGTCCGAATAATTTTTGGTTTGGTGACCTGAAGCTTGATAAACATCATTGCATGCTGTAGCTCACATTTGGGAAGTAGATTTTGTGTGTAACGTATCTGATGCACGACTACGTTTTGTCCCCTTTGTTTTTAATTGCGTGCAAAAATTTGTTTTTGTCTCAGAAAATGGCATAAAACTTATCTATCTGTTAAATGCACAATCATTTCTTTGAATTGGGTGGAATAGGAGGCTATTTTTTGAGTCTTTACTTATATTGTGTTTTGTTTAGTTTTATTTGATTGTTTATTTGGCTGGTGCATTAGGATGGCGTATTTTTACTTTGGTTGTTATTTTCTAGGATGTCTTTCTGTTGCGTATCTTGAGGGTGTATTTGTAGGGTGAATTAGGCTGTTTGTTTATTAGGGTGAATTAGGACTCAGGATTTCTATCTTGGAGTTAGAGTGTGGATTAGGATACTTTGGGGCAGATTTATGTTAACTGGCGCATCCCCAGGGATGCGCCAGTTAACATGCGCCACAGTGCGCCACAGCTCCGACACCCATGGTGCGCCGCATTTATGATGCGTGCACCATGGGGCAAAAAACGGCACAGATGCGTGACGCATCTGTGCCGTAAAGGTGACGCATTGCTGGAGTTGCGTCGCAAGCGCGACGCAGCTCCAGCAAGGCTCGGGGGTGCCCCATCTCCACAATGCTGCGTCAAGACCTACGCCTGCTTCAAGCAGGCGCAGGCTTTTGACGCAGCATTGGCCTGAAAGTGACTGAGTGAAATCTTATAGATTTCACTCAGCCACTTTTGCGAGGCGCACCTGCCCCGGAACGCCCACCCTGCGCCGGAACGCCCACAAGCGGCGCAGGGCTTTACAACGTGACGCATCTGCCTAGATGCGTCACGTTGTAAATCGTTCGTAGGGATGCGCCACGTTTACGCCGCCTTGCGTGACGCAACAGCGGCGTAAACGTGGCGCAAGTGCCTCATAAATCTGCCCCTCTATTTCTATTCTTCCTTTTGTTGTTGTATGTGTGTGTGTGTGTGTGTGTGTGTGAGGGTGAGTGAGGGTGTGTGAAGCTGAGGGTGTGTGACGGTGTGTGAGGGAAGCTTGCACTGCTGCTGTCGGTGCTGTATCCTGTTCCATGTGTAAGGGAAGCTTGCACTGCTGCCGCCTGTGCTGTACCTGATCTATGTGTGAGGGAAGCTTGCACTGCTGCTTCCTGTGATGTACCTGCTCCGTGTGTGAGGGAAGCTTGCACTGCTGCTGTCGGTGCTGTACCTGTTCCATGTGTAAGGGAAGCTTGCACTGCTGTTGCCTGTGCTGTACCTGCTCCGTGTTTGAGGGAAGCTTGCATTGCTGTTGCCTGTGCTGTACCTGCTCCGTGTGTGATGGAAGCTTGCACTGTTGCTGCCTGTGCTGTACCTGCTCTGTGTGTGAGGGAAGCTTGCACTGTTGCTGCCTGTGCTGTACCTGCTCTGTGTGTGAGGGAAGCTTGCACTGTTGCTGCCTGTGCTGTACCTGCTCCGTGTTTGAGGGAAGCTTGCATTGCTGTTGCCTCTGCTGTACCTGCTCCGTGTGTGATGGAAGCTTGCACTGTTGCTGCCTGTGCTGTACCTGCTCTGTGTGTGAGGGAAGCTTGGACTGTTGCTGCCTGTGCCTCACCAAGATTTGTGTAAGTAAATGGAGATGGAGGGAGAGAGTTGGAAGAGAGAGTGAAAGAGGCAGAAACGTGGAGAGTAAAAGAAAGAGCGAAGGAATCTGTAAGCTGAGAGATGTGGCATAACAGAAGGCTTGGTAGTGCGGGCACAGCTGCTTGGGGTATCTGCGAGATTTGTGTAAGTAAATGGAGAGTGGGGAGAGAGTTGGAAGAGAGAGTGAAAGAGGCAGAAACGTTGAGGAAAAGAAAGAGCGAAGGGATCTGTAAGCTGAGAGATGTGGCATAACAGAACGCTCGCTAGTGCGGGCACTGCTGCTCGGGGTATCGGCGAGATTTGTGTAAGTAATTGGAGAGGGAGGGAGAGAGTTGGAAGAGAGAGTGAAAGATGCAGAAACGTGGAGAGGAATAGAAAGAGAGAAGGGATCTGTAAGCTGAGAGATGTGGCATAACAGAACGCTCGCTAGTGCGGGCACTGCTGCTCGGGGTATCGGCGAGATTTGTGTAAGTAATTGGAGAGGGAGGGAGAGAGTTGGAAGAGAGAGTGAAAGAGGCAGAAACGTGGAGAGGAATAGAAAGAGAGAAGGGATCTGTAAGCTGAGAGATGTGGCATAACAGAACGCTCGGTATTGTGGGCACTGCTGCTCGGGGTATCACCAAGATTTGTGTAAGTAAATGGAGATGGAGGGAGAGAGTTGGAAGAGAGAGTGAAAGAGGCAGAAAAGTGGAGAGTAAAAGAAAGAGCGAAGGAATCTGTAAGCTGAGAGATGTGGCATAACAGAAGGCTTGGTAGTGCGGGCACAGCTGCTTGGGGTATCTGCGAGATTTGTGTAAGTAAATGGAGAGGGGGGAGAGAGTTGGAAGAGAGAGTGAAAGAGGCAGAAACGTTGAGAGGAAAAGAAAGAGCGAAGGGATCTGTAAGATGAGAGATGTGGCATAACAGAACGCTCGCTAGTGCGGGCACTGCTGCTCGGGGTATCGGCGAGATTTGTGTAAGTAATTGGAGAGGGAGGGAGAGAGTTGGAAGAGAGAGTGAAAGAGGCAGAAACGTGAAGAGGAATAGAAAGAGAGAAGGGATCTGTAAGCTGAGAGATGTGGCATAACAGAACGCTCGCTAGTGCGGGCACTGCTGCTCGGGGTATCGGCGAGATTTGTGTAAGTAATTGGAGAGGGAGGGAGAGAGTTGGAAGAGAGAGTGAAAGAGGCAGAAACGTGGAGAGGAATAGAAAGAGAGAAGGGATCTGTAAGCTGAGAGATGTGGCATAACAGAACGCTCGGTATTGTGGGCACTGCTGCTCGGGGTATCACCAAGATTTGTGTAAGTAAATGGAGATGGAGGGAGAGAGTTGGAAGAGAGAGTGAAAGAGGCAGAAACGTGGAGAGGAATAGAAAGAGAGAAGGGATCTGTAACCTGAGAGATGTGGCATAACAGAACGCTCGCTAGTGCGGGCACTGCTGCTCGGGGTATCGGCGAGATTTGTGTAAGTAATTGGAGAGGGAGGGGGAGAATTGGAAGAGAGTGAAATTTGCAGAAACGTGGAGAGGAATAGAAAGAGCGAAGGGATCTGTAACCTGAGAGATGTGGCATAACAGAACGCTTGGTAGTGCGGGCACTGCTGTTTGGGGTATCTGCGGGAGGGTAGGCCCTATCACGTAGTTGGGTCATTCACATCACTACACGGAGTTTTGTTTTCTTTAGCACAATGTTTTGATCCCCTTTACTTTTACGGTTGGCAACTGCTGATGATGATAGAGTAGGGAGTCAAGCGAGTACCAGTTTGACACATCCTCCTTGGTGGTTGCTCCCGTGAGGCGTTGCCAATCCCCCTCCCCCTTTTTTCACTAGAAAAGGGTTGAGGGACGGTGAAGTACAGCACCAGGGATTAATGGGCACACACACATATGGCTTTAGGAATGTATAGTTCAAAGTAAATGTGACAATAGACACTGAACCTAGTAGTAGGAGCTAACACATCCACTACTAGGCTTATCTCAATTTATAGAAAGAAAGGGATAGTTCACCTTGCAATAAGGTCAGGCACATTGTTCAGAGCTGCCTGTGCTGTACCTGCTCCGTGTGTGAGGGAAGCTTTCACTGCTGCTGTCGGTGCTGTACCTGTTCCATGTGTAAGGGAAGCTTGCACTGCTGTTGCCTGTGCTGTACCTGCTCCGTGTGTGATGGAAGCTTGCACTGTTGCTGCCTGTGCTGTACCTGCTCTGTGTGTGAGGGAACATTGCACTCCTGCTGCCTGTGCTGTACCTGCTCTGTGTGTGAGGGAAGCTTGCACTGTTGCTGCCTGTGCTGTACCTGCTCCGTGTGTGAGGGAAGCTTGCACTGTAGCTGCCTGTGCTGTACCTGCTCTGTGTGTGAGGGAAGCTTGCACTGTTGCTGCCTGTGCTGTACCTGCTCTGTGTGTAAGGAAGCTTGCACTGTTGCTTCCTGTGCTGTACCTGCTCCGTGTGTGAGGGAAGCTTGCACTGCTGCTGCCTGTGCTGTACCTGCTCCGTGTGTGAGGGAAAGAAAAAAGTGGGTGAAAGATGCAGAGTGGGTGCAAGATGCATAGTGGGTGCAAGATGCAGAGTGGGTGAAAGATGCAGAGTGGGTGAAAGATGCAGAGTGGGTGAAAGATGCAGACTGGGTGACTGAAGCAGAGTGGGTGACTGAAGCAGAGTGGGTGAATGAAGCAGAGTGGGTGAATGAAGCAGAGTGGGTGAATGAAGCAGAGTGGGTGAATGAAGCAGAATGTGTGAATGAAGCAGAGTGGGGGAATGAAGCAGATTGGTTGAATGAAGCTGAGTGGGTGAATGATGCAGAGTGGGTGAATGATGCAGAGTGGCTGAATGATGCAGAGTGGCGGAACGATGCAGAGTGGCTTAAAGCATCGGAGTTCGCGCAAGCTACAGAGTGTGTGTGTTATTGCATGATTGTTCTATGTGTGTGTGACTATGTTGTATTAGTTGAGTGTAGTTGTAGTTGTATGTATCCTTCCTTTAGCAAAACAAGACCAAAGAAGTTCAAAGTTTGTATTTCACGCCTTTTAATTTTTATTAAAAACAATAATAATTACTTTGAAACTTTGTTCAAAAAATGTGAGATCATGGCAACATGAGATTTTTAGTCGGAACATATGTCTTCATCGTCTTTCTCTTTTACAATGTTTATGATTTTCCCATTACAAAACACCACTTCACAAGTTTGTGGCAAATAATGTACAAGTGCATTTCCAATGTTGTCCACCTCATCATCCAACATAAATCATTTAATTAGTATGTCATTTTGAATTGGCATCGATTGATAAACGTCTGTGTTTGTCACCCTAATAGTTATAATACTTGTTTCATCTTTGGTGCTTTCGACGCCATAAATTTGTATGTCAATATTTTCCTGTGGTGGGGCTGTTACCTGTTGAGACAAAACAAATGCAACAATTAGTCCTTAGATTCTTATACTTTATGTTTTTGTAAGTCCAGTCTGAAAGAGAGATTTTTAGTTTGAGAGCAAGAGTGTGTGTGTGTGATAGAGAGTGCATGAAAGGTACAGAGTGGGCGAAAGGTACAGAGTGGGCGAAAGGTACAGAGTGGGCGAAAGGTACAGAGTGGGCGAAAGGTACAGAGTGGGCGAAAGGTACAGAGTGGGCGAAAGGTACAGAGTGGGCAAAAGGTACAGAGTGGGCAAAAGGTACAGAGTGGACAAAAGGTACAGAGTGGGCAAAAGGTACAGAGTGGGCGAAAGGTACAGAGTGGGCGAAAAGAGTCAGAGTGGGTGAAAGCGCCAGAGTGTCTGAAAGAGGCAGAGTGTCTGAAAGAGGCAGAGTGTCTGAAAGAGCCAGAGTGTCTGAAAGAGCCAGAGTGTTTGAAGAGGGCCTGATTGTCTAAAAGAGCAAGAGTGTCTGAAAGAGCAAGAGTGTCTGAAAGAGCCAGAGTGTCTGAAAGAGCCAGAGTGTCTGAAAGAGCCAGAGTGTCTGAAAGAGCCAGAGTGTCTGAAAGAGCCAGAGTGTCTGAAAGAGCCAGAGTGTCTGAAAGAGCCAGAGTGTCAGAAAGAGCCAGAGTGTCAGAAAGAGCCAGACTGTCAGAATGAAAAGGGGGGGCCCTCGGCCCCCCCGCACGCATGGCGGTGCGGCGACCGTCGCCCCCACTCTCTCCTTTGTCGCCATTCGGCGGTGGGGGCGTGCCCTGGGGGGCGCGGCCCACCGCCGATTGGCTGGCGGCCTCCCTGACCCGGATCCTGGGAAGTGGGTCCGGGTCAGGGGGGGCGGGCGATAGGAGGGGCCACCTGGCCCCTCGAGAATAAAGAGATAGGGAGCGCCCAGGAGACCCCCTTGTCCCTGGACGCTCCCTCGCCGTAACGGTGTGCCCCGCGCTCGGGGCTTCTTTGTTTAGTTAATCTTTTCCCTTTGTTTTTCAGGCGGGAAAACGGACCGTATGGATCCGAGATCACCGTGGACGCGAGGCGACAGTGGTGGAATTTTTTAATATGTTTGTGTAGGGAGCCCGCGTGGAGCTACGAGCAGCCGCCCAGCAGCGTCGCCGGGAAGACCAGCGTCGTTGGGCAGCCGCCGGGAAATCATCGCCTTTAAAGGGACGTGAGTCGGCAGCAGAGGCGGCGGGTGTGGAGGCGTCCATGGAGTGCCGTGGCGAACAGGAACAACACGCCAACCCAGCATAGGGCTCCAGTAGGGGCACGACTCGGTCTGGGGGCGAAACAAAGGTGAGCTTGCCGTGGGCCTGTGCATGCTAGGCGCCTATGTGGTGCTCATGTAGGCGGAACAAAGGGGGAAAGGTGCACTGTGGTGCTGTTCATCATGCCTGCCTCAAATATACTACTAGCACGTAGCGCCGACTGTGATTGGGAACACCTCTGTGCGCCCCTTTTCATGGGCGGCAAAACGGATGTGGCTGCACTTTGTTTTGCACATTTCCATTTCGAAGGGTAGCAATATATGGTTCTCCATAATATGTACTAGAGAGATATACATTGTTCTGTCACGGTGTACTAGAAGCGCGCAGCTAAAGGTAAACTTTCCGGGGAAAATCCTGCATGGGGGAGTGGCTGGTGCTGGGGTGATGCGGTCGCTTTATAGCGAATAGTGAAATGCTCACAGGCGGGTGTAATTTTGCTTCCCAATGGGTATTGGAATGGTGAGGTTGTATGTTGCTTATCCTTACGGGGCATCAGGGCGCTCTAATTACATTGTGGGTGGTGTTTGCAGCGAATATGATTCAAAGACCCGCGCCACAATGGTGCCGACCTAATTACCCACTATACTCATCACCGCCAGCACCCTTGGTTACAGTGAGAAGATGAGCCATGCGTTTAGTGCCTTTAGGAATGGGAGGTGGTTGCCAATTCTCCTTAATTGTGCTGGGATTGAACTTGAGATTTTGGCGGCTTAGCGGAAGATCCTCTGTTTTTTGGGCGCTACATAACACGGTGGGACAAGCACAAGGAGCGTGTACAATAGGTCCCCCCCCCCCCCCCCTTTGTTTGACGGGATGAGAGAGGGACGCATAGAATGAATGTTTGGATGGGGACATCGGGACAGCGCGATACTGAACGGCCTTCAGGAGCTAGACGGCCAGCATGGCCACGGTAGAGTTGCGATTGGTCCCATTGGCATGTGGTCAGAATCACATAGTGGACAAGTGAACTACTACATGAAGAGGCTCGACTAGCACATAAGCGCCACGTGCGAGGCCTCTCTGGGCGCTACATTGTATTTCAGGACACTTGGGTGTCACGGGATCATGCCGTGTTAGCTCGGGGGTGGAGGCAGGCTTTCCGACGTAATGTGCGGATTAATGAACACCTTTTTATGTCACAGTGCCACGAAGTGAGTTGTCTAGTGCTTGTATGCTGCAAATCCCATGCGAGGGCTATTTGGTTTATTTTATTATCTCATGATGGAGCACTCTTAAATTAATCACAGCACTACATCCAGAGAGTCATTTCTAGGAGCTAACACGGAGGCGCCATAGGCGGCAACATCACTCTCTACAGCTCGGAAGGGACTAGAAACGCCTCTGTGCGCCCCCTGCTTATTTATGAATCAAAAAGCGACAAAAATGCGTTTGTGGGCTAGGGGTCTTCAATTTCATATAGTGAACTGCACACTGAATACTAGTGGGAGCCATTGCCACATGGCAATGGCGTATTCTCCCACATCATAAAACAATTCTATTTTCTCACGTTCGCATCCCGAAATATCGAGCCCTCCACTCTTGGAAGCGGCCTACGAGCTGCATAGACACCGTACAATGAACCTAGAACATGTTCATTTGATGTTTGCAAACCGTCCTGTTCTCCCACCAGCAGGGCTTTAACTATAGACATGAGAAACCGTTCTCTTTTGATGTTCTAATCCTATTTTGCCATATATATGTACGGTACAGACACATTTATGTCAATAGGCAGTCTTCAATCATTTAACGAAACCATATTTGGAACGTATCTTGCGCATCCAAGGAGGTCAGGTATTCTATAATCACTTACATCCTGTGCGTCGTTTCACCCAAGTTTAGCAGTCCATGCCAGCCTAAATGAGAAGGGGGGGGCCTCGGCATGTAGCTCGACATCACCCGACTTAAGTACCTTGATTGTGCTTTCCATGCCGCTGATATATATAATTAGAGATGTTTTGATGTGCTTTGGACAGTTAACAGGTTTTTCCCTATGCGTGTGTTAGAACATTTCTAGAATACTGTGGCCCCTTCCTTTCACCTGTACCCTAGTAAACGGGCCACTAGCTAAAATGATCTAACTAAACCTACATTTGTTGTTGTACCATAATGATTTGCCTACTATTTATATGATCTACGGCAAATAAACAATTAAGACTCTGCTGTCTACAAGGTACAGCTAATAAGGGGCTATGGTTGCCGTTAGAAGGTTTAGGTTCTGTCCACCTGGGTGTGAGAAATAAGGCAGACACTCTAGGCCTCCTATTGGATGGGTACGATATTAATTCGCATCTCTGTTCCAAATCATTTGTACACACCGGTCTTTACACTATCGCAAGTGGGTGCATAGGTTCCCGCCACGGGGTGGCTTATTCCATTGTCCATGTGAGTCTCCTGCGGCATGGGTATGTTGATGTGGGGCCTATGAGAGAGGTTAATAGCTTCCTAATTACCGATGCACCCCTCGTCTGAGGCATCGTTTTAGGTCTTCAATTCACATTGTTGGTGCCCGGGTTGGCAGGGGGGAGCCCGACAGGAAGGTGAGCTCGAACTTCAGAAAGCAATAGGTCTGTAAAATTCAAGTTGTGATTAACTCTTTTGCCATCTGGTTAAAAATCCATATACATCACCCCGGGGAGTGTGGTATGAAATCCTGCATTCAATTTACATGTAGAGTTAAATAAAATGCTGCCTAGTAACTGCATTGGCTGTTGCATATAGGCTTAACATAGAAAGAGCATTTGGTTTAAGGAGTGGTGATGTAAACGGCAATTCATTGCCTTTAAATTGATTATTAATTGCTTTTTTGCCAACCAGGGGCAAATTGTTTTTCGCAGAGTGCATAGTATGGTCAGAAACAGTGAAAATGCTGCTTCAGAATTCAGTTTTGGAAAACTCATTGTCAAAATCGGAGCTGACGCTACATGGGACATTAAATTTCACCTGGAGAGTAGGATGGATGTTGACTTTCCTGGGCTGCTTTATTGATGTCCTCTAAGCACTTGCAATACTTGATCTGAGCCATGGTTGCTGCTTATGTCTCTCACGCAAGGGACAGTCATTGACATAAGTCGAATTTTGACACTCTAGAACAACTATCATTGGTATCAGCTAGGTGATAGTTAGAACAGTCATGGAACCATTCACGAATAGGGTATACCACCTTCGCCCGGGGTCATCCTGGGGATTAACGACTCTAGGGGTAGGGCTTGACGAGACAGAGAGAGCCAATTTCCCAGGTCCCACTTCACTTTCCAAGCCAAAACAGTAAGCTAAACAATGGACTGATTTCATTGTGGAGGTAATTACCATGTGAAGTGCTGTTCACTATTCTAGGGGGGAAGTGGCACCAGTCCAAACATGGCACCTGTCCAAAAGACCTTTCATGGATGATAGGTGTCCAAACGACCTTTCATGGATGATAGGTTAAAGTCAACATCATTAGCAAGCTATCCCAGGGTTAGCAGTATTGCGTGCAGCTTTCAGGTTAAGTCTTGAGGGAATATAGAGCAGCTTGTTTTACTAGTCTTTAATATCATGAATGAGTAAATGAAGGAAGAACAGGAGTATAACAGCAAATATATGTAATTTTACTAAACACACCCCTTTAGTTGCTTTCCGAGGCTAAAAGCAAGAAATTGCAGTCAGTAAACTTATTTGACACACAAGTAAGTTAGCACAATATACGTGAGCCTATAATGAGATTTGAGGCGAATAATTACAGTGTGAAAACCTATATGGCACACAGTAATTTAGCACCATATACGTTGAGCTCTAGGGGTGTACCTTACCATATATTAATAATATGGTGGGGGAACCACGAATGGCATAAGAGACAGGGCCTAGAGCCTAAAGAAGGACTACTCGGGGTCCTGATAATGTTACACACCCTGATGTCACACCTAAGAGGTGCCCAAGAGCCTAGTTGCGGCTTCATATAGTCCTGGGGATGCATGTGATCATGTCCGGTTGGCTGGGAAGATAGTTCCCAGAAGCCAAAGTGGCGAGCGGAAAAGGTCCTTGCGCCAGCTTATGGCCTGGCGGAGTTGGGGCTGTGCTAATTCTTTTAGCTAAAGACGGTGATGCTGCACTGTTAAATAGACTGTCTTGGTTTTACACATGGACCCTATGCATAGTGACGTGGGTAGACAACCAGGATTCAGAGGCGATGGCCTCGCCTACAGCTCAACTTTCTTGTGTAACAATGATTGTGAAAATAGGAAGCCAATTTTTACAGCCTACCATGGTTGGGGCGGCGCAGATCCTATGCTTAACGACATAGATGCTGCACTAGCAAACTGACAAACTGAGGCTATGCTTAACATTTACTGTCGACGTGTTAATGTGTTGTAATCTGGCACTAGGATTATCTAAAACTTAGCAATTGATGGTAATGTAAGTCTAACGCGTGTACAGCAGTTATCACCGGAAACACTAATGGTGTGTGTCTATCTTTTCAATTTATGTATGACCGGGTGGATACCTGGAGCGCTTCACATCACAACAGCAGCAACAGGTGGACAGCCCAAGGGGGGCTTACGTCAGTCACGGCTGGGTCCATGGCGGATATCTGAGGAGTGCCCCACACCGCAACATCAGCAGCGGGTGGACGTCAAAAGCGAAAGAATACGGCGAGAAAGAGGACACCAAGGGCCCAAGTATTGCTGGCAGGTGTAAGTGCTACCTATTCCCTAAGGTGGAAGTGGGAATTGTCACCCAGGTTTTCTTGGTCTTTCTCTGGTTCTTGCATTTTCTCAAACCTGTCACGCAGGGGAGGAACTCAGCACCAGAAGTGGAGGAGCTACAATGTGCCAGCTCAGGCAACAGGCTGACGCAGGTCAGGGAAGAGTTGGTTTGAGGGTCTGTGCCATGGTCAGTTCAGGAACTTCTTTCAGGGACTTTTAGCCCAGCAGCCCGACCCCTTGTCAGTGGTGATACTTCACCTAGGGGAGACTGAATTGGCCAAACTGGCGAGGCGAATACTCATTGATGAGTTCATCTTCCACTGGGGGTGGGTCTTCAAGACTTGCCCGGGTGGCACAGTAGTAGGGTCTCAACTTATCCCGTGGTGGCAGGAACTCTGTCAGGGCGTTGAATCACTCGATAAAGAGGATCGACACACAGAGGGACGAATTATTTCAAGCCCCCCCTCGGTTGCAGATGATCCAACATGGGTGTATTTGTACTACCTGGTGAGGGGAGTCCATTTGACGGAGGGAGGAAGGGTCCTGTGGTCTGATGATGTCAGGGCCTGGGTGGAAGATTTTTGCTAAAGTGAGAACTTTCTAGGGTAGGTCTAGGCAGGGGGAGGCCAGATCGTCGGTTAACAATGCTGGCCTGTGGCGGTAAGGTCATTATCGGTGAGCACATATTTGAGGTCTGAGGGGGCGGGCATCATCCTATGGAGGTTCCCGCCCAGGGGGAGGGGCCTGCGGGCCACTCCCAGAACTCCAGGGGCAAGGTAATAGATGCTGCAAAACAAAGGAGCGCGGGTAGGAGTAGTTCACGCTTTCCTTAGGCTGGTAGCCACCCCGCGCGCGTGGACTCATGACGCCACCGGCGCAGAGTAAGGGCCCTCCTTTAGTGGGTAAATGGAGTTCAGGGCGTAGACCGGGCAATTCCCGGGGTAACACTGCGCATGCGCACATCCAGAGGGGAGGCGCGGCTTGTAGGACCTGACACCGGTAGTGACCCTGCCATATGGCCAGAAATGTACAAAATTCTAGATGAGGATGTTTAGTGTTGCTAAGAATTATGTACCTAAATGTCCTGCTGAATTTTGTATAAATTGTTGATTATGCAATTAAAACCTTTTTTAATTTCATACTTTAATAAATACGGCCGGGCGACTAGCGCCCGCCTTCCAAAAAGTAAAGACGTCTCGTGTCCACGTTCCTGGGTATTGGGTGCCGGATTGGGGGGGAGGCGGCAGCTAGTCGCTGACCATGTGAAAAGGGGGGCCCTCGGCCCCCCCGCACGCATGGCGGCGCGGCGACCGTCGCCCCCACTCTCTCCTTTGTCGCCATTCGGCGGTGGGGGCGTGCCCTGGGGGGCGCGGCCCACCGCCGATTGGCTGGCGGCCTCCCTGACCCGGATCCTGGGAAGTGGGTCCGGGTCAGGGGGGGCGGGCGATAGGAGGGGCCACCTGGCCCCTCGAGAATAAAGAGATAGGGAGCGCCCAGGAGACCCCCTTGTCCCTGGACGCTCCCTCGCCGTAACGGTGTGCCCCGCGCTCGGGGCTTCTTTGTTTACCCACCCACCATCCCTTGGAACAAAAGTTTTGTGGCAGTTTTATGTCTGGTTGAATGGTGAAGTTTTGAAGGTACGATACACAGGTCTCACAGGGTAGTAGAGATGGATCCGTTGGTATATTTTGTGATGCTTTTGTTTGGTACTTTTTCCCCTTGTTAGCAAACGATGTGTGAAATGAAATATATTTGATGCCATGTGTCTTTAGGCCTTTTTTCCCTTCGTAGCAAACGATGAGTGAAGTGAATTGTATTCGATGCCATGTGTCTTTAGGCCTCTTTCCCTTTGTAGCAAACCATGTGTGAAGTGACATGTATTTGATGCCATGTGTCTTTAGGCCTCCTTCCCTTTGTAGCAAACAATGTGTGAAGTGAAATGTATTTGATGCCATGTGTCTTTAGGCCTTTTTTCCCTTTGTAGCAATCATTGTGTGAAGTGAATTGTATTTGATGCCAGGTGTCTTTAGGCCTTTTTTCCCTTTGTAGCTATACGGTGATGCTGTTATTGATTAGCCAGTGTAGCTGTCCTTTAGTGTTTTTTCCATAGGTCGTCGTATTTATTAGGTATGGGGCATGCGGTAAGGTCATTATCGGTGAGCACATATTTGAGGTCTGAGGGGGCGGGCATCATCCTATGGAGGTTCCCGCCCAGGGGGAGGGGCCTGCGGGCCACTCCCAGAACTCCAGGGGCAAGGTAATAGATGCTGCAAAACAAAGGAGCGCGGGTAGGAGTAGTTCACGCTTTCCTTAGGCTGGTAGCCACCCCGCGCGCGTGGACTCATGACGCCACCGGCGCAGAGTAAGGGCCCTCCTTTAGTGGGTAAATGGAGTTCAGGGCGTAGACCGGGCAATTCCCGGGGTAACACTGCGCATGCGCACATCCAGAGGGGAGGCGCGGCTTGTAGGACCTGACACCGGTAGTGACCCTGCCATATGGCCAGAAATGTACAAAATTCTAGATGAGGATGTTTAGTGTTGCTAAGAATTATGTACCTAAATGTCCTGCTGAATTTTGTATAAATTGTTGATTATGCAATTAAAACCTTTTTTAATTTCATACTTTAATAAATACGGCCGGGCGACTAGCGCCCGCCTTCCAAAAAGTAAAGACGTCTCGTGTCCACGTTCCTGGGTATTGGGTGCCGGATTGGGGGGGAGGCGGCAGCTAGTCGCTGACCATGAGAGCCAGAGTGTCAGAAAGAGCCAGAGTGTCAGAAAGAGCCAGAGTGTCTGAAAGAGCCAGGGTGTCTGAAAGAGCCAGGGTGTCTGAAAGAGCCAGAGTGTTTGAAAGAGCCAGAGTGTCTGAAAGAGCCAGAGTGTCTGAAAGAGCCAGAGTGTCTGAAAGAGCCAGAGTGTCTGAAAGAGCCAGAGTGTCAGAAAGAGCCAGAGTGTCAGAAAGAGCCAGAGTGTCAGAAAGAGCCAGAGTGTCTGAAAGAGCCAGAGTGTCTGAAAGAGCCAGAGTGTCTGAAAGAGCCAGAGTGTCTGAAAGAGCCAGAGTGTCAGAAAGAGCCAGGGTAGTTGAAAGCGCCATCGTGCTGGAAAGATAGAAAGTGCTTGAAAGGATGCAAGTGGGTGATATGTCCAGAGTGGGTGCGAGAGTGAGAAATGTGTATATAGTTAGTGAAATATTATTTCTTATTTGCAAATACATTTTTTTGTCTGCTTACCTCTATTTTGCTGTGCCTCGTTGTATTCAATGTTTTCTGTGCATTAAATTCATGGACAGTTACATGAGTTAGCGTGACATAATCTCCAAGATGTATGTTAAATAGTGTAGCTTCTCTCCACAGTGTCACTTTGATGTCATCTGTTGCATCTTTTAAAGTAATCGATTTCAGTGGAGTATCTTCTCCATTGATAAAGACAGTCTTTACGTCCTCTTCCTACACCAAAGAAGCATTGTATTAAATTCCGAAAGAAAAAACACTTAGTAATAGTGCGTTGTATGAATGGCAATCTAAGGTGTCATATTTAAGGACCCAACAGAACCTCCTTTAGAAAAGATAGCATTGTTTATTTCCAAATATGGATTTGTAGAGAGTGCTTGTATTTATAGTATACAGCAAAACACTGGCATATTATGGTTTAAAAACTTCGTGCTTTCTACATTGTGTGACAGAGTGTATAATGCTATGTGTTTTTAGCTTGTTAGTGAAGTTAGCAAAGGTGTAATGTGTGTGTAAGCTAACTAGGCATTTTTAGTTGAGACATGATGACATATTTGCGTTGATACTTACGCCACATATTGTCCCTGAAACGGTCATAAGACTTTTTAGACTTGCACGTTTTATTTCCTTAATGGGAGAAGCAGATGGTGCAGGCGGATGCAAAATGTTCTTCGCTTGTTGGATAAGGCCCTCCTCAATTTTCATTGCCGGAAATTTTGTAACTTTTGTTTGCTTAGTAATTAGAATTGTTTTGTTTTTGATGATGAAGTTGCGTATCAGTAGTCCACAGTTACTTTGAGTTTGCTCGTATAATTCTTCTTGATAACAAGTACATTTCATAGTACCAGTTTTATCTGCTAGAGCCAAATGAAATAGAATTTTTTGTTCTTGTTTTGCATTTTTGTAAGTAGTTTTTCCAGAGCAGTTGATTACATTAACTCGTATGGGTTTCTGATATGGTTTGTTGTCATTGGTATTAATGTTACTGAGTTCTTCAATAGACATCATCTGAAATATAAAATGCGTTATAACATGTTAAATACAAACCCATATTGCTTTATGATCACTGTAATAGCATTCTAATGTACCATAGTTGTGCAGTTTTCCATTTGTATATATATGATCTAAAATGGATTGGTAGTTCGTTGTGTAACTGGAAATGAGTTGTTTACATTGTAATTTAGCTTCAAAGAATCCAATTAATTGCTTAGTGTATGAATTTTGTTGCGATAGATCCACATTGAAATCCCCTATAATGATAAATTTGTGTGTGGGGTAAAAATCCGTAATATTTTTGATAAAATCCAAAAGAGAAGTTATACTTTTTTGTGGTGGTTTGTATAAAATAATAATAAGGTAATCCGTGTTATGAATATGTACAGTAAAATGTAAAATGTCTATCCCTTCATGTGTCTCATAAATAGGCAATATAAATAAAAAAAATGTGTAGTACATGATCATTCCATGGTTAGTGTTGTATGTATGAAATTTATCAAATATAATGTGATGGTATTGTTGTATTGTAAAATCACTATCTGTAGCCTTCCTTGTAGTGTTGATCTCAGTTAAGCAAATAATGTCTGCTTGCAATATATTCCTATCAGCTATCATAGAAGTAAAATTTTTCTGTAGTGATCTTATATTGTGTGCAATTATATTGAAATGTGCAGTGTATGTATGTAACTGTGGGATATGTATTTCAAGTGGCATTTCTGTCCTTAATCTGTGCATTTCATCATTAACTTTTGGATGTACTAAAATTTTACCTTCATCAAAATTCTGTACATATACATTTTGTATTGATTTGGCCCTGCTAATAGCAACATAATGCAAATGATGAATTTTGCTGTTATTAAAGTGTATATAAAGTGGTTCGATTGTTGCACCTTGTGTGCGATGTATAGTCCGTGCTGATGCTTGGAAATTGCTTCCGTATAATGGTAATAAATTTCTTAGTGTATTGAAAATGTCTAGCTATAGCATGTATTGGTGTCCATGTGTTTTGAATTTGTGAATGATATAAGTGTTTATATTGTTGTCTGGTTGTTTGTCCTATACTCTCATTCTCAAATAACAACCAAACAATAATAGGTGTATTGTTAATCAATTCAACTAATTGTACCACACCAGTTGCGCCATTTGTTAAACCATCATTTACATCCACATTGCAACTTAAATCATAGCGAAGTTGTAAGGCTAAGTGTAATGTATGTGAAAGGCCCATTGTTTTCTGTGGATCTTTGGGCAGTTGCTTCAGAATTGTTTTTTTCACATTTTCTGACAAATCAGAACTTACGGTATCGCTTGCTACTGTTATGTAGACAGGATAATGTTTGCTATGTTTTTCCAAAACATTTTGGTTATTTTCATTAACTTCTCTATTAGTTGACATGATATATTGTATTGTTTCTAATAGACTCTCATCAGGTTGTATTTCCCTTAGCTTAATTTGTGAAATATCTTCTTCAGTATGCTTGCCTTCTCTCAACCGGTTTAGTAGTTGAGCAAATTGAAGATCTTCTTTTTGGTGCATAATTTTTGTTAATTCAAAATTTTTAAAATGTTCTTTCCATAAGTTTGCACTTAAAGGGCCATACAACTGTGTAGAATCCTGAAAAATGTATCTGTCAAATACAGGTTTTAATTGGTAAAAGTCACCAATGGCTAAAATAGAAATGCCTCCAAATGGTTCATTAGAAGATTTTATTTCTTGTAGCCTGTTATGTATAAAATTTAACATATTGTGCCCTACCATTGAAATTTCATCTATAATAACAACTCTAACATGCATCATTTCTATTTGTAGAGCAGTTCTATGTTCATGACTCAGTTGTTTATAAGTCAAACTTTGCGACACAGGTATTTTGAAAGTGCTATGCAGTGTTTTGCCGTTAATATTATGGGCAGCCTTTCCAGTTGGAGCAGTAAGTAAGATATAAACATTGTCTGGATTTTCACCTGCCTTTGTGTTATAGTAACGTAGTAAAGTTTGATATAGTGCAGATATTACAAAACTTTTCCCAACACCAGCCCCTCCGGTGCAAAAAGTATAGCATGGAGTGCTTGTAGTTTTAAACCAATGCAAGTGATGGTAAACAAATTGTAGTTGTTCTTCCGTTAAGTTTTGCATAAGTTGTTGGTATTTCTCATTGGGTAAGAAAACGTTAGTTGAGCTTTGTTCATTGGTGGTAGTTCTAATTCCTAAATCTAGCGCCAAATCATATATATTATTTATTTCATTATTTTGGTTTTCTCTCTGTATATTTACTGTTGGTGATAGAGGAGGTGAAATTACATTTTCATGACACTGTTCATGAAGAATGTTTGTAACTTCTCCATGCTGTTTGTTATAGATTTTTAGTTGTGCGTCAACAAATGTTTTAACTTCCAGATACCTCTCATAGTAAGTTTCCTTGTTTATTCGTATTTTATGTTCTTCCCTCCATGGATAGTGCAACATTAATATCTCTCTATAATACTCTTCTGGTTCGTTATTTTTGTTAAATCTGCAAAAGCGTATTATTTTCCCTTGTGTGCGCTTATTTAAAGCATAATCATAATTCTGTTTCTGTTGTTCTTTATTCCCGTGACTACATGCTATTTCTAATTCTTCCTCATCTGAGCTGTAAAAGTTATGTTCTGCAAATAAATCTTCGCTATCATTTATTTCTCTCCCATGTGTTTTTTTCTTCACATAGTTAAAATTAGCTGCATAGTCTGCTAACGTGCACATCTCTAATGATTGTGGGCGTTTGCAGTACTTAATAATAATATTTTCACATTGAATGTCAGTTGAATTTTCTGGCAAGTTATTAATCGTTTCCATATCACGCATTAAATAAGTTCTTTTTTCTGGACGGCTAGTATTAATAAATACAAATGATCGTGAGCTTTTCCTTAATGGTATTTGAAGAATTAGATATGCTGCTTCTTGAGCACTAATTTCTGTGCAGTTGAGGAATTTGTTTCCTATGTGTTTAAGTTGATCTTTGACATTACTATTGCTTGGTACCTGTTTAGCAGCTTGCGCTAGAAGTTTGCTAATTCCTCTTTGAGATTTACTGATATATGAGATAATGTAGACAGCACAAGCATAAGGGTCCAGTATAAACTGCAAGTCTATGTTTGCTCGCCAAGCTTCTAAAAGAATACTATTGTAGTTATTGATGAAGCATTCGGCTGGTGTTCGTTTCCAAAAAATCGTTGTTTTTTGTAAGGTAGTTTGTATTGAAGTAATATATTCATTATCATCCATTTTAATGAAGTCTAAAAATTCGTCAAAAGAAAGTGTATTAAAAGTAGTACTATTCATAGCTTCATGTATTATTTTAATATTATCTTGCCATTGCTTATTTGTCGCCTCAAGTGTTAATGGCTCTAATATAAGCGTTGTTGACATTGGGTATTTAGGATATTGATATTTGCATGTCCTTTGATGTTTACGCCTGCAATTTTTGGTATGACCATGCCTTTGTAGATTTATTAACGGTTGTAAACTAGGGTTCTCAGACTTATGACAAGTGATATATTTGTCAATGAAGCTATTGACTTCTTCCACTGGTGAAACACCATACAGTGGTGCTTTGTTTACCCAGAGTAATGCATGTATATGTGGAGAACCTCTTTGTTGGAATTCTACTCTGTAAAAGTAGTCTACTATTTCCCCAATAGGATTAGTGCCATTCATCAAAACACAATTAAATAATTTCCTAACTTGATAGTCAAACTGTCTTGCACATGTTATCGGATCTTCTTGTATTAATTTACTTTTAATTTCCCAAGACATGTTTAAGAATTCTTCCTCTGTGCATTCCTTTAAGTTTCTAACTCTCAATAGTATATTTATTAAATGGTGCCATTTTGTTTCGGCAGCAGATAAAGTCAAAAAGAAAGTAGGTATGCCAAGTTGCCTTATCATTGCAAAAATATCTTTTTTGCAACCTTCCCAATATGGAGGTGAACTGCGTATAGTTTTTAATACTTTGTAACCCTCATTAAACTGTAAAACATTCTCAATATTATATTTTATGACTTTAGCAGTTATTTTATTTCCATCTGTAAATTTTTTCCTGATGGAAATGTTGATTTTACCGTGGATCTGCTTAATATGTAATTTCTTCAGTTTAAAAAAGACATTACTAATAGATTTAGCGACTCTTCTATCATAACTTCTTAACTCTGTTTGGCAAATAGTACTATAATGTACCGGTATGTGCCTTTCCTTATTGTTTGGCCTTCGTTCACCACAAAAAATAGTAGGGAAAGCCAAAAACTCAGAATCTTTATCCTCATATAAACCTCTTGGCGTGTTATGTTCAGCTGGAGCTAAACTTAACACATTCACCGAATTAGTAGTAATTGTTTCATTTGTTAACATAGTATCCAAATTTCCAGCTTCTATGTTGTCTGAACTATCAGATGAATTGTTTGTCTCCGAAGTCTCATTGTGAGATTCTATTTCTGGAGGTATATACTCCCAGTCAGGGTTAATAGTAACACCATATTCATTAAACATTGTACTATTTTTAGCTAGCCATGTAGCTGCCTTTTTTACTGTATTTGGTCTAATATTTTCATAATGTGTATATGATTTATAGACTAATTTCCTTTTTAATTTCACTGGGATTGTCATGGCGTCATTAATTTGCCTTGGTAAAATGGTAACAGTTGTCATAACATCTGCAGGTACATTAACTACTGCACCTGATAAGGATTTTTGAAAACCGCGTGGCAGAGTCCGAATTTGTAAGAATGGTATCCTAGGTGAAACTAATCGTTCTTCTAAATCATATAATTCTAATTCAGCTGGTACATTTGGGAACCCCATGCCATTTAGAATTGAACATGGTGGTATTTTATCTATGCGAATGTAATAATAGCAAGTCATACAAATTAAATTTGTTTTCTTCTTACTAATGTTACACTTTCTGAAAATTTCGGATTGGCTAACACTGCGTGTATTTTTCACCGTTGGTTTATGCCACAATTGATTGCAAAGAGTACAAATGTATTCTGGCCCATGCAATATTTCACGGTGGAATTTCCTAATAATTGTATGGATTTGTTTACCTCGTTTCTGCCTTTGACACTTCGTTAATTTTGGTCTGTTTTGATCAAGACCAATTTGTTTACTGTTGGTATTGTCTTCTTCAGCTGCATTAATTTGTTTCCTTTTTACAACTTTTTGTGGACATGTACTTGAATCCCTTTTTCTTTTCAGAGAGTGTTTCTTTCTTCCCTGTATAGATTTACTATTTCCTGGTAATTGTGATAAATTGCTATTGCCTGGCTTACTTTGATTCAGTAAATTATCTGAAGACATTGTAGTTGATGTTACAGTCTGATTAGGAGTACATTCAGTAGTATGTACCCAAATGTTTCTTTCTTGCGGTAGGTGACTATTTTTCTTGTGCACAGTAAGTGCTTTAGTAAAAGATTTCCTCTGAATGACTTTTATATCTATTGGTGTTAATTCAAATTGGACACATTGCTCAGCCTGATGTGTAAACTGATATGCTAGTTTCACAACATATTGAATCAGCCCTTCAAAAGAATGAAATGCAATTGTAACACATGTTCCGTTAGAATGAGGCATGCCTTCATCGTCCCTGCTATGTGAATCAAATACAAAGTATGTTTGCATATGTTTGAAAATTGCTATAACATATACATCCATACAAAGTATAACACCACAGTGCTTATTAAGAGTTACATTTAATGCTGTGCTAATATCTGGGTACGCTTTATCAAAACGTTTAGGGACATCACCGTAGTAAGCGTTCCGTAGCGTGAGTGAATATATCTCTTGATTGTGGTCTATATACCTTGGCAAGTCATCTGGATGCATAAGTGTTTCTTTGTTAATAGAATGCATTTGTAGATATAAAGCGTCCCCACGGTCCATGATATAATGCAGATCATTAGAGTTCCAAGTAGTTACTGGTTTGCATAAATTGTGCAAGACAGCAAAAACACTATTTGGTAAGCATTGCTTACCTTGTGATTTGCTATTAAATTTTCTATTCCCTTGATGGTAACTTGCTTTCAAGCATCTATGCATCTTAGATGTTATAATAAAAGTATGTTTGCACCAATTTTAAATTAAAAACCTTTTCCGAGTACCTAATTTATTGGGGGGACTGTAAGGTATAAACTTTTGACAATCTTTCCCCTAACTGGCAAAGTAGTATTTACCTTAACTTGTGTTTCTTTCATTATTGTTTTAATAATCTGAAAGGAGAAGAAAGAAATGTTGGTTATAATATATCTTTTGTAAGTCTTCACGTGAAGTACTTAACATTTTGTTAATGCAAATCTTTTAAAAGAAAGAGCGAAGGAATCTGTAAGCTGAGAGATGTGGCATAACAGAACGCTTGGTAGTGCTGGCACTGCTGCTTGGGGTGTAAATATTTATCAAGGACCCCCTGAGTGCATGGAAATAGAGTTCCTAGACCAGGGAAAAGCAAATAAACTGATATGTATCAATCTAGGCAACAGAGCGTAATAAGTGGTCGAAATGAACTGAGCTAAAACATTGGTTTTTTGTAAAAAGGGGAGTACAATTTTATTCACAAATTATTAAAACACATTAAAATAATAATACACATTCACAATTTACATTTAACACATGTAACTCAATAGATCGAGAATATACAACAACACTGTTAAAAAAAGGGGGAAATAATCAAGCGAAATGAAGGTACATGAAACAAACACAATTTTTAAGAGAAAAATGTGGCTAAATTAATCTCTACGCGCGTTTCGGCGAACCAGCGCCTTCTTCTGGAGCAGCCACGATAGTATTTAAACAACATGAAGTATATTAATGTAACTCGATGACGCAATCTGGTTTGTATGTACAACGAGTATCCTTTCTTTGTTTATGTGATGAAGATATTCTATTTTTAATTGAGGTTCGCAGATGGATATTCCGTAAGCACTTGTGTGGTTAGTTGGTCTCAAGTGTTGATTTTGATTCCTATATTTCCTGAATTAGGGAGTAGGGGTTCGTTTAGACCCGCCGACCGGAGATAAAACGTGATGGCCACAATAATGCGTATTTACGTGAAGCCGGAACGGTATGATCCTCCTGATGTGGGGATAATTAATAGCGATGATCGCCTTTTTACTTGTGCTCAAAGGCGGTCGATTCAGATGGTTTAAAATAACTCCCTGTCCAATTGATATCAACAGGGCTCCAAAATTCCGGCGGCGCCATCGTTCGTGGAAGGAGCATAGAACCCCCGTGTCCCGCCGCCGGAATTTTGGAGCCCTGTTGATATCAATTGGACAGGGAGTTATTTTAAACCATCTGAATCGACCGCCTTTGAGCACAAGTAAAAAGGCGATCATCGCTATTAATTATCCCCACATCAGGAGGATCATACCGTTCCGGCTTCACGTAAATACGCATTATTGTGGCCATCACGTTTTATCTCCGGTCGGCGGGTCTAAACGAACCCCTACTCCCTAATTCAGGAAATATAGGAATCAAAATCAACACTTGAGACCAACTAACCACACAAGTGCTTACGGAATATCCATCTGCGAACCTCAATTAAAAATAGAATATCTTCATCACATAAACAAAGAAAGGATACTCGTTGTACATACAAACCAGATTGCGTCATCGAGTTACATTAATATACTTCATGTTGTTTAAATACTATCGTGGCTGCTCCAGAAGAAGGCGCTGGTTCGCCGAAACGCGCGTAGAAATTAATTTAGCCACATTTTTCTCTTAAAAATTGTGTCTGTTTCATGTACCTTCATTTCGCTTGATTATTTCCCCCTTTTTTTAACAGTGTTGTTGTATATTCTCGATCTATTGAGTTACATGTGTTAAATGTAAATTGTGAATGTGTATTATTATTTTAATGTGTTTTAATAATTTGTGAATAAAATTGTACTCCCCTTTTTACAAAAAACCAATGTTTTAGCTCAGTTCATTTCGACCACTTATTACGCTCTGTTGCCTAGATTGATACATATCAGTTTAACTGCTGCTTGGGGTATCTGCGAGATTTGTTTAAGTAAATGGAGAGGGGGGAGAGAGTTGGAAGAGAGAGTGAAAGAGGCAGAAACGTGGAGAGTAAAAGAAAGAGCGAAGGAATCTGTAAGCTGAGAGATGTGGCATAACAGAAGGCTTGGTAGTGCTGGCACTGCTGCTCGTGGTATCTGCGAGATTTGTGCAAGTAAATGGAGAGGGAGGGAGAGATTTGGAAGAGAGAGTGAAAGAGGCAGAAACGTGGAGAGTAAAAGAAAGAGCGAAGGAATCTGTAAGCTGAGAGATGTGGCATAACAGAACGCTCGCTAGTGCGGGCACTGCTGCTCGGGGTATATGCGCGATTTGTGTAAGTAAATGGAGAGGGAGGGAGAGAGTTGGAAGAGCGAGTGAAAGAGGCAGAAACGTTGAGAGGAAAAGAAAGAGCAAAGGAATCTGTAAGCTGAGAGATGTTGCATAACAACGCTTGGTAGTGCTGGCACTGGTGCTCGTGGTATCTGCGAGATTTGTGCTGTACCTGCTCTGTGTGTGAGGGAAGCTTGCACTGTTGCTGCCTGTGCTGTACCTGCTCCGTGTGTGAGGGAAGCTTGCACTGTAGCTGCCTGTGCTGTACTCTGTGTGTGAGGGAAGCTTGCACTGTTGCTGCCTGTGCTGTACCTGCTCTGTGTGTGAGGGAAGCTTGCACTGTAGCTGCCTGTGCTGTACCTGCTCTGTGTGTGAGGGAAGCTTGCACTGCTGCTGCCTGTGCTGTACCTGCTCCGTGTGTGAGGGAAGCTTGCAGTGCTGCTGTACCTGTTCCATGTGTAAGGGAAGCTTGCACTGCTGCCGCCTGTGCTGTACCTGATATATGTGTGAGGGAAGCTTGTACTGCTGCTGCTGTTCCATGTGTAAGGGAAGATTTGGAAGAGAGAGTTAAAGAGGCAGAAACGTGGAGAGGAATAGAAAGAGCAAAGGAATCTGTAAGCTGAGAGATGTGGCATAACAGAACGCTCGGTAGTGCGGGCACTGCTGCTTGGGGTATCTGCGGGCTTTTTGTAAGTAAAGGTAGAGGGAGGGAGAGAGTTGGAAGAGCGAGTGAAATTTGCAGAAACATGGAGAGGAAAAGAGAGAGCGAAAGGATCTGTAAGCTGAGAGATGTGGCATAACAGAACGCTCGGCATTGTGGGCAATGCTGCTCGGGGTATCACCAAGATTTGTGTAAGTAAATGGAGATTGAGGGAGAGAGTTGGAAGAGAGAGTGAAAGAGGCAGAAACGTGGAGAGTAAAAGATAGAGCGAAGGAATCTGTTAGCTGAGAGATGTGGCATAACAGAAGGCTTGGTAGTGCTGGCACTGCTGCTCGTGGTATCTGCGAGATTTGAGTAAGTAAATGGAGAGGGAGGGAGAGATTTGGAAGAGAGAGTGAAAGAGGCAGAAACGTGGAGAGTAAAAGAAAGAGCGAAGGAATCTGTAAGCTGAGAGATGTGGCATAACAGAACGCTCGCTAGTGCGGGCACTGCTGCTCGGGGTATCTGCGCGATTTGTGTAAGTAAATGGAGAGGGAGGGAGAGAGTTGGAAGAGCGAGTGAAAGAGGCTGAAACGTTGAGAGGAAAAGAAAGAGGGAAGGAATCTGTAAGCTGAGAGATGTGGCATAACAGAACGCTTGGTAGTGCTGGCACTGCTGCTCGTGGTATCTGCGAGATTTGTGTAAGTAAATGGAGAGGGAGGGAGAGATTTGGAAGAGAGAGTTAAAGAGGCAGAAACGTGGAGAGGAATAGAAAGAGCAAAGGAATCTGTAAGCTGAGAGATGTGGCATAAGAGAACGCTCTGTAGTGCGGGCACTGCTGCTTGGTGTATCTGCGGGCTTTTTGTAAGTAAAGGTAGAGGGAGGGAGAGAGTTGGAAGAGCGAGTGAAATTTGCAGAAACGTGGAGAGGAAAAGAGAGAGCGAAGGGATCTGTAAGCTGAGAGATGTGGCATAACCGAACGCTCGGTATTGTGGGCACTGCTGCTCGGGGTATCACCAAGATTAGTGTAAGTAAATGGAGATGGAGGGAGAGAGTTGGAAGAGAGAGTGAAAGAGGCAGAAACGTGGAGAGTAAAAGAAAGAGCGAAGGAATATGTAAGCTGAGAGATGTGGCATAACAGAAGGCTTGGTAGTGCGGGCACTGCTGCTTGGTGTATCTGCGGGCTTTTTGTAAGTAAAGGTAGAGGGAGGGAGAGAGTTGGAAGAGCGAGTGAAATTTGCAGAAACGTGGAGAGGAAAAGAGAGAGCGAAGGGATCTGTAAGCTGAGAGATGTGGCATAACAGAACGATTTGCAGAAACGTGGAGAGGAAAAGAAAGAGCGAAGGGATCTGTAAGCTGAGAGATGTGGCATAACAGAACGCTTGGTAGTGCGGGCACTGCTGCTTGGGGTATCTGCGAGATTTGTTTAAGTAAATGGAGAGGGGGGGAGAGTTGGAGGAGAGAGTGAAAGAGGAACAAACGTTGAGAGGAAAAGAAAAGAAAGAGCGAAGGTATCTGTAAGCTGAGAGATGTGGCATAACTGAACGATCGGTATTGCGGGGACTGCTGCTCGGGGTCTCGGCGCGATTTGTGTAAGTAAATGGAGCGGGAGGGAGATATTTGGAAAAGAGAGTGAAAGAGGCAGAAACGTGGAGCGGAATAGAAAGAGCAAAGGAATCTGTAAGCTGAGAGATGTGGCATAACAGAACGCTCGGTAGTGCGGGCACTGCTGCTTGTGGTATCTGCGGGCTTTTTGTAAGTAAAGGTAGAGGGAGGGAGAGAGTTGGAAGAGCGAGTGAAATTTGCAGAAACGTGGAGAGGAAAAGAGAGAGCGAAGGGATCTGTAAGCTGAGAGATGTGGCATAACAGAACGCTCGGTCTTGTGTGCACTGCTGCTCGGGGTATCACCAAGATTTGTGTAAGTAAATGGAGATGGAGGGAGAGAGTTGGAAGAGAGAGTGAAAGAGGCAGAAACGTGGAGAGTAAAAGAAAGAGCGAAGGAATCTGTAAGCTGAGAGATGTGGAATAACAGAACGCTCGCTAGTGCGGGCACTGCTGCTCGGGGTATCTGCGCGATTTGTGTAAGTAAATGGAGAGGGAGGGAGAGAGTTGGAAGAGCGAGTGGAAGAGGCTGAAACGTTGAGAGGAAAAGAAAGAGGGAAGGAATCTGTAAGCTGAGAGATGTGGCATAACAGAACGCTCGGTATTGCGGGCACTGCTGCTCGGGGTCTCGGCGCGATTTGTGTAAGTAAATGGAGCGGGAGGGAGATATTTGGAAGAGAGAGTTAAAGAGGCAGAAACGTGGAGAGGAATAGAAAGAGCAAAGGAATCTGTAAGCTGAGAGATGTGGCATAACAGAACGCTCGGTAGTGCGGGCACTGCTGCTTGTGGTATCTGCGGGCTTTTTGTAAGTGAAGGTAGAGGGAGGAAGAGAGTTGGAAGAGCGAGTGAAATTTGCAGAAAAGTGGAGAGGAAAAGAGAGAGCGAAGGGATCTGTAAGCTGAGAGATGTGGCATAACAGAACGCTCGGTATTGTGTGCACTGCTGCTCGGGGTATCACCAAGATTTGTGTAAGTAAATGGAGATGGAGGGAGAGAGTTGGAAGAGAGAGTGAAAGAGGCAGAAACGTTGAGAGGAAAAGAAAGAGCGAAGGAATCTGTAAGCTGAGAGATGTGTGAAAGTCATGTTGTGCCTTGAATTAGTGGTAGAAATGTTCTGTGTGGTGAGTTGAAGTGTTATGAACGAAATCAAAAACGTGTAGCAGAGTGAACAGTTGGATGTACTTACATGATATATGTTTGGGCGCCGTTTCTTTTACCCTTTCAAGGAAAAGTTGAACGTGTCCGAATAACCTACAAGATATAACGATCAAAAAAAAAAACATATGTATCAGTATGTTCAAACAAAGCTATGACCTGCTTGATAAATTACATATTCCTTTGATAAGTATTATCAGAGAACATTTAGTGTTCCAAAATAACATGTTGCACAATAATTTGACACATAAAGCAATGTGGAGATAGTAAACGTTATAATAAACTGAAGTTAATGTATCAATGCTGTCCCTTAGGGGTATTGAAATAAAAGTTCCATGCACTTACTTTCGAAGATTCAATGGCGGACTTTTTCAGTGGCTGTTAGTCGTTATCAGCAAGTACAGCGTCGTTCTGTAAGTCCGAGTTCTGTTCTCGCAGGTAAAAACAGAGTCTGACTGAAAGTGATCCGTCCACCTGCTTAAATAGGGGCTAACGTTGAAAATAACTTTTTTTTTGTTTTTAGTTTAAGAAAGGATCAAAGGTTTTAGTCCTTCCCTTGCCCCAAGGAAAAGTCACACTAGATGATGTGTGCGACTTGGAAGTGTGAATGTTTGAATGTGTATGCAGATGGAGTTTAGACATTGGCGCGACAGTAGACTTCACTGGGCAACTCCCTTAATGGCTCCTAAGAGTTCGCTCTCAACTGACAAAGCAAACGCCATTCTTTTTTCCCTTAGTCTAATTCGACTTGAACTGTGTGGTGCAAGTTACCCGTAAAAATGGCATATATAAAGCTTCCAAAGTATACAAAGTTGGCATTTGTAACCTACAACTCTTGTAATATTCTGCCTCAAAGTTGTGACGTTAACTTTATTAGGAAAATAGAGAACATTGCAGCGGATGCGGACCTTAATGTGTGTGTGGCTACTTTTAAATACTGGAATCGTTGTTGTTGCTGTGTGTGTACGTGTTGTAAGTATGCATTAACAGTTGTTTGTATGGGCGTTGTTGAGGCATGCAGTAAGAGCTGCAGTTGTGTGTGGCGTGTGTTAAAATGTGCATAAAGTGCATGTGTTATGTTTGTTTGTTGTGGAATTGTTATAATAAGTGTATCCCAATGAAGGCAACCTAGGAAATCTTTAGTATGTGCAAGCCTAGAAGTACAATCCCCCAATTTTCCATAGCACGCTCTAGAGTGAGGGTGTGAAATAGTAGGCATGGTAAAATTAATTAATAAAAGCCTGTGGCTTTTATTAATTTAGTACACAAGTATATGTTAAAAAAACTATCCATCCCTCTTGTGACTGGCTCTTGCTTTCACTTTAGTGTTTGTGGTTTTGCGAAGGAGTTTGAGCTTATGTTACGTAATGCTGCTGTGTGTGTACGTGTTGCTGGCAATTAAAATAATTGGTGTATGTTTTTGTAGAAGCATGTACAGAGCTGTTGTGTGTGCCTAACGGGTAAATGTGCACAACCAGCATGCTCTGTGTTTTTGTTCCGTTTGTAAAAAGCCATCTCCTTTATGTTCCCAAATACATACCGTAAATTTCCGCATGGGTCTATTGTTTCCAAGCATTGGAATTGTTCTAATAACCTTATCCCAATGAAGGCAACTTAGGAAATATTTAATATGTGCAAGCCGAGACGTACAATCCCCCATTTTCCCATAGCACGCTCTAGAGGGAGGCTGTGAAATAGTAGGCATGGTATGTGAACTATAGGATTTTTCTTAAAAAAAGCATCACGTTTCCAGTGTTAGTATTTTCTTTCTGTGGGATGTTTTTTTGTTTTGTTGTGGTTCTCGGGCTAACAACCGGCTCGCATCCTGCTGTTCAAATTAGCATATCCCAAAAGCTACTTGACAACTGATTACAATCTGGACGACGGCGCTTAAAGTACTCTAGCATCCTGTAGTTTTGTTGACGAAAGCCTTGGAGTCTGGGGGCTGTCTGTTTATGTAAATGGAATTGAAGAGTGGTCAGAGCGGTAACGACGTATTGGTGGGTGATTTGGGCTTTGGGTGGAGTGTTTACTCAAGTGGATGTGAGAGAGGCTCTGTGTTTGATTCTTTCGTAAAAAAAAATCTCCCTTCTCAACAAACAGACATACTGTAAATGTTTGCATGTATGTATTGTTCGCAAGCATTGTAAAGGTTATAATAACGTAATACCAATGATGTCAAAAAAGGAAATGTTTTTTAGGTGCAAGCCTATAGATATAATGGCAAGAAATTGCGTAGCACGCTGTAGAGGGAGGGGGGGGGGAAATAGTAGGCCTGCTGAATGGGGGTGTTGAATGAGAGAGATGCTGGATGATTTGGGTGTAAAGACCGAAATGTAGACACAGGTGTGACAAAATGATATGCGCTGATGTATGCTGCAGAATGGGACAGAGGCTGTATGCAATATTTGCCCTCAAACTTGGGACGTTATGTTTATTCAGAAAATACAGAACATTGCTGTAGTAGGCCTGCTGAATGGGGGTGAGTCTGTGTGTTGTGTCTGATCTACAGAGTGGGCGAAAGGTACAGAGTGGGTGAAAGGTACAGAGTGGGTGAAAGGTAAAGAGTGTAAGGGAAGCTTGCACTGCTGTTGCCTGTGATGTACCTGCTCTGTGTGTGAGGGAAGCTTGCACTGTTGCTGCCTGTGCTGTACCTGCTCCGTGTGTGAGGGAAGCTTGCACTGCTGCTGTCGGTGCTGTACCTGTTCCATGTGTAAGGGAAGCTTGCACTGCTGTTGCCTGTGCTGTACCTGCTCCGTGTTTGAGGGAAGCTTGCATTGCTGTTGCCTGTGCTGTACCTGCTCCGTGTGTGATGGAAGCTTGCACTGTTGCTGCCTGTGCTGTACCTGCTCTGTGTGTGAGGGAAGCTTGCACTGTTGCTGCCTGTGCTGTACCTGCTCTGTGTGTGAGGGAAGCTTGCACTGTTGCTGCCTGTGCTGTACATGCTCCGTGTTTGAGTGAAGCTTGCATTGCTGTTGCCTGTGCTGTACATGCTCCGTGTGTGATGGAAGCTTGCACTGTTGCTGCCTGTGCTGTACCTGCTCTGTGTGTGAGGGAAGCTTGCACTGTTGCTGCCTGTGCCTCACCAAGATTTGTGTAAGTAAATGGAGATGGAGGGAGAGAGTTGGAAGAGAGAGTGAAAGAGGCAGAAAGGTGGAGAGTAAAAGAAAGAGCGAAGGAATCTGTAAGCTGAGAGATGTGGCATAACAGAACGCTCGCTAGTGCGGGCACTGCTGCTTGGGGTATCTGCGAGATTTGTTTAAGTAAATGGAGAGGGGGGAGAGAGTTGGAGGAGAGAGTGAAAGAGGCAGAAACGTTGAGAGGAAAAGAAAAGAAAGAGAGAAGGGATCTGTAAGCAGAGAGATGTGGCATAACAGAACGCTCGCTAGTGCGGGCACTGCTGCTCGGGGTATCGGCGAGATTTGTGTAAGTAATTGGAGAGGGAGGGAGAGAGTTGGAAGAGAGAGTGAAAGAGGCAGAAAAGTGGAGAGGAATAGAAAGAGAGAAGGGATCTGTTTACTGAGAGATGTGGCATAACAGAACGCTCGCTAGTGCGGGCACTGCTGCTCGGGGTATCGGCTAGATTTGTGTAAGTAATTGGAGAGGGAGGGAGAGAGTTGGAAGAGAGTGAAATTTGCAGAAATGTGGAGAGGAATAGAAAGAGCGAAAGGATCTGTAACTTGAGAGATGTGGCATAACAGAACGCTTGGTAGTGCGGGCACTGCTGCTTGGGGTATCTGCGGGAGGGTAGGCCCTATCACGTAGTTGGGTCATTCACATCACTACAGGGAGTTTTGTTTTCTTTAGCACAATTTTTTGATCCCTTTACTTTTACGGTTGGCAACTGCTGATGATGATACAGTGGGGAGTCAAGCGAGTACCAGTTTGACACATCCTCCATGGTGGTTGCTCCCGTGAGGCGTTGCCAATCCCCCTCCCCCTTTTTTCACTAGAAAAGGGTTGAGGGACGGTGAAGTACAGCACCAGGGATTAATGGGCACACACACATATGGCTTTAGGAATGTATAGTTCAAAGTAAATGTGACAATAGACACTGAAACTAGTAGTAGGAGCTAACACATCCACTACTAGGCTTATCTCAATTTATAGAAAGAAAGGGATAGTTCACCTTGCAATAAGGTCAGGCACATTGTTCGTGGCTGCCTGTGCTGTACCTGCTCCGTGTGTGAGGGAAGCTTGCACTGCTGCTGTCGGTGCTGTACCTGTTCCATGTGTAAGGGAAGCTTGCACTGTTGCTGCCTGTGCTGTACCTGCTCCGTGTGTGAGGGAAGCTTGCACTGTAGCTGCCTGTGCTGTACCTGCTCCGTGTTTGAGGGAAGCTTGCATTGCTGTTGCCTGTGCTGTACCTGCTCCGTGTGTGATGGAAGCTTGCACTGTTGCTGCCTGTGCTGTACCTGCTCTGTGTGTAAGGGAAGCTTGCACTGTTGCTGCCTGTGCTGTACCTGCTTCGTGTGTGAGGGAAGCTTGCACTGTAGCTGCCTGTGCTGTACCTGCTCCGTGTTTGAGGGAAGCTTGCATTGCTGTTGCCTGTGCTGTACCTGCTCCGTGTGTGATGGAAGCTTGCACTGTTGCTGCCTGTGCTGTACCTGCTCTGTGTGTGAGGGAAGCTTGCAATGTTGCTGCCTGTGCTGTACCTGCTCTGTGTGTGAGGGAAGCTTGCACTGTTGCTGCCTGTGCTGTACATGCTCTGTGTTTGAGTGAAGCTTGCATTGCTGTTGCCTGTGCTGTACATGCTCCGTGTGTGATGGAAGCTTGCACTGCTGCCGCCTGTGCTGTACCTGATCTATGTGTGAGGGAAGCTTGCACTGCTGCTGCCTGTGCTGTAACAGCTCCGTGTGTGAGGGAAGCTTGCACTGCTGCTGTCGGTGCTGTACCTGTTCCATGTGTAAGGGAAGCTTGCACTGCTGTTGCCTGTGCTGTACCTGCTCTGTGTGTGAGGGAAGCTTGCACTGTTGCTGCCTGTGCTGTACCTGCTCCGTGTTTGAGGGAAGCTTGCATTGCTGTTGCCTGTGCTGTACATGCTCCGTGTGTGATGGAAGCTTGCACTGCTGCCGCCTCTGCTGTACCTGATCTATGTGTGAGGGAAGCTTGCACTGCTGCTGCCTGTGCTGTAACAGCTCCGTGTGTGAGGGAAGCTTGCACTGCTGCTGTCGGTGCTGTACCTGTTCCATGTGTAAGGGAAGCTTGCACTGCTGTTGCCTGTGCTGTACCTGCTCTGTGTGTGAGGGAAGCTTGCACTGTTGCTGCCTGTGCTGTACCTGCTCCGTGTTTGAGGGAAGCTTGCATTGCTGTTGCCTGTGCTGTACCTGCTCCGTGTGTGATGGAAGCTAGCACTGTTGCTGCCTGTGCTGTACCTGCTCTGTGTGTGAGGGAAGCTTGCACTGTTGCTGCCTGTGCCTCACCAAGTGTGAGTAATTGGAGAGGGAGGGAGAGAGTTGGAAGAGAGTGAAATTTGCAGAAATGTGGAGAGGAATAGAAAGAGCGGAGGGATCTGTAACTTGAGAGATGTGGCATAACAGAACGCTTGGTAGTGCGGGCACTGCTGCTTGGGGTATCTGCGGGAGGGTAGGCCCTATCACGTAGTTGGGTCATTCACATCACTACAGGGAGTTTTGTTTTCTTTAGCACAATTTTTTGATCCCCTTTACTTTTACGGTTGGCAACTGCTGATGATGATACAGTGGGGAGTCAAGCGAGTACCAGTTTGACACATCCTCCATGGTGGTTGCTCCCGTGAGGCGTTGCCAATCCCCCTCCCCCTTTTTTCACTAGAAAAGGGTTGAGGGACGGTGAAGTACAGCACCAGGGATTAATGGGCACACACACATATGGCTTTAGGAATGTATAGTTCAAAGTAAATGTGACAATAGACACTGAAACTAATAGTAGGAGCTAACACATCTACTACTAGGCTTATCTCAATTTATAGAAAGAAAGGGATAGTTCACCTTGCTATAAGGTCAGGCACATTGTTCAGAGCTGCCTGTGCTGTACCTGTTCCGTGTGTGAGGGAAGCTTGCACTGCTGCTGTCGGTGCTGTACCTGTTCCATGTGTAAGGGAAGCTTGCACTGCTGTTGCCTGTGCTGTACCTGCTCCGTGTTTGAGGGAAGCTTGCATTGCTGTTGCCTGTGCTGTACCTGCTCCGTGTGTGATGGAAGCTTGCACTGTTGCTGCCTGTGCTGTACCTGCTCTGTGTGTGAGGGAAGCTTGCACTGTTGCTGCCTGTGATGTACCTGCTCTGTGTGTGAGGGAAGCTTGCACTGTTGCTGCCTGTGCTGTACATGCTCCGTGTTTGAGTGAAGCTTGCATTGCTGTTGCCTGTGCTGTACATGCTCCGTGTGTGATGGAAGCTTGCACTGCTGCCGCCTGTGCTGTACCTGATCTATGTGTGAGGGAAGCTTGCACTGCTGCTGCCTGTGCTGTACCTGCTCCGTGTGTGAGGGAAGCTTGCACTGCTGCTGTCGGTGCTGTACCTGTTCCATGTGTAAGGGAAGCTTGCACTGCTGTTGCCTGTGCTGTACCTGCTCTGTGTGTGAGGGAAGCTTGCACTGTTGCTGCCTGTGCTGTACCTGCTCCGTGCTTGAGGGAAGCTTGCATTGCTGTTGCCTGTGCTGTACCTGCTCCGTGTGTGATGGAAGCTTGCACTGTTGCTGCCTGTGCTGTACCTGCTCTGTGTGTGAGGGTAGCTTGCACTGTTGCTGCCTGTGCCTCACCAAGATTTGTGTAAGTAAATGGAGATGGAGGGAGAGAGTTGGAAGACAGAGTGAAAGAGGCAGAAACGTGGAGAGTAAAAGAAAGAGCGAAGGAATCTGTAAGCTGAGAGATGTGGCATAACAGAAGGCTTGGTAGTGCGGGCACTGCTGCTTGGGGTATCTGCGAGATTTGTGTAAGTAAATGGAGAGGGGGGAGAGAGTTGGAAGAGAGAGTGAAAGAGGCAGAAACGTGGAGAGTAAAAGAAAGAGCGAAGGAATATGTAAGCTGCGAGATGTGGCATAACAGAACGCTCGCTAGTGCGGGCACTGCTGCTCGGGGTATCGGCGAGATTTGTGTAAGTAATTGGAGAGGGAGGGAGAGAGTTGGAAGAGAGAGTGAAAGAGGCAGAAAAGTGGAGAGGAATAGAAAGAGCGAAGGGATCTGTAAGCTGAGAGATGTGGCATAACAGAACGATTTGCAGAAACGTGGAGAGGAAAAGAAAGAGCAAAGGAATATGTAAGCTGAGAGATGTGGCATAACAGAAGGCTTGGTAGTGCGGGCACTGCTGCTTGTGGTATCTGCGAGATTTGTGGAGAGGGGGCAGAGAGTTGTAAGAGAGAGTGAAAGAGGCAGAAACGTTGAGAGGAAAAGAAAGAGCGAAGGGATCTGTAAGCTGAGAGATGTGGCATAACAGAAGGCTTGGTAGTGCGGGCACTGCTGCTTGGGGTATCTGCGAGATTTGTGTAAATAAATGGAGAGGGGGGAGAGAGTTGGAAGAGAGTGAAAGAGGCAGAAACGTGGAGAGTAAAAGAAAGAGCGAAGGAATATGTAAGCTGAGAGATGTGGCATAACAGAAGGCTTGGTAGTGCGGGCACTGCTGCTTGGGGTATCTGCGAGATTTGTGTAAGTAATTGGAGAGGGAGGGAGAGAGTTGGAAGAGAGTGAAAGAGGCAGAAAAGTGGAGAGGAATAGAAAGAGAGAAGGGATCTGTTTACTGAGAGATGTGGCATAACAGAACGCTCGCTAGTGCGGGCACTGCTGCTCGGGGTATCGGCTAGATTTGTGTAAGTAATTGGAGAGGGAGGGAGAGAGTTGGAAGAGAGTGAAATTTGCAGAAATGTGGAGAGGAATAGAAAGAGCGAAGGGATCTGTAACTTGAGAGATGTGGCATAACAGAACGCTTGGTAGTGCGGGCACTGCTGCTTGGGGTATCTGCGGGAGGGTAGGCCCTATCACGTAGTTGGGTCATTCACATCACTACAGGGAGTTTTGTTTTCTTTAGCACAATTTTTTGATCCCCTTTACTTTTACGGTTGGCAACTGCTGATGATGATACAGTGGGGAGTCAAGCGAGTACCAGTTTGACACATCCTCCATGGTGGTTGCTCCCGTGAGGCGTTGCCAATCCCCCTCCCCCTTTTTTCACTAGAAAAGGGTTGAGGGACGGTGAAGTACAGCACCAGGGATTAATGGGCACACACACATATGGCTTTAGGAATGTATAGTTCAAAGTAAATGTGACAATAGACACTGAAACTAGTAGTAGGAGCTAACACATCCACTACTAGGCTTATCTCAATTTATAGAAAGAAAGGGATAGTTCACCTTGCAATAAGGTCAGGCACATTGTTCTGAGCTGCCTGTGCTGTACCTGCTCCGTGTGTGAGGGAAGCTTGCACTGCTGCTGTCGGTGCTGTACCTGTTCCATGTGTAAGGGAAGCTTGCACTGTTGCTGCCTGTGCTGTACCTGCTCCGTGTGTGAGGGAAGCTTGCACTGTAGCTGCCTGTGCTGTACCTGCTCCGTGTTTGAGGGAAGCTTGCATTGCTGTTGCCTGTGCTGTACCTGCTCCGTGTGTGATGGAAGCTTGCACTGTTGCTGCCTGTGCTGTACCTGCTCTGTGTGTAAGGGAAGCTTGCACTGTTGCTGCCTGTGCTGTACCTGCTCCGTGTGTGAGGGAAGCTTGCACTGTAGCTGCCTGTGCTGTACCTGCTCCGTGTTTGAGGGAAGCTTGCATTGCTGTTGCCTGTGCTGTACCTGCTCCGTGTGTGATGGAAGCTTGCACTGTTGCTGCCTGTGCTGTACCTGCTCTGTGTGTGAGGGAAGCTTGCACTGCTGCTGCCTGTGCTGTAACAGCTCCGTGTGTGAGGGAAGCTTGCACTGCTGCTGTCGGTGCTGTACCTGTTCCATGTGTAAGGGAAGCTTGCACTGCTGTTGCCTGTGCTGTACCTGCTCTGTGTGTGAGGGAAGCTTGCACTGTTGCTGCCTGTGCTGTACCTGCTCCGTGTTTGAGGGAAGCTTGCATTGCTGTTGCCTGTGCTGTACCTTCTCCGTGTGTGATGGAAGCTTGCACTGTTGCTGCCTGTGCTGTACCTGCTCTGTGTGTGAGGGAAGCTTGCACTGTTGCTGCCTGTGCCTCACCAAGTGTGAGTAATTGGAGAGGGAGGGAGAGAGTTGGAAGAGAGTGAAATTTGCAGAAATGTGGAGAGGAATAGAAAGAGCGAAGGGATCTGTAACTTGAGAGATGTGGCATAACAGAACGCTTGGTAGTGCGGGCACTGCTGCTTGGGGTATCTGCGGGAGGGTAGGCCCTATCACGTAGTTGGGTCATTCACATCACTACAGGGAGTTTTGTTTTCTTTAGCACAGTTTTTTGATCCCCTTTACTTTTACGGTTGGCAACTGCTGATGATGATACAGTGGGGAGTCAAGCGAGTACCAGTTTGACACATCCTCCATGGTGGTTGCTCCCGTGAGGCGTTGCCAATCCCCCTCCCCCTTTTTTCACTAGAAAAGGGTTGAGGGACGGTGAAGTACAGCACCAGGGATTAATGGGCACACACACATATGGCTTTAGGAATGTATAGTTCAAAGTAAATGTGACAATAGACACTGAAACTAATAGTAGGAGCTAACACATCTACTACTAGGCTTATCTCAATTTATAGAAAGAAAGGGATAGTTCACCTTGCTATAAGGTCAGGCACATTGTTCAGAGCTGCCTGTGCTGTACCTGTTCCGTGTGTGAGGGAAGCTTGCACTGCTGCTGTCGGTGCTGTACCTGTTCCATGTGTAAGGGAAGCTTGCACTGCTGTTGCCTGTGCTGTACCTGCTCCGTGTTTGAGGGAAGCTTGCATTGCTGTTGCCTGTGCTGTACCTGCTCCGTGTGTGATGGAAGCTTGCACTGTTGCTGCCTGTGCTGTACCTGCTCTGTGTGTGAGGGAAGCTTGCACTGTTGCTGCCTGTGATGTACCTGCTCTGTGTGTGAGGGAAGCTTGCACTGTTGCTGCCTGTGCTGTACATGCTCCGTGTTTAAGTGAAGCTTGCATTGCTGTTGCCTGTGCTGTACATGCTCCGTGTGTGATGGAAGCTTGCACTGCTGCCTCCTGTGCTGTACCTGATCTATGTGTGAGGGAAGCTTGCACTGCTGCTGCCTGTGCTGTACCTGCTCCGTGTGTGAGGGAAGCTTGCACTGCTGCTGTCGGTGCTGTACCTGTTCCATGTGTAAGGGAAGCTTGCACTGCTGTTGCCTGTGCTGTACCTGCTCTGTGTGTGAGGGAAGCTTGCACTGTTGCTGCCTGTGCTGTACCTGCTCCGTGTTTGAGGGAAGCTTGCATTGCTGTTGCCTGTGCTGTACCTGCTCCGTGTGTGATGGAAGCTTGCACTGTTGCTGCCTGTGCTGTACCTGCTCTGTGTGTGAGGGAAGCTTGCACTGTTGCTGCCTGTGCCTCACCAAGATTTGTGTAAGTAAATGGAGATGGAGGGAGAGAGTTGGAAGACAGAGTGAAAGAGGCAGAAACGTGGAGAGTAAAAGAAAGAGCGAAGGAATCTGTAAGCTGAGAGATGTGGCATAACAGAAGGCTTGGTAGTGCGGGCATTGCTGCTTGGGGTATCTGCGAGATTTGTGTAAGTAAATGGAGAGGGGGGAGAGAGTTGGAAGAGAGAGTGAAAGAGGCAGAAACGTGGAGAGTAAAAGAAAGAGCGAAGGAATATGTAAGCTGCGAGATGTGGCATAACAGAACGCTCGCTAGTGCGGGCACTGCTGCTCGGGGTATCGGCGAGATTTGTGTAAGTAATTGGAGAGGGAGGGAGAGAGTTGGAAGAGAGAGTGAAAGAGGCAGAAAAGTGGAGAGGAATAGAAAGAGCGAAGGGATCTGTAAGCTGAGAGATGTGGCATAACAGAACGATTTGCAGAAACGTGGAGAGGAAAAGAAAGAGCGAAGGAATATGTAAGCTGAGAGATGGGGCATAACAGAAGGCTTGGTAGTGCGGGCACTGCTGCTTGTGGTATCTGCGAGATTTGTGGAGAGGGGGGAGAGAGTTGTAAGAGAGAGTGAAAGAGGCAGAAACGTTGAGAGGAAAAGAAAGAGCGAAGGGATCTGTAAGCTGAGAGATGTGGCATAACAGAACGATTTGCAGAAACGTGGAGAGGAAAAGAAAGAGCGAAGGGATCTGTAAGCTGAGAGATGTGGCATAACAGAAGGCTTGGTAGTGCGGGCACTGCTGCTTGGGGTATCTGCGAGATTTGTGTAAGTAAATGGAGAGGGGGGAGAGAGTTGGAAGAGAGTGAAAGAGGCAGAAACGTGGAGAGTAAAAGAAAGAGCGAAGGAATATGTAAGCTGAGAGATGTGGCATAACAGAAGGCTTGGTAGTGCGGGCACTGCTGCTTGGGGTATCTGCGAGATTTGTGTAAGTAATTGGAGAGGGAGGGAGAGAGTTGGAAGAGAGTGAAAGAGGCAGAAAAGTGGAGAGGAATAGAAAGAGAGAAGGGATCTGTTTACTGAGAGATGTGGCATAACAGAACGCTCGCTAGTGCGGGCACTGCTGCTCGGGGTATCGGCTAGATTTGTGTAAGTAATTGGAGAGGGAGGGAGAGAGTTGGAAGAGAGTGAAATTTGCAGAAATGTGGAGAGGAATAGAAAGAGCGAAGGGATCTGTAACTTGAGAGATGTGGCATAACAGAACGCTTGGTAGTGCGGGCACTGCTGCTTGGGGTATCTGCGGGAGGGTAGGCCCTATCACGTAGTTGGGTCATTCACATCACTACAGGGAGTTTTGTTTTCTTTAGCACAATTTTTTGATCCCCTTTACTTTTACGGTTGGCAACTGCTGATGATGATACAGTGGGGAGTCAAGCGAGTACCAGTTTGACACATCCTCCATGGTGGTTGCTCCCGTGAGGCGTTGCCAATCCCCCTCCCCCTTTTTTCACTAGAAAAGGGTTGAGGGACGGTGAAGTACAGCACCAGGGATTAATGGGCACACACACATATGGCTTTAGGAATGTATAGTTCAAAGTAAATGTGACAATAGACACTGAAACTAGTAGTAGGAGCTAACACATCCACTACTAGGCTTATCTCAATTTATAGAAAGAAAGGGATAGTTCACCTTGCAATAAGGTCAGGCACATTGTTCAAAGCTGCCTGTGCTGTACCTGCTCCGTGTGTGAGGGAAGCTTGCACTGCTGCTGTCGGTGCTGTACCTGTTCCATGTGTAAGGGAAGCTTGCACTGTTGCTGCCTGTGCTGTACCTGCTCCGTGTGTGAGGGAAGCTTGCACTGTAGCTGCCTGTGCTGTACCTGCTCCGTGTTTGAGGGAAGCTTGCATTGCTGTTGCCTGTGCTGTACCTGCTCCGTGTGTGATGGAAGCTTGCACTGTTACTGCCTGTGCTGTACCTGCTCTGTGTGTAAGGGAAGCTTGCACTGTTGATGCCTGTGCTGTACCTGCTCCGTGTGTGAGGGAAGCTTGCACTGTAGCTGCCTGTGCTGTACCTGCTCCGTGTTTGAGGGAAGCTTGCATTGCTGTTGCATGTGCTGTACCTGCTCCGTGTGTGATGGAAGCTTGCACTGTTGCTGCCTGTGCTGTACCTGCTCTGTGTGTGAGGGAAGCTTGCAATGTTGCTGCCTGTGCTGTACCTGCTCTGTGTGTGAGGGAAGCTTGCACTGTTGCTGCCTGTGCTGTACATGCTCCGTGTTTGAGTGAAGCTTGCATTGCTGTTGCCTGTGCTGTACATGCTCCGTGTGTGATGGAAGCTTGCACTGCTGCCGCCTGTGCTGTACCTGATCTATGTGTGAGGGAAGCTTGCACTGCTGCTGCCTGTGCTGTAACAGCTCCGTGTGTGAGGGAAGCTTGCACTGCTGCTGTCGGTGCTGTACCTGTTCCATGTGTAAGGGAAGCTTGCACTGCTGTTGCCTGTGCTGTACCTGCTCTGTGTGTGAGGGACGCTTGCACTGTTGCTGCCTGTGCTGTACCTGCTCCGTGTTTGAGGGAAGCTTGCATTGCTGTTGCCTGTGCTGTACATGCTCCGTGTGTGATGGAAGCTTGCACTGCTGCCGCCTGTGCTGTACCTGATCTATGTGTGAGGGAAGCTTGCACTGCTGCTGCCTGTGCTGTAACAGCTCCGTGTGTGAGGGAAGCTTGCACTGCTGCTGTCGGTGCTGTACCTGTTCCATGTGTAAGGGAAGCTTGCACTGCTGTTGCCTGTGCTGTACCTGCTCTGTGTGTGAGGGAAGCTTGCACTGCTGCTGCCTGTGCTGTAACAGCTCCGTGTGTGATGGAAGCTTGCACTGTTGCTGCCTGTGCTGTACCTGCTCTGTGTGTGAGGGAAGCTTGCACTGTTGCTGCCTGTGCTGTACCTGCTCTGTGTGTGAGGGAAGCTTGCACTGTTGCTGCCTGTGCTGTACCTGCTCCGTGTTTGAGGGAAGCTTGCATTGCTGTTGCCTGTGCTGTACCTGCTCCGTGTGTGATGGAAGCTTGCACTGTTGCTGCCTGTGCTGTACCTGCTCTGTGTGTGAGGGAAGCTTGCACTGTTGCTGCCTGTGCCTCACCAAGTGTGAGTAATTGGAGAGGGAGGGAGAGAGTTGGAAGAGAGTGAAATTTGCAGAAATGTGGAGAGGAATAGAAAGAGCGAAGGGATCTGTAACTTGAGAGATGTGGCATAACAGAACGCTTGGTAGTGCGGGCACTGCTGCTTGGGGTATCTGCGGGAGGGTAGGCCCTATCACGTAGTTGGGTCATTCACATCACTACAGGGCGTTTTGTTTTCTTTAGCACAATTTTTTGATCACCTTTACTTTTACGGTTGGCAACTGCTGATGATGATACAGTGGGGAGTCAAGCGAGTACCAGTTTCACACATCCTCCATGGTGGTTGCTCCCGTGAGGCGTTGCCAATCCCCCTCCCCCTTTTTTCACTAGAAAAGGGTTGAGGGACGGTGAAGTACAGCACCAGGGATTAATGGGCACACACACATATGGCTTTAGGAATGTATAGTTCAAAGTAAATGTGACAATAGACACTGAAACTAATAGTAGGAGCTAACACATCTACTACTAGGCTTATCTCAATTTATAGAAAGAAAGGGATAGTTCACCTTGCTATAAGGTCAGGCACATTGTTCAGAGCTGCCTGTGCTGTACCTGTTCCGTGTGTGAGGGAAGCTTGCACTGCTGCTGTCGGTGCTGTACCTGTTCCATGTGTAAGGGAAGCTTGCACTGTTCCTGCCTGTGCTGTACCTGCTCCGTGTGTGAGGGAAGCTTGCACTGTAGCTGCCTGTGCTGTACCTGCTCCGTGTTTGAGGGAAGCTTGCATTGCTGTTGCCTGTGCTGTACCTGCTCCGTGTGTGATGGAAGCTTGCACTGTTGCTGCCTGTGCTGTACCTGCTCTGTGTGTGAGGGAAGCTTGCACTGTTGCTGCCTGTGATGTACCTGCTCTGTGTGTGAGGGAAGCTTGCACTGTTGCTGCCTGTGCTGTACATGCTCCGTGTTTGAGTGAAGCTTGCATTGCTGTTGCCTGTGCTGTACATGCTCCGTGTGTGATGGAAGCTTGCACTGCTGCCGCCTGTGCTGTACCTGATCTATGTGTGAGGGAAGCTTGCACTGCTGCTGCCTGTGCTGTACCTGCTCCGTGTGTGAGGGAAGCTTGCACTGCTGCTGTCGGTGCTGTACCTGTTCCATGTGTAAGGGAAGCTTGCACTGCTGTTGCCTGTGCTGTACCTGCTCTGTGTGTGAGGGAAGCTTGCACTGTTGCTGCCTGTGCTGTACCTGCTCCGTGTTTGAGGGAAGCTTGCATTGCTGTTGCCTGTGCTGTACCTGCTCCGTGTGTGATGGAAGCTTGCACTGTTGCTGCCTGTGCTGTACCTGCTCTGTGTGTGAGGGAAGCTTGCACTGTTGCTGCCTGTGCCTCACCAAGATTTGTGTAAGTAAATGGAGATGGAGGGAGAGAGTTGGAAGACAGAGTGAAAGAGGCAGAAACGTGGAGAGTAAAAGAAAGAGCGAAGGAATCTGTAAGCTGAGAAATGTGGCATAACAGAAGGCTTGGTAGTGCGGGCACTGCTGCTTGGGGTATCTGCGAGATTTGTGTAAGTAAATGGAGAGGGGGGAGAGAGTTGGAAGAGAGAGTGAAAGAGGCAGAAACGTGGAGAGTAAAAGAAAGAGCGAAGGAATATGTAAGCTGCGAGATGTGGCATAACAGAACGCTCGCTAGTGCGGGCACTGCTGCTCGGGGTATCGGCGAGATTTGTGTAAGTAATTGGAGAGGGAGGGAGAGAGTTGGAAGAGAGAGTGAAAGAGGCAGAAAAGTGGAGAGGAATAGAAAGAGCGAAGGGATCTGTAAGCTGAGAGATGTGGCATAACAGAACGATTTGCAGAAACGTGGAGAGGAAAAGAAAGAGCGAAGGAATATGTAAGCTGAGAGATGTGGCATAACAGAAGGCTTGGTAGTGCGGGCACTGCTGCTTGTGGTATCTGCGAGATTTGTGGAGAGGGGGGAGAGAGTTGTAAGAGAGAGTGAAAGAGGCAGAAACGTTGAGAGGAAAAGAAAGAGCGAAGGGATCTGTAAGCTGAGAGATGTGGCATAACAGAACGATTTGCAGAAACGTGGAGAGGAAAAGAAAGAGTGAAGGGATCTGTAAGCTGAGAGATGTGGCATAACAGAAGGCTTGGTAGTGCGGACACTGCTGCTTGGGGTATCTGCGAGATTTGTGTAAGTAAATGGAGAGGGGGGAGAGAGTTGGAAGAGAGAGTGAAAGAGGCCGAAACGTGGAGAGTAAAAGAAAGAGCGAAGGAATATGTAAGCTGAGAGATGTGGCATAACAGAAGGCTTGGTAGTGCGGGCACTGCTGCTTGGGGTATCTGCGAGATTTGTGTAAGTAAATGGAGAGGGGGGAGAGAGTTGGAAGAGAGAGTGAAAGAGGCAGAAACGTGGAGAGTAAAAGAAAGAGAGACGGAATATGTAAGCTGAGAGATGTGGCATAACAGAAGGCTTGGTAGTGCGGGCACTGCTGCTTGTGGTATCTGCGAGATTTGTGTAAGTAAATGGAGAGGGGGGAGAGAGTTGTAAGAGAGAGTGAAAGAGGCAGAAACGTTGAGAGGAAAAGAAAGAGCGAAGGGATATGTAAGCTGAGAGATGTGGCATAACAGAACGATTTGCAGAAACGTGGAGAGGAAAAGAAAGAGCGAAGGAATATGTAAGCTGAGAGATGTGGCATAACAGAAGGCTTGGTAGTGCGGGCACTGCTGCTTGGGGTATCTGCGAGATTTGTGTAAGTAAATGGAGAGGGGGGAGAGAGTTGGAAGAGAGAGTGAAAGAGGCAGAAACGTGGAGAGGAAAAGAAAGAGCGAAGGAATATGTAAGCTGAGAGATGTGGCATAACAGAAGGCTTGGTAGTGCGGTATTGCGGTCACTGCTGCTCGGGGTATCGGCGCGATTTGTGTAAGTGGGTGACTGAAGCAGAGTGGGTGAATATATATGTCTGATGCTTGTGGAATTCTGATGCTTGCATGTCTGCTGGGGTGCAGGGTCAATACAAGCCAAGCTCTAAGTTGGTGTGTGTCAGAACTGGTTGCCTCGGGGCCAACGAAGTCTGTTGCGAGGCGTGGGGGGCAGCCTTTGATGTGCGAGAGAGCTGCCGTGAAAGAAGTAAACAGCAGGCATGTAATTAGGGGGGAGGAGAAGTCGCGCTGGGGTGAATGGAGGGAAGGCAGAGAAGGGGAGGGGGGATGAATGCGAAACGGCGGGCAGGGGAGGGGGTGAGCGGCATGAGGGTGTGAAAGCAGCAGGGGCCTGGAGTGCGGCTAAGATAACTGAAGAAACGCGACACGGCAGGCAGGGGAGGGGGCGGAGCGGGGGTGTGGGAGGAGTGCGAGGGAAGCTTGCACTGTAGCTGCCTGTGCTGTACCTGCTCCGTGTTTGAGGGAAGCTTGCATTGCTGTTGCCTGTGCTGTACCTGCTCCGTGTGTGATGGAAGCTTGCACTGTTGCTGCCTGTGCTGTACCTGCTCTGTGTGTGAGGGAAGCTTGCACTGTTGCTGCCTGTGATGTACATGCTCCGTGTTTGAGTGAAGCTTGCATTGCTGTTGCCTGTGCTGTACATGCTCCGTGTGTGATGGAAGCTTGCACTGCTGCCGCCTGTGCTGTGCCTGCTCCGTGTTTGAGGGAAGCTTGCATTGCTGTTGCCTGTGCTGTACCTGCTCCGTGTGTGATGGAAGCTTGCACTGTTGCTGCCTGTGCTGTACCTGCTCTGTGTGTGAGGGAAGCTTGCACTGTTGCTGCCTGTGCCTCACCAAGATTTGTGTAAGTAAATGGAGATGGAGGGAGAGAGTTGGAAGACAGAGTGAAAGAGGCAGAAACGTGGAGAGTAAAAGAAAGAGCGAAGGAATCTGTAAGCTGAGAAATGTGGCATAACAGAAGGCTTGGTAGTGCGGGCACTGCTGCTTGGGGTATCTGCGAGATTTGTGTAAGTAAATGGAGAGGGGGGAGAGAGTTGGAAGAGAGAGTGAAAGAGGCAGAAACGTGGAGAGTAAAAGAAAGAGCGAAGGAATATGTAAGCTGCGAGATGTGGCATAACAGAACGCTCGCTAGTGCGGGCACTGCTGCTCGGGGTATCGGCGAGATTTGTGTAAGTAATTGGAGAGGGAGGGAGAGAGTTGGAAGAGAGAGTGAAAGAGGCAGAAAAGTGGAGAGGAATAGAAAGAGCGAAGGGATCTGTAAGCTGAGAGATGTGGCATAACAGAACGATTTGCAGAAACGTGGAGAGGAAAAGAAAGAGCGAAGGAATATGTAAGCTGAGAGATGTGGCATAACAGAAGGCTTGGTAGTGCGGGCACTGCTGCTTGTGGTATCTGCGAGATTTGTGGAGAGGGGGGAGAGAGTTGTAAGAGAGAGTGAAAGAGGCAGAAACGTTGAGAGGAAAAGAAAGAGCGAAGGGATCTGTAAGCTGAGAGATGTGGCATAACAGAACGATTTGCAGAAACGTGGAGAGGAAAAGAAAGAGCGAAGGGATCTGTAAGCTGAGAGATGTGGCATAACAGAAGGCTTGGTAGTGCGGGCACTGCTGCTTGGGGTATCTGCGAGATTTGTGTAAGTAAATGGAGAGGGGGGAGAGAGTTGGAAGAGAGAGTGAAAGAGGCCGAAACGTGGAGAGTAAAAGAAAGAGCGAAGGAATATGTAAGCTGAGAGATGTGGCATAACAGAAGGTTTGGTAGTGCGGGCACTGCTGCTTGGGGTATCTGCGAGATTTGTGTAAGTAAATGGAGAGGGGGGAGAGAGTTGGAAGAGAGAGTGAAAGAGGCAGAAACGTGGAGAGTAAAAGAAAGAGAGACGGAATATGTAAGCTGAGAGATGTGGCATAACAGAAGGCTTGGTAGTGCGGGCACTGCTGCTTGTGGTATCTGCGAGATTTGTGTAAGTAAATGGAGAGGGGGTAGAGAGTTGTAAGAGAGAGTGAAAGAGGCAGAAACGTTGAGAGGAAAAGAAAGAGCGAAGGGATATGTAAGCTGAGAGATGTGGCATAACAGAACGATTTGCAGAAACGTGGAGAGGAAAAGAAAGAGCGAAGGAATATGTAAGCTGAGAGATGTGGCATAACAGAAGGCTTGGTAGTGCGGGCACTGCTGCTTGGGGTATCTGCGAGATTTGTGTAAGTAAATGGAGAGGGGGGAGAGAGTTGGAAGAGAGAGTGAAAGAGGCAGAAACGTGGAGAGGAAAAGAAAGAGCGAAGGAATATGTAAGCTGAGAGATGTGGCATAACAGAAGGCTTGGTAGTGCGGTATTGCGGTCACTGCTGCTCGGGGTATCGGCGCGATTTGTGTAAGTGGGTGACTGAAGCAGAGTGGGTGAATATATATGTCTGATGCTTGTGGAAGTCTGATGCTTGCATGTCTGCTGGGGTGCAGGGTCAATACAAGCCAAGCTCTAAGTTGGTGTGTGTCAGAACTGGTTGCCTCGGGGCCAACGAAGTCTGTTGCGAGGCGTGGGGGGCAGCCTTTGATGTGCGAGAGAGCTGCCGTGAAAGAAGTAAACAGCAGGCATGTAATTAGGGGGGAGGAGAAGTCGCGCTGGGGTGAATGGAGGGAAGGCAGAGAAGGGGAGGGGGGATGAATGCGAAACGGCGGGCAGGGGAGGGGGTGAGCGGCATGAGGGTGTGAAAGCAGCAGGGGCCTGGAGTGCGGCTAAGATAACTGAAGAAACGCGACACGGCAGGCAGGGGAGGGGGCGGAGCGGGGGTGTGGGAGGAGTGCGGCTGAGGGAAAATACATGCAAGCAGGCGGCTGGGGGCATGTGCACGCGCTTTTAAGCTCAATGCACATGCGCATTAAGCTTGTATTTCACGGGCACTGCAAGGAATCGCCACGATTCCTTGCAACTTGGTTAAAGACTGTTTAAGCCCCAATAGTCTCGCAAGCTCGATGCGCATGCGCATCGACAGGCGAGACCTAAAAAATCGGACACTCAATGCAGGTATTTTTAGTGAAGGGGAAAGGGGCCCCCAGCTTCCTCCTGATCAACCTATACAATAATATAGCGAGGGATGACCAAGTAGATTTTATAGACGAACTATCAAACGCCCTGAAGAGGGGAATTGGAAGGGACAAAACGGAAAGATGTGCCATAGTGATGGGCGATTTCAACTGTCACTTATGCCCTCATAGTGGATCGAGCGTCTGTGATATAAGAAGCCTTAATGGCGAATTCACTACCCATTTCGAACATACGCATTTCGGAAATGTAATGAATAAATTAATGCATGAATGGGACTTAGGCTTTTTCAACGAGTTAACTGAGCCAATGACCGACTTCCAACCTATTTTCCATGGAAGGGGGTTACACACCACAATAGATTTCATGTTGATGTCAAATAGCCATTACTGGAGTGCTATGGAATTTAAAAAGGAGGACATAGTCATGAGTTATCATTACCCGATCAGTGCGAAATTCGATGTTGGCCTTAGTTCCAGCCAGACACCGGATGTAACGGAAAGCCTACATTGTCACTCAATCTCCCTGGCACGTACTAATGGCTATTCTATAAAATGGTCCAAGGTAAACACAAATACCTTTTTTGAAAGATTTGATTATGGAAGACTCTGTTCACTTTGAGACTTGCCTTGAATACCCTTTTAACCCATGTGCAGTAAAATCTGCTTTTGGAAAAATAGCAGCCACAATCAAGAAAAACCTCACCAGGAAACAAAAAGAAGATGCCAGAGTTAAGTGTATAGGCTGGTTTAATTCTGAATGCTCAAAAGCCCATAATATCCTTAAAGATACATTAAAAAGACTGCCAAAAAAACAAGCAGAAATCAGAACAGCCCGACTGGTATATAAACAGTCAATCAAGAAAAGAAAAAGGGAACTTAAAGATGCTGCCTGGGAGGCGCTATTAAAAGCTAGTACTTTAAAGGATAATACGGCTTTCTGGAGGAAAGTGAATGCTCCTTTTTTTAAGGAGAGGTCGACAGACCTCCTAGAAATTGCTATTACAGAGGATGTCTGGATCAACCACTTCACAGAGTTATACAAAATAGATGAGTCAGTTGAACCTCAAAATCTCGATCCCAGGAGATTACAAGAGAATGACCTACAGAGACCCCCGACAGATACATTTCCGCTACACACATATTTTACACTCCCAGAAATAGAACAGGCCATCTTGGAAAGTGCAAATTGTAAAGCTCCCGGGCCTGACGGAATCCCAATCGACATATTTAAAGATAATATGTCTTTATGGGCCCCCCTTCTTACAAACGTGCTAAATTCTTATACTCTAGAAGGTTTCCCCACAACATGGCAGGAAGCCATAATAATTCCAATCTTCAAAAAGGGAGATAGAATGGACCCAAAATGTTACAGGCCAATCTCCCTGCTCGACTCCATGATGAAGATAGCTGGAAGAGTATTGTTGAATCAACTACAAGCCTGGGCCACAGAAAATGGAGTCCTCTCAAAATTCCAATACGGATTTGTTTCTGGCCTTGGCACAGTAGAGCAATGTCTCAATCTAGCCTTGATTACAAATAAATACGCTGTGGTAAAGAAGAGCAACCTATACATGACTTTTGTTGACCTAAGCTCAGCATTCGATTGCCTCAACCACAGCGTACTTTGGAGCACCCTCATAGAGCTATGAATTGACGAAAATATACTTGCATTTATAAAGGAATTATACCGAGGGGCGGGGGCAATGGTTCGTTATGGAAAAAATGGAAAATGCACCAAAAATTTCCCTATAGACAAAGGCGTCCGACAGGGATGCATCCTTGCCCCGTTCCTTTGTAATCTATATATAAATAGTGTGGCAGACTACTTGGCAAAGCTGGAAGTAGATTATCCCAAAATCAATGGCATGGCAGTTCCAATATTACTTTATGCAGACGATGCTGTCATAATGTCCAGAACACAACTAGGTCTGCAGAAAGCACTGACTGGTTTTTCCACATTCATGGGCCTGAGAGGACTCAGGATAAATGTGGGCAAAACCTTTACTATGTGCTGTACTTTAAAAAACAAAGTAGACTGTAATACTTTTTTAAATCTTACAAAGATAAGTTTAACAAAAACTTTTACCTATTTGTGTATTGTTTTTAATAACAGGGGATCATGGAACACAACTATCAATACACGCAACCTGGCCTTTTGCCGAGAAATAGGGGCTCTAAAGAAGTTTGCCAAAAAATTGGGCGGCAAGCCGGTCCAGATCTTGCTCAATATTTTCGCAGCAAAATGTGTTTCCACTGCGACCTATGGCCCAGGAATCTGGGGCATGTCGGATTGCCGCGAGATCCAAATCAGTGAGAATGCCTTTTTGAGATACTTGTTAGCAGCACCTAGATCTACCTCTACCACTGTTTGCCACAACGAACTTGCTCGGGTCCATATCACTGACATAATCAAGATAAGTCCAATATTGCTGTGGCACAAGATATGGACCTCAAATGAAACAGATTTCAGCAAGGACGTGATTAGAGACTGTATGGGTCTAGCTGCCTCACGGAAAATACCGTGGCTTTCCTATGTCAGTAAATTTCTAAATTCCACAGGGCACTCTGATTTGTTCGAAAACCCTATGTCATGATCCTTAATCACGAAAAAGGCCCTCAAAGAATGCTGCCTAGGCCTACTTGAAGACAGGCGCTCCTATCTAGAGGGAAACAAGCCGACCATTACCCATCATCATCTCTTGTTGAACGGAGCAGGTATTCCGCTTTATCTATCTCCTGCATACTCCGTCTATACGAGACTATTGTTAACAAGGATGAGGATTGACTGTTTTTTCAGAATGATAACATTTCCTACTGTAAACTATTGGTCTTCCAACTTGTTGAATTGCCCTTGTGATAACATCTCAAAGCAATCAAATATCCATTGCATAATATTTTGGAAATATTATGAATGGGGAAGAAAGAGGCATTTGACCCCGTTGTTAAAATTATGGGGCCTCAGGCAATGCAGACCAGCTCTGATCAAATTATATATGCTTCAAGATGAAATTACCATGGCTGCAGTAGCAAAGTTTCTGAAATACGCAGTAAAATGTAGAGCGTCAATGATCTGAAAATATTTTATTAGTTTTTATATAATACTTTCTGGAAATAGGATTTTTTAACTACACAAATCTCCATTTTATGCATAATGTATTACATGAATGAAAATATTTTAAAAAGAAAAATTTTGTATTTAAATGTGCTTTTATGGTTTTTTATCTTCAAAAATCGAATAAAGCTATCTTTGAATTGAATTGAATTGGGTGGTGGAGTATGCCAACCGCCATTTGGCAATACACATATCACTATCACTACAGTGAGTTTGGCTTTGCCATTGGCAGTGACACACCGCTGGGGCCAGGCGGTAGCTACCATGATATGGGTGCCATACATTGCTAAGAATGACCATGATTTGGGTGGCAGAGCACTTTGACAGCACATATGGACAGATTATGTTGCGTCAATGGCCATTGGGCAGTTCTCAACAGTGTACAGTGGCCACTGGCCACATGATTAATGGGACATGATTGTGCACACGATGGCAATGTAACATTTACCCCACTGCTGACTACACATGCCATTTTTATGTTTATGATTTTAACATTGGCATGTACTCCCTTACATGTCACTTAGATATTGCTGGGCATGTACACAGAACAGTGTTGTGATGGACTCTCCAATGGGTATACAGGTTAATGTGTGAAAGGGCAGAGCGATTCATAGTGATGAATGTCTAAGTATCCAATGTATATATTTGACTGTCTACTTTTTGTAGCTTATGTACAGACTTGTTGTTTATGGATAGACTGGGCTCATTGTGTTGTTGATGTGTGCCCGGTTCTACTTACGCAAGCAGGTGTGGCATGTACAGCAGCTAGGTATGAGACAGTAGTTTTGCTGTTTCACACATATGCTCTCTGAACTACTCTCAGGGCTAAAAGATGTGGACATAACCCTTTGGGCATTCACATAGTCAGATATTGTTTGAGAGGTGCTAGCTGTGTGAAAAGTGGACAGGTGTACAGATGGTGTAGCTGAACGTGTCCCCACATATGTGTTGGGCTGTGAGCTTAACTGTGGTGACAGTCATTGTTTTTTGTTGTGTCAGTCAAAACGTAAAATGTCGGACACATCTCCTGGTGGATTGTGTTGACATGTGTCCCCTTTCATCTCACCTAGGAGGAGGCCAAATGTTCATCGTCCCTACACAGTGCTGGCCGAAATAGAGGATGAGGAAGTCTTACAGTAATTCCGTTTGGATCGACCCACCCTACAAGACCTATGTGCTATATTGGAGCACCACCTGCAGCCTCGAAGGACATATCCGAGTGCTTTCACAACAACATCTAAGTTGATGGCGGCCCTGCATTTTTTGCTTCTGGATCATTCCAGTACACGGGGTCCAGCGCAGGTGGGATGTCACAACCTATGTTCAGCATGGTGCTACATGATGTCCTGTCCACTATGATGATCTACAAAGACACATATCCATTTTCCCAGGAGGCTGTAAAGGGAGATTTCTATGCACTTGGGCACATCCCCAATGTTGTTAGTGCCATTGACCGCAGACATGTTGGCCTCAGGGGCGTAACACAAGCCCCCGCAGACCCCGCATTGCGGGGGGGCCTCGCGCTCCTGGGGGCCCCGACCGGGCCCCTCCTCCCGACGTCACTCAGTATATACAGGCTGAGGCTTATGGTGCATAGTGCTGGCCCCGGCCGGCAGGGGCCCCTGCCAGTGAGTGTTTGAATTTTGAAATGGTGCGGGCGGGGCCCCGGCCGGGGCCCCTGGGAGTCTTATAAATGGTGCGGCCGGGGGGCCCCGGTCGGGGCCGTGCACCTAGTCTTCGAAACATTAAGTGTGTGCGTGCGGGGCCCCGGCCGGGGCCCGAATCTTCAATGGCCTGGGGGACTGGGGCCCCGGCCGGGGTGCCCCCCCCCCCCCCCCGAGAGCAAGCTCGTCCCGTCACCCTGTGAGTGAGTGTCGGACTGAGGGAAAGTGAAAGAATAAAGGCCTGTCCCGCGGCCCGCCGCCATTTCATAGAATCAGGCGTGCTTAGACTAAGATAACAAAAAGTGCCTTGTTATTCTTTTCTTTCACTTTCCGTTCTGCACTTCCGCCGCGTATGCGCGTGCCACGTGCGTGGGGGACATGGGCAGCAGGGCTGGCTGCTGCTGGGTGGTGGTGAGCAATGCCAGGCAGCCCCAGGGCACGCACAACATCATGCGGGCCAATAAGCAGTATAAGCACCTGTGCGTGGCATCAGGGGCGCGGCAGGCGGCGCGCATAGCCAAAGAAGAAGACAACAGAAGAACAACGAAAACGACAAACTTAACTGCCGTCCAAGTCCAAGACAAAGCAGCCAGGCGGCCAGGCCCGCCCACGCTCAGCTGCCCTGTCCGATTTCCGAATCCGAGTCCGAAGACCGAAGTAAGTCACTCAGGGCCCGATGTAGGTCGGTCGGTAACGGCCGAAAATCGGTATTTTCGGCCGTTACCGATCGGAATACAGACAACGGGATGTAGGAGGCCGAAATCCTGCGAAATCGGCGATTTTACCGATTCGGAAAATCACCGAGTCGGTCGGATTCCGAATCGGAAAAATGTAGGAATCGGAAAAAATCTCCGATTAGGTAATCTACCGAATCGGAGATTTATTCCGATTACTACTTTTTCCCGATTCGGAATCCGACCGACTCGGTGACTTTCCGAATCGGTAAAATCGCCGAATTGGTATATATTCCGAATCGGTGAAAATCCGATTCCATGCGAAAACCCTAAGATTGAGATGTAGGTAAGCACAGAAATACCGATTTTGCTCTAAAATCGGTATTTCTGACTCGGAAATTACCATGGATTTGAATCAGGTGGTAACCAGGTGCAACCTATAAAAAAAGACCCAAAATGCAGTTCTACTTGCAACATGGCAGCTTTCTATGTCATAGCTAGACAGCTACGGCTACAGCAGGAAGGTGAGAGGGAATGGCTGAGACAGGAGCAGGTGTACAGGCAGAGGGTGACCCTGTGCATGCTGACAGATCCAGAGATCCTACAGAGGTACAGGCTGGAGGCAGACACCATCAGAGACCTCATCAGGGACCTCCAACCCCTGTTGCAGCACCCCACCCCAAGGGCACATGCAATCCCTGTGCAGGTGCAGGTGCTATGCTGCCTACATCTTCTGGCGTCTGGCAGCTATCAAAGTGTAGTTGCTGTGGCAGGAGGGGTGACCCAGAGCAGCCTGTCAAGGTTCTTCCACAAGTTCCTTGATGCCATGATCCAGAGGATGGCCCACTACATCTCCTTCCCTTCCACCCATGCAGAACTGGCACAGACAAAAGCTGAATTCTATCAGATGGCAAGATTCCCCCACATCATTGGCTGCATAGATGGCACACACATACCGATTTGCCCCCCTGCTGACACCGAATACGTATACCGCAATCGGAAGTCACGGCACACCATAAATGTGCAAGTGATATGCAATGCCAAGTGTGTGATCACTGACCTGGTTGCAAAGTTTCCGGGGAGTACCCATGACTCCTATATCTTCCAGAGTAGCGGGATTTATGCACGGCTGATGGCAGGGGAATTTGGCGAAGGATACCTCCTAGGTAAGACACAGTGTCAGACCCCCATTACCAAAATTGCAGTGTGTAATACATGTATGCATGTGAGTAGTGTTACCCCTTCTCCTTCCAGGCGACAGTGCATATGCCCTACGCTCGTTCATTCTCACACCTTACCTCAACCCCTCAACACCCAGCCAAAGGAGGTACAACCGTGCACACAAAAGCACGAGGAACGTAGTGGAAAGGACCTTTGGCATCTGGAAGAGCAGGTTCAGATGTCTGCACAAGAGCGGAGGTGCAAGACAATACACCCCCATCACCTGCTGCAAGATTATTGCTGTGTGTGCAATGTTGCACAACCTTGCAGTCAGGAAAGGCACTGAGGTAGAGTTATCCGACTACGAGGACCCTGATGATGACAATGCTGTCCCACTACCACTACCTGCTGGAGTCTCTGCACCATCTGACGGCAGATACAGGCGTCAGGAGATCACAGACAACTATTTCTGAGTGAGTACAGATGCACAAACAGGTCAATGTATGTGTTCAGAAATTAAATTTAATAATGTTGCATCAACGTTACTGCACTGATGTGCAACAAAAGAAAAGTTAAACAACAAGGGGTAGGAATGTCCAATGTCCGGGTTGCCTCACCCGCAGTGGCAGTCCTATTTTTTGCTGCGCTTAGCAGGCCCACTGGGATGAACCTCACCCCCTTCAGAATGCCCTGCAGCCTCAGCTGAGCGTCTGGTGCTCCGGCGCGGCTCTGACGCAGTGCTGGCCGGGCTGCTGCGGCTGCTGCTGTCCCCAGCCTCGCCCAGGACGGGATTCACTGCGGTGTTGGAGATGAGTAGTGTCTCCATGGCTGTTGTTATACGGCCCATGCCCCTAGTGACCTCGGACATGGACTGTGTGAGGCTGGCCTCCATGTTTGCCCCACGTTGGCATGACTGGGCAGTCGCAGCCGCAAGGCGGGTGAGTGACCTGTTCGTGACTCTTGCATCCCTGCGACGACTCAGCTCATGGTCATCCAACCTGGTGCAGAGCTGGGTGATGGCAGTGGTCATTCGGCCAATTGATGTTGCTATGTCCTTGTTGCTGTCAACGAAGGTCTTGAAGCCCTGTGTCATCTCACCCATCTGCAGGTTGTGCAGGCGCAACTGGCGATGGCAGGCCAGGATGGATTTCGCCTGCATCCTCTGAATTGTGACCATGCTGGTCTCCAGCCCTGCGAAGACGCTGCCTCCCGGTGCTGGTATTGGGCTGCTGGTAGCACGTGGCCTACGTGGAATCCTGCTGCCCTGCTGTGTGTGCTCTGGTGTCGCTGGTGTCACGGGGTCTTGTGCAGGAGCCTGACCCGCTGCCCCCTCCATGATGACTAATGGAGCCACTATTCTCCTCCGGGCCGGGGAAGTGGCAGGTGCAGGGTGGCTCTGTGGTGGTGTGTTGTCCGGGGAGAATACCAATGAGGGCGACTGAGACTGAGACAGTCGGGGGGAGTGTGGAGTTGTGAGGGAATGTCCTGTGTCCTCCTCATTTGCCAGGGCACAGCTGTTGTCCTCCTCCTCCTGTGCTGCTGCACTGGTGCTTGCCACTGCCGCACTGGCTGTTGGTGCTGGAGCTGATGCTGCTCCCCCGCCTGATGGTGCCCCTAGGTACAAAGAAGCATTTGTCAAGTGGGTGCTAATGTGTTCCAGTCACAACTATTAAAGCATTGCACATCTCATTACAAACACGTTGATGCTGTATTACAGTTATTTATCTCATGCTTCTGCTGTGGCATTATTGGTAACTTTTGCTGAGTACATTTAGCACGATGCATTGCTCATGTCTGTTGCTAGCTGTACTGGCCTGGGGTTTGGCTGTGCATTGGGTCTGTAGGGGAGGTGTCTGGTATGGTGTGTCAAGTTGCGCATGCTTCTTACCTGTAGCTGTAGCTCGGGATGAGCTATCCAGGTCCCCAATGCCCACGACACTGGCCCTCTCGATGGTCGTCGCCACTAGTTCCTCCAGCTGAGTGAGGGGTGGCGCACGGTTTGTTCCTCCTCCAGTGAGTCCAGCCTGCTTGTGCAGGTCGGCCAGTTTGCGCTTGGTCACGCCACGGATGTCATAAAACCTCTTCTTGAGGTCGTCTAGGCTCCTGTGGGTGACACCAACTGCATTGACTTTCTCCCCGATGTCGAGCCACAGCCTCCTCTTGGTGCTCTCCGGGACAGTCAGGGACTGCCTGCCATATAGCTGGGTGTGCACCCTCACCACCTCCTCCACCAAAGTTTGTAGCTCCATGGTGCTGAATTTAGGATTGCGCTTCCGCCCTGCCTTCTGGCTCTCTGTGCTGGTGTCCATGTCTCTCAGGGATCCTGCTCACAATGCTGCTCTCTCTGTGTCTGCTCAACTCATGCAGCTTTCCAGAATGTTCTGATGAGTTGCACCTGCCTGGGTTGCCACACCCTGTGGGGGAGGGTGCTTACAGCTCATTGGCTGATGTCTTCAGTGTCACTCAACCAGCTCGGCAAAACGGCATTCTCCGAATCGGTATTTTCCGATTCGGTATTTTCCGAATGTGTTCGGTAAATACCGATTCGGAATGTATAATGCCTTCCTATTGGCCTTTCGGCCCATGGGGCGTATTTATTATTCCGAATCGGCGTTTACCGATTCGGTTGGTTCCGCATTTTTTTTTCTTCCGATTCGGACTTGTCCGACCCGGCCTATACCGATTCGGTAGTTGGCGAATCGGTACGTATCGACTCTCGATACCGAATGCTACCGATTCGGTATTTTTCCGATGATTATTTCCTACATATCATTTTCCGATTTTGAAATACCGATTCGGTACGGATCGGTATTTTAAAATCGGTAAATGCGTTTTACCTACATCGGGCCCTCAGAGTCTGTCACTCCGTCTCCGTCACCGACCGTCGGGGCAGGGCTGCTGCTGGCTGCCTGCCTCCAGGCCTGCTGCGTGCACTAATTGGTTACTTTCCTGTCGCGCATTTGCCTGCTTCTTATTTATGTCCCAACTTGTCACTCGTGTGTGTCCCTCCTATAGAACATGCTTTCTAGCTTCTGTACTTCTTTGCTCCCGGGGCCGCACTCAGTGTTGCTCTCTGTTCTTGCCTGTGTGCCGCTTCCCTCCATATTGGGTTCGCCCTTGCACTCAACCAGCCCCCCAACCCCTGTTGCTTCCTCGCCTGCTCCATTTGCACTCGGCTGCTGCTGAAGGCAGAAGCAAGCAAGCAGGCAATCCTATATTATAATAGTTACAGTGCGCAACAGCCGCGCACGCCAGGAACGGACGGTAACGGGCCCCGGCCTCTAAACATTAATTATGGTGCCGTGGTGCGCACGTCCTGCCGGCCTAGCCTGCCTGAGCCTTTTTAAAATTAATTAAATAGTTGGTAGTGGTACGCACTGCGCAGTACGCCCAGGAGGCGGGCCGGGTCTTCATAATTAAAATGGTGCACGGGAGTGGCGGCTCACAGAGTAGTGCTATTTTTATTTTGTATAGGGGACATTTTCCTGCAGTTTTCCTCTTATAGATTACTGTAAATAAAATGCGCTTTTATCAGCCAATGTAACGGTGTTCAATGCATTGGTCTTGTTAAGATGAAACGCTAAAATACTAGATTGTTATTCCATCATGTTTTTAAATGTTCAGCATCACATGCTTACTTTCGTGAGCTTTCTATGTACTTATGACATATGCATCATCGTTATAGTTGCTTCAGTCAAGGAAAAAATGAGTGTCTCTGCATCAGATGTTTGGTGATTAGCAGCTGTCCTAAGCAGGTGTTACAAAAGGAACCTTACATTATTAATCTAGTATGTTTGCACTCCGGAATTTTTCAAGCTAGCTCAGTTGGTTGATGCACCTGTTGCAATAATACAACTCCAACCTAATGGCCACTAGTTTGGAATCAGAGCAAGTTCGGCTCAGCATTTCATCCTTCGTATGCTGAGAAGATGAGCACCATGCCTCGAAATTGTTTGAACGCCTTCTGGGGCCTAATCCATTTTAAAAATAAAACGTGTTCTAGCGTCACTTCGTAATGGACATACACAGGTGATATTCACGTGGCTCCTTGCTCGTAGTGGGGAGTAGAATCAGGTCAAGCCCCTCTCCTGTGATAACAAAAACAACACTCGCAGGCAACAAAATACACATAAATGAGTGAGCTGGACCAAAAGCAGCAGAGTGCGGAGCATCCTTCTCTTGCTCTGTCAGGGTAAGCTGCTGTCTGCTGAGCTACAAATGGGATCACATCTAAAAAGAGCCCACCCGAGAGAGGAAGTGTAAACAAACACAGCGCAGTGTAATTTAGATTGATTGTTGCAGTGGATTCTCGTGGATCGAAGCGCTCTCTTGTAGTGGGCTCAGGTGCACCAATTATCCCTAGACACCTGCGACTGACCTCTGTCTTTTGGGGTCATGAGACAATGAGAGAGAGGCAATGTGACCTGTCATCACTCAAAGATCTCTAAGCAGTTGCAAGACCTGGCATCCTTGACGTGTTTTCCTCTGTCTTTTTGCTCTACCGCCTGTATTTTTGATGTTATGCTGGACTTCTTTTTTGCTGTTTTATGTACTCTGTACACTTTACCACTGCTAATCAGTGCTCAAGTGCAAATGCTACCTCCGTAATTTTTTATTCTGATGGGTTCTCCATAATTTGCATATTTGATTTACTGGTAAGTCCCTAGTAAAGTGCACTGTGTGTGCCCAAGGCCTGTAAATCAAATGCATCTAGTGCCCCTGCAGCAGTGATTATGCCAACCATATAAGCACCCCTGTAAACGTGTCTCCAGCCTACCATTGCAGTGCCTTTGAGTACAGTTTTAAACTGCCAAGTCGACCTGGCAAGTGCAGTCTCTTGCCATGCCCTAAGCCTCCCTTTTACTACATGTTGGACACCCCTAAGGTAGGCCGAAGACACTCCCAGGGGCAGGGTGCAGTGTATGTTAAAGGTGGGACATGTGTAGGTATGTATTACATGTCATGATAGTGAAATACTGCTAATTTCGTTCTTCACTATTGCCAGGACTAGCTCGCCAATAGGATATTATTGAAGCTGCCTTGTATAATTTTACAAGTGCAACTTTCAATTGGGAGCACCTTGAGATTTGGAGTTTGGGCTCTCTAAGCTCAGAAGTTAATAACACTTTTAGTGGCGGTGGGTTTTAAATTGTGTGTTTGAAAATGCCACTTTTAGAAAGTGTTTCTGGGGCATCGCAGTTGTTACTTATTGTTCCAGTATTATGCTGGTTTCTGGATTTCACCACGGTGAGTTGATCGCAGTGGTTTCTCTTTGGGGGATCGCGTAACTCTGCTTGTTTTTTCACTCATTTACCGACCAGCGCTGTTTGTTTTCTATAACAGATTGATATGTTGTAGTGATTCTGAGGACCTCTTTTCTTTCACTTTACAATCGTTTTTAGCTGGCCATGTTGTTTGGAGGTATTTGATTTGCAGTAGGGGTTTGTTGGTCACTTGGGTCATCTCCCAGTTAATATACAAATGCAGGACAGCATGTTTTCTAGCGTAGAAATGATGTCCATCACTCCATTAAACCAGCAGCTGGTCTTCGTGACACTTTGGCTTCCTTTCGTATACTTATGATGCCCGTGTATCACTATCTCGACACTTTGGTTTCTGATTGTTCACCTCAGGTGCTCGTGCATCTCTATTCTCACAGTTTCTGGTGTGTTTCGCATTCCACCTTTGTTTGGATTATTTTAAAACTTTGGAGGTCACGGCTCCAGGTATCGACTTTCGCTTTCATTGCACACAGTGACGTACCATTTTCATGGGTGTACAGTCTTAATATCGAGTCATTTATTTCGACTGGACATAATATCGACTAGAGAATATCGAGATGGCATTAATATCGAGGTAAGTAATATCGATTTTTTTTTTATCGATTGTTATGTATGTAAAAAATATCGACATAAAAAATATCGAGTAAGTAATATCGTCAGTAAAAAATATCGATATGTTTATTAGTTTAAAAATATCGAAAGTTGTGTTATCGACTGTCACAATATCGACTCTCATGATATCGAATTTTAATATGTATATATATAATATGTAATAGTTCAATGTACATTGTTTTAATGTTTTATAATAGCATTTTGTGTTAAAATGTATTAATTTTATTTATTTATTTATATAGAATTAATGTTAAAAATAATTAATAAATTAAAAAAAATTTATATTACTATAATAATTTCTAGGAGCGGGTAGTGGGTTTTTAGGGGAATAGGGTGGGAAGTATTTTAAATATAATTAATTAATTATGTAAATATATTAATTGGTATTAATTAATTAATTATGTAAATATATTAATTGGTATTAATTAATTAAATATGTAAATATATTAATTGGTATTAATTAATTAAATATGTAAATATAATTATTAGTATTAATATGTAATTAATTGTTAAATTACTATTTAATTAAATATATAATATGTAATTGGTAAATATGTTATTTTAATAGCTTATTTGAGAATTATGCTTATTTAAATTATTTTTTTCATGTAGCCGGTTGTGGGATTATAGGGGATTAGGGTGGGAAGTAATTTAATAGTAAGTAATTAAATCTGTTAATTAATTAATTGGTAAGAATAAGTAAATACTTGTTATTTATCTAAAATATGTTAATTATATATAATTTAATTGTTAATTTATTTAAATAAATGGAATTATTGTTGAATATGTAAAATCAAACTTTTTTAGGATATGTAGTGGGTTGTGGGATTATAGGGGAATAGGGTGGGAAGTAATTTAATTGTAAGTAATTAATTATGTTAATTAGTTAATTGTTATGAATAATTAAATATTTGTAAAATAAATTAAATATGTAAATTATATTTTATGTAATTGTAAATTTATTAACATTAATGCTATTATAGTAAATTATGTTACATATCACATTTTTATGTTATGTAGTGGGTTGTGTGTTAATAGGGGTATAGGGTGGGAAGTTAATTAATTATAAGTAATGACATATGTTAATTAATTAATTGGTATTCATAATGAAATAATTGTTAAAGACTTAAAATATGTTAATTATATAGATATAAATAGATATAACTAATATTATAATAATTAAATATAAAATATATATATATGAAATATAATTGTCTAATTACATTTAATTACATATATATAATATATGTATAATTAGATATATAAAGATATGTATAACATATATATATATAATTATAGATATTCTCATATATATATTATTTTGTATTTGGGGAAAGAGGTTGGTTTAGTCTTCTGGGTTACTTTTCTGTTTGGCTATTAAGGGGTATATGTTGTGTGCAGAGTCAGTTGTAAAGGGGTATTTTTAGGGGTCAGGGTCAGTTTTCAGTTAGTGGGTAAAGGGGTATTTGTAGGGTTCAGGGTCAGTTTTCAGTATTTGGGTAAAGGGTAATTTTTTTCTTTCAGAGTCAGTTTTCAGTTTGTGGATAAAGGTGTTTTTAGGGGTCAGGGTCAGTTTTCAGTTTTTGGGTAAAGGGGTATTTGTAGGGGTGAGGGTCAGTTTTCAGTTAGTGGGTAAAGGGGTATTTGTAGGGGTCAGGGTCAGTTTTCAGTTAGTGGGTAAAGGGGTATTTTTAGGGGTCAGGGTCAGTTTTCAGTTAGTGGGTAAAGGGGTATTTTTAGGGTTAAGGGTCAGTTTTCAGTATTTGGGTAAAGGGTATTTTTTTGGTTGCAGGGTCAGTTTTCAGTTTGTGGGTAAAGGGGTATTTTTAGAGGTCAGGGTCAGTTTTCAGTTTTTGGGTAAAGGGGTATTTTTAGGGGTTAGGGTCAGTTTTAAGTTAGTGGGTAAAGGGGTATTAGTAGGGGTCAGTGTCAGTTTTCAGTTAGTGGGTAAAGGGGTATTTTTAGGGGTTAGGGTCAGTTTTCAGTTAGTGGGTAAAGGGTTATTTTTAGGGTTAAGGGTCAGTTTTCAGTATTTGGGTAAAGGGTCTTTCTTTGGTTGCAGGGTTAGTTTTCAGTTTGTGGGTAAAGGGGTATTTTTAGAGGTCAGGGTCAGTTTTTAGTTAGTGGGTAAGGGGTATTTGTAGGGGTCAGGGTCAGTTTTCAGTTAGTGGGTAAAGGGGTATTTTTAGGGGTCAGGGTCAGTTTTCAGTTAGTGGGTAAAGGGCTATTTTTAGGGTTAAGGGTCAGTTTTCAGTATTTGGGTAAAGGGTATTTTTTTGGTTGCAGGGTTAGTTTTCAGTTTGTGGGAAAAGGGGTATTTTTAGAGGTCAGGGTCAGTTTTCGGTTTTTGGGTAAAGGGGTATTTTTAGGGGTCAGGGTCAGTTTTCAGTTAGTGGGTAAAGGGGTATTTTTAGGGGTCAGGGTCAGTTTTCAGTTAGTGGGTAAAGGGCTATTTTTAGGGTTAAGCGTCAGTTTTCAGTATTTGGGTAAAGGGTATTTTTTTGGTTGCAGGGTTAGTTTTCAGTTTGTGGGAAAAGGGGTATTTTTAGAGGTCAGGGTCAGTTTTCAGTTTTTGGGTAAAGGGGTATTTTTAGGGGTCAGGGTCAGTTTTCAGTTAGTGGGTAAAGGGGTATATTTAGGGGTCAGGGTCAGTTTTCAGTTAGTGGGTAAAGGGTTATTGTTAGGGGTCAGGGTCAGTTTTCAGTTAGTGGGTAAAGGGGTATTTTGTGGGTTCTGGGTCAGTTTTTAGTTTGTGGGTAAAGGGGTGTTTTTAGGGCTTTGGGTCAGTTTAGGGTTTTAGGTTAGAGGGATACAGGGTAATAATATGGTCAATTTAAATGTCTATTAAATTAGTTACTTTTTCATATATTTTATATAAAATATTTGAATTAATATACATTAAAACAATTATTGGTATTGTAGGACTTTAAATATTAATAAATTTTTAAACATATTTAAATGTATAAGGTATTTTTTAATAGATTATTTAATATGCAAATAATATTTATATACAATAATAAAGAAGGAAACATAGACAGGGTTAAATGCCATAAATGATAAATTGTTTATTCACATATAAAAATTTATTTGTAAGTAGAGAATCATTTTTTATTTTTTAATCAAAAAATTTCATTCAATGTTTTTATTAACATAACAAAAATATGAAGTACATGTATATGTTTTTAACACATAAATAATATTAACATAATTTTTTTATCTTTTACATATATTAACATTTAAATAGTTTCTGAAACAAATTGGTAATATGTACTTTTTATTTAATAACAAAATATTTATTCAGATACACATTGAATTTATTGTGATTGCAAATTATGTACATTTTTTTGTAATTGTAACATTTTTGTTTATTACCAAGTCATGTTATATTTTTGGAAATAATTATTATGAATATTGAACATATTTATAATATTCATTTTTAAATACATAAACACCAAAAACATTTATTATATACATACATAATGTTTTACATAATATTTGCAAATTTAAAAAAAACATTTCTTGTAACAAACTTATATATGCAATTTATTTTTACATTAACATTATTTACTAAATGTATTTATAAATCAAAAATTAATTTTTTAACTATAACATAACAGTTGAATAATTATTTCAAACTTATGAATATTTATGAAATAATTTTATACACTTTAAAAAAATATTTACACTTAATATAATACTCTGTGTATTTTTTAAAGTGTTGGAATATAGAAATTAAATAGCATTTAGCTGTATACAGGGACTACTTTTTAACCGCGTAATGTTACTTAGGCGTATTTGGTGCTTCAACAGATCGCGGTTGGGTGCTGCTTCGCGTTAGAGAGGGTAAGTTTGTTTTAATTGTGTTTTATAAGTTTCTGAACTTATTGCTAGTGTATGTGTGCTGTGTTTATGTTTATGTAGGTAGAGTTAATTAGAGAAGATTGTGTGTTCGGTGTTAGGTAGAGTGTACGATATTGGATTTTTACCGCGTTTTTGTTGTAGGTGTGTGAGGTGAGGTAATATGTTTAAATGTTACTAAGATAATATGTTTGATGTATAAATATGTGTTTTTATATATGTATGGGTGTTTTTATGTGGGTGGGTATGTTATTTATTTTTTCTAGGTTATCGTCGCGTTTCGCTGTTTTGGAGGACTCCCTTCTTTTTTGATCACAGCTGTGTAACGAGTATTATATACTCTTATTTTTGCACACTATTTTTTGGGTTTTGACATTTTCTTGGAGCGTTTATTTTTCGCCATTACGGATTTTTGGGTTTTCTATGGTATCTGGTGTCTACTGAAGTGGAAAGGAGTCGCTATGCATTTGCTTGTATTTTTGCATTTTTTTTGGGCTTTCATGGATTGTTTGGGTTTTTGGAATGGTGTCCTATGGATTGCTTGGAATTGGATTACGTTTGAAGCTGCATCAGAAATATAAGTATTTTCTGGATTTTTAATGGGTGGGAAAACTGTTTTTAATTTTGCTTTACTTACGTTGTATGTAACATTTTGTAAATACATTATCTAAATACATTTTATATATGTTAATATTATGTATTTGATAATTTAATTGCAATTTGTTACATATTATAATGAAGAATTTTAGGAAAAATATGTTTAGTTTTACGTGTATAGTTATGTAATGTTTTAAAGAATAGTTTTGGCAATCATTGATAGATATTCTAGTCCTTTGCTAGTTGGATAGAGGGTAACTTGACTTTGGAGTGTGTTATACATTTTTTTAGTTTCTTTGGTGAGTTTAGGTCCAATCAAAGTTACTGATTGCTCCATTCGGAGCTCCTGGTAACTTTGTTCTTTTTGTAAGGATTGTATTAATTTGTGAAGGGTAGGCGTTCCTCGGCCTGTAGTTGCTTGGAAGGCATTGTGCCATCCTTCAACTGCATTGTTTGTTTTTGCTTCCTTATTTAGTGTGCTAAGGTAGACATTCCACCAAGCTATTTGGTATTTGGGTTGTCTTCTGTGGCCTGATCTGTGTAGCCTTCCTACCCATGTGTCTTCGAAGTAGTCAAGCATAGGGCTTAGTTTATCTTCGTTTCTTTTATAGTAGGGGCTGTCTATTAATAAGTTATAGTGCTCAGTTACATCTGTTAGTGGAACATAGGCTAGGGCGATGAGTTTTTTGATTTGATAAGCAAATGTGCTATCAGTGGCGTATTGGATACTCAAGGTTGATTTTTGTAGATGTCGCCAGATACATTGATTAAAGTGGTAATAGCAACCTTGTATTGCTGTGTGTGGGTATGTTTTAAGGATGCTGTTTATCATAGCTTTTTCAAAGTCAATGATAATTTTTTGTGGAAAATAGTTGTTAGTATGTTGCTTGACTTCAGTTAGTATTTCTTGATAGGTAGTTTGCTGTTTGTTTGGTAGAAGGGCATAAAGGAATGGAATATTTGCATTTTGGAAATGACCATGGATGGTGTATAATTGATAAAAAGGTTTGGGGCATACAGAAAAAGTACCGTCCATCATCCAAGTTTGGCATTGGGTAAGTTTTGTCATGTTGTTTGCTGTGGCAAACAGTATAATTCTTTTATCTTTAGATTTGTTGTCATAGAGTATAAAATTTTCTTTATTGTGAGTTACAGAGAGTTCAGGTGGAATTTGGACTTCTTCTAAAGTTTTTGGTGTGGGAGGAGTAGTGCATGTTGCTCTTTTTTGTCTAGCTACTGTTCTTTTAAGGGATTCTATAGATGGTAATTGGCTAGAAGCATGTTGGGGAAGTACACTTAAATGGTGTTTCAGAATAGCAGTTGTTGGTTGATCAGTGCTAGTACTAGCTTCTTTAAGGGAATCTAGCATTTGTCTAATCTCTATTTCTGTTACATTGGGTGGGTGATTATGTTCTTTAGTATAAGTAACAGTAGTTTCCTGAGTTATAGCTCTACCATAACATTTGTTGGCATAATATTTCGTACACTTCCAAAACACTTTCAAATCTTTTTGTTTCTCTTGAGTGTAGACATATCCCATGTAACAAAGAAGCATTTTCCCTTTTTGTGAATAAATGAATTTAGCTCCTTCAGTCATGATAGTATTGTAGTGCTAGGAGGTAATTAAAAGAGAATGTAAATATTTTTTAAGGAAAAAAAATGTTCTAATCACATTATACAGTTTCACACATTTGTATTTTACCTGTAAATGTTTTGATGCTTTCAAGTCGTTATTTTCAGCTGTTGATGTTCTTCAAACTGTTATTTTCTGTGTATATCTTTTTGTACCTGTGGAAGTTGAGAAAATGTGTAGATATATTTTATTACTATTTATGATAATTTGTTCGACGTTTTTTGCTAGTTTAGATTTAGTTACCTATCTATTAATTCTCGATTTTACATTTCTAATATATACTTACTTTTTTATATGTAACTTTTGATGTCCAGGTGTTGTGTAGGTCTTCTGTTATTTTTTTTCATCTGTAGGATGAGTGCTAAAAAAAAAAGATATATTTGATGTATTTTGCTTTAAAATATAGGTGTGAGCTTTGAGAGTTACATTTTCGCTGACTAATAATGTAGTAGTACTTACTTTAGATATGTGTAGGTCTCTTTCTGTTGAAGTCCATCAGTTTTCTTCCAGAAATCCAGCAGAGTTTCGTCTTCCTTTACTTAGGAGATGTATACTGCGTTTTTAGTTACTTATTATTTCATTTATATAGTATTAGGTTAATTGTTTCAGAAATAGGATTGGTTGTTTAAATGGATAGTCTGTTTTTATTTGTTGATTTGAATTTTTTTTTCTGTTATGCTAATTGTTTTCCTTATATGGGTGACGCCAATTAACGTTTATTGAATGTGTAAGGATTTATTTTGTATAGGTAATGTTGTAGGTAATGTTATTTTGATATTTGTAAAGTGGAGGAATATATATAATTAGTTGTAAAAAATGTGTAGAAGGTCGAAACATTGTTTATGTATTATAAAATGTATGTTAGTATTTATTGTGTATTGTAAATGTTATGAAAATAAATAATATATGTCATCTATTTATATTAACTAAATCTGGTTTTTTATGATCAGTATGACTTAATTATTAAATAATAAAGTCATTTATTTTAGGATCTATTAATGTCGATTTTTTTACAATCGATAAATTTGCTATCTATGTTTGTGTAATCGATATTTTGACTGTTGTTATATAAATATTTAATAATCGGTGTTTTAGAAATCGATAATGTTGTGAGTCGATATTGTTGTAGTCGTTGTTTTTAGTAGTCGATATTTTTGATGTTTGTTGTGTAAGTATAGTAAATCGATAATTTTGTTGTCGATAATTAGTCATCGATATTTTGTCCAGTCGATATTCGGTCTGTCGAGGTTATGTCAGTGATCCATTTTCATGTGTTCAGCCTCATGTATGTCCTGCTCACTTAGAGACTGGTTTTTGAAGAAACAATAACACCCATTGATGTTGTGATATTGATTGAAGATTTTTTCATTTGTAGATTCCCCTGACAAAGGGTGACTGTGAATGCCCAAAATGCATTGGGATTAGCTACATTGTCAGCTGTTTATATGTTGAATTTGAATTCCTCTCCATGAAGAATGTTTCTTTTCATGACTCACTTTATTTGAATATTAAATAGACCTGAGCAAGATACGCCTACAATCTTTTTATTTCCTCAACAGACACTTTGTTTAAATATCGATCATATACATACTTCAACTTGTTGTTTAAACTGTTGAAATAATTCACTTTGTAGTGTTCAAATTGTTTCCACTTTTGCAGTGGACTATAGTAGTTCACTCCGTATCTAGGACGCAAATCTTAGGTATCATTTTCACTTTTATAAAATGTGGGCATTTTTCTCATTTAACCATCCTGTGCCTCTGCCTGCCTGTGGAATCAACATCTGGTTTAGGCATACAGGGGCCTGTATGTGCATTCATTCTAGGCAGTCACGCAAATGGAGTTGATGTGCACCCCGCATATCCTGATAGCCCAACTGATGGGCCTTCCTGAGCTAAAGTAGTGGGAGGAGCTGTCAACTACACCTGAATAGCAGGGGGTAACACAGGCTGCCGTAGCCCCCGGGAGGCCCAAAGTTCCAGGGGGCCCCCTCAGCACAGCATTTTGGCCGGAGAGTTCCTGATAGAGTCCAGAGGGGGCCCCTCCACTTACCTTGCAGGGGGGCCCCCTGAAGTTTCGTTACGCCACTGGTTGGCCTGGTCCCTCCACAGGCACATGAGTGCATCTACAAGAAGAGTAAGCATTCCCATTCCATCAAAGTGCAAGTGGTGTGCCAGGCGGATATGATCATCTCACACGTATGTTCCAAATTACCTGGCTCTGTCCATGACTTATATATCATGTGTAACAGCATTGTGCCACAGCTGATGGCTAATCTACTTCCAGAGCATGCATGGATTGAGACCATCCCGGATGAGTAGCGCGCTATACAAATGCCATGATTGATTGATTGATTGATTGGGTGAGCACGAAGAGTCAGGCAGCATGCTGTGTATGTGACATGATGTCCCCTGCGACAGTCATATTACAAAGTCGTCTGTCTATCTCACACCTAGGTGATTCTGCATATCCCAACCATCCTTGGTTGTGGAATCCCAGGATCCCAAGTGAAGTCTGCCACAATGATGCCCAAGGGAGGACACGTTGTGTGGTGGAGTGTACTTTCGGTCTCCTGAAGTCATGTTTCAGCTGCCTGGACAAGACCACTAATGTACTCGCCCAAAAAGGTGTGTCAGATTGTATTTACATGTTGCATGCTCCAAAACCTGGCCTTGCGCAACAAGATTCCCTTGCTCCTGGACGCTAATGAGTAGCCAAGGCTCCCGCCTGCTAACCAACGCATGTCCAGTGACAAGGATAGTGGAGAGGAGGAAGTTGTCGACCTGCGTCAACAGCTCATTAACCACAACTTCACTTGAAGGTGAGTGACAATGTACAACGAAGCCATTGTCTGCTGATGTCGTTGTTGGTGGAAAGGTGTATGTGAGCTTTGCGACTGCAGTCTGTTTTTGACTCAGTGCTGGGTGCCAATGTTCCTGGGACAGGGTAGTTTGGCACAGATACAGGATGTTCAGGTCGGTACTGTTGTTCATAGTAATGTGTGCAGATTGGAGTACCCTGATGACAAGTGAGGTGTAATGGCTGTGATGCAACCACCTGACTAGTGAATATTGTTCTGTTGTGTTTTCCTAGGTCCCTTCAGCCTCTCCTTGCCTACTAACAATCCATACTCCAGGTACATTGTAATCATGGTGAAGAATGCATATCCTGTAATAAGCACAGAGTAGACACAACAACATGTTAAGGAGTGTTTATTTTGAAATGGGTACAGGTGACAGGGAAGTGAATATTTACAGTAAGGTGAATAGTGAGGCAATGAATTGTCAGTGATGGTAGAGGGGACAATCAAGTAGTCACTACATTGATGTGGTGACCCAGTCCAACTGACGGATGCCATTAACAAGGCAGTGTGGGGAAGGAAAGTCAACAAAGTAAATGCAATGGTGAAGAGGGTTGCCATCGTGGCTGGCTCCTTGACTGGCATTTGGCAAGTGCTTTGCCACGGGTTCCTCCCTCGGATTTCTTTGCATGCTCCCTTCATCGTTTTGTAGGGGGCCTCTGCTACAGGGCCAGTGTGGTCTGCGGAGCCCCCCTCTCCGTGCCCGCAGGGGGGATGTGGAACTGTCATCCTGCGGGACAACAGAGGGAGGAGAAGGTGTTGGTTGTGCCGCAGGTCAGCCCCACAGAACCCCCACTAGCTGGCACAAGGGGTCCACAATTTGGCCCATGCGGGTGTCGATAGACGTCAGCCACAGGCGGAGCTCACGTGAATCTTCCTCAGCCTGGACCATTAGTCACTTGGCCCTTTCATATGCCCCAAGGACTCTGTTGATGTTGTCCAGGGCTTGGGTCCCAGCGTCCTGTTGGCTTCAACTTCCCTTTCCCTCCCACCTTCCCTGCTGTCACGGACCTGTTGCCTCACCACTTTAGGTACCCACCTCCTCTCTCTGCCTTCCTCAGTTGGTGGGGTGGGGTGGTCATCCTCTGGGGCAGGAAAAGTGTTACAGGCAGCACTAGTGGTGGTGGTGGTGGTTGTGGTGGTGTAGGCCACACAAGTCGATCTAGCAGGGGTGAGTGTAGTTGTTGTTGTTGCTGCTAAGGAGGTGGGGGACAGTGGGGTCCTGGGACCTGTTGCACCCTGGCACACCAGTTGGGCCGGCTTCGAGTTCCACATCCTCAAAATCCAGGGAGTCCACATCCGGGAGTCCATGTTCCGGGGGTGGAGACTGGCCCTGCAGGTTGATGTTGTCATCCTCTGCAGTTAGTTGTTGGTCACCTGTGGGACAAAGGTGAAATGGTCATTGACATATATCCCTAAAGTTTTGTGGTTGATGTATCTTATTTACTGGTTATGCAATACACAGTTAACTATTTTACATATGGTATGTCTGCACAGTGATGTGCATCATGACATTATTTGGCGGTACATACATAAGATTTCCATGGTGTGACATGTCGATGGATACCATGCCCCACATGTAGATTTTGTGATTACGAGGACATGTTGTCATCTGACAACTGGCGGCAATGCGACTTGATGTGAGGCATCTTTGCTGATTACTCTGCCTGGCAGGTGTTACATTTGTGCATGTAATCATTTGAGCATGTACTAGGCATTGTCTTCTCATGCATATCTTTGCATGTCTTGGGCTTAGATTTGTTGATTCAACAGACCATGCTTGCTTTGTTTTCATATGGACCTTCAAGCTCAGCCCCCATGTAACTTACAGATAGCATTCACTGCTGCGTATGTGTGTGCCCTGATTAGCTTTGCGATGGGATTTGTTGAATCACAATTCTGTTTCTGTGACAGTTACATATGCTTAACTATCTGCACACTGGAGGAGGAGCTTTGCGCGATTCCAAGATGGACGCATGAGCTAAGGGCTCCCGAGACACTTTCCGCCTCCCGCGATTATCCTGCGAATGATCCTGATGGATCACTGAAAGAATATCGACTACCACAATATCGAGTACCCAAAATATCGAGGTGAAAATATCTACTACAAAAATATCGAGTTTGTATGTACAAACAGGTAAGTACAAAAATATCGACTACAAAATATCGTTTACAAAAATATCGTTGTAAAAAATATCGACTTTACTAAAAACAATGTTTAATTACATTAATATAAAAAATTAATTACTAAAATATAATTAACAATACTTAAAATAACTTTTAATAATTAAATATTTAATGAAAGTAAAAAAAAAATATATTTTTAATCATATTTCTTAAAACATATATATATAGTAACAACATTTAATTAAATAATAGGCAATATTGTATATGTACCCCAAAACCCCAAAACTGACCCTGAACCCTAAAAATACCCCTTTACCCAAAAACTAAAAACTGACCCTGAACCCTAAAAATAACCCTTTACCCAAAAACTGAAAACTGACCCTGAACCCTAAAAATACCCCTTTACCCAAAAACTGAAAACTGACCCTGAACCCTAAAAATACCCCTTGACCCAAAAACTAAAAACTGACCCTGAACCCTAAAAATACCCCTTTACCCAAAAACTGAAAACTGACCCTGAACCCTAAAAATACCCCTTTACCCAAAAACTGAAAACTGACCCTGAACCCTAAAAATACCCCTTTACCCAAAAACTAAAAACTGACCCTGAACCCTAAAAATACCCCTTTACCCAAAAACTGAAAACTGACCCTGAACCCTAAAAATACCCCTTTACCCAAAAACTGAAAACTGACCCTGAACCCTAAAAATACCCCTTTACCCAAAAACTAAAAACTGACCCTGAACCCTAAAAATACCCCTTTACCCAAAAACTGAAAACTGACCCTGAACCCTAAAAATACCCCTTTACCCAAAAACTGAAAACTGACCCTGAACCCTAAAAATACCCCTTTACCCAAAAACTAAAAACTGACCCTGAACCCTAAAAATACCCCTTTCATTTAACATAATTAGCAATTAATCAATTAAATAAAATTAATTACCAATTACATTTTAATTAATTAACAAATATTTTTTAATTAACAATTAATTAAATATTACTACCAATTATTAAATTAACATATTTAATTAATTATAATTAAATTACTTCCCACCCTATTCCCCTATAAACCCACAACCCGCTAGAGAAAATACATTATTTTAATTGACATAATTAGCAATTAATCAATTAAATAAAATTAATTACCAATTAAATTTTAAATAATTAACATATATTATTTAATTACCAATTAATTAATTATTACTACCAATTAATAAATTTACATATTTAATTAATTATAATTAAATTACTTCCCACCCTATTCCCCTATAAACCCACAACCCGCTAGAGAAAATAAATTATTTTAATTGACATAATTAGCAATTAATCAATTAAATAAAATTAATTACCAATTAAATTTTAAATAATTAACATATATTATTTAATTACCAATTAATTAATTATTACTACCAATTAATAAATTTACATATTTAATTAATTATAATTAAATTACTTCCCACCCTATTCCCCTATAAACCCACAACCCGCTAGAGAAAATAAATTATTTTAATTGACATAATTAGCAATTAATCAATTAAATAAAATTAATTACCAATTAAATTTTAAATAATTAACATATATTATTTAATTACCAATTAATTAATTATTACTACCAATTAATAAATTTACATATTTAATTAATTATAATTAAATTACTTCCCACCCTATTCCCCTATAAACCCACAACCCGCTACAGAATTAAATTACACAATAATTAAAAAAATAATTAATTAAAATAATAATAAAATAAATTGACACTTTTCACACATATTATAACATAAACACACTATAAATAATTAAATATTATTTAAAAAACTATATTTTTTACTATCTAGATTATATACTTGGATATTTTCACTGTCTATATTATTTACAGTCGATATTACTTCACTTACCTTAAAAACGATATTTTGGCTGTCGATATTCTGTCTAGTCGATATTTTCTCCAAACGATATTTAAAACTCGATATTCTGTCCAGACGATATTTTGGAGTCGATATTATGTCTGTGCACCGATCCTGATTATGACGACGGGTACTTTTTATTGATGCCCTGCTGATGTCCATGTCTTTTTCAAGAATCGATTTGGCCGCCGGATAACGGACTTACTGCACTCTGGAATTCGAGGCCTACATCGTTTGCCAGCCGGGGGCTTGAGTCCCCGAGGTACCCAGGTGGCAATCGAACAACAACGGCTGATGAGCCACGCCCTCTGCCCCTGGTGTACTTTCGGTTTCATTTTTGGTCGCTATTGTGAACGCCCAGTCGTCGATCGGCACTCCAGCTCTGTTCTCGCTGCCAACCTTCGGCCAGCGCTGTGTCCCTACCCTCTCACCGTTTCGAGCTCGCCAAGACGGAGATTGATTTGGCTAAATCCTACAGACCCAGTCGGAGCTCATTGCCCGTCATGGCTGGCAGGGCGGTCGTCGAGAGGCGCGCCGCTAGAGGCCCGTCCCGAGGGGGGGTCGCCCAATCTCAGACCATCGATCGATTTACTCAACCTAGGGGCTCCCCGGGCGGGTCGAGTGGTGCCCTAGAGGAAGCCGGTGATGGCACTCCTGAAAACGAGGAGCCAACTCTGAAGGACATTATGGGCGCTATTGCGAGTGTCCAATCCACCATGGGCCAGCAATATGAAACCTTGGCGGCCAAGATAGATACGGTGGCGATCGATGTCACCCTCATCAGAGCGGACCTGGGGAAAACCAACGAGCGTGTCAAATCCCTTGATATCAAGACTGCTAGTTTGACCACGGACGTCTCGGATCTCCAGACCACTGCCCGCAATCTTCGGACTACTTGTGATCTGTTCGCCAATCGGCTGGAAGATTTCGAGGGCCGGGCCAGACGCAATAACGTCCGCATCGTGGGTGTCCCGGAGAACTCTGCTGATTTGCCTGTTGATATCCTGGTGGAGGACCTCGTGCTGAAACATTTGGCACCAAAAGGCCTAAGTAAGTTCTTTGCAGTGGAGCGAGCTCATCGTGTCCCGGGTGGTAAGCCGAAGTTGGGTGCCGCTCCGCGGCCCATAATTGCCAGGCTTTTCAATTTCCGTGACAGAGACGCTATCCTGAACGACCGGTCCCACTAAATTTGAGAATGTATCGATCAGTTATTACCCGGACTTCACCCAGGCAGTCCAGAAACAACGTATGGGCTTCACGGGTGTGAAGAGGCGCCTCAGAAAACTAGGACTGAAATATGCTATGCTTTTCCCGGCCCGCCTGAGAATTGAGCATGAAGAGCGTGCGTTCTTCTTCGATCGCCCCGAGGTGGTTAGTGACTGGTTGGACACTTTACCGACGCGCCAAGAGGGCCCGGAGAACTCGAGAGGCGCTGAAGGAGGTTTGGAGGACCAGGAGCAGTGAGTCTACATCGGCGAGCCTGATCCTATGGCAGTGGCTCAGAGACTATGTTCTGTTATGGTGTGCGTGCCCGGGGGTGGGGGGTTTTGTGGGATCTTCCTCCTCTGGGGATTTCTCTCTCTTTTGTGTAGGTTAGTTTAATGGGGCGACAGGCACGCTGCAAGTTGGGGTGGCTCTTAGGTCTACCGCAGGGGTGCAGGGAGGGGGGTTTGAGTTTGATGGGTTCACTGGGGGTGGTGGGGGGATTCCTTTTTCTTTGTTTGTTTCTAGGCTGTGCTTTGTTTTACATTTGCTATCATGTGGCTGTTTCGAGGTGGGGAGAGCGGTCCGCTTTCTTCTGGGATGGGGGTGAGGGACTTAGGGTGTTGAGCTGTAATGTTAATGGTCTTGGGGACAGGATAAAACGTGGGATTGTACTACAATATTTGAAGAGATGTTCCCCGGATGTGGTCTTGCTCCAGGAGACCCACTTGGTGGGCAACACATGTCATGCACTGAACAGACGAGGTTACCGTTTGGTGGCTCATTCCGGCTTCACCTCTGGATCGAGGGGGGTTGGTATCCTGGTTAGGAACTCCCTCCCCCTGGAGATAGATGGCACGGTGCTGGACGAAAGAGGCCGATACGCAGCTATTATTGGGAGATGGGAAGGGAAGTTGATTTCCATACTGTCTATTTATGTTCCGCCTGGCCTGCAGTCTACTACCTTCACCGATTTGGGTGAGGTGATTCTGGGCCTGCCCGATGGCTTGCTTCTGGTGGGTGGAGACTTTAATTCTGTGGTGAATGGTGAGAGTGACCGTAGCCCTCCCAGGCTCCTCTCTACATCGCAGCTATGGCTGGGTAAATTCTTGGACGCCTTTGGGTTGGCAGACTGTTGGAGACAACTGCACCCTGGCCGGCTTCAGTATACTTTCCACTCGGGAGCCCATGGAAGTCTCTCGAGACTTGATTATATCCTTGTGCTGGTGGTGCAGTTGGTCTCGGTGCGTGAAATCAAGCATTTGGCTAGAGGAATTTCGGATCACTCCCCACTATGGCTCCACATCGATATACATCTGGGGGCTGGGGGCCGGATTGCCCCGATCAATCCATGGCATTTTCACAACCCCAGAATCAGATCTGAGGTGGTCAAGTGTATGAACTTTTATTTTACTGAAAATGAGGGGTCGGTGTCCTCCCCGGTCTCCCTATGGGAGGCTTATAAAACTGTGATCCGTGGTCAGACCCTGTCTTTGGTTGCTGGTGAGAGGAGGCGCAAAAATGAGGAGGTGGTGAACTTGGAGTCTGAGATTGCCATACTGGAGGAACGGTTGGAAGCAGGGGTTACACCCGAGAAATTGCATGTCTTGGCCCTTAAGCAATCGGATTACAGGGCCTTGGTGACTGACTCGGCTGAGGCAATGAATCGTGTGCAGCAGGGGCGTCTGTATGATGTGGGTGATAAAGCGGGGAAGTTGATTGCTTGGCTGGATAAGCGAGACAGAATGAATCGTGTTGTGCCTGTAGTTGAGAAAGTTGATGGAACGCGAGTCGTGGACCCGGTTGAGGTAGTTGAGGTGTTTGCCCAGCACTTTCGGGTTGTATACGCGCCGGTTTCGGGCTTGCCGGAGGAGGACTCGCGCTTGCTGCTTCGTGATCTTGAGTTGCCTAGTCTCTCGGAGTCGGACGGAGTGTTAATGGAGGCTGATTTTTCCATTGACGAGGTTACGCTCGCTATACTCTCCCTTCGCTCGGGGAAGGCCTCTGGTCCCAACGGTATACCGGTTGAGTTATACAAGCTATGCCCGGATAAGATGGCGCCGTATCTGCTTCGTATGTTTGCGGCATCGTGAGACCTTGGATTCCTTCCCAGGGACCAGAGGCTGGCCTCTATTGTGGTTGTCCCTAAGGATGGCAAACCCCGCGAGCGCTGTTCATCGTACCGCCCGATCTCACTTTTGAATGCTGAACCCAAAATATTGGCGAAACTTTTGGCTAACCGACTGGTTACGGTGATTAGCGAGTTGATTCACCCTGATCAGTCGGGTTTTATCCCCCAACGCAATACTGCGCTCAATCTCCGTCGTCTTCACGGCGTCATCGCGAGGGCGGGGACTCTCAGCGAGCCGGCCATCTTGGTTTCTCTCGTTGCCTCGATGGCCTTTGATACGGTTGAGTGGCCATATTTGTGGGCTACTCTTGCTAAGTTCGGGTTTGGTCCGAAGTTTATTGCATGGGTCAAACTACTGTATGAGCAGCCGTTGGCGCAGGTTGTGGTTAACGGTAGAGTCTCGGAGCCCTTCGTGCTCGGGCGAGGCACAAGGCAGGGATGTCCTTTGTCACCGTTATTGTTTGCACTTGCGCTCGAGCCCCTTGCTGCCTGGCTCCGTTGGGAGCCTTCACTAAAGGGTATTCGGTGGTCCCCTGACTTCGAAGATCGTATATCATTGTATGCCGATGATATTTTACTGTACCTGACGTCCCCCCGTAAGTCACTAGGAGTCCTCTTTGATGTATTGAGTTCCTTTGGACGTAACTCCGGGTTGGTTATCAATTGGTCCAAGTCGTGTATCTTCCCGCTGACCTGTGATCCTCTTTCTCTGCCCCGAGTATGCCCGATCCCGGTCTCTAGTGCTGGCTTTAAGTATTTAGGGATCTATATCTAACTTGACCCTGTGATACGCTATGAGCGTAATTTGTTGCCTCCACTCGCCCGGCTTCGGTCGGGCGTCGCTGCATGGTGTGGTCTACCCTTGTCCCCCCTGGGACGGGCGGCCCTGTTCAAAATGATGTCTCTCCCCCGTTTTTTGTATGCCGTACAAAACACACTTGATTTAGTGCCGGCTAGCTACTTTCGTGAAATCGAATGCCTCCAGAGAAAGCTAGTTTGCGCTGGCCGACCCCGTATTGCGTTGGCTAAGCTTACGTTGCCCTGGTACGATGGGGGCATAGCGTTACCTGATATACGAAGATACTACTGGGCATCTCAGCTGAGTGCTGTGAACCATGCCATGTACGGTCCAGTCTCGAATCCTGCATTCGAGATGGACCGGTGGCTGTTACCCGGGGGAGATTACTACAGGGCTCTCTACTCTCGGGGCGCTAGAAAAAACTTGACGGGACCCACTGAAGTGGCTGTGCGGGTGTGGGGCAGCGCGACCGCGGCTACTGGATGGGTAGATAAGCTGTCCAGGGCGACCCCTCTGTTTGCCGCGGAGAGGCTTGGTGAATTGTGGACGTCCAATGGTTTTGATAGGTGGGACTTCATCGGTATTAGCAAGATAGGTGACCTCTGGGTTAAGAATAGAGTTAAGACCTTTGCTGAATTGAAACAGGAATACAGTTTGAATGACTCGGAATATTTTCGATACCTCCAGGTTCGTCATGCCATTGGGTCTGTTTTTCCAACCGGTTCTGATATTCCGGAGAGCTCCCCCCTGGAGGACAGGGTGCTGGACGGACATATTCCAGACAGCACTATCTCCCTTATTTATAAAAAACGTATCAATACTCGATCAGACTTGCTTGTTCAGCTTCGTAGTACCTGGACTAAAGATGGGCTGGAATTGGATGATGAGGATTGGCAGGCTGCGATATCCTCTCCTAAAGAGGTTGCGATTCCGGCGCATCTGGGACTCGTTCAGCTGAAGATTTTGCACCGAGTATATGTCACGGGTCCGCGACTGATGCATATGGGTTTTTCTGAGGATGGACTGTGTCGACGTGGCTGTGGTATGATTGCTACCTTCCTTCACATCGTATGGGAATGTCCGGAAGTTGTGTCTTTTTGGTCTAGAGTGCATGCGGTGATGAGTGAGGTGACGAATGTTGAGTTGCTACCTGAAGTCAGGCGCTGTCTGTTGAACATATGGGAACCGAACGATTGCACTGTTGCTCAAACTCGGTGGGTTACACTGGGAAACATGGTTGCGAAGAGGGACATTGCACAATTGTGGGGATCTCAGAGGGCACCATCAGTTTCCAAATGGGAGGAAAATATGGACTGGTGCATGTTCAGAGAGAAGACTGTTTATATCTCCCGTGCCAGGCCCAAAAAATGGGGTAGGATATGGGGCCAATGGAACTCATACCGTGGGGAGATATGTGATCCCCCCTTCCTTGATCGCCCTGACACTCCTTGTTCCCCTTGATTATACGTTTCGGCTCCCCCCTGTATCACATTATTGATATGTTTCTGGCTCTGGGTCCCCCTTTCCCCACACCCTTCTTTTTCTCCTGGAGGTTCTCCTGCTTTCCATATTGTCTTTGATTGCCTCTCCCCGTATCGTATGGAACAGACACAACACTTTAGACTGCAGCCTCTTTTTTCTCTTTTCTTCGATGTTTTTGTTTGCTTGTTTTAAAAATGAAACCTTTCCATATCTTATCGTTATAGATTTGACCAACATCGTGCACCATTGCTGCAGGACCCTTGGTTGTCGGCTGATGAGCTGTGTAATACTATACTGTTTTTCAGATATGTCACTGGCCGGCCCAGAGGCTAGTATGCCTGTAATTGTATTCTCTTTCATGCTAAATAAAGGTTTAAAAAAAAAAAAAAAACTATCTGCACACTGTAAGTTGCAATTGTATGTGTGTATATTTTGGTGGGATGTGAGGGCTGGTGTTTTCATTTGGATCCATGCTTTTGGAGAGGAATGGCGGGGTGCATGCACTGTCTACTTGCCTGTTCTATGTCACATTTGGGTGTAATTTGTGACACATCTCTCTGGGTGTGTGGTTGATTGCTCCATCCTGCTCAGGGGTGGGACAAGGGAGCATAAGACGGCTACCTACCTGTTAGATGAGGGTGAACAATGCAATGGCTGCCACATGCTTCTGGGTGGGAGGGATTGCTCCATCCTGCTCAGGGGTGGGACAGGGGTGCCTGGTGGGAGTTATTGTGCAAGCCTCGCACCCACAAACAGCCCTCCTTGTGAAAATGGCTAACTACCTGTTAGGTGAAGGTGAACATTGCAATGTCTGCCACATGCTTCTGGGTGGGCGGGGAGTGCTCTATCTTGCTCAATTGGGGAACAAGGGACATGGTGGGAGTAGTATTGCAGGCCTCTTAACCCCAAAATGCCCTCCCTGGGAAGATGGCCACCTACCTGTTAGATGAGGGTGAACAATGCAATATCTGCCACATGCTTCTGGGTGGGAGGGAGTGCTCTATCCTGCTCAGGGGTGAGAAAGGGGTGCCTCGTGGGAGTTGTAGTGTAGGCCTCCCACCCCCAAAACAGCCCTCATAGTGAAAATGGCTATCTACCTGTTAGATGAAGGTGAGCAATGCAATGGCTGCCACATGCTTCCGGGTGGGAGGGAGTGCTCCTTTCTGCTCAGGGTTGGGACAGCGGTGCCTGGTGCGAGTTGTAGTGCAGGCCTCCCACCCCCAAACAGCCCTGCCTGTGAAGATGGCTACTTACCTGTTAGTTTGATGAGGACAATGTAATGGCTACCACATGCTTCTGGGTGGGAGGGAGTGCTCCATCCTGCTCAAGGGTGGGACAGGGGGCCTGGTGGTAGTTGTAGTGGTGGCTGCCTGTATACATACAACCCTGGAAAAGAAGATGGCTCCTTTTGGGGTGGATCAGATGGGGTGAATGTTACATATGTGAGACCTGTGTTGGGTATGGTGGTGCAGATTAATGGGATTGGGCCTAGGAGGTGTAGCTTTGGCGTTCTGTAAGACAGTATATGGCAGTGTAATGGTAGACATGTGTTTGTCCGTACCAGCCTGCACTCCCACGGCTATTCCTGTGAGACTCTCATGCAGTATGACAAGCACCTTCTCCTCCCATGCAGTGAATGTTTTTGGTGGGATGGGAGAGCCACCGCCAGTCCTCTGAGCCAGCTCACGGTTCTTGTTCCTCTTTTCTTTCACAAACCTCTTCAGGTAATGCCACTGCTTCATGATTTCATTTCTGGACCGCGGGGTATTCCCTACTGCATTGACCATGTCGACTATTTTGCCTCAGGTTAAGGAGGCAAAATCAGTACTTAAGATTCTGACATCAGTTGGCCAGGCCCAAATCCGACTAGAGTTTGGCTTTCGAAGACAGACCTTAGTGTGCCAGGCAGCATTTTTTAAATCCTCCTACTCTCTCTCCTCATCGGTAACTGGATCTCTTGCCAACATGTGTTGGTTGGTGGTCACCAACTTTGTAAATACCGGCCCATGGCTGGCCTATATGATAGATTCCCTCCAAGCCGTAGGCCTAAGGGATCAATGGCCTGACTAAATGTCTGCAGCATGCTTCAAGCACTCCGTGAATCAATCAACAACATTCCTTTCATTCCAACTGGACAAAGGAGCCACTGATGCAAAAGTGCATTCCTGGTCAATCATCAATTGCTAGGAAATTCTGGTCATTCAGTCCTTACTCGCATTAGCATTGCCCTCCACACATGTGAGATTCACTTGCGAGGCTACAACTTGGTGCTTCCGTAACTAAGGAGGGGACCCACTGTGGCTACTTAATTGTCCAAACAGCAAATGCAGGATTTTTGGCTACTAGGTGGAAACACATAGGGGCATATGTACAAGCCTCTATCGCCACCACAACATCACTTTTACCAATGTTGTGGTGGTGATAGGGGCTTAGCCTTATTTACAAGGCAGCCTTAAGCCATTTAACGTGGCTTAAGGCTGCCTTGTAATTAAGACCCCCTTTCACGCTATGCTTAGCGTGAAAGGGGTGGGCAGTGGGTGTTGAGGTGGGTGTTCCACTGCAACACCTATTGGTTTTTACGTTGCCCCTATGTACAACAGTGGCGTACATAGGAGGCATCACCAAAAAAGACCAGGGAAAACCTGGCCTTAAACAGGCGAAACAAGGAGAAATGCTAGTTTTTGTTTTGTCCATGTGTGCTGCCTTGTGCAGCACACATGGAAAAAGCAAAATGCCATAGATTGTTTTATGTGCATGAAGGTCACCCTTCATGTACATAAAAAATCTTTAAAAAATGCAATTGTATGACTTTTATGTGTGCTGCATGTCTCCTCTGGCAGAGATGCTTTCTCAGCATCAATGACAGGTCCACATGTATGCTGAGGGTACTGGGCTGATATTGGTACATGGTCAGGGAAACACAGCAGAAGCTGGTACAGATGTTTGCTGCTTGATCCAGTGTTGTTCCTACTATAGGAACAAAGCTCTCTAATCTGTCAGTACAGCAGGCTATGTTCTCTTGCGCATAGATATGAGACCGCATAGAGAGACCATAGAAAGGTGCTGAGATTTGACACATGGGATTTGATTCAAGATTTTACAGGAACATCCATCCATAGATGTATGTTTGATATATGTATGAAACAATAGCAATGAACAAGTAAGAAACACCAGCAGATGTGGTTTGAAAGTCTCTATAGACCCCTGGTTCAGTACTGTCTAGATCTGTTCTGTGCTAAGCTATATGCAATAATACTTGTCTCTGCAGTTCTTTTCTTTAACTCTCTACAACCTATTTTGCTTTGTGCCACACTGAACATTCACACAGAACGTGCTGTTGTTTCTATGTTCTGTTTTTTTCCTGGGATTTAGTCTGAACACTGTAGACAAGGTCAAGCAGCAATGCCCCTTGTTATTGTGTTCTGGCCAGGCACTAGTACCTAGACAAAACACGCAAATGCAGCTGTTGTTTGGGAATACATACGATTGCCATGTAGATATGCACGGATAGGTAAAAACACACATGGAGAAGGAGCTTTCCTGGGAAGAGATTGTGACAGCACCTGAGATGTGGAACTTCCAACTACATATGCTAAGGTACGGGGTCTGCTGATAACACCCAGAGATGTTCTGATATATAATGATTTTGCTTCTGTAGAAGAGGAGGGAGGTTAGACTACCCTGTCATATATAATGACAGCTCCTTTTATGATTTATTGACTACTTACTATGCTGACCGTTTTTGTGTTATGCATTTTCGTACTAATTGTGACATGTAAACAGCATACTAGAGCACAATAGTTAAAATAAACATTTTAAACTTTCCTTGTGTCTCTGTCAGAAGTTATTGTGGATTAGTACAAGTGTGAGAGCGAAAGGGTGTGTCCTGCAACCGCGATTGAGATTTTATTGAATGGTCTGTGAATTATAGATTAAACAAAGTTTTTAAAAAAGCAATCCAGTCCAACCTCATCTATTGGATGTTAAGTTGCCCACAATCTTCCTGGGATGCACGAGTCACAGAAACAATAAGACTATTTTAATTAGCGAGCAAGATGGCTCAGAGAATACATTTCATCTTTTTGGTAATAACATGTGGCAATCAGTTCTTTGGTGTTTGTAAGTGTGCACAGTTTATTGTGTTCGATATAAGCCATAGCAATGAAATGTAAAATAACAGATGTACTATAGTATATAGGCTATAGGCATGATAAAAAACCATTAAAAATGAGATAAATGTGATATGATTACTCAAATACATAAAAACAAAGCTCTTACTTGTTACCAAATTTAACACTCAGATTCATCATTATCTAATACCTCCTAATCTAAAAAATAAAAATAAATAATTCAACTGTATAGAAGCAAGGCTATCGCTAATTACAACCTTTCAACACTAAAATTAATCCTTGTCTAGCAGTACTGAATATTCATTGGAAGAATATCTTTTTCAGCTACTTTTCAAGATGAGCCAATGGAACAAATATACCCTGATACACAAAACCACACTAAGGGACCCATTACTATCTCAGTCGAAGTTGCCTCTGACCGACACTGTTGCAGAATCATGACCGAGCGACCTCCGGTTAGCGCTTCTGACTGCCTGGTGTGTGTTAAACCATGCACCCAGTGGAAGACACACCATGGTGCCTGCCACACAATGCAGGGATTTACAGGGGGGCACGCTAGATACCTCCTCGGCCACCAACTGTAGGCCAGGGAGTCAATGTCGCATTCTGACAGACTTTTCATGTCGGAAAGGCCAGCACGGAAATGTTGTTGGAAACCCACATCCTAATCCCGACGGCGGAAACACCATCCATGGGGAATTATGGTGCCGTTCCGACTGTCCGGGAGAGTCAGAGAGCAGCTCAGAACCATGTCGGAATGACCGTCCAGTTTACGGTCCGACCTCTGACATCATAATTGGGCAGACGTACCGCAAACCATCCGTGTCGGTCGGAAAGTTTCCTACCGATTCGTAGTCGGCCCCTAAATGGTCATCCGTTCTCGAGCAAACTTTTAATGCACAAATGCATTTTTTTTATATTTAATATATTTAAAAAAGGGTGTGAGCAGTTCTCCCACATCTGTTGCTCCATGTTTTTCACTGGTCTTTCAACAGCCAAGATCTTCTGTGAAACGCCCCGAATTATAAATAAATTCGTCGGGCCCAGTATCTCCAGTTTACTGGGCTACTGGAAAAAGCAGGACACTACTAATGACGGTCCAAGTGGAATTAAGAGTTGCTTCAAAATTCATGTCTAGCACTTGACTCTGAAAGGAAGATTAAGATCTGCAGCCTCCCATGTTTTTGAAAGAAATGTTTACACGTTTTTGCAACCTCATTTGACATCTGTGCTTAAACAATTGCTTAGTTAAAACTATTTAATCCACACTGCTTTGAAATACTGTGTTGCATTTATAAAGAAATACATTCTATGTGACAAAATAAAGCCATTCTTTAGATATTTCATATGTGCACATTAGCTATAATTGAATTAATGACATAGAGAGAACAAGCAATGGCAAAGCCAATATGAATGTAGCAATGTGCTAGCACTTGCAATCACAGATATGCACAAATGCTGTTTGTATGCAGAAGTACACTAATGCCAGAAGTAATGGATTTGACAAAGATTATTTTATACAGCCAATCTGGTTCACTGAAATGCAAATGTCTCGGCCCCACCATTCATTCTCTTTTAATTATGGTCTTCCTAGCTCTATACTTTTAAAGGAATGACATCAAAAGTGAAAATACACCATCTTGTTATTAGTTAATCAGCTCTAAATGCTTTCCACAGAAAAGCTCTAGAGGTTTCCAGTCTCCATGGCATTTTCTAAAATCATGGAGATTTTAATGTGAAAATCTCCAATGCCCTGTTTATAGTATTCCAAAACTCAGAGCTTGAAGAATCTTGTTGCATACCAACTTCTGTCTTGCTAGTCTCCATCAAAGCCAACAAGAGAGTGAAGATGCTGCTGGAACTAACTAATGGAATTAATGGAATATTCTTGAAGGGGAGAGTGGAAGTAGATGTGCCGGGATCTTATACACGGAAAGGCTTAACTGGGTTCTATAAATTGAATAATGTTATCAGCACCTATGACTTCTATATTAAGTTTTGCTACTCTTCACACAATTTGTACAAAGCAGTGATCACGCAATTCTTCTTCTTGAGCTGGAACTATGGTCTCTATCAATTGAAAAAGGAGAGATATTAATACAGCAAAAACAAGGTTGAATTGGCTGGAATAGCAAGACAGAATCAGATCTTACTCAATAAAGAAATCAACAGAACAATAGAGTCCCAGCTGTCTGAGCAAGTTAATAGAGGAGGCAACCCGGTTTCCCATTTTGAAAGTACTCTCATCTCCCTACTTCATAACCTAAAGAGGAAGACAGCCCTCACCAAAAATATTCCTTTAAAGGAGCAGGATATTTCAGCGAACCCTCTCTCCAGTAAGCTAAAAAAGTTAATTAGACTCCAATTCATTGAATTCTCACAGATCAATAAGTCCGAAATCTGGGTCCTTATGAAAAAAACGGAAAATGCTCTGCATGAAAGATAACAGAGCTATAATGGACAGAAACTGTGTAGACCTAAACGAAGCAATCTTGCAAAAAAATACTAACACCTTTTGGGGTATAATTGCAAAAGCAAGTGGAAGCAAAACACTACCAAGTGAATCTCAAGTCCCACAAAAGGAATGGGTTGATTACCTATCTGAATTGTACGGAACTAACTTGGTGATCCCTGGTAATATATAATTCAATATCTTTAGAGCCCGCAACGAGTACGACGAGCAGATAACGTCTCCTTCGGAAAAGCAAATTGCTTGTTATATAAGGAAAGCAAGAGTAATAGCAGCACTGGGCACGGACAGGATCCTGTTATGGTCTCAAAGAACAATATAGAAGTATGGAGTAGATTTCTACCCCCCCCCTCCTTTTTGCCTATTGCTATAAAACTGGCCTTATTCCAAGTTCTTAATTAGGAAGCCCTGTGGTACCTTTTAAAAAAAAAAGGCTCCTGTCTCGCTCCAAGTAACTATCGTCAAATTGCCCTCCTAGACGCTACAGGGAAGATCTTTGCGACCAGCGTCTTAGACCATCTAAATGTCTGGGCTGTCTCCAGGAGGGCAATCCTTGTGTTCCAAACAGATTTCCATCAAAACTATTCAGTGACTGATAAGATTTCAATTTCACAGACCATAATCGATAAATATGTAACCAGTAATTCTCAGGTAGTTCATAGTCTATTTGTAACAACGTGGAGAATCCTGCACAAGGAGAATAGGATCCCATGTGCAAATGCACATCTATTTTTCTCTACAGCTTTTGATATGGTGGACAGGCCCACCCTGTGGTGAAAAGTAGTGAAAATGGGAGTCCTTACTGAGGCTAATAGTAGCCCTCCATGCATTAACATGGTGCAGAGTCCAGATTAGTGGGTATAAGGGACTTTTACAGGAGATTCCTACTCGGAACGGTCTTAAGCAGGGATGCCTCCTTGCTCTCCTTCTATTGTCATTGTTTCTTATTGACTTACCTGATTGCTTTCATGAGGAAAAAATGTCCCACCACAAATAGCATCTCCAAAAAAGCCATTTATTAATGTACGCTGATGACTTGGTCATTTTTTATCTCACTCCAATCAGTCTTCAGCGCAACAAGGAAGATCTTTTAATTATTCAGAAACTAACTTTTTAAAAGTAAACATTTCAAAAAAGAAAATATTACCATTTAGGGGAAGGAGGAGAAATGCGAGATCCTTCGTTTTGGTGGGTTGGAGGAAACCCAGTTGAGGTAGTATCAACACACTCCTACCTGGGGAGGGATCACTGACAGAATATCAACAACAGAAATATCGACCTACAGAAATATCGTGACACAAATATTATTGTCAAAAATATCAACCTCCCATCTTCATAATGCTAAGTACAAAAATATAGAAAACAAATCGTTGTTAAAAATATCGAAGTAGAAAATATCATATTTTTTATGTCTAAACCATAATGTAAAATTAATTAAAAAATACATTTAACTTAAAAAAATAGATTTGTAGATTTTCACAATTATAAATAATGAACTTAAGTGAAAAATAAATTAAAACATACATATTCAAAATTATATATATATTTATATATACATTTACTTAAAATAATTAATAAATAATAATTAATTGATTATAAAATGTTAGAAATATATTACAAATTATAAATAAATATACATATAAATATACATACACCTGTAACATAAAAAAAAATAAAGATTATATTATAAATTGAAATATTAAAATATGTATTCTTTTTTAAACTTACATTTTGCACTACATTGATTGCAACAGTAGGGAAAGTGTTGGATAGTGGAGAGGAATAATTTACTATTCCCACTCCAAGTGCAACAATAGGGAAAGTTAAATTACTATACCCACTCCTGCGACTGTAGCAGTATGTGACCGTCTGGACTCCCTCCACCACGGTCGCTCCCCCAGCTCTTGCTCCACGGAAGCCTTGTGCTCGCTGCCTGCCTTGACTGCTGCCTGCATTGTCCTGCTGACTGCCGCCCTGCGAGAGCGCATAGACCACTTGACTGCGCTGGGTATCGTTTCTACTCGCACTGCCTGCCTACGAATTTGCATAACGCCGAGCGCTTGTTATTGTCTGCGCTCGCACTGCATTGACCTGTATGTAGTGGCATATGTTTTTATAAGCGTAGCGTGCATTCATTTGCTCATTAAGTCTGTGCCTGTGTCTTGGACTGAAGCTCCGGCAGTGCCCCACTTTCGTTTCCTTTCTGGGCGGCCATTTGGTTTTGCTTGTAGTCCCACCCGTGTCTCCTCCTCCCAGACCCCGCCTCCCACCTGACCCTCCCACGCTCCGCCCCCTCCACTCTCCATTTATGGCCACATGCCCCCACGCGCAGCGTCCACGCGCTTCGGCCGCCCCGAAGGTGCGCCAAAGGTAAGCCCGTCTACGCCCGTCCGCGCCTGGACCGCGCCCAGCGCCAGACCCCCTGCCCCTCGCGCTGCCCAGCCCCCCCGCGTTACCTACGATGCCGCCACCCTCCTAGCCCTTAACCCCGGTCGCGCCCCCAACTGCGTCCAAGCCGCTCCTGGACGCACCCATGGACCGTTCTCCTGCTTCTCCTGCAAATTTAGCGGCACCGACAACATCTCCGCTACGACCACACCACAGATTCCCGACCCCAACCACCTAGAATGCATCCTTCTCAACACCCGCTCGGTCCACAGGCACGCCATTGACCTTTGGAACCTACTAGACACCATCTCTCCTGACGTCGCCTTCCTAACGGAAACATGGATGAACGCTTCCTCCGCCCCTGACATCGCCATCGCTATCCCTGATGACTATAAGATCACACGCAAGGACCGCACCGACCATACAGGAGGTGGAATCGCTATCGTCCATAAGAAATCAATCCGCATCTCAACCAGCTCTGACGTCAATCTCGCCAACTCCGAACACCTTCACTTCCAGATCCACATCGACCCCAAGACCACACTCAGAGGCACCCTCCTCTACAGACCACCTGGACCACGCACAAAATTCAGTGAAGACATCACAGACTTCATCACCCCACACGCGCTCCCCTCCAAAGACTACATCCTTCTGGGAGACCTCAACTTCCACCTTGAAAAGATCAACGACCGCAACACCGCCACCCTCTTAGACAACCTCGCCAACCTCGGACTTAAACAACTGGTCACTTCCCCCACCCACATCGCAGGTCACACTCTCGACCCCATCTTCACCTCCAGCAACCATGTCTCCTTCAGCCACACTACGGATCTCCTCTGGACTGACCACAGCTGCGTTCACTTCACCTACAACAAGCCGAAACCCAGCATCCACCTCCAACCAACTCTACAAAGAAACTGGAACAAAATCACCACAGAGCAGATCTCCACATCACTCCTTCAAACCTCCCCAGCCCCCTCTTCTAACGCCAACGAAGCCGCCTCCAACCTCACCCTTTGGCTATCCAACACCGCCGACACCTTAGCACCACTGAAAAAACGTCAACACAAACTTGGCATCAAGAAGGCCTCATGGTTCAACGACGACCTCAAGAAATCCAAGAAACTGTGCCGCTCCCTTGAAAAGGCCTGGAAAAAAGACCCATCCACCAGCAACAAGGACGCCTTCAAAAGCGCCATCCGTACTCACCACCAACTGATCCGAAAAGCCAAGAAAACAGCATTCAAAGATCGACTTGACAACAACGCCCACAACAGCAAGGAACTTTTCAACATCGTCAAGGAATTTTCCAACCCCTCGGCCAACTCCAACGACATCACCCCCTCTCAATCCCTCTGCGATTCCCTAGCCTCTTTTTTCCACAACAAGATTGCTGACATCCACAACAGCTTTGACAACCAACCCGGAAGCCAACCCACCCTACCATCAGCTGACCACCTTCCCCCCGTTAACACCCTTAACGCCTGGAACCCAATCTCCACTGAGGACACCATCCGCCTGATGAATTCCATCCACTCTGGATCCCCCACAGACCCATGCCCCCACCACATCTTCAACAAAGCAGACTCCGTCATAGCTCCGCACCTCCGAGACGTCATCAACTGCTCCTTCAACTCCGCTACCTTCCCAGAAGATTGGAAACACGCTGAACTCACCGCCCTTCTGAAAAAACCAACAGCAGACCCCACCGAACTCAAAAACTACCGCCCCATCTCGCTTCTTCCATTCCCGGCCAAAGTCATCGAGAAAGCTGTCAACAACCAGCTCGCCGCCTTCCTCGAAGCCAACAAATCACTCGACCCCTCACAATCTGGCTTCCGAGCCAAACACAGCACTGAGACCGCCCTCATCGCAGCAACAGACGACATTCGAACTCTACTGGACAATGGAGACACAGTCGCCCTCATCCTCCTCGACCTCTCTGCAGCCTTCGACACAGTCTGCCACAGCACCCTTTTACAACGCCTCAGAAACATCGGAATCCAAGGAAAGGCACTGGAATGGATCACCTCGTTCCTCACCGGAAGAACCCAGAGAGTCCGCCTCCCACCATTCAAGTCCGAGGCCTCTGAAATCATCTGCGGCGTACCACAAGGATCCTCACTCAGTCCCACCCTCTTCAACGTATACATGAGCCCCCTCGCGGCCATCGCCCGCCAACACAACCTCAACATCATCTCTTACGCGGATGACACTCAACTGATCCTATCTCTCACCAAGGACCCCAGCACCGCTAAAACTAACCTACACGAAGGAATGAAAGAAGTCGCCGAATGGATGAAACAAAGCCGTCTGAAACTGAACTCAGACAAAACAGAAGTCCTCATCTTAGGTAAATCCCCCTCTGCATGGGACGACTCCTGGTGGCCGGAAGCCCTCGGAAATGCACCCATCCCGACAGACCACACACGGAACCTTGGCGTCATCCTGGATTCTTCACTCTCAATGAACAGACAAGTCAGCGCCGTATCCTCTTCCTGCTTTAACATTCTTCGCATGCTCAGAAAAACATTTCGCTGGATCCCCTCCGAAACAAGGAAAACAGTCACCCACGCTCTGGTCACGAGCCGACTGGACTACGGAAACACCCTCTACGCAGGTACCACCGCTAAACTCCAGAAGAAACTACAACGAATCCAAAACGCCTCAGCCAGGCTCATATTAGACATCCCACGCAACGAACACATCTCTGGTCACCTTAAAGACCTCCACTGGCTACCCGTCAATAAGAGGATCACTTTCCGACTGCTTACCCACGCACACAAATCACTCTACGACATCGGACCAGATTGCCTCAACTCTCGACTATCCTTCTACACCCCCTCCCGCCAACTTCGCTCTTCCAGCCAAGCCTTCGCCACTGTACCTCGCATCAACAAGACCACCATGGGAGGCAGATCCTTCTCATACCTGGCTGCCAAAACATGGAACTCACTCCCCGCTTACCTTCGCCTCACCCAGAATCACCTAGCGTTCAGAAAGCAGCTTAAAACGTGGATATTTGACAAATAATCCACCTCCCCTTCCTAAGCGCCTTGAAACCCTCTGGGTATGTAGTGCGCTATATAAATGTTATGACTTGACTTGACTTGACTTGGAAACTGTTGGATAGCAAATGGGTAAAAACTACTGTTCACAATTAAGAAAATTCAAATTTAAAAACAAACAAAATATCAACTAATATACAACACACAATAAATAAGCCAAAAACAAAACAAATATAATAATACAATTTTTTACAAAACATAGAAACATATTATAATGTAGAAAAAATAAATAATTTACATAAAAAGATTAATTTTTAAATGTTAACAATAAATTTACAAACAAATAAATATTTTGTAATAGAAATTAATTTTTAACGAAAAAAGTAATTATTACATAAATGTAAAAAAAATCCTACCCTATAACACCAGACAATTTACAACACATATCTCAATTAAATTAAAAAAAATTACTTTCATAAATAACACAATTAATTACCAATTTAAAAATGTATATTAATTAAAAAACATTTTTAAAAAGGTTAACATGTTTGTAACCGAACGTTACAGCTATACAACATAAATCTCCAAACAAAAAAAATAAATAAACAATTACCCAAAATAGTTATCAATTAATATATAAATATTAATGATCAAGTAGTGATTAAATAATGTAAACTAAATACCTTTCCACCATCTTCCCCAATAAACACCGAAACACACACCTAAAAATATTTACACAATTTCCATTACTAATTTTACATTAATAAATTCAAATCAATAACCAACAAATAATTATTTTTTGAATTTACTTCCCAACATTTACCACTATAAAAAGCACAACCCACACATCGAAATTGTTGCACAATTGACATATGTAAAATCTAATTATTAATTAGCATCAATTAACAAGTAATTAATTAATTAAAAATAAATCACCTCCCAACATATTCTCCTATAAAAGCCACCACCAATTTCGTAAAACATCACACAATTAACATAATTAACAATTAATTAGGTATTTCCAATTAACAATAGACATATAAATATTTATTAATAAGTTATTTCACACAATGAAGGCAAAGATTCTGCCAACCTTATCTTATGCAAGTGCAGCCTTCCACGGCGGAGATGGAGAGGTATTAAATAAATTAATAGTTTCCATCTATAAAAAAGTATTCCAGATTCAAAGATCTGGCTCCCCTGCACAGGTGCGCTTGGAATTCGGCCTACGAAATGAAGAAATAGGCAGAATGTATACAACATTGAAAACCTGGTATCGCCTGAAGCAAAACAAAGCTGCATCAGAAATCAATGAAGCACTTTGGTCAGAACTAAACGAGGATAAAACCTCCGAGTTCAGTCAATACCTGTACAAATCTCTTTCAATCACAGGTACAATGGACCTATGGGACAAAAATCTACTGTACCAATCTTTTAAGCAAGTTATAAACAAAGTTTTAAAAACTAATTCGTTAACTATGGACAAAAATACTTTTAGATCTCGGTCGCATGCCTGGATGGTGTTAAATAACTGTAAGTTACTCGCTCCAGTAGCATACCTGAGCGAAACATTTTCTATCACTGTAAAAAAGCAACTCCTTGTTCTTTGCTTTGGGTCACTACCGTCTTTGGCGGACAAGCCTGCCTGGGTGCATACAGGTATAAAATCATGTCGGCTGTGCAACTTTTACAAAGAACACTTTATCCATATAATTTGCACATGCAAGAATCTGCACAAAGAACGAGCAAGGATTCTAAAACCAAGCTTCAACGACAGAGGTATTAGATCCTGTAGAGCTGCTATAATGGCGTGTCTGAATCCTTCAGATGCTCTACTGAACGGTAGACTGATTACATTTCTTATGGTATTTAACAAGCTTTGCTAATTATGGTCTTACTGTCTTTCAGCAAGCATGGACCTTCTTTTTCAACATTGACTTTCTGAAATACTACGAAGATACAAAGAGACTTGTATGTTTAATTTTTTTTAAAGTTTTTTCCTTTTTTTCATTCTTTTATTCTTCTTGCTCTTCTTTCCTTTTACAACACTTGCTTTTTTTTCCTTTTGCAATTGTCATTGTCTTAAATTGTTATGGTTTTAATTAACTAAACAATAAAGATTATTATTATAATTCACACAAGTAACACTATAAAATAAATATAAATAAATATTATATAAAATATAATAATAAATGTATTCAAATTAAAACTCCCCTATCAACCCACAACGGGCTTCTAAAAAAATTACACAAGTAACATAATTACGAATCATTTATTAATAATTAATAACACATGAATTACTAACTATTGATATATTACTTCCCACAATTAACAATATCAAATATTAAATAAATAAATATTAATTATTAACAAATATTAACAATTTAATTATAATTAAATTACTTTCCAACCTAGTCCCCTTTAAACCAATAACCTGCTCCTAAGACAATTACACAAATAACATATTTACTGTTTAATTAATAAAAATTAACAACCAATTAATAATTAATGATAAACTAATTCCCATAATTAACTCTATAAAATCAAAATGAAATCAGTAATAATAAATAAAAAATAATATTCAATGTATGATAATTAAATTACTTCCCACCCTATTCCTCTAGAAACCCACAACCCGCTACGGAACTAATACACATAATTTAATTAAAATAAAATTAATAACTTCTAAAAATGTAACACATACATTTAAAAAAAATGCAATACTTATAGAAAAAAATATAGCACATACATTGAAAATACATATTAAAATACATAACACTAACTAATAAAACGATATTTTTAACAACTATATTTTTGCAAACAATATTAATGACTATGATATTTTGGAAATCAATATTTCTTACCTTAAACTCAATATTCTTGACCACGATATTCTGGCAGTCGACATTTCTGTATCCCGATATTTTGCACTAAATATTAGTGTAAGTCGACATTTCCTACTTGATATTCTGACTGTTTACCCTCGGGAGAGTATTTTCTTAGTCACTTGGAACTGCTCCTCAATTCCAATGAATTGAACTAAAAGCTTTAGCTCACCTTAGTGCAATAAAAAGATTCTATCTATCTTCAGGGAGGCTGCACTTTTCAGCCCTCCATGAAATGTATCACACTAAGATTACCCCTATTTTAATTTATGCATTAGAGCATATTCCCATCAAAAGGTGGGGTATTCTAAATCTCAAAGATGGGAACCTACTATGTATGATCACTTCCACAGGACAAGCAATACCTGCAAACTTATTATGAAAGAACAAGAAGAACAAGAAATAGTCAGTACATACGCAAGAGCCTAGGCAAACCTTATTAGATGGGCTTATAATCTGCTTCACGCACCTGACGGCTCACCGAGAGCGCTTCTAAGCCAGGAAACTTCTAAGGATGGTTCAGGGAAAAAATACTTTTAAAGAAAACCTAGAGCCTACTTTGGAGTCTTTTCAATGCTCTACTAAACTTCTACAGTCTTGATCACCAGGACTTTTGATGTTTTTCCTGAAAAAATCTACCCGATATTGAGCTTTGATTCTGATAACGATTCAGAAAAGGGGGTGGTGATGAACAGAGTGTCTGAATTAAGCAGACCACTCTTACCCAGTCCAAAGATCAGGGCTTGATCCATCACCGTTATTTATCTCACTGCCCCATCCCAGCTCAGAACCTGGCTATATGCAAATTAGTCTGTCCCTGGCCCAGTGCATCATGGGAACAGGGCAGACCAAACTACCAAGCCAATTCTTCACCAGAAAGGAGACAAGCTACCGGGGACCGGTTTCTGGCATTTCAGCCTCTTCGGCCCGGCTTGCTTGAATCCTGATGGAGCAGTGAGAGAGGGACTCATGTCTGAGTATACCCTGCCACACATATAGTGGCCAAAAACGATTCAGAAAAGGGGGTGGTGATGAACAGAGTGTCTGAATTAAGCAGACCACTCTTACCCAGTCCAAAGATCAGGGCTTGATCCATCACCGTTATTTATCTCACTGCCCCATCCCAGCTCAGAACCTGGCTATATGCAAATTAGTCTGTCCCTGGCCCAGTGCATCATGGGAACAGGGCAGACCAAACTACCAAGCCAATTCTTCACCAGAAAGGAGACAAGCTACCGGGGACCGGTTTCTGGCATTTCAGCCTCTTCGGCCCGGCTTGCTTGAATCCTGATGGAGCAGTGAGAAAGGGACTCATGTCTGAGTATACCCTGCCACACATATAGTGGCCAAAAACGATTCAGAAAAGGGGGTGGTGATGAACAGAGTGTCTGAATTAAGCAGACCACTCTTACCCAGTCCAAAGATCAGGGCTTGATCCATCACCGTTATTTATCTCACTGCCCCATCCCAGCTCAGAACCTGGCTATATGCAAATTAGTCTGTCCCTGGCCCAGTGCATCATGGGAACAGGGCAGACCAAACTACCAAGCCAATTCTTCACCAGAAAGGAGACAAGCTACCGGGGACCGGTTTCTGGCATTTCAGCCTCTTCGGCCCGGCTTGCTTGAATCCTGATGGAGCAGTGAGAAAGGGACTCATGTCTGAGTATACCCTGCCACACATATAGTGGCCAAAAACGATTCAGAAAAGGGGGTGGTGATGAACAGAGTGTCTGAATTAAGCAGACCACTCTTACCCAGTCCAAAGATCAGGGCTTGATCCATCACCGTTATTTATCTCACTGCCCCATCCCAGCTCAGAACCTGGCTATATGCAAATTAGTCTGTCCCTGGCCCAGTGCATCATGGGAACAGGGCAGACCAAACTACCAAGCCAATTCTTCACCAGAAAGGAGACAAGCTACCGGGGACCGGTTTCTGGCATTTCAGCCTCTTCGGCCCGGCTTGCTTGAATCCTGATGGAGCAGTGAGAAAGGGACTCATGTCTGAGTATACCCTGCCACACATATAGTGGCCAAAAACGATTCAGAAAAGGGGGTGGTGATGAACAGAGTGTCTGAATTAAGCAGACCACTCTTACCCAGTCCAAAGATCAGGGCTTGATCCATCACCGTTATTTATCTCACTGCCCCATCCCAGCTCAGAACCTGGCTATATGCAAATTAGTCTGTCCCTGGCCCAGTGCATCATGGGAACAGGGCAGACCAAACTACCAAGCCAATTCTTCACCAGAAAGGAGACAAGCTACCGGGGACCGGTTTCTGGCATTTCAGCCTCTTCGGCCCGGCTTGCTTGAATCCTGATGGAGCAGTGAGAAAGGGAGCGAAAAAACGGTGATGGATCAAGCCCTGATCTTTGGACTGGGTAAGAGTGGTCTGCTTAATTCAGGCACTCTGTTCATCACCACCCCCTTTTCTGATTGATTCTGATAAGGCACATTGCATCCCATTGTAAGCCATATATAGCTAGTCTAGAATATAAAGTGAGTCCAAAATATTTGAGATTTACATTAGCACATAAAGTTAGGTGTTGCATCTTGATGCTGCTTTTAAGGACTCTACCATTAGAAGACTTAACCAAAAACTGGGGTGTTTGCCAAAATAAACTCCTGGTTGAAGCTTGTACCAATTTTATAAATCCTATATATATTAAATTCAATATTTTTAGAACCAATGATATGATCGAGCTAATAAGAGTCCCCCAGATGTATTTGTATGTTATAATATGTTCACATTTTTTAAAACCTTTTTACCACTGTTTTAAAAATGACAAATCTATGAATAATTCTATTAACTGTATATACTGTAATTTTATATTGTGGATCTCTGATGAGGTCGAAACCAATAAAAATAAAATTTGAATTTGAGAGAGAGATTTCACAGATGCAAGACAAATCCTGTTTAAGACTGGGCAGAAGAACATGGGTGTGTGAGTGAATTAGCCTAGTTTCTTAGGTGAGGTCAAATGTTAGTATTAAAGTGAGGGCTTGAGAGGGTCAGCTACCTGACAGGAAAAACACAAGCAAGTCGCAAGAAGATCCCTCATAATTTGATAATGTAGCTTTACAGATATATTTAACTTAATTATACTCCGAGTTCGAGGTCAAAGGCAAATATAATATCCCTTTGACAAGTGAAAAGATTCAATCCAGTATTTTTGCTTCTGTTCTCACCAGTATTTACTTATGTTTAAAGCTATTCATAAAATAAAGGTGAAAAAAAGTCCATAGCTAGTTAATAGTCGCTTGAATTGAACTAAAATAAAAAATGTCTACTTTTTTATTTCTGCCTCAACTTTGAATTGTGCATCAGAATGCCTCATTATGGAATTGTATAAATCAGTTTCTGTTAAGTTCCTACGTAGCAAATGCGTGCCAAGGCCCTTGAGCTTCTACTTGTTGAATCATTGTTCATAAGACAAAAACATTGCAACTCTAATTTAGTGAAAAAAACGTGCATCAGAGTCATGCATTAAAATAGAGTGGCACATTGTGTGAGTAAGAAAAATTATGTGCATCGGGGTATTTACTTTGTATCATGCCCCGATGATGTCATTGTTAAGGCTCAGGGCTGGACTGGCTACCGGGCCTTTTGGAATACAGCTGATCTGGGGGCTGATTTAGTTGATGGGGACCTGCGTTTGCTATACAAAATTCTTTTTGCTTTAATTATTTTGCAACACACGCAGGTCTCCAGGACCCAAATCAGCCCCCACCGCAGGGAAATCAGCCCCCAGCTCAGCTGCATTCCAAAACGGCCGGTAGCCAGTCAGACCCTGCTAACGCTTTCAGGGAATATAATATGTTTGCACAAGAATTATTACCATTTACAATTGAGCCGCAGCACAAAGGCAGGGGAACATTGTCTTACATGAGTTTTAGTCTTGGGACTCAGAAGCATATTTACAAGCCCCTATCGCCACCGGAGCATCACTTTTCATGAAGCTCCGGTGGCATAGTGGCATATCCCATATTTACAAGGTGACTTAAAGCCAATTAACGTGTCTCAAAGCCATCTTGTAAATTTGCCCCTTTGCATTCTTCAGCACACATAGAAGGAGCAAAATCATCATAATTGATTGTTTATGTCCAGGAAGTTGCCCCTTCCTGCACATAATCAATTGCCCCTGCGGTGCAGGCGCCCTTGCAACTTGGCGGCAGGGTGCCTGCCCTGGCACTAGTTAGATTTTTTGCACAAGCGCTAGGGGAAACACATGAGTGTGCTGTACACTTGTGAATACGGCTCATCCCTGCATTTTTAAAATGTCAGAGTGTGGCGTTGCAAAATTTGGTGTAGCACCACACTCCAACATTTTTTTGTAAATATTCCCCTCAATCTCAAATACTGCTCTTTAAGAAGAAACAACCAATCAAGAGAAGACAGAGTAATGTGTATAATTACTTAGAAATCGTGTTACATGTGGAAATATTACGCTACAATCAGAGCTTCATTTTGGACGGTGTCTGCAGGTGGAATCCACCGGCACTCTATATTGGTACCTGGAATTATTTTTAATCATCAGACTTTGACCTAGAACAAGAGAGAAAAAAGAAGCAAATGTGAAAGAAGGAAGAGAAAGATAGGAAAACAGTGACAAACAGAGAAAGCATTAATACAAAGGAACAAGCAAGAATAAGAAAGCAAGAATAAGATAACAACGCAGGGAGAATGTGTTGATGGAAAAAGAGTCATGAGGTGAAATTAAACTGCACAGCCTTGGTATTCATCAATTGCATGGTACGGCTCTGGCATTTTTGGTTTCAGCGCGTATTGTTTTAGAAATTAAGCACCGTCGATGTTCCTTTTGTTTGTGTCAGTTTTTCTTTGGCCCTTGTGTCTACACAAAGCTGTGTCTCACTACTTTGCTTGATGTTAGTAGATCTAGAATTGCATTGACTCCGAGGGGTGCATGCACTGGGACTGCACCAGTACTTCCTCTTTGTACAGATTATCGGAGGTTTGGGCCTACATTATACAATGGAAATTACTGCTGCACCCGTCTCCTTTCGGCACAAACATCCGTTCATGTATAACATCTGATCTTCTGCACAATTGGTGCCACTCTGTGTCACAATATCACCTTCAATATACTTTAGTAAGTATGGGACTCATGTATCAAAAAAGCATTTTGCGATTACAATATAGCAATTTTTACCGAATTGCCATTTGGCAATCGCAAAATGCTATGTATGCAAGGAATTAACAAAGATTTTGCGATTACTTAATAAACATTTGCACCTAAGGGCCAAGTTGGTAATCACAAATTAGGTAATGGAAGACAAGGGTGCCCGGGGTCCTAAATCCCTCTGAAGCACCCCCAAAAATGAAATGTGCACATTTAAAGCACACACATGCCCTAGGCGCATGTGTGTGCTACATGGCACTTTGAAAATGTGCAGTTTTTGTGCATTTTTCAAAATTTTAAAATGGTTACCATCGACTTGGAGTTGATGGTGATAGCATTTTCTTAAATGCGCAGTTTGCATTTAGAAAATGCCTGATATATGGGGTAAGGAAATCGCAAATTGCGATTCCCTATTTGTAGTCGCAATTTTAGGTAATTGCTATTTTTGCGGTTATCTAAAATTGCAACTACAAAGCCTTTCATGAAAGGCTATTTTGCATTCGCAAACAACCGAAATTACCGATTTGCGCCGTTTGCGAATGCAAAATTGCTAAGCTACATGTTTCCCTACAAACATCTTGTAAACAGGGGCGTAACACACACCCCTGCAGCCCCCGCGATGTGGGGGGGCCCACAATGTGCCCAGGGGCCCCACTCAGTGAGAAAGAAAAGAAAACGATGTAAAGAGACATAACCCTTACAAATAATTTAAAAGAAGGCTTACTAACTTTTCACAGGATCCATGGAAGGTGAGGCCCTCTGGAGAGGGGGCGTGGGGCTCCTTCAATGTGTGGCGCAGGAGCCCATCTCTGCTGACAGAGAGCCCCTGCAGTCCAGTCCGATGCACTCCAGGAGCAGGAGCAGAGTTAGTTTCACTTTCGCTGCTCCTGAATTCTCGCGTGCCTCCCAGAGCTTTGCCCAAGTCTCTCATTTAGAGTTTGGCAGAGCCATCAGCGGATTGCTCCCTGATCCGGTCGAGACCCCTGCCCCTGGCACACTTCCTTCCACAGTACTTCCTAGAGTAAGTTATTTTTAATGAAATTTAAATGACCACCTTCAAGGGTTGAACTGGGAAAAAAACTGTCTCTGGCACCAAATTAAAAGTAGCTATGTTAGGGATACATGCTTTTAAAAAGGTATGAGATATTGAATTTAGAGGCATAGTTTTGGGAAGGGAGTTTGGGGTATTCCACCCACCAATACATGTATTTTCTGGTACACTGTTGGTAACTGGTGCTTTCAGTCTGTATGGTGACGTATCTGTTGGATTTCATCAGGATTATTTACATACACACAATCTCTATCACTCTCTGTTTTGAAAGTCTTTCAAAATGTTTATTTTACCAAGTATTATATTATCTATCACTTAGGACCCCAACCAATCTGCATTCCTTTTCCTTTCAAGTGCCCCTTAAGCTTCGCTCATGCGCTGTGCATGTTGCAAAATGTATTGTAATATTATATGGGCACCTTCCTGCACAAAACCTATCTTGGGCGGCATTTTCTTTTTTCTAAGTGTGCTGAGGAAGAAACGAGAAGAAATAGATATTTCTCCTCGATACGCCTCCCCTGGGAAGGTGTACATTTTTGGCACATCTCCAGTTCCTGAATATCTGGGGATGCGTCAAATTCCATGGGAGTTGAGTAGGAACACCCACACAACGCCCATAGAACGCCTACCCAGGGCAGAGTATCGCAAAGCATCAATTTGCGCAGCATTGCGCTACTCCTGAATTTTGAAGCCACTCAGAGCCACGCAAAATGGCTTTGTGCAGCTTAAAAAATCTGACTTAGAGGTTTGCGTCACGCACGTACCATGCTGCATGGTGCAAACATGACACACACCTCTCATAAATGAGGCCTTTAGTATTAGAAAGGCAGAGGTATTTTCAGCTAATTTCATGTTATTTCCTGTAATATAATTGTCTGATTTAAGTTCATGTGATATCATTTCAGGTGATGCCTTTAATTGGCAAATTAGTGCATTATATGTTATCTATGAGGGAGAGGTATGGCTCTTTTCTGTACTGCACATATTTTGTGGTGAAGTCCTGCACTGATGTTTACCATGAAGTATCAACAGTATTTTGTGAAATAGAGACCTCCGCAGCATATTTCTGCTTTGTGTGCTCTGTTTGAGACGGTGGCCAGCACAGCGCCTTTCCATGCTATACCTGTTTGAGAGCGGGAGAAACACTGCCATTAATCCTGGCCATATATGATTTGTCCAATGTTTGTTTTCACAAATACTTACTTTGTCTTTTCTGTGAGGACGAAGCTTGCAGAACTCATTTATGTGCTGAGTCTACTCTGAAAAGCACATTTCTCTGATGATGCTAAAAGTGTTCTGTGTGAGAGAATGTATTTACAAAGCACAAACCTAGCTTTGAATTAAAGGATTACTGAAAGTGGCGATTATACAATGTGTTTCATATTTCTAGGCCCAAGGAGATTATGTGATTAGCCCAGAATCACACGATGTTGGGTCAAATACCAACGCCAGGTTTCGAACCTGTGTGCTCAAGTTCCAAGGACGGCAACTGAGCTGTGGAATTTAGAATGAACAAGGTGAACATCGCAGTCTTGCGTGCGCGTTCTTTATACCTATGATACGGTGTGTTTCTGGGTATATATATAGATAACCTACAGCTGATGGCCTAAAAGTGATAGAAAAAGTAGATCTTTGCGAGATGAGATCAGTAGAAATATGATTACCAGCAATGATGAGAAATGATGAGTAAATGCTGGGTGAGCAGGATTTTGTTGCTGTATGAACTGTAAGGCATGCAGTAATAGTGTTGACTGTACAAAAGTCCTAATATCCCACTCAAGAAGAGAATTTGTGACAAAAAAATATTTGACTTGTAACACCACATACTGCGCTTATGGTTTATTTTGCCCATGTAACAAGATGTACATTGGGACCACAATACATCGAGCTAATAATTGAGTTCTTGAAATTGTCCGAGCCATTAGACATAATGATAAACACTATCCAGTGGCACAACATTTCTTTGAGTCTCATTACCAAAATGAAAAGCTACTTAGAATGATTGTGATTGATGCAGTAGAAGTCAATGTGAAGAGTGGAAACTGCAAACTATAGTTGTGGAAGTTGGAATCCAAGTTCATTGTGGATTTTGAAGCTCTGATACCTCAGGGCCTGAATTCAAGAGAGGAACTAGCCAGCCATCTGGGTTGAGAACTAAGGTAGATGTTGATATATTTATGCAGTTTTTCTGATGGTTTTAACGGTTTAATTGCAATATTTTTATATTTCTATTTTCATATAGCTGCAGGTACTTTTTCGATAGAGATTAGCGTGGAATCGTCTGTCTTCACACACCTCAAGAACTGATCATTGGAGTATAATAACTAGCAATAATATATTATTGATAATTACAATCCTGAGACAAAGTGAAGGGAACCAAGAGTCAATCATGGAATGTCTTTTTGTATGGTTTGCCCACTTGGGCGTGATGGGGTTTTGAGCCACTGCATGTTGATATTTTATCAATGGAACATGAATTTATTGATATTTATGATACATGTGAGAGTATTGACATTAGCTTGGCAAAGATGATTATTGGATGTTTGCCTCTTGTTATCATGCATTTAAGGTTTCTAAGCAAATGTGTCGGGTGATATAGAATGGAGATGTTCGCTCTCTCTAAACATTGAGTATTAATTGTTAAATACTATGTAGCACTTTATTACACGTATTTGAGTGTTTAAATGATTTGTTTTCACTTGAAATTGTGCAATATGTGAGGTAACATTAGACTGTGTAAAGATGGCGGATGCCTTTTCCCTGTCAGTGCATAGTAATGTGGGGTGAAGTCAGTTTTACTTTCTGTAATTAATTTAATACAGAAGTTTTTGGTGTGGAGCTGATGGCCCTAACCAAGGCGTAATGAGAAAACGCGTCTTTTTGTCATTAAATTGGTTGTATGTTGTTACAACGCATTCCGTTGAAACGCATGCCTTTACCACTCATGCGCTACACCGAAATGCTTTTCTCACGCATAACCTTTTACACAAATATTCCTTTACCACGCATAGATTTACAATGATTTTCGTTTTAAGTTTATGCATGGTAATTCCATACACTTGGTAAAGGTTATAGCCCTCCCCTGTACCCTTACGTGTCCCCCCAGCCCCCAAACCTTCGTCTAATTACCCCTGCCCTTAACCCTCAATCTTTTTTTTGGTTTTTATTAAAATTCTCCTTCCCTCTTCACGTCGTCGTCTTTTCTCCTTCATCTTCCTTGATGACGTCCTACGTCGTAAAGAGAAAGCGGAAGATTCTTTCCGTTTCCTCTCTAATAAAGCCGATTGCCTCCACTTTGCTTCGTCACTTCATTTTCTTTCTTTTTTTTGGGGTGGGGGAGACCACCCCCAAGCACCCTTTTTTTTTTGTTTGCCATTACCACACTTGCCTTTACTACGCATCTCGTAGTAAAGATATGCGTGGTAATGGCTTTCGTGGTAACCACGCATGTGTTCTAATGCATGCGTGGTAAAGGTTTTCTTGGAAACGGCCGCGTTATAGTGGCCGTTTCCCATTAAATTGAATATTTAGCATGCAGGAGAGACTGAGTATTTCTTGCTCTTAGGGAGGAGAATCTTGTGCATATATATATATATATATATATATATATATATATATATATATATATATATATATATATATATATATATGTATATATATATATATTATATATATATATATATATATATATATATATATATATATATATATATATATATATATATTCTTTCCAGCTGAGGAGATTATGTGGACATAAATATCGGCTTGGTTCCGCCGAAGAGCGACGCACCACCACAAGAGCGCCATTGCTCTCCAAACTTGAACCACTGTGTTGGACTCGGTAAAACGATTCAGGAGAGAGGTGCCGCCGAGGACTGGACCTCGGTATTGGCCCCGAGTCAGCTTTGAAAGTAGGCTGACATGGGGGAACTCTGTTGCCGACAATGATGGACAATTGTGCTAATAATGATTTTTATCTCAACAGGATACCAAATGCACCGCCCACTGGAGGGTTGTAAATATGAACGGCCGTTTGAACCACAGGCCCCATATTGCAACATTGAAAGGAAGTGATTCCATAAAAAGAAGTGCAATCGGAGGAAGTGAAATTAATGCTAAACATCGGGCTGTGAAACACACGGCGTGTTTTTGGTGCCAGGCTCATCTTTGAAAAAGTTTCCATGGGGAAACGAAACGCGTCAGGATTATGCCTTATCCTGTTGTCACCCATCAATAAAAACGGCCAAGATAAGTTCCGTGTGCGGCTCAAATTCTTTCCAGCTGGGGAGATTATGTGGACATAAATATCGGCTTGGTTCTGCCGAAGAGCGACGCACCACCACAAGAGCATCATTGCTCTCCAAACTTGAACCACTGTGTTGGACTCGGTAAAACGATTCAGGAGAGAGATGCCGCCGAGGACTGGACCTCGGTATTGGCCCCGAGTCAGCTTTGAAAGTAGGCTGACATGGGGGAACTCTGTTGCCGACAATGATGGACAATTGTGCTAATAATGATTTTTATCTCAACAGGATACCAAATGCACCGCCCACTGGAGGGTTGTAAATATGAACGGACGTTTGAACCACAGGCCCCATAATGCAACATTGAAAGGAAGTGATTCCATAAAAAGAAGTGCAATCGGAGGAAGTGAAATTAATGCTCAAAATCGGGCTGTGAAACACACGGCGTGTTTTTGATGCCAGGCTCATCTTTGAAAAAGTTTCCATGGGGAAACGAAACGCGTCAGGACTATGCCTTATCCTGTTGTCACCCATCAATAAAAACGGCCAAGATAAGTTCCGTGTGCGGCTCAAATTCTTTCCAGCTGGGGAGATTATGTGGACATATATATATATATTCACTGAAAAAACCATAGGTTATAGACCATATATAGTTAGGAATTAGCATTTACAAAACCTTGAAAATTCACTGAAAAAACCATAGGTTATAGACCATATATAGTTAGGAATTAGCATTTACAAAACCTTATTTTACTCACACAAAACCATTGAAATTCGCATATATAGTTAGTTGTACTAACTATATATCGCGCACCCGCAATCCACTGCTGATCATGTCACATATTACATCATTCATGACATGGTCAGTGACATCACTGATGACATCACTGATGACATCTCAAATGACATCACTGATGACATCACTGATGACATCTCAAATGACATCACTGATGACATCACTGATGACATCTCATTTGACATTACTGATCACATCACTGATGACATCATTCATGTGATAATACGATGAACCTCTTCAGACTCTAATATAATCTTATATACACTCAGTGTAAACAGACACTCACAGACTGTCACTCATCCATGGAGTTACTCACACACCTTGGGGTCGATTTCGATCCGGTAAAATCCCCGTCCGTACGAATCGTATCCGGAGCCGTTTCCGTACGACGCGTACGGACGCCGTACGACCGGACGATTCCAAACCCGATCGGCCGACCCAGATGCGATTCGTACGGTACACGTCGATTCGTACGGAAAAGCGCACGATCACCTACACACCGTACGGCGCGTACCCCCCATGATCGCAGGGGTACGTGCCGTACCCCTGTGATCATGCTGGGTACGTGCCGTACACCCAGCGTACATGGGGTACGTGCCGTACACCCACCGTACATGGGGTACGGTGCGTACCCCGCATGATCACAGGGGTACGGCATGTACCCCGCATGATCACAGGGGTACGGCACGTACCCCTGCGATCATGGGGGGTACGAGCCGTACCCGGGGGGGCGTTCCGTACCTGTTTCGGCGCGAACTCTGCGTTTACGACTGTTTTCGGCTCCCGTAGGAAAAGGGTCGTACGGCGCGTACCCGACACGAATCGTACTTGCTGGGTCGTAAAAACCACCACGAACCGTAGTGATGTCGCGTACAGCCGGGTCCGAGTGAAACTCGTACGGAAATTTGAGTCGTACGGAGTCCTGTATGACTCGTACGGAGTTTGGCACCTGGTACGGATCGTACTTCGTCGTACGTACGGGACATCTACGGGTACGATTCGTATGGGGAAAAAACTCTCCGTACGACGATTCGGAGCGCATTTTACCGGATCGGATCGGAATCGACCCCCTAGTCAGTCATGCAAATAATCAATCACACCTCCATTTCCTCAACTATACAGTTATACACACCTTACTTATTCAAACATATACTAACACATATTTACTCTCTTATACAATTCCTGATACAAGTTCACAATGATCCATACAGCCACTCACACATTCACTGGCTCTTATGCACAGTTATTTATATATGTCAACTCTCACATATACTGTGTTTTACATATGTCTATACTTTGACATGTAGCCCTGAGATATCCATTCACTCACCAATACACTCATGCACACAGTCAACCACCCATACAGCTGTTTCCACATGCACTTTTGAACCCATACATCTAGTGAATCAACTGCTCACACATCTATGCACAGAGTCATACACCTCCCAACCACCAACACACACACTCAGTCTCCCATACAAATACTTGGGCAACCAATCAATAACCCATATAGTTACTCATATAGCTACTGATCAACACATGCAGCAGTTTACAGAACAACAGATATAATGATTCACAAATTAAGACAGTTTAGTCAGTAACCCATGCACTCAGTGAGACACATTTAATCACTCACTCATACAGTCAGTCATGCACCTACTAAATCCTTCATCCAGACACTTATAAATCCATTCATTCTTCAATATGTAAGACATATTTTAACTTTACAGAAAGATACAGTCACTGGATGTTGTCATCAGTGATGTCATCAGTGATGTCATTTGAGATGTCATCAGTGATGTCATCAGTGATGTCATTTGAGATGTCATCAGTGATGTCAATAGTGATGTCACTGACCATGTCATGAATGATGTAATATGTGACATGATCAGCAGTGGATTGCGGGTGCGCGATATATAGTTAGTACAACTAACTATATATGCGAATTTCAATGGTTTTGTGTGAGTAAAATAAGGTTTTGTAAATGCTAATTCCTAACTATATATGGTCTATAACCTATGTTTTTTTCAGTGAATTTTCAAGGTTTTGTAAATGCTAATTCCTAACTATATATGGTCTATAACCTATGGTTTTTTCAGTGAATTTCAATGGTTTTTTAATAGCAAATATCAAAAGCTTTAAAATGTATTCTTTAAATTTAAAAATATATTTTATATGTTTTTAATACAATTTTTTTATGTATTTTTTTTAATTATTTTTTTTTGTTTCGCTCCCGGTCCGCGAACCGGGTAGCTTCCCGTTAGCTCAATTTGGTGCTGCGACCCGGTCCGCGAACCGGTAAACGTTCCGTTTGCGCAACTGCCGCGTTAGAAAACAACATCGTGACGCGTCGCGCAAGCGCGACGTATGGCGTTGCCGCGTAATGCGTCTTATGACGCGCCGCGTTAGCGCACCTAAAAGTGCTCCGGAGCGCGAACCGAGGCGCGAAGCGCAGCTCCCCGGAAGCGATCCGGGGCGCGGCGCGCAGCGCGTAACGTAAGCGTAACAGGTCATGTGACTTGTTAATAAAACTTTTCATTGGTTCATTTCACTTTTGGTTTCCTAATGATGTAAGGCTAGGTCATGTGACCTAAAAATAACACTTTTCATTGGTTTAGAACTATTTTTTTCCCAAATGATGAAAGCCCCCACCTTTTTTCTCACTCTGACTTTCAACTTTGTGAGAGGAAGACCTATTTTGATTACTAAGAAATGGCTTCATTAGTAGCTGCAGCTGGTGCACCCCCACCACCACCACCACCTCCTAGGAAGAGAGGACCACCTCCTCAGGTTATCGTTCAGGAAGAGGAGGAAGAAGAGGAAGAAGAGGAAGAGGAGCAAGAGAGGAGGCACTTTTTGCCTGACGAGCCAAGGAGGTCCCATGTAAAAGAAAATTTCATCTGGCAATTTTACTCATTTCCCCGGGGCCAAAAAAAAGTAAATGCCCGCTACGTTACCTGTCTCATCTGCAAAAAAGATCTGTCCAGAGGGACTGATAAGAAATACAGCTATGGCAATTACACCATGCATCGGCACATGGAGAGGTGGCACCCTATAAATTATAGTGCTGCGCAGGTACGTGACCTGCAGGATAACACCCGTCCTGTTGCCAGTACATCAAATGAAGAGGCAGTGACGGGACCAGAGGCGAGGGAGACGGTCCCAAATATCCAGCTGAAGTTTGGGATTGTGAAGCAAGTGTGCATTTTTTGCGGCCAATTGATTTGCCTCAGAGAGAGTAGCATACATTTAATCAACACAGCTATTGACAATCACAAATGTCCAAAACGCCCCAGAAAATAAATTATGTTTTTTTTTTGTTGCTCCTGTTGAGCCCTTTATAATGAATCATTTTCGTTTCCCCCTCAAAAAAAACAAAAACATATAAAACCGTTCAAAAAATACAAAAAAAGTAAAAAAATGTTCAGAAAAATAATAAAAAAAATATAAAACAACAAAAACAATTAAAAAAAAGTTCTTTTCAGAACTACCTCCCCTTTATAAAAAATTGCTAGAATGTTTAGCACTCTGGCAACCTCTATTTCTTTTGATTCGCTTCCCGGTTCGCGCGCCGGTACGCGAACCGGAAGCGAAACAAATTTTTTTTTTTTTTTAAAAAGGAAGAGTGAGTATAAGGGAAGGAAACAGAGAGTAATGTTAAAAGAAAGACAGCTAGAGGGAGTAACACAGAGATACTGTTTAATACATCTATTTACCAAAGAAAAGATGTAAGAGGGTATAATTGAGAAACACAAAATAGATAAGGAAGTGAAAGAAAAAAAGGAGAGTAGAAGAATAATAAACAAGAGTTTCTTGGAGAATATAAGTGAATGTTCAAATTAAGAAGAAAAACAGTAAAGGATGTGGAATGAGAGGTAGGGATAGAATCGGACTAAAAGAACAACCCTGAGGGAAAGTGTTAAGAAAAGAGTGAGTGAAAGTAAATAGGAATAAAACAAGATGTATGACAGTGACTAAGGTTAAAACATGTGGAATAACAGAGAGAAAAAACAGAAAGCAGAAAAGAAGAAGTGAGAGAAAAGGAATAATTGAAACAGCAAAGAAATGTAAATAACATAGTGTGCTTGTACTACAGGGAGAAAGCATAATGAACAAGTAGTGAAAGAGTGATCAGTCAGAGACAGTAAGAGTAATAGAGACGGAGTGAGTGAACAGGAGTGGGGAACTATGAGAACAGAGGGACTGAGAAAAGGAGTGGAAGGAGTAGAGTAAGTATGTAATAGAGAAAGGAATGAGGGAAGTAGCAAAGGCAGGAAACTGAGGGTTAAAGAAATGAAGCAGTGGAACTAATAGAAGTTAAATGTGATAGAAATGTAACGAAAAGAGTACAAAATACTTACCTTATAATTGTCGTTAACTTAGTCACTTGTTATTTTTATACTTTCAATCTGCGAAAGAAAGAACAAAAATTTGAAAAATATTAAAACATGTATTTAAAAATTAGAAAAGACAAGGGAAAAGATTGAAAATCATCCAATTTTACAAAGAAATAAAGTTAGAGATAAACATGTAGAAAAAAAAGAGAAAGAAACGGTGATAGACAGTCAGAGACAAAAAGAAATTGTAATAGAGTAAATTAGTAAGAGAAAAAAAAGGAAGATACTTTCAGTGACAGAAAAGAAGGATAAAAGAGAAAACTAAATTGAAGTTGTGTAAGCTACTAAAAGAAAGTTAGTAAGGTAAACTATATAAGGAAAGGGTGAATAAGGAAAAGAGAGTGAGGGAGAGAGGAGACAGAGGAAGTGAAGGAAAGAGTGTCAGATACAGACTGAGTGAGGCAACAAAGAAAGATAAATGAGTGAGGGTGAGTTATACTAACTGATTGCACCAAAAAAGGAGAACCCAAAAATATTTAATTTAGAAAACAAAGGGAGGAAAGATGGAAAAGACAAGCGAAGCAGAAGGTCTAAAAGCTGAAAAATGGTGCAAGGGAGAAAAGAAAAAAGCAGAGTTGGATTAGGGAAACAAAGGTTGAAAGATAAGTGGAGTTAGATAGCAAGGGTGAAAGAGAATAAAACAAAAGGCAATGTGAGTATGTAAGGAGGATTGATAGAAGGTAGTAAAAGATGAGTGAGCATGAGATAAGATGAGTACAAATTAAAATTCACTATACAAAGTACAGAATTAATTATACATGTTAAATGGTTTATTTTTGCTGTTCTCAGAATATATCAAATTTCACTAAAAATAGTGAGTTGAAGGTATTCATCATATAACAGCGGGGAAAAAAAAACACAATCAAAATGATTGTGTTTAAAAAACCCATATAACATAACCAATCAGAAATCCTTTCGGATCTTAAGGAAGCATTTCTCACCACTTTGGTGATCCCCTCGCCGCCCGGCCGCCATTTTGGGTGTAGACGCTGACACCACGCTCCGTGGGTTAGCGGTCTAGTCTTTGCTAGCGCCCTCAGCCACATACTTCTTAAGCTCATCGCTATGCAAGCGCGCAGCGATCGCGCGCAGCAGCGCGCCGGAGGAGCGCCAGAGGAAAGCCCGTCTGTGCCCGTCCGGGCCAGGACGGGCCTAGGGGCTAGACACTCTGCCCAAATACGCACATACTCGCATGAAACTCTCCGGGCATTAAAAACGGACACCATTGGTCTTGATGAGGTAACGCGGACTTCTCTACTGTCTAATGCTCTGTTGCGAAATAAAATTGCAGGCTCCCGGTCTAACCCCTCCTCCTATTCTTGTCAGGCACATGGTCTGATTATCGCCATTTTAAACACACACTCACTGCATAAACATCATCTAGATGTTTTTTCCTTATTAGTGGAGGGTGAAATTGACATTCTCGCCCTCTCAGAGACTTGGCTTGGCACAGCATCTATGCCAGACATTCTAGCTGCCCTACCTCGTGAGTACGATGCGGTATGGCATAATCGCCCAAATGACTGTAGGGGTGGGGGTGTGGCGTTGTTGTTTAAAACAGCCTGACAGTGAAACAGATCACAGCGGAAAACTGCGCAGGAGCAGAGTTGTTGGGGATTAAAATTTCACTTAAATCCTCCTGCTTTGTAATACTGGTAGCTTATCGTCCACCGCAGAACTCACCGGATTTCAATGACAGTTTCTTTGAACTGTTGACGGATTTGGCCTCGCGATACAAATCCCTGCTGGTGGTAGGGGATTTTAACTACCACTGGGACAAGCTACCTAGAGACGCCACCGAGTTGGAGTTTGAAGCTAATCTTTCAGCGCTAAACCTCCAACAGCTGGTGGTGGGCCCCACCCACGTGAAGGGCCACACGCTAGACCTGGTATGGTCTTTTATGCCTAATACTACGATTACCGAGATCAGCCCCTGCATCTGGTCGGACCATTCTATGATCAGATGCTGGGTTCCGGGTGACCCCGTTCGGGCTGCATCTCATCAGGCACAGAGGAAAGTCCGGCTCTGGAACAAGGTTGAGGCTGACTTTTTAATAGCCGCCCTGTCCTCAGCCGCCCTTCCCACACTGAGTGGCATAAATTTAGATAACGATGCCACCGCACTTATGTCCTGGCTGCTTGCCGCTCTTGATCAACTGGCTCCTGAGCAGATAGAGAGGACTAGATCCAAAGAGAAGGGAGCACCATGGTTCGATGCCTCACTGAAAGAGAAAAAGCAAGCTCTTCGGAAGGCTGAGAGAATGTGGAGACTTAATTATGGTCAAACGGAGGCAGAAACCTTTAAAACTCTGCTGGCGAAATATAAGGCAGACATTCTGGAGAGAAAATCAGCCTTCTACGAGGGAAGAATTAGAGAAGCAACTAATTTACAGCGAGAAACCTTTGTGATCCTAAGAGAGCTCACACAACAGAAAGGGATAATTTCTGTGAATGATCAGCCAGATTGTGATTCATTCCAAACTTTTTTCCTCCAGAAGGTACAGGATATCATTACTGATATAAATTCACGCTTAGTTACCCCCACTTTGTCCACGCTAGGGGCTCAGGTGCCGCCTATGATGTTAAGCATCTTTCCCCCTATCGACGACACACGCCTCGAGGAACTTGTTGGACAGACCAAATCTGGCTCCACTATAGACCCATGCCCCCCAAGAACTTTTAAAATGGCATTGCCAGGCATCCAGCCCCAGGTGTTGAGTTTACTTAATAACTCACTGGAAACAGGGTATCTTCCTGTCCAGTTGAAGGAAGCTAGGGTCTCCCCACTGTTGAAAAAAGTTGGTACTGACCCGAAGGCCTTGAAAAATTACAGACCTATCTCGCAGCTTCCTTTCCTGAGTAAGCTCTTGGAGAAGCACGTCCTAGGCACTTTGTCTGGCTACTTGGAGGAACACCATCTCCTTCACGCCAGGCAAGCAGGGTTCCGATCCCAACATAGCACGGAACTAGTAATGGCCGCGGTCACCGACGAACTGAGAGTCAGGGCAGACAATAAGCAGCCGTGCGCCCTGATTCTCTTAGATCTGTCGGCGGCTTTCGATACGGTCAGCCATACCATCCTGCTGGACCGTATCGCGAAGCTGGGGATCACTGGCCAAGTGCTAAAGTGGCTGGAGTCTTTTCTATCAGGTCGTACTCAAAGGGTACAGCTGGGTGATCAGCTATCGGGGATTAGTGAGGTACCATGGGGTGTGCCCCAGGGGTCAGCGCTATCCCCCCTGCTGTTCAATATCTATCTGCAGCCGCTGGTTGAGGAGCTCATGAGCCGGAACTGCGAAGTTTTTAACTACGCTGATGATACCCAGCTACTGGTTCAGCTGGAAGACACCATTGAGGCCCAGGAATCAGTGAGGAATCTGCTTGGCTTCACGGTCAATTGGATGACCAACAATCTGTTGAAAGTGAATGCCGAAAAAACCGAGGTGCTGGTCCTCAGTAACCTAGGGAACCCCTGGAGTGACCTATACTGGCCCCCAGAGCTAGGTTCTACTCCCCCCCTGGTAAGGTGGTAAAAAGTCTCGGTCTGAGGATTGATGCAGACCTCTCGATGGCTTCCCAAGTCGCAGCCGTGGTTGGTTCTTGCACGGGTGTATTGAGGCAATTGCGGAAATTGGTACCCATTCTATCAGCCTCTACCCTGCAATCAATTGTATCTGCCACAGTCATTTCAAGACTGGATTACGGCAATGCACTATACCTCGGCTTGCCACAGAAGCTGTTGAGGAAGCTGCAGGTAGTACAGAACGATGCCGCAAGGCTGATCCACTCCCTGCCTAGAAACTCTCACGCCACCCCCCTGCTCCAAAAGTTGCACTGGCTACCGGTCATGTACAGAGTCCAATTCAAATGTCTCTGTGTGGCCCACAAGGCTCTCTTTGGTAAAGCACCAGAGTACATAAAACAACGTCTCATGAGATACGTTCGGGGTAGACCTCTGCGCTCAGGGAAGACCTCTAATCTGTTTCAACCAAGATTCAAGCTAAAAACCAGAGGAGGCAGGGCTCTGTCTGTTCTTCTCCCACAGTTGTGGAATGCACTTCCGACTACTCTGAAGGAAGAATCTCAGTTACTGCCCTTCAGAAAGAAATTAAAAACTCATTTATTTAAAAGGGCGATGACTTCAGCATAGTCGATGGGTATGCCTGAGAGATTTGGGCTAACAGTGTGTTGTGTTGTTCTGTTTCTAAGCGCTTAGAGACCGGCGGTGATAGGCGCTATACAAATAAGCAATAACATAACATAACATAACATAACATAAAAGTAACTTACTTTCCATGACGTCGAAGGATGTCCTATGAACAGCTTATACTCTGTTGTGCTGTTATTATTTTCAGCCCGCCACTTTCTGAAAGAAAAGCTCCATCGTTTTGACAAATATGTTACATACAATAAATGAGTTCTCGCTCTCTACCGCACTTCTCCTCAAGGCCAAATCGTGTAAGAGCCATTTATAACTCTTGGAATTCTTCTAAGCAAATCCTGTCATTTTCTTTTTCCGCAACTTTCAGAAAGAAAACGTTCAAGATCACTTTCACAATCCTGTACTAGTAATATCTCACCCTTCTTGCTCACTCATGTTCCACATTTCCTATGACACTGATACTGCTTACTATGAGGCACACTTACACTACCTCTATGACTACTACAATTATTTAATTCTCTACATCACTTTTAATCACAAAGCAATTTAAAACAGTACATAAAATTATATCAACTCCTAGAATCATTATAGGCCAGTTACCTATCCAAAATTCTCTCTTCTGAAAACAGAAAGTAAGAATATTTTTAAGTCAAAAGGCAACATTGTTTCATAGTCAAATGTGAATCATTTCCGAAACATCAGCTTTTTTTACATTTTAAATAAGCTGTGTAATAAGCGGATGTTATCAAAGGACCATTATGTCATATAATAGCTGCAGTTACAAATGTTCTTCCTAAAATCAACGACTGTGTAGCCACAACATTTGTAATTAAAGTTGAAAACTTACTTTCATCAGGTTTATATAGTTGGAATTTTAAAATGACATTATAACCAAAAGTTTGTACAAATAATGTGTACAGCATTGCAGACTTACATTACCTCTACTCCATGTTTTGATTGGCTGCTTGAATTAGCTTATTAAAAGAAACAGTTTTTCTGAACTCATTCAAAGTGCAGTTATTTTTCCATGATGTCAAGTGTTATGGTAAGAACACCGTTTGCTTTGGGAAATACTCTGTTGTCCTTTAACTAATCCGTGCCCACCACTTTCTGTAAGAAAACCTTCTTTTTTTTCAGGAACTACTTAAAACTCAAAAATAACTTTTTACTCTGTACTACACTTATCCTCAAGGCCAAATAGTGTAGGAGCCATAGAACCTCTTGAAATTCCTCAGAGCAAATCCCGAGATTCTTTCCCTAAAATTTTGGTTGTAAAAACACCAGGTAAGAATTTTTAAGGTCAAAAGGCAATTTTTTTTTTAAGTTAAAACAGAATCATTGCAGAATGACCAGCCGTTTCTAGACTTCAAATAAGCTGTGTAATGTCCTGATGTTGTTGAAGGACCGTCATGATATATAATTGCTGTAGTTACAAAAGTCCTTCCTGATATTGACAACTGCGAAGCCACAACATTTTTAATTAAAGTTGTCAATTTTGTTCCATCAGGCCTACATCGTTGGAACATTAAAATGACATACTGGCCATATGTTCGTATAAATAATGTGGACAGCATTGCAGACTTACATTGGCTACACTCCATGTTGTGATCGGCTGCTTTTACTAGCTTATTAAAGGACACTGATTTACTGTCTGGCAAAGTTAAATATATAAATCTTTCTGAGTCTACACTAGTAGTACTTGATACCCTACAGTTCTCACAGTCATGCTGCCATTGATAAGAAAGGCCAAACAGATGATCTACATCTACACCTTCATCTTGCAATACATCAAGAATATACATTAAAAACTCCTGACAATCTTGCTGAATATTTTGAGAGAATTGCGTTTGACCTGAACATTTGTCTAACAGATTTCGAATTTCAGACACACTTTCTATTTTTGTTCTATCAGTGCTACATTTCTCTAACACAGAGTTCAGTAAACAGCAAAAACTTTGATCCGAATTTATCACAATCTGTTCTTTTAAAGTTTCTAGAGAAAATACAACATTAACCACTACATTAGCATAGCAGTTGACACCAGAACTATTTTCAAATTGAAAACCAACAACATCTTCAACAGAATCCATTTTCTTTCTGCTTATAATTTCGGGTTCATCGACTTTTCGTCTTTTTGCTACAACCTCCCTACTATTGGTCACATTTCTTTGTTTCCGGCCTACCACACGTTTCTCAAACAAAGGATATTGAGGCAAATGTGCTGCATACTCTCTTCTTAACCTATTGTATTCCTTAACACAATCTAGATCCGCACAAATGTTTGTGACATCACACTCAATCAAGTATAATCCCGATAAAGTTCTGACTCGTGACAATGCCACATATGCCATTCCCTCCTTGAACACAGAACTGCCAATATTCACCAATGCACTGTCTACACTTAAACCTTGCGATTTATGGATTGTCACCGCATATGCCAAGCAAACAGGAAACTGCTTACGGCGAACATAGAAGTCTTTTACAAGCAAAAATCTAGCAGAGCAACGACCAATTAACTGTACTTCCTCAATGCCATCAAATTTAATTTTAAAAAATTCTATTCCATCTCTATTTCTGTATTTCTCAAAATCAACAACATTACCCATTGATCCATTTACCAGACCTCTTTCAACATGTAAATTCCTTCTCAAAATGATACGGCAATTTAAGCACACATTCAGAGTCTTTTCAAAACCAGCAGTTTTAGATATAGTCTTCTCTAATGAATCCAATTTTGATTTCAAATTCTCAGACAAAATAATTGTTGCTCCCATATGCTCTATTCTGTCAATAGCTTCCAGTTTCACAATCTCTTGGTTTTCTAAATTCAACATTTTGTTGTTGAAGATGGCACATTCTGCAAGAGTTGGCATCAAACATATTCCAGATTTCTTCTCAGTAATTTTCCGAAATATATTCTCTGGCACAACGTCTTCTTCTGGATACAAATTTGACAGTAATCGTGCATGTAAAGCTTCTTTCCCATGCTCGGTCACTTTTCCGATTCTAACATCTTGTAGAATATTCTTATAATCTTCATCTTTCGCTTGATGCATATTTTCACGCAGTTCAGCATAACTGAAGTTTAACCATATATTAACGTTGCCAATGCTCCCTAGGCACTTCCTGGTATCTTCATGTGTAAGTAGTTTAAACACTGGTTGTCCTTTCACTGGTGTCAGCTGCAGAAGATTACCGAAAACAATGATGTGTTTGCCACCAAATAACACATCATACTCTGTTTTAAGAACTTCTTGCATTCTCAAATGCACAAAGGCAAGCATGACATTGGAAACCATGCTTACTTCGTCAATGATAAGAAGTTTCATTTTCCTCAAGACTCTTGAAACTTCACAACAAGCATCTCCAGATAACTTGTGGCATTGTAATTTGTTATCATGCTCCACTGGCAGCATCAGTATACGATGCAAAGTAATACCTTTAATGTTATGTGTTACAGTCCAGTTGGAGCGGTGACAACACAAGACAGCGATGACTCAGTTCTTTTCTGCAAATAACATGAAATTGCTTTAATGAGGAAACTTTTTCCAGTTCCTGCTTCTCCACTCACGTACAGTCGGACAGGCTTCAACGACATACATGAGCACTCTTTCTTCTCATGACTTAATCCATGATCAATTTGGTTGGTAACTTCGTCATATATTTTCCTCTGCTCAACGTTGAGTTGTCTTTCCAAATCTTCTAAGTTAACCGCATCCTCCTGAGCATGTGCCATGGCTCTTTCCACTTCAATCATGGCAGTGGCAGCTTCATTTTCGATAACTGGTCCTCCTAGTGGATCCTGACTCAATGAAACAGAACTCTGACTGTCCTGAGAACTGTCTCTAGCAATCTCGGCTGCAATTGTTGCTTCCTGCTCGATTTCCGCATTCAACATTTCTAGATATTTTGGAAAAACAGGACATTCTATGGTGTCCTTGGCTGCATTGAAAGAGTCTTCGTAACAGAGGAAATCTACAAGCAGTTCCTCTTCTGCACGCCAAGGCTTGAAAAGTTGCAAAAGAGCTAAATAGAAAAACTCTTTTCTTTCAGGAGATTCGCCACTCAATTTTCGATGATTTACCAATTGCCATTTTCTTTGCTTGACCAGACATCCCTCAGTTCCAATTACAGCATACACTCCTTTATCAATATCTTCTTTGATGTTCCTCTTGAATATGTAATTTTGTAGAACCTCATACAGACAAACATTCTCGAGGTGACTGCTTCTATTTGGATAATATGTATCCAACATGTTGGTCTTCAAAATATCTGTACTGTTTGGCTCCTTTTCCGCCAAATACTCAATTTCCCGTACAGGTTTCAGAACTCGATTACGTGTTGCAGCAAGACCAAGACTCGCCCAAATGATACTCCTAGATTTGGCATAGAGACTTGCTGAAGATAACCGGTCAGAACATTCGTAAGCTCCGATTTCTCGATGCGACAACATCTTCAAACTGAAACTGTACAACTTCTTACTGAGGCTCTTTTCATGGGAAATGTCCTCCCACATATCCTTCAATTCTGTCTTTTCTTTTTTTGTCATGTAAGATGTCACATACCGAGCCACAGCCATACAGTTATCAGCCACAAACTGTATATCCATGTTAGCATTCCACATGGACAAAATCACTGGGTTGTAGTCGTTGATGTACTTGGACTCTTCGTTTCTTTTCAAATTGTATGTATTTTTGGGTGATTTCCTCGTCACATTATGTTGCAGCGAAGACATCAAACTGTTCACTCTTCCTTTAGAAATCACCGGTCGTGGAAAGCTGAAACGACATTTTGTGTAGAACTTGTCCTTGTTTCTGAATTTACGACGACAGTACTTTCCACAACGATGGCTTTGAAAGCGTAAAACTTGTTCTCTTAGGCTTTTGTCTTCCTTTGTCTTTGGAACAGCACATGTAGAATACTGTTCTATGAAACTCATCACTAAGTCATCCGGATCTGTTCCAAATTTGGGTGCATCTTTGATCCATAGCAGCATATGTATATGAGGAGCACCTCTTGCTTGATACTCCTTTCTCCAGAAGAAATCCAACACCTCTCCAAGAGGTGGATTTTTATTGTTCATGATGAAAGACATCATAGCTTCAAATCTATGATTGAAGTACCTGCATACATTCACTGGATCCAAAGAGCACAGTTCTCCGGGTGTCTTGAATTCGATATTTTCAATGTTTCCATTTGCCTCTCGTAGAAATTCAAGTAAGTCTTCCCAGCCATACTCGGCACAGCTGAGAGTGAGGAACCATGTGGGAGTTCCTTAGTTCCTCAGCATACATTTTAAATCTCCATGTCGACGGTACCAGTACTCATTAGTACCACGCTGACATGCCATGAGATTAATCAGGTGAGAATCCAAAATACTGTCTTGCACATTGACTTTATCCATAAAGTCCCTTGCTGAGATATTTTGCATCTGTATACCACTTTTCAGGATGTGGTTCACTGCATATGACAGTCCAGACAGATCGCTTTCAAACAGTAGATGAAACAAATAGGGAATGCATTGACGAAACCTAGGATCTTCTGCATACAATCGTAAAGTCCGGTATTCAGAAGCAGGAATTTGATCAGGTCGCTCATCATATCTTCCTCCTTGACCTGTTGGAAATAGTTGTGGGAAACACCGAGCTTCCAAACTTTCCTCCCAAACACTAATGGGACTCCCTTTGGCTTGTTTCATTTGAAACAACTCAATAGCATTCCCCATGACTTCCTTGGAATGCAAAGGATGAACACTATAATGTTCATATATTTCTTCATTTTTAGAGCCTTCTACTTTCTCAATTTGTCCAGCACACAAATCGCTGTCCTCTTCTTCACTTACTTCCTCTTCTGCAACATATACATTCTTGTAGTACTTATTGTTTTTCATCAAATACAATGTTGCCTTTTTGACTTTCCTAACATCCACTAAATTTTGCCAGATTTTCTTACTCTTTGTTGGAACCCCATTAACTAAGATAACCAGAGGTTCCTCTTCCACTTTCTCTACTCCAATTGTATTAATGTTTTTCTTCAAATCTAGAGGCAAATAAACAACTCTTCCCTTTAATCCTCTCTGTAAATCTGATGGAGGCAATTTCCCTGTCTTTGGCTCCATTCGTACAATAGCCTGAAAGGGATGGACACTTTGAATAAAAATAGATTCATAAGTATTTAAATCCTTCAATTCAGAAGGAATGTCAACCAATTCCAGATTATTATGAACCGCTCTAGCAGGCATCTGGTTTTGATTTAATTTGTTACAACAATAAGTACACACACGTTGATCCGATCCCAAATCAAAACAATTTTCTACCATCAAGTATGTTGCGAAATCCTTCCATTCACTATTATTTTCCCTTTCACTTTTTGCATATAAATCCACTAACTTAGTCTGATTCCTATAATAAGTGCGTCGACAACACACACAAGTGAAATTGAGCCTCTCACTTGATTTCACCTGAAATGTGGCAATTTCCTTCTGAAAATGATCTGTACTGGAAACCTGTACACTCTCTTCCACATTACCTTCTTCTTCTGGGTCAATTTCAACATTCTTCTCTTTACTTGCAAAGTAACAAAACTCAATTTCTTCACAAATATTCTTCACATCTATTTCAGAACCATGCAAAAGAGCAGTGCATAATTGTTTAAGCATAATTGCTGGACTCTTAGCATAATACAACATTCTCACCACTGACCCTGCTGAGGGTGTATCGCCAGCCTTCCTGCATTACCCGCTTTCCTGTTTGCCTGTCCGGCCACTGCGCCACGCCTCGCGGCCCCCGCTTCGCGGGTGCCGCTCGCAGGCTTGAGACTCTGCCAGTGCTAACTCCTGGGCTTCTACCCGTGCCCCACGGCACCAACGCGCACCGAGGGACTCTACAGCTGACCCCAGGAACAGAGGCGGGACTGCGAGGACCAGCGTGCTCAGCGGCGCTGATCGGCCGCAGCTGGTCCTCTTCCCGCCCCCTCCTCCAGTTAAAAACAGCGCGGAGAGAGCCTTTCCTGGGACTCACCACTGACCCTGCTGAGGGTGTATCGCCAGCCTTCCTGCATTACCCGCTTTCCTGTTTGCCTGTCCGGCCACTGCACCACGCCTCGCGGCCCCTGCTTCGCGGGTGCCGCTCGCAGGCTTGAGACTCTGCCAGTGCTAACTCCTGGGCTTCTACCCGTGCCCCACGGCACCAACGCGCACCGAGGGACTCTACAGCTGACCCCAGGAACAGAGGCGGGACTGCGAGGACCAGCGTGCTCAGCGGCGCTGATCGGCCGCAGCTGGTCCTCTTCCCGCCCCCTCCTCCAGTTAAAAACAGCGCGGAGAGAGCCTTTCCTGGGACTCACCACTGACCCTGCTGAGGGTGTATCGCCAGCCTTCCTGCATTACCCGCTTTCCTGTTTGCCTGTCCGGCCACTGCGCCACGCCTCGCGGCCCCCGCTTCGCGGGAGCCGCTCGCAGGCTTGAGACTCTGCCAGTGCTAACTCCTGGGCTTCTACCCGTGCCCCACGGCACCAACGCGCACCGAGGGACTCTACAGCTGACCCCAGGAACAGAGGCGGGACTGCGAGGACCAGCGTGCTCAGCGGCGCTGATCGGCCGCAGCTGGTCCTCTTCCCGCCCCCTCCTCCAGTTAAAAACAGCGCGGAGAGAGCCTTTCCTGGGACTCACCACTGACCCTGCTGAGGGTGTATCGCCAGCCTTCCTGCATTACCCGCTTTCCTGTTTGCCTGTCCGGCCACTGCGCCACGCCTCGCGGCCCCCGCTTCGCGTGTGCCGCTCGCAGGCTTGAGACTCTGCCAGTGCTAACTCCTGGGCTTCTACCCGTGCCCTCGGCACCAACGCGCACCGAGGGACTCTACAGCTGACCCCAGGAACAGAGGCGGGACTGCGAGGACCAGCGTGCTCAGTGGCGCTGATCGGCCGCAGCTGGTCCTCTTCCCGCCCCCCTCCTCCTCTTCCCTCACTCCTTGATAAGCAGCCACAGTAACGCGCACGCGGGACGCGCGCGGGACAAAGGCCGGGGCGAAGACCGGGCAAAGAGCGGGCCGTTTAAGGCCGTTCAAGGACGGCAGAGGACGGCCCTGGCCCTGAACCCCTGCCTTTTGGCCCTCAATCATATAACTGCTAAGGTAGGCGGAATTGCGTCCTACATTTGCGTATTGCAACACCAGCGGCTGCCTTCCAGCTATATCATCATTTTCTATTGTCCCTGCGCTACAGATGTCGGCCATGCGCAATAGAACTAGAAGTTGTACAAAAAAAGCTACGGTGGTAGCACAGGTAACTGGACCCATAGACCTTTTCATTTCACGGGTGAACGAGACTATTGACCAAAGCATTGTTTTATTGGAAAAAAGAGTCTCCATGGATCTTGCGAATGCCAAGCGCTCATCCTTGGGTTCTCTTGCAAATGCCAAATCACCCGCCCTGCAGTCATTGAACAATTGTTCCCTACCCTTAACCATGCCTACCACTAGTGCTCTGACTGTTCCGAATGCTGTTGATTTATCGGTTGCCCTATCAGACTCAGATCCGTCTTTTGTCGATCTGGAGGTCACACCAGATCTAGAAGCCTGTCAGTCACCTGGCATAGCGGCGCCGAGTCTGAGTGGGTTTAATGATGTGGAAATAGCTCCTGCACCTACAGACTCTGGGGGAAGGGTTACCAATCCCCCAAAAGTTACATCTAAGAGTAAAAACAAAGTAAAAGTTGCAGTTAGGAACCATAATCTGATTTCACCTACCCCGCAACTGGCATCAGGTATTCCCTGCTGGGTGCAAAACATGGTAACAGATTTAAAATTGGACCTTGAAGCCACAATAGCGGCACAAATTAAGCCTTTAAATGGAAGTTGTGTTCGTCAGTGGGAAAACGCACTATCGTACATTATGAAACCTCTGTTAATGCACTGCACCAGAGAGCCACATAACTGAATCCGCTCGCCAAAGGAGGTTGGATCTCTGTGCTGCTGCTGCCCGTTAGGAGCCCCGCAGGACCTTGCTGTTTGCGAAGGGGGAGAGCTGCTGCTAACGAGAACGGGACTGCGAGGTCCGGCAGGCTGTGCGTGAGTCAGCGAGCACACCTGCCGCCTCTTCCCGTGTCTCCGCCCTCTGTTCCGTGAACGCCTTAACTCCTCGCGGCCCCCGCTTCGCGGTAGCCGCTCGCCAAAGGAGGTTGGATCTCTGTGCTGCTGCTGCCCGTTAGGAGCCCCGCAGGACCTTGCTGTTTGCGAAGGGGGAGAGCTGCTGCTAACGAGAACGGGACTGCGAGGTCCGGCAGGCTGTGCGTGAGTCAGCGAGCACACCTGCCGCCTCTTCCCGTGTCTCCGCCCTCTGTTCCGTAAACGCCTTAACTCCTCGCGGCCCCCGCTTCGCGGGTGCCGCTCGCCAAAGGAGGTTGGATCTCTGTGCTGCTGCTGCCCGTTAGGAGCCCCGCAGGACCTTGCTGTTTGCGAAGGGGGAGAGCTGCTGCTAACGAGAACGGGACTGCGAGGTCCGGCAGGCTGTGCGTGAGTCAGCGAGCACACCTGCCGCCTCTTCCCGTGTCTCCGCCCTCTGTTCCGTGAACGCCTTAACTCCTCGCGGCCCCCGCTTCGCGGGTGCCGCTCGCCAAAGGAGGTTGGATCTCTGTGCTGCTGCTGCCCGTTAGGAGCCCCGCAGGACCTTGCTGTTTGCGAAGGGGGAGAGCTGCTGCTAACGAGAACGGGACTGCGAGGTCCGGCAGGCTGTGCGTGAGTCAGCGAGCACACCTGCCGCCTCTTCCCGTGTCTCCGCCCTCTGTTCCGTGAACGCCTTAACTCCTCGCGGCCCCCGCTTCGCGGGTGCCGCTCGCCAAAGGAGGTTGGATCTCTGTGCTGCTGCTGCCCGTTAGGAGCCCCGCAGGACCTTGCTGTTTGCGAAGGGGGAGAGCTGCTGCTAACGAGAACGGGACTGCGAGGTCCGGCAGGCTGTGCGTGAGTCAGCGAGCACACCTGCCGCCTCTTCCCGTGTCTCCGCCTCCCTTTTCAGGGAACGTTTAAGAATTGGGGTTTTCACGCGTTAGCGGGACGCGTGTGCGGGACATATCCCGGGACAAAGCCCGGACTAAGGGCGGACCCTCTGAGACCCTCAGAGACACGAGGAGACCGGACTGGACCCTAATCCCTGGTATTTAAGCTGTGATTTATTGCTAACTTTTTTGGCACTTTGCGTGACTTTGTATTTTATCGCTGTGGGATTTTATTCTTATTTTTATTTACTATGGCCGAAAAGCAGGGTGGTTTTTTGAACAAAACCCTTGATGACTATTTTACTAAAGCTTCACCGGATATGCCATTAGATATTGTTTTGGCAGAGCGCCGGGCTGAGCGTCGTCGCTCTGTTGAAAGTTTAAAGCATCGGCGCCTGTCGCCAACATCTACACCCTTAGCGAATCTCAGTGTTAATACCCAGTTAACTGATGTTATTGTTCATACAATTGATATAATTGATAGCCAACCCGTGGTATTGAATGTCTCTAACCCTTGTATAAATTACTCCCCCCATCTGGATATTATAAGTCCCGATGGTAGCGCTCAGACAAGTACTCCTAATGTTCCAAAACCTATTACCCCATTACCATCAAAAATAGTATCAAGCAGAGCAAAGAAATCTATACTAGCCCCAAGGGTACATGGACCTCCGCCATGTAAAAAACGACGGAAAGGGGGGATCCCAGTGCAACCAAAAATAAGCCACTCTGATTTTGGTAAAAAAACCAAGACCCCAGAAGCTAGTGCTACTAATACTTCAACTGCCGCAGAAGGGCCAGCTACTATTACAGCTTCTTTACCTCGTATTTCACCTATAGTTGTAGAGGATGTGATGGTAGGTTCTGAGCTGCCTAAATTGCTCCCCACTGCTCACGTTCCTGCCTCTCTAGATTCGTTAGTAAACTTAATTAACACCCATTCAGCATCAATTTTGGAAAGGCTGATTGAAATAGAGTCAAGGCTAACTTCACTTGAGCGTGCATTGGGGAATAAGGGCGAGGCAAATTCCAATTCATCGAATTCAGTAACACTTAAAGCCCCTAGTGTGTGTAAGTCCAATTCAGCCTCCCAAGCAATAACAGCCACTCCTACATCGTTGGCGATTCCTAACATCTCGGTGCCTAAAGGGAATGCTAAAATTACTCCCAAACCAATTGCACCACCAACAACCCTATCAACTAACTTGGTCCCAAAGCCAGCTACTACCAAAATTAATTCATCCAATAAGGTAGTTAGCTCCTCTAATGAAGGCCATTTAACTGAAGCTATGGGACAAAAATCAAGATGGGGAAGGTCTAAACCGGTGCCAAATCCAGAATTACCACCAGAGGCAGTGCCCTTTGTGGTAGTTCTAACCGGAGTCCCAGTGTTACCTACAAGTAAGAGGGAGGGATATGCACAATTAAAAAATAAGATCATGCATTGGTTAAGTATATACAGACCGATAGCACCCAATATAAATGGTGATATTGTCCACGTTCGACGCCTCCAATGGTTGGGAAGCCGACAAAAAAACATCGAGGGAGACGTGGTGGTTGTTAACTTTAGGGATCCCAATGCAGTCCATTTTATATTAAACTGGCCCCCGGGCACCACAAGTAACTGCATAATACCCAGACCCTTGACCTTTTTTTATCCAAGGTCTGTGGTTTTTCCCTCCCACCAACAACCAGCCCCTCATATTACACCTCAAACTATGCCCTGCTTCTATCCACCAGGCATGCAGAGGGCTGGTAACATTCAACACATGTTGCCACCATTTACTAGGCCTATCCCTGTGGAGCCTTTCTTCCCCCCAAATATTCCACCGGAACCTGATGCTTTTGGTTGGAACTGTGTTCCATATAGGCAAACTAACTCCAACAATGGAAGAATGGACCATTTGAAACCGTTCACCCCTTTAGAAATTATCAACAGATTTGACATCTTCAGTGGGCTTGACGATTGCGATTGATGCCAAGCGCCTAGGGGGGTTGACGGAAATGAATTGTTGGATGCTAATTTGGTGGGGGGAAGGGGTGTTTCCTGTTTACAGACAGATGGTGTTAATATCTATGTAGCTGGATCTGAAGGGAATGTACGTACACTGCCTGTGTTAGCTTCAAAAATTGGGGATGGTTCAATACCACTGGGAAGTGTTAAACCTCAAAATGAGCTAATGGCTATTGAGTATGATGTAATTAATCGTGAAGGCCATATTTCAGAGGTTGAAGAGGGGGGAAATGTCCCGATCCATAAACTCTTGGAACCTCGACAAATCTTAAAGTTGGTATCTTGGAATATAGCCGGGCTATTTAAAAACCTAATTGACCCGGACTGGGCAAGTTTCATTGACTCTTTTGATTTTTGTATGTTGCAAGAGACCTGGGCAGTTGAAACTATTCATAGGCTGGGATACAAATCTTATGGTGTCAATGCAATTCCCTCGAGGAGTGGAAGACCCTCGGGAGGGTTACTGACCTGGGTAAAGGTAGATTTAAAAGTGAGCATAGAAGTGGTGGATACCAACTCCCCTGATATTTTGATTTTGAAAATTGATGTTCGTAAAGAGAAAATATTGTACCTAGTTAACGTTTACAACAGACCAACCCCCATTATTAGGGAATCTTCCACACTAACATCCCTTGATATTTTATTGGGTAATCTAGATACTAGAGCGAACTATGTCATTATATCAGGTGACTTCAATTGTAACTACGAACCTATTGTGGGGCTCAGCGACATCTTTATAGAAGAAGATGAGGCCAATGGGATTCCTGCTTTAGAAACCATAAAAACAGTAAAATGTTCTCCGTTGGCCCTTCAACTGACTAGATTATGTACAGACCACTGTATAAGAGCGTGTAATGGACGGCTACCATCGGACATCATGAGGAAGCCCACATTTTACAGAGGGAACTACAAAAGTAATATAGATTTCATTATGGCCTCTGTGTCCTCATGGGAATTCCTTTTAGACATGGAGGTAATGGAAAGACTAGAGAGCGACCATTTTCCTCTGGTCCTTCATGTCGAGGACTCCCTACTAGGAGATACAGTGTCTCCATCAATGGGAGACGGAAATAGTGGTGAGCAAATTGAGTTACACATCAGTAACAACAGACGTTCTCTCAAATGGCCACTAATATTGGGCGATGGTGACGTTTTAAGTGAAATTTATGGGTTGTTTGCTAGTATCTTTGGAGCATACCCAAATGTCATCCCAAATGAAGGCCATGATAGCCATTTTATGGAATTACACCTTAAATTTTTTAACGCTTTAAAGCCCCTAGTCACCAAGATGCCGAAAAAAAGCCAGCAGAAGACAAACAACTTATCCCATAGTAAACCTTGGTACAACAAGGAGTGTAGGGAGTCCAAGAGGGCTCTACTGACAGCAATTAAGTCTAAAATCCAAACAAATGTTATTTTAGCAAGGAACAATTATAAAATGCTCCAAAAAGCATGTAGAGTAGCATGGGAAGAAGCAAAATGGGCTGATTTGTTACAAGCAGCAAAAATAAGAGATAGTGTAGCCTTCTGGAGGCTGATAGCTAATGGAAATCACCAAGGTAGAGTGGTTAAGGATGTCTATCTAGATGAACAGACTTGGGTAAACCATTTTTCTGAACTTTATAAGGAATATGAGGAACCCAGTACTGATAGAACTCCTAGCCATGTTATTCCGGGGGAAACCCTGGAGTTCACCCTAGGAGAGACAGAATTGGCAATAAACCAGATTAAATCTGGCAAAGCCCCTGGGTTAGACAAGATTCCGGGAGACTTGTATAAACACGAACTAAAAATTTGGGTCCCATACATTAACCATTTGTGTAACGAGTTATCCCGAACCCTAGACTTCCCAGAAAGCTGGAAGGGGGCTGAAATTGTTTTAATCTACAAGAAAGGTGACAGGATGGACCCCTCAAATTATCGTCCGATAAGTCTAATGGACATATTGCAAAAGATTTACACAAGACACATTTTATTCCGTGTCAATGATTGGCTGGACGAGAAGGCAATTTTGTCAAAATATCAAGCGGGTTTCAGATCCAAAGTTAGTACAATTGATCAAATTTTCCGCTTTTGTTGCCTTTATTGGAAATACATTAAGATTAAAAAGGGACAACTTCATGCTGCGTTCGTCGACCTAAGGGCGGCGTTTGATTTAGTTCCACGCAATTTACTGTGGGAAACACTACGTTCAGTAGGGATGTCACCAATCCTGATAGCGCAAATAAAAGAGTTACATAGAGGGAACTTCGCCAGAGCACGGTGGGGCCCAAAAGGCGAATTAACTCCTAAAATACCAATTGCACGAGGAGTGCGCCAGGGGTGTGTACTGGCCCCTACATTGTTTTCGCTATTCGTGAATGACATTCCATCATACTTGGAAGAAAGTAATAATGATTCCCCCAAGTTAAATGGTGAAAAAGTTACTTCCCTGTTGTTTGCGGATGACACCATACTAATTTCCCAGACTAAAAAAGGCCTTCAGTCTCTTTTAAATTCCTTTTATGATTACTGTAATAAGAAAGGACTGGAGATTAACGGGAAAAAGACAAAGTGTATGGTCCTAAATCCAACAAAGAGCGACAAGGGCCCCCTAACTTTAAATGGAATAAAATTGGAATCAGTCCCGCACTTTGGTTACTTAGGAGTAATACTTGATTCTACCTTTTCATGGAAAGCCCAATTAGAAAAATGTAAGATGCTTTTTAGTCAGAACACTAAACCCATTATCAGAGAACAAGGTTTAAGTACCAGCAAAGCCGTGTCTCCAGCAGTTGAACTCTTTAAATATAAGGTTCAATCTGCAGTATTGTACGGCTCGGAAATTTGGGGCCCAGGATCCAAAGATGTCTTTAGGGTCATGGATAACAACTTCCTGAGAAGTCTGGTTAGAGTCCCCAGGAGTACTCCTCTGGTTCCGCTCCAGCTTGACCTAAATTTTCGTAGAACAGACCACCACATTATTCTACGTCCCTTATTGTTATGGATCAGGCTGTGGCGTGTACCGGAGTTGCAGGCTTACAAAAATGGCCTAATAGAAATCATGGAGCTTGACAGCTTTAATGTGATACCCTGGTTTAAACATGTTAAATTCTGGTTTACCTCAATAGGATTGTCACATTACTGGGAACATCCAGATGTACTTCCTCCAAATTCCAAAACCATGGTAAAAAAGTGCTTTTGGTCGTACATTTTAGGTATGATCACAAACGCTCCTTGTAATGGGTCGCTTGTACAAAGATTCCTTAATTTTAAAGGTGATCCATTTTTTGAGTCATTTCTGGATGAAATAGAACCACCGCTTGCAAAGACACTATTTCTGAAATTCAGATATGGAAACCTTCAAATTGGTTCAACACTGGTCCGTTGGTCTGGTGGTGTTAACTCAGCGAATCATGCAGAGGGTGAATCATGTACCATGTGTGGTGGTAACCAACAAGAAAATGAGCTACATATCCTCTTCTTCTGCCCAATATATGCTAAAGCGAGGAGGAGATGGATCAAGCCCATATGTCAAACACTAGGTGTAAGAACATGCTCTCAGGCCCTAAGGATCCTTTTGACTGATAGCAGCCAGCCTATCGTATTTAGTGTTAGTAGATTTTTGCACAGCATCTTTTTCCAAAGGAAAAAATTGGGTTATAAACTGTAAATCGCTAAGTACCTAAAAAGTCGTTGACATGTTATAATTGTTTCTGTATTATCTGAGGGGCAATTGACGAATTCCTATCTCTGTCACCCGTACTCGTTGTAACCTATTTCTGTCACTTACATCTGTTCCTGTTGAACTAGAACAACTACTATGACCTTCAGGTTTTTTTAATTTTTGATCTCAAGATTCGACATGAAAACTAAATGAATTTTATAGTATGCTATGTATTCTAAAGGAATGTTTTATTGTTATAATGTATTGCTCTTTTATGGTATTCATGCCGAAATAAAGATAAATTGGATTGGATTGGAAATTAAGCCTTTAATTTCTAAACTTGACAGGCTTACATCTTTAATACACTCGAAATGGCCACATAAAACGAACGGGCAAAGGCCTGATCAGCCACAAGGGATCACAGAAGTAGCCCCTAAATGCTCATCTTGTGTCCAGCCCTCTAAAGATGTATTAAATAATGTTCAAGTAACTATAGCCCCTGGGAATCCAGTTTTATCTCATCTGTCGCAAACAGGGAATAATTCTGTTCAATCCACAGCTCTATCCACTCCGGAGGTGGCGGGTTCTATTCTGACTCACCAACACCCTGTTGTTGGTAACAAATCCACTATTCCTCAAGTAAAAGATGTTGTAGGAAAATCTAATACCCCTTTAGTACCTCTTCCTACAAACAAGACTGAAGGTCCTAAGCCAAAGCAGGCACGTTTTAAGTCAATTAATCTACCACCAGAAGTATCCCCTTTTGTGGTCGTGCTGACAGCAGTTCCCCCGCTGAAGGAGGGAGCAAAAGAATCGTTTGTTGAGCTAAGAAACAAATGTGCCCAATGGCTTCACTTACATAAACCTCTACCTAACAATATGAACGGTGAAATTCTTACTGTGCGTAGAGGGGACTGGGTGGGCAGAAGTAAGAAAACAATAGCAGGGGATGTAATTACAGTTAATTTTAGGGATATAGGGGCAGCTAGTTATATATGTAATGCACCCAACAGTGGTCCTGCGACCCAAATCAATCCACTTCCATTGTCCTATTTTTTTCCGATGCCATTAAGGCCAAATCCTCCTTGTCCCACTTTTCAAAGTAACAGAGGATCTGTGTATCCCCCGTATCATGCTACCAAACCCTGGCAGCAACCACCACACCCCTCTTCTTTTTTTCCACATTATGCTAATCTTCAGCAGCAGCCATTACATGCCCTATCTTTTCCCCCGCATCATGTTAATCCTCAATGGCAACAACCTCCCCATTTTCCACCACCTTTATTTCAGCATGCCCATCAGTGGCAGCAACCTTTTCAGCCCCTACAACCAGCTAAATCCCAGCGGCAACAAACTTGGCAGGACTTGCCCCTTCCCCAAGATCCCTTGTACTCACAATTTGCCCATCCTAATAGATATGCTGCGTTACACGAGGTAGATTGACTCAGCTCTGCTGAAGCTTTGGATTTAAACATCTTTACGTCCTATTTAGATATGGAAAGTGTTTCTCCAGTCACACCTTTACCCGCACCTCCTGAATTCCCAATGGTGTCATCGCTAATACCCCTCTTGCATATAGAAAATAGGGATAGCCATGATGCATGTACACCTTCTGTTACTCCCAGATTAAGCCCAGATATCAATCTCCGGGAAGATGGTCCTATTCTATTACGTGTAATTCAGCCAGAGTCGACTATTGTTGGCGATTCTGGTAAACCAGCAGGGCTTTCTCTTGTCTCCTGGAACATTGCTGGCCTTGCCAGCAAACTAGGTACACCCTTCTGGACCAGTTTTATGGGGGAGGGATTGGACCTGATTTTGTTGCAGGAAACGTGGAGTCTGGACCTCATTAACATCGAAGGGTACGCATCCTACTGTCTTAAAGCCACCAAATCTAGCTCGGGCAGGGCTAAGGGGGGTCTTTTGATGCTTTTATCCACTAAGTTGTGTGATTGTACGGTCAAAAGCAGCACGACAGTTGGGACCCATAGTCAAGTCATAAGGGTGGAGTGCAGGAAGAGTATTGATTTAGTTGTAGTTAATTTCTACAACAATATCTTTGATGCCACCAGAGGAGATATTCTACCGCCTCTAGAAAGGGAAATTGCCAAGGCCTTGAGTATCTCGAAAAGAAAGGCCGAGGTTGTCTGGGCAGGGGATTTTAACTTGCAGCCCTGCCATTTGTCTAACGGGAACATCTGTGGCTTTGGAGCAGCTATGAGCAGTCAATGGGGGGGTTTGGGAGTGAGGGAGGATTCTCCTCACTTCCAACATTGCAGTTACGGTTCTACACTAAATAACATGCTAGTCACACTAGATATGACCCTGTTAAACTGTAACTTAAACAATCAGACAATAACATGTCCCACATTTACAGGTAGCGATGCAGGATCATTTATAGATCATATTCTTCTGTCTAGCAGTGGAGACTTTACTGATTTGTATGTAAATGAAGAAAGTCTCAGTGACCATAACAGCATTCGTGTTACCCTCCTAGGGCATGGTAGCTCGACAGTTTCGGGCGAAAAATGCTCAACTGACCTAGTACCTATAAGACCGAAGGGTCTTAGGATTAAATGGACCGGATCTAATTCTAAGGTTAAGCAGAAGGAGGTTCTTACTAGCTGTAAGAACCAAATTAGTTCCTGTCTAGATAATGACTGTGATTCAGGCTGCTTATTAGCTCACTTTGTCTCCATGAACAGTATTATTGACGGTATTTTTACTAAGGCCCCGTCATCCAATAGTGGTTCGAAGCAGGGGTGGTTTGACAAGACCTGTATAGTCGCCCTCCGAGAACTAAAGAAAGCTTTAGGTACCAAACCACGCGATAAGAAGGATATACAATATTTTAGGGCTAGATATAAAATAGCACTTAATACTAGGAAAAGGGTATTGCAGACTGAGGCGTGGGATAAGTTGAAGGAAGCAGCCGAGACCAAAAACTGCAAACTTTATTGGGAAACAATTAACAGCCCTTTTCTCAATAAAGAAGATGTTCCAGAATTAACATCTTATGTGGCATGCAGTGATTGGGTCAGTCACTTTTCAAAAAATTTTAATCCAGAAGGTTTATCCCCTGAGTCATTGTCATCTGAGTCTACCCCTTGGCTACCCCTCCCGCTGGGAATAACATTAGAAGAAAGCCATGAAGCAATTTCTATTAGCAAAGGAGGCAAGGCACCTGGCCCTGATGGGGTCCCGCTGGATTTATACAAAGATGAACCAGATCTGTGGGCTCCCATCCTGGCGAGGATATTTAATTGCGCGGCAGAAACTAATTTCCCGTCTACCTGGGGTCAATCGGTCATTATCCCTTTACATAAGAAAGGTAACAAATCAGAGGCCTCTAACTACCGGCCAATTTCATTATTGGACGCCTCTGTAAAGGTAATGAGTAGGATTTTGCTCAAAAGGCTGGAAGATTGGGCAACTGATTTTAATATTTTAACCAGAGTCCAATATGGCTTTCGGAAAGGTTTGGGCACATTGGATCAATGTGTAAATTTGGACCTTTTAATCAATAAATATACTGTGGCCAAAAATGGCAACCTCTTTTTATGTTTTGCTGATTTGAGCAGCGCTTTTGATTTGGTTAACCATGCCATTCTTTGGGAGGTTTTGCTTGATGCAGGGGCTCCGAGGGAAATTGTTCATTTCTTAGCTAGACTTTATGAAAAACTCTCCTGTAAGGTCCGCTATGGCACCCTTGGCGAATGTACCCCGTTTTTCAAAGTGTCTCGGGGCATACGCCAGGGATGTGTTTTGGCCCCGCTTTTATTTTCCCTTCTTATTAATGATGTCGACCGTTCCTTGGTTGACATCCCAGCAGACGCCCCCCTGATTGGTGGTAAACCTGTCCCGTTGTTACTTTATGCGGATGACGCTGTTCTCTTATCCCGAACACAGATTGGCCTCCAGCGCCTAATTGATAATTTTATGCAGTTTATTCAAGTTAGGCGGCTCCGCGTGAACAAAACCAAGACGTATGTTATGTCATGCGGTCGGGCAGCTAAACAGTCAAAGCATACTTTTTTCCTGGATAAGGAAAAGTTGACTCATGTTAAGTCCTTTTGCTATCTAGGAATTACGTACAACAATAGCGGGTCTTGGACCTCGGAATTTGATTCTATCAGACTAAAAATGCTGCGGTCTACTAGCAGTATTTTTCGCTTTGCCTCTAAACTTGGCTCACGAAGCATTTTAGACATGATGAACATATACAATGTTTGTTGTGTCTCCTCTGCACTGTATGGGGCAGGTGTATGGGGCCACAGCGAGGGTATATCCCTGCAGAAGGAGGAAAATAAGTTTCTAAGGAGGTTGTTATGCGTCCCCCCTTCTGCCTCTGTTCAACTGATCCATGAAGAGGTCGGGGTCGAGTTCATTTCTGACTTAGCAGCAGTCCGGCCACTTTTATTGTGGCGTTCTATTTGGGCTAAGCCAGAGACTCGATTTACTCAGGATATTATTCTTGACTGTATAGGCTTGGACCACTCTTTACGCATACAGTGGTTGAGATACATTCACCGTTGGTATCTCCTTCTTTTTAATATCGATGTGTTCCGTGAGCCAGAAGAGGTTGTTTCTATCTCAAAAAAAGAAATTAAGACAACGTTTTTAAACTTTCGAAAGGCAGAGCGAGATACAATTTCTGGTAATCTTATTACCGTGAAATTTTATAAAGATTTGAATTTATCTTCGGGGTTCCAACCCTATCTTGTGTTCGTGACCCGTCCCTCTCATCAGTATGTTTTAACACGTGTCAGATTGGGTATTGTCCACCATCTGGTTGCATTTCCAAACACAAGAACCAGTTCAGAGACATCCTGCCCGTGTGACAGTGTTTCTCGCCAGAGTAGTTGCCACTTTTTACTTTTCTGTAAATTTTTTCATTTTCTTAGGCTAAAATACCTTAAACCGATTTTTATTAAGTATAATATTTGTACTACAGAAACTGCACTGATATTTTTATCCTCATTAGAGAATGAGGAGATTTGCTTTTTTCTGGCTACTTTTATTTTGAAGTGTACAGCTGCCAGGAAAAGTATTGCATTATAATATTTCTTATACTTACCTGTCTGTACCTATGTTATACAGCTGCCAGGAATTGTATTATGCTGCTACTACCTTTTACATTCCTGTCTGTATATATATGTTTCCAAGTTTTATATCAATTTTTGTAACTAAGGTATTATTTTTACCTGTTTATGTCCTCAGTATATTATGATTATTTAAATTGTTATGTACAGCTGCCAGGAAAGGCCTACTGAGTAAATCCTACTGATTTCCTGTCTGCTTATTCATGAATGTCTTGCATTTTTGTAACAGTATGTTGATCTAAAATGGCAAGATTCGTTTTTAATTGTTGCACTCCAGCCTTTGTACATCTTCCTACCCCCTTTCTTATAAGTGTTCATATGGTGATTTTAAATATTCTAATTATGTATCTTTTTGCTTGTATGATTTGTATGTACAAATCGAATAAAAGCTTTTTGAAATTGAAATTGAATACAACATTCTAACTAATTTCCTCACTTTATTATGATGCACTGCTAGCATCCTGAAATGATGAAAAACACTCTGGCATACTCTCCTGGAAAGACAAGCCAGTGAATGTCCATGCAAACCTGTCATTTCTCTCACTCTGCAAGGATCTAATTCTTGCAACAACTTCATTTTCTGTTTTAAAGTTTTCTTATTAAATGTCCGTACAAAATCACAAAGCAAATTGATGGAATCCTGTCGCACACTGCAAATACTACTACACTTCCAGGTGTACACTGGTCCCTTAGTACGTCTTCCTAAAACCTCATTACCTAACACCTCTTCTGCCACTGTTGACACAAGTTTTTCTTTTTCAACCGGACAACCATCTTTCACCTCATATGCTCGACCACTGGTGTCAACTGCATGCACCAAATCATTATCCTGGAAATAACTCTCCTCATTAAAAAATGCCTCACAACTTGAACTATGCATCCATTCTCCTGAAAAAACTTTACAAAAATTACTACGATTAACTGTTCTCTTCAATCTACTATTTGTTTTGAAATCATAAATTACCTTGTTTAGTTTCCTAATTCTATTGATTATCAAAATAAATAACTTTCGCTTAATTTCGAATGCCTGATCAATAATTTTCTCAATGTTTCTCTTTCTCTTATAAAAAGCCACTTTCTGTTGACGTTTCTTAATATTTTTTAACAAATTGCCAATTATCCTGTTGCGGAACATTCGTCTACGAATGTCCCTAATCTGATTTTTCCTTCTACTACCATGCACAGAGTTATCTCCTGCTCTAGCAGTAACATTTTTGAGTGGCCTTTCCTTTCCGTTTAAATTGGCTCTCTTTTTCTGGACTAAAACATGTTCTGTAGTGATACTTTTTTTTCTGGAAATGTTTCTTAGGAAAGATTTTGTTCTCTTACCCGGAGCTTTTTTGGTGACTTGACAAGTTTTTATTGTAGAGGACTGCTGCAAGCATGTAGTAAGCTGCTGTGTTTGACGTTTTGTAGCCTTTCTCCTTCTTTGCTTCAAAGGCATTGTGTAATTTTGAAATGATCTGCAGTTGAATCTGTGGTAAAATATAATAAAAATTTTTATTAACCACTATTACCAAAAAGTAAATCAATAACAGTCGTCAAAAAATTAACACACTACTCGTCAATTCTACATACAATAATTTTTAGTGCATTGGCAAATTTTAAACTCACAAATAGTAGCAAAGAAATGGAATGCTTCTACATTTGACCTTTGCTCTTTTATATGTGAATCTGAACTAATTTTATTAGCATATTTCACTATTTTATTAAAGACACTTCACACAAGCTGTTTTTGAAGTTGTATTTAATTTTAAATGAAATGGTTAACATGGTTACTTTTCATTTCCAGTAACTTTTAAAAATAAGTCTTTATAGTTCCATAGGCTCGAGCAGGTCAGCTTCCCACCCTATGTCATACAATTCTGACAAATCGGCATCCTCATCATATTCTTCATCATCCACAGGATTTAAATCATCCAAGGGATCTACTTCCACTGATGTTTCAATGACAAGTTCAATGATAAGATCGAGATCAACAGATTGCTCATTATCACTCATGCTTGATGTTGTTGTTATCTTTAAAGAAAGAGAACAACAATGAGATGTTGCAGAGTAAGAGACAAATCTCAGAGACTATAATAGTAAAATTGTTTAACAAGAGTAACATTTTGCAGATATTATTTAACCATGTCCAGCGATGCTGAGGAGGTGAGGCCTATGTCCAGGTTTTCAGTGAACAGGACTCATCTCTTCTTAACCTTGGATAAGCCTCACCAACTCTGTGTCCCCTGCTCATACTTAAATATAAAGGGGCAGATTTATGTTAACTGGCGCATCCCCAGGGATGCACCAGTTAACGTGCGCCGCTGCTCTGCCACCCATGATGTGCCGCATTTACAATGCGGAGCACCATGGGGCAAAAACAGCACAGATGCGTCACGCATCTGTGCCGCAAAAGCGGCGCATTGCAGAAATCATGTCGCAAGCGCGACATGACTACTGCAATGCACAGTGGTAAGCCACACATTGCATGGTGCATCACTCCTTATGCCTGTTTCAAACAGGCGTAAGGATTTGATTCAGCAATGCCATAAAGCTGACTCAGTGAAATCTTGTAAATTTCACTGTGTTAGTTTTACAGGGCTTTCATGCAAGTGAACGCCCACCCTGCAACAAAACGCCCACATGAAACCTGATGCAGGTTTCATGTGGCACAGGACTTTACAGCGTGACGCATCTGCCTAGATGCATCAAGTTGTAAATATGTCGTAACATAGCGCATCTTTTGCGCCGCTGCTGCGTCACAAAAGTGACGCAAGGGCGGCGCAAAAGAGGCACACGGCCATCATAAATCTGCCCCTAACATTTTAAATGATTGGTTCAGGATGCTGATAAGGTGTGGCCTATCCACAGGTTTGTTTGAGGTGAGGCCTACTCAGGGTTGCAGATGAAATTTAGGCTTGTTGAAGAGTACAGAGGACATAATACATGTGCAGGCCTACCAATGAAGTGAGTCATGTCCACTGCACTCTTGAACAAAGGCCAGACCTCCTCTGTCTCCCTGGACAGGCCTAAACCTCATCTGCACAATGTGATTTGTAATGTTAGGAAACACAGGTGATGTAATTGAAAAACGTGCAAATTTTTTTGCTCATTTCACAATCACATCACCTGTGTTTCCTCAGCTTAGGTATCTCATTGTGCAGATGTAGTCTAGCATATCAAACAGTACGCAGAAGATGAGCACTGTATGCAACAACTTTGACACTTACAGAAGCCTCAGCTTCTCCATGCCCCCTACACAGTCCTAAATATATACATTTTAAGCTGATGGTATCTTGTTGCAGATGAAGTGAGGCCTATCTTGCAACATGGTGCATCTTTTGCACCGCCGCTGCGTCACAAAAGTAACGCAACAGCGGCGCAAAAGAGGCACACGGCCATCATAAATCTGCCCCTAACATTTTAAATGATTGGTTCAGGATGCCGATAAGGTGTGGCCTATCCAGGGGTTTGTTTGAGGTGAGGCCTACTCAGGGGTACAGATGAAATTTAGGCTTGTTGAAGAGTACAGAGGAGATAATACATGTGCATGCCTACCAATGAAGTGAGTCATGTCCACCGCACTCTTTAACAAAGGCCAGACCTCCTCTGTCTCCCTGGACAGGCCTAAACCTGATCTGCAGAATGTGATTCGTAATGTTAGGAAACACAGGTGATGTAATTGAAAAACGTGCAATTTCTTTTGCTCATTTCACAATCACATCACTTGTGTTTCGTTTGCTTAGGTATCTCATTGTGCAGATGTAGTCTAGCATATCAAAGAGTACGCAGAAGGTGAGCACTGTATGCAACAATTTTGACACTTACAGAAGATTCAGCTTCTCCATGCCCCCTACACAGTCCTAAATGTATACAGTTAAACTGACGGTATCTTGTTGCAGATGAAGTGAGGCCTATCTTGCAACATGGTGCATCTTTTGCACCACTGCTGCGTCACAAAAGTGACGCAACAGCGGCGCAAAAGAGGCGCACAGCCATCATAAATTTGCCCCTAACATTTTAAATGATTGATTCAGGATGACGATAAGGTGTGGCCTATCCAGAGGTTTGTTTGAGGTGAGGCCTACTCAGGGTTGCAGATGAAATTTAGGCTTGTTGAAGAGTACAGAGGAGATAATACATGTGCAGGCCTACCAATGAAGTGAGTCATGTCCACTGCCCTCTTGAACAAAGGCCAGACCTCCTCTGTCTCCCTGGACAGACCTAAACCTCATCTGCACAATGTGATTCGTAATGTTAGAAAACACAGGTGAGATAATTGAAAAATGTGCAAATATTTATGCTCAATTCACAATCACATCACCTGTGTTTCCTCAGCTAAGGTATCTCATTGTGCAGATGTAGTCTAGCATATCCAAGAGTACGCAGAAGATGAGGACTGTATGCAACAGAGCAATGTACATTACTCACCTCCCTTGACACTTACAGAAGCCTCAGTTTCTCCATGCCTCCTACACAGTTCTAAATGTATATCATTATCATCATAGTGACTATGAAACTCTTGCAGAACATATTGTGAAACCTTAATGACTTCAAGAAACGTGTTTTTAAACCGGCAAACAAGGAAAATTATTCTCACATATTCATGGTGGAAAGTAAAAAATGTATTTAAAGAAGCAGACACCATTATGACCTTCTCATAAATGTGAAAAGCATTTCTTTTTTTTAAAAAACGATTTTCTGGTCATAATTTGAAAACACAACACAGCTCCTATGTAGAAGAACACCCTGTCAGTACTTAAATTTGCCAAGCACACATGGGGGCGTATTTACAAGGACCTTGCACCACGGGGAAATGACTTAAATTAAAATGGGGAAAATAACATCAAAGTGACTCAAAGGCCTTGTAAATATGCCCCAAGCAGCCTATGAAACTCTAGCAGTACATATCAAGAAACCTAATTGACTTCAAGAAACGTTTTTAAACACATCAAGTAAACCAATTATTCACCCACATTCATGGGGAAGTGACTTAAAATGCCCTAACACACATGAAAGCGTATTTTTAAGGCCCTTGCACCATTTTTGCGTCACTTTTAACATGGCCATGTAACTCAAAGAAACAAAATCTAAATTTGCCAAGCACACATGGGGGCGTATTTACAAGGACCTTGCACCACGGGGAAATGACTTAAATTAAAATGGGGAAAATAACGTCAAAGTGACTCAAAGGCCTTGTAAATATGCCCCAAGCAGCCTATGAAACTCTAGCAGTACATATCAAGAAACCTAATTTACTTCAAGAAACGTTTTTAAACACATTAAGTAAACCAATTATTCACCCACATTCATGGGGAAGTGACTTAAAATGCCCTAACACACATGAAAGCGTATTTTTAAGGGCCTTGCACCATTTTTGCGTCACTTTTAACATGGCCATGTAACTCAAAGAAACAAAATCTAAATTTGCCAAGCACACATGGGGGCGTATTTACAAGGACCTTGCACCACGGGGAAATGACTTAAATTAAAATGGGGAAAATAACATCAAAGTGACTCAAAGGCCTTGTAAATATGCCCCAAGCAGCCTATGAAACTCTAGCAGACCATATCAAGAAACCTAATTGACTTCAAGAAACGTTTTTAAACACATCAAATAAACCAATTATTCACCCACATTAATGGGGAAGTGACTTAAAATGCCCTAACACACATGAAAGCGTATTTTTAAGGCCCTTGCACCATTTTTGCGTCACTTTTAACATGGCTATGTAACGCAAAGAAACACAATCTATTTGTAAAACACTTGACACAAAGCAACATTTTAAATACACAACTTTCTTCATAATTTTCTCCCTAAAGCATACTATTCTCTATCTAAATTAAATGAATCTTTTCTCACCTTAGCAAATACTTTTTGAGTTTCAAAACAGTCTCAGACACACACCAATTTTTCTTTAGCAGAGCAAAGGGTATGCACTCCAGAGGCTGCAATGAACAAAGGCACAGAAATGCTGTAATTCATCACACATATCTCTCATGTCACCCAATCAAAACTCTTCCCTCAATTTTTTCAAATCAACACCCTTCCCCCCTCTGCCCTTTCTGCCTTTTTTCCATAGCAACCACCTTCTGAAACACCTCTCATGTTTACAAGTTCACACAACAATGTTTCAATTGAACTCTGAACTCTCAGTACACCTGCGTATCCAGTGCAATCTTTCATAAAATGATTTTTTCTTGACCATTCAAATTACATCTTTCAAAGAACTCATCCATGCACCCTAACTTTCTGTTTTCAGCAATCAAAATCCACCAATCACTGCTACAGAATCATTAGCACAGAAACTCCACAGTTTTTTTCATTACAAACTCCTACTGTTTCAACTGCCATTTCATACCCACACTTCATCTGACTGCAGCAGAACCTCCTCTCACCATGTTTTCTGTCTGGATTGTTGGACATAGTTACATTCACTGGGCTCAAATGTATGCTGATAACAGAAATTTACACAACCTCAATTTACAAAATGTGGAAATCAACTGGATTGGCCACAGAGGATTAAGATGTCACCAATTGATACCATTGGTGAAAACCTTTTTGCATTTGCCAAAACCTGACCTGTTAATTGTGCACTGTGGAGGAAATGACTTGGGCACGTTGACTGGGGTAGGTCTGGAAATGCTTTTAAAGGACACCTTTGAGCAATTGATGGCACTTTTTCCTCAAACTGCCTTGGTATATTGAAATATATGCCAAAGACAGAAATGGAGGTGGTCCAACCAATTTTGTCCACAAATTGAGAAACCGAGGAAGCATGTAAATAAGTCTGTTTCAGCTTACATGAGAGACCATGGAATGGGCTCCATCTACAACAATAACTTGCGTTACTACATGCAAGATATCTACAGAGGAGATGGAGTTCACTTCTCAGATGAGGGGAACAGAATTTTCATCCTGAATTTAAGACTATGTATTGGTACCTACTTATAAGTACCTAGAACTTACACAGAACCCAAAAGCTCTTTTCAGAGCTACCTTAACTATGATTACTCTTTTAAAATTTCAAATGTACCTTTTTTCACTAATTTTTACTTTTGTTCGCTTCCCGGTTCGCTACCCGGTTCGCGTACCGGCAGCTAACCTCGCGAAAAATTCAATTATTTTTTTCTTTTTCGACATATATGAGCCTCCTCAGCCACCCCTAGAAAACCTAGGGGGTCAGGATACGTCTCCTGTGCCCCCTTATACCCTTTCCCAACATTCTTTATCCTCCATTTTGTGTCTAAATTCATCCGAAACACAAGATGGCGAACTCCCGTTACGCTATCGGTTAGCTTCCCGGTCCGCAAACCGGGGCGCGCCTCTACCGCGAAAAAACGGAAATTTTGTATTTTTTTATTTTTTACCCCGCGGGAACTTTTATTGCCCCCTCATCAATCCTAGGGGGTCAGGAGGGGTCTACCTTGCCCCCTTTCATTAATTTCCCCTTTCATTTTTCTTCACCTCTTGTCTCTCGGTCCTACAGAGAGACAAGATGGCGGCCGCTCCGGACTGTTTAGAATGTTGACAGACACCGGAGAGCCAATCAGCTTCGCTTCGCGAAGTTCCGTTACGCGTCAGGTACGCGAACCGGGGCGCTAACTGGAACGCTGTTACAGATATATATATTTTTTTTAACGTTAATTTATCAAAATCCACTGGAGCACATATATTGAGACCTAGCAAAGGTACATCGGGCAAACAATATCTACAATTTTGCCAAGTTTCGTGGAAATCCATTTAGCCGTTCGAGCTAAAAGTGAGTCCAACCGCCCTATGGAAAATTGCATGGGAAAAACGCGTTTTGGGACCCCCCTTTTTTCTCGGCCCCCCTTGACGAAAACCGCCCAAATTTTCAGGGGCTGCTCAGGAACAAAATGTTCCATTTTCCTGAAAATTTCAGCCAATTCCGTCCTCAAACGCCAAAGTAATTCGACATAGAATTTTCAAAAATCCCATAGGAAAAAAATCCTAACTATATATACCTACTGGCGACCGCCAGTAGGTAATATATATATATATATATTACCTACTGGCGGTCGCCAGTAGGTATATATAGTTAGGATTTTTTCTCTATGGGTTTTTTGAAAATTCTATGTCTAATAACTTTGGCGTTTGTGGACGGAATTGGCTGAAATTTTCAGGAAAATGGCACATTCTGTTTCTGAGCAGCCCCTGAAAATTTTGGGGGGGTTCGTCAAGGGGGGGCCGAGAAAAAAGGGGGGTCCCAAAACGCGTTTTTCCCATGTTAATTTCCATAGGGCGGTTGGCCTCACTTTTAGCCCGAACGGCTGAATGGATTTGCACGAAACTTGGCAAAATTGTAGGGACTGGTAGCCCGATGTGCCTTTTGTAGGTCTCAATATATGTGCTCCAGTGGATTTTGAGAAATTAACGTTTAAAAAAGATATATATCTGTAACAGCGGACCGGGCAGCGCTCTGGTTCGCGGACTTTTCGCGCAACGGAGCTTTGTGAAGCGAAGCTGATTGGTTCTCCGGCGTCTGTCAACATTCCAAACAGCCCGTAGCGGCCGCCATCTTGTCTCTCGGTAGGATCGAGAGACAAGAGGAGGTCAAAACAAAGGGGGAAATAACTATAAGGGGGCATAGTAGATCCTCGCTGACCCCCTAGGTTTAATGTGGAGGTTTTAAAAGGGCCCCGCGGGGCAAAAAATAATAATAATAATAATAATCGAACGGCTGAATGGATTTGCACGAAACTTGGCAAAATATTAGGGACTGGTAGCCCGATGTGCCTTTGCTAGGTCTCAATATATGTGCTCCAGTGGATTTTGAGAAATTAACGTTCAAAAAAAGATATATATCTGTAACAGCGCTCCGCTTCGCGTAACGGAGGTTTGCGAAGCTGATTGGTCATTCTGTCACTGGGCTATAGTTGGGCTACATCTGGCTGATATTTGGGCTACATTTGTTTTTTTGTGTGTCTGGCGGCCATCTTTGGGCTACATTGGGCTACATTGGGCTTCATTGGGCTACATTCGGCTAATTAGCAAATAGCTCATCGCAAACTAGGAATGGTAAAGAATCGCTATTTATTCCTTAAAGTTCGCTATTTAGGAAATGCAAAAAACTTTGATGATACATATGGCGGTTCATCTCTAACAAGATAAGAAGCATAGGGATACATTTATGATGACTGGCGCATCACCAGGGATGTGTTAGTCATTCTGTGCCGCTGTTCCGTCACCTATGGTGTGCTGCATTTACAATGCGGCGCATCATGGGGCAAAAACAGCACAGATGCGTGATGTATCTGTGCCGTAAAGGTGGCGTATTGCTGGAGTTGTATCGCAAGTGTGATGAAGCTCCAGCAAGGGTCGGGGGTGCCCCTGTCGCAGGGTTTCTGTTCTCACACAGAACTGTGGACAGAGGATTGGAACCTCGGCGAATGCATTGCTGGAGTTGTATCGCAAGTGTGATGAAGCTCCAGCAAGGGTCGGGGGTGCCCCTGTCGCAGGGTTTCTGTTCTCACACAGAACTGTGGACAGAGGATTGGAACCTCGGCGAATTAGGGTGTCCCAAAACTCACGTTAGTAATCAAAAACTCCGTAGCAAGCTAGGTACAGTGTCACATTGGATATAACAAACTCCCAATGTTTAGACAATCCAGAATATGAACTTATAGTACCTCAGGATACGTGGAACTCATGAACAGTCGGTCGTTATAGATTTCTTAGAAACCAGAACATGGAGTTAAGAAGAACAGATGTGTATTTGAAATGTTTATTTACTAATGCCGTCTTCTCAGGCGTAGTACCTTAGATAATAAAAGTACACATATTATCAGTAGCAAAATTACCAGCATAGTTACTAGTACATAAAAAGTGAATGGTGATAGTATGTTAACATGCTGTAAATGAATAAGAGTTAGCAACACTTATAAGCAGCCGCGGGCCGTGGAGGGAGTTACGGTGAGGCAGGGAGGCGGGGAGGGGGAGAAGCAGGGTGGAGAATACAAGTACACATATTATCAGTAGCAAAATTACCAGCATAGTTACTAGTACATAAAAAGCGAATGGTGACAGTATGTTAACATGCTGTAAATGAATAAGAGTTAGCAACACTTATAAGCAGCCGCGGGCCGTGGAGGGAGTTACGGTGGGGCAGGGAGGCGGGGAGGGGGAGGGGCAAGGTAGAGAGGGCTCCACCCTGCTTCTCCCCCTCCCCGCCTCCCTGCCCCATCGTAACTCCCTCCACGGCCCGCGGCTGCTTATATCTCACCCTCCCTAATACACATATTATATTATTTGCTAAGAAGGTCTCTTTGTGTTGGTTTAGGGCGTGCCCATACTTTAGTGTCTTAGATTTGAAGGAATCACATCAGCATACACCAGCTCTCTCTTCATGTGAACCGCATCAACTGTTGTGTATGTGTGTTCGGCAAAGCAATATAAAACCCGCCTCATGCCCAGAATTGGCAGAAGTTGCACTTATGTTATGAGTATGAAGTCGTGGAGATCAGACCTCATAACAATTCTGTATCGTGTTGTTCTTGAAACTTTAGCACTCGCTGTACAGATATAGTTTAACAAGTAAAGCAGATAGTAGACCAATAACATATTATTCTCATGTAAACCACGATGAACTACTAGGTGGAAAGCTAAAGCAACAACTAAGTGTCGTGTGCAGAAGTTGCAAAAAAGGAAAAATGGCGTTTAAACCGGTAATGAGCCCATGCTAACTTAACACGGTGTAAAGATATCCAGGACCTAGATGACACCTCCTCATGATCCGGAAACGAACTGAATAAGATAATAGAAGTGCCACCTCATGAGAGCAGATTGCAAGTTTATATGTGGACGGTCCGCAAGGTAAAGCATTAAAAACTAGGAAAATTTAATGCTAAAGAAAAATAAAACAGCCAAGTACTTTATCGAGTCTTAAGCCAATAGGCAAGGTAAATAATAAAAACTTGACAAATAAGTCAATGAATTGTCAATGAAATGCTAGTACTCAGCATATCAAACATGAAAAAGGTCTATGACATAACTGTGTATGCAAAATAAGCTGCAACAGCCTCCAATAGGAAGTCACCGTCTTCATCCGAAAACAGTTCAGCCATCCAATTTAAAAGCGGAAAAGAACATACGTGCTCTCCCAGCACCGGATCCTCTATCACCATCAGAGGACAGCTCGGTGGGTTTTCAAGAAAGCTCTGTTCCAAGAAAGACTGTGCTGCCGCCAGTAAATTCCAGGGACCAAGTAGTCCATGCATCAATGCCACAGCCATAATCCTTTCGCCAGGACAAACCAACTCGTGAGTAATGATAGGAGTCATCAGCTGATTAAAGTCGACGTCAGGAGAAACCGGTCCGCAGAGACACAAATCAATGGCCCAATCGAAATCACAGGTCAGGCAGTGAAATACAGGCTGGACACAGGTGAAGTAGGAGAATCGAAAAGATAATCCATATGCCGTGCTTAATATCGCCAACGGCATTGTGCCATAATATTCTAGCATGCGATTGCGGAACAGTGTCAGCCGCTGCAGGGTGGGAGGTTGCATAGGAGGGACATCCATATTTAAAAATGTAAAAAAGCACAAGAGCGTCCGCTGGTAATGCAAGTAAAAATGCCAATCCACGAACCAGAGTGCAGAAAATAGAATGAAAGGAAGCAGGGATGACTCCAAAGATTTTCTCAAATGAAGTCACGAGACCACTGGTAACAACTTTAAAAAAGTGCGCCAGGGACTTTGTGGAGGATGCGTTAAAGATAGTCGGAAACATGTTGCTGAAATTGAAAGGCAAATCTTAATTGAAAAGGGTGTGCACCTCTGTACGGGTGTTCGCTATGTGAAGTACGAAAGTTTCACGGGCCGAACTCAAGGCCACCTCTCTCTGAGACAAAAGAGCTCTTATTCTTGCCATGCCGTTGAAACGTGTCCCAAGGTTGGTATTTGTGGCCAGATTGAAAACTCCCTATGTTCATGTGTGTGAGGAAATAGAACATTTCTGCAGCAAATAACCCGTTCACTTACTGTTACGATAAAAGGAATACTTTTAATTAACTCAGAACAATCTTCATTATTGAGCATCAAATAACTACCATTTTCCAACAACTTGAACGTGGGGATGATAGCAGGAACTGGCGTGCCTTGCAACACGCAAGCCATATTTGGTCGGTGTTTGTTGCATGAACCGTGTAACTGTATGTGCCTACACATTAGTGAATGATCTGGCGTCTCAGTGCATTCCTCTCCATTCAGATAAACTTCTTGATCATCTTTGAAACATCTGTATGTGTATGGAAGCGACCAGACCTCATGAACAAAAGCACTACCTAAAGGTTCATAACGACCTATTGGTATATATTTCATACAATTTGAAAACTTATATAAAGCAAAAGGCAGCGTTATTAAACCGTGGATAAGGCATGTTGCCAAAAAACCCGCAATCCTCTGCTGATGATGTCACTGAGCATGTCATGAATGATGTAATATGTGACATCATCAGCAGTGGATTACGGGTAATAGTATCTCTAGTTTACTCCCCTATAGCTGTCTTTCTTTTAACATAAGTGTCTGTTTCCTTCCCTTATACTTACTGTTTTTGGTTCGCTTCCGGTTCGCGTACCGGCGAGCGAACTGGGAAGCGAACTAAGAGAAATAGAGGTTGGCACAGTTCCAAATATTGTACCAATTTTTTAATAACGGGGAGGTAGTTCTGAAAAGAACTTTTTTTTTTATTTTTCTGAACATTTTTTTACTGTTTTTGAATTTTTCGGAACAGTTTTATATTTTTTTGGGTTTTTCTTGGAGAGGGCAATGAAAACGATTCATTGTAAAGGGCTCAACAGGAGCAACAAAACAAAAAAAAGAAGTATTTATTATTTTGGGCGTTTCGGACAAACTTGCATATGATAGTCAATAGCTCTGTTGATCAGAGTGATGCTTTTTTGTCCGTAGGAAATGAATCCATCGCAAAATGCGCAGATGTGTTTTACATCACCAAATCTCATTTGTATATTTGGCACCATCTCCCTGCCCTCTGGTCCCGTTACTTCCGGTACAACAGATCTTCTGGCCATAATAGGGAGATTATCTAGGTCGTTCCGAAACTGTGCAGCACTGTAGTTGTTAGGATGCCACCTAGTCATATGGCGATGCATTGTGTAGTTTCCGAAACTGTATTTTTTGTCGGTCCCTCTGGACAGTCTATTTTGTCATATAAGGCAAGTTACGTATCTTGCATTTACTTTTTTCTGACCTTTGGGAATTTTAAAAAATTGCCAAATGAAGTTTTCTTTCCGGTGAGACGTCCTGGGCTGCTCAGGCAAAAACTGCCTCTCTTCGTGCTCGTCCTCCTGTTCCTCTTCTTCTTCTTCTTCTTGTTGAATTATAACTTGAGCAGGTGGTCCACTCTTCCTTGGATGTGGTGGAGGTGGTGGGGAAGCACCAGCTGAAGCTACTAAAGAAGCCATTGCTCAGTGATCACAAAGGGTCTTTCTCTCACAATGATGAAAGTCAGAGTGAGGAAAGAAGGAGGGATTTTCATCATTTGGGAAAAACAAGAGTTCTCAACCAATCAAAAGTGTTCATTTTAGATTATATGACCTAGTCTTACATCATTAGGAAACCAAAAGTGAAATGAACCAATGAAAAGTGTTATTACCAAGTCACATGACTTGCTGTGTTTACGTTAAGCGCTTTGCAGGGCCTCCCGGTTTGCTTCCAGAAACCTGCGCTTTGCGACTCGCTTCGCGTACCAGTTCGCTAACGTAGTACGTCATATGATGTATCACGCGACAACGTGAAACGTCATGCGGACGGGAGGCGTCACGATGTTGTTTTGTAACGCGGCACTTGCGGTAAAGAAACGTTTACCGGCTCGCGGTCTATTTCGCGGCATCAAGGTCAGCTAACGGGAAGCTTCCCGATTTGCGAAGCGGGAACGAAGAAAAAAAAATATTTTAAAAAAAAATTATTCATAAACATATAAAATATATTTTTGGATTTAAAGAAGAATACATTTTACAGCTACAGATATTAGCTGTTAAAAAACCAATGAAATTCACTGAAAAAACCATAGGTTATAGACCATATATAGTTAGGAATTAGCATTTAAAAAACCTTATTTTACTCACACAAAACCATTGAAATTCCATATATAGTTAGTTGCACTAACTATATATCGCGCACCCGCAATCCACTGCTGATCATGTCACATATTACATCATTCATGACATGGTCAGTGACATCACTGATGACATCACTGATGACATCTCAAATGACATCACTGATGACATCACTGATGACATCTCATTTGACATCATTCTTGTGCTAATACGATAAACCTCTTCAGACTCTAATATAACCTTAGATACACTCAGTGTATACAGACACTCACACACTGCCACTCATCCATGGAGTTACTCACACACCCAGTCAGTCATGCAAAGAAACAATCTCACCTCCATTTCTTCAACTATACAGTTAAACACACCTTACTTATTGAAACATATACTAACACATATTTACTCTCTTATACAATCCCTGATACAAGTTCACAATGATCGATACAACCACTCACTCATTCAGTGGCTCTCATGCACAGTTATTTATATATGCCAACTCTCACATGTACTGTGTTTTACATATGTACTTACTATGACATGTAGCATTGAGATATCCATTCACTCATCAATACACTCATGCACACAGTCAACTGCCCATGTAGCTGTTTCCACATGCACTCTTGAACTCATACACCTAGTGAATAAACTGCTCACACATCTATGCATAGAGTCACACACCTTCCAGCCACCCCCACACAAACTCAATCTCCCATAGAAATACTTGGGCAACCAATTAATAACACATATAGCCTCTCGTATAGCTAATGATCAACACATGCAGCAGTTTACAGAACAACAGACATAATGATGCACAAATTAAGACAGTTTAGTCACTAACCCATGCATTCAGTGAGACACATTTAATCACTCACTCATACAGTCAGTCATGCACCTACTAAATCCTTCATCCAGACACTTATACATCCACTCAAGACATATTTTAACTTTACAGAAAAATACAGTCACTGGATGTTGTCATCAGTGATGTCATCAGTGATGTCATTTGAGATGTCATCAGTGATGTCATCAGTGATGTCACTGACCATGTCATGAATGATGTAATATGTGACATGATCAGCAGTGGATTGCGGGTGCGCGATATATAGTTAGTGCAACTAACTATATATGGAATTTCAATGGTTTTGTGTGAGTAAAATAAGGTTTTTTAAATGCTAATTCCTAACTATATATGGTCTATAACCTATGGTTTTTTCAGTGAATATATATATATATATATATATATATATATGCACGAATGCAGCTCTCTCACCCAACCAGCACGCAGCAGCCGCCACAGCAGTAAAGGAAAAGAAAGCCACGCCACTCCAACGTCCGTTATGGGCTAAAAACGATTTATTTAGCGCTCAAGGCCACCAGATCTGAATATATATATATATATATATATATATATAGGCATTTCGCCGATCCGCGTCTGTTGTTGCTGGTCAAATTGTAATAAAGCTGTGCTGAAATACCCCCGGGAGTGCGGAATTCTCTTTTTTGATATAAAGGAGTTGGAGAGAAAATAAGTAGCGGTATCCACTACCGCTTTTGGCACCCGTTGAAGAGTGCGCCGTCTAAGGTGGAAACTGGAGCGTGCATATTTATATATACACACACACACTTACAAACACATATATATATGTTTGTGTATTTTTCTTTTTTTTTGCAGGGTTTTATATAGCGCGAACTTGACCCAAGTCCGAATCGGGTATCAGAGCGCTTTACATGAGAATACACATTTCTTTTGTTAGGCATGGGGAGATTGAGTGATTTGCCCAGAATCACAGGATGTTTGGCATCATTACCGAGACTCAAACCCAGTTCCCTAGGTCCGAGGTCAAGCACCCTAGCCGTTAGGCCAACTCCAAGGTATATATTTATATATGGTATTAAATATTAGTGGAATTTATTTAATTTACATTTTGCAGAGTTTTATACAGAGCGAACTTGACCCGAAGGTATCGGGTATCAGAGCGCTTTACACGAGAATCAGTTGCATTACATGAGGACACATTCAATTTTGTTAGGCACGGGGAGATTAAGTGATTTGCCCAGAATCACATCATGTCACACGTGTTTGCCGCGACTCGAACCCAGTTCCCCAGATTCGAGGTCGACCGCCCTAGCCGTTAGGCCAACTCCTCTCCCCATGTTACATTTATCTAATAAAATATTTAACATTTACTACTTTAAACTCTATATGAAAAAATAGATATTTGTCTTTGTTTGAAAATGTTGGTGTCAGCAATAATTTTTTTCAATATTTTTGTAGTTACTGTTATGAGTATAGGAGCACAATATTATGGGAAAGAATATTTTTGACAATATTATTTGTCAACTATATTATTGTTTAGTACGATATTGTGTCAGTGATACGCTATATGTCTATACAAAGCTATATATAGATATATGTGTGTGTAATTGACATTATGTATATAAAGCTGCTTGTCAATAAAAAATAATGTAAAAAAATATCATTCAAACTCATACCGATAAAAATTCAGGCATGTTGCACGGGTCATCACAGGTCCATGATGGGTCTTAGGATTAACTTTATTGGGGGGCCCCATAAGCATACCTTGCAGGGGGGGGCCTAAGGTTTTGTTACGCCACTGCTTGTAAAGCCTTTTCAATTCACTGCAACATTCTGTGGAGAAAATGGAATTCCATAAATATCCACTGGGTGGCGCCATTCACCATTCAAATAACCGATGTTTGAGACTTAACGTTTCAGATCAGTGCCTTGAGCAAAGAATTCGGGGGTGAAGTCACCTGTACTCTAGCAGAGAGACTCTAGATTGGGTAGATGGGAAATCTGCCTATTTTTGAGACCTGTCCGCCCCATTAAGGGCGCTTATTTCAAACTGCAAACATTATCCTGTCCTTTTTTGGCTGGGACTCCACAAAACATAAACCGCTTATAATCACTTTAAACCATTTTAAATATAAAGAATAAATTGGACCAGCATTGTTTGTCAAAGTAGTCACCAGGAAGTTGCTTTGGTGTAACATTTAATATTATCTCTGATTAAATAAGCAAAATAAACAAGGCAACAAGCATGAAACGCAGCTGCTCTTATAAACCCTGCACTGCGACTCTCTCCTAAAGTGAACTTTGAGAGATGCAGGAAGATGTGACGAGGGTTCGAAGGGGTCCGGACTCCGGAGGGTTTTGAAGCAGCCAATGAGCCGCGAGCCTGTTTGCATAGCGGAGCTGACCCCTCCCCTGCAACGGTTTAAAGAAGACTTTGGGGGCCCACCCCGAGATCTGTCTGCACCCCTGACCAGAGCCCTGCTGACGCGGCACCATGTCCTGTGCCCCCTCCTCCTCCTCCTCGCGCTCAGCGCCCTCTGTGCCTGTAAGCCCGACTGTGTGTCTTTTCTAATTATTCCAGAATGAATGAGCTTTACATGAAATATGTCTGGCTGTCTTCCTGTAGATGCGTAAAAAGCCGAGAAACATATTTGTTTTATGTTTCATTCTCTATATAATCTTACAGGTTCCTGGTCTCTGCCAACGCTGACCCAGCCGTCCTCGCTGTCAGTGACCCCCGGACAGACGGCCAGACTGCCCTGCGTCATGAGCAGTGGGAGCAACATCGGCAGCTACAACATCTACTGGTACCAACAGAGGCCCGGGAGCCCCCCCAGATACCTGCTGTATTACTCTTCTACTTTATGGAGACCAGAAACTCCCGCTCGGTTCTCGGCCTCCAAGGACCCCTCCAGTAACACCTGCCACCTGCTCATCACCGGGGCCCTGGGGGAGGACGACGCCGATTATCACTGTAAAGTCCGGGACGGCAACAAATCACAGTGACTCAGAGCGATGGGGAAGTGAGACAAGAACCTCGGCCACACACACAACTCACGGTCCTGACTTCATCTTTTCACCGTGTGCAGTGTGAAGTGAGCCGATATCACCTGGCACACGGCGGCACCGTGGGAGTTGGCAGGTCTGACTTCAACAAGCATTGACTTAGTCAATAGGTTCGCCCGGCAGAGACTCAAAGCTTCCTGGCATAAATGCAGATCCAGGCTGCACAAATTCATAACCAAAGCACCTTTTTCACACGGTCCATAACCAACCATGCCCCAGTGCACACAAACGATAATACAGGCCCCGGTGCGCACAGACAAGCACCAAAGGACCAATGCCCACAGACCAACACCCAGGGGGCACAGAGTGTTGCCGGGTGAAAAGAGTGATGTGAAACACAGGGACTCAGGTTGCCACTCCCCAGGGAAGCACTGAACACTACTGAACCTGAGGGAGCACGTGGTGATTCTTCCAGGGGAAGCACTGAGTGATGTGCCTCGTGCATGCACGGGGGGGGGAGGGGCTCAGGTGCTGAGGGAGCACAAGTGTTGTGCATCAGTGAGCAGCAAATTATGCACAGACACAGATAAAGTGGACAAGGATTGTGTGAATAATGTGCGCACGGGAGACGGTGTGTGTGACTCGGAGGTAAACAAAAGGGGCAGGTGGTAATAGGGATCATGTCACTGAGCCATGTCATGTTGACACCCCATCCCAAGATGTCTGGACAATGGAATTTTCAAAGCCATGATTTACACACTTAAATTTATATTAATGATAGGAAAACTACAAACCCCAGAGCACAAATTTCTGTGGGTTAAATAGTCCTGACTGGCTTCCTGTGTCACACTTCGACATGTGCCTAAAGGCAACCATACACATGGATGAATGAATGAACAATAAACAGAAAACATACATTTCATCTTTATTTTGTAAACAAATGTGACCGGTACCTGTTGAACTATTTTAACATGTTTTCTAGTTTTGATATTGCAATACGTGGCCTTTCAAGATGTAAGTAAGGTATAGATAGGCTGTGGGGTTTTAGGTTTAAACCTATAATAGCTGATAAAACCCCACTGAAAGAAAAATAGCCTCACCGGTGAAAACATATAAACACTGAAAAAACACCTGCACAACCACAAACTAAATGCCATTCAAAGATAGGAAAAAGAAAGTGAAAGAGTCATTTTGTTCTTACTGAAGGGGTCAATAAAATGTAACTTTGTTATACAAGCAGTAAGAAAGACTGGCTAACATTATTCTGCTTGAGTTTTGTTCTTTAGGGATGCCACTAAAATATTGTTTCTTCTTCCTTTTACCTTTTTCAGTTTTATGGCCTTTGGTCTAAAGATGCAGGGTTTAGTTTCACGTTTTAGGTTTAGTTTAATTATTTTATAAACTGCAGAGAATCAGGACGTATCAAACTCACATTTGATATTTTGGCTGCATTTGATTCTTTCACTGATAGGTAAAATGGCTAGTTTCATAAAAATCTTTCCTAATATGTGTCATCACATTTACCCACAGAGAATGGGTAGACCATAGTTTCTAGTGGGTCAGTATTGATAGTAGGTGAATTGCCAACACCTCAGACTTTAAACATTAAATACAAGGTATAGTGACAAGTATATATATATCACCAAGCATCTGGGATAGTGGTGAAAACGTGACACCAGACTTTTGGAAAACATGGAACGCATTGTCACTTATTATGCTCTGCAAAAAAGGTTCTTTCTAAGTTCAACAAAGATTGGAGTGATATTGTTTGTATTTGTAGTGATTCAGCTACGTGTATAAAAAATGTGTGTGATGACATGTCAAAATTGATACCTGAGCTGAAGTGATTCCCTGTAGGAGATCCTTGCCACTTGTTAGATGGTATGCTGAAAGCATCTTTACAATCTTCAGAGTTAATGAGGGATGCTATTGACTTTTTAGTCCATTCTGGTGCACTGTTTTCTTATGCTCAGGAACTAAAATGCAAATATTTATCATTTTGTGCTTTATGTGGCATCAAAGAAAGAGTCATCCCAACTGTGCCCCTTAGCTGACGGTTCTCAGCCCAAGGGGCTGTGAATGCTGAGAGGGCCTTTTCACAGAAGTTTACATGGGAAGGAAAGCGCGAGCGCACCTGACCAAAGACTCACTGAAGAAGTATTGTATGGTGTACTACAATATGATTAATTTGCAAAAATCTCTTTTGACCTCATATACACTATACGTACACTGTCTATATAACATGTTCTTTCAGTGCAGAAAGCAAGCAATGATAAAAGCAAAACTTTCCATAAACACCGGAAAAACATTTTTCCTGTTGTTTTTAGTGACGTGAAAATGTGTAACCACTGATAACAACTGTTTTTTAAGATATTGAAAACACTGAAAAACCCCCACCAGAATTTACCAAAAATAGAAACTGAAAACAGGACAGCCTAGGTATAGATATCATGTGGCACTTATATACTGTGAATCATTTATCGAGGCTCATGACGACAAAAAAACATTTGTGTGGTGTGATTACCAATCATGAGTATGACCCTGGCCTGCTCTTTAGGTCGAGCCTGAGCCAGCGCGTATGCGCTGCCCTGGCGATCTGCTGTAGTAGAATATGGAATAGAAGCCCCGCCCACTCTCCGCCCATATTTGTTATTGGCATTTGCCGTTGTCCTTTGTAAATAGAGGCTTTTGATTGGTTATTAGGCTTGTAGTCCCTCCTTAGTCCTGCTTGTCTTCATTTGTAACCTCCCATGGCTCCTGGCCCCTTTACTTTGGCTGTTACACTGTACGAGTTATTTAGTCTTGTAAGCACTATTGTCTGATGTGAGTTTCTCTTACTGCAGGCACGACATGCTTTTCAAGCAACGGGGACAATGGCGGCCACATCTTTCCAATGCCATAGGTCTCGCATTTAAATGCGAGGCCTATTCCATTGCAAATATTTTTGTATTTGTATGCCAAGCGCGGCGCCCGCTTTAGGGACGCAGCACTCAGTTTACATCTTATTTTTAAAACGTTGATGTTGACCGTGGCGCTCCCTTCAGGGACACCACGATCTGTTTATTTATTTAACTTTTTTAATACTGAGCGCAGCGCCCGCTTCTGGGAGACAGCACTGGGTAATTATTATTATTTTTTTAACTTTCATAATAAGAGAGGCACCCACTTCAGGGACACAGTGCTCTTTTTTAAAATTTTATAAACTTTCATGAGACCTGTGCCCGCTTCACGGACACCGCAACGGCAATACAATAGTGTTAGACCTGGCATTTTTGGCGTGGTTTCCCCCTATCATTTTGCCTCTACCTCCTGTATTTTTGATACTGTGCTGGATTTAGTTTTTACTGGTTTAGATGCTTTGAACACTCTGCTACTGCTGATCAGTGCCAGAGTGTAAGTGCTCCCTATGTACATTGTTATTACGATTGGATATACATGATTGGCATGTTTGTATCACCATGAAGTCCCTAGTAAAGTGCACTGGGTGTGCCAGGGTTGGTGATGACAAATGCTACTAGTGGGCCTGCAGCACTGATTGTGCCACCCACATGAGTAGCCCTAAAATGGTGTCTCAGGCCTGCCACCACAGTGCCTGTGTGCAGTCTGTGAACTGCCATGTCCTCCTGGTCAGTGTCCCCACTGACCAGGCCTAACCCTTGCCTTTTTGCGCACATTGGTCACCCCTATGGAAGGCCCAAGGTACCCCCCTGGGCGGGTGCAGTGTATGTAAAAGGTAGAGCATGTACTGGTGCAGGTGACATGCTCTGGTAGTGAATTACAGCCATTTTCGTTTTTCACTATTGTAAGGCTATCTTGCTCCGTAGATTAACATCGGGGATGCTGGCTACAGTGGCTAACAGCATTTCTTCTAATAGGAACACGATAGGACATAAGTGTCTAGTATCCCTGAACTCAGAATTTAATAACACATCTTTTAGGAAAGTTTTTTTTTAAATCCTGTGTTTGAGAACAGCACTTTTAGAAAGTTGCTGTTCTCTTGTCTGACCCTTCTGTGTGCCTTGGCCTGTTTGTGTATTGACTGTCTGGTTTGAGAGTGACAGGGGCTGGGGATTCCCCAGGAGGCTGGCTGAGTCAGCCCTATGCTGAATGGCTGCATTTACAACTTGAGTGGTGGGAGGAGATAGCACCTGGGCCTGAATAGGGCTGTACCTGCCTTCCACAATGCTTGCTCCACCTCCTGCTGGGCGGCTGACGACCCTGCCCCTCACTCTGAAAGGAAAGGAGAAGCCAGGAAAAGAAACACACCCAGAACTGGTTCAGACTGGGCTCAGAGCCCTCCTGCACAAAGGGGTCAAAGACTTTTTGGGGTATAACTACAGGACCCCTGACAACAGGAAATCAGATCATCCTGGAATCAAGAAAGAAACTCTGCCAAGGAGAAAGCTGAAACTGAAGAAGGAAGATTGTCCAGATGTTGTTCTGCTGGATTGCCCTGCTGTTGCTTTGCTGCCAAGGAGAGGGGAAGGACTTTAATTTGTGCTGTGTCCCCTTGCTTGAAGGAATCTCCAAGAGCCTGGGAAGAGCTGGCTCCCTGTTCTGAAGTCCCAGGAACAAAAGGACTTCACCCCCAGCTTCCCCTGAGCTCTACTGAGAGAGTTCTGTCCTTCCTGGAGTGCTTGGCCCATGTGTGGTGCCTCTGGAAGTTGTACCTGTGTTGGGAAGCTGGAAACTAAGCTTGACAGACTTTGCTAAAGAAAAGTTATCGCATTGCTTGCTGTGGAGCGCATCCCCGACAGTGCGAGAAGATTCCTGCCGCTACGAAGGTCGAGATCAATGCAGCACATGTTGACGCTGTCAGAGCCGTCGCATCCTTCGTTTGCGGGACGCACTCGATCTGTGTGGGAAGTCTAACATCGCTGCGAGTGTCGTCGCAGAGCCTGTCGTCGCTGTTTGAGATCGCTGCACCGCCTGCTTGCGGACTGCATCACTTCGCTGCGAGAGTCATCGCCGAAGCCAACGCATCGGGGAGCTGCGAGAGGGAAGATCACCGCTGGTCTGCGCATCGTCACCCCGGAGATCGCCGCACCTCCAAAGATCGACGCATCGTGCGAGAACAAACTTCCTACGGAACCTACGCACCGGAATCCATAAGAGTGGCCTTCCTCCCCATACAGACCGGATTCTTGCAACACGCCCCCTGCTGCAGCGGGGCTGTCGCAAACGCCTCCCCATGGTCTCAGGAGCAATGCATCGTTTGTTTTCCACCACACCAGCTTCTGCTTTTGGAACTTTGTCACAACTAAAGGTACTGTGAGCTAAACGTGAAGCAACTGTGAACTTTTCACGTAACTGTGGATTATTTTATCGCAACCTACAGAATTTTATCGTAACCCGAAGAATTTTTATCGCAACCTTAAGAACTCTTTTGAAACCATATTCTTGAACTGTGTATGTTGGATTTTTGTTGTTTTTTTGGTCTTGTGTAGCTTAAATTAATTACCTTTATTTTTCTAAACTGTTGTGGAGTCAGTTTGTGGTGTTTTCACTGTGTTACTGTGAGTGTTGGTACAAATACTTTACACATTGCCTCTGGTTAGCCTAGACTGCTCGTGCCAAGTTACCTAGAGGGTGAGCAGGGGTTATCTCAGAGAGTTTCCTCCTTACCCTGACTAGAAGCAAGGGTCCCTATTTGGACAGTGGTACCTACCCCTGCCAACTAGAGACCCCCATTTCTAACAAATAGGTATTGCTTTTGCAAAAGTTTGAACTATTGGTATTGTAAATGACAATGCCTTTTAAAATTATAAAAGGCATTGCCATTTACAATGCCAACGGGTTAAAGGCTCGCGATTGTGAAACCTATTCAATCAATCAATCAGTACTTGTAGAGTGCGCTACTTACCCGTGAGGGTCTCAAGGCGCTGAGGGGTGTGGGTGCTGCTACTGCTCGAAGAGCCAGGTCTTGAGGAGTCTTCTGAAGGCGAGTAGGTCTTGGGTCTGCCGTATGTGGGTAGGGAGGGTGTTCCAGGTCTTGGCGGAAAGGTAGGAGAAGGATCTGCCGCTGCAGATTGTTCGTTGGATGTGGGGGACAGTGGCGAGGGCGAGGCTGGCAGAGCGGAGCTGGCACCTGTGGGTGTAGAAGCTGAGTCTGCTATTAAGGTAGGCTGGTCCGGCATTGTGGAGTGCTTTGTGTGCGTGGGTGAGGAGCTTGAAGGTGATCCTCTTGTCGCCGGGGAGCCAGTGTAGGTCTTGCAGTGTATATGCCTGAAAAATCACTTGCTTTCAGTTCTCCTTGCATTTTTGGTTGGATGCGGTGCCATTTTTGTCCCGTTCCATTAGAGATAGCACTTCCCACAGACGAAGGCACATGGTCATGTAATGTTTTAAGGAGTGGACAGGCAGGTGCTTTTATTGGCGTGGTGACGCCACAACGAGGTGGGGTTGGTTGCCGAGTCTGACTTCATGTTGCTAGTGCCCCGCCCACCACCCTCTCGCAGCTGCTTACTTTGGGAGAAGCTTGTGACCAGTCCACAACGTAGAAAAGTTTGTGCCGAGTTTCTAGTCTCTTGAGGAATCTGTTGTACCTCTCTAACTGACCCACCGCGAGATGCTCAGAACCGCAGGCGCTTGGAATAAAGAGGATCCCGGCAGACTTCTGTCTCTGTTGCCTGGACTCAGATCGGGGATGGCCGCACGGCAACTACCCTTCCTCCTGCTGTTGCCGTTGGTGCTGCCAGTGTGGGGGCAGTCCCTCAATAGCACTGCCTCAACATGTGGCTCCCACCCCTTTGCTCTTGTGTCCGAGCCTGGCCAGGGCATAGAGTAAAACACCCTGCTGCTAATGGCCGGCGATGTGGGAACATTCCCATTGGACACTGCCAAGCAGTGCACGACTCGCTGCTGTTCAGAGAAAGAGATGCAACCTGGCTATCATGGAAGACGTCGGCGGAAATATGATCTGCTACTTGGTGGAAAGGTTGTACAATAAGGTAACCACGTGCGAGTTAGGGACGATTCAGGACTTTGAGAGCTACCAGCGTGACCTTAGGTGGATACCGACTCTGGCAGGTGAGAGCAGTTGTTGGACTTGGCCCTTCTGGCAGGTTCACCCCTAAACTTTTTGCTTTTAATGGTGACCTGGTGATGGTGATGTTTGGTTTCTGCGCACTTTCACTGTGTCCCTGTGGAAAGTGCGTGCGCACTCTGAGTGCATGTGGTGAGATAGGCCTGCCCTCCCATAGGAATGCATGGGGAATGTATGTGTCCCTGGTAGTTCCTGATGCGTGGGGTGTGCAGGCTCGAGTCTGGTATGTGCGGACTCGTGTGATTGAATGCTGCGCAATGATGTATGCAGCGTGTATGTGTCTAGTGTGGAAGTGCCACTTCTAGACATGGGTGTGCGTGTGCGGTGAGTGTGCGGGCTTGTGATTCTCTGGAGCTGACTGGTGAGCCTGGCTCCGGGAGTCTGGATGGGTCTGCCCCGGTGGTGACTGTTTAGATTAGCATGTGTGATGTGGGGGAGTGGTGCACCTGGGACCTGAATAGGACTGGGTTTTCCCCACACAATGCTGGCTCCGCCCCCTGTGGTGCGACTGATGACCCTAGCCTGCCTGGTGAATGGAAAGGGTGGCTGGAGAAAACAAAGTACTCCAAAACCAGCTGCGACTGGTTTCGCCCCCACCCTGCTCCCTGAGACAAAGGGATTTGATGTATAAAAAGGGGCTGTGTCCCCTTGCAATTTGTTCTCTTCCAGGATCCTATCTGAGGGGGGCTGCTGCTGGGCGCCAGGAGGACCGCCACTTGGACTATCTCCCTGCCTGGAGGCCCAGTGAGCTGGCCCAGCCTTGCCCCCCTGCCTACCTGAAGGACTTTCGCTGACCTTTGTGGCTGGACTGAATGGTCTTCTCAGCGCCTGGGAGCGCTTTATCTCTTCTCTAGCACCTGGAAGCGCTTTATCTTGTCCCTAGCGCCTGGGAGAGCTGCAATCACCTGCTAAGCGCTGGGAGGGCTTTGTTTCTTCCCTAAAGCGCCTGGGAGCCCTGGAATTATCCCTAGCGCTTGGGAGCGCTTCATGCACTTTGGCCGGTGCCACCCCGCACTACTGGCCGTTTCTGTGCAGATTTCCAGTAATATCGAGTGACCACCTCGATTTATTATTTATTCCAAAAGAGCCGGTGCCCACCCGGCATTTGCCCCAGATTGCCGCCGTAAAGCTGCCCCAAGTGCCGCCGCGCTGCCTGCGGCGACCCGGAAGTCCTCGCACGGAGGGCAGGAGGCGTCCGGAAGTTCCGCCCCGCCGCCGCGGAGCGAGAAGGAACCTACGGCGTCTGCCCACAAGGCTCCCCCAGCGAGAGGAGCGCTCCATCGTGAAGGGAGAGTGGCTGGGAGTGCAGGCGGGGCTCCGGGGTGGAAGAGGAGCCCCGCGCTGCCTGAAGGAAGAGACCGGCAGTGATTCCCCCCTCCCGCAGCACCAGCGAGGTCCCGGTGAGTGCGGGGACAGGGGCTTTTCACTTAGAGCGGCCCCCGGTTGACAGCGGGCCGCTCCAACGCTCGTGGGGGCATTTCTTTACTCGGAGCCCAGAGAGGCTCCAGGCATTCCTTAAGTTGCGAGCCCAGAGAGGCTTGTGGGGGTATTTCAGGCACAGAGGAGGCACAAGCAGCCCCAGTTGGCAGCGGGCCGCTCCCCCCTCACACAGAGGCATTTCTTTCTTTAGAGCCACGGAGGCTCAGGGTGCAGCTATTCTTGTGGTCGAGTGGCCCCAGAAGGCAGCGGGCCGCTCCCACCCTGCCCACATTGTGTTTTTGAGCCCAGCGAGGCTCCATGGGGCCAGTCCTTTTTTTAGAGTCCAGAGGGGCTCCGGGGACAGTCATTGGTTGTCAGAGCATGCGAGGCTCAAACGTGTTGGCCCCATCATTGCTGCCCCATCATTGTTGCCCCAACATTGCTGCCCCAGTTGCCCAGCACTTAGTGGGCAGCGGCTACGTGTAGGCCCCCCCTGACTTTGGGACACAGGGCGTCCTAGCCCTAGAGAGGCCAGTTGGCCTAGGGACTGCCACAGGTTGTGGCTAATGTGATTTATGCACAATTGTTCTTTCCTGCACCTCAGAATGTTTTTATGCGTCATGTGCCTTGTTCCTACATCTCTGAATGTGTTGTTTATGCATCATGTGTTTTCCTTCCCTACACCTCTGAATGTTTATGCATCATGTGTAATGTTCCTATGCTTATACCCCTAAATGTATGGTGATACATAGGTGGTTGTTTTTCTCCTAGTGCAGGTGTTGCTAGTGAGGTCCTGGTTCCCTGCGTGACCTTTTCCTAAGGTGGTTAGGGTTGCGTAGGTGGTACTTACCGGTTACCAGTGGTTACTGGTTGTGTGCTTTATGTTATATTTTGTGCTACATTCTCTATTTAGTTCTACAAGTGTTCTATGTGCTAATTATTATTCCTACAAGTACTAATTCTACCAAGTACTAAGTCTAAAAGTGCATATTCCTGACAGTGGTCCAGGTGGCCCTGTCTTGTACATATCCCCTGTAAATTCTGCCCGTGCCTGTTGGCACATTGTAATGTGTGTGTTTTTATCTAATGTGTTTTGGTAATACAAAGGCTATTTTTATACATAACCTTGTGTGGAGTTTCCTTTGTGGTGGGCTTGGGTGTTGTTGCTGGGTGCACGCGTAAACGCTTAACTCACATTGCCTCCGAGTTTAGCCTTACTGCTCGTGTCACGTTACCAAGGGAGTGAGCAGGGGTTATCTTGGTGTGTAACTCCCTTGCCCTGACGTGGAAGTGGTGGTCTCTGACTGACTTTAGTGCAAGCCCTGGCCAGCCAGGGATCACATTTCTAACAGCAGTCTAAATGTAGCACAAGTAAAACCATGAGCTTGTTCCTATTTCTCCCCCACTATTCTTTACAATGACATTAATCCTCCCAGCGCCACCCACCGGGGAATAGGCAGAAGGCGATTGTGCATCCTGGTATCGTAGCACTTTACCTCCTTTGATTCGCTTTGTGCCCCATTATAGTAGCGCTTTGCCTCCTTTTGATAAGCCCAGTGCCCCATTATAATATCGTAGCGCTTTGACTCCTCAAAATACGCTTTGTGCTAGCACTGCTGATCACGCACTCGACTGCGGGATATTGTATCGCATTGTGGTTTGTTTTGCAGAGTGTAATATTGATCGACTGCTGCTTTGCTAGTAGCGCTACACCACTGATGCCTAGACTTAAGATTCACCCATAGCGCTCCATTGCTCACTTAGCTTTTTCGCTTTGTTCCCCTAGCTCACCCTGCTTCGCAGTGTTTGTTTTTGTTGCTGCCATTTTGTTTGTTGTGCCGTCCTAGACCGTCCCTCCACCTCGCTCCCGCCTCCCAGCTGCCCCTCCCACGCTCCGCCCCCTACACTCTCCATGTAAGACAGATGAACCTTCGCGCAGCGTCCACGCGCAGCGGCCGCGCCGAAGGTGCGCCAAAGGTAAGCCCGTCTACGCCCGTCCGCGCCTGGACTGCGCCCAGCGCCAGACCCCTTGGCCCCCGCAAACGGCACTCATCCCGCATAACGTATGACGCGCCACCCTCCTAGCCCTTAACCCCGGTCGCACCCCACAATGCTACGAAGCTGCACCAGGACATACCCACGGTCCTTTCACCTGCCACTCCTGCAAGCTCGACTGCATCAAGACCCACACCAAATCCACTAACTCCAAACACAGCTCCGACCCTAACCACCTGAAGTGCATCCTGCTAAACACCCGCTCGGTCCACAGACACGCCACTGAACTCTGGAACCTACTCGACACTGATTCACCGGACATCGCCTTCCTTACAGAAACCTGGATGAACGCCTCTTCAGCGCCCGACATCGCCATTGCCATCCCGGACGCTTGCAAGATCATCCGAAAAGACCGCACCAACCAAACAGGAGGAGGTATCGCCATCGTCCATAAGAACACCATCAGAATCATGACCAGCCTCGACGAGAAGCTTGCAACCGCCGAACACCTCCACTTTCAGATCCACACCGACCCCAGGACCACACTCAGAGGCACCCTCATCTACAGACCACCAGGAACCCGTAAACAATTTAGCGAAGACATCACTGACTTCATCAGCCCACATGCCCTCACCTCCGAGAACTACATTCTACTGGGAGACCTCAACTTCCACCTGGAAAAGAAAAACAACAGCAATACCACAACCCTTCTGGACAACCTGGCCAATCTCGGTCTCAAACAACTTGTTGACACCCCCACCCATGTAGCCGGACATACGCTCGACCCAATCTTCACCTCCAGCAAGCACATCTCCTTCGATCACACCACAGCTCTCCATTGGACGGACCACAGCTGTGTCCACTTCAGCTACAAAACTACCTCGACCCAAAACCCCCCACAACCTATTCCACGAAGAAACTGGAACAAAATCACCACCGACCAACTCCTCACATCGCTCACACAAAACCCTCCCGCCCTCTCATCGGACCCAAACCAAGCGGCCACCAAACTCAAACAATGGATCACTCACAGCGCTGACGAACTAGCACCCTTGAAAAACCACCAAACCAATCAGGGCAGCAAAAAGGCCCCCTGGTTCAACGAGGACCTTAAGAAATCCAAAAAACGATGCCGCACTCTCGAGAAAACATGGAGAAAAAACCCAACCACTGACAACCTGACCACCTTCAAGACAGCCTCCCGCAAACACCACCAATTGATCCGATCCACCAAGAAATCAGCATTCAAGGATCGACTCGACAACAACGCCCAAAACAGCAAGGAACTATTCAACATCATCAAAGAATTCACCAACCCCACTGCAGCCTCAAACGACATTACTCCCCCAAGACCTCTGCGACTCGTTATCCTCTTTCTTCCACAACAAAATCGCCGACATACATAACAGCTTTGAGAACATTTCCAAAGGACAGTCCACTTCACCCACCTCCGAACCTAAACCGCCCTCTAACATCCTTAACGCCTGGAACCCAATCACCACTGAAGACACCATCCGCCTAATGAACTCCATCCATTCAGGCTCGCCAACCGACCCCTGTCCCCACCACATCTTCAACAAAGCAGACTCCATCATCGCACCCCATCTCCGTGATGTCATCAACTGCTCCTTCAACTCCGCTACCTTCCCAGAAAGCTGGAAACACGCCAAACTCAACGCCCTCTTGAAGAAACCCACAGCGGACCCCTCTGAACTTAAGAACTACCGCCCCATCTCCCTCCTCCAATTCCCTGCCAAAGTCATTGAGAAAGCCGTCAATAGCCAGCTCGCCGCCTTCCTTGAATCCAACAACTCCCTCGACTCCTCACAGTCCGGCTTTCGAGCCAAACACAGCACCGAAACCGCCCTTATTGCAGCGACAGACGACATCCGAAAACTACTGGACAACGGAGAAACAGTTGCCCTCATCCTACTTGACCTCTCCGCAGCCTTCGACACAGTCTGTCATAGCACCCTCATACAACGCCTCAGCAACATCGGCATACAAGGAAAAGCCTTGGACTGGATCATCTCGTTCCTGGCCGGGAGAGCCCAGAGAGTCATCTGCGGAGTACCACAAGGATCATCACTCAGTCCCACCCTCTTCAACATATACATGAGTCCCCTCGCATCCATCGCGCGCCAACACAACCTTAACATCATCTCTTATGCTGACGACACCCAGCTGATCCTTTCCCTCACCAAAGACCCAAACACCGCCAAAACCAACCTACACAAAGGGATGAAAGAAGTAGCCGAGTGGATGAAGAACAGCCGTTTAAAACTGAACTCGGACAAAACGGAAGTCCTCATCCTAGGATCATCCCCTCGGCCTGGGATGACTCATGGTGGCCATCGGCCCTGGGCACGGCACCCATACCCACAGACTACGCACGTAACCTAGGCTTCATCCTAGACTCCTCCCTCTCGATGACCAGACAAGTCAACGCCGTCTCATCCTCCTGCTTCAACGTACTTCGTATGCTCAAAAAAATCTTTCATTGGATCCCCACCGAAACAAGAAAGACTGTCACCCACGCACTGGTCACTAGCCGACTGGACTATGGAAACACCCTCTACGCCGGAACCACAGCCAAATTACAGAAAAAACTCCAGCGCATCCAAAACGCATCAGCCAGACTCATATTGGACATCTCACGCCAAGCTCACATTACCGGTCACCTGAAAGACCTCCACTGGCTTCCCGTCAACAAGAGAATAACGTTCCGTCTCCTCACCCACGCACACAAAGCCCTCTACGACCTAGGACCCGAATGCCTCAACAAACGACTGTCCTTCTACACACCGACTCGCCAACTAAGATCCTCCAATCAAGCCCTCGCCGCAGTTCCACGCATCCATAGATCCACCATGGGAGGAAGATCCTTCTCCTACTTGGCGGCCAAAACCTGGAATTCTCTCCCCACTCACCTCCGCCTTACCCAGAACCACATCTCATATCCTATGCTGACGATACCCAGCTTCTGTTCACATGTGACAGAGGCGGGATTTTCGATGGCATACAGATTAGGGACTGTCTCGAGGCTGTCTTCGAGTGGTTCCGTTGTCAGGGTCTTAAATGCAACTCCGACAAATCGGAGTTGCTTTTTTTTGGCTGCACTCCTGATTCCAACTGGAAGGCCTGGTGGCCACAGGATATGTTTCCCCCGGACACTGCCTCCGTGAAGGCAAAGAACCTAGGAATTCTGATCGATTGTGACCTATCCTTTCGGCCCCATGTCATCGGGCTTTCAGGGAAATGCTTCGGCATTCTCAGGATGCTTAGGAAATTTCTTCCTTTGCTGTCACTTCACCACAAAAGAACCATCGTGCAGGCGTTAATAGGGTCGCGTTTAGACTATGCGAACGCCCTCTATCTGGGTCTACCCAAATATCTTTTGACCCGCCTGCAAGTGGTGCAGAATTCTGCGGCCCGAGCTATTTTCGGACTCTCGAGACGGGCCAACGCTGCTGAGCTATTAAAAGCTTTTCATTAGTTGCCCATCTCTAAGAGGATCCTCTTTAAAAGCCTCACTCTGGTTTTTAAAGCCCTTCATGGTATTGGTCCCAAGTACATCGGGAAACGCTTTTCCTTTTACCTGCCTAGCAGGGCTTTACGTTCTGCTTCGTTGGCTAAAGTGGCTGTGCCTATCATTAAGCGCTCCAGAACTGGAGGCCGGGCTTTTCGTTACCTGGCCTCGCGGGGCTGGAATGAGCTCCCTTTGGCTTTAAGAAGGGCAAGTAATCTTCTTGTTTTCAGGAAGGAATTAAAGACTTGGCTCTTTTCTGTATAGAGTTTCTCTCTGGCTTCTTTTTTCTTTCAGCTTTTAGTTGTTATGTTTGTTACTCTGCATAAGTCCTCTTCGCCAAAGCGCCGGGATGCTCCTTTGGAGTAGCCGTGCGCTATAGAAGAAATAAATAACATAACATAACATAACATAACATAACATCTCCTTCAGGAAGGAACTTAAAACCTGGCTATTCGATAAATAATGCACCCCCTCCCCCAAGCGCCTTGAGACCCTCTGGTCTGTTGATGGGGGAGTTACAGCATCCAATGAGCTATATGCAGATTTGCCTGGAGAGGGCTGCTCTCCTTTGAGCTTTAAAGATGACCTGGAAGGTCTAATTCAGAGATCTCTCTACCTCAGGAAGCAGTGATGGCCCCCTGCACCATGTCCAGGACTCCTGTCCTGTTTGCGATAAGCACCCTCTGTGCTTGTGAGCACAAACTGCGTGTTTTCTTGGAATACTTGCTAGAATAGTATGGCTTAGAATGTTTTTTCCTCTCTCTGGATATTCATCAACAGCTTGTAATGTGTTTGTTTTATGGGAAACTCTGTACATTTTGTTGCAGGTGCTCTCCCAGCCACCCTCAGTGTCAGTGACCCCGGTAGAGGCGGTGGCCTGCCCTGTGTTGTGAGGAGCAGCTACTCTGTCAGCAGTTATAACACATGTTGGCAGCCACATTGACTTGGAAGCCCCCCAGATACAGCCTCAGGTTCTATTCTGACTCTAAAAAGCACCAAACGTCAAGGTCCCAGCTTCCTTCTAAAGCTCCAGAGACCTCTCTAATACCGCTGTCTACCTGACCATGACTGGGGCACAGAGAGAGAACGATGATGGTTATTAATGTCAGACTTGGCATGGTGCCAATGGTCCACAGTGACATAAAGCTGTGGGAAAGCGAGATGAACATTGGACACCTGTGCAGAAAAAGCAACGATAAATAACTATGTGTATAGATTGTGCATAATTAGCTGTGAGGCACACAGGCCCCAGTGCCACCAGGTGCCCCTATGTGCATTATCTACTGATTGTAACATACTGAAGGGGCAGAGGAACCGTTGCCGCCTTGACCATAAATCAATTGTCTTAAAAAACTAATTCTGCCCAGATGACTGGGTAAATATCTAGTTCACCATCTAAAAGAAGGAAATTCTACCTCTGTTGACACTCTGCACATAAGAGTAGGGGTCATTAGCTTGAAGGAATTATCTCGGGGTCATTAGCTTGAAGGAATTATCTCTTATTGGAACTGGAGGCAGTGAGGAAAACAGACTGTATTCAACTCTTTAGAATGATTTAGAGTATGACGGGTGTCCATGATATAATTAATTACAGGATAAATAATGTATCCATTGAATCCTGAAGGTCAGGAGGCTCAGCCCTTGAGTGGATCTGAAAGACTGAAGCTAGTGGGACAAACCCAGCAATGCAAGTTCAGGTGCCAAACTGTACCTCAGGGCTCTGCACTTTTTACCTCTTCTGTTCAACATGTACATGTCTCCTGCAGGGGTGTGGCTAAGCAAGCCACGATGGCAGCCGTGTTTTGCTGAGGCTCCGCGATCGGGCTGACGCTCACCCAGACCCGAGGAACGCCGTGAGCCCCACAACACCACACTGCTAACCGGAGCACCCCTACATACCGGAGCGTCGACCACAGTGTCTCTGCCGACGCTGGGGGGGGGCGGATTTCCCCCTTGACTGCCTCCACCGGAGCCGCGCGCCGAGACCTAAGATGGCGGCCGCGGCCCGGTGACACTGTTCTCCCCGGGGCCCCCTGCGTACAGCAGTGAGACGACTGCCGGCGGATTGCCCAGATCGAGCGGCGAGACCTGCGGGGGCTGGCGCTGCTCTGCCCCGCCACTACGACCCCCCCCGACTACGGGAGCCACCCAGACACTCCCAGGGCTCACCCCTGCTGCGTCCCGGTCCCCGGTGACCGCACCGAACAGCCCACGAAGCCCGCTGACATTGCAACGCCCATCGCCGGAGGTGAGCGCGGAGCGGGGACTACCTGCATGACTGGGGCGCCCCCCCGCTGCCACCTGACGCCTGTTCCCCGACTGTGCCTGACCTCAACATGGCGCCCATACTCGGCTGAGAGGGACGGCATCTAAGGAGCTCCCAGCTGTACTCCTGGAGCCCCTGTTCACCGCGCGCCACCCACACGCTCCTGCTACCGGCTCCTGGGAGGGCCAGATCAGCCCCCCCTTTTCCTTCCTGCCACACGATTGCTGCAACCACCTGGCCCCACCGAAGCAGCCAGAGACGTGCCCACCCCCCCTCCCCGCTGCGGGGACCGCCGGGGCTGAACCGCCGGCACCCACGACGAAAACAGCCACCGAGGAGACCCCGCGACCTGCGCTCCTGCATCACCCTTCAAGGAGTCCAGGCCCTGGTGGGCTAGCCCTTGGCCACCCTGCACCTGCTGTGACCTCGCATCCTCCCCTAACGAGGGTCTGCCTGAGAGACCCCTCCTTGAGGGGCCCACCGCTCCCTGCCCTCACTAACTCACAGCGCCCCACCAGCCATCAGCATGGGGAAACCTAGGGGGCACGCAGGTGACCGCCGTCCCTGAAACGGCCCCCGAGAATATGCCACACACCCGGACCTGGGCGCAATCCCACGCGCCACAAACGGACCCCACCTTATCGACGAAGCTGGACCAGGTACTAGCAGCCATAGAGATATCCCGACTATCGATGGAGGAACGTTTGGGCACCCTCTCGACGGACATCAGCTTGGTCCACGACGATCACCGCAAACTGGCGGACAGAGTGACGGAAGGGGAGAAGATTTTGACCGACCTACAACCCGCCATGAAGGCACAGGGGACGGGTCTGCAGGAGGTCCTGCGTCACGTGGCGACCCTCGAGGAGCGCACAGTCGATTTGGAGAGGCGATTGCGACGCTGTAACATCCGCGTCCTGGGCTTTCCGGAGGGAATTGAGAACTCAGACCCCTTGAACTATATGGAGTCCTGGAACAGGTCTTTCACCCCCGAGGTGGAGCGCTCGGCGTTCTTCTCCATCGAACGAGCCCACAGGGTCCCCGCCCGAGAGCCGAGACCAGGCTTCCCTCCTAGACCCATGTTGGCCAAGTTCCTTCATTTCCGTGACTGTGACGCGGTGCTCCGCGCGGCCCGGGCAGCGGGCCCATTGCAGGTGGAGGATCAGCATGTCATGGTGTTCCCGGATTATGCTCGAGGGGTTCAGCAGCAGAGGTCCACATTTCTCAAGGTCAAACGGCGCCTCCGCGCAAAGGATGTCCAGTACTCCTTGCTGTTCCCAGCCCGCCTCAAGGTCTTCCACAAGGGTAGGGCCATCTTCTTCGACACGGCCGAGGAGGCGCGAGATTGGGCTGAGCTCCACTGCCCATTACTACCCAGGGCGGGAGTCCAACGGGACCAGAACAGTCGCTCACGGAGATCCAGGAGACGTGGTTTGAAGCACCCCCCAGTGAACCCCTCCAAGAGCCAAGGATCCTCCCCCTCGAGATCACATGATTTAGCGCAGATCATGCAAGAACGACGAGACGCCCTGAGAGCGGTGGTTGAACTGCACTCGTCACCCCTGGCATCAGACCTGGAACGCCATCCACACCTCTTCACTCCGGAAAAAGATCATGACAGTGATGGCACGATGTCGGGAATTGGTCAGGCCTCTTCCCCCCTGGTCATCACGCAAACGATGGACGCTATCCTGGATGGACGACCCAGCACATCTGAGTAATATATGACTGGATTGTATCCTCTTTGTGAACACCTTACTAACTGAATGTGCTCTGAATCTACTTAAGCGCTCTTTCTATGAAGGCTCACGCGTGACATACGTCACTCCTACAAAAGCCCGATCAGCGCCCAGCCTCGCATACACACACGCTGCCACCCCCGCAGTTACTTGTTGTATTCTTCCCCTAGTGGGACACTAGTTTGGATATACCGCCTCCGGTGATGTATCCCCTGCATTGGGACTGTTTCCCGCCCCCTGTTACAACAGTTTTCCCCCCTGTCAGTTCCTGTCCCTTCCCCTCAGCAGCAAGGCGCGCATGGGCATGCACATGATATGCGACTTCACATTCCCCCGGGCCTCCTGAGTGCTCTCAGGTGTTTACACGACCTATGATTGATGACAGCTCCACGATCGGACGTTAATGTCCTCACACTCAACGTACGGGGCCTTCACACGCCTAGTAAGCGATATTCTGTTTACTCATACATCAAGCGCAAGACAGCTGGGATTGCTCTCCTGCAGGAGACACACATTAACAGCACCGAACTGGGCAGACTGCAAGCTAAATGGCGTGGGACGTTCTGTGCCACGACCTACTCGGCATTTGCGCGCGGCGCTTTAATCTGGGTTAGGCCAGGCACCCCCTTCTGGGAACTTAAGCGGGTGGTGGACAAGGAGGGCAGATACGCTCTACTAGAGGGGCTCTTAGACGGCCATGGGATCCTCCTGGGCAGCATATACGCCCCTAATTCTGAACAAGATAAGTTCTGGTATCACCTTACGGGAGTCCTGGCCCAATTCACTGCCATTCCCTGGATCTTGGGAGGCGATTACAACTGCACGCTTGACCCTTCCCTGGACCGATCGCACCCCCCCTCCACGCTCCACAGCCCCCCGACAATCAGAGTTGTTTCGTGCTTGGGCCACACACTGGGCGCTCACCGATGCTTGGCGACACTTACATCCTCATACCCGCCTTTATTCGTTCCACTCTATCCCTCACAACCTCCGGGTCCGCCTTGACAGGTTTCTATGCTCAGCGCAGATCCTCCCTACGGTCGTCTCTGCGGACTACCTGGGGCGGGTCATTTCAGATCATGATGCTCACTTACTGCGACTCACCTGGCGCCCCCCGCACCCACCAGTCCCTACCTGGCGACTTCCTAGGGAATGTTTGACTGATCAGGTGTTCCGAGACTCGCACACGCGCAGCATACAGGACTACTTCACGCACAACATGAACACGGCTTCTTCGACACTGATACAATGGGATGCGTTCAAGGTGGTGGCACGGGGGGACTGTATTAAACACATCACATGGGTCCGGCGCACGTTGGAACAGGCACTCACAACCACGGAACAGCGCCTAGCTACACTCACTAAACAAGTTGATCCCTCTGAGGAACACGCTGTGCTCACAGCTGAAGCAAAGTCAGCCTACCAAGCTGCCTGTGCCGATCTAAGGAAATATAATTTTAGGGCCCATGCCTCCAGAGTCCATAGAGACAGGGACAAAACGGGTGCAATGCTCGCATGGCTGTCGCGACAAGACACCGAAACCAGACCGATCACAGACATCGTCACCCCGGAGGGCGAACTCGTGCATTCCCAGGCAGAGATCCTCCAAGCGTTCCAACGCTATTACACCATGGTATACGGCGCTCCGAACTCGCTCTCTCCATCATCTGTCACCCATTTCCTTGACCCGTTGCCACTACCCACGATCTCGGATGCCGACAAACTCGCGCTCGACACCAAAATAGCGGCTTCAGAAATTACTCATGCGCTACGGACCCTATCTCGCAACAAAGCCCCGGGTCTCGACGGCTTCCCGCTAGAATACTATTCGACTTTTTCCCCTCTAGTGATCCCACGCCTGGCGCAGGTGTTCGCGACGGCCCTCGATCAGGGTGTGTTACCCCGCTCATTACGGGAATCGGTAATCGTAACCTTTTTAAAGCCACAACGGGACCCCCATCTTATGGGCTCGTATCGCCCCATCTCTTTACTGTCTGCAGACTGCAAACTCCTCGAGAAGGTATTGGCAGACAGATACGCCCAGGTCCTACGCCCGCTGGTCCACCCGGACCAGTGCGGCTTTGTCCCAGGGAGAAACACCTCACAGAACATCCGCCGCGTCTTCCATGTTCAGGACCAGGTACGGGACAGATATCCTCGCTCCGCCTGCCTCATCCTGGACTTAGAGAAGGCGTTCGACACTCTCCAATGGCCATACCTCTTTTCGGTCCTCCATCGCCTCAATATCGGCCCAGTACTTACGGCATACACGCGACTCCTCTATACCGACCTGTCCACACAGGTCCGGATTGGGAGACACATCTCAGCGGCGTTCGAGGTCCGGCGAGGCACGAGGCAGGGATGCCCCCTCTCGCCTCTCCTCTTCGCCCTTGCAGTCGAGCCACTGGCGATCAGATTACGCCAAGATGGTCTGAACTGGGGCATCCCACTCGCGGAAGTCACACACAGCGTCTCTCTGTACGCGGACGATCTCCTCATCTATGTCCGGGATATTACGGCCGACCTCACCCCCATATGGACGACGCTCACCGAATTCGCGGACGCCTCGGGCCTCCGAGTGAATTGGGATAAATCCACGGTATATCCCTTTCACCCGGACCTGCCACCCCGCGAAACCTGGCTGGGGACGCAAAAGATCTCATGGTCCACAGATGCCCCCCGATACCTAGGGGTCCGACTATACCATTCTCCCGCTGACATCTTTGGGGGCAATCACTGCAGGGCGCTTGCGGGCCTCCGACCGACAGTTGCTTTCTGGACCAGACTCCCACTGGCCCCGATAGGACGCATTGCCCTGGCTCAAATGGTAATGCTCCCTCGGCTCCTTTATCACTTTACCAACTTGCCGGTAGTCCCACCCAGGTCCTTCTTCCAGGACCTCAATTCCATCCTAGGTACCCTAATTTGGGGATCGGGCCGGCACAGGATAGCCCTAAAAACCCTTCAGCTTCCCACCACCCAGGGGGGCCTCGGAGCCCCATCCTTCGAGTACTACTTTCTAGCGGCCCAGCTCCAATGGCTGTCGTACTGGACAGCAGACCGGTACACACAAGAGGCCAATACCCCAACGGGTAGGATTATGACACCGGATCTCACCCGTCTTCTTCTTCCAGGCACTAAACCGCGACGCACATATCCTTTACAGGTCTCAGTGGCACGTCAATGTATGCTCCGGGTCCACCGGATGTCTCCCAGGACAACCCCATACTCCCCGTTGCTCCCATTGATCGACTTCCCAGCCCCCATGCTCGCCGAGTGGACACGTTGCGGCATTACGGACATGGAATCGCTCTTTGAGGAGGGTCGGATTAAATCTTTCGATCGTCTCGTTGCCGAATTCGATCTCCCTCCTGGTCAATTCCTCCGATATCGCCAGCTTCTCGAATGTTTCCGTCCTTACCACAACCTCCAGACCTGCGAACCAGACACGCATCCAGTTATACACGCAATCCTACATATGGGTACAGGGCGCCATTTGATCACCTGGTTATATAAAGCGATACGAGAACTCTCGAATGCCCCCCTAGTGTCCTTGGGCACCACCTGGGAAGAGGACATCGGGCGCCCGTTACACGACTCGGAATGGAACAAGGCGCTTGAAGCCCCAAAACATACATCTCGGAACGCCCGTTTTAAAAACATCCAATATTACATATTACACAGGGCGTACCTGACGCCGGCGCGGCTGCAGAAATTGTACCCCACCACTCAATTCCTCTGCCCCAGATGCCACTCCCCAGCTGCAGATTTCCGTCACATGTTCTGGAGCTGCCCAGACCTCCACCTCCTATGGCGGATGGTACACGACACACTGAAAGACCTCACGGGCCTCACAACCCTAGACACCTGGGAACCCAGCGCGTTGGGCATTTTCCACATTCCGAAACAGCTCCCGGCACACAAGCGCTTCGTATCCCTGGCGTTACTACTAGCGAAAAGATGTATAGCTATGCACTGGCGGTCATCTGAGGGCCCCCCCACAGCAGCATGGACAGGGGCAATATGTAAATGGGCAGCGGCGGAAGAAGACGCCCTGCGGGAGGAGGAAGCTAAGGGCGCCCGTAAAAACCCCATCTCTATGGAATGGGCCATGCTATTGCATCGTTTCCGACAGCTGACGCGCCCCGATGACCCGAGCACACCCACCCCTACAACTACACCCACCCCGGCAGACCCCCCGACCCCCGCGAACCTACAGTCCCTAAACAACGACTAGTGCCGGACGCTGGCGACCCGCAGTCCCAAACTTCTACCCTGCTCCCGGGGCATCTGGCCCGATGCTCAATCTGGCACAACACTCCCGCCCTCTAGCAACCCAGCCCACTGTAAGCACGAGCCTTTGACCCCTCTAACGCCCTACCCCAATCTTTTTGATATTTGATATTTATGGGTTTTTATAAAGCGCGGACTATCGCTCCGGAAGGAGCATCTTGGCGCTGTGCAAGCATGAAGTAGATAAGTGATAGATGATAAGTGGTGAGGGTCTGGAACTAAATGGCTGCTAGTACAGAGGTGTCAGGTTGTTGATATACCCAAGTCTTGAGGAGTTTTCTGAATTTACTCTCTTTTTCAATTAATCTAAAGTTGACGGGTAGGTTGTTCCATGCCCTTGCTGCCAGAAAGGTAAAGGTTTTCCCACCCCTAGTCTTGTACTTGAACCTGGGAATCATTATGAGATTTGTTCCAGAGGATCTCAAACATCGTGAGGGGTTGTAAAAGGTGAAGCGTTTTGCAAGGTAATGAGGCCCTGTGCCTTTCAGAGCTTTAAAAACGGTAAGTAAAAGTTTAAAGAGAATCTCTTCTCGATATGCCTGTGAAAACGCCCAGATGCTCCTTCCCCGAGTTCTGTCCCCCCAGTTACTTGGCACCACCATAGTACAGCCTCTGCAGACCCACTCCAATGCTCCCCGTGATGTTGATTCACATGCTTGCGCCTTTTCCTTTCTCCTTGAATTTTTTTTTTATCCTCTGTTCTCTAGCATATGTGATTACTTACATGGTCTGTACTGCTATGATAACGAAATGCCAATAAAAACAAGTTTAAAAAATGTACATGTCTCCTGTGCCAGAGATGCTTTCTCAGCATCAATGACGGGTCCACGTGTGTGCTGAGGGTGCTGGACAGATATTCGTATATGGTCTGGGACACTCATTAGATGCAGGTACATATTGTTGCTGCTTAATCCAGTGTAGTTCCTACTATAGGAACATAGGGCCATATGTATCAACACCCTCATTTGCGATTCTCAAATAGCGATTTTTCAGAAATAGCTATTTGAGAATTGCAAAATGGGATGTATGTAAGAAATCCCAATTTTATTGTAATTTCTTAATATTTCTTAATTGAGATAAGCAAATTGCGAAATCGCAATTAAGGAATGCTTTCCTATTCATTTCTATGGGCCAGGAGGCCCATAGGTTTGAATGGGAAGTTATTCTCAATTTGCGATTCGCAATTTGAGAATCGCAAATTGAGAATAATTTTAAGGGTGCAAGGGTGTCATAAGGACACCCTGATGTACCCCTGAAATGTACATGTGTGTGCATATGGCGCACATACATGCGGGCATGTATGTGCACCACATGGCACCCTCACAAATGGCAAAAAGTGCATTTATGAAAGAAATCGCAAATTACCACCAACTTGAAGTTGGTGGTAATTTGCGATTTCTTAAGGGGAAATCGCAAAACTTCAGTGGTTGCTGCATAGCATTTAAGGAATCACAATTTTCGATTCCTTAAATGCTTAAGCAAAGTTAAGGAATCACAAATTTTGCGATTCCTTAAATTTGCATTGCGATTATCCTCATACATACAGATTTCCAAATTCTGATTCGCAAACACTGCGTTTTTGCGATTCACTGCGTTTGCGAATCAAAATTTGGTTGATACATATGCCCCAAAGTTCTCTAATCTGTCAGTACATAGTGGACATAGAACATTTTCTAGACTCCCGGTGTTATTCCAAAGAAAACTTATGTTCACTTGCACATACATATGAGACAGCATGGAGAGACCATAGAAAGATGCTGAGATTTGACACATGGGAATTGATTCAAGATTTTACAAGACCATCTATCTATTGATGTATGTTTGATGTATGTATGAATCAACAGCAATGAGCAAGCAACGAACACCAGCAGATGTGGTTTGGAAGTCTCTATAGACCCTGGTCTAGTACTGTCAAGATATGTTCGGTGCCATGTTATATGTAATAACACTTGTCTCTTCATTTCTTTTCTTTAGTAGATATTTTGATTGATTTCCAAACTCTCTGAAGTAAAAGATTAGGTACCTGACATTGTGACCATCTCTCAATGTTTTTCCTATCGTATAACTGTGTATGTATCCCAGCCCATGAATATACAATGTAAATGTGTGTGTATTACAACAACATATTAAGGAGCTCATATTGAAACATTCTATTCTAGCTGGTAAATCAGCGTTTGGTAAATACCAATATCTCAGTTGCGGTATTTCTCGGATGCTCTATATCTGCACCATTCTGAATTTCACACCTGGGAGTGGGAGAGTGGTGCCCCATTCTCAAGCCTTCAAACCTGCAATGCTGCAGATTTTTTCCCTGCAAATTCCACAAGACTCTTCCTTTAAACGTGTGTGTGGCCAACCCTGTGAATATGGTAATTACCACAAATCTCAGACTACTGCTTCAGTCGCAAACTCCTGTCCGCCCACAAATTAGGATTATGGGGTACTCACACTGACCCTGAAGGTACGCCGAATTCTTAGTATATTAATAAACATTTGTTGGTGTCTGAAATTATAATTTTCATGATGTCAGTGAAATGTTTAATTTTGCTTTTTCATACAATTTTAAAATAATTGTTTTTGTTCATTCAAATATGGTTTTCTGAGGAATTTTTGCGCATATAGTGGTATGCATATTTATTTTTCAACAACATTTTTGCAGAAAGGAGGTTGTCAAATAATCAGTCTATTAAGCCTTTTTCTGGGAGAAGAATAGTTTCTGCTGCAATGTAATCAATAATAGTTATGACCTTTTACAAGGTTTGCCATGTTTTTACAGTATAGTACAAAGACCCTCAATTTGGAACAGGGGTTTCTTCATCATGTTATGGATGTATGATGAACAAGGCCCCTGGAATTATGTGGCAGTGTAGCAGCAAATTAAACCGCAGTGTTGACTAAATTGTGCAGCAAGAAAAGTCACATTTTGTGACATATTGTGGCACATTTTCTAATAGAATTACTTCATTATTTTGTCGTTTTTACACCTAGTAATACTGTCTGGGTAACATGTTCACCTCATTAATTCCAATTTAACAAACAAACACATAAATTAGCAACTGATAGATGATCAATTAACGTTTGTGAAGGGTCTTCCAATGAGCGTGAATACAAATCGCCAACATTTTAGTCATTTTTGATCCATTTGAGCTAGAAACCATTTTTTGTTAAAATCTGCAGATTATGCAGCAGGTGAAGGATTATGTGGCAACTGTGGCAAGTCCCTAATTATGTGGGAGAAAAGCTGTGGTCGCAGAATTGCATAATTTCAGTGTCCCTGTTGATAATAGAGTTGGTATTTCTGCTGGCCCGTTTCTTACCTTTTTTACCGGAAGATGAAAAAAAAATTAAGAGTAGCATTTCTATTTTGTCATGAAGACATGAGAGAACCCCCCAACCTCTATTGAAAACTTAACAAATCTTTACTAAACACATATAAAGACATTTTACTAATTAGTTATCGGAAATTACAAGCTAAGAAATAAATATCCCTGGCTCAGTCACCATGACTAGAGGGTTACTCAGGTCTAGCACAGCCAAAGGCTTTATGTCATTAACATGATCGAGAGAGGTTTTGGATAAATCTTCTCTGGTCATTGGTCAAACCTTCAGCCATCACTTCATTAGGTTTTAAGTGCACACCCTAAAACACAGGAGCGAGTGCACTCCAGAGTTATTTGGGAAGTGTTTTATCTGTCTTCACTGGGTGCATTGTTGTACTAACTGAGGGCATACAAAATGCTGTCTCTGCTGCATTATTAAAGATATTAGCTTGTCTATGCGTTTATTTATTTTTCGACATTGCTACAGTTTGCCCACATAATGTGTGGACATTTTATCGGGGTGAGGGGGACATGCAACAATTCACTTACATATCATGTATTTTCTTAGGTGTCACTTAGAACACATTTTTATGCAGGTGTTCCTTCCATTTTTGTGTTCCTTGGTTTATTATTGACATTGTTTTAAGCACAGCAGATCATAATTGTTTTACATTGAAAACCTTTGCTTTAGAAAAGCATTGTCAGTGTAACCAATAGTCATCAATAATCAAAGCCAACAAGCCCAATCTCACGTGTATCATCTAGTGGATGCGAAGTTACCCACAATCCTTCTGGGAGGCACGAGTCATAGAAGCAACGTGACTATTTTTGTATTAGCGATCAAGACGGCTCAGAGAAACAATTGCTTCTTATTGGGAAATAACATGTGGAAATCAGTTCTTCAGTTATACGTGTGCCTAGTTTATTGTGTTCGACTTTTGCCATAGCAATGAAATGTAAAATAACATATGTGCATTCGTAAATAGGCTATAGGCAAGACATATATATACATATATATACAATCAACTGGGAGAGAAAGGGTTTTAGAGGCCACTCTTCAACCCCTAATTATCAAGTTATAACAACAAAAGGGTGCCTAGTACTGTGAGTTCGCAAATGACAGTGTCCCTACCTAGAGGAAAACACAGTGGGATAAAAAAATCTATATAGACTAACTTGAGCGGTCAGAGGACTGAAAAAAAGTTGGGAAAAAAAAAGAAACAACTATTTTCTTCATGGGGTTCCCGTGGGAACCCCATGATGAAGCATGTCACCACTAGGGTGAGTGAGGGTTCTTTTAGAAAATTGTTTTTCTTTTTTTTCCTCCTTTTTTTCAGTCCTCTGACTGCTCAAGTTAGTCTATATAGATTTTTGTATCCCACTGTGTTTTCCCCTAGGTAGAGACACTGTCATTTGCGAACTCACAGTACTAGGCACTCTTTTGTTGTTATAACTCTATAGGCAAGACATAAAACAACCAAAATTAGATAAATAGAATATGATTATTAAAACAATAACATCAAAGCTTTTACTAGTTACACACTTTCAAACTCAGGTTCATCACTGTCTAATACCTTCTAATAAAATAAGAAATAAAAAAAAACATGTTTAACTGCATAGCAGCAAGGCTAATCGCTAATAACAACTTTTCAACATGAACATTAAGCACTGCCTAGCAGTACTTGACATGCACCTGAAGTATATATTTTTAGCTACTTTTCAAGATGAGCCAAAGGAACATATATACCCCGATATACCAAAACCACAGTAAATGGTCATCCGTTCTGCAGAAAAGTTTTAATGCACTGATGCATATAAATATATAAGACTCTGAAAAGGGTTACTACCAGTTCTCCCAAGTCAGTTGCTGCATGTTTCTCACTGGTCTATCAGCAGCCAAGATCTTCTGTGAAAACACCCCGAATTATAAATCTGTTGGGCCCAGTGTCTCCAGTTTTCAGGGTTACTGGAAACAGCAGGCCACTACTGATGACAGTCCAAGTGGGATTAAGAATTGCTTCAAAATTCATATATAGCACTCGACTGCTGGATGAGTAGTTCTGAGAGAAGATTAAGATCTGCAGCCAAGGGTGTGGGTTGAGCTCCGAACACGATGGCCACACTTCGGTGAAGCTCCCACCTTCCGTGGCCCAAGCCTGCCAATATATCCGTACAAAGATCTGTACATCACCCCAGAAGTGCAGCGGAGCGTTGTCGCTGCACCTGCTGCAGAACGGTGACTGCAGAAAATGCAGGCAAAGAAAGTATTGGTGAGAAGGAGCCATGCACCATCTAGGCCTCAGAAGCCACGGGCTTGAGTCTACATCAGCCGGCAGTCAACATCAGGAGCACGTTGCGGCTCACTGAAGTCAAAACTGAAATTACAAGAGCGGGACCCCGACAAACCATCATATTGAGGGCAGGACCCCGCCCTTGCATTGGGGTTTGGTAGACACTGGGGGGCTGCTGAGTCCAAGGGACGCTGGCCTCAGGACCATGTAGGCATAGCTGCGCCGGACTTCTGCGCTCTGAATTGTCATTGAGGATGGCCCGGGCCGAGAAGAGACGCAGTACCGGCCCCATATGGTATAAAATGCCGCTAATTAATGTTGGGGAGGAGGGCCTCGTGGGGCTGCTCCTAGAGGCACCAACAGTGAGAATGGAAAGTGGAGTCCCTCCTTCATGACATTAAACTGGACAGACCTCAAAGGGAATAATTAGGCAGTGTGCGACTTTGACCCGGCATAGATTGGGGACGTCCTGCACTATCCCAACTTCGCAATATATAGTGTGCCACGCAGAGGGACTGAGCCCCAGAAAGGAACGCTGGAGTAGATTCGCCATCTGGTGGGGACAGAGAATCAGGTGTACGTGATGCTCCTATCGATCACCGAGGAGTGCGGAACATCACCCAAGGGTGTTCCTATGAGTGTTGCATTTCAGAGCCTCCTAGACAAATCCAGAAAGCAGGCGACGGGTAGCACCCATGGGCGGCTCCCCTCCTGACGCGCTAAATGTCTGGGGCTTAGGGGCAAAAAGGTACGCTCTAAACCAAATTAGACAAATACACCACCCAAACTGGCTGACACTGATGCTGTTACTAAAGAAGAGGTGGAGAAGACGACGGGTCCTACACTTAAGGATGTCATGGCAGCCATTGCAGGAGTGTGCATGTCATTGGAACAAAGAATGGACACTAATACTATTAAGATGATGCTGATTAGAGCCGACTTGCAGAAGACAACGAGAAAGTGAAAACCATGGAGGTGGTAACTTCGGAACTCAGTAGTGAGGTCCAACAGATGCGAAAATCGATCAAAGAGCTTCAGGTCACCCATAAATGAACAGAAACTCAGCTGGATGACTATGAAGTTTGAGCAAAATGCAATAATGTCCGGATCACAGGTGGTCCCCGAGAGCAGAGGGGCCAGCTGTCAACCTCATTGTCGAGGATTTAATACTGAACCACCTTTGGCCAAAAACCCTATTGAAGTATTTCATGATTGAATGAGCACACCGGGTACCGATCGGGGGGGGCAAGACCTAAGCAGGGAGACCCCCTGAGACCAGTTCTGGCAAAATTCCTAAAGTACAGGTACCGCAACATCATTCTGAAGACGGCTCGATCGAATCCTCCTCTCAAATTCAAGAACAGTGAGCTATCCTTCTTTCCGTACTTCACCATTGCGGTCCAACGACAAAGAAGAATCTTCCTTGTCGTCAAAAAGCAACTAAGGGACAAAAATATTCGATACACAATGCTGTTTCCCGCAAAACTGGAAGTGGAAGCAGATGGCAGTGCATGTTTCTTTGACACCCCAGAAGCAGTATGAGAATGGCTGGAGGGCTGGGGACCGGCGAAGGAACACAAGGCACGTTGAAAGGGCTCTTTCCCCCAAAGAGCGATCGTCCTTGACCCTATAATCAGCGGCGGCTGGTGACATTTGAAAGTGGGGAGGCGTAAAACAATTGTTGTACTTCACTGCGGCGAGCGAGCGCAGCGAGCGAGCTGAATCACCTATGGGGCTTCGGGGGGTACTCCCCCAAGAACATTTTGAAAAAAGAGTGCGCAAATGGTGCATTTTCAAGCAAACCAGAAGGTGTGAAGAACAGCCCTGGAATACTTTCTACCCGGAACTCAGGATCCTTCCCACCTGGCAGTGCCAGAGGAAAAAATGAAAACCTGCCCCTTCAAGGAGATTTTCTAGCCCTCTACAAAACTCACAGGATGCCATCCCAAGCAAGGAAAAAGTCCCTGAAAATGGTAAAGTGCCGCAGAGGAGCTCTGTGAACTGAGTAAAGAACAAGTGACCTGAGCCTGTCAGATTTTGCTCATCCTGATGCATATATAGGGGTTTTGGTTACACATGAAATACACCTAGACTCAATATCCAAAACAGCATTACAAAGTGGCCACCAGGCAAAAGTCAGCGCACAACAATTCAATGAAATACATAAATAAATGAAGTGAGAGAGATCCCGCTTAAGTGCAGCGACTGATGTAAGGATAAGAACACCACTCTGATCATCTGCCCCCAGTACCCCTCTTCCATCTCATGTGCACAAGGCTCTCTGCCCTCAGTACCCCTCTTCCATGCCTCCTGTGCACAGGGCTCTCTTCCCTCGGTACCCCTCTTCCATCTCTCTCCTGTAAGGGTGACCAGACACACCCCTGTCAATGGGACACCAGTTTTCCAGCCCTGGGATTTAATTTAAGAAATAGGTGCATTCTGGAAAGGATAAGATAGTGCTATTGGCTTAATGAAGTCAAACCTAACATCCCGATTAAATTAATTACAGATTAAAAGGCAGCAGAAGATTTGAAAACGTGACATGGAGCCATATGTACATTCTATCAGGAGGGATGCAAAAACATAGAATGGTTTTCGTCTCAGCTCACTTTCTATTCGGTATGTGTCAAACATGTACTATGTTATCAAGCACAGCGCTTTTTAACTTTATTGTGAGTGTATATTCAGCAAGCTGCGCTGCAAAGTCTCCAAAGAATCAAGCAGATTCAAGTCTATATTTATAACAGCTGCACACTGTGTGTACGGGACGGAATAAAGAAGCGATATTTGTGTAATAAATGGCATGAAATCCATAATATGGCTGCACGTGAGCAACGCACATAGAGTCCTCACTTACTAGGAAAGAGCAGAGACAATGCAAAGAACAGCATCAAAAACAGGGACCGGCACAGCTGAAAACAGAAGTTTGAAAATGCTCCCTCGGAAATTGAAAGAGTTCTTACTTTCCACTCCTCACAGACCACTCACAACTCACCCAGGAGCAGGACCCTCCCAGGAGTTATGTAACAGTGCACACAGAAGCCTGCCACTAAACTGCAAGGCTACAGGGAAGACAATACATAAAGGCACGGACAGGCACATTTATCTAAAGGCCAACACGTTTAAAGCGCTCAGCTCCTAGGACTGCATGGGATACAGCGCTTTAAGGAGACCTTCACTGATGTCTTAACGGCGCTTCTGTGAAACGAGAACTCTCGTCACTTAAAGCGCCTACTGTTGCACAGATTGTTAATTAAACCATCCCAGCCAGTCTGGGCTCTTAGCAATTAAAATGTTTATTTAAGCACTGCCTCTTCATTCCGCTATCTCTCTTGCCGCTGTCTGCTAGAGCGGCATGCCGAAAAGCGCCTCTCCTGCCAAACTCTAAAGGCACAAATCCACAAAAACTTAAACTTCTCTATCTCCAGTAACAGACACCCCCAGTCCCCTCTATCTCCAGTACCAGACACCCCGTGCCTCTCTGTCTCCAGTATCAAAACCCCCTTTCCTATGTCTCCAGTAACAGACATATACCACCCCTCTCTACCTCCAGTAACAGTCTCGAGTAACGGACACCCCGTGCCGAGTTTTTGATCTGAGTGCATTATGTTATAGCCTGTAAGGGGTTTGGATTGTGAAGGTGTCACGTGTGACATGGGACCCCCTGGAGTGCCAGTGAGCCTGGGTTCTGCCTGGCCCCTGCCTGCCCTGACTGCGCACAAGTGTGACCAGCAGGCAGCGGTGCTTGGCTCGGTCAAGGGGCCCTCTCTGCCTCTCCGACTGATAAGTTTAGTGCCGCCAGAAGTGGGACTTGTGCGCTGAGAAGTTTTAATAACGAGGCTGGATATCTTTATCAGTGTTTAGTTTGTACTTCACACACCTCACAAAATTGTAAAGTGAGACTTAAAGTAAAGATGATTTCAAGTGTTAAATCAACATAAATGACAGCAATAATGAAATCCGAAAACATCCCATGCAAAATCAACTCGACATGCATTAACACTTCTACCCGGGGTGGGGAAGAGCACACAAGCAACCCCCAACAGGAGTGAAATCTGGGAGTTCCCTGTTGATAAACTGCATTACTTGCGCCATACATGTTAAAATATTAGCTGTATGTTTTTGTTATTCATTTTGAAAATGTTTGCATTTGTTTGTTATTTACTATAGCATGGTTGATAGATAATAAGTGTCTCCCAATCAGCCAAGTGGTCTATTAAGAAAAATGCCTCCGAGGCGGCTGACATCTGTTTATTTGATCAGGTTATGACTAACTTAAAAGGGATATTGAATGGAAACTAAATATATCTTTGAAAACCCTAAACCTGGATTCTCGGGCATAAATGTGCGGACCACCCTATACTCACCAATTAATAACGAGTAATAACTAGCTTTTTCTTACAGTTTTTCGCCCCAAAATGACTCTTTTAGGAGAAATTTTAGTCGTTGGCTTAAAGTATTAAAATAGAGATTATTGGTTAATATTTTTGTATTATCAAGATGAAGCACACTCTTGAACACAAGGTGAGAGAAGACAGGGTACGTGCTGGCATCGTTAGGCCTTTCTGGAAGATATTCTGAGTTACACTGAGTGCTAAAGGAAAGCTTGCAGCTGGGCACAAGTAAAGAGGCCATGCACCATGGGCAATTCCACGGCGCATTAGCATCAGCGTTATTTCAGGGAGCCATTGCATAACCTATTTATTCTGTTCAACAAATGTAATTTGCAGTCCTAAGGGGCCGGTTCGAGCAACATGCTGTTCTGAATGCGCACAGACGGAATACTTTCTGTGGCAAACTGTCCCTGACAATGAAGAGGCAGACAAACGTAGGATACAAAGTGGCATTAGAATACATTAATGACTATCTTTTAATATTGTAGGTAGCTGCTGGTTCATTCTTTGTGTTACTAGGAAAGCCTGAACCTCAGGTTACACTATTAATAGCGAGAAAATAATTCAAAATCTGCATGAACTACTCTTCGGAGCCCATTGAGCCCTGCTCCCTGCATTAACCTGTCTGTCTGATTTAAGCTAAAATGCGGCTGAAATCAGGTTTTATTCAGCTTATGCAGAGATTCGAGACTGACTAGACTTCCCTGACATCATACAAAGTTGAATGACCAATCGCGGCACGCGCTCCCTCCAATACTCGCGCGGGGGGGGAGTAATCGCACGCGCGAGGAAGGTTAAAATAAAGCACCATTTCTAATATTAAGAAAACTAAACTTACCGGTTCCGCGCCGCCTCTGTGAGTCCTCCTAGGCCAGGATCCGACTCCCGCGTTGGCGCCTTAGCAAGTACCACCTGCTCCCAGCCAATCCAGACGCTGCTCCAGCAGTAGTGTCTGGATTGGTTTGAGCAGTAACGCGCATGTTCTGTTAAGGGCTTAACATTTTTTGCGATCAGCCCGAATATGCGCACTAGGCTGCTCATTAGAAGAGCAGCATGGAAGAACCCTCGCTCTTCTAATGAGCAGCCTAGTGTGCGCATGCTCAGGGCTGGTGCAAAATGTTTAAGCCCTAAACAGAACTTGCGCACTCTTGCTGTGCGCTCCGCCGATGATTATCTGCTGTCATACGTTGGTGGATGTCAATCACCTGCATTTGCAGCTGAACTCCTCTCCTGTAGTGCTGCCCCGCCCCCTTCTAATCGGACTGCCGGGCTGCCGCCTGCCGGGCTGGGATAGAGGGGTTGCTGCTGCCAGAGTTACAGACTAATGGCAACGCTCAGTGGGGCAATGCCCAAGCGCCCTAATGGACGCACCGCCCCTGCCTATAATGAGTGCCGGCTAGAACAGTCTCAGATTGAAACTTCCTTTCTTCAGCTGCAGCACTGCTAAAGCGCCCCTGGCAGATCATGACGACGATATACACGCTAAGTGATACTGTTTGAAATTGCTTATGTTTGTGAGATGGTGCTCTAGCATGAGCTGAGCCTGTCTGCAGCTTTCGGAACCATGCCCTTATAGCTATTCTGGGATATTGCCATACCATATACTCTTATGTGCATTATGTACCTCGCGGTCAGATGCTAACTTTGGTTTGGCTTTATCAAAACATGTTTTGTAAGGTGTCATACGCTTTGGAATACTACCCCCTTGCCAATTCTGGTGACAGGGGTAGCATTCCACCCTTCTAGAGAGAGAAGACATGTTACTTCCATTAAACCCGGTTAAAGTTAACCAGAGCCTCCGCATCACAAAATGGATGCTGCTGCCACAGACACAAGTCTGGCCTCCTGCTGCTGGACGAAACTTCGTCTGGGGAAGCCTGGACAATAGGTTTCCTGTCACAGGGAGGTGCTAGCACCACCCCAGACAGGAGATAGTGGATTGGGGCAGGGAGGGCTGAATGAAACTAGACACTGCCAGGGCACACAAGGTGTCCCATGCATAGGCCAGTTCAAACCGGTGCTGGGGCACTCCCGCCCCAGCTCTGGCGCAAAACTGGACAAAGGGAAAGGGGTGTAACCACCCCCTTCCTGGGTTCCACCCATAGTAGGGACCTAGCAGGTAATCCAGCCCCTAGATTTGGTATATAGGTAGGAGCTGAGTCCCCAGACTTTAGATAATCCTGACTGAAACTCTGATATGAAACTCTGGACCCTTTGACACCCTACTCGACGTAGAAGACTGAAGAATCTCCCTTGTGGTCAAGGAGTGACCACCCTGTGCAAGCAGGCACCATCAAGCGCTCAATGGTTTGATTTATCTTTGCTCCCGCCGGAGCTCGAACAACAGAGCCCAACAAGAACCAGACTTCCAGACATCCAACAGCCCGATCCACAGCCACATCTAAGCTGAGACCCGTGGAGGTGACGAGAGACGTGGGACCGGCCATCTTGGAAAGCCAGTGAAGTGCTTTCTGTGCAGCCCCTGAAGCACCCTCAAAGCTGTGCATTGGGGATTGAGAAGCCCCAGCCCCGAGCATTCTTTGCACCGAAGATCATCTCTCCACACTCACCGAGTGCTGCGTAGGGCCCTTTTGCATTTTCCTGCTTGACACGTCTGTCTGGTCACTTGCCCGTTGGCTAGTGGCCTCTGTGATGACGAACCTTTGATTTACCAATGCTGGTCTGGTTGCTCCAAACATGCCCTTGCTCGCCTGAAAAGGAGCAGCCCATCAGACCTTGCTGGTCTGATCCAGAAGCCATCTTTGATTCCTGCGTGGGTTGCATTTGCCAAGGCCTGTTGACTCCAAATCGAGAACCGACACCGCCGACAGCGAGAGCCTCCATGGGACAGTCTGTGTCCAGCACCTGGCTGTCGTCGACACCTCCTGGTCCACGTGGCAGCGGAGACAAACTTCACAACAGCACCTGATCGCAACCCGACATCACCTGGTTCCTTCCTGGTTCTATCCTGGTCACTGGCTAGTGACCCAGACTCTGTCCCCTCTGCTTTCAGGTACTCTTCATCCTCGATCCACCCTTGGATCCAACCGCACTCTTCTCTCCTGGTCGCCTGCAGCATCTTTTCTCCAAGGCTCCATAGTACTCCACGACGAAGCCTAACGCACTTTGACACCTATGCACCCGCTTCCTGTGGGTGAGGTAACGCGAGTACTGCGGTGCTCCTGTAGAGGGTTACACCCCTAGTGTCCTAGTTTCAAGTGGTTAAGTTCTAGTCCAGTCGGAAGACTCCTAACTCTTTAACTTTCCATCTTTATGCACCCATTGACTTCTATGTGTGCACGCGTGTGCATTCAGACACTGCACCCGCATCATGTGGGCCTCCTGCTCCCTAACTACTGTTAGTCCAGTGTAGCCCCAGCGATTCCCAAGGCCCTAGGCCTTACCATTTTTCGTGACGTGGTTCTTATACCACTATTTTAGTGTATGGTTGTACGGGCCACCAGGGCCTATCCATATTTGTGCAACTTTTGTATGTTATATTAAGTTACTTGTTATGCGCTTGTGCTCCTGTGCTCATAAAGAGTTCAGGGGGTTGTTTAGAAATAAATACATATATATTTTGAATATATAACCTGTGTGGTGTCCTTTCATTTGATATTAAAAGGTTTGCATATGGTAAAACAGCTGGCTTCACATGCCCTCTTGAGTTTAGCCTAAGACTGCTTTGTCCATGCTACCACTAGGATAGCTGGTCTATAAGGTTGACTTTACAACCATCACCATAAGGGTTGTTTGGACTGGTGCAAGGTGCTCACTAGAATAGTGAACATCATATACCAGGCCAACTTCTCACACAAGTTAGCCATGTTCCTGAACACATGTCAGACCATTCTGTAGTCGTCTTAAAAATAGCTATGCACAATGCTCAAACACCACGGAGGTGGACTATTAATCGAGCATTATTATCAGAAGGCAACATAATCGAAAAATTAAAAACAGAAATTAAAGAGTTTCTCAATATTAACATCAATTCTGCCATAATTCAAACAGTGTGGGACTCTTCTAAGGCATTCCTGAGGGGATCATTAATAGCTATATTATGCTCACAGGTGAGGAAAACACAAGAAGAGACCAAAAAGATGGAAAATGAGATACACAGATTACATGAAAGCTTTGAAAGGGAACAAGGAGATTTAAATATCCTAGGAAGTTTAACTACTGCAAAACATAAACTCGCTGATTATTTGTAAACTATAGGTTTAAAAAAATGGGACACCAGTAAGTGCTGCACCATGAATACGGGGAGGGGTGTAGCAAGCTTCTTGCTTTGAAAATAAAAACTGATCAAACGAGAAACTGGATAAAGGATCTTAGATGTGTAGAAACTGGAAATATAATTTCAGATCAGGTAAATCGAGGAAGCCTTTGCCCTGTTTTTTAAAAATGTATATACAGAGGAGAAGACAATTGATGAATATCTCATGAATGAGTTTCTATCAGACTTGGCTCTTCCTTCGCTGCAACAAAAAGAAAAAGGACAAATAAATTGCCCTATAACTATGGAGGCAATAACTCAGGCTATTAGATCCTTAAAAAAGGGAAAAGCAGCAGGCCCTGACTCCATCCCAAATGAAATCTATAGTATATTTAAAGAAGAACTGACACCTGTTCTTCTGCCACTATTTAATTCTTCCTTTGTAGAAGGTCACACCCCCCCATGCTTTATGGGAAGAGGCAAATATTTCAATTCTTTTAAAACCAAATAAAAATCCACGACTTTGCGAGTATTATAGGCCTCTCTCTCTACTAAATTGTGATCACAAGATCTATACACAGATTATCACTAAACGTCTGGATAAAGTGAGGGGGCCGCTTACACACCCAGATCGAAAAGGGTTCATGAAAGGGAGACAGCTCAGTGAATTAATACAAGATCTCATTGGAGCTATAGACATGGCCTTAAGCTTTTCTTAAGCATGCTTTGGCTACGCCACCCCCTTTTGTACCGCTTTTGGCTACGCCAGCGGCACGCCCGCTGCGCGCGGCTGCAATTATGTAGGGGATGAGGCGGGACTAGGGTAGGGAGGCAGGAGCGGGGGCTGTGTCGGGAGGAGGGGCCGCAAGGGCAGCCGCGGCAGGAAGGCTGAAGCGCAAATTATAGCGTGAATTGAAACAATAACAAAAAGCAAAGATAATCGTGAAATGCCACAATACAAGCACAGATGAGCGTGAAAGTAAAATAAAATAACACAAAAGCAGAGAAGAGCGTGAAAATGATACCACCAAAGTATTGCAAGGATTAACCTGCCACCCGACGACAAGGGAGCAGTTAAAGAGCTGAGGCGGGCAAGCCTGGTGCCGGCACAAACGCACAAGCAGGGCCTGCTCAAGGGCTTAAGACAAGGTGATGCTGCTCGAGGGGCTGCTGGGGAGAGTGCTGGCCTGGACTGAAGGTCTAGGGTCACCTAGTAAAGTATATATAGTAAAACCTTCTGAGGTATAATTTTAAAAGCAAGTGGAATCAAAGCACCACCAATTGCATCTCCAGTCCCACAAAAGAAATGGGTTGATTACCTATCTGAATTGTACGCAACTAACTCAGTGATCCCTGGTAATATACATTCCTATATCTTTAGAGTCCGCAATGAGTACGACCAGCAGATAACATCTCCTTCAGAAAAGCAAATCATGTATTATATAAGGAAAGCAAGAGTCACAGCAGCAATGGGCCCAGACAGGATCCCCATGATGGTCTTAAAGAACAATATAGAAGGATGGAGTGCGTTTCTGTCCCCACTTTTTGTCTATTGCTATAAAACTGGCCTTATTCCAAGTTCTTGGTTAGGAAGCTCTGTAGTACCTCTTCTGAAAAAAGACTCCCGCCTCTCTCCAAGTAACTATTGTCAAATTGCCCTCCTATACGCTAGAGGGAAGATCTTTGCCGCCAGCGTCTTAGACAATCTAAATACCTGTGCTGCATCCAGGAGGTCCATCTATGTTCCATGCAGATTTTCATCAACACCATTCAGTAACTGATAACATTTCAATTTTTCAGACCATAATCGATAAATATGTAACCAGTATTTCTAAGGTAGTTTATAGTCTATGTGTTGATAAGGTGGATAAGGCCCACCATGTAGAGAAAATTAGTGAAACAGAGAGTCCCTGCAAACTTGCTGAGGCTAATAGTAGCCCTCCACACATTAACATGTTGTAGAGTCCAGATTGGAGGGGATAAGGGACTCACACAGGAGTTTCCCACTTGGAACGGTGTTAAGCAGGGATGCCTCCCTGCTCTCCTTCTATTTGCATTGTTCCTTTGTGACTTACTTGATTGCTTATTTGAGGTAAACAATTTCCCACCACATATAGAATCTACAAAAAATCTATTTATGAATGTACGCTGATGATGTGGTCATCTTTGACCTCACTCCAATCAGTCTTCAGTGCAACATGGACGATCTTTTTAATTATTCAGAAACTATCTTTTTAAAAGTAAACATTTTAAAAACGAAAATATTATCATTTAGCGGAAGGAGAAATGCCAGATCCTTCATTTGGAGGTTTGGAGGAAACCCAGTTGAGGTAACATCAATATAGACCTCCCTGGGGAGAGTGTTTTCTCAGTCACTCGGAACTGCTCCTCACTACGAACGTATTGAACTAAAAGCTGTAGCTCTTCTTAGTGCAATAAAAAGATTATATCTATCTTTGGGCTGGCGACACTTTACAGCCCTCCTTGAAATTTATTGCACTAAGATTACCCCTATTTTAATTTACGCTTTAGAGCATATTCCCATAAAATGTAAATGTACATGTATTTATATAGCGCAAATCACCGACACGGTATCTAAGCGCTTGCTTAGGGAACCCGCCCTGGTATTCCCCTGTGAGATACCCCGGCAGGGTATCCACAAGGTGAAAGCCAGGCATCCCACCACGAGGGGCCGTAGAGGAGATTAAGAAAGCTATTGCCCAGAGTCGCAGAGTGTGACCCCGTGAGTCGAGAAGGCACCGGAGCGAGAATTGTCAAGTCCGTGGAATTTTTGAGCCCGAGACCCGCCGAGGCGGGGAATCGAACACTGGTCCACGGCCGATCTCAGCTTCCGGGTCTTCCGCCTCTAACCGCTGAGCCACGCTTCTCCACAGGACGGGTATTCTAAATCTCAAAGAAGGAAATTAGGAAAAATACTATGTTAGATCAGGACACGCTATACCTGTACAAGTATCATAAGTAGAACAAGAAATAGTCAGTGCATACACAAGAGTTTTGGCAAACCTTATTAGATGGGCTTATAATCTGCTTCACGCTCCTGAAGGCTCACAGAGAGCACTTCTAAGCCAAGAAACTTTTAAGGAATACCTGGCCTTACTATGGTGATAGGAGGAGTAATTATTAATTTTCCATTGTAGTTTTGCTCTCTCTATGTGTTTCTCATTCTGCAGCACACATAGAAAGAGCAAATCGTCATTATTGAATGTTTATGTCCAAGAAGGTGTCCCTTCCTGCACATAAAAAATCACCCCTGCAGCGAAGGCACCCTTGCAACATGGCGGCAGGGTGCCTGCGATGGTGCTAGGCAGCTTTTTTGCACAAGCACTAGGGAAAACACGAGTATGCCGTACACTTGTGAATACTGCGCATCCATGAGTTTTTAAAATCTCAGAGTGGGGCGTAGCCAAATTTGGCATAGCACTGCGCTCCAACATCTTTTTGTAAATATGCCCCTCAATCTCAAATACATATCTCTAAGAAGAGACAACCAATCAAGGATAGACAGAGTAATGTGTGTAGTTACTTGGAAATTGTGTTAGATGTGAAAATATGATGTTACAATTAGTGCTTCATTTGGGCCAGTGCTTGCAGGTGGAGCCCACCGGCCCTCTCAATTGGTACCTGGACTTTTTATTAATCACCAGCCTTTGACCCAGAACAAGAGAGAAAAAAGAAGCAAATTTGAAAGAAAGAAAAGAAAGATAGGAAAACAGTGACAAACGAGAAAGCATTAATGAAAAGGAACAAGCAAGAGTAAGATAACAGCGCAGGGAGAATGTATTGATGGAAGAGTCATGCGGTGAAATTAAACTGAACAGCGGTGGTATTTATCCATTCCATGGTTTAGCTCTGGCATCTTTGGTTCCAGAGCTTATTGTTTTACAAATTAACCAACTGTGATGTTCCTTTTGTCTGTGGCAGTTTTTCTTTGGCCCATGGATCTACACAAAGCTATGTTACACCACTTTGCTTGATGTAAATAGACCTGGAATTGCATTGAATCCAAGGGGTGAATGCACTGGGACTGTTCCATCATTCTATCTTTGTACAGATTATCTGAGGTTTGGGCCTACGTGGTGTAATGGTAATTACTGCTGCACCCTTCTTCTTTAGGCACAAACATCCGTTCATGTATAAAATCTGATCTGCTGCACAGTTGGCATCACTCTGTGTCACAATATCACCTTCAAAAAACTTTAGTAAGTATGGGACTCATGTATCAAAAAAGCATTTTGCGATTACCAAATAGCGATTTTTACCGAATTTCTATTTGTCAATTGCAAAATGCTATATATGCAAGGAATCGCCAAAGATTTTGTGATTCTTTATATTACCAAACAGCGTTTTAGTAAATAGGTAATTGCTACTAGGTAATACTAATCCATTTGCTCCTATGGGCCTAATCGGTAATCACAAATTAGGTAATGCAAAGCAAGGGAGTCTGGGGTCCTAAGATCCCTCTGAAGCACCCCCAAAAATAAAATATGTACATGTAAAGCACAAACATGCCCTAGGAGCATGTGTGTAGGGCTCTACATGGCACTTTGAAAATTTTATTTTTGTGCATTTTTCTAAATTTACATAGTTACCTTTGACTTGGAGTTGATGGTAATAGCATTTTCCTAAATGCACAGTTTGCATTTAGAAAATGCCTAATACATGTGCTAAGGAAATCGCAAATTGTGATTCATATTTGTAGTCGCAATTTTAGATAATTGCTATTTTTGCAATTACCTAAAATTGCAAACACAAAGCCTTTCATACATCTTGGAAAGCTATTTTGCATTCACAAATGACCGAAATTACCGATTTGCACAGTTTGCGGATGTAAAATTGCTAAGCTACATGTGGCCCTACTAACATCTCGTAAAATGTAAAGCCTTTTCAATTCACTGCAGCATTCTGTGAAGAAAACTGAATTCCACAAGGGGGGACCCAGGGAGAGCCAGGCGCGAGCCGGTCTCTTCCTGGGTAGGTTCGCGCGAGGATCAGGAACCAGGTGGGGTTGATTAGCGGAAGGGATATAAGGGGAGTCAGGCTGGCGGTTAGGAACTGCGTGGCGGGAGGCAAGAAGGGAGGTTTGTTTTGCGCCCGTGGTTACCTTTGCCTGGGTCATGGAGGAAGCGGCGGAGGTCAGGAGGGCTGTCCAAATCCTTTGTGCGGCAGGGCGTGAGGACTTGCTAATGCCGGGCGTCCCGGCGGAAGCGTGGGTCGGCATGGCCCGCCCCCCTCGCAAGGCTGCGGAGGGCGTCGCCAGGGCTGTGGAGGCGTGTCTGTCGCCGGGCCCGGAGGACGAAGAAGACGGCGAGGCGGCCATGCCGGCAGACGGGCCTGGGCTTGTTTTGCCCGCCGTGGAGGCTGAACCCCCGCCGTGTGACCCGGGCGCCCTCCAGCAGGTATGTGAATTCCCGTTTTTCGCTGCTGGTGCACGAGGGGCGCCCGGGGGGCGGCGGGGGCGTTCTATGGGCCGGCTGACCCCGCGCACAGGCGGTTTGTCATCTGGGACGTCGGGGAAGCCGCAGGCGGGCCCCAAGCCCAAGCGAGGGCGCAGCATGGAGCAGCATGGGCGCTCGCACGCCTCTCCCACTGCTGCGGTGCCCCTTGCCTCTCTGCCCTCGGCGCCGCCTTTGTCGGATGGGGTCTCCCCATTCTTGTGGCTCAATGGGCAGTGTTATCTGCTCTCCCCTGCTATGCCGGGGCCTGTCCCTGCCCCCCTCCCTAATGTTGGCCCTCCTCCCACGGTTGATGCTGATGCCAGGCACCCCCGTGCCGCGCTGCCGCCGCACCCCCCCCCTGAGGTCCTGCCCCCGGCCCCTGCTGTGGTCTCGGTGGGTGCTGCACATAACATGCTGCTACCCCCGGCCCCCAAGGCTGCTGTCACTGGTGCTCCTGGCTCCCGGCCCTCCCCCCCCCACAAGTCCTTGACCCCGGGTGGCAGGGGTTTGCTGCGCAAGGGGGCGCCCCCGGCTACTGGTCAGACACTGTTCCCGGTCCCCAGGGGTCGTCCAGGTGGGCTTCTGGGTGGCCCTGAAGCTGGGTCGGTGGGTGTACATGGTCTGGCGTCGGGGGGTGAGTGCGGTTCCACGGTGGGGGGCGATGTTTTTGGGGCCGTTTCCTTGTCTGGCTCGAGCGGCCGCAGTTTTCAGTCTGCGCCTTCGGCTGGGCGGCTGTTGGCTGTTTCTACGGGCCCGGGAACTGTCCACACGGCTGTTTCCAGTGGTGGGCTTACAGGGGGGCTGTCTGGAGCGGACGGCCCTTCTACAGCTTTCAGTGCACATAGCTTTCACAACATCGACTGGCAGTTTTATGATGGGGGTATCGGTGATGGGGCTATGCCCAGTGGTAGTGATCAAGTTGCATTTTCTGATGAAGCTTTCTGTGGGAGTTTTCATGATGATGAGTTGGAAGAAGGGGAATTGAGAGATAAAGATGTTGGGCTTTTGGCAGCACGGGCCCCGGGGGGCGGGTTGGGGCAACCCACTGTTTCTCGTGTTTTGCAGGAGTCTCGAGCGGACCATGCAGGTGTACGAGGGGCAGTGTGGTCTGGACCTTCTCAGAGGGATCGTGGGGCTGTCGCACAGCAGTCGGAGCAGTTACCGAGAGGTAAGGATGGGTGGTGGTCTGTGTGGCAACCTAGGGAGAGTCTCCCTGTTAAGAGTACAAGATCTGTTGGTACGGGTGATGGGGTTGTGGTTGAGCGAGTCGCTCTGGCACCAAGGCTTGAGCGGCCTGTAATTTCGAATGTTTCTACGGTGCAAGTTTCAAAAGAAGTTTCTACATCAGGGGATGGCGGGGTGGCTGCCACACGGGTCACGGAGGATAGTATCCTACCGAAAAAGTTGCCTTATTCTGGGGTGGGGATGCCATTGGGGTCCCATTTGTCCGAAAAAACAAAGAATCTGATATGGTCTGGGGCATTTGTGGATATTTTTCGACTTCTCCATAGGGATGTCCAGGCAAAAGAAGGGTCGAAGGAGGAGGAATTAGAATTGGCTCGGAGGCCTCGGGTTCCGAAGTCCATAGAGAACTGGACTTCGGCCTTTCTAATTTATGCCAGCGTTTATTGTCAACGTCATCCTGAGAAAGCAATCGACATGTTTAAATATGCAGATGTCATCCGCAAGGCTCACAGTTATTTTGGCGGCTTTGCTTGGTTGTCCTACGATGACGAATTCAGGGCGCGCATGAGCGCTTTCCCTGAGCGTTCGTGGGGTGAGGTTGATTCCGAGTTATGGTTGCAATGGATGGCATCGGCAAACCCTCCTGCTACGACCCATACAGCTAGCGGGCAGCCAGTGTATTATCGCCCCTTTTCAGCTCGCCCCGCTCAGTTTGGGGCGGGGATTTGGGGCAGAGGTCAATCAGCCGCCTCTGGCACATGCTGGCATTTTAACAGGGGATCCTGTAACAGACCTGCTTGCAGGTACAAACATGAGTGTTCGCAGTGTGGAGGGAAGCATGCCCTCACCCAGTGTTTTCCCGGACAGCGATGGGGTGATCAGGGAAGAGGTTCAGGGGGTAGGGGGCAGCAACAACTGTCTGTTTACAAGGGCTCCTACTCCTATTAGGCAGGAGGTTCTCGATCTCTGGCTGGTGGATTATCCAGATTTTGAGGCCGCTAAGATTTTGTCTTGGGGTTTCAAAATTGGGTTTCGGATTGGGTATCAGGGACCCAGGGTGGGCAGGTGGTCGGACAATTTGAAGTCTGCGAAGGAGAGTCCCCATGTGGTGCGGAAGAAACTGGATGCCGAGCTTGCGGCTGGTAGGATTGCTGGTCCTTTTGTGAATTGTCCCCTGCCTGACTTGATTGTCTCACCTCTGGGCGTGGTGCCCAAGAAGGCGAAAGGGGAGTTTCGTCTTATCCATCACCTGTCCTGGCCCGAGGGTTCATCAATTAATGACTTTATTGATCCAGCTGACTCAACTGTCAACTATGCTTCGGTGGACGATGCCTTACGGCTCGTGCGCACGGCTGGTGTTGGGGCTTTGCTGGCGAAGAGCGACATTCAGTCGGCTTTCCGGCTCTTGCCCATTCATCCTTGGGATTTCAGTCTGTTGGGCATGCATTTTGATGGTAGTTTCTACGTGGATCGGGTGTTGCCCATGGGCTGTTCAGTGTCATGCTCCCTTTTTGAAACTTTCAGTTCCTTCCTGCAGTGGCGATTCACTTTTGTTAGTGGCCACGTGTTGGTCTGTCATTACCTTGATGATTTTCTTTTCATTGGGGAAGGTCGCTCTGGGCAGTGTCAGTCGGCTTTGAACATCTTTCAGGCTCTAGCGGAGGAATTGGGTGTCCCCTTGGCGCCGGACAAGACAGAGGGTCCCTGTACGTCCCTGACTTTCTTGGGGATTGAAATTGATACTCTTGTCTATGGTGGCGAGACTGCCTGTGGCTAAAGTGAAGGAAATGTCTGCTTTCATACATCTGGTGTTGGGGGAGCGGAAAGTGGTTTTGAAAACTGTTCAGAAGTTGTTGGGTTACCTCAATTTTGCTTGCCGGGTTGTCCGGGCGGGCAGGACGTTCTGCAGACGTCTGGGTCTGTCCATGTCCGGAGCAAGCCTTCCCCATCATAGGGTGCGCATTACCACCGCTGTGCGTGCCGATTTGACTGTCTGGCTTCATTTTCTACAGGAGTTTAATGGCGTGTCCTTGTTTTTTGCGGACGAGGACATGGTGTGGCAAGTACAGTTGTTCACTGATGCGTCAGGGGCTCATGGATTCGGAATATTTTGGGAGGGTCGATGGTGCGCGGCCGGCTGGCCGGCGCACTGGAAGGATCAGGGTCGCAGCATTGCGTTCCTGGAGCTCTTCCCGCTGCTGGTTGCTTTGCACCTATGGGGGGATGAGTTTCAGAATCGCTCAGTCTTGTTTCACGTGGACAATTTGGCAGTAGTACACCTTGTCAATCACCAAAAGGCTCGCGATTTGCGGGTTTTGCGGCTCCTGCGCGCATTCATGCTGCGGTGTCTGCAATTAAATATTGTCTTTAAAGCACGGCATGTTCCTGGTACTTCTAATTGCATCGCTGACTCTTTGTCTCGCTTTCAGTGGTCCGAGTTCCGCAAGTTAGCTCCTGGGGCGGACCTGGAACCAACAGCGATCCCACAGTACGTATGGGACCTGGGGGATTGAGGGTTCACCACTTGGTAGAGCATTCAGTGGCTGACTCCACCAGGCGGGGTTATGTGAAAGCCTGGAATGAGTTTCTGCAGTTTGGTAAGTTTTCGATGGGGCCGTTCAGGGCTGATTGGTCCGATGAACAATGCATCTTGCAGTTTGTTTTACATTTGGCGGACAAAGGCCTATCGCCCACTACCATTTCTGGCAAATTGGCTGGGGTTTCTTTTTATGGGCAGCTTTGGTGGGGGAGGGATCCGGTTGGGGGGGTGTTGGTTCGTAAATTGTTGAAAGGTTTGGCCAGGCTCCGGGCTGGTGGTCAGCAGCTACGGCAGCCAGTGACGTTTGAGTTGCTCCAGTTGATGTTGCCGGAATTGGAGGTGTGTTGTCATGATGCTTTTGAGTGTGCCAAATTTCGTTTGTGCTTTGTTTGGTTGTTCTTTGGGGCATTTCGGGCATCAGAGTTGCTGGGGTTGCGGGGCAGGGTAGGTATGACCAGCAGTGAGGTGGTGTTGGAAAGTGACAGAGTGCGACTTTGGCTGCGGGCATCCAAAACCGACCAGATGGGGAGGGGTAAGTGGGTGTTCCTTGGTAGGAGTGGTGTCCCTGCATGTTGCCCGGTTGGGGAATGGGAAGTGTTTGTGTCCTCTCCGCATTTTCTCCAGGGGTCCATATTTTGTCATGCGGATGGTAGTCCTATCCTTGCATCCCAATTGTTGGCTGTATTACGCAAGGTTTTGTTGCGCTTGGGGAAGGACCCTGTTCAGTTTGGTACCCATTCCTTCAGAATTGGTGCGGCGACGGAGGCCGCTCGGTTGGGGTGGGACTGGTCCCAGATCCGACGCATTGGTCGTTGGCGTTCCAAGTGCTGTGAAAAGTATGTGAGGAAATAGTGCATTTTGGCTTGTCTAACATTTCTTTTTCTCCTAGGTCCTTGGCCGTCAGTCGCCGGATGCAAACGGAGGGTGTGGATACTGGGGCACTCTTTTGTTAAACGAGCAGCTTTAGCCGCTGCCAGTCAGCTATGTGGGAGATCACTTGGTCTGAACAGTATGACACACGAAGTCTCCTGGCATGGAACAGGGGGAATGCGCTGGGGTGGGCTTTTTCCCGCCTTGGCTGCTTTGGTTTCACAGTGTTTGGGGGGCCCCCCGGATCTCCTGGTGCTACATTTGGGTGAGAATGACTTGGTTTCTCTCTCTGGGTTGACTTTGTTGAAACTAATGAAGCAGGACCTGGAAATCATCAGAACCACATGGGTGAGCACCATGATCATATGGACTGAGTTTGTGCCTCGTTTGCAATGGCGTGGGGCGAGGAACCATTCCGCCCTGGAAAAGGCTAGAAGGAAGGTGAACAGGAGCCCTTGTGAGGAGACCTTCGTGAGACGCCATTGACTACCTTGAACTACTGCCCTGAACTGCGCTGCAACTTGCCGCCCCCGCTTTGCGGGTGCCGCTGCGAGGACTGGTTTGCCGCCTGGAGTTACTGCCCTGGGTTTTGGTGAGCGTGGAGGCGGAGAGGCTTGACTACCAGCACAGGTGTGTAGCGCTGCAGGGACTCGCTCTCCCAGGAGTCCCTGCCTGACCTTTGCCAGCTGGTCTGCGCGCACCCTGTTAGCCCCGCCCACCGGCCGGCATACAGCATAAAATCTGCTTCTACCCTGTTGCAAGTGGGAGCCCTTGTGAGGAGACCTTCGTGAGACGCCATTGACTACCTTGAACTACTGCCCTGAACTGCGCTGCAACTTGCCGCCCCCGCTTCGCGGGTGCCGCTGCGAGGACTGGTTTGCCGCCTGGAGTTACTGCCCTGGGTTTTGGTGAGCGTGGAGGCGGAGAGGCTTGACTACCAGCACAGGTGTGTAGCGCTGCAGGGACTCGCTCTCCCAGGAGTCCCTGCCTGACCTTTGCCAGCTGGTCTGCGCGCACCCTGTTAGCCCCGCCCACCGGCCGGCATACAGCATAAAATCTGCTTCTACCCTGTTGCAAGTGGGAGCCCTTGTGAGGAGACCTTCGTGAGACGCCATTGACTACCTTGAACTACTGCCCTGAACTGCGCTGCAACTTGCCGCCCCCGCTTCGCGGGTGCCGCTGCGAGGACTGGTTTGCCGCCTGGAGTTACTGCCCTGGGTTTTGGTGAGCGTGGAGGCGGAGAGGCTTGACTACCAGCACAGGTGTGTAGCGCTGCAGGGACTCGCTCTCCCAGGAGTCCCTGCCTGACCTTTGCCAGCTGGTCTGCGCGCACCCTGTTAGCCCCGCCCACAGGCCGCCTTAAGACGTCAATATAAGTGCGACAGATACTCGCTGCGCGAGAGCGCACGGGAGCGCCGGGCGAAGCCCGGGCAAAGGGCGGGCCGTCTGAGGCCGTCCGAGGTTGGCCAAGGTTGGGTTGGGCCTGGTCTCTTAGCTCGCTGCCCTGGAGCTGCCGTTGCTGAGCTGTGAAATTGTCGACCAATTTGTTGCGTAAGTTACATTGACTTTGGTTGCTCATATAGTTCATTATGCCCCCTAAAAAGTTAACCACGTCTACTAACACTATGGAAAATTATTTGGTGCAGGTAGTGGAAAAAATCAACCTTGATAGAAGAGCCTCTTTGGGAATCGACTCATCTGCTCAATCTCCATTTATTGATATCGAGGCTGATGACCCTTTTGGCCTTTTTATAAATAACAGCACTAATAGTGCCACTCCTGATTTGTTCCCAGATACTATTACTATACAGCCAAGTGGTACTGTTGCTGGTGATGAAGATCTGAGTGTTAACGAGGTACTGGCTGATATTACCATTAGTCGGGATCAATCTATTTCTCCTCCAGCACCGGTTCTGGGTAAACGGGAATGCCTTAGGTCAGCCAAGAACAGAGTAGCAAACCCCCCAAGGAAACACTCTGAGGAAGAGGAGCATGATCTGACTAGTGAAGCGTATATTACACTTTCGAACGCCCAATTCAATAAATTGTTAACTTTAATGGACTCAAAAATCAAAGGTGCGATGAAGCCCCTGGTTAGCAAAATAGACAAGCTAACTTCTGAGGTCAACCGTTTGGAAGGTCTACTACAAAAATCAATAGACGAGACTGGGAAACTTCCGGAAAGTGTCTCTGCAAAGATAGAGGAATCTGTCAACAAATCAGTAATTGCAGCCGTTGGTGGTCTCATCCCAGTCACTGTCCCGGTATCGAATACCCTAACGGCAAGGAATAGCACTCTCCCAGGTGATTCTCATACTGCCTCGATCCCTGCTCCTGCTGTTGAAGACCCGTTTATTGAGACCGGGACTTTTGAACTTGTGGTTGAAGCTTCCCCACTGGTACTTGTCCTTGCCAATGTTCCAGCTCTGGCTCAAGGTGAGAGGGAAACAGCATCTTCTCTACGAAACAAATCTTTATCATGGTTAACCACTAACATGGTAATTACTCCTTGGGGAAAGCAGCAACTTTCTGAAGAGCTTGTCAAAGCACGAAGGGTTCAGTGGATCGGGGATAGGGTAAAAAAGTTTAAAGGGGAGTGTGTTGTTCTCCACTTCTCTGACCCTGGGGTCTTGCCCAACATCCTACCAAATATTTTACCACCTCAAAGGCGAACGACTTCAATTGTTCCTTTGACTTTGGACTTCTTCTACCCAAGAAAGGGAAGCGGACCAAATTCAAGCATTTTAAGAACTAAATGGAACATTGTGACTAAGAGGGGGAGGAAGGATGTTGCCTCAGTTGACTGGGGTCTGGGGCTAGAAAATCGATTCTCTTCATTATCCAATTTAAGTGATTGTGATTGACAACCACCTATTTGTAATGCTGTGTCTGCATCTGCTTATGCCATAAGTCTATCAGGTTTAGCTTGTTACCCCATAACAACTAGCCCGTCGGGGCTTTTGATTGCTGATTTACCTGGGGCACCGAATGTTACGATTGTAGACCAGGGCACAGGGGGTAAGGTGCTAAACATGCATTCTACAACCAATGGTATTCCTACGACACCAATTTCAGGGAATATCCTATCATGGAATGTAGCTGGTATATCTTCTAAAATGGAAAGCGCAGACTGGTTAGAATTTATAAATAGGTACGACCTCTGTATTTTCCAAGAGACTTGGGCGTGTGAGCCTACCTTTGCTTTGGGGTATCTAAACTTTCATGTCCCTGCCATCAAGGGTCCCAAAGGACGGCCTATGGGGGGCCTTACCATATGGATCAGGCAGTCTTTAAAGATTGCTGTAAAAAGTGTGGAACTTGACCAAAAAGATATTCAGCTGATACGATTGACCAGTGACCTACCCCTCTCCATGGATGTATATAATATCTATGCCAGAGGTGGTAGGAAAGGTAGATCCGAGGTTCTTACGAGCCTTTCTACTATTCTTGAGATCGAATCTGCAGGAAAAAACATCTTAATTGCAGGTGATTTGAATCGGACATTTGAACCTCTAATCACTGGTGATTCTCCTCTGGGATCAGAGGAAGACAAACTTTGGGACATTCCCACACTTGAGTCCCCCCCGATAACCAGATGGACAGCTGACATCTTAGGTCTAAATGCCATGTGCTTGGAGCATGGGTTACGCGCCCTGAACGGCCGAACCCAATCAGATCGTGTACCCGCCATGACATTTAATAATGGGCGAAGCAAAAGTCGTATTGACTACGTTATTTGTAGTACATCGCTATGGCCATCCCTTATTGACATGGTAGTTACTGCCAGAATAGAAAGTGACCATGACCCGTTATGCGTTTCGCATAACTGGTGGACATCTAATGTAAACCCCTCAACTAATTGTCATTTATTCGTGCCGCCAACGATTACGCAATCCAATAATATGCGTAGGCTAAGATGGTCTGGTGTTAAGACGGACCAGCAGGCCCTGGAAAAGATAGGTGCAGCTGCAGACAAGGCCATTCTGGCAATGGAAAATATCACTGATCTAGCAAATGGACAAGATGAGGTTAAAAAAGTTCATACGTCTCTTTTTGACGAAGTTAAAAAAATCTTTTTAAAACCCGCACGAAACATCAAGGCTTGTCCATTTAAAACAGCAAAGTGGTATAACCAAGATTGCAGGAAAGCAAGATCGAAACTAGGAGCTGCAATTAAAAATAACAATCTGACTGAGACTCGGTCTGCTAGAAAGCACTATAAAAACTGTATCGCCAGGGCAAAAAAAGAATGGGACGAAGATCATTGGCAGAAATTGAGATGTGCTAGCGAAAGTAAAAATTCTAGACAATTCTGGCACATTGTCAAATGGGGTCATGATAGACCTCCAGAGCCTCCTAATAATAATGTCCCTCACGATGCCTGGGTTACGTTTTTCAAAGAGCAGTACTCTTCTAGGGGTCAGCCTGCGAGCAATAATAACCCTACTTATCTGTTCGCAGACGAAGATGTTTTTATGTTAGGCGAAATCCTGTCTGCTTTGAAATCCGTCCATAGGGGCAGAGCCCCAGGTAATGATGGTGTTCCGGCGGATGTCTTTTTAGATGACACCGACAGGTGGAGTAAGTACATCTGCCTTTTATTAAACCATTTAGCCAGAGGTGCTGAAATTCCGGTCTCTTGGAGGGGTGCCATCATTATACCAGTTTACAAAAAGGGGGATCGTGCGCAACCCTGTAACTATCGCCCAATCAGCCTAATAGACACGGTCCAAAAGGTGGTAGGACGTGTTATCATCAACAATTTGCTTGACTGGGCTGAGGAGCAGAACATTTTATCCCCTTTTCAGGCGGGCTTTCGCAAAGCAACAAGCACTGTAGACCAGGTCTTTCGCTTTCAACTTATACAATGGCGGACAGTGGTACTGGGTGGATGCAGCCTGTACGCAGCCTTTGTTGACTTGCGGGCTGCATTCGACCTGGTGCCGAGGGCAAAATTGTGGGAGGTGCTGGCCGCCCTAGGGGTCCCGATGATTATCCTAACTTTGATTATGAGACTCCATGAGGGCACTTATGCAAAGATTCAATGGGGTGGCTATGGTAATGACACCATTGACTTCCCTGTCGAGCGGGGGGTTCGGCAGGGCTGTTCAATGGCTCCAACACTGTTTACTCTTTTTATAAATGGAATTGTTCCCCTTATGCAAACTGAGCCTGTAGATGCTCCCTCTCTTGCTGGTGCAAAAGTTCCAATTTTAATGTTCGCAGATGACACCCTAATTTTATCAAAATCCCCAAGTGGTCTGCAAAAGGCATTGATAATCTTTGACAAATTTTGTTGTGATCATGGTTTGGAGGTAAATGCAGCGAAAACAAAACTCATGGTTTTTAATCCCAGTAGGAAATTCAAACCCAAAATTAGCATGAGCGGGCGCTGCCTTGAAGTTGTGAACTCCTTTACTTATTTGGGGATACATATCTCAAATAATAACAGATGGAACCACCACCTAGATTTAGCTATATTAAGGCATAAACAGCTTGCTGGTACCATCATTAAGGAGCACGCGAAATCCTTAACTAAGCCAATTAATCCGCCACTGATCATATATGAGGCTAAAGCAATAGGGTCTGCACTATACGGGGCAGAACTGTGGGGGCAAGAGAACCTCCAGGAGTTACAGAGGTCAGAGAATAGTTTCCTCCGTAAACTAACTGGTACCCCACAGAGTACCCCCCTCTTGCCACTCAGATATGATCTTGGTAGAAAGGAAATTTCGGCAATGTGTAAACTTCGACCGATATTATATTGGTCCCAGTGTATCAAGGGAACTAATTAAATCATTGAAACGTAATCATTCAAAAGACAAATGTATTCAGATCCACACGGTTTAATTCACAGTGGGATGGAGTATCATATACACATAATAGAATGCAATAAACTGTATTTAACGTCATACAGTGCCCCAAAGTAGGAAAAGGAACGTGATGGTGAGGATAACGTGAAGTGAAGGGATTAGGTGACAGTAAAATCAGTTGTTTAGGCATATATACGTGACACCAGTGTGGTGGCAACAACTTGTATATCACAAAATAACTCGTTTGAAAAACAGCATACTACACCAGGTACAACATATATACAATAATGGTGTGTAGTTGCCACAATAAAACCAAACAGTCGACGTTTCGACCCTCTTGAAGTTGCAGGATCGCTTTAACCTTGCTGTAGGGTCTTCATCAGGACCAGGGGGTGGGGGCAAAGGACCGCAAGTCTGTTGGTTGTGTGGCTCTCGGATGGCGAATATCGTAAGTTAAAAACAGGTGGATGTGAGCCGCATCATATGGCGGCCGTTCATCCGATGGCGCTGGACCGGATTGCACAGTCGGCAGTCGCAGGCTTAATGCTCTGCAGGGTGGGTCGATTAAAGCGGCAACAAAATTGCACAGTGATCGTAAGTATTCAAGGTCGGCGGCTTCTAAGCGAGATGAGTTCGGTGAAGGGCTCTGTGTTAATCCATGAGCGCGCTCATGGATTAACACAGAGCCCTTCACCGAACTCATCTCGCTTAGAAGCCGCCGACCTTGAATACTTACGATCACTGTGCAATTTTGTTGCCGCTTTAATCGACCCACCCTGCAGAGCATTAAGCCTGCGACTGCCGACTGTGCAATCCGGTCCAGCGCCATCGGATGAACGGCCGCCATATGATGCGGCTCACATCCACCTGTTTTTAACTTACGATATTCGCCATCCGAGAGCCACACAACCAACAGACTTGCGGTCCTTTGCCCCCACCCCCTGGTCCTGATGAAGACCCTACAGCAAGGTTAAAGCGATCCTGCAACTTCAAGAGGGTCGAAACGTCGACTGTTTGGTTTTATTGTGGCAACTACACACCATTATTGTATATATGTTGTACCTGGTGTAGTATGCTGTTTTTCAAACGAGTTATTTTGTGATATACAAGTTGTTGCCACCACACTGGTGTCACGTATATATGCCTAAACAACTGATTTTACTGTCACCTAATCCCTTCACTTCACGTTATCCTCACCATCACGTTCCTTTTCCTACTTTGGGGCACTGTATGACGTTAAATACAGTTTATTGCATTCTATTATGTGTATATGATACTCCATCCCACTGTGAATTAAACCGTGTGGATCTGAATACATTTGTCTTTTGAATGATTACGTTTCAATGATTTAATTAGTTCCCTTGATACACTGGGACCCTTTCCTTCTAGTACATATCTAACCCAGGTCCCAGTGACTCTATATGGGTATACCCCCTTGTGCATACGATATTATATTGGCGCAGAATCTGGACCACCCCTGAGTTGTCTCAATATGCAGAAGGATTTGCTGATGTAATCAAGGCAGATCGATTTCATGAAATTAAATGGTTTAGATCTCTGAGAACTGCATTAAGTGAACTAGGGTTGAGTGAATTGTGGTCGGATCCAACCGGGTCACCCTTTCCATCAAAGTTGTTTATAAAAAACCTTTACTGGGAACATGTTGCAAACAAGAGCCTTCTTAGCAATAGTAATGGGTCTATGACGACTGCCTTCCTCGAAGCTAAACTGTTTCCAATGTTTGAGATATACTGGGATATTATATCTAAATCCCTGGATAGGAAACTGTTTTTCCAACTGAGGGCTGGCTCTCTACCTCTTGGTAACTTAACATCTAAATGGAGAAACAGAGGTCCAGCAACTTGTTTAGCTTGTGGGGAAGGGAAAGAGACTCTGGGGCATTTTTTGTTTGTTTGTCAAGCATATTCTGTTCCGAGACGTGTCTGGTTGGCCCCCATGTGCAGAAATTTGGGTACTAAAAGCTCCATGGTAGCCTTACGCATTATTAAAACTACCTCCTTAAACTGGATTATCATAGCAACTGCAAAGTATTTGGGGTGGGCGTGGGTAATTAGGCAGAGATTGCTAGTAGGGTGACTACTCTCTGCCTAGTTGTTCAGAGACTGCTAGTTTATCTATTCTCTGTTCCCATGCCTGGAGTCTATCTGACGAAAACTTATTTAAATTAATTTTTAATCATGTATGTTTTTATAATATGAACTTTGCACCTTGATGGTTATAACTTGATGAAATCTGTTTTTAAAAACAAGGAAAAATCTCCTTTTTAACGTGTCTGTGCTTAAAGTCATGCTGACTCTGTAATTTAATTGTATTTTATTATGTGTTTGTTTGTCTGCTTTTATGAGTAATTACTCGAATAAAGCACTTTTGAATTGAATTGAATTGACAATGCGACCTTTTTGTCAACACTGGGGTATCTACAGTTTGGATCATTATCATTTAAAAGTCTCTGAACATCATTTATTTTGTGAGGACGGTGTGCATCTCTCAGCTTTGGGTCTTTCTTTTTACCTTCTTGAACTCAGGGATTTGATTAGTAAGGTTCTTCAGGTACAGTTGTGGTGTGCTCCTTCCTTTCTTTTAGGTGGGGCAGGAAAACGCTAAAGGTTTTCCTGGGTGGCGGGTTTTTGGTAGTGGGGGTGGGCAGCCTGGAGCGGGTTGGCCATCCTGAAGGGTAGCGTTGGGTAGGCTAGGGGTAGTAGGCAGGAGTTTGTTCGGGGTTTTGGGATTTAGGTTTAGTAGGCTCACTGTAGAGTTGAATTATGTAAATAAATAAATAATGAATGTGTTCATGAATTTTATGATGCACCTGTCCTAAAATAAAGTGGCCTTTCTTGCTCCTAAATGTAGGTGTGGACAATGATTTCTTGCGCGAGGGGGGACCCAGGGAGAGCCAGGCGCGAGCCGGTCTCTTCCTGGGTAGGTTCGCGCGAGGATCAGGAACCAGGTGGGGTTGATTAGCGGAAGGGATATAAGGGGAGTCAGGCTGGCGGTTAGGAACTGCGTGGCGGGAGGCAAGAAGGGAGGTTTGTTTTGCCCCACCCACCCTCCCTCTTTTTTATTTATTTATGTTTTTTTTTTTTTTTCCTTTTATTTTGCGGTGCTCTAGGCGCTGTTTCGTTTCTTTAGGCTTGCCACTGTTAGGATGGGTGCCTTTGTTCTTTTGGAGGCGGGTTTTTGGTAGTGGGGGTGGGCAGCCTGGAGCGGGTTGGCCATCCTGAAGGGTAGCGTTGGGTAGGCTAGGGGTAGTAGGCAGGAGTTTGTTCGGGGTTTTGGGATTTAGGTTTAGTAGGCTCACTGTAGAGTTGAATTATGTAAATAAATAAATAATGAATGTGTTCATGAATTTTATGATGCACCTGTCCTAAAATAAAGTGGCCTTTCTTGCTCCTAAAAGTAGGTGTGGACAATGATTTCTTGCGCGAATATCCACTGGGTGGCGGACTTCACCATTCAAATAACCGATGTTTGAGACTTAACGTTCCAGATCAGTGACATGAGCAAAGTCTCTGGGGTGAAGTCACGTGTACTTTGGGCTGATAGATTCTAGATAGGGTAGAGGGGACATCCGCCTATTTTTTAACATTATCCTGTCCTTTTTTGGCTGTGAATCCACAAAACATAAATCAATTATAATCAATTTGAATGTCAAGAAGATTAAATTGGACCGGCATTGTTAGTCTGAGGAGTCACCAGGAGGTTGCTTTTAAATGTAACTTTTAATATTAGATCTGATTAAATAAACAAAATAAACATGCCTGAAACGCGGCTGCTCTTATAAACCCTGCACTGTGATTCTTTCCTAAAACGAGCTGGAGTGATGGAGCATCTGAAAGACGCAGGAAGATGAGACGAGGGTTTGAAGGGGCGCAGGGGAGGGGGTCTTGCATTATCCAATGAGCAGCGAGCCTGTTTGCATAGAGGAGCTGACGCCCCCCCCCCCTCTCCACCCCCCTCTCCACCCCCACTGCAAGGGTTTAAGAACGACTTCGGGGCCCCCACCCAGAGACCTGTCTGCACCTCAGCCAAGAGCCCTGCTGACGCTGCACCATGTCCTGGGCCTTCCTCCTCCTCGCGCTCAGCGCCCTCTGCCTGTAAGCCGCACTGTGTGTTTTTTCTAATCATTCCAGAATTTACTTTACATGAAAGATGTCTGTCTCTCTTCCTGTACATACGTGAAAAGCCCAGAAACGCATTTCTTTCATTCTATGGGCCTTATTTATGAAGGCCTTGCGCCGCCGGTGCGCCACTTTTAAAATGGGAAAAAGTGACGCACCGGCGGCGCAAGGCCTTCATAAATAAGGCCCTATATATATTTTCTTGCAGGTTCCTGGTCTCAGCCTTCGCTGACCCAGCCGTCCTCGCTGTCGGTGACCCCCGGACAGACGGCCAGACTGCCCTGTGTGATGAGCAGCGGATTCAGCATCGGCAGCTACAACACCTACTGGTACCAACAGAGGCGCGGGAGCCCCCCCAGATTCCTGTACTAGTATTATTCTGACACTGACAAGCGCCAGGGCTCCGGGGTCCCGCTCGGTTCTCGGCCTCCAAGGACACCTCCAGCGATGAACCGTCACAGTGAGACCGAGCGATGGGGAAGTGAGACAAGGACCTCGGCCACAAACACAACTCACGGTCCTTGTGTGACGTCATCTTTTCACTGGGTGCTGTGTGAAGGAGCCGATATCCCTTGGCAGACGGCGGCACCGTGGGAGTTGGCAGGTCTGGGTTAAACAAGCATTGACTAAGTCAATAGGTTCGCCCTGGCATAGACAGACAGCATCCTGGCATACATGCGGATACAGGCAGCACACATTCATAATAACCGAAGCAGCTACAGAGACTCGTGTTCACGGTTTCGAACAAACAAACATGCACTAGTGCACACAAACAATAATTCAATGCACTGTGCACACAGGCAAGCACCAACTATGCACAGATACCAGCACCCAGGGGGCACAGAGTGTTGCCGGGAGAAAAGAGTGATGGGAACCAGGGGAGCACTGAGCACTGCTGAACCTGAGGGAGCACATGATGATGCTTCCAGGGGAAGCACTGAGTGATGTGCCTCGTGCATGCACGGGGGGGGGAGGGGCTCAGGTGCTGAGGGAGCACAAGTGCTGTGCATCAGTGAGCAGCACATTATACACAGTAAAAGTGGACAAGGACTGTGTGCATAATGCGAGCACAGGAGAGAGTGTGTGTGACACGGCGGTGTACAAAAGGGACAGGTGGTAAAAGGGATCATGTCGCCGAGCCACTGTTCATGTGTGACTCCCCCAGCCCTAGATGTCTGGATAATAGAATTTTCAAAGCTGTGATTTGCACACTTACATATATAATGATTATAGCAAAATACAAACCCCAAAACACACATTTCTGTTGGTTAAAAGGCTCAGACTGGCTTCCTGTGTCACACTTCGACATGTGCCTGAAGGCAGCCGTACACATGGATGTATGAATGAACAATAAACACTAAACATGCATTTCATCTTTATTGTGTAAAAAATCTGACATGTCCCTGTTTAATTGTTTTAACATATTTTCTAGGTTTGCTTTTTCAATATATGGCCTGGCAGATGTAAGTAAGGTACAGATATCATGGGGTAACTATATACTGTGAAACATTTCCCGAGGCTCATGAGGACAAAAGTACATTTGTGTGGTGTAATTATTGATTATTCGGGTATGGAGAATTTTTAGGTATGCAATTGTGAAAAGGTGTTGAAATGCCAAGAGCAGACACACATCCCAGCTAGTATCAGCCTTTACCTTACCTTGCAGCAAATGAGTTTCTATCAGCAGTGTCGTGTCCCACGACAATGATACACGGACACAGGCTTATGTATAATCAGCTCTTTATTAATACGTCTATCTCTTTCCCCGTCCCTACTCTAACTGCCCTGGTTCCTGTCTCTGGCTCCTCCCGTTCCTGCTCCTCCCTCTTAACTCCACCCCAACCACTAGACCACATCATACAATCCGACATCTCCCCCCTTCTTAACAAAATGAACTTAATTTCCACAGTGTTCGCACTTCTTCAATCCACCACACGGGTTGGCGGACGGCTTGTTCTTCAAGCATCAGTAGTGTCGAATCCGTGGTGGTCCTGACATTGACCAATCTTTTCGGTGCCTTAACCAAGACATCCTTGACTACGGGAGTGCACTTTTGAGAATGCAACCCATTATGTGTGGGCTGTTTACTATCCGGTTCCGCAGTTATCATGGTTCTTTTATGCTGTGTGACTGCTGCTGGCTCAGCTCGGCAGTGGCAGTCTGCTTTCCTTGGTGACTCTTGTTCTGTTGACGGTTGATCTCCTTCGGGAGTGGACAATGTTCCGGTCTTCTTCCGAGCTCCCACCTGCACGGTTATTTCTCTTTGTCTTGTCGGGTTGGGAGCAGCACTGTTCTTCTGTTCACCATCGGGCATGCCAGACATTAATGTACTATCTGAAAGGGTGTCCTGTCTTGATTCCTGGACTCGTTTGTTGCCTCTGTTTGTCTCTCTCTCTCTCGCTCATGTTTGGAACCGGCGAAACTCCTGACCATCCGGTCAGGTACCTGTTCCTCTCTCGTTCGGTGACAGTCGATCTCTGTCACCACTTTTGGTCCTCCTCCCGGGGTGACCGGATAATCCTTTTCTCCTCGGTGGATACTGTCCCATCTCTTTGTTTTCCTTCCGTCAGTTCTTTTAGTCAGCCTCGCTGACCCCATCAGGGGTGACGGCATATTACTCATGTCTTGAAATGGCGATGGCTGATGAGACATGGTGTCCTTTGGTTCTGTTGTGCGGTCGGGTGACTGATGCCATGGACGTGGTCGGGACCATGATTTTGTTGACTTGAACGATTGGACAGACATACTTTCTGACTCGGAGGAGTCGTTCGTGGATTTCTTTTGAGAACGGTCCTTTGAGGGCATCGTGACTGATAAGTTTATTGAGTCGGTGGTTTGGGATGACATGCTCCTGAAGTCGGAGCTATCTATGGAGCATTCCTTTGGGTACATCTCTTTATGTGTCTTTTGTGTTGTTGTGATGGAGAGATCGTTTGTTAACCACACATTTATTTCTCTAGTTTGATCTCGGCGCATTTGGTCTTTGCCCTTTACACGGGACATCACTTGTCCCTTCTCCGTGTTCTCATTGCCACAATTGTCTTGAGGGCACATGCCCCTCTCTTTTCGGTGTCTGAGTGGCTTACCACTCCTCATGTGGTTGGTTTCTTCTTCTCGTTCGTTAGACGTGCTGACGTCCGTGCCATTGGGGTGATATGTCTCGCTGATTGATGCGTCCTCGGACTCATCTATAGACTTTGGTGCATAGCGGGAGGATGCCCGGGGATGTTCGTGTGCCGGTTTCCAGCGTTGACGGGACTGGTCCTGTCTTCTGTAGTTTGTCTTGCTTGCCCTCCTGTTGAGCAATCTGCCATATTGTCCATGGGTGTGATCTGACCCGCTTGACACTTCATCTGCTTCATAACCATTTTCATCATCGGTTGACTGACTCCTTGAGGTTGAGTAACTCCGTGAGGTTGTATCAGTATAGTCATCCGTTGACTGACTCCTTGAGGTTGAATAACTCTGCGAGGTTGTATCAGTGTCGCTTTCGCAATCCTGATTCATCCTGGTCTGTTGTGATGGTGACTTGGGGTGTTCCATGACGCTGTGTCTCTTGTTTCGTCTTGGCTCTGATTCACCCGCCTTCTTTTCGGCTTTGTTTGTTTCCTGGGCCTTGCCCCCGGACATGAGGGATGTCTCTCTCCAGACATCCATGTGTCTTGCATTCGAGTGCATGTCTTTCGATAAGTCCTTTGCTTTCATCCGCACTCCAACCTCGGCCCCTCTGATGATTCTCTTTAGCGACCACTGTTCCTGAAGAATCTTGCGCTTTGTGTCTGTGCTTGAGCAGCCTTCGATTATCCGGAGCCGAACTGCTTCTTCATCTGTGAATGTATTGAAATAGCAGTGGGGTGCCAGACTTAGCAACCGGGTGATGAATTTCGGCAATGGTTCTCCTGGTTCCTGCCGTGCTGCATTGAAAGCGATGCGAGCATGATCCACTTCCACCGGTGCATGGAAATGGGCACGTAACTTCACTTGGAGTCTTTCATAGCTCTCTGTGTCCCTTTTGGGAAATGTTCTGATTAAGCGTCGGCCCTCATGACCGACCAGTTGAAGGAGTAGCATCAGATATTTCCTGTCTCTTCGCTCACCAATTGCCTCAAGAAAATCGTCCAGTGATTCCAGCCACCGGTTCCATTCTGGCCCCAGGTTCTGGTTGCTAGTCTGTGTCACTGGGGGTGGCACTCCAATGCAGGGGCTCGAAGTATGAGTTTCTTCTCTCACCGACATGATGGTGAACTGCGCTGGCTTGACAATATCGCAGGACCGTTCCCTTCCTCTTCTTCTTGTTTTCTTTTGCTGACCCTCCCGGTCTCTAGTCTCTGTTTGGTTATCTTCTTTGGAATCAGGTAGGTTGATCATTTATCGTTGCGTGGCGCCGGAGGTATGCTTCGGTATTTGCCTTTGCTCGTGTTTGCTTACGTGCAGGATCCGTGTTTGCTTGTGTCAGTTTCGTTCAAGAGTTGCGTGATCCTGAGCTTGTTAGCATCGAGGCTTGCAGTTGCTTGGGCTTGTTTATATACGAAACGTGTTTGTTTGTGTTTTCGTTCCAAGCTAATGCAGATTATCCAGTCACTCATCTATCTCTTGCATGCGTCTATGCTTGCTTCTTTTCCGCACGTGCGTTGGCCAGTGTTTGTTGCATTACCTTTGTAGGTGTTCGTGCTGGTTTGTGGTTTCTCGCCAACGTTTGTTTGTTCGCTTTCAAGTGATTGTTGGTATCTTTTCGCCACTGCTGATTGGTTTCTTTGCCACTGTTTGTTGGGCCTTCGCTAATGCTGGTTTTCTTCCTTGGCCATGATTTGTCCAATGTTTGTTGATCTGTGTGTGTCAATGCTTGTTTCTCTTTGCATGGATCAATGCTTGTTTCCTCTTAGTCAGTACTTGTCTTTGCGTGCACCAGTGTTTGTACGCTCTTGCATTTGCCAATGCTTGTTGTATAATTTCTTTTCTTGTCTTTACCAGTGCTTGTTGTTTTGTGTTTACCACTACTTGATTTGCACTTACCAGTGCTTGTTCCCAGGCCCTGTGGCACTTGCCAATGTTTATTTGTACTTTCAGGTCTTCTGCCTGACCTCAAAATGGCCGCCGATGATCCCTCGCAGGGGATTGGCCAATGATGCCTGACTTCAAGATGGCCGCCGGGAATCTCGTTTTCACCGAGAGTTTGGTCGTTTCTGCTCGTTCCTTCGACCGGAGCCACACATTCACTCGGGGCTGCAGTTTCCACTCACCGCTCGCCGTTTTCAGCCGCGATCCACCGCCAGAGTCACTGCTGCAGGTGAGGTTTCTTTCCTTCGTCTCTTGCCGCCGGAGTGGGCTCCCGGTCGGCTTTTGGTTGTCTCTTGTCCACTCCTCACACGTGGGGTGATCCTCGCTGCTACTGCCGCCGGGTGGGCTCCGGTGGGCACGCTCAAGCCTCCAGGCACGGGGCGAGCTCCGCTCTGTTCGCCGCCGAGGTGGGCACTCGGTGGGCGCTTCCACTTGCGCTTCTGCCGCCGAGGTGGGCACTCGGTAGGCGCTTTCAGCTCCACGCTCCAGCCCCACACGCAGGGCGAGCTTCAGGCTAGTTGCCGCCGGGGTAAGCTCCCGGTGGGCACTTCTGTTCTTGTGCTCCAGCCCCCGCACACGGGCGAGCTCCGACCTTCCTACGCGCGACGGCGCTCCCACGCTCATTTACCGCTCCACGCGGTCATGGAGGTTCAGGGTCGGCTTTTCACTCACGCTGCCGGGGACGGGGTCACAGTGTCGGGCAGCGTCACAGGATCAGCACATGTGTGCTCCATCCCACCCTCGTCGCCAGTTGTCGTGTCCCACGACAATGATACACGGACACAGGCTTATGTATAATCAGCTCTTTATTAATACGTCTATCTCTTTCCCCGTCCCTACTCTAACTGCCCTGGTTCCTGTCTCTGGCTCCTCCCGTTCCTGCTCCTCCCTCTTAACTCCACCCCAACCACTAGACCACATCATACAATCCGACAAGCAGGTCTTTTCGAGTGTATATTGCTGTCTTGTTCATGATATTTAGAATGTTTATAGCTCCTCGGACCCTTGAAAAGGCTTCAAGGTGCTCTGATTTGCAACAAGTTCCAGGGTTCCCCTTGGAAGGACATGGCCGGTTCCACCCTGGAGTAGGGTGACACAGCCCATAGGTTGTCTGCTTCAGTCAGAGATCCTGTGGGATAAATGTGGTCAGATTTAGAAAGATGAGGACAGGGCTGGTCCGCCCAGTTTTGTTGTTTTTGAAAGTTCCCTGCCGGCCTGTGTCGTGTCTTAGCTGCAATGATGACAGACAAGTGTATCTTGATTATGGAGCTTTAATAACTGCTTCTGCTCAGGTCCATGTCCCTACTCTAACTGCCCCTTTCCTGTCTATGCTCCTCCTCTTCCCCAACCCCTAGACTCCTCCCATCCCAACTACTAGACCGGGTACATCATCACATCTCCCCCTTTGTTAACAAAAAACTTTCACAGTTCCTAGTCCATTTCCTCAATCAGTCTCTTTGGTTTAAGTATGTCTCTTCGTGGTCGTAGACGCGTTCCCGCATCTGCACGCGCATCTTCATTTGGCCGGTCAAGTCTCAGGGTTGGACTCAGTTGACTCAATCCACCACCATCTCGGTGTGCTGTCTCTCCATTAAGGATCTCTTTCATGCCCGGGGTACATTTCTGAAAATGGGACACATTTTGGGTGATCCTTCTTTGCTCAGATTCAGCAGTGATCATGGTGCCCTTTTGCTGAGTGACAGTCAATGGTTCTTCCTTGAACCGACAATCCGTTTTCTTGGTCTGCTCTTGTTTGACCACTACAGAATCTCCTGTCCGGAGGGATGGGGACTTGGCACGCCGTCTGGTGTCTGCACACATTTTCATCCGGCTCTTTCCTGCTTGGTCAGCCTTTGCAGTTTCTCTATGGAGGCGTGTTGAAGACACTGGTGTCAGAGCCCCTTCCCACGTCGGGATCCTTGTCCTGATGAGTCGCCCCAGCATGAGCGTGGCAGGACATTTTCCAGTGGTGGCATGGGGGGTAGTCCGATACGCTCTTAGTACTTCGTTCAGAGCTACTTGTAAGTCTTTCTTTTCCAACGTGGCCTGTTGAAATGTCTTTTTCAGGGTGGCCATGAACCTCTCGATGGTGCCATTGGCTTGGGGCCACAATGGTGTAATTTTCCTATGTCGAAAGTTTAAATGCTTTGCAAACTCACTGAACTCATGGCCATTGAATGGAGGACCATTGTCTGTCTTGAGTTCCTTGGGGACACCCCAGGCTGCAAACACTTCGTCTAGCACGGCAATTGTGCTGGAGGCATTGGTGGAAGATACAAACTGAGCTATCGGGAATCTTGAGTACTCATCCATGATAGCCACCACATACCTGCCTGACTGGAGAGGTCCGTAAAAGTCCATGGCAAGTTCCTGCCATACCCCTTTGGGCAATGGAGTCATTTGAAGGGGAGCTGGAGGCTCTCCCGACTTCACCAGTTGGCATTGGGGACAATTCTTCAGAGTGAGCTCCACCATTTAATCTAGTTGCGGGAACCAGACTCTCTCTCTTAAAGCTCTTTTTGTGGCAACAACTCCCCGATGCCCTTCATGTGCAAGGTTGACCACTCCTTGACGGAGCTGCCGCGGGATGACAATGCGATGGTCCCTCAGCAGGAGCCCCTCTGAGGTCGCTGACAGTTCGTCACTAATATGTCGGAAAGCTTGCATTTCCTGACGTGTCTGGGGGTCACATGCTTCGTCCTCGCTGTCGTGTCTCCAGCCATGGGTGTGTAATCGGCGCACGACCTTTGGAGGATGTTGTCCTGTGCCGTAGCATCCTTGATTGCTTCTAACGGAACTGCCGGCGGTCGGGCTACACTTACCACAAAGTGTATATATTCCTCAGCCATTGACGGATGTGAGTCATGGGATGCTTGAGGGTGTCTGGACATGTAGTCCGCTGGATTCTCACCTTTCCCGGGTTTGTAAATAATGGTGAACGTGTATTCCTGCAGGCGCAGACCCCATCTTTCAATGCGGGGCGGCATCTTGGCTTTGGGATTACCGAAAATGGTGACAAGGGCTTGGTGATCCGTGATCATTGTGAAATGTTTGCCGAAGATGAATACGTGGAAGTGTTCTCACACCCACACGACCGCCAGGCTTTCCTTCTCGGGCTGAGAATAGGCCTTCTCAGTGTCGGAGAAGCTCCGACTGGCGTATGCCACAATGTGACGCCGCTCAGTGTCGCTGTCATATTGAGCTAAAATGGCACCCAAACCCACTGGACTGGCATCCACCATTATCTCCGTCTTCCTTTTGGTGTTGAAATAGGCCAGATTGTTCGCCGATTCCACTGTTAGCTTGATTTCTTGGAAAGCCCGCTCACACTGAGGGCTCCACACAAACGGTTGTCCTTGCTTCGTGAGGGCACGAAGAGGTGACTGATCGTTGCATAGTCCTTTGATGTATCTGGAGCAATAGCTGGCCATGCCCAAGAAGGATCTGACACCACTGACATCTTGCGGACTCCTGGTGGTGTTGAGCGCAGTAACCTTTTCAGAGTCAGGTTTCATTCCGGCCCCAGAAAACACGTGACCGAAAAATTTAAGAGTGGACTGATGGAATTCACACTTATCCTTGTTCAGAGTCAAATTCGCTGCCAGGAGAGCATGGAATACTCGATCCAGGGCTTTGTCATGTTCTTGTGTGTTTGATCCATATACCAAAATGTCATCACTATAGTTTAAGGAATTCGGGATATGCCTGATGGTCTGGCGTATTATCTCTTGAAATATTTCCGCTGCAGAGGAAATGCCGAAACTCAGCCTTTTGTACCTAAACAGACCCAGGTGAGTGGCAAATGTCGTAATGTACCTTGACTTTTCGTGCAGCTCCAGCTGATGATATCCCTTGTTGAGATCTAACTTCGAAAATACCCTAGCGCCGTTCAGTGCCGATATCATGTCACTCAGGTGAGGTCCTGGATGTCGCTCCCGTTCTATGGCTGTGTTGGGAACCCTCATGTCCACACATAACCTCCCTTTCTCCGGGGTACCCTTTTTGGGGATGATCACGACCGGTGACACCCATGGCGTGGGACCATCCGTTTTCTCGATAATGTCCGCTTGAAGAAGTTCCTGAATTTCGTCCTCAACGGCCTGCTGAAGATGGAAAGGCACTCGCCTCGGGTGTTGAGCAACAGGGCGCACTTGGTCATTGATGTGTAGGTGAATTAGACACTTGTTCATTTTGCCGAGTCCACTGAACAACTTGGGAAATTTTCGGACAATATCTGGGTTGTCATGGACCCTGTATAAAATTTCAACCAGTCTATGTCTCTCTGCCGTGGGCAGACTGAGAAGGCAATCAGCCTCTGGTCCCTCAAAGATGTGAATGTACGCCAGTACGGCTGTGGACTCGTGCTTGAGCGTCGTGGCAAACTTGCCCAGACAGGGAAGTGGCTTATTTATTTATTCAAAGTTTTATATAGCGCGAACAGGATCCTTACAGATATCAGAGCGCTTCACAAAGACAGGGTAGGGGCAGTAGGAGTGAACAGAGATAATGGGAGCAATATAGTAGTCACTAACATGGTCGGGTAATAATAACATACATAAAACATATCAATATACAATCAGGTAAACAAATAATATGAGACGGTACAAGTCATTGATCCCACTACAGAGTTGTTCTGGTACACCTTGGGTGTGTGAATGGCTTATATCAATGTCTTAGTGTAGAGAGAACACTGAGTGTGGGCATCGGGAGAGTGAATCAGAAAACCAACGTGTATCAAATATTGGTCGGTAGTAAGAGAGTAGCGTAGTAGTGACACCATCATGTTAGAAGTATAGTGCCAGAGGAAAAGGAGAGCAGTGATACAAAGCAATGCAGAGTCTCTGATCCAGCACCAATACGGTTCAGGAGATCTTGGCCAGAAGGATGGTTTTCACCTCTTTCTTGAAGAGTGCAGTGGAGGAGATCAGCCTGGTTTCAGGAGGGAGCGCATTCCAGATCCTGGGTGCCATTCCTGAGAAGGAGCGCTTGTATGTTTTCTCTTTCCGGAATCTACGAGGTTTCAGGAGTAGATTTTTTGTACTTCTGTTGGATCTCGAACCTCCTGATATAGACAACTTTTGAGCGAGGTAGTTGGGTGCATTGTGGTGCACGGCCGCGTGTGTCATAACTGCAATTTTTAGCTGTATTCTGGCTTCAAAAGGCAGCCATTTTAGAGACTTTAAGTCTGGGGATATATGCGAATGTTTTCTTGAGCCAGTAATGAGTCTCGCTGTAGCGTTCAGAGAGGCTCTTAAGGGTGCAGTTGTGGATAGCGGGAGTCCGCTGAGGGCCACAATTCCATAGTCTATTCGAGGGATGACTAAAGCTTGTACCGCAGTTTGGAAGTCTTCAGCAGGGAGGAAGGGTTTAATTTTCCTCAATGTGTTGATTTGGAAATTAGCTGCTTTTGTGGCTTTGCTAACGTGCTGCTGCATGTTGAGCTTGGCGTCGAGTGTGATGCCTAGGGATTTCGCCGAATCCACGATGGTAGGTTGGACATTGAGTGCTGATAGGTTATTGAGCCAGGTTTGGGTGGTGGAAATTTTCGCCGGGGGTGAGATGAGTAGGAACTCTGTTTTCAGAGCATTTAGTTTGAGGTGATTATCGGCCAGCCAAGATTGAGTGTTAATAAGCGTGGAATTCAGATGTTTGATATCTTCCGGGGATTGTAACTTTAGGTAGAGTTGTGTGTCGTCGGCGTACATATGGAATTGGACATTGGAAGCTTGGAGCAAGGTGGCGAGCGGTTCCATGACGAGGTTGAACAGTGTGGGGGAGAGGGAGGATCCTTGTGGAACACCTAGATCTGCAGGCACAGGTGTAGATAGCACATTGTCGATCTTGAACTTCTGTGACCGGTTGTGAAGGAAGGACGAAAACCATTTGAGAACGGTTCCCGATAGACCCATTCTAGTGCTAAGCAGCTCCAGCAAGTTCTCATGTTTGACCGTGTCAAATGCTGACGAGAGGTCAAGAAGGATGAGGAGGCAGGACTCATTGCGATCAAGAATTTGGAGGGCGTCATCAATTATGTGTGTCATAGCTGTTTCCGTGCTATGTTTTGCTCGGAAGCCTGATTGATGAGGGTTGAGGAGGTCAAATTGGTCAATGTGTTTAGTTAGTTGTAGTTGGACACACTTTTCAAGCAGTTTGGCCAGGGTGGGGATATTGGTGATAGGACGGTAATTGTTCAGGTCAGACGGGTCAGCTGTAGGTTTCTTGAGTATAGGCGTGACTTGCCCCACATTGAGGGAGTCCGGAATGAGGCCTTGTTGCAGGGAGCTGTTGATGATTTTGGTCCAGAGAGGGAGGAGCAAGGGGATGAAGTCTTTTACAGCATTAGCAGGTAGAGGGTCTGTGAGGTGATTAGAGGGCTTCAAGGTGCAGAGCAGTTTGTGTATTGCTTCTTCCGAGTAGGTATCGAAGTACAGCCAAGATGCCTTGTTTTTAGGTTGAGTGTAAGACATTCTGGTGTGGTTGGGGAATCGATTAGGTCATTTCTTATGTTGTCAGTCTTTAGCTTAAAGAAAGCAGAGAAGGCTTCACAGTGTGGAGTGTCGCTTGTTGTGCTGTTTGATTGCAGGGGTTGTGTCTTTGTTTGGGTCTTGATTAGTTCGAACAGCTTTCTTGGCCTGTTTTTTGCTTGGTCCAGCTGGCGGCTAAAAAAGTCCGCCTTTGTGCGCTTTATTTTCCTGAAGTAGGCATTTCTCTTGTTCTTAAGCCTTTTGAGGTGCAGTGCTGAAGGGTCCGATCTCCAGGTGCGCTCTGCCATTCGCATGGTACGCCTGTCATCATTGAGTCTATCATCATACCAGGGGTTAGAAGTTTTGGTGGAGACTCTCTTCAGTTGCAGTGGGGCGACTTCATTGACTATTGTATTTATAGAGTCAAGGTAGTGGTCCATCAGTGATTGAACATCCGAGGCACCTGAAGGGGGAAGGAGGAGATTGCCGATGTGGGGAGGGAGGGTAGAGGGGTTAAGATTCTTCATGTCCCTTTTCCATGTTTTGGATTTGATTGGTTGAGCTGAGTTAGGTTTAACTTTTTCATTGATAAAGAAGGTGATAATGTGGTGATCAGACCAGTCGCAGGGTTGAATCGCCTCCAATTGTGTAGAGTTCTCTTTGGCAATGATGAGATCGAGTATCGAGCCTTTGTCGTGTGTTGGTCTATCGCATATTTGGGTGAGGTCAAGCGCATTAAGGAAAGTTTTGAGACTATTCACCACTGCGTCTTTCTGATCGTTCCAGTGGAGATTGAAATCACCCAGGTAGACTTGGGTGGTCTGCCGACCAGCATTGGAGTTGATCATGTCCATGAGTTGTTGGGTGAATATGAGATTGTCACCAGGCGGGTGGTAGATGAGATGTAAAGCACAAACTTGTTTGCCCTCGCTGGTGATGTCGAGGCAGAGGAGTTCACAGGAGGAGAGGGAGGGGGAGGTGACTTTAGTAACGGAGAGGTTGCTCCTAAAAATGCATGCAATTCCCCCGCCCGTCTTGTCTGAAGACCTGTCTAGCCTAATGATGTGATAGTTGGGGGGGACTAGTATGTCCATAATCGGGGTAGAGGCTTCAGTGAGCCAAGTTTCTGTTAGAATGGCTAGGTCCAGATCCCTAGCTGAGATCAGCGATGTCGGAGGAGTGTCTCTGGGCCGATCTGCAATTGAGTAGGATGCATTTGAGTTTGGGAGAGAGAAGGGTGGTCGCGCTTTCTAGTGTGAGGGGAACTTTTCTGAGGTTGTTAGGGACGGAACCTCTGTTGTTGAGTGTTGGGAGCCTCAGAGGGTTTGTAAGAATTGTGGGTATGGGTATGTGTGTGTTGGATCTGTGTTTTACCGGGCCTGGGCCATAAGAGCGTAGGAGAGAGCATATGTCGCGGTCCGACAGTGAGGTGAGGACACGGCGGGGGCGCTGGGAGTTATTGCGAGCGGGGATAGTCGGCCAACGCGGGTGACGTTGGAGGCGATGGTATGTAGAGAGGGTGCGTCGTTTGTAGGGTAGAGGGCAGGTGGGAGGCACACTGGGCTGAGAGGAGAGAAGGTCTTTAATTGCGTGGACATCTTTTTTGATTTGTAGAATATCCTCTTTGACTTGTTGGAGGGTGGATAAAGTCAGGTCGGGAGGTGGATTGGGGATGGAGTTGGTGGTGAGAGCCATTGGTGGCTGGTTGAGTAGTGAGCTGGAGAGGGGGAAGTGTATCGAGGGGGGGATATGCTAGCGTTGCTGGGAGGTTCTGCGGTGCTAATGAGTGGGATGGCATTCATTGTGTGGGCGTGTTTGTGGGCGAGGGCTGTGGGTGACGTAGGCGGTGAATGCGGTGGGTGGGAGGCATAGGTAGTGCCGTCAGTGAGAGACGGTGCTGGTGAGTAGAAGAGTGAGTGAAGGCTGAGTATAGTGGGGGAGACAGGAGGGTAGTGAGGGCTGAGAATAGGAGGTAGGAGAGAGGGGGATGCTAAGGTAGAGGAGACGGTGTGTCCTGTATGTTTTGTTGGGAGGGTTAGAGTGTCGTGGGTGGGAGTGGGGAGGGGGCTGGGGAGGGAGAGGTGTCCACTGTGGGGGGGATGGGAGGGGGGGTGGATAAGCTCCGAATGGTGGTGTGATCCGGTGGTGGCGTGTTGTGGGGGAGAGTTGTGAGAGATGTTACCTGGATGGCTTCTTAGCCATCCAGGTAAATACTCTGACATGTGCGGGACTCAGGACAGGCGGCGGTTTCATCTTGTGATATTCAGTCACAGGCATGTAATTCAATGATGCCCCACTGTCAAGCACGAATTTGGTGTCATGAGTCCCCACTTTAATGTCTAGCGGAGGATATTTCTTTAGCTGGTCCGGGTCAGCCACCATACATATGTATTCATCCAAGAATGTTGTCTCTTGAGAAGTCGACCTCGATTCCCTCGGCGGTGATCGTCTGGTCCATTGGGATCTGCGAGATTCTTTGCTTGAATGTGACGAGCCAGAAGACGACAGTGCCCGGTCTTGTACAGCCTTTGCATGATGTAGTTTTTCTTCTGGTCGAGATCTGGTTGTCTCACTCCTTCTCTCCATGCTGTACACTCCACACATGGCTTCGAAATGGTTCTTGCGACCACATTTCCGGCACTGTGGGCCCATTGCTGGACAGGTGTCTGTGTGTGGGAAGTCATACCCACATCGGTAGCACTTCCTTTGACGTTCTGGCTTTTTGGTGTGACTCAACCTCTTTTCTCTCCTTCTTGATTCGTAGCACCGATGAATTCGGTGCATGTGTCTGGACGTTGGACGAGACCTTCTCTGCTGATCACTTGATCTTCTCTGAGTGCTGGAACTTTGAGTCCAATATGCTTGCTCCTTTTTCTCGCTTCTCCAGGTCTCCATGGTTTTTGCGTGCTCTTCTACCTGGTCACATACTCTCGTCATTTCCTCGATCTCATCAAGATCATGGCTCTTTCTTAGCAATCGCCTTCGGAGTGTCTCGGAATGACAGCCTTCAATGACTCTCAGTCAGATGGCATCCTCCGTTGAAAATGAGTCAAAATTGCAATACTGCGACAGTCGGCGCAGTCGTGATATAAAGGTGCTCATCATTTTGTCTTTGTCCTGACGCGCCTGATGAAACACATACCTCTCGTAGTCCACGTTTCGTTTGTGCACAAACTTCCTGTTCAGTGCATCACGCACTTTGTCATATGTCCCTTTGTCATCCGTCGGCAGTTCTTTGATCACCTTTCCAATTTCCTTGCCAACGAGATTGCAAAGTGCAATTAGCTTGTCTCTGTCTCCTGTGACTTTTGACCCTTCTAGGTAATCTTCAAAATTTTCCAGCCACTCCTGCCACCGCGGGCCCATGCTTCCGCCCGCCACCAGGTTCAGCGGTTTCGGGGGTCATAGGTGTGAGACGATGGGTAGGACAGGGGCAGCCACCACGGCACCGCCTCCATTCAGGCTTTGGCGAGTTCGACATGGTCGGGCTGAAACGCTAGCGACGCACCTTTTGTACTGGCTAGTGTTCGCTTTTGCAGCATCCAATGCTTGTCTCTGTGATTGTCACTGTTTGCACTTGCACTTATTAATGTATCTCCTTGCACTCACCAGTGCTTGGTTTGCAATTATCAATGCTTGTTTTTTCTCTCAATGTCCAATGCTTGTTTTGCGGTTATCAATGCTTGTTTTGCAATGTCCAATGTTTGTTTTGCGGTTATCAATGCTTGTTTTGCAATGTCCAATGCTTGTTTTGCAATTATCAATGCTTATTGGATTAAGCCTTGTGCTGCCTGACTTCAAAATGGCCGCCAGTAAATTGCACATGAAGGTTGTCCTGAAAAGCACCTGACTTTAAGATGGCTGCCGTTCTCGAACTCTCAGCCCCCACGAGGCTTCATTTACAGTTATTCTTTCGAGGCACACATGTTCTCCAGAACTCACCGGCAGCATGCAGTCGCGTTTCTTTGGCCCCTCTATGCTCTTGGAACTTCAAACGCATTCAGGTGCGACCGAAAGCATCCCTCGCTGCAACTCATCATTGGGGCACCATTCCTCACACATCGGGTGAGCTGGGTATTTTCGTACGCACTGGCGCTCCTTGTCAGGACACTTCCTCTCGTCCTGGGCAGCACTACAAACGCTCCTTGGGCACCGGAGCAGTGGGCACGATCGGGGTGGGCACCCGACTTCTTTTCTTTCGTCGCGTGCCGATTTGCACGCACCGGAATGAGCCGCAATTTAGCGCAAACCAGCGCCCGGCTTCAAAACACTCCGGCACTCGATGGCGTCTAACTCCTCTGGGCTCTTACGCGACCAGCATGTCGCGGAGCAGGGATAATTACCGCTGGCCTCTTGATCTGGGCGGCGGACCCACTTTAGACACACGTGTCTCCACAGCGTTTTCTTCCTTCACGCTGCTAGGGACAGGGATGCTTCTTCGTAGGTTTCTATGGGTGGCAGACTGCACCATCCCACCCTCGTCGCCAGTTGTCGTGTCTTAGCTGCAATGATGACAGACATGTGTATCTTGATTATGGAGCTTTATTAACTGCTTCTGCTCAGGTCCCTGTCCCTACTCTAACTGCCCCTTTCCTGTCTATGCTCCTCCTCTTCCCCCAACCCCTAGACTCCTCCCATCCCAACTACTAGACTGGGTACATCATCACAGCCTGGAGCTAGTGGAGGAAGGTTTCTGAAGGCAGAGGGACTCTGTAGGAGTCTCTGGCATTTCTCCATCTCCCTGGGGAAGTTACTGCAGGCACAGGAGAGGCAAGAACAGAGAGAGAGAGAGAGAGAGGAGCGAGAGAAAAAAGAGGAGAGAAAGACAGCAGATGAGAGAGAGAGAGAGAGAGAGAGAAAGAGAGAGAGAGGCGAGAGAGAGAGAGAGAGAGAGAGAGGCGAGAGAGAGACAGCAGATGAGAGAGAGAAAATAGGAGAGAGAGAGAATGGCCACATAACGCACTCTGCCACTCCTCTTAGCAAAATGCCTCAAACTTCTCCCAGGCCTATATTTGGCTCTGAAACAATCACTCACTATCAGGATGTGCAGGCTTTTGCATGTGTGTGTTTGTGTGTGTGCGCTCTCTATCTGTGATATATGGGACAAACACCTTTTCAGGAGATTTGCAGTGCGGCAGAGGGAATGATAGACATGTGAATGGCAAATGCCTGGAGGAATGTTGAAATTATTTTCACACCTCAAAGTAAAATTGCATTTTGCCAGCTGTGACACTTCTATATATTTAAAAATGTACATTTCCACATTCCTTTTTTCCTGTAGTTTGGTGCCTCCATGAGGTTGCTCCAAATTGAATTGTTTGTATGGCCTTCATGTATTGTTTAATTTTGAAATCATGGTCTCCTATCTGTATCTACAGTATAGATCACTAGGTGCTCCCTAGCCCCAGGCGCCCATCACATCATGACACTCTTTGTGAGCACTAAAACACTACGTAAAAAATATATGATAGTTTATTTATGAAGATAATAAATGTGTTGTCAAATAAAACAAAACCTTGTGTCCATGTATACTAAATAACCTAGTCCTCCGAGGACTCTTCATAAAATTGTTTATCTGACGTAATCTGTTGTGAAACTACTTTAGCCCAGGCTACCAAAGGACCCCTTGGGACTCTACCCAGACCATTGTTTACAAAAGTATCCAAAGTTGGAGGCACCTTGCTTTGCAGACTGTGGAATCATAAAAAGAAAAGACTGAACTGCCAAACGTTTAAAAATAGTACAGAAAACCAGGCTGCACTCCTGAAGCGTGTTCATAGGAAACTGCAGATACAGAAAAAATACCACTTACAAACATCATTACCTTTTATGTTTTATTCATAGATCTACTGTTTCCAGTGCCATGAAGCCCTCCCCCTAGAGTCGAAAAACTTCCAGAGTCAAACAATGCATGACACAAGCAGTGAGCAGTGAGCAGACCTCAGTCAAACTGCAAGTGGGAGCTGAGAAGAATGTCATTCACCAGAGGACTACAAGGTGCAGAGATACAGGAGAGAGGAGCACGTGTAGCCTCCCTAAGTGAGTGTGAGTCTCACCACTCACTGAATGTATGTTTAACTACTCGGAGCACACTCTTACCAATTGTTTCTATCTCACTCCATGGAGCATTGTCAGGCTCATTCAACGTGGGGTCATTGGGTCATAATCCACAGACTCACTCATTTGGGGCCTGATTCTGATCTGGGTCAGACAGCCCTCCGAGAGCCGTCCGTAGCCTCACCTTACGACCCACTCGGTCCCGGAGCCGATCCGTCGGAACAAGGAAGTACGATGCGCAAATGTGTCCGATTGCCAACCGTGCCGTAGGCTCCAAAACCAGCAACATTTTCCGTACGAGCCGGAACCATAACTGCTGAAATTGACTTATCCGGAGGCATTTAAACAGCAGTTTCCAGCCCGGCAAGTACGATGCGCACTTCCTACACACCGAACGGTGCACCACTGATGGCACGTTTCGGCATTCTGAACAGGAGTCTCTTTGCGTTGATTCAAGGCACAACACGAACTGCGAGCACAAATCAAGCATGTATCAAATCGTGCATGTCATCCCTGCACTGTACTTCTATGACCGAATCAACAACACCAATCGAAGCGTACCCCGCAAGTTAAACACCCATAGTGGGTAGACAGCCAGAACTACCAGCAGGCACAACCAATAGGGGTGGAGGGTGCCCATCATTATCAGCAGTATTCAGCCCATAGGGGTGGATGCCTAGTACTTAACAATAGGGGGGATGCCTATGACTAGCAGCAGTCCCGACCTACATTGGGGATGCCTATCACTACCAGCATACTCTAAGTACATGGGGTGGATGCCTATCACTACCAGCATTCTTTAGCCCATAGGGGGTGGATGCCTAGTTCTTAACCCATAGGTCAGGATGCCTATCACTAGCAGCATACTCTACCTACATGAGGGGGGGTGCCTATCACTACCAGCAGTCCCAAACAACATGGAGGGGATGCCTATCACTACTGGCATTCTCCAGTCCATAGGGGGTGGATGCCTTGTACATAACCCATAGTGGAGATGCCTATCACTAGCAGCATACTCTACCTACATGGGGGGGATGCATATCACTAAAAGCAGTCCCAACATCCATGGGGGGGATGCCTATCACTACCAGCATTCTCCAGCCCATGGGGGTGGATGCCCAGTACTTAACCCATAGGGGGGTATGCATATCACTAGCAGCATACTCTACCTACATGGGGGGATGCCTATCACTACCAGCAGTCCCAACCTACATGAGGGATGCCTATCACTACCAGCATTCTCCAGCCCATAGAGGGTGGATGCCCAGTTCTTAAACCATAGGGGGTGCCAATCCCTAGCAGCATACTCTGCCTACATGGGGGGATGCCTATCACTACCAGCATTCATCCGCCCACAAGGGGTGGATGGTCATCACGACCAGCGGTCACTACTCACAGGGTATGTGCTGCCTAACACCACTAGCATTCCCACCCATGCGACTTGTAGGCCAAATACCCCTCTCCCTACCATCATGCCAAGATTGTGTATTGTGTGTGTACTCCCTGCAACAGTCACACTGAAAGGGATCACATACTGTAACTCATATCACATCTGTGATCAAAAGGTGAATGTGTGGTCAAAAAGCCCATCAAATGTAGTACAGTGTACCAATGGGGCTTGAGCCCCCACCCCCCACCTCCCCCCCACACACCCTACCATGGCCAAAAGGTGAGTGTGGCAGCCTAAATCCATGCATACGGGGAACATTGCATCAATGGGGCAAAACCCCACCTCACCACTGTGAGTCAAATGTGAGTGCTGGCCCAAATTTGACAGCCAATGCAAATCTGCATGTCTGATTCCTGGTCATAACACCACAAGCAATGTAGTGGCTAAGTAGTGGGTGTGTTGCAAACAAGCACAGATCTGTGGAGTGGAAGTGTCCAGCGTCGACTAAGATCTCTCTGACGTGCAGAGTAGCAGTGCACATGGGGGCTGACAATGTCTCCAATGTACAACTACACAATGTAAGTAGTGGCCACCAGAATGCATATACACATATGCAGACAAACAGACACACATACCAAGGAATCCTGTGTAGATTGCAGCCATCAGGTGATTACGACCCATACAATGGCAGAATTGATCATAATAACCATTAAGAATGTGCTGAATGATGAGGTAGATGTCCCAGGAGCAGTACAGCAATACCTACAATCCAACGGGTTAAAAATTCCGCGGCCAGGATGCTGCTGAACATTCCTAAGTTTCAGTCGGTGTTCCAGGGCCTCAATCATCTTCACTGGATGCCGGTGAAAAAAAGAGCTGAATTTAAGGCCCTGTGTCTGACCTTCAAAGCACTTCAGGGGATAGGACCTGAATATTTGAAACAACATCTTCTATGGTATCTCCCAAACAGAACACTTCGTTCTGCCACAAACAAACATCTTCAGGTATCAAAAATCAGAAGGGTGCGCTGGGGAGGAAGTAGTTTCTTTTTCCACACTGTCAAACTTTGGAAAAGATCGCCGTTATCCATAAAGAACAGCAAAACTCTTCTCTCCTTTAGGAAGGCAATACAAACTTGGCTTTTCTTGCACTGATTCCTCTCTTGGTAGTTTCTCTCCGCTGAAGCGCCTAGACGCCCTTGGGCATTCGAGCGCGATATAAATCATAAATTCATTAATTCATTCATTCATTCATTACTTCACAGCAATGTCCAGAGAAGCCAAACCAATGCATGAGCGCAGGTGCACAAACACAACCAGCCAACCCCACACTGCATATTCACCACAACATGTTTGTGTTGTCTCAGTGTACCCAGACTAATCCGACACACATCATGTGGTCTTTAACTCAAACCAGATATATGTGTACACACTGCCATCTAGAAGTCCCACAGGCATTGGCTACCTCTTTGTGTGCAATCAGCCATTGTTACATTAGCGGATCCACAACACGCTCATGTAACCTAAGCTGGGCTGCACAGCAACAAACACAGCAAGAGACAGACCCACTCCATCAATACCCACAAGGAGCCTACATTGTGGCGACAGTAGCCTGTATGATGAGCCATTCTGCGATTACAAATGTGGATGTACACCCTATTGTGGAGCACAGTCACATGTGCCTACTGTGGCATGTAGGGACAGCCCAACTGACATCACACTCACTCATAAAACTAAACGGCCATGGGGTGTGATGTAAGCCCACTATGTATGTTGGGGTCTAGACATGAGAACACTCACATATGCCCACTCCCAATGCCACATACCTTCATCTGCACCAATGAACAGCAGCCAAGCCCACTGCTGACATTGCACATGCACCGATGACAATCCGAGGGGTGGAGGGGGGATCCAAGGTATACAAACACATCACACATGGCCAGGCAACATCCTTTGAGAATGACTCCCACACTGCATAATAAGAGGTACACGTGCATGATGTGACACTTATCTGACACATTGGGATCCTTGTCACAGTCCCAGACCAATGGAGAGCACATGGAGACCCACAAAGAACACATTTTGACAGCATCAGACATTGAACGCTAGGATCTGATGAGTCTCAGCAATCACACACACACATACAAGTAACACAGTCACATGAAGACCAAAACCATCAGCATTATGTTGCAGACTTAGTTACATTAAATCCAAACCCACTACGGCATTAAACACTATTTAAAAAATTTGTAAATATAAAACAACACCAAAAACAGAGTTGGATGGCTGGGTGATAATTGCGCTGAGTTGTGACAAGAAAGTCTCTATATAAACAATAAGACAAGCTCAAAGGATAAGGTGATGGCCATCCACCAGCAACCAAACCGGTAATGATAAATCAGTACCATGTATAATACAAAATCAAGATATATCCTGAGCTAAAAACAACACGCCGTTTTTTTGCACCTCGTGTTGGATCACACTCGGTTCTAGCTCTTAGGTTATTGGGGTACTTCCATGATGCTGGAGTCCGCACAATAATTTCGATACACTGAACTGGGAATTTTCCTAAATTTAAATTCCTGATGAGATCTATTAATATTTTATCAATATCCTTTGTTTGAAGACAATGATTTGGTAGCCTGGCTACAGCCCTGAAGAAGTCTGTGGCCAATACCACTATAGACGAAACACGTCTTGGTGGCTAGACTGTATTGGGAAGATCATTTTTTAATAAATGAAGAAATGAAGACTACTCGACATGTGATTGATTGTACTAACCTCATGTGTTGTTTTTAGCTCAGGATAAATCTTGATTTTGTATAAAACAACACCCCTTAGTTATTTACCTGCAGCAGAAGATGGTTTGCACCAGCACTTTGCACCTTCATATTCTGGGCCATTCTTTTCTCCTCAATGTCCTTGGGGGGCAGCCCTACTCAAAGCAAACTTCAAATACGTTTTTCCAAAAAAAGTTGGCTTTTGAATGTGGGTTTGTGTTTGACTCCTAAGTGGGATTTTTATACTTGAAAGGCATGCTAATTAGACGGCCCCCACACTTTAAGGAGGGGAGGGCTTTGAAATATGTGATGGAGGCCTTGGTGGGCTTCATGTCTCGGTACTACACTGCTTATCGTTGGTTTCACTTTATCATTAGGCATCTGCTGTCATGTGTGAGGCTTCTCATCGAAAGTTTTAATCAATCAGGATGTTTGGAGGACGCTACTCACCCGTGAGGGTCTCAAGGCACTCAGGAAGGGGGGTTTGAGCAGATTCGTGGTCATCCGAAGAGCCAGGTCTTGAAATACTTTCTGAATAGGTGCCGTGGTGAGCTTTGTCTGACGCAGAGAGGGAGTTCGTTCCAGGTTTTGGCCAAGTTGTAGGAGAAGGATCTGCCACTCGTTCTGGCCCTGTGGATACAGAGGATGGTGGCTAGGGCTTAGTCAGCCAAGCAAAGGTTTCTCTTGGGGACATGGAAGTAGATTCTTTAGTTGAGGTATTGGTGTCCGGTATTATGGAGGGCTTTGTAGGCATGTGTGAGCCATTTGAAGGTTATTCCTTTTTTGACCAGAGTCGGTGACGGTCAAGGAGGTGTTGTGTGATGTGGTCATGTCATGGGATGTCGAGGACAAGTCTGTCTTCGGCACTCTGGATGGTATGGAGTTTGTGGAGACGTGTTTTGTTGATTCCAGCGTAGATCGCGTTTCCGTAGTCCAGTCTGCTGGTGATGAGTGCCTGGTTAGCGGTCTTCCTGGAGCCAGGGGGGGATCCATTTAAAGGTCCTGTGGAGTATGCAGAGGGTATTGAAGCATGTGGAGAACACATCGTTGATTTGGCGGTTTATGGTGAGTGAAGAGTCAAGTATGATGCCGAGGTTGCGAGGTTGGTCCGTAGGATTGGGTGGGTTTACGAGGACATGGAGACACCAGGTGTTGTCCCATGCAGAGGGGGTGGAGACGAGGGGGAGGACTTCTACTTTCTCCAAGTTCAGCCTCGGGCAGCTGCTGCTTATCCAGATTGTGACCTTTACCTGGTGATGTCAGGTTCCTTGATGAGGGAAAGAATGAGCTGGGTGTCGTTGGTGTATGAGACTATGTTGAGTCTGTGTTTTCTGACAATGACTGCGAGGGGGGCAATGTAGATGTTGAAGAGCGTGGGGCTGAGGGAGGATTCTTGAGGTACTCCACATCTGATCTCTGAAGATTCGGAGAGGAAGTGCGGGAGTCTTATTCTTTGTGTTCTGCATGTGAGGAAATATTGAATCCAGGCTGAGGCAGTCCCCTGGATGCTGGTGTTGTGGATTCTGGTGGATAGTGAGCAGTTGGAGACCGTGACAAAGGCTGCTGAGAGGTCCAGGAGGATGAGGGCTGCTGTGTGGCCTTGGTCGAGGAGGGTGCAGATGTCATCAGTGGCAGTTATGAAAGTGGTCTCCATGCTGTGGTTGCTGCGGAATCTGGATTGAGAGGTGTCGAGGATGTGTTTGGTTTCTGTGAAATGTGCTAGCTGGGTGTTGATGACTTTCTCAATTACTTTGGTGGTGAAATGGAGAAGAAAGATGGGCCTGAAGTTCTTGAGGTCTAGCTGGTCTTGTGGAGGGCTTCTTGTGGAGGGGTCTGAATTCGGTACATTTACAGTCATCGGGGAATGTGGCTGTCTCGAGGGAGCAGTTGATCATTCATCGTAGTTGTGGTGCGATGTCAGTCTGTGGAAGATGTGTGGCAGGCAGGGGTTATTCGGTGCTCCAGAGTGGATGCTTTTTATTGTTGTTGAGGTGTCTTCTGTGGTGAGAGGGGTCCAGGTAAGGAGGGTCAGCTGGATGGCGTCGCTGGTTGAAGGTGTTGGGTCAGTGCCGTGGTCTTAGTCATCGAAGTTTTCGTAGACCGTCTTGATCTTGTGGTGGAAGAAGGACCTGAGTTTGTTGCAGAGGTCTTGGGAGGGAGGGACGTCAGTAGTTTTGTAGTTGGGTCTGGTGAATTCTTGTATGATGGATGTATCCTTGGATTTGTGGGAGTTGGAGAAGATTCTGTGTAGGATGAATTTTCTCTTAGTTGTTATGATGAGTTGGTGGTGTGGCATCGTTGTGGCCTTTTAGGCAGAGCGTGCTTCCAGGGTTTTGCTATTTCTCAATGTTTACCCACGCTGGAGAGGTTGAGTCAGTTGAAAGGTGCTGGTAATTCTTGTATGTATACCAAAGCTCAGCCGCCAATAAGCTTTTAAAAAAGGAACAATCCTCCCAACTGTAGGCATACGTAGAAGGACAGCAATGGAATAAATGCTGGCCCAAGGAGACTCGTGTGTGTGCCCTATCACGATTTTTAATCCGTGTAGTCCTCGCGTCTTGGCGGCAGTTAATACAATCCTGATTGTATTAACCGCCGCCAAGACGCGAGGACACGACCATTCGGCATTTCCGGGGCGGGCCACCTGCCACTTTTAAGATGATGAGTACATTGTATTTCCTCTTTCTACTGATAAAGATTATTTGTGGTGTGTGTAAGCGATAGGGTCCCAGTTATGGATGGATGTGTCAATGACAATATAAATTGATACTTGTATAGCGCACTACTCACCCGCAAGGGTCTCAAGGCGCTTGTACGAATACCGCTGTGGAACCCAACCTGGCTTTCCCTGTGAGGTGTCCACTCCGGGGCACCCCCAAGGTGGAGGCCAGGCATCCTTAGCGTTGTGGGGGCCGTTGTGGAGATTAAGCAAGCTATTGCCCAGAGTTGCAGAGTGGGACTCCATGATTGGAACAGGCACCGAGGCGAGAATTATCAGGTCCGTGGAATTTTGAGCTCAAGACCTGCCGAGGCGGGGAATTGAACCCTGGTCCCGGGCTAGACCTCTACATCAGGGTCTGCCGCTCTAACCATTGAGCCACACTTCTCCACTGAATGACAATGCAGATGATATTCCAGGGAGGAGACAGATCAGGTTTGAGACTGAGAATAGCAGTGTGAGTGAATGATCCTGGTCTCTTAGGTGAGGGGAAAACGCAATACTAGAGGGAGGGTTTGGGAGGGTCAGCCACCTGAGTGGAAAAATAGAAGAGAGTTATAGGAAGACCACTCATAAGTAAATAAAGTAGGTTCATAGATTTGTTAAATTAATGATATTCCAATCTCGAGGTCAAAGATAAATATAGTCACCCTTTGACAAGGACAGTTTTCCTATATTCTCACCAATATGTACTTTGTTTAAAGTTAGCTATAAGATAAAGGTAAAAAAAAGGGCTAGTTGACAGTCATGAGGAGTGAAATAAATAAAAACATAAAAAACTTCTACAATGTTTAATCTACCACGACTTTGTATTGTGCATTGGTGTTTCCTGTAGGACTTTATTACTCAGTTCATATTCAGTAACTATGCTTCAAATAAGCGCCAAGGCCAGAGTGCTTTTCCTGGTTGAACGATTATTCATAGGGCAGGGAGATTGCAACGCCAGTTCAGTTTTTAAAAAATGTGTATTAGAGCCTTGCATTAAAATATACACAGGCTCGTACTATGAGTAGGAAAAAAGACGTGCACCAGCGTATTTACTTTGTGGCACATGCGATGATGTCATTGATAGCGCTTGCATGGAAAATGGTATGTTAGTACAACAATGAATACGATTTAGCACTGAACGTATTATTATTATTATTAACGTCAGTACAAAGGAAGGCACATATTGTCTTATGTGAGCTTTATTCTTTTTTTAAACTTTTTTTTTTCAATTTTGTGATGTAACGGTTACACATTAAACCCCCCCCCCCCACATGGCATCATAAAAACACATGTATACAGATTGACAGCCTCATTATGGCACTTTTTGGACATAGGTTACACTTGGGTATACTAAGATCCATGAAGAAAGTTCAATTGATAATTAACTGAATAAATATGCTTCATCGTGAGGAAACAACCAGGGCCCGCACCATGCACTACATCAAACACCACTCAGGAGTCACCGCCCTCCTCCCCCTCAGACCCCGATCCCTGTGTTGAAAAAAGGTCGCCACTAGACCCTTCGGAATCACTGTGTGAAGACTGCTCTCCCATTGTGAATCCTGAGATACACATGGCTCGCCAAGCGAGCAAGACCTCTTGCTATTTCCCATCTCTCCTTGTACTCTGCATATGCGTTTCTTCTGCCAGGGTCCGTTCTCTGACATCCTTAAGCCATGCAGGAATCTCTGGGGCTCTCTGTCCCATTCACGTTATAGCTACCCTGCGCCTGGCCAGCACTAACATCAGTTGCAACAATTTATAAGAAAGTTTCCGCTTCCTTGGCCTAGGGACTAACGCCAGTAGACAATGTAAAGGTGTCAGTGTAATCCGGAGGCCTGTAGTAGCCGTTATGTGATCTACAACGCTTGCCCAAAAGTGCCCTATTTAATGGACAGTCCCATGCTAAGTGCAGAAAGCCCGCCCCCTCTGCGGTACATCTGGGGCAACTGTCCCCTCTGCTCTCCGAATAGTGACTCAGCCGGACCGGAGTGAGGTAGGTTCGGTGTAGGAAATTAAAATGAATTAGTTTAAAGCGTGCATTGCATGATACCTGTCGTGTCAAAGCTCCTATGCGTTTACGCTGCCCCTGGTCTAGGGGCGAACCCAAATCAGTCTCCCAAGCCGCCCAGGCCAGAGGGACCGGCGTGGCGGAGTCGCATCTCATGGCTGCGTATAGTAGGGAGTTTAGCCGGTGTCCCCTGTCGCACATCAAACGAATAGGTAAGGTGTGAGTCATTGGGGGCGCCTCCGGACACTGAGGCCAGACCGATCGAATTATGTCGCGCAGTCCCTGGTAATGTAGATATTGTCCCCCGCTAAGGCCAAAGGTCTCCTCAGCCTGTTCATAAGTCAGGAAGGTCTCCGCGGGGTACAAATCAGCCAGGACCTCACAGCCCCCCTCCCTCCATGCACGAAAGGACACATGCTGTTCCATCTCTACCATGGGTGCCAATATCCAGATCGGGAGTTCCCTGTGAAAAGGCGCCGATCGTAGGACTCTTTCTATGAAGCGTTGCCAAACATCCGCCGTATGCTTTACAACGTAGGGCAACGTATCCTGTGCCCCCTTCCCCTGCATGAGTGCCACCTGTAACTCCGGGACCGTTGCTCTACCGGCCAGCAGTCGTGTCTTCCACACATCTGCATCAGTGAACCATCTGGCAGCTGGTTGCAGCTGCACCGGATAATATTATAAACCGAAGCGCGGGGCTTCTAGACCACCCTCCTCATAGGAGCACACGACAGTTCAGAGAGCCACCCTGCTGCGCAGACCCGCCCACAGCAAGGACGTGATTAGCGTGTTCAGGGTCCTACAAATCCTAGGGGGGAGAGGACAGAGCATATTTTGAAGTACATAAAGTGTCCTGGGCAGCATTATCATTTTAGCGTCGGCAAGGGGGCCCATCAGAGACAATGGCAGGGTGTTCCAAAAGGACACAGATTGCTGCAGGGACTTAAGCACCCAATCAATATTGCGTGCCAATAATTGAGTCTCTGTGGAGGCCACTTGAATACCTAGATAACGAAAGCCCTCCCGTTCCCAACGCAGCCCTAGGTTCGGCAAGTCCCCCAGGGGCAACGATTCAAGACCCGACAACTGAAAAATCAGGGACTTGCTGCGGTTAAGCCGCAATCCCGACGCCTCTCCGAACCGGTCCAGGTGATTCAATAATATCGGAAGTGCCTCTCTAGGGGCCTTCAAATAAAACAGGGCGTCATCTGCATACAGAGAGATAACATTGCAAGTATCTCCCACCTGGAAGCCGCACTGCGACATCTCGGAGCGAATCCTTACGGCAAATGGCTCTATGGCCAGAGCAAAAAGGAGCGGCGAGAGGGGACACCCCTGTTGTGTGCCCCGTCCAAGCAGCCACTCCTCTGATCTTGCGGCGCCCAGGCGTACCCTGGCCCGAGGGGAGCTATATAGGATATGAATCCAACTGCAAAAATTATGACCAAGGCCCATTGCCAGTAGAACCAATGTGAGCTTAATTCTTAAATTACACCCTCAAATACGGAAGAGGAGACAACCATCTAAGGGAAGGCTGGGTAATGTGTGTGATTACTTCGAAATCACGTGTTACACATGGAAATAACAGCTACCATCAGATGTCACTCAAACAACACCTGCCTACATCACAGATGATTAGGGTGAAAGAATAACCTCTGATCCTAAAACACCGACCATGAGAATCGAAGAAATGGGAAATCGATTCCTGGAAAGAGGATACCCAAAAAACACGATTGATCAAGCCAAAATAAGAGCATGCACTACACAGGACATCACTATTAAAAACTACTGTGAAAGTACCCAACAAAAGGACAATGATTGTCTCTAAATGTTCAAACGTCTGCACGGATTTCAAGAAAATTATCAACAAACATTGGCCAATCTTGAGCTTAGAACCAGATTTCAACGCAATATTTGACCACAGACCCTTGTTTGCTTACACCAGAGGCAAAAACATTGGAGAAATTCTTAAATCACCCAGACCACCGAACATACAAGCAAAAGACACGAGACCATGCGCAAATTGCAATAACTGCATACAACATCATACCAGGGACAAGTGTAATGCATCCCATGAAAGGCTACAAGATCAAACTTTCTGTCACAGCGACATGTGACACTTCAAATGTGATTTATGTTGTACAGTGCTTAGCTCTTCTCTTGAGCTGGCACTCTAGATTACTGTGAGTGTTCCTAGTTCTGGAGTTCTCCTTCGCCCTGTTGGCAGTTGGAGCTCTGGTCAGATGAGGGATGGTCCTACCTGTTCTGTGCTGCAATAAAGCTGTTTCCTGCAATATCTACTACGTTCCCTTACCCATCTCTGTGGGTGATCTTGTTAAGGTAAAGCCGGGTAGGTGTACTAAGGGTCTTAGCAAGTTTAGAGGTCCCTACAGAGTTAAAAAAGTCTTTCCACATTTTGTTGTTCTGGCCAATGGGGAAAGTTGGAATTATAGGAGGGTAGCACTATACCAAAAGAGGAAGGATTTTTCTTCTGATGATTTAATGGCTAGTGGTTCAGGGGGTTGCAATGGGTACTTGTTGACTTCTGGTGGTAGTTCTTCTTCCACCTCTCAACCAACAGTACGGGGGGAGGTGGGTAGTGGGGATGCTTCTACTTCTGTGTGTGTGCATGATAGATCCACTTCTGTGTGTGTGCATGATAGATCCTTGCTTGATTCTGCCCCCACTACTTCTGTTCCCACCATTTCTTCTTCTTCCTCGTTGGAAGCCAGGTTGAGGTGCCCTCGCTCTCGTCGTCCACCCACCTATTTGAATGACCATGTACATTGATCTTCTTTGTGATTTCTTTTACATTTGTTTTCTTTTCTTGTTAAGAGGGGAAGATATGTTGTACAGTGCTTAGCTCTTCTCTTGAGCTGGCACTCTAGATTACTGTGAGTGTTCCTAGTTCTGGAGTTCTCCTTCGCCCTGTTGGCAGTTGGAGCTCTGGTCAGATGAGGGATGGTCCTACCTGTTCTGTGCTGCAATAAAGCTGTTTCCTGCAATATCTACTCGTGGAATCTTATTTCCATATACAACAATTTACCTCCTAAAATGTCCCTGCGGGAAAGTCTATGTAGGGAAAACTGAACGTAAGATTAAAGTGCGTCTAAACGAACATAAATCGAACATCAGGACACGCAATCTCAAATCCTCAGTAGCTATGCACTTTCTAGAACAAAATCACAACGTTTCACAACTCAAATTCATGATCCTAGAGGTCATACAGAAGACGAAAGGACATGATAACAACAAATACTTACTCCGTCGCGAGAACTTTTGGATCTGCAAATGAAACGTGATTAAACCCAACGGGTTAAATGATCGAATTGAATTGGCTTGTTATCTTTGACACTAAGGGTCGATTATGACCTATTTTTCTGCACACTATGTTCGATGGGTGGCATGTCCTACTACTTAGCACCGCGTCCAACTCTATAGAATCATTTCATAGCATTCACTGACACCAGGTTGACATTTTAATCACACAACTTCCACTTTTGGATTACTTCGGGACCCATTTCTCGATTTTTATGACCATACGTCCTCCGTTATTCATCACTTTTTATCTTTTCTCAGTTAAATTCTCCTACTCACTCCGAGCTATCTTACGCCCGTATTGTTTTTGTTGTTTGTATTCTGGTCACCATAGTTACCCCCTTAGTCTATCTTCCAACTCTATTGCACACGCCCGATCACGTGGTACCACGTTTATCCAATAAGAAAATATACACGCCAAAAACCAGGAAGTTCCAACGTCGTCGGACGAGCATCACGCCAATGCTGCTTCCGTTACAACCACGCTATCTAGTGAGTATTACAACCCTCGCGTCACCTTCTTGCTTTGAGCAACTGAGACTAAGTGCTCACGCCATTAGATGCTCACTTTTTTGCATTTTTCATTTTAGACTCATTACGATAGAACAGGAAGAGTTCCAAGTAAGCCTGTGTCTTTTTTGACCCCTTTCTCGTTTCGTTCACATTTATACCGTTCACAAGTAAACCACCCTTCACCCAACGCGCCGTACCATGCACACAGGGACACACTTGTTCACTTCTAATATCGTGATCACTTTGAGACACTGGATTCATGTATGTATTATGTATGACTTACATAATGATATAACGATACTGTGATTGTATATAGAGAATGTGGTGCCTATGTAGACTAACAACTAGCTACGCTGTTTTCACACTTTAGAAACGCTCCCAGACGAAGGGCAGAGCACCCGAAATGCATTGGAGCTAAAATCGAACTCGATATGAAATTATATTTTTTCCTCTTGATGGAATACTAAAGAAATTACTTGAATTTCGGAATGTATCATGAACTATGAAAACAAATAAACCATTTTTTTTAACTATTTTGTGAACTTTTTGTTAAACATTAGAGGAATTCCTGATTGGAACCACAGAAGTGTGCCCTAAGGGATGCAACCAATTATCAATTGGAAGCACTGTTAACACATGGAAATATCACAAAATACACAATGGTTAATTTGAGCCGGTGCTTGCACTGGGAGTCCAGAGGCTCTTTTTTTTGGGAGTCGGGACTTGTTTTTAATCAGCAGACTTTGACACAGAGAATGAGTGAAAAAGGCAGCAGAATACGTGAAAGGTGAAGGGAGAGAAAGACAGAAAAACAATGACAAACAGACAAAACACAGATGAAAAAGAACCCGCACGAGTGAGATAACGAGGCAGGGAGAGTGTGTTGGTGGAAGAAAGAGGCATGAGGTTAAATTGAACTGTAAAGCCTTGGTATTCGGCAACCCCATCATTCTGCCTGTCGTCAGATGTCTGCAGAAAATATGGTTACGGCACTTCATCTTTTACAAATAAAGCACTGGCGGTGTTCATTTTTCCTGTTGTTTGTAGCAGTTTTTATTTGTCACTTGGGTCTACACAAAGCTGTGTTACTATCCTTAACTTGATGCTCGTAGACCCTATATTGTATTGAATCCGAGGGGTGCGTGCACTGGAGCTGCTCCGTTAAGTCCTCTATGTACAGATTATGAAAGGTTTGGGCCTACATGATGCAATGTCAGCGCTGCACCCGTTTGCTTTCGGCACAAACATCCGTTCGCGTGTAATGTCTGATCTGCTCCATGGTTGGCGCCCCTGCGTGCCACGGGAGCAGCTTCAGTAAACTTTAGTACATCTGGTCATGCGTTTTTAAGTCAATGCAGCATTCTGCAAGGGAGACTGAGTTCCAGATATATCCACTGGGTGGGGCCCTTCACCGTTCAAATAACCGATATTTGAAACCTAACGTTCCGGATCAGTGCCTTGAGAAAAGTCTGAGGGGCATATTACCAAGGGGGGCGATAGGCAATTATCGCCGATTTAGTGGCCGTTTTCGGCCGCTAAGCGGTGATAATTCTATCGCCCTATTAGCAAGCTGTCGCTAACTGATGTTAGCGATAGCTTTTAGGCGATATCGAGCGGTTTGGGGCCCGCTTTGCATGTCAGCAATGTTTATCGCTAATGACATGCAAAGTGGGCGTGCCCAACCAGTTAGCGACTGAAAGTAGTCGCTAACGTCGCTATCACCTATTAGCAAGGCAGGCGTAGCGTTGGAAATATTCACGCTAAGCGCGAATATCTCCAAATACTAACACCTGCCCAGACCAGTTCTTAGCCATGATAACCAATGGGAGGTGGATAACATGGCTAAGAGCATTTTGGCGCTAATGCGTGAATATCGCTGTATTCTCAGCGATATTCTCGCATTTTGCCGCTAACGCTGGATATTTTAGCACAATGGAGAAAAACGTTGCAAATACCATGTTTTCTCCGCTAACATATCCAGCGATAGGCGGCGATAAAAAAAATCGTCGCTGAGCCTAGTTAGCGATAAATATCGCTACTTGTTGGTAATATGCCCCTGAGTCTCTGGGGTGAAGTCACGTGTACTTTGGCAGACAGACTATTTATTTATGCATTTTTATATAGCGCGGAGTTTACCCGAAGGCGTCAGAGCGCTTTACAATAGGAACAGAAAATTACAAGTGAACAAATTACAAAAGCAGACAATAAGTTACGTGAGGAAAAAGTGACAATTGTGACAATTTGTTTACTCTTAAAAGTATTCTGATCGCAAAATGTATTACGCACTGTGGAGTTCAAGATGAATTTTATGTTTTTTAATATGTTAAATGGACTTTTTAATATATGTATACTTTTATGATTCCAAATTATGAATTAAAAGAAAGTTATTTTGAATGAAAAAAAAAATGACAATTGTGAGCAAACAAAATACATGAGGTAGCAAACAGTGCATTACAGGAGGAAAGAGTGACAAGTGTGCAGGTTACAAGAGAAAACAAATTACAATTAGAGGTAATATACTGCAATATATGCTAGATAGGGTGGATTGGAGATTTCCCTATTTTTTACACCTGTCCGCCCCATTTCGAGCGCATCTTTCAAACTGGAAACACTCTCCTGTCGTTTTTTGGATGTGACTCCATGAAACATTAATCAGTCATAATCACTTTCAATGTAAAATTAACCTAGACCAGCGTTGATAGTCAAAGGAGTCACCAGGAGGCAGCTTTGAAATGTAACATTTATTTATCATACCTGGTTAGACATGCCTGAAACGTGTCTGCTCTTATAAACCCTGCACTGAGACTCTGTCCTAAAGTGAACTCGAGTGATGGAGCCTCTGAGAGATGTAGGGAGGTGAGACGAGGGTTTGAAGGGGTCAGGAGGGTCTGGTATCAGCCAATGAGCCGCGAGCCTATTTGCATAGAGGAGCTGACCCCTCCTCTGCAAGGGTTTAAGAAGAACTTGGGGACCCCACCCACAGATCTGTCTGCACCTCAGACCAGAGCCCTGCTGACGCTGCGCCATGTCCTGGGCCCCCCTCCTCCTCCTCGCGCTCAGCGCCCTCTGTGCCTGTAAGAACGGAATGTGTTTACTTTTACTTAGTCCATTAACAGTTTAACATAAATAGGGTAGACGGTAAAGAACCTTTACAACACAATTTTTACCACGCAGTGCCTTTACAACACAACTTTTACAACGCAAACTATTACAACGCATTGCGCTGGGGGGCGCTCTAGAATAGGGAATGTGTTTAATGTACTATCCAACACCATCCCTACTATCCACGGGGACTGGAGTTGGAATAGTAAATTAAACAATTCACTAACCAGCGCCTAAAAGCACTATGCGTTGTAATGGTATGCGTTGTAAAAACCGCGTTGTAAAAGCATGCGATGTAAAAGCATGCGTTGTAATGTCATACATCCAGGGTAGACTAATGTAATCACATGTTCCTTGTATTTTCTTGCAGGTTCCTGGTCTCTGCCGGTCCTGACCCAGCCGGCCTCGTTGTCAGTGACCCCCGGACAGACGGCCAGACTGCCCTGTGTTATGAGCAGCGGGTTCAGCATCAGCAGCTACTGGTTCTACTGGTACCAACAGAGGCCCGGGAGCCCCCCCAGGTACCTGCTGTATTATGACATTAACACGAACAGAGCCTCGGGGACCCCCGAACGCTTCTCGGCCTCCAAGGACCCCTCCAGTAACACCTGTCACCTGCTCATCACTGGGGCCCCGGGGGAGGACGACGCGGATTATTACTGTAAAGTCGGGCACGGCGGCGAGGCATCACAGTGACATCGAGCGATGGGGAAGTGAGACAAGAACCTCGGCCACAAACACAACTCACGGTCCCTGTGTGACTTCATCTTTCACCGTGCGCTGTGAAGGGAGCCGATATCACCTGGCACACGGCGGCACCGTGGGAGTTGGCAGGTCTGGATTTAGCGACAAGCATTGACTAAGTCAATAGGTTGGCCGGGCAGAGACAAATAGAATCCTGGCACAAATCAGACCCTCCAGCATTTCGCGATTCATGAAAAAATCGCAAAATCAGCTGGCAAGCGCGACGGGTGCGATATTTACCTATCTGCCCGCGAAAATAACTCTCCCGGTAGGCATGAAAAAATGATGCAATTTCATTGGTTGTGCGCCCATACGTCATCCCGTCAAACGGCGCTATTAGATGCCTGCTTCCTCGATTATTTACAAAAGTTATGAAAGAGGAGCGAGGCGTGTAAAGTATAGCTTCTCTTCAGCTTGCAGGGACTGGAAAGAATAAAAAATTACGATTCCAGCTCGGGGACGGGAGGGGCGCGCAGAGAAGGGAAAGGGCTGTCTTTTCCTTCTTGCGCACAGAATACACTGTGTCTGCTTTGCCGCTTCAACTGCCCTCCCCCTTTCTTTCTTCCTTCCTTTTCTTCTCTCTCTTTGTGTAGCAGCTTCTCTCCTACTGAAATCCCTGCCTTCAGAAACGGTTCTCCCAGTCTCTTTTCTTCGTTCCTTGATTTGTGCCCTTGTGAAATGGATCCAAAAAAGAAAAACATGTAATTGACGTCTTTTTGTGATATTTTACAATTCCAGAGTAGTGCTTGAAATAGATAAATAGAAGTGCAGGTACTCTGTAACAGAGTACCTGCTTGTTTCTGAGAAGTGCAGGTACTCTCTCTCTCTCAATATAAAAAAGTGCTGTGTACTACATACTGGGCAGTACCGGCCCAATGAAAGCAATGTTCCAAAGTGAAGCTGTGGGAAAGAAAGGTTCAAAACATGAAAAATAACTAAATAAAGCCAAACAGAGTGATAGCAAAGTGGGCAGATTGATTTTATTCATACCTAAACACATTTGCGCCACTCTACAGAGTTTGCCAGTGAAGCTCTTCTTTTGTTTATTTGTCTTTCTTTGAATAGCGTTGTTTTCCCCCTGGCGGGGACTAGTGCACCAGTGCTGGAGGCACTGCAACACATGGATTGGAAAACAAAATGTGTACTGCGTCTCGGTGTTCAGGGATTTGGTCTTTTTACTATACTGCTTACATTCTGTAAGGATATAAGCAATGGACATTGAAATGGGTCCATTCTGTGCCCTTAACTTTTCAGGCAAAAGCACTCACTGATTTCTGAATAGTGAGTGTAAAAGCGTTAAAGTAACCATGTTTTTCCTGCTTACATTTCACATGCTTTACTTAATTTTGTATTCCCTATGAGTATTTGCTTTTTCCAGGATAATGTTACTTTTTTTTTAGGCAGGATATTGCTCTTGTCTAGTGTGTCATTTAAATTGAGCCGCATCCAGGTGTTTATAGCGGGCACAATTGGGTTATAGTTGAGGCAGTGCGAGTTTCTCTCAGTGGGGGAGAGGATGTGACACCATGGTCAGAGCTACTGAATTTGGAACTGGGGAACCTGGTTCTGAAGGATGATTATTGCGAGATGTCCGCCCTGTCAGCACTACCCATAAAAGGGAGTCAGTGCACGCAACACAAGAAGAGGCTGTACCTCTGCACCCAGGGAGAGATGGGGGTCTGTGTGACTGCACCCAGGGAGCAAATGGGGGCTGTGTGACTGCACACATGGAGCAAAGGGGAGCTGTGCGACTGCACCCAGGGTGCGGTGAAAGTGGTGCCCTGGCAGGGGTGCACTCATGGGCGCTAGAAAATCCCAGGGAGAAATACGTCCCCTCCCACAAGGTTAGTAGGTTAGTAGATAGGAGCTGTGCTTCTGTAGAGCTGCAGAAACTTTAACCATGCCTATTTCAAAGAGGAATACTATGCTAAAACAGGTTCTATTGATTTAGGGCTGAAAAGGAATTATTTCGAGTAAAATAAAGTGCCGCAATAATGCCGCTAAATTTACATTTTTGTGCCGCTAAATTTCCATTTTTGCTCCGCAAAATTTGCACTTTTATGCCGCTATATCCTGGGGGGTCTGACAAATGTAGATACAGGCCGCACTAATTCATAACCGAAGCACCTTCCCACACACCGTTTTCACATGGTCTAACAAATAAACACGCACCAGTGGACACAAACAAAAATACAATGCACACAAACAAACCTCTACAGACCAATGCACACAGACCAGCAGCCAGGGGGCGCAGTCTGAAGGGCACAGGGTGAAAAGAGTGATGTGAACCCCAGGGGCCCAGGTTGCCACGTCCCAGGGGAGCACTGAGCGCTGCTGAACCTGAGGGAGCAGGGGCTGATGCTCCCAGGGGAAGCACTGAGTGACATGCCTCGTGCATGCTCTGGGGGCTGAGGGGGCACAAGTGTTGTGCATCAGTGAACACTAGATTATGCACAGGTAAAGTGGACAAGGATTGTGTGAAAAATGTGAGCACGGGAGAGGGTGTGTGTGTGACACGGAGGTGAACAAAAGGGACAGGTGGTAAAAGGGAACATGTCAATGTGTCACAGGTCATGTGTAACACCCCCAGCCCAAGATGTCTCGACAATAGAATCCTCAAAGATGTAGTGTGCACACCTATGTGTATAATGATGATAACAAACCCCAGAACAAACATTTCTGTGGGTTAAAAAACCCAGACTGGCCCCTGTGTCACTCTTCGACATTTGCCTGAAGTCAAACATACACATGGATGAATTAATCAAAAATATACACAAAACATGCATTTTATCTTTATGGTGTAACAAATCTGACATGTTCCTGTTTAGCTGTGGTTAAATACCAAGAGCAGACACACATGTCAGATATTAGCCTGGCCTTTACTTTTGCTTGCAAAACAATGAGGGGACATTTACAAATGAATGGTGAAGCGTGGTGTTAAGCAATGATTTGTAATGCCTCTCTCCGCCATTCTGAATGCGCAAGGATGCGCTGTATTTACAATGGTACGTCACATCCCTGTGTTTTTCCTAGCATTGGTGCTAAACTCAGCTGCCTAGCGTCAGCGCAGGCACCCTTCCACCATAGCACAAGGATACCTGCATTGAGGAAACAGTTGTTTATGTGTTGGAAGGTGTCCTTCCTGCACATAAACAATCCCTAATGGTGATTTGTAACTCGAATGTGTGCTGCATTTTGCAGCACATATAAAAGTTGCAGATCTTCATGTTTTTTAATGATTGTTTATATGAAGGACGGAAAACTTTCCTGCACATAAACGATCATTCATGGCCATTTGCTGTTTCTATGTGTACTACACAATGCAGCACACAGAGAAATAACAAAAACAAGGATATATTAAACATTTTTCCTCATTTTGCCATGTTAAGACCAGGTTTTCCCTGGTCTTAATTTTGGCACTGCCCCATATTTACACCCCACCCTTGTAAATAGGGGCCAGCATCAAAATCAATGGGTGTTGCGACGGAACACCCACCGCAACACCCATTGCCCTCCCCTTTCAAACTAAGTGTACCGTGAAAGGGGGCCTTATTCACAAGGCGGCATTAAACCACCTGAAGTGGCTCAACACTGCCTTGTAAATAAGGCGAAGGGATTATCTCCCCAGGAACATCACAAAAAGCGACGTTACTGTGGCAATAAGCCCTTGTAAATATGCCCAAGAGTAAGTAGTCTTTATTGCAGATTAATGAAAATCTTAGCAAATGTACAACACAAAAATTAAATCTGCTTGTTAACATGGATTAAAAGAGCCACAATAAATGCAATAAAATAAACAATTAACGTTAAAAAATAATTAAAAAAGAGAATATTATTTAAGTGAAGCAAGTGCTGCCGACCACAATGGCAAAAATGCGTGTAAAGCCGAATGTCATTGTTCATGACAAATGTACAGTTAGCCCTTTGAATTAAGAGTCTCATACCTGGATTAGTTACCTGAAACGATAACAGCAGGGAGCAATCTCTAATGAGCAAGTATAAAACAAAGACTGTATTGTACAGGGTATCACATTATGCACTTGTAACAGTAGTAACTGAGTGTGATTAGTGCAATGTAATACATGAAGTCATGTTACTCCAGAAGGTTATGGAGCAATTAACAAGAAGTGGTCTCTAAAATGCAAAAAAGAAAAAAATGAACAATTATGTTGCTGGGAATCACAGACTGCGACGAAAGATACTTTGTTGCCCTGCAGAAAAGCAGGATGTTATTCCTATTTAGAAGCGCCATCACTGCAGGACAACAGGATCAGATCTGAAGAGCCCTTAGGCAAGGACATAACAGTTTCCGTTTGAGGTGGATGATGGCGGAACAAATGCACAAAAAATGTAATCGACTTTCTTCTGAAAGACCACATAGGTGGCAGAGGGAGTCCGGACAGGTTTGCTTCCAGACTGGAACCAGATCCGTACGGATTAAAATAAGAGAGTGTTGAATGGGTTGTGACGTATGATTTGTGAGATTTACTTGTGGGCTCCAATTGGTATAAGAGTGAAGAACTGACCATCCCTACCTGCTTTGTTGAATGTCCAAGAATGTAGTTTAAACGCATTGTATGTACATTTTTGTGAAGGCAATAAAGCCAATGTTTAAATCCCATGCTTTGGCCAGATTTAGATTGGTTAGTGTTTGCGGAACCACTGTTGGTCCGTTATTTTTATATATGGGCTGATTTTCCATTTCTGACCAGCACAGAGCAGCAAGTGAGTCAGGTACAACTGATCTAAGTTCCAACACAATTTGATGATTGCATCCATTCTTACTGGGGCTTGTTGAACTAAACCAAACTCCATTCTCACCTGTGCTTGTGGGATGTGTTGTGGAAGTCTGAAAAAATGGTTGAACAAGAGAGATTGGAGCTGGGTTAGGGTGGTTGCCAAAGGTGAGTGAAGAGAGGAACTTGGCCCCGATGACCGGTGGAAGGTAATGCTGTGATGTGCTCTCCAACTTCTTTTGCAGCAAGTTGAAAGTGAAACATAGTTTATTAGCCAGGGCTCTGCATTGAAGTAGGGCTCTTTGAAAGATAGTCTGATATCCATTACTACTCCCAGGTATTTGTAAGATTTGGCCAGATCTAAGTTTTGTTCAGCTGCTTTTCACTTAAACGTGGTGCGATGGGAACTGGATTTTGCTGAGGAGCAGATTACCTTTATTTTATGTAGTCAAGTTCCAGGCACAGCATTTCAATGTATTCAACAAGATTTGTGATTAGGAGCTGGAGGCCAATTGGAAATTGACTATGTTAAACAATTAAGCATATTGTAGACACCGCACTAGTTTGTCCGCTAGTTTGGGAGGGTCACCCACTACTTTCAATAATTGAGCATCAAAGTCCACCATGAAGAATTGAATAGACAGGGGGCCAGAACACACCCCTGTTTTAAACCGGTATGAGTGGCGATCTTACTGGTTATTCTGTCACCTTTGCCAACTTTTACTTAAACTAAGTTATCTGAGAGCATATTATTTATGGCCTCCGATAGTTTCAATGGTATGCTCCAGCTGGCCATCTTTGCCCAAAGATAATTTCTCTGTACCCTGTAAAATGTTGCTTTCAGATCAACGAAGCAAGCATATAGTTTTGAGCATTTGCATTTAGCTTTTTTGACAAGGAGGGTGACTGCGCGGAGGTTGGTCATTGTACTTTTGCCAGCTCTATAAAGCCCGTCTGTGTTTTCAGGACTGACCTGTAAGAAGGCGGAGAGAAGATGGAGAAGGGCATACCTGGAGAAGGACAGAAAGGAGCTGAAATAAGCTGAGACCAAATATAAGGAGTCAATAGTGATAGCTAAGGCAGACTTATATGCCAACTATTTTGCGTGCGCCTAATAGCACGAAAGCCCTCTTTAATATCATTAGGGATCTGTCCCAGCCAGCTTGCACCAGCAATAAGGTAGTTGCCTCGCAGGAACTCTGTGACACGATTGCCACACACTTTGAAGAAAAAATCGCAAAAATTGTAGGCAATCTCTGGCCTGGTAATGTCAATAATCAGAGTGATTCATTGGAGAGAGGAGAGGAAGGGCCTGAGGCAGCCACCGGTCTGGAATACTTCCAGGCTCCTACCGAGGAGCATTTCAACAACTTAGCCCAAAGTATCACACCGGGCTGTCCCCGGGACCCCCTCCTGCCAGAGTCTGGAAGGCTTTCGGACAGGAAACTCTTCCTTGGCTGTGACTAATTTGTAATCAGTCTTTGGAAGATAGAGTGGTTCCGGAGGCCTGGAAACAGGTAGTAGTCACCCCCTGCTTAAAAAACCCTCCCTGGACCCTATGGTCCCGGCTAATTTTAGACCCATATCTCTGCTACCCTACCCAATTGCACGATTATGGAATGATCTGACCCAGCCTATCAGACAGGCCAATTGGTGAGCCTGCTTTAGACAGAATCTGAAAACCTGGTTGTTCCCAAGGACAGAAAACTAGTCTTCCCACTGCCAACTATGGGCTGGTAACATGCTGATGATCACCAAGTCTAAAGCGCCAGGATACCCGTAGGGTGACAGTTTTCGTGCTACATAAGTGTACTATACATACATACATGTTAACTGATGAAGCCCAAGCTTCCACATCTGATAATAAATTTAAGGCAAACAGCTTGGCTTCAACATCAATAAGGACAAATAATCTGTAATTCCCTGGTTTGGATGAGGATCCACATTTGAAAATAGTGTGTAGAATACTACCTCTCCAGGATGCCGGGATGGAGTAGGTATAAAGGTCCAATAAGGTAGATCAGGCTTGAATACGGCATTTTTTGGGCCCACTTGGTCCTGGCAGCCTGTCTGGTCTCAGTCTCTTAAGGGTGATCTAGACTTGTAAATCTTTCAGCCATCGACCTTCTGGAGGTTCTGCCAATGAACTTTCTTGCAGGTTTTTTTTTAGACTGATGTGAAAATCTGCATCTTACGCAGGGAATGCTGCCGTTAGGTGAGCTATCCAGTCGGCTTCTCAGATGCCGGCACTGTGAAGGCAAAATCTGCCATTTGCAAGAGTGTTGATTTTGGCCCAAAATTGTTTACTGTTTTTTTATTTTTCTTGTGTGCATGATCTTTAGCCATACGTTCATCAGGTAAATTTTTTTAAGCTTTCTATATGGCCTTTCTGTAGGTTCAAATGAATGTGTGCGGGTATTGCACTCTATTCTCCTGTTATGTGAATTTTGTATAAGGTATGTGTGCAGTGTTGGATTAGTGCCTGCTACACTACGATAAAACAATTGTATTAGGCCTGGCCCTTACAAGCGACCAGGACTCCAACATGCACTACAAAAATTCAATTGAGTGCATTGAACATTTTGATGCAATCTTATCAGTACATTTAATTTGAATTTCAAATCATCACAATTCGGGGCCTGAGCCTGACGAAGGGGCTCAGGCCCCGAAATGCATTGGGTTTTCACAAGAATTTTGCCAAAAAATGTTGTGTTTTGATCGAATTTTGTTTATGTTTTGATATCATGAAAATGTATTGATTTGTTTCGCAAATAACCTTCGACATGTATACGTAGGATTATAAAATTGTGATGATTTGAAATTCAAATTAAATGTACTGATAAGATTGCATCAAAATGTTCAACGCACTCAATTGAATTTTTGTAGTTCATGTTGGAGTTCTGGTCGCTTGTAAGGGCCAGGTCTAATACAATTGCTTTCTGTAGGTTCGCCTTAGAGTTGCAATTAGGTACCTGGTGGCTTGGCTGATCTTCGGGTCCTGCTTCCAGAGTCTCCTAATCTCCCTGTTTAAGTCCCTTCTTTTCAGTGTGAGGGATGTGGTGAAGCAGACTGTGACTTTCCTGAAAGTGTTAGAACATTGTGTGGAATTGAATGAAAAGGTTTTGGATTGGTCAGTGCCACTATCAAAGTCTCCTAAGATTGCCACAATGTGTGCAATTCGGTTGAGTTCAACACATGGTTATATAGCCCATGATTGTGGCTGCCACCGTTCCATTCCAAGAGAGGCGCTTCAGGTTACAGGTGCTGGATGCCACAAGCAGTTCTTTAGCTCAAGGAGCTCTAGGTGGACATATCGAAGACTCCACGTGCTGGGGGAGTGGTCGCTCTCCACTCTGGCTGTTATGTGATAACGAGTAATCGTGAACAGCAAATCTGTATCTACAAATGTGTAATCCAGAATGGGAATGGTTTTATTTGATATCCTGGTAAAAGCTGCTGGGTGATCTTGGGGAAGGCAGCCGGTGAGTGTAAACAGCCCCATGTTCTCAAGGGCTGTGGCACGCACTTTCTCGCGTGGATCAATTCTGAAATGGTTTGCAATTACTGGCGGTGTATTTTGAGTTGCACCAATTGAACGTTATTGGCATAGATGAGTGTTGGTTTGCAGTAATTACATGTTAACATCTCCTGACAGAATCATGAGATCTTCTGGGAAAGTATAATGTAAGGATTTGAGTAATGCTGTTAATGATTCTGTCTTCCCTCCTTTGCTCTTCTGATGGGGTGAAGGTATACATTGCAGATTAAGATACTAAAGTTACTAGCGTTACGGTGTGATGTTGGTAGTGTCGGGGTTGAAAGATTGACGCCCTCTGCCCATGTTAGTCCCAAGTCTATTAGTTCTTGGTGCCACTGCAGATGAGTTCCTTTGCATGTGGAGAGGCCGCCTGCGTCTCTCCCCGCTTTAGTTCTTTAGGACGCTTCTAGATGGAATTCCTTAAAACCTGCAATTTGAGTTGTTTCTTCAGCCCAGGATTCCTGCAAAAGCAGAATGTCAACGTTTTGGAATTAGTCAGTAAATTCGTTCTCATCCATCTTACTTCTGAGGCCATTCACGTTCCAAGAGCACAATGTTAGGGGTTAGTGGCTGTTGGTTCTTTCCATATGTTTTTTGCGTTCATGCTTCCCCCGTGCCTCCTTGGCCGGGGTCCTGCAGTTTTCGCAAGGAGAATTGCCTCATGTAGCCGGGAGCTTCTAGGATGGAAGATTGGTAAGTGCTTAGATTCTGCTACTTATAAATAGATCAGTCTTTATGCCCAAGTGCTCTCCTCAGCACCCCACTGGTAGGGATGTCCTACTTCTGGAGTGTTTTCTGTTGTGGGTGAAGAGGGCTAGGGTAGAGCTCAGAAACTGGCCTTCTTAGTTCAATGCCCTATTTGTAAAAGCACTCCCTGTGTTTCCAGACTTCTGTGGCTATCCTTGAATTAATCCGGGTAACAACCGTTATTTTGGGTTTAAACTCTATTCCTTCGATGTGGTGTGTTTATAGATGTTTAAGATTGTCTAAGGCACTTTCCAGTTTGAAAATGGCGCTCCTGCATAGAATGTTGTGCCGTCTACTGGACCTATAGTGTGGAATCATTCCAATCATTTCAAGCTTTGCTGTCTTTTTCGGAGTCGGCTTCAGTTTGTGGAGGAGCCCCATGGCTGGGCTGCATAGCTAGCCTTGTTTGTTATTCTAGATGCTGCTAAGGCTAGTTTGACCCTGCTGTAGATAATAACAGTGTAATTGATTCAGCTGAAGCCATGTGATCTTGTTGACTTGCTAGTGCACCTTGACTTCGGTGGATCAAGGATGACATGGTGTCTTGGTGAGACTGCTTGATTGGATTGTGGTGGGAAAATGTGGTCATATGTCAGTGACCTGGATGGATGCAGTTGTTCAGACTCTGTGGAGGCTGTCATAGGAGTGTTCAAAGGATGGGCTTGAAATTGTGCATGGTAAGAGGTAACTTGACTTGACCCATCCCGGGTTATGGCTGCAGGGTATGGTGTGCCCTGTTGTTCTCTAACCATAGTTAGAGAGCGGGCATCCCAAGGGTGTTGAGTCTCAGAGTGGTTGGGCATGGGAGGCAACTTGGCTGGCAACCTTATGGTTAAGGATGCGGGCTCCTCTTGGCAATGGGATACATGGCCCCTTGCTTCATCTTTGGATTGATTGGGCACTGTAAGCATGAAGTCTTTAAAAGACCCTTCTTTTTTGGAAACAATGAATAAAGGGGGACTGTCCCTTCTGGTGTTTACTTCCCTTTGAGGTTTGGTTGCTGGCTTGTCCCATTTGGGTGTAGTTATTGTGAGGTGGGGTTTGTACTTGTGCTTCTTGTCTTTTCTGCTTGTGTTGTTCCTTGCTTTCCTAAGGCATTTGCGCTCTCTTCTCGTTAGGGATGGTCTTTGGTGCTCTGGCAGGTTAGGGTCGTCAGTTGATGAGGATCGACTTGTGTGTAGCTGTTTGTTTGATGTTTCTGCTGGTTGTATATTTTTTTTTTGGGGGGGAGGGCGAATTTAGGTTCTCAGCAGTATCCTGGAAGTCCTTGAATCCATTCTTAACTAGGGGTGTATGCCTGAGGGAAGGTGATCAGACTTGTGCGGGCTTGCTGTAAAAACTATATTCGTGGAGAACGGGGCTTTCGATGATTTGACTTCTGCTTAAATGTCTAACCAGATGTTAGGGATGTTTTTTAAATGTTCGAGACTTGAGGAACATTGGCATGAGTGTTAGATGGTATTGGGGTCTTTTTGCACTCGCCTGATCAAGGTATTTAATTCCTGATGGTTCTGATCAAAGCCTGAGACATGGGTAGCTAAGGCTTTTAATAAGCCAACATAGATTTCGAGTTTTCCAGAGTGAAATGTTATAGCCAAGGAGATTACCTCCATTGTGTCCAGCAATGGGGCCCACAGGGGGGCTGAAACAAAGGTATTGTTGTCTTTGACATGGTTGGCCTCTGGTGAGTGCACCTCTGTGTCGCTAATGTTATGATCTTTAAAGTTACAAATGGGGGTGGGGTCGCACACTACTCACACACCGGCAGTGTCGCCCCTAAGGACTCTGGTCAATGTAGTAAAGTATTCGCGATGCATCATCTTTCGATCTTCCGCTATCTTCGCTGTCTTTGCCATCCCTGGACACGTGTTTCGGGGTATTACCCCTCATCAGCAGGGATAGGCTGTGTACTGGGGTTGCCGATGGCTGCCAATATCTGCCAGGTATAGTACCACTCAGGCGCGTAGGTGCGGGATCCCAGGCTCGTCAGCCCGCTGCTCAAGGGAGCTTTAAAGTTACAAATGGGGGTGGGGTCGCACACTACTCACACACCGGCGGTGTCGCCCCTAAGGACTCTGGTCAATGTAGTAAAGTGTTCGCGATGCATCATCTTATGATCTGGTTGTCCCTCAGAGCTGGGCTTGGCTTGTGGACTGTTGTTAGACTGGTGTGGAATCACATCAAATAAGAGGAGGTACGCTGGTAAGGTGATGGAATATGCTTTATGCACCAATCAGACAGGTAACGGTACATCGACCCCAGTCACAGCTGACTAGGCTCAACTCTCTGATCACAGCCCCTCACCGGAGCTCGCCTTGGAACCCTCGCAGTGGTAACATTCTAAGTGATGTCACCACGCAGTGTTCCAATGTGTACAATAGGACGGGAGGATGGTGGATGATTATGCAATAGCTGTTAGGTGGACGATACCACAACTGGGTAATACAGTTACCATGCTGAAGCCTAATCGGAGCAAGCAGGGCATTGTAATTGTGTTGGGGACCGGAATTGGCTGTTGTATTATGATGGTACACTGGGAGGATCCTGCCGCAGGCTTGTGTTCAGCAGTACACACACACAATCCTATCACAGCCAATCTTCAGCTTGGATACCTCTGTAGTCTGGGTACCAGTTTCTGATTCTGGCTAACACCCCTTAAGTGAGGCCCACCCAGCGCATCTCCAGTGGCGCCCACCCAGTCAAAAGAATTGCCGAGGCGGGCACGGACTTGGGCACGCCACCACTGCGCCGGTCCCCCGCATCTTGGGGAGGTCGCTCCTTCTGGCACTTCCCCTTTGGGTTTCTGGGTTTCTCTGTCATGGGCACGGTCGCGGGTGAACCAGAAGCACTTCAAGTGCTTCCGTTTCCCCAGAGGTCCCATAGTCGGACAATCCAGTCTAAACTGGATTGCCCAAATAGGAACAATAAAGGCTGGGGAGCGGAGAGGGCAGACCCTCTTTTGCCACTCCCCAGCTTTAAGAGTACTGCTCCATAAGGCCGGGCCTCGGTCGGAGGCCCCCACTTTTTCTTTTCCCCACCCACCATTCCCTAAAGCAGATACTGGGATATTTTCGTATGTTTACGGGTCAGACGTAGTGTAATAAGTGTTATGGGGTTATAGTTATGTTGCAATAAAGTGTTTTCTTGAAGTATTTTTCCTAAATTAATTGGTTTGTGGTTTAGGAATCATATGCGTCTTAATGAAGTTTCTGATTTTGTCATTATTTTGAAATAAAAGTGTATTCTTAACTAAGTGATTTAATTGACAGGAAATGTACTTTGTCGTTTTGTCTGTTTCCCTTGCCAGGCGGTAAGGTCATGATTGGTGAGCATAGTTTGCGTCCCTTTAGAGGGCATCACTTTTATGAAAAGGGACACCCGAGGAGGAGACAGAGGGTCTCTCATAGAACTCCATGGGCAGTTTCAGCTGGTAGGTTGAAGGGGTGTGGGGGGTGTGGGAGCCACACTTCCAGTAGGCCATGGGCCACCCCCACACGTGCACGCGCCCAAGCACGCATAATGGAAGGGGTGCGGGGGACTGTGGGAGCTACGCTTCCAGGAGGCCATGGGCCATCCCCGCGCGCGCCCCAGGGCGCAAGGACGCATAATGGCAGGACCCAGTTTATGGAGTTAAGAGTCTGGGCGAAGGGGGGGGCCCGGGGGAGGTATCTTTCTGGCAAGCTGGGCCCCCATTGCAACTTCGCTCCGGGAGGAGTCTAGGGATTACAGCCGGTAGGCTGGCAGGGTGCGGAGGGAAGGGAAGCCATGTTTCCGGAGGCTTGTGGCCACCCTGCACGCGCATGCGCTCAAGGGCGCAGCACAAGGACGCTTATTAATTGGAGCGTCCCCATTATGAAGTTAAGGCTGAGGGCATGGGGGGTCCACGGGAGGTGTCCATCCGGTAAGCTGGACCCCCTATGCAACAAATATTACTCTGGAGGGAGTTCTTGGGACGTAGCTTTATTGGGATCTGGGGCCGCCAGTCATTGACCTTGCCGTGGGCTCAATAGGGAATACGCAGAAAGGAAATCATCTTCATTGCGTAGCTCATGATAAGAGTGAACATGTATTAGATAACATGTTAAAGTTAGCCAACTGACAGACCTATACCTATCAATGTATTGGCCTTTCTGCGTATTTTGTGTACAGAATGAAAATGATATTCATTTACATGTCTTACTGTTTTATGTAATAAAATACGGCCGGGGGTCTACAACCCCTAACCCAAACAACTTGGTGTTTGTACTGTGTGAAGGTTACCTTGGAAAGGGGATGAGGGATGGGAGGGCTCCCCATCCAACCAAAGATTCTGTTCGGTGAATGGGAGGAATCTTAGGCGCTACCAGACCATATGGCCCTGGCCCAGTTTTCTAATCAGTTGCTGCATTCCCAAAGTCGTAGCAATAACTTGTACTTTTGTTTTCGCAGAGTAGCTCCAGCCTGTTTCACTCCCTCTGCAAACAGCACAGAGCATGCTGCAGCCTGATGCATGAGGGCAACATTCAAGCCATGTGGCTGGGAGGGGGGGGCAGGATTGAGAGGATGAGGGCCCGCCTGCACTACTGAGGGATGAGGCGTGGTGTTGTTACTCTCCTGGGGAAACACAGCTGTTCCTATAAACGCTGCCAAAGCCTATGAACAAATTACACTGCCGGGACAAATGAGGAGGATGGAGTGTGGCGTGTGATATGTGGAGGTTATAAGTGGTGAGGAGGGACTTACAGCATCCAATGAGCTGGATCAGATTAGCCAGGAGGAGACTGCTCTCCTGCCCTTTTTGGAGCTTTAAAGAGGACCTGGAAAGTCTCATTCGGAGACCTCCCTGCATCAGGAAGCTCTGATGGACTCCTACACCTAGGGCCTCATTAATGAGGCCTTGCGTCAGTTTTGCGCCGCCGGTGCGTCACTTTTAGTGATGCACCAGCGGCGTAAAAAATGCGCCTTGTTGCGCCATATTTAAAAAGTGACGCATCTAGGTAGATGCGTCACTTTTTAAACCCCTGCGCCACATTATACCTGCGTCAGGTATAATGTATGCAGAGGGGGCGTTCCCCCGCAAAAAGCCTCGTAATAGTGACGCAGTGAAATCTATGAGATTTCACTGTGTCACTTTTAGGACGCTGTTGCGTCAAAATCTTGCGCCTGCCTCACAGCAGGCGTAAGACTGAGGCAAGCCCTTTCACATGGGGCTTTCCCCATGTGAAAGGACGCATTGCTGGAGTTGCGTCACTTTTGTGACACACTCCAGCAATGCGTCACTTTTGCGCTTACAGATACGTCAGAAATACTGACGTATCTGTAACTCCTTGCGACATGATGCGTCATACATTAGATATGACGCATCATTGGTGTCGCAAGGAGTGCGCAGTGAAAAATATAAATAAGGCCCCATGTGCTGGACTCCCTTCCTCCTTGTAATGTGCACCCTCTGTGCTTATAAGCATAAACTGCGTGTTTTCCTATAATTCTTGTAAGATTAGTGTGAACTAGAATGTTTCTTTCTCTCTCTATGAATATTCATCAACAGCTTGTAATATGTTTGTTTTATGGACAATTCAACACATTTTGTTGCAGGTGCTGACCCAGCCACCCTCAGTTCCAGGGACCAGTCTCCCCTGTGTTGTAAGAAGCGGCTACACTCTCAGAAGTTATACCACATGTTGGTACCCCCATGGACTTAGAAGCCCCTGGTAGCCCCATAGATACTGCCTCAGATTCTAATCTGACTCTTAAAAGCACCAAACTCCCAGGTCCCAGCTTCCTTCTCAGGCTCCGTAGACCTCTCTGTTACCACCGTCCATCTGACCCTGACCGCCACTGGTTCACAGTGACACAAAGCAATGGGGAAGTGAGATAGACCTTGGACACCTGTGCAGTAAAAGCAACAATAAAGAATTATGTTTATAGATTGTGTGTAATTCACTGTGACACACACAGGCCCCAGCGCCAGCATATGCCCCTCTGCGCATTATGTACAGAATATAACAAATGGAATGGGGCGGAGGAACCGTTACCACTTTGGCCACACATCAATTGTCTGCAAAAACTGATTCTGTCCAGGTGACTGGGTAAAAATATGGTTCACCTGGTAAAAGAAGGAAATTCTATCCCTAATTACACTCTGCACACAAGATTAGGGCAAATAGTTCGAAGCAATGAGCTCTTATTGGGAACTGGAGGCAGTGAGAACATTAGACTTTATTCAACTCTTTCGAAAGATTTAAAGAACAAAGGGTGTCCATAATATAATTAATTACAGGATTAAAAACGTATCCATTGGATACTGGGAAATCAGGGGGTTCCTTTATGCTCCAGATATCTGAGTGTCTTGAGGCATCAAGTTTAAACAGCCACATTTTGGGCTCAGACCTTGAGTGGATCTGAAAGACTGAAGCTATCTGGACAAACTCAGCAATGCAAGTTCAGTAGCACAAACTGTACCTCAGGGCTCTGCACTTTTGACATCTTCAGTTCAACATGTACATGTCCCCTCTGGCAGAGATGTGTTCTCAGCATCAATGATAGGTCCACATGTATGATGATGGTGCTGTGCTGATTTTGGTATATGGCCTGGGACACTCAGCGGAAGCTGGTTCAGATTGTTGCTGTTTGATCCAAAGTTGCTCCTACTATAGGAACAAAGCTCTCTAATGTGTCAGTACACAGAGGACATAGAACCTTGTCTAGACTCCCGGCTGTTACTGCAAAGAAAGTCATTGTTACTACCTGATGGTGAAGCAAGTTATGTTCTCTCACACATAAATATGACAGCAGGGAGAGACCATAGAAAGATGCTGAGATTTGACACATGGGAATTGATTCAAGATTTTACAAGATCATCTATCTATTGATGTATGTTTGATGTATGTATGAAGTAACAGCAACGAGCAAGGATAGAACACCAGCAGATGTGGTTTGGAAGTCTCTACAGACCCCTGGTCCAGTACTATAGATGATATGTTCGGTGGCATGTTATATGTAATAATAATTGTCTCATCAGTTTTTTTCTTTAGTAGATATTTTGATTGATTTCCAAACTCTGAAGTAAATGATTAGGGACCTGACATTTTGATCATCTCTCAATGTTTTTCCTATCCTATAACTGCGTATGTATCCCAGCCCATGAATATACAAATTAAATGTGTGTGTATTACATTAGCATATTAAAGAGCACAGAATGACACATTCTATTCTAAGTGGTAGTACTGCATTTGGTAAATACCATTATCGGAGTTGTGGCATTTCTCGGATGCTCTATAACTGCACCATTCTAAATGTCACACCTGGGATTGGGAGAGTGGTCCCCCATTCTCAAACCTTCAAACCTGGAATGCTGCAGATTTTCTCCCTGCATATTCCACCAAGCTCTTCCTTCAAACATTATGAGGTCAACCCTGTGAATACGGTAATTGCCACAAATCTCAGACTACCGTTTCAGACGCAAACTCCTGTCCGCCCACAAATTAGGATTTAGGGGTACTAACTCTGACCCAAAGGTAGGCAGATTTCATAGTATATTAATAAACATTTTTGGGTGTCTGAAATTATAATTTCCATGATGTCAGTGAAATATTTATTTTATGCTATTTTATTTAAATTTCAAAATAATGTTTTATTTCATTGAAGTATGGTTTTGTGAGGGAAAAGTTTCACATACAGTGGTATGCATAGTTATTTTTCAACAAAATATTTGCAGAAAAGAGGTTGTCAAATATTCAGTCTATTAGGCCTTTCACTGGGAAAATACATTTTCTTTTCTGCTGCAATTTAATCAATAATAGTTATGACATTTTGCGATGTTACATCACGAGGGAATCAATCAAGGTTCCACTAAGCTGCACAACCACGTGATAACTTGAATCCAATGAATCAAGTTCATAATCTTTCCTTCACTTTTTTCATTTTACTCCATTCGTTTTATCCTTATTTTTTCTTCCAGTCAATTCATTTTATTCAATCCACTTTTAACATCCATATTCAAAAAAGCTCCAAAGCATGGGTTTAGTTTCACGTCATGATTTATTTTCAATAGCCCAATGCATTTCGGGAAATAACACTCTCTTCATCAGGGGATCTAGGAATACAAACAAACATGTACATTTAATCAATTTATGCCACTAACGTATTTTGTTGTATTTTTACATGACTATTATCAAGAAACTGAACCTAACAAATCTCTACATAAAACATTAAAGAATATCCATTGTATTCCAACATTTACCACTGATAGATTATATACAATCGATTTAATTCAAGCAGTGTTCACTTTAACCAAATCGCTCCCTGGCTAGACTGGAGTACACATCTTGATTGTATTTAAAAGCAATACCAGTTATTTAACAGAAATGCAGATAAATTAATGTATAAGACATTACACGTGCTTACCATGACATGCTAATGGATCCTAAAACTTAAGTGAACGGTTTGCCATGTTTTTTAGGGTATAGTACACATTTTGTAAAATCGGAGATCCTCAGTTTGGGTCAGGGGCTTCTCCATCATGTTATGGATGTGAGATGATCAGAGTCATTGGAATTATATGGCAGTGTAGCACCAAATTAAGCAGCAGTGTTCACTCTATTGTGCATCTAGAAAATGCTAATTTTGTGGCATAATGTGTCACAAATTTTATAGTATTACTTCATTATTTTGTAGTTTTTAAACTTAGTAATACTGTTCACATCAGTGCATTGCGGGCACGCGAGTTATAGTTAGCTGAACTAACTATAACGGGGGTACTTCAATGGTTTTGTATGAGTGAAATGTCCAGCTAACTATAACATGTGTGAAACCTATGGTTTTTTCAGTGAATTTCCAAGGTTTTTTAAATGCTAATTCCTAACTATAATGTGTGTGAAACCTATGTTTTTTTCAGTGAATTTCCAAGGTTTTTTAAATGCTAATTCCTAACTATAACGTGTGTGAAACATATGGCTTTTTCAGTGAATTTGCAAGGTTTTTTAAATGCTAATTCCTAACTATAACGTAGCTGAAACCTATGTTTTTTTCAGTGAATATATATATGCACTGAAAAACTAAACACACACTTCCTTCACAAAGAAATGGAAAGTTTGCATCTCTGCAGCCTCTCTTATTTTTCACCTTAGTCATCTTCCGCTCAATCAACACAACATCCACAAATACACATACCTACTTGCTACCATTCTTGGCTGAGCTTATCAATTATTCTTCTTTAATTCAAATTCAAAGTGCAGGCCCTTTATGAAGCCTTCTTGGTAACTACTACCCATGAACAGCAGTGGGTAATTTGCACACTTCCGTCCTTTCTTGCGTCTTTTCTACCACACACTGGGGCAGGTTTACAAGCCCCTTGCGCCTCTTTTGTATCATTTTTCCCACGAGCTTGTAAATCTGCCCAACTGTGTGTACTTTATGTGCTAGCTTTCTTCCCAAGATGTGGTACTAGTTTCTCTTGCTCCCACTGCGGAATCCAACACTCTATCTGTGTAATGACCTGGAAATCCAAAGATCCACCTCACTGACAATGCAGTGGGTAGTTTGCGTCTCTACAGCCTTTCTTATTTTTCATGTTTTTCATCTTCCACTCATCTACACATCATCCACACATACACACATCTAATTGCTGCATTCCTTAGCTGTGATTATCAACTATTCTTCTATTTTATATTCATATTCAAAGTGCAAGCCCTTTATCGAGCCTTTTTGTTGTAACTACTGTTCCGGGAATTCTGCTCATACACAGAACTGTGCATAAAGACTTAGGACCTCAGTGAATTACGGTGTACCAAAACTCACCTTACTACACAAACCCCCTACCAGACTAGCAATCAGTGACTCATTGCTTCTTCGCCCTAGAGCAAAAACACCAATGACTAGTCAACCCAGAACATGCGACTTAGATTACATGAAGTAAAGTGGATAACAAGACCACTATTTCATTATAGTCTTACACCAGTCCAAAACAAGATGTAAATAAAGACATGTGCAACTTTGAAATGTTTATTTCTAACGCCATAATCTCATGCACAGTACCTTAGATAATACAACCAAACATATTATCACAAACAAGGTTGTCAGTATTGTTACTATTCTATGAAATACAAATGGAAAAAGCATCCTATAATGCTAAAGGTAAACAAATTTAAAATATACCTACATTTCACCCTCCCTACCTAGCAGATTAGTTTATAACTACAGAAAGTTTCATAGGATTACATGGACAGACCCATACCTCTGGAACTCAGCAGAAGTGGATCACATTCAGTGCTCCACAAACTGTCAAGATACGAATGTTCTCCAACTGTGTGTAACTTTGCCTCGACAATGCATTATGAAACAAGCCAGTATCAGAGGTGGCCACAGCTGCAAATGTGTCATGGCTCGAACGTGCGAGGATCATTCTGAATAACAAACACAGTATTCAAGATAACCTTGATGTTCCATGCTCTCACTATGCACACAAAACTAGTGAGGAAGTTTACAAATCTAGCATACCAAATTATCCTCATATAAAGCAAAATACTCAGCCTTCTCTAAACAATATCACAAGTACGTGTCATGTGCAAAGCAGAGCATGAAAGCAAAAATAGCGTGTAAGCTTCTAATAAACCCATGCTAACTTAACAGGGTGTGAGTGCAAGGCTCAGCCCCACGGCACCGTTCCTTGATCGAAGCTCGTGATATAAACGTGGGCGAATTAGGAACGCAGAGTCCAAGCCTAAAAAGCAGAGTCAAGTTCACATTTCCAAAAAAAAGTTATTTGCTCTTTGATAGAAAGCAGTAGCTAAATAATAAAGAATACATAGAAAAATCGAAGAGTCTTAATCCAACAGCGTGTAAGCACAGTATGTAGCAACAGCCTCCAACAGGAAATCATTGTTCTCATCTGAAAACATTTCAGCCATCCAATTCAATAGTGGGAATGAACATACATGTTCCTCAACGACCGGAGCCTCTATCACCATCGGAGGTAAACTCTGGTCATCTTCAATGTAACTGCATGCCAAGAACTCAAGCGCCGCTGCAAAAACATTCCAACGTCCCATTATTCCATGTATCGCTGCTAAGGCCATAATCCCGCCACCAGAACAGAGCACGTCATGAACCACTAAGGGGCTCATCAGCTGGTCATAATCCGCGTTGGGAGACACCGTACTGCAGAGACACAAATCCAGGGCCCAGTCGAAATCGCAGCTCAGGCAATGGAACACAGGTTGAACGCATGTGAAAAAGGAGAATCGAAACAATAATCCATAAACTGCATTCATTGTAGCCAGAGGCAGCGCTCCGTAATAACTAATCATTCGGTTGCGAACCATCAACAGCCGGGACATATTGTCGTCTGCTGCAGGATGTGCATCCATATTTATGGAAACAAATTAATAAAAGCACACCGGCAACTAATGTGAGTATTAAGCGCAATCCACCAAAGATGCTGGAAAAAATCGAATGAAAAAATCCTGAAAAGACACCAAATATAGTTTGAAAAGAAGTCACAAGGCCACTGCTTCTAACTTTTAAAAAGTAAGGTAACCCCATAGTCAAGGACACAATAAAGATACTCTAAATGAACTCTCCAAAATTCAAGAGCACGTCTGTATTTAATAAAGTATGCACTTCTGTGCGGGTGTTTGCTACATGAAGGACAAATGTTTCTGTAGCAGATATAAGAGCAACCTCTTTTTGAGACAATAGCGCTCCTATACGACTCATTTGGTTGACTCTGCTTTCAAGGTGGAAATTGGCAGCCAGATGGAAACATCCAGCTTCCCATGCAGAGGAGTTAACACAACTTTTTTTAATCAAACCAAACGCTCAGTTACCGTAATCATGTAAGCGATGCCTGCTAGCATTGCACAACAATCTCCATTAGTTCAAAGTAAATAACTCCCTTTTCCAGTAAACTGAACGTTGTTATGATAGCAGGTGTCGGACTACCTTTCAAAACTCAGTCCAAATCAGGCACATCTTGTTTACAAGAGCCATGCAATTGTATGTGTCTACAAATTGGATCTCCAATGAGTGACCACTTCTAACCATTCTCATATCGCGCCCTGTGCTCTGATGTGAGAGTGATCGCACCATAGTTTGTACTGCTAATCATTCTCAGCATACGCTACGAATACGCTTTGACGTTACGCGTCGCATCAAAGCTTCCGTGTGATGTCATGTACGGCGCCCCGTACAAAAAAGACGCAAATGTTTTTAATTGTTTAAAAACATATATTCATGTATTTAATGAACATACTAAGAGAAGACTTAATCTAGGATAATTATGAAATCATTTTTTTAAGTTTTAAAAATCCTATATTACTTCTATATTGTATGAGAGGAGTTGCGTGGCCCTCCACCTGGTGCCCTGGAGTCCAAAATGCCCAGACCCGGTTCATAAGCACGCGTGATCATCACCACAAAACCATTAGCACGCATATCGCTTTACCACACATGTTTTTACAACGAGTATGCATTTACCACGCATGATGAACGCATAATCTTAATAATGTTTTTTTGTTGACGAACACACGTTGTAATGGCTGTGGCTTATGTCCTTCAAATTAGTTTCTAGGTATACGTGTGACCAAGTCTGATAAGATCGGAGGCCAAGGACAAACACCGTGGTGTCTGTGGCACGAAATCTCATCGATCACAGAGAAAATATGCACAGGGTAAAATGAAAGTAACAGCTATAATAAAAATAACGGAGAAAAACGACTAAAATGGCAGTATGACGGAGTATGTAATCAGCGTTTGGCGACTCAACACTACATTTCAAATTAATATACATACAATATGTTTATGAATATATTACAAAAGTATACCACCGGATGACACACATGACCCAGGAAAAGAAAGCGGCAAATTTAATACCTAAAATCAGGAGAGGTTTGCTTGGCGAACTTGAAGAAAAAGAAAAAAAAGTGCACTTGCAAACAAGGCTACGCATGCGTAGAGAGTACAACTGATGCAGGAAAAAAAACGGAAAGTTTTACATACTGTCATAGAAATATAGCTCTCAAAAATTGCCCCCTGAATTTGCCCCCCGAGACCTAATGAATAAAATGGACTTCTAGTTCTTTCCCTTTCCCACCGCGCACGCGTACCATACGCGTACGCCGCGATTTTTTATTTTAACAAAAATAAAAATTGACCCTAAAAATCCATGTACGACCCCCTGAGCAAGCCTAGAGAGTCAGAATATTTCTACCCTGCCCACTTTCCCTATTTCTCTATTTTGTTTTACTGTTTTCTTGTGACTCGCTTCTAGTGACGAACAAAATGGCTGCCAACACTTCCTGGTTTGCAGTGTTCACAGACAGATGACATCCAATCAGCAAGCAGCTTGGTCATCGTAATTGACCGAATTTCGGTACGCGTGTCGGACTCCGTCTCTAGATATTGCTATGATTTTACTTGTAATTTACTCAAAAACTACTGAACGGATTTACACCATTTAACAAAAAGCACAATCTGCGAACTGAACTCTACCTCTCTGCCAAATTTGCTATAATTTCGTTTAGCCGTTCGGGCTGTAGCCCTGGCTAAAGCTCCCTATGGAAAATTGCATGGGGAAAACATATTTTGGGACCCCCCTTTTTTCTCGACGACGAATCACTCCCAAACTTTCAGGGAAGGAGCAGAACCAAGCAGGCCATTTTCTTGGAGAAATTCACAAAGATTCGTCCACCGACGCCAAAGTTATTCCAAATAGAATGTTGTGGATTTCCTATGGAAAGTAGGTCCTAACTATAACTACCTACTGGTGACCGCCAGTAGGTACTATATATACATATATATATTTATAAATATTTATATATATATATATATATATATATCACAGGCTCCACAAAGCACTCGCGGGGTGAATGGAAACATCAGTTTAATGCAGACGCGTTTCGGAACAAATTCCTTCTTCAATGCTTCTGATGTTATCACCGCTGAGGCCGGGACGCTGACTGAGGTCAAGGGTTATACCAACTCTGGGTGTGCTGTCCATATGCCTCCACCCGCGTATCTATCCAATCCAGCCACGGTGGTAAGGAGAGGGGTGAATGGCACGGGACGAGCCGCGCACGGCATTGGGAGAAGCAACGAATGGGACACTGCCGTGGGGATTATGTTTGTTATCCAACAAGACCATGATGGAGTACAGTGTCCTGGCTATATGAGCGTTATTTGCATCCCCCTTTCACTTTCCATGAACTGCCAGTCACCAAGAAGTCATGTGATTGCAGTATTTAAGGAAGTTGCGTTCTGCGCCAGTGATAACATCAGAAGCATTGAAGAAGGAAGTTGTTCCGAAACGCGTCTGCATTAAACTGATGTTTCCATTCACCCCGCGAGTGCTTTGTGGAGCCTGTGATATTTTTCAGCATGATACCTAGCGTCGCGCTTTAAAGCATTGAAGATTGAAGAGTTCGGCAGCTTGGGTGGGACTTGGAGCTATTATATATATATATATATATATAAAAAATGACATGCATATATATATAATGACAAGAATTGTAGATTTATAATATGGAGGAATCAAATTGGCCCACATTACTTTCTTTACAGTATGCTACTTTCCTGCTCATGCTTTCTGAAGCACTGCTTTTATCATGGTTGTGTAATTGATGATTTTACATTGTATGATTTTAATTAATCAATTGATACAAATTTGAATTTGAATTTGACATAGAACATATATGTAGGCAGGTGTTCCTTCAATTTTGTGTGTCCTTGGTTTATTATTGACATTGTTTTAAGCAAAGAGGGTCCTAATCATTTTTCTTTGTAAACCTTTTCTTTCGAAAAACACTGTTACTTTAACCAAGAGTCATCGACGATCAAAGCAAACCAGCCCAACCTCACTTGCATCATCTAGTGGGTGTGAAGTTACCCTCAATCCCCTTCAGATGCACACGCCACAGAATCAATGTGACTATTGTTTATTAGCAAGCAAGACGGCTCGGGGAAACAATTGCATCCTTTTGGGGAATAACGTAGAAATCAGTTCTTCTGTGTTTATAAGTGTGCATAGTCTATTGTGTTCAATAAAATGTAAAATAACAGATGTGCAATAGTATACAGGCTATAGGCAAGATATACAACAATCAAAATTTGATAAATATACTATGATTATTAAAATACATAACAGCAAAGCTTTTACTATTACAAACTGTTTAAATGCCCCTGCTTTGAAGTGCTGTGTTGCATTTAAAAATGAGTAAGTTCTTAACATGTTAATACTTTACAAAATAAATCCTTTCTTATGATATTTTATGTATGTACCTTAGCTGAAATTGAATTAATGGCATAGAGACAACAAGCAATGCCAAAGCCAATGTGAATGTTGCAATGTGCTAGCACATGCAAGCACAGATATGCACAAATACTGTTTACATGCAGAAGTATATAAATGCCAGGCGTATTACACTTAACAAAGATTGTTTTATATAGCCAATCAATAACTCAGAAATGCAAATGTCCTGCCCCACCATTCATTCTCTTTTAATTATGGTCTTCCAAGTGCTATACTTTGAAAGAAATGAAATAAAAAAGTGAAAATTGTTCAACCTTGTTGATAGTCAATCAACTCGAAATGCTTCCACAAAAAGATCTAGAAGTATCCAGTCTCTTAAATTCACGATGGCCTTTTCTGAATTATGAATTAAAGAAAGAAACCTACAAATGTAAAGATTTGTTGCAGTGTTGGCAAGCTCTGGGATCCCACTCAAGCATGGGTGGCATCTGACCTATATTTTAATATAATTAAAGGCACTATAATGAACGACCTGATATTCTACACAAATAAAACAGCTAAATGGCGCAATGCCTTCACAAGAATGCTTGCCATAAAAGCTATGAAAAACATCCCTCATGGCTCAAAAATAATGACCTCTCCATCAAAAAGATGCAGAGCAGAACTATGCATTACCATATATAAATCTGGAATTGTGTTGATACAAGCAGCAAACAGAGAACTAGAGAAGTTTGACAAGATATTCCAAATGGTAAAAGACTCACTAGAGGGCCCTAGATACCAACTACACCTGACCCCACCAGTAGACACTCCTGACATCACCGATATTACTACCAGAGGCGCCAATCGAACTGGGGGCCACCATGTTCAAACCTCTAATTCGGGAGATATAATTGAAATAGGAATGACAGTACCTAAGAACGAGACAGAAAGAACAGAGAGGTCTACCAGTCATGCGAACAAAGAGCAGGACCAGCTCCAAAGGGAAGAGTCGTCGTCGCTTCCAAACAATGAGACTTCCCACGTAGAGCGTACATCGGCCACGAGTGTATTACTCTATGATAACCGGGAAATGGATAAGGTAGAAGACACCAACCTTCCTTTACCTCTCTCTAGTACAATACTAGAGTCTTGTAGACCCTCACCCACAAAAACACTCCTAGCATCACATAACTTAGATAACACTTTCGACATCTCAAATAGAAACGGAACTGACAACCAATAAAGGGATACAAAGAAAAGGACAGCGGAACTGAGAACAGATCTAAAACAGAGAAGAGCAAAATGCAAACCCCGAAAAGACAGGTTAATCATCCCTAAGAAATCACCTCAAAACCAGAAAGATATTAAAGAGCTTCAGAAACTAGTTGGCAACCTGGCACAAGACACTATTAACACCTTACAATCGATTGAAAGCATTTGGGAGATGACGGTGAGCACTCACTGTAAGGTCACGCACATCCAAAATCTCGTACACTCCTCGCAAAGAAAGAGCAACGAGATGGCCATGCCTTTAGCAAATAGGCACAACCGACCAGATAGGACAAAATCTTTGTCAAAGGAGGAAACTCTTGCCTTACTCCGAACATATGAACTACCGGACCGCGAGGGAGAGGAGAGAATCAAAACAGTACCAATCGATTCTAATAGAACAGCCAGAAAGAATGATAGAAAATCCAACCTTCACAATTTACAGCACGTCCAGCTAACAACAACCGAATCCATTAATGTGAACCTTAGTAACTCAGGGAAACCTCTGACTTGCCTGCTACTCAATTGTCGTTTGGCAACCAAACATGCATCAGACATAGGGGCCCTCATCATCAACAAGGAAATTGATCTGGCAATCCTTACAGAAACGTGGCTAACGGAATCATCATCTCCAACCATGGATCTCTTAGTACCACCGCAATATAACATTATGAGACTTGATAGACTTAGAGAGTTAGGGGGAGGTATAACCTGCATTTATCGATCGGATATAGAGGTCAACCAAATTCAAGCCGACCCTCTAGAATCTTGCGAATATCTAGGTCTTAATATAAGATCAGCAAGCAATCAAAGATGCAACTTGCATGCGTTTTACCACCCACCAGGAGATAACGCAAAGTTCACAGAGCAGTTAATGGAGATCATAACGGCCAACTCTAACAATGATGTCAATAGCATATTTTTAGGCGATTTCAACTTACATTGGGATGACTGCAATGACAAACTGGTCAACACGCTTAAAGATTTCCTCGTCGAACTAAACCTCACCCAAGCATGCACGCAACCTACACACTCGAAAGGAGCGACGTTTAGATTGGATTATTTCAAGAAACAAAGATACATCAATCCTCTCCATAACCCTGTGTGACTGGTCTGATCATCACGCCATAACATTCATGATACCCATAGTGAAAAAAGGCATGACCGTGCAACCCTTCAAGTTCAAAAAATGGATTTGAGACACAAATGAGGCTAATATTGAGCTACTGGTTGAAAGCTGTGAGAGAGACCTAAAGCCACCTAGCAACCTGCAGAATGTAAATGAGCTGACCGATCACTACATAACATCAGTCGGAAATATCGTCAACAACACCATGCCATTAAAACTGAAAAGAGTCTCGGAGAAGACAAAAAATCCTTGGTTTAATGGGTCACTGAATGAAGACAGGCGCAAATTGAGAATGGCCGAAAGAAAATTGAGACAACACCCTTCATCCCCCGAGCTGAAAGCCCTCGGAAAAATTAGAAACCAATATACCAAAAAGATCATCAATTCAAAAAAGGAATTTATAAGATCAGAACTTGACAATGCCAAAAACAGACCACGGAAACTCTTTGAAATCCTAAAGCAACAATCAAACAAACTAGCCAAATCCGTTTAAGAGAACTCAAAAACACCCTTAAGCTGCGAGGAATTTTTCACATTTTTCACGGAGAAGGCCAAATCGCTTGAAGTAGAGCTCACAAACGCCGCGGCTAACCTTCCCATCCTACCATTGCCTATGAGCGAGGCCAACTCGACAACAGAGTGCACTAAGACAAAAAACAAGGCAAATTGGGACACATTCGAATTATATGACCAGTACATGATCACCAAAACGCTCTCGGAAATCAAACCTAGCAACCACTATCACCACCCCCTTCCCGCAAAATGCCTAAGAGAAATCAGCCACATTGTGGTTCCAATCTGGACCAAGATAATAAATGCATCACTATCACAAGGGATCCTCCCCGCCTGCCTAAAAACAGGTCAAGCTGTTCCCATAATCAAAAAACCTACAGCAGATGCAACAGATCCGAACAACTTTCGCCCAGTGACCAACATCCCTTTACTGGCCAAACTAATTGAGAAATGCGTGCAGGGCCAACTGAGCCAACACATCACCAAGTTCTCCTTACTAGATGAATGCCAATCAGGATTCAGAGCAGGGCATAGCACGGAAACAGCGATCCTCCATATTGTTGATGTCGTGCTACACGCCCTAGACCAAAATCAAGCTTGCCTACTGATTCTCCTTGACCTGTCATCGGCTTTTGACACAGAAAATCACGAAGCATTACTGACCAGGCTGCAGGAAAGGATGGGACTGTCTGGAAATGTGCTGAAATGGTTCGATTCTTTCTTACAGAACAGAACACAACGATTCCTGGTCAACCAATCAATCTCACCCCCATGCCCTAACTCAATAGGAGTCCCTCAAGGATCGACGCTATCCCCTGATCTGTTTAACTTATATGTCGAACCTCTTACAGAAATTCTCCGAAAATCACAGATATCCTACCACTTGTATGCAGACGATACGCAAATATACATAAAGATTGCCTCAGTTGAAGACATTGAACTAATGAATGAGACATTAAAAATGGCACTGCAATTGTTAACTACCAACCATCTGAAGCTAAATGCTCACAAAACAGAGTTCCTACTAATTTCACTACCAAGGAGCCATACGGAAATAAAGGAATGGACCAAGTTGGTGACTGCGCTAGACTGCACCCCAACCCTAGTCAACTCAGCTAAATCGCTAGGAATCACCTTAGATGAGAACCTGGACATGAAAGCCCACAATAATTCAATGGCTAAAAGTGCCCGCTTCCACCTGAACTACTTAGGAAAATTGAAATCATTCATCTCAGAGGCGGATCTCAAACTGGCACTCCAATCCTTAGTTATCTCGAGGATTGATTATGGTTGCACCACCTTAGCTGGCTTACCAAAAACTTCCACAGCACCACTAAAAGCCTGACTTAATGCTGCGGCAAGACTTATCACTGTATCAAGGAAATTTGATCATATATCTCCTCACCTGAAAGCATTAAACTGGCTACCTTATGAAGCCAGAATTCAAATGAAGATAGCATGTATCACCCATAAAGCACTCCACTACAACACTCCAAGATACCTAGCCAAGAAAATTGAGCTATCCGGAGGTAACAGACCAGCTAGGAGCGCCGAGGAGCTGCTGTTGCGGCCAGCCATCTTCCGAAAGAAAAAGACTTATGACAGAGCGTTCTCAGGAGCTGCCCCCAGAATCTGGAACTCACTCCCTCCAAGCATTAGGAAGATTCACAATATTGCAACATTTAAGCGGGAAGTGAAGAGCCTTTTGATGAGTAAATACTTTACATAGAGAAGCTTATTGATCACTGTTATGATCTATTGCAGCCCTAATACAGAACATTTATGTCATCAGAAGGGGAAGCATCGACACGAATAATACGAATGCTAATCGATGACATGAGACTGACCCCACGTATAAGACTCAACGGTATCTTTACCGCAGACTCATGTCAATGTGAACTTATAACTGCATCCCACAAAAACCTTATAATGATCTACCTCATTTATGTTTTGTGTATATGGCTTATGATATAAGTTAAGCCGCAACTTACCTCTTAACGCAAACTGCACATGTGTTATGAATGTATACCATCTACCTCATATCTGTTGTTCTTATAAGTGTTAGCATATTTGTTAATCTGTAACTTACTTTTTATGTTAAGCGCTCTGATACCCACGGGTCTTGTTCGCGCTATGCAAAACTTTATTATAAATAAATAAATAAATAAATGGGTGTGTCAATGAGGATAGAGGCGAGATTTCAAAGATAGAAGACAAATCTGGTCTGAGACTGTGCATCAGAGTATGAATGTGTGAGTGAATTATCTTAGTGTCTTAGTTGAGGTAAAAACGTGCTACAGGGAGGGTTTGGGAGGGTCAGCTACATGGCAGGAAAAATATACGAAAGTCTCAGGAAGATCCCTTGTAATTTGATAATGTAGCTTTACAGATGAATTAAACTTAACTGTACTCCCAGTTTGAAGTCAAGGGAATGAGAACCTCCACTTTGACAAGGCAAAAGGTACATTCCAGTATTTTTGCGTCTGTTCTCACCAGTATTTACCTATGTTTAAAGCTATTCAAAACATGAAGGTGAATAAAAGCCCATGGCTGGTTGATATTTGCAAGAATTGAACTACATTAAAAATGTCTACTTTTTTATATCTAACTCAACTTTGATTTGTGCATCAGTGTGCCTCATTAGTAACCCTGGGCGTAGTTCGCGGAGCCGCACTCCGCGGAGCTACGCGAAGACGCAGTTGCACTCCGCGACCTTCGCGTAGCTCCGTGGACATGCGTAGTAGCTTGCTAGACCCGTTCGCGCGCCGTTTTTCGTCTTCGGGAGCGCGATGCGTGTGTTCGGGGCGCTGCCTGCATGCTCGAGATAGCTAGCGCGCTAAGTTACTCAAGAGGTTTGTCCCGCCCGCTTGCGTTCCCTTATTTCCTGTTCCGGGTCACAAGTAACGTGTTCGCGTTGTGTTAGACATGTTCGGGAACTCATCTTCTCGTTCGCACTGCCAAAGTGCGTGATCGCGTCAAATATCGCACGAACTTACCCCGGCGCACGCGATAATGTTATTCAGCGCGCGAGAACTACACTACGCACCGGATCGCGGAGTAATCGACAGCTTTGCGTTCTCCGTAGAACGCGGAGTTGCCAAAACTCCGCAAGCTCCGCGAACGGAGCGTAGTTCTTCGCCCAGGGTTACTCATTAGGGGTTTTTATTAATCAGTTCATAGTCTTCAACTCTGCAGCAAATATGTGCCAAGGCCCATGAGCTTCTACTGGTTAAACGTTTGTTCATAAGGCAAAGAGATTGAAATAAAATTTAGTGGAAAAAACGTTTATCAGAGTCTTGCATTTAAATAGAGTAGCATGTTTTGTGAGTAAGAAAAATTATGTGCATTGGCGTATTTACTTTGTGTCATGCGCCGATGATGTCATTTATAGCGCATGCAGGGAATATAGTATGTTTGCACAACAATGAATATGATTTACACTTGAACCTTTTCACAAATGCAGGTAAACATTGCCTTAAGTGAATTTTATTCTTGAGACTCAGAGGCATATTTACAAGCCCCTATTTCCACTGGAGCATCACTTGTTATAATGCTTTTGTAGCATAGAGGCATTCGCCATATTCACAAGGTGGTGCTAAGTAACTTAAAGTGTCTTAACACCACCTTGTAAATATGCCCCTTTCTGCCGAGGTCCTCTGTGACAAAGGAGCATGTAATCGGTTTTGCAGTGGGCGTTCCACCACAACACCCATCACATTTTGATGCTGCCCCAGATTTACAAGGTTGGGGCAGCCCCAAAAAATAACGCCAGAGAATGCCTTGTCTTAAGATGGTGACACAAGGAAAAATTATTAATTTCTCCCTATTTTCTTGTTCTTTCAATTTGTGCTGCATTCTGCAGAGCACACATGTAAAAAGAAAATCGCCATTATTGTTTATGTGGAGGATGCTGCTGCTTCCTGCACATAAACAATCACCCCTGCAGCGCAGGCATCCTTGCAACATGGCAGTAGGTGTTAGGGGTGCTACTGGTCGTCTTACGTAATGCAGTGTAATTTTAGTTCAGTTAATGTTTTTAATAAACCTTCTGTTCAAATATCCTTTAGTGTGACACACAGTAGCAGTTTTAGTATGTATCTTTTAATTTAAGTTCTAGTAATTGGTTGCTTGAGTTTTGCATTAGTCAATGCTTGTTGTTTATCAACCCTTGTGTATGTCCTCGAGGATTGACTTTCAGATTGTGCGCTCAAACGAGAGAGGCTCGCGCAGGCTCTCGTGACTGTGCTTTGTTTAAGGAAGTGAGGGCTCGCGCTGCTCTCGAGACTTTGTTTGGTCTATAAATAGACCTTCTTTCCAACGGTCGGCGCTTCGTCTCGTTGGATTTCCTGGTGAGCGCTTCTGCCTTAGTTCTGCAGGATCGCGTTGCGATCATCAAATTCCCAGTAAAACCCCATTCTGAGCAGTGAGAAACCTTCAGCTGGTTTTCCCCGCCCCCCCGACGAGCTTACTGTAAAAGCTGTCGTCTCTCAGCTGTTTCCGCGGCTTCGCTGAAGCCGAGGCTCCGAGGAATCCCTTTGAAGTCAGCCGGAATCGAGTTACGTCTTCCCTTTCCACCCGGCGGTTCGAGTCTCCTGTCAGCCAACCCAGCACTGAAGGACAGTAAGATTTATTTCTTCAAGAGAAATATTGAGTTGAGGAGTATAGCGCTAATTTCAGAACCTGAACTAAAAATCTAATTAAAGTACTACGCTGTTTAATTAGAGCCTAAAGGGTTCCTGAAAAGACTGAAAGAAGAAAACAAACCTTGGTTAAGTCAAGTTAAGACTTTGTTTATAACAATTGAGTGAAATTAAGACTCTGTTAAGAACAGTACGATAAGGGTCAAGGCACAGTTAAAAGAGAAAAAACAAGCCTTGGCAAAGGCAAGGGTGAAATGTAAAAGTTTCATGTGAAGCTTTATTTTGTAAATAGGAAATTGTAATAGCTAAAGTAGTGAAAGCCTAATCTTCTTATCTCTGAAGCTATCTGGTTAGAGACTTAAGTGCAGTAGTAGTTTAGGAGTAGTTGTGGTATTTCTTTTTCTATCATCCTACTGCAGATATTCATAGAACAGAAGAAACGCTGAAAATCTCAGGTATGAGTCTTGCATGATAGAAATTGGTCCAGTTCACTAAACTCATTAACTAACTAACACATTTATTAGAGAAGTTTTTACTGACGTATGTTTTTCACCCTAAAGAGTCTTAAGTAGAGGCTGAGCAGCGGAATACAAAAGAGTGTGAACAAGGGGCACTTTAACCAATGGTCAGTAGTAGAAGTGTTTAAACATTTTCTGTGAAAGGAGGTAGTTAGGAGGTTATATTTATTGCTGTTTTTTTAACTTCAGAGTTGCGTGAAAACAGAGAAGCGCATCCAATGAATTGGTCATCGCCCTGGAACACTGTCAAGAGAAACAACAGAAAGTACAACAGCAGAAGACAATGTTTATTTATCTGTTGTGAGTTTCTCTGTCCACTTCCCCTTTCCCTGGAGGAAAAGTTAATCCAGTCAGAGTAGAATTCCTGATTGTGTTGACTGATCCTTGAGGGAGTTGGGAGATTGCAACTACAAGAGGAAACGTCAGGAGTGACTCTCAGGACTACTCAACAGTAGACGAAGCCACTATTCCCATTATTAAAATCGTTTCCTCTTGAGTCTGCAAACTCACCCTCCTGGATGTTTCACAGTTGTCACAGTTAGTACAGAAAATGACAGTGGAGATGGAAAATTTGCGATTGGAGAATCAATCGCTTCGTCAGGAGTTGGATGAGACTAGAGCGGGGTTTTCTGTTTGGAGGGATCCCTCTAAGGAGAGAAAAACAGTTTTAGCGCCAACTAGATTTGGAACTGATGTCGGTCAGCCGCATACTTCAGGAGATCGGTCCGATAATCAGCCAGTTCAAGTCACAGTTGTTACCCCTACATCTGTCCCTTTGGCTAATCCAGAAAGGTTTTCTGGAGACAATAGCAGATTTGCCACCTTTCTTAGTCAGTGTCAATTGCATTTCATGTGTAAACCTCAAATGTTTTCTTCTGACACAGCTAAGGTAGCATTTATAATTTCTTATCTTGGGGGGGGGTGGCTGCTAATTGGGCAATGCCTTTGGTTGATAATAATGACCCTTTGCTTCATAATTTGCAAAATTTCAAACTAGCCATGTCTAACTTATTTGCCAAGCACACCTTAATTCAGTCTTCTGATAATGAGTTATTGAGTCTTCGTCAAGGGACCAAGGATCTCATTTCTTATAATACTACTTTCAATAGACTTTTGACTGAAACTCATTGGCCCAAGGAAAAGAGAATTTCTTTGTTTTATAGAGGTCTAAGAGATGATTTGAAAGATTCTCTTGCACACATAGTTAATTTGCCTGATGACTTTAAGGAATTTCAGGATTTAGTGGTTAAGCTTGATAACAGATTAGGTGAACGTAAAAATGAAAAAACAAGGAGCGATTTTAGAAATTCTCTGGTTAGAGTTGAGAAAAAAGAGTCTGAAGTTAAAAACGCTTTTGTTGAACCTGTTTTGTCGGGTGGGTTTAAAGGTCCTTTAACCTCTGAAGAAAAAGAACGGAGACGTAAGGGCAATTTATGTTTGTACTGTGGCAAGCCTGGGCATTTTGCTAAAGATTGTACTGTAAAACCTGCAAAAAAAAGGTCCTAGCTATTGAAGCTCTTCCAACAAATTCGTCGGAAAACTAAAATTCTCGAGGAAAGCCGAGATCGTTTCCTCGAGTAAATTTTCTTCGAAGATCTCCAAATTTGTCACCAATGTAACTACACATATTCCCAAACATTTTACTATTCGGATGGTCTTTATTTTAACTACTCTTCAAAGACATAGTATTCCTGTACTTTTGGACTCAGGGGCTACAGGAAATTTTTTCGATATTGAATTTTCTCATAAATTGAATCTAAAATTTGTTCCCAAAGAGGAACCTGAGTCTGTGAGGGCTGTTGACGGTTCGGTTTTGTCTTCAGGAATGATTCAATTTAACACTGAACCATTAACTTTAGTGGCAGATAACGGCCATACTGAAAGGGTGTTTTTTTATCTTATTGATGCACCAAGCTTTGGTGTCATCTTGGGCATTCCTTGGTTGGAGTTACATAATCCAAAAATTGATTGGATTAAAAGAACTGTTACCTTAGAGTCTTCTTTTTGTAAGTTGCACTGTTATCAAGAAACCAAGTATCCGGCGATGCATCTTTTTTGTGCTACTTTAAATTCTGAAGATAATAGGCTTCCAGTTGAGTATAGGAATTTTTCTAAGGTTTTTGATCCTGTTGAAGCAACTAAATTACCACCGCACAGAATTTTTGATTGCAGGATTGACTTAGTTACTGGTGCTATTCTACCTTGTAGTAGGATTTACGCCTTAACTGAACCTGAAAATGTTTATTTAAGGAAGTATTTGGATGAACTTTTGGAGTTAGGTTTTATCCGTCATTCTACTTCTCCAGTTTCGTCTCCTCTTTTCTTCGTTGCGAAGAAGTCTGGGGATTTGAGGGCTTGTATTGATTATAGAGCAGTTAATAAGGCAACCATTAAAAATAGATATCCGTTACCTTTAATTCCTGTGCTTCTTAATCAAATTAAAGGAACTAGTATTTACACCAAACTAGATCTTAGAGGAGCATATCATTTGATTAGAGTCAAAGAAGGCGATGAGTGGAAGACCGCTTTTCGTACAAAATTCGGTCTTTTTGAGTATACAGTTATGCCGTTTGGTCTTTGCAATGCTCCGGCGGCTTTTCAATATTTTATCAATGAGGTCTTGCACGATCTATTGGATGTCTGTTGCATTGTTTATATTGACGACATCTTAATTTATTCTAAAAATGTGGAAGAGCATGTACAACATGTGCAGTTAGTTCTACAAAGACTGAGGGATCATTCCTTGTATGCTAAGTTGGAAAAATGTGTTTTTAATGCCTCCCAAGTGGAATTTCTTGGCTATTGTTTGTCACCTGAGGGGATTCATATGGATCCTAAGAAAGTGGAAGCTATTTTAACCTGGCCAATTCCTGTTTCGATAAAAGATACTCAGAGAATTCTTGGATTTGCTAATTTTTATAGGCTATTCATTTCTAAATTTTCAGAAATTGTTACACCCATTACCGAGTTATTGAAAAAAGGGAAAGCTTTCTTTTGGACTGAGGAGGCTGATCAAGCGTTTTCTTTGTTGAAAAAGGCTTTTACCTCTGCTCCCATTTTGGTCCATCCTGATCCTGATAGGCCATTTTTTGTGGAGGCTGATGCTTCGCAGACAGCCATTGGTGGTGTGTTGCTTCAAAAGGATTCAAATACTGGTCATTTACATCCTATCGCCTTTTTCTCTAGGAAGTTACTCTTAGTGGAGCAGAATTATACGATTGCTGAGCGAGAACTGTTAGCCATTAAAGATGTTTTTCAGGAGTGGAGACATCATCTCTTGGGGGCTAAACATACTATCACCGTATATTCTGACCATAAAAATTTACAATTTTATTCCACTGTTAAGGCTTTTACTCCTAGACAGATGAGATGGCTTCAATTCTTTAGTGAATTTGATTTTTTAATTATGTATCGGCCTGGAAATAAGCAGTTGTTATCTGACACACTCTCACGATTAGTTTGTGAGAAAGATTTAAATTCTGCTAAAGAACCACCTAGTATTTTGCCCTTGGAAAAGATAGCGGCTGAAATCCATTCTGAAAGTTTCTTAGACGCTGTTAAGAAAGAATTAAAAATCTTTAATGTTCATGAATGGTTGTCAAAAAAGGGGAATGCTATTAGGGATGGTTTTTTTTATCACAACGATAAGTTGTTTATTCCCACAAGAGATTTACAAGATATGGTTATGCAATGGAATCATGATTTGGCGATTGCTGCTCATCCAGGTATTAACAAAACCATGGATTTATGTCAGCGTCATTTCTGGTGGGAAAAAATGATTCCTATAATTCAGCAATTTGTAAAAGCTTGTCCAGTTTGCTCTCGTCAAAAGGCCTTACATGTAGCTCCAATGGGTTTACTTCGTCCGATGACAATACCTCCTCAACCTTGGCATACTATCAGCCTAAATTTTATTACTGATCTCCCTAAGTCTAATGGTTATACTACGGTTCTTGTAGTGGTGGATTTGTTGTCTAAAATGGGACATTTTATTCCTTTACAAAAGATTCCATCTGCAGCAGAATTTAGTACTGTGTTTTTATCTAATATTGTAAAACTTCATGGTCTTCCTTCAAAGATTATTTCAGACAGGGGTCCTCAATTCATTTCAAAGTTCTGGTCACAACTCAGTAAACAATTAGGAATGGAGTTAGCTCTGTCCTCTTCTTTTCATCCACAGACTGATGGACAGACTGAAAGAGTTAACCAGCATGTTGAACAAGCTTTAAGATGTTTGTTGACAACTTCTTCTTGTCCTTGGGATGAGGTTTTGCCTTGGGCGGAATTTTCTTATAATAACACCACTCATTCAGCTTTGGGTTGTTCTCCTTTTTATTTTCTCACGGGTCAACATCCAAGGTCTCTCCCTATACTCTTACCTGATGAACATTTATCCATGCCTGCAGTTACTGATAGGTTGACACATCTATTGGATATTCAAGAGAAGGCTAGGAAGCAATGGGTTAAAAGTAAGTTAACTATGAAAAGGACTGCTGATTCTCATCGTAAACCTTCTCCTATGTATGAGGAGGGTCAATTAGTGTGGTTATCTACTAGAAACATTCAGTTGGAGGGCCCTAGGAAGTTGAAACCTAGATATATTGGGCCTTTTCAAATTAAGAAAATTCTGAATCCTGTGTCTGTTAAATTAGTTTTGCCTGAAAAATATTCTATTCATCCTGTTTTTCATGTTTCTCTTTTGAAACCTTTTGAACCTTCTACTCGATCTGATAATCCACCTCCGCCTGTGATAATTGGTGATCATGTTGAGTACGAGGTTAAATCTATTCTAGATTCTAAGAGGATACGGGGTACCTTGTTTTATTTGGTTGATTGGAAGGGTTATGATCCTTCTGAGCGATCTTGGGAACCTGAGAAGAATGTTCATGCCCCCAGACTTGTAAGGATTTTCCATGCCCTACATCCTGACAAACCTAGGCCTGTAAGACGACCTTTGGGGGGAGGAACTGTTAGGGGTGCTACTGGTCGTCTTACGTAATGCAGTGTAATTTTAGTTCAGTTAATGTTTTTAATAAACCTTCTGTTCAAATATCCTTTAGTGTGACACACAGTAGCAGTTTTAGTATGTATCTTTTAATTTAAGTTCTAGTAATTGGTTGCTTGAGTTTTGCATTAGTCCATGCTTGTTGTTTATCAACCCTTGTGTATGTCCTCGAGGATTGACTTTCAGATTGTGCGCTCAAACGAGAGAGGCTCGCGCAGGCTCTCGTGACTGTGCTTTGTTTAAGGAAGTGAGGGCTCGCGCTGCTCTCGAGACTTTGTTTGGTCTATAAATAGACCTTCTTTCCAACGGTCGGCGCTTCGTCTCGTTGGATTTCCTGGTGAGCGCTTCTGCCTTAGTTCTGCAGGATCGCGTTGCGATCATCAAATTCCCAGTAAAACCCCATTCTGAGCAGTGAGAAACCTTCAGCTGGTTTTCCCCGCCCCCCGACGAGCTTACTGTAAAAGCTGTCGTCTCTCAGCTGTTTCCGCGGCTTCGCTGAAGCCGAGGCTCCGAGGAATCCCTTTGAAGTCAGCCGGAATCGAGTTACGTCTTCCCTTTCCACCCGGCGGTTCGAGTCTCCTGTCAGCCAACCCAGCACTGAAGGACAGTAAGATTTATTTCTTCAAGAGAAATATTGAGTTGAGGAGTATAGCGCTAATTTCAGAACCTGAACTAAAAATCTAATTAAAGTACTACGCTGTTTAATTAGAGCCTAAAGGGTTCCTGAAAAGACTGAAAGAAGAAAACAAACCTTGGTTAAGTCAAGTTAAGACTTTGTTTATAACAATTGAGTGAAATTAAGACTCTGTTAAGAACAGTACGATAAGGGTCAAGGCACAGTTAAAAGAGAAAAAACAAGCCTTGGCAAAGGCAAGGGTGAAATGTAAAAGTTTCATGTGAAGCTTTATTTTGTAAATAGGAAATTGTAATAGCTAAAGTAGTGAAAGCCTAATCTTCTTATCTCTGAAGCTATCTGGTTAGAGACTTAAGTGCAGTAGTAGTTTAGGAGTAGTTGTGGTATTTCTTTTTCTATCATCCTACTGCAGATATTCATAGAACAGAAGAAACGCTGAAAATCTCAGGTATGAGTCTTCCATGATAGAAATTGGTCCAGTTCACTAAACTCATTAACTAACTAACACATTTATTAGAGAAGTTTTTACTGATGTATGTTTTTCACCCTAAAGAGTCTTAAGTAGAGACTGAGCAGCGGAATACAAAAGAGTGTGAACAAGGGGCACTTTAACCAATGGTCAGTAGTAGAAGTGTTTAAACATTTTCTGTGAAAGGAGGTAGTTAGGAGGTTATATTTATTGCTGTTTTTTGAACTTCAGAGTTGCGTGAAAACAGAGAAGCGCATCCAATGAATTGGTCATCGCCCTGGAACACTGTCTAGAGAAACAACAGAAAGTACAACAGCAGAAGACAATGTTTATTTATATGTTGTGAGTTTCTCTGTCCACTTCCCCTTTCCCTGGAGGAAAAGTTAATCCAGTCAGAGTAGAATTCCTGATTGTGTTGACTGATCCTTGAGGGAGTTGGGAGATTGCAACTACAAGAGGAAACGTCAGGAGTGACTCTCAGGACTACTCAACAGTAGGATGCCTGCGCTGGTGCTAGGCAGCTTTTTGTGCCAAAGCTAGGGGTAACACAGGGGTGCGCCTATTCTTGTCAATACGGCACATTCCTGCATTTTACAAATGTTAGAGACCGGCCTTGCCAAATTGAGGGTAGTCCCGTTCTGCGACATTTTTAGGTTTCGTATAGAGCAGCGCATGTGCTGCCTCTACGAGGCATCATGTAATCTATGTTGTGGTTGAAACTCCACCTATTGCCAGTAGTTTCTCCTGCCACTTGCCATTTGTTAACTCTGGCATTTTTTTTTGTTAGCAGGCTTATCATTGGCTTGGAATCCAATGAATCACTTCCGTTTTGCTTCCCTTATTCAGGATGCAGCACTGACTAACAACAGTTTCCTTCTGCTGCTCGGTGTTATGTAGTCATGTAGGGACTACTTCCTTGTTTCCCATGAACAAGGGGAACTTTGTTTCACATCAGTGCGGCGCTTGTTATAAGCGCCACGCTGTGAATACTTAATTTTGTTTGTCTCCTATGTGCTCACTCTGATGTGCGCAGCCAGGACAGGGGCTTTGGCAATGGCGGCGCATGTTTTTTTTAAATTGTATTGCGCTATGCCGCCATTGACAAAACCCCTGTCCTGGCTGCGCACGTTGTCCTGCTGCAGCCGGCACATCGTGGTGAAAAGCAGTGAACCTGCTCAAGCCCCTATTTTATGCCTAGCCCTCCAGCACTAAGCCAGGCAGAGTGGGCACTCCATTTCCCCGTGCTCCGGCAACCACTGTAGGGACGGAGAAGAGGAGTTAGAAACAACAGCTCAGCTGCAGCCCTTCTCTGCCTCCGGAGACCGCTTCTCTGCTCTGTTAGCACAAATCCCCCTTTCCTGTGCACTAAGACCGGGGGGCAGATTTACGAGCCCCTTGCGACACTTTTACGCCGCCGTTGCGTCACTTTTGTGACGCAGCGGCGGCGTAAACAATGCGCCATGTTGCGACTTATTTACAACGTGAGGCATCTAGGCCGATGCGTCCTGTTGTAAAGCCCTGCGCCACATGAAACCTGCGTCAGGTTTCATGTGGGCGTTCTGTCGCAGGGTGGGCGTTCCCTCGTAGGAAAGCCCCGTAAACCGGATGCAGTGAAATCTACAAGTTTTCACGGAGTCAGTTTTACGACGCTGCTGCGTCAAATCCTTACACCTGCCTGAAGCAGGCGTAAGGAGTGACACACCAAGTTTTGGAAAATCGTTAATACCCCCTTATTTAACGGGATTGAAAATGCACCGTTAGAAGTAAATATCCCGGAACGAGATTGGTTAGAGCACTTTCAAAACATCTATGGTAGCAATATTGCTGTAGGTCCTCAAGACCGACAACTGATTGAATCAGACGAGGTTTTAGCCAGTTTTACTATCAAAGAGGTGCAGAAGGCAATTGAGGAAACGGCAGGGAAGAAGGCCCCTGGCCCAGACGGCGTACCGGCCGACATGTTTAAATCAAACTCGGGCATGTGGGCAGTAGTTCTCACTAATGTCCTCAACGTGATTAGCTTGGAAAGGACAAAAGCGCCAACATCATGGTCACAGTCTGTTATAATCCCCATTTTCAAGAAGGGCCAAAGGGGAGACCCTAGATGCTACAGGCCCATTTCTTTGCTAGATTCTTCCTTTAAAATATTGGGTAAAGTCATCTTGGAAAGAATCTCAAATTGGGCAACAAACAATGATATCCTGTGTGAAGCTCAGTATGGCTTTCGAGCCGGGAGAAGCACTGAGGATCAATGCCTAAATTTACATCTTACTCTGGGTAAATACACTGTGGCATCAAAGGGGATGATGTATTTGGCTTTTATGGATTTGTCCACAGCTTTCGACCTAGTTAATAGGTCAAAGCTGTGGACAATACTTTTGAATTTGGGCCTAGACCAAGCACTAGTGAATTCCCTGGCACAACTCCATAGTGATCTGAGGGCTACCATACGTATGTCCCAAGAGGGAAACTGTACTGCCTTTTTTAAATCAGAAAGGGGGGTGCGCCAAGGGTGCATTTTGGCACCAATGCTCTTTTCACTTTATATTAATTCACTGGGAAAGACCCTGGAAACGGCTTCCATTGATGTACCACGTATGGGTGACTCTTTAATGCCGGTCTTATTATATGCCGACAACACTGTACTGTTGTCTAGAACCCCCAATGGATTACAACGTCTCCTAAATTCTTTTGGGGACTTTATGCAAAGCTTGGATTTATCAGTTAATATTGAGAAATCCCATGTTATGGCAGTAGGAAGTCGTAAGAATAGCATTAAAACCCTTACCTGTAATGGCTCAGTGTTATCTAAAGTTAAAGTTTTTACTTACCTGGGTGTGGTGTTCGACGAGAAGGGGACATGGGCACCACAAATTACAAGTAAAGCTGTGGCAGTAAAAAGATCGGCTGCCGCTATCCTAGGTTTTGCAAAAAGGTTGGGAGGTAAACCACCTGAGGCTACATTAGCAATTTACAGAGCCAAAACTTTGTCTATTGCGAGGTATGGGGCTGCGATATGGGGCTACAAAAATCTGGCCCATATTCAAAGAGAAGAGAACCTATTTTTGCGATCCCTACTGGGCCTTCCTGAATCCACCCCAGCTTTCTCCGTACATATGGAATTGGGGATAGGGTACATTGAAGACTCATTTGCCCTGGCCCCGCTACTGTCGTGGATTAGGACATGGCTTAACCCAGCCTTAATTCTAAACCATGTGATCATTAGGGATTGTATGGGGAGGGAAAACGTGGTTAAGATCGGTTGGCTACAATATATTAAAAACACAGCAGTATACCTAGGCCGCCCGGAGCTATATACAAACCCCGAGAGTCTAAGGAGAGAGGACATTGACTGGGGTAAGAAAAACTTTATAGAGAAGAAGGAAGCAGAGAGAGAGGCTAGCGAAATTTTAAAACCAACTGTCAGGGCCCACTATATGATGATTGCTTCGTTATCTATTCAATCTTACTTGACGATAGTAAATAAACCTTTCCATAGGTGGGTCCTCACTAAATTCCGATTTAACCAAGCACATTTTTTGCTAGGAGAATTTGACAAATGGTGTAAGCCTCACGAAAATACTCCCTGTAAATGTGATCACTTCTCAGATCAAGATTTACTACACTTTGTGTTTTTCTGCCCCTTGTATAAGAATGGGAGGGAGAAATACATTAAACCAATTTTGAGAGGTTTAGACTTTATACAGGTCAGACCAGCCTTACTGTATCTGCAGCTTATGGAAACTACAGTAGTAATGAATGGGGTAGCAAATTTCTTGATAATGTCAATTCGATCAAAGCAAGCAAGATCAAGGTTAAATTTCTAACGTAAATTGTTTGCTTAAAACTATTAATTGACTAATGTTTTTGTAATCCAGAAATGTGAACCAATGTTCTGCACGTCTTGCACTTTTTCCCCAGGCTGTTAGTACTTTTGTATTTAGAATTGTAAATATATGCTAGTCTTGCTAACTTTTTAAATTTTTTTTACATTGTTATGGGCCCATAAAACTATTGTCCCTGCAAACATGATGACAAAGAAGTTTTTATATGAATTTTTCACTTTTTAATTGTAATTCGTTTAACTTTTTAACTTGTTTTTAATAATTTGTCTGTACGATCGAAAGTGATTTTGTAGCATACATTTATGATTTTAAAACAATCGAATAAAGTGTTTTTGACTCTGACTCTGACTCTGAGTGACACACCACGTTATGTATGGGTGGCCCCTGTGCATTGCAGGAGTTGCATCGCGCTTGCGACGCGACTCCAGCAATACGCCGGCCATACTCCACAAGATGCGTCACGCGTCTGCCCTTCCTTGCACCATGGTGCGCCGCATTGTAAATGCGGCGCATCTGTGGTGGTGCAAGGATGGAATTGCGTGACGCCTCAGTTCTGGTGCATCCCTGCTGATTTGCAGAGATGCGCCAGAACTTGTAAATATGCCCCTAGGTTCCTCCCCTAGACATAGCTAACCATCCCCTGCATTCCACACGGGCGTGAATGCCAAATAGGCTGAGCAGAGATCAGACAAAAAGAGATATTTCTCGCTCTGCATAGTTAATGCTCCATGCACAGCGCGCGTGATGGCCCCTCCTCCCGTGTTCCTCCTGGTCGGTCATCTCAGACAACAGGAGTAGTATTTTAATCTTTCACAAGTTTGTTTTCAATTCTGAACAGCTGTTCGGAACTCTTCGCGCACATTCGTCTTCATTAGCACGATGCCCGCTTCACCCCACATGTTGGTACATATTAATTACTCTGCGGGACTGGGGCTGTTCTTTGGTGACTTTCTTTTGTTCACGGCGCGGCTGTCGTGTCTTACAGGTGGCAATAAGACACAGACTCATTGTATTCTAAGAGCTCTTTATTGTCACGTCTGCTTCTTCCCCTGACCCTACCCTACTCTAGCCCTTTCCTGTTTTCCCGCTCCGCCCTTCCTGTCCCTCCCACATCTCCACCCCCCAACTACTAGACTGCTAACGGGCTTCATTACATCTCCCCTCTTCTTAAACATATGTAAATGTAAATGTACAGGAATTTATATAGCGCAAATCACCGAGCGGTTTCTAAGCGCTTGCTTAGGGAACCCGTCCTGGTATTCCCCTGTGAGATAACCCCGGCAGGGTATCCGCAAGGTGAAAGCCAGTCATCCCGCCGCGAGGGGGCGTTGTGGAGATTAAGCAAGCTATTGCCCAGAGTCGCAGAGTGTGAACCCGTGAATCGAGTAGGCACCGGAGCTAGAATTGTTGAGTCCATGGACATTTTAGGACTCAAGACCCCGCCGAGCCGGGAATTGAACCCTGGTCCCGGGCTGACTTCTGCTTCCAGGTCTGCCTCCTCTAACCAGTGAGCCACACTTCTCCACAAAGCAAAGTCAATTCTGTTGATGACAGCCCATTATCCCAATGATATGGTGAACATATTTACAGTTCTTCAATTAACCGTGCAGGTTTCCGAATGGTTCTTCGCGGTTTCAGGTAGGCTTCTGGGTTCTCACTTTCAGCCTCAGTAAAAGTCCCGGGCCTTGTCAAAACGTTAGTGGTAGCACTCTCACTGATCGGGATTCGTGATGCAGCGGCCAAGGCGTCTTGACCTGCAGAAGAGCACTTTTAAAAGTGTGACACATTTCTTGTGACTTTCTTGTGTTCGGATTCCGCGGTGATCATCATTCCTTTTTGCTGGGTGACTATTAATGGCTCAGCTCGATAGCGGCAGTCCGTTTTCCGTTGTTGTTCCTGTTTGATTATCACCCGATCTCCTTCCAGAATGGATGGGGCTTTGGCTCTTCTTTGAGCATCCGCATACGACTTCATTTTTCCTTTGTTCCTTTGACCAGTGTCAGCGATGTCCTCATGCTCAAGTTCATGTTTGTCAACTTGTAGCGCCTCCTCTAGAGTGGGTATCCGAGTTCTGATTGTTCGTCCCAGCATTAGAGTCGCAGGGCACTTGCCAGTGATCGCATGTGGGGTCGTCCGGTATGCTCGCAGGACCTCATTCAATGTGACTTGGGGATCCTTTTTGTCAATTGTGGCTTGTTGGAGTGTCTTTTTCAGGGTGGCCATAAACCGTTCGACCATGCCGTTAGCTTGCGGACACAGAGAGGTAATCTTGCGATGTTTGAATTTATGGTTCTTGGCAAATTCCCTAAACTCTTGACCATTGAACGGTGGTCCATTGTCTGTTTTGATTGTTTTTGGTATACCCCACGCAGCGAAGACCTCATCCAGGACAGCAATGGTGATGGCAGCTTTTGGGGACGAAACAAACTGGGCGATAGGGAATCTTGAGTGTTCGTCCATGATACCTAAGATGTATTTCCATGATGTGAGGGGACCTAAGAAGTCCAGTGCAACGTCTTACCAAGCACCATTGGATAGGGTGGACATTTGAAAAGAGGAGCGGGAGGTTCCCCTGGACTCACCAGCTGACAGTGGGGGCAGTCCTTGAGGGTCAGTTCTACCATTTGATCCAATAGCGGGAACCACATTCTCTCTCCGAGGGCTTTTGTAGTAGCCACCACTCTGCGATGTCCTTTGTGGGCCAGGTTGATCACACCTTGGCGAAGTTGCATGGGGATGACTATTCTCTGGTCTCGGAGCACGAGTCCATTCACAGCAACAGATAGTTCTTCTCTTACGTGTTTGAACGCCCTCAGTTCTTGTCTCTCCCTCGGGTCTCTTGGTTCATCCTCATTTGTAGGCCGCCAAGTGTTTGTTCGAATGCGATGCTTGACTTGCTGCAAAACGGCATCTTGTGCGGTAGCATCGCGGATGGCCTCCAGCGGGACAGCAGGTGGTCTGGCCTGGTCAACTACGAAATGAATGTATTCTTCAGTTATGGAGGGTCCTGACGTAATTGTGGCTTTAGGATGTCTCAGGTCCGGGTCGTCACTTACACAATAGAGGATCTCTACCAACCGAAGTCGTTCAGCTGTGGGGAGGCTGAGGTCTGCTTCCGGTCCCTCAATCACATGTATGTAAGCAGGTACAGTGTGATCTTTGCGGGTGAGGGTGGTTGCGAATTTTCCTAAACAGTGAAGTGGTTTCTTCGACATCCACGTGTAGACCCTTACGTGTGCTGGGCTTAGTGGAGGAGTTGGATTCATCCTACGATATTCGGTCACTGAAATGTAGTTCAAAGATGCGCCGCTGTCAAGCACAAATTTGGCCGGATGTCGAGACGTGGGTACTTCTTAAGCTGTTCAGGGTCCGCCAAGATGCAGATGTATTCATCACTGTCCTGTGACACAAACGATGGCGATCTTGAGCCTTAAGATGATGACCTCCTCGACCAGTACGATTTGTGTGAGGCCCCGCTTGACTGTGAGGATCCGGTGGACGATCTTCGGCGATCTCCGACCGCTTTGGCATGATCACACGTTGTCGTGGGGTGAGAGGACCTACCCTGGTCCCTCTGTCTGTCTCTTCGGTATTCTCTGCAGACGTTTTCAAAGTGATTGTCTCCTCCACATTTTCGGCACTGTTGTCCCAGGGCAGGACATGCATCAGTGTGGGGAGAATTGTACCCGCATCGATAGCACTTGAGCTGACGCTTCCATCTCTTGTCCGTCTTACTTGAACTGCGACGTCGGTGTCCTGTTTTATGATGATGAGTTTTTAGTCTATAAGACCTCGGTATTCCTCGCGGAGACTTATGCGTGGTGCGGAATTGAATTCGGAAGGCTTGTTCCCGCTTCTCAGTGCGCCCTGCCTCCATCTTCTTAGCGTGTTCTTCCGCCTGATCATTGACTCTGGTTATCTCTTCTATCTCATCTAAAGTGTAACTTTTTTTTAGAAGACGCCTTCTTAATGACTCCGACTGACATCCTTCTATGAAGTGTAATTTAAGAGAATCTTCAGTGGAGAATGTGTCAAATTCACAATATTGAGAGAGCCGTCGCAGCCGTGTGATGAACGTGCTCATAGGCTCCTTCTTTTCCTGGGTGGCTAAATTGAAAGTGTACCTCTCGTAGTCCACATTTCTTTTGTGTAGAAATTTCCGGTTCAGTGCGTCACGCACTTGGGCGTATGTCCCAGCCTCTGCAGCCGGCAGTTCTTTTATAAATTGACCAACCTATTTTCCTATGAGATTGCGTAATGCAATTAATTTCTGATCTTCTTCTATCACTTGAGATCCTTGCATAAAATCTTCAAAGTCCTCAAGCCATTCTTGCCATCTAAGGCCCATACCTCCTCCAGCCACCAGTGCGAGTGGTTCGGGTGGACGTGGCAAGGACACGCCCAGCATGCCAAGTCGGTTAGGTGGGGCTTGACATTGCGGCGATTGTGCCATTTTCCTCTAGCACCCGATGTGTTGACGTGCAAATGCTCTCAGGCGGTCTCTTGCGAGGGAGATCAGTTTCTTTGACGCAATCACACACTGCTGTCGCGGGTTATTCTGCTGTGTGCACCCACTGCAGAGGGTCGCGGACTTGTAAACACTTGTTTCTTGTCCTTTTTTATGTATCACTTCCACATGTAGACACGTTTGTGGCCTCAAACTGTGATTTCCAGGCTTGCATTTGCCAGTGTTTACTTGTAAAGTCACTGTTGCCTGACTTTAAAATGGCCGCCCTATGTCTTTGATAGGGAATGGGAGCCACTGCCTGACTTCAAAATGGCCACCGCCGTCAAAATCTCGTTTTCCACGGGATTTGGCTTGGATTCTCACTCGGGGCCTCGGTATCTATATGCAGGCACTCATCGGGTAGGCAGTCTTCGGCAATGTGCTGCAGCAGCTCAGGTGAGCTTGCAGCATCAGAGATCACCTCCAGGCAGCAGGTAAGACCAGGGTGGGCTCCCGGCATCAGGCAGCAGTTTCCTCAGGTCACGAGGCTGGAGTGGACACCCAGACCTCAACGCGCACTCGCGCTCATGGGCGCCGCTCTCCACAGCGCGACGTGGACCGGATCAGGGGGCAATCAGTGCGCATTCAGTGCAGTCCGTTTGTCAGGGGTTGGGCACCCTGACAACCACGCTCGCCGCAACACCACACACGCGGCAGCACATAAGCAGGTCAGCTCACTGGGGAACACCGCGTTCAGGCCATGCGCTTGATCCCATCCATCGTCGCCAGTTGTCGTGTCTTACAGGTGGCAATAAGTCACGGACTCGTTGTATTCTAAGAGCTCTTTATTATCACTCTGCTTCTTCCCCTTACCCTACTCTAGTCTAGCCGTTTCCTGTTTTCCCGCTCTGCCCTTCCTGTCCCTCCCACATCTCCACCCCCCAACTACTAGACTGCTAACGGGCATCATTACAGCAGCTGTGTGGCTTTTCTATCTGTTGTCCTTTGTTTCTTCTATTTCTAGCTCCTGGCAGTGTGAAGCACCCGATGCGGGACCCAGTTTGTCACAATACTGTCGGTCCTATAAATAATTGCAATGGTGCGGAATTTATTTTAAAGATATTCCGAGCACAATGCTTTTGTCAGATATTAGAGCTACTATGTTTCAGTGCCATACTATAACTAACATAGCGTGTGGAATGAAACATTTATGGCTTCCATACTATTTGCGCCATATTATTTCCCCCTGTCACCTGCTGATAGGAATGTGCCAACCTGGAGCAGGATGCTGAGGCATGGGGGAGGTGTGATCCCGCGCACAGCTGGATGTTCACTGAATTACACAGGCTTCACCATGGCTCGGGAAAGGCGGATGGAGCCTGGAGAGTGCTAGCCCTCCTATTACTCGGGCTGCCCTTAAACGTTACCTACCTCGCTTACTGGTGCTGGGAAAAAGTTCATGGGAATATGCGCCAAAGAAGAGTTCAAGCTATAGTGACAGATGAGAAGGCAGGGGTTTAAGTGGGAAGAAAAAAACGGGGAGTCTCTTAAAGGGGCGTGGGCAATGTACTTAAGGGTGTGGTTTAAAATCACGTAAACTAAAAATCTTTGCTTAGCATAGTGTGCCACCAACTTGTATTTTGCTGTTTCTGTCATTCCATCCAGAAATATGATATAACAAGTAATATCATGACTACAACAAGTCAGTATTATTGGCATCGTCAATGGTTGTTAGTTGCATAACATAAATAAGCAGCAACTATGGCTTGTTTTAAACAGCCGAGAAACTAACTTTGGAATTGCTTCAGAGTCTTCGAGCTTTCGACCTTTGCAGCAAAGATGCTTTGTTCTTGGTAGCAGTCTAACGTTTCTTCTTTCTGAAGTGTTTTCAAGCTGTCACGTGACCCCTGAATTTGGGAATAACTCACCCTGATGGAAAACAGTGACAAAGACGTTTAAAGGTTCCACAGACGGATAAAGCTAACATCAACAAGCCTTTTGACTGATGTTGAATAGAGCTAGGCAGTTTTGGAATATAAGAAGTTCTGGACAAATTTGGATGCGTCTTGAAATTGAAAATCTCAATACCTCAAAATCAGAGCTAGAAGGTCGAATTGTTGAAATGAGAATGAGGCCAATTATCATTACATTCCAATTTTAACTTACTTCGACATTCCTTTGTTATGGCTTTCATTGCATTTGTGGCAGTTATGAGGTCGACGTATCTACCTCTGATATACCTATGTCTCCAAATAGCATGACATTCAGGCTTTACATGTCAATACACTCCCCAGGACCCCAAATATAAATAAGCAGTGGGCCAGTTAGATGTACTGTAGAGGTAACCCAAATCTTCCAGATAACTGTAGGTCATGAATTAAGAGCTTGTAATGGCCGCTTGCAGTCAGACAGACCGTCAGCCCCAACTTTCTGCAAAACAAATTGCAAGACACATATAGACTTTATATTGGTCTCCCTGAGCTTATGGTACCTACTCATTGATCTAAAAATAGACACCAGAACTGAGAGTGACCACCTCCCACTCCAATTATGGGTAAACTCACAACCTTTTATATCCAATCGAGATGAGGGGGTAGCACGAAATAGCTTCTCAGGGGAAGCACAGATATCTAATAATAGACGTGCAATAAGATGGCCCAATATTTTGTCTAAAGAAGATGTAATAATAAATATCTATAATACTTTTTCTGATACTGTTGCATCTGGTAAGGATCCCTTATTGGGTAGCCAGGGTGTCTTAGACCTTCACCATAAACTGGTTGATGCTCTAGGCCCCCTCTTGAGTAAAGCTTGCAAAGGAGAAAAGTCCCCAAATCATCTAGAGTTGGTCAACCCTTGGTACAACAAGGAATGTCGCACAGCAAAATCTAATCTTATTCAGGCCATTAAAACTAAAAACTCCCATTTTATAAGAGAATGCAGACATGTCTATAATAAAATTTTGTCCCAAACGAAAAAAACCTGGGATGATGCACTAAGGGAAGATTTACTAATAGCAGCCAAACTAAGAGATCAAGGCACCTTTTGGAGCTTATTATCCAAAGGGAATAGAAAGGGTAGATCACCCAAGGACGTTTATTTAGAGGAAAAAACTTGGTGCGACCATTTTGGTAAACTTTACTCAGAAGATGTAGAGGGGCTGCACACACAAAATCCAGAGTCCAATTTAGAGCTGAGTATTGTGCCATACTTTTATAATCAAAGAGATTCTATCAAAAAAAGTGAAAAGTGAAAATACTTATATTAATTTTGTTTTTTCTGAATCGTGCTAGGCTCTCTCTTGAGGATGGAAAGACGAGAGCACAATGTGCTTTTTAAAATACCCCTCACACACTAAAAAAATCCATTAGTGTCATGCTTCATCATAGGGGTCTTCCCGCCCCTATAACGGGACGGGGCGTGCTATGACCAAACGAAATACGCGGGAGCACTTATATTGTGATAGTGGCTATGTGTGAGGTAACGGGTTTTTAGGAACCTGCTGGTGTCAGGGGATTACACCCGAAGACCTCTGAGTTCCCTTGTTCCGGACCACAGAAACACGTAGTCTTCTAGTCGCAGTCAAAGATCAAGTTTTATTGGTAGCTACCAAGTAACACGTGTCCCAGAAGTACACCACACAGAGAGTAGGTTCTGGGGAGACTGTTCGTTTTTACAGAACCAGCCGTCTCCTTATATATCAAATATATGGCTTCAAGCAAGAATTCTTGAGTTTATGGTATGGCAACACACATATTTCTACAACAATACAAAGAGCGAAGTCATGTAAGCAAGCCCATATTTTAGATGTCCAGCTTGCTGATAGATTACCCAGTTGGATCGGGAACTCCCATCAGATATCGATGAACCACCAATAAAGGAAGGTACAACCCAGCCATAAAAAGGGCCATAAACAAGATACGGGGACAGGTGCGTGTTTGAAGGAAACATGGGCTGTATGTAGTGAATGGTTCGTGGAATGTTATGCGTAGATGCTATCGTATTCGGCCACTGGGCGAGGAGCTGCCTAAACAGGTTTGGCCGAAGACAGTGGAGTCAGTTGGGACAGGTCAGGGGAAAGTCACGAAAGGTGGACGTGTCTATTTGGATCAAGCTCGACCTTTAATTGACTTATCATGAGGGCAAGATGCAAGATGGATGCCGTTTCACAAAATGGAGTTTAAGGGATGGGACGGAAACTGTGATTTAGGGGTGTTGGCAACCCTCGATTGTAACGCAAATACATAGGAATGATGTCCTAATCATTATCGGTTCGTAGACACCAAAATCGTCTTGGTACGTTGAGATTTTGTGACACGGGCATTGGACCTCGATATCGGGAAAACCACAGGGTCCGGATTTTGGGAACCACGTGGCGATGGAAATGTATGGAGTCATGAATGTGTGTGTGTATGATGAGATGACAGTGGAACCGAACATTTTGAGGTCCCTGTTCAAATCCAGCGACAGACAGCTGGTTTTAACCAATGTGATATTCTTCCCCATTTCATTGCATATAGGGGTATGATCGCCTTAGATTTATAAGGCATGATGGTACACAACCAATTTTTTGCATTTTACCATTTGGATTGCGATGTCAACTTACGCATATATGTTGGTTTTCTCTTTTTTCTTTCCTCCACAGAGACCACAACAGGTCCTTTTTTGGCACTATTTGTACCCTTTTTTGCTTCATTGGGCAAACTCATGCCCCGAAGCACAAACAGTCAGCTTATTTTTGCTGTACTGTTTGTAGGACAGTAGGCATATCTCTGTAGAACTGAGTACATACCAGTAGGGATCGCTATTTTGGTCCTGATGAGTAAGCAGTAGGGGACTGCTTACGAAACATGTCGACTAGGTAGCTAGCTAATGCTCTACCTCACAACCCCTTCTTAATGTTCCCAGCTAGAGAAGTGAATAAAATAATTTTTTCTACTATGCCAGGGAATTTTTAAACCTTTTTTACACTCACTTTTTGAGGTCCCTACACTTTCACTGACACCCGTGCACTTACACATAGCCACTGTCACAATATAAGTGCTCCCGCGTATTTCGTTTGGTCGTAGCACGCCCCGTCCCGTTATAGGGGTGGGAAGACCCCTATGATGAAGCATGACACTAATGGATTTTTTTAGTGTGTGAGGGGTATTTTAAAAAGCACATTGTGCTCTCGTCTTTCCATCCTCAAGAGAGAGCCTAGCACGATTCAGAAAAAACAAAATTAATATAAATATTTTCACTTTTCACTTTTTTTGATAGAATCTCTTTGATTATAAAAGTTCCGTCAGGAGGGTGACTCTATCAGTACCTCTACGCTCCTCTTTTGTTTTGGTATTGTGCCATACTGCCATTAAAATTTAGTTTGGAGGAGACTATGCAGGCAATAGGGGCTATTAAGGCGGGCAAAGCTCCAGGACCGGATAGGATCCCTGGAGATTTATTAAAAAACGATGTGGAAGTATGGGGACCATACATCAACTTTTTATGTAATTCTATAGTGGCTGGAACGCCAATCCCCGAAAGTTGGAAAGGGGCAGAAATCGTAACAATATATAAAAAAGGTGATCGTTATGATCCAGGCAATTACCGCCCAATTAGTTAAAGTGACCTTTTACAGAAGGTTTTTGCCAGGCATATTTTAAACCGACTTATAGAATGGATAGACGAGACCCAAATATTATCTAAATACCAGGCAGGGTTCAGACCAAGAGTTAGTACAGTAGATCAAGTGTTTAGGTTCATGTGCATCTGCTGAAAGTACATTAACATAAGGAAAGGTAGCTTGTACGTGGCATTTATAGACCTGCGTGCCGCCTTCGATCTCGTTCCACGGAATCTTCTGTGGATAACATTACGAGACATGGGGTCCCAGGTGAGCTACTTAACGAATTAATTAGATTACACACAGAGAACTATGCAAAAGTTAGATGGGGAAAGGATGGTGAACTATCAAAGCCCATACCTGTAAGCCGTGGCGTGCGCCAAGGATGTGTACTGGCACCTACGCTATTCTCACTGTACGTTAATGATATACCAGTGTATTTAAGGAACTGTGACCATGACTCTCCAAGGTTAGGAGATGAGGCAATCACGGCATTACTTTTTGCCGATGATACAATCCTCATCTCACAGACCCCGAAGGGCCTTCAAAATCTGGTGAATTCCTTTAATGGTTACTGTGAAAAGAAGGGGCTGGAAATAAACTCATCCAAAACAAAATACATGTCAATAAACCCACAAAAGTCTTTTAGGAAAATTTGGCCTTAAACAAACAAAAATTGGAATATGTGGAGAGCTTTAACTATCTAGGTATTACACTGGACAGTAACAATTCATGGAAGGGACACCTGACAAAGAGTAGGTTGGCTTTCAAGCAAAATTCTATGCCCATCCTAAAAGTGCACGGAGCTAGTGACTCTAAAGCCATCACACCGGCACTGGAAGTCTTTAAAGCAAAGGCCCAATCGGCTGCACTTTACGGTGCTGAGGTTTGGGGACATTGCAGTAAACATAACTTTGGACGTGAAGAAAACCACTTTGTGCGCAGGTTATTAAAAATACCAACTAGAACCCCCCTAGTTCCAGTATTCCTAGATTTGGATCTTAAACGGACAGATCATCAAGCAGCTCTCAGGCCATTGATGTATTGGGTAAGGTTATGGACAACCCCTGAGTTGTGTAACTATAAAAATGGATTGATAGAAATTACCCAGATTGATGAGTACAAGAAAATTGCATGGTTAAAACACATTGAACATTGGTGTATCAGGTTAGGGCTGTCCCATTTTTGGGACGAACCCCATAATATGACTTCTGTGTGTAAAAAGATTTTAAAAACTACCTATTGGTCTCACGTTAACGACGAGCTATCTCATTGCCCATCTACTGGTATATTGACTCAGAATTTTTTGTCCATAAAAGATATTGCTGCATTTGAATCATTTATGGATGAGATAAACCCACCATTATATATTAATTGTAATGTGTCCTGTGATCAATTGTTGTCAAATGTACTCATTTAGCTCCTGTTTGCAAATGTCTTTTTCTTATCTGTACTTCCTGCTTTAAGCCGAAATAAAGTTGAACTGACTTACTGAAATAAGCATTTGCAATGCAATAGGTCTCGCATTATTAAAGTTTGAGCTATTGGTGTTGCTTTATTATTAGCAATGCCAGTAGCTCAAACTTTAATAATGCGAGACCTATTGCATTGCAAATGCTTGTTTTGTAAGTATGCCCCTCAATCTCAAATACAGATCGCTAAGAAGAGACAACCAACCAAGAGAAGATAGTTATTTATGTAATTACTTGGAAATCATGTTAGATGAGGACATATATCGCTACAATCAGTGCTTCATTTGAGCCAAGGCTTCCAGGTGGAACCCACCGCTACCCTGTACTTGGGACCCAGAGTTATTTTTAATCATCAGACTTTGACCCAGAACAAGAGAGAAAAAATAAACAAATTCGTAAGAAGGAAGACAACGATTGGAAAACAGTGACAGAGAAAGCACGGATGAAAAGGAACAAGCAAGAGTGAGATAACAACACAGGGAGAGTGTGTTTATAGAAGAAGGAGCCATGAGGTGAAATTAAACTGCACAGCCTTGGTATTCATCAATTCATTGTTGGGCAGAGGTGTCTGCAAATAAATATGGTGCCGGCACTTACTCTTTTACAAATTAAGCACTGGTGATGTTTCTTTTTTGTGGCTGTTTTTCTATGTCCCTTGGTTCTACTCAGAGCTGTGTCACGCTACTTTGCTTGACGTTGTTAGACCTGGCATTGCATTGCATCCGAGGGGTGTATGCATTGGGACTGCTTCATTATGCCCCTTTGTGCAAATTAATACATATCCACTGGGTGGCGCCCTTCACCGTTTAAATAACCGATGTTTGAGACTTAACCTTCGGGATCAGTGCCTTGAGCAAAGTCTCTGGGGTGAAGTCGCGTGTACTTTGGCAGACAGACTCTAGATAGGGTAGAGGGGAGATTTGCCTATTACTGACACCTGTCCGCCCTATTTCGGGCGCATCTTTCAAAATGCAAACACTCTCCTGTCGTTTTTGGCTTGGACTCCACGAAATATTAATCACTCATATTCAGTTTAAATGTAAGATTAACTTGGACCAGCAGTGTGAGTCAAAGGAGTCACCAGGAGGTAGCTTTGATATGTAACAATTAATGTTATATCCGATTAAACGAGCATGAAAGCGTCTGCTCTTATAAACCCGGTCTGTGATTCTCTCCTAAAATGAACTCGAGTGACGGAGCCTCTGAGAGATGCAAGAGGTGCAACCAGGGTTCGAAGGGGTCAGGAGGGTCTTGTATCATCCAATGAGCGGCGAGCCTATTTGCATAGAGGGAGTGGCCCCTCCCCCGCAAGGGTTTAAAGAGGACTTTGGGGCCCCCATCCAGAGACCTGTCTGCCCCCCAGACCTGAGCTCTGCTGACGCGTCACCATGTCCTGGGCTCTCCTCCTCCTCGCGTTCAGCGCCCTCTCTGCCTGTAAGAACTGAATGTATTAGTCCATTAACAGTTTTATATAAATAGGGCAGACTAATATACTCATGTGTTCCTTGTATTTTGTTGCAGGTTCCTCGTCTCAGTTTGTCCTGACCCAGCCGTCCTCGCTGTCAGTGACCCCCGGACAGACGGCCAGACTGCCCTGTGTCATGAGCAGTGGGAGCAACATCGGCAGCGACAACATCTACTGGTACCAACAGAGGCGCGGGAGCCCCCCCAGGTACCTACTGTATTACTCTTCTAGTTTAGGCAGAGCCCCAGGGACCCCCGACCGGTTTTCGGCCTCCAAGGACCCCGTCAGAAACACCTGCCACCTGCTCATCACCGGGGCCCTGGGGGAGGACGAGGCCGATTATTACTGTAAGGCCTGGGACAGCGCCAATGCTGCACAGTTACACCGAGCGATGGGGAACTGAGACAAGAACTTCACTAACAAATGCAACTGAACTTGAAACGAATCATAACTTTTCTCAGCATCCAGCTATCGTGTTGTTCTTTTCTGTCCTTCTCTCAGAGGTGTTGTCCAGCACTTACACCTCCAGGGCAGGAGAGGAAACGTGAAAGTCTTCCAGTCCCAATACCTTGTCCATGAAGCGCCCGGAACGCCTGTCGGGAGATTATACTGTCGTGATATAGATGGCTGAGTGATGGGCACACTGACCTCCGAAAAGAAGGGAATCCTTCTGAGCAGAGGAAGAGAGGCAGTTTAATGCTTCCAAAAATGAAATAGAGAAAACATTAGAGGTGCTTTTCCATTAAGGAAAAACGAAAATAGAACTTTCCAAAACTTTTAAAAATATCAAGCAATATTTTATAAAAACTTTTAAAAAATATGCCAGGCAATATTTTATAATGTGATTGACAGCAGGTTTACATACCTTCTAACTTTACAAAAATACCATGTGAGGAGGAGGCGGGGCCTTAAAGTGGGGGTTCAAGCAGAGAAAGGCCCCTACTGTTAGCGGCCTCTTCCCTTCAAGGACCAATACAAAGTTCTACAGTCACACCAGGAAATAGAACTAATGTGCCATTTTATTTAGTTTAAGTTGAATTAAGGCCTGTATAAGACACCATGGAGGATATTTACAATAAATGTCGGTGTGCGGTGTTGCTCCAAAATTGGTAACGTTACGCTCCAACATTTTCTAAATGCAGGATCCGCCTTATTTACAAAAATACGGTGCACCCCATCATTGCCCCTAGTATTGGCGCTAAAAAAGCTGCCTAGCGCCGGCGCAGACACCCTTGATCCTTGTTGCAATGGTGCCTACTCTGAAGGGGCGATTGTTTATGTGCAAGAAGGGATATCTTTCTGTGCAAAAACTATGACTAATGGCAATTTGCTCTTTCTATGTGTGCTGCAAAATGCAGCACACATAGAAAGAGCAAAATGTGAGGAGAACACCATCCTAAGACCAGGTTTTATCTGGCCTTCGTTTTTTGTGCTGCCCGAGCCTTGTAAATCTGGGGCAGCGTCAAAATGCAATGAGTGTTGCGGCAGAACTCCCACTGCAACACCCATCCAATCAATCATAGCATTTCTAAAGTGCACTATATGCCCGTGAGGGTCTCAAGGTGCTGGGGGGAAGGGGGGTGCTGCTACTGCTCGAAGAGCCAGGTCTTGAGGAGTCTCCTGAAGGTTAGAAGGTCTTCGGTCTGCCGTAGGCGGATAGGGAGGGTGTTCCACGTATTGGTGGCGAGGTGGGAGAATGATCTGCCGCTGGCGGTCATTCTTCGGATGCAGGGGACGGTGGCGAGGGCGTGGTCTGCGGAGCAGAGCTGGCGGGCGAGGCTGTAGAGGCTGAGTCGTCCGTTGAGCTAAGCTGGTCCGAAGTTGGGGAGTGCCTTGTGTGCTTGGGTGAGGAGCTTGATAGTTATCCTCTTGTTGATGGGGAGCCAGTGCAGGTCTTTCAGGTGTGGTGTGATGTGGTTGCGGCGGGAGATGTCGAGGATCAGGCGTGCTGAGGCGTTATGGATGCGTTGGAGTCGTTTCAGAAGTTTGGCCGGGGCTCCTGCGTAGAGTGCGTTGCCGTAGTCCAGTCTGCTGCTGATGAGGGCCTGGGTGACCGTCCTTCTAGTTTCGGTGGGGATCCACTTGAAGATCCTGCGAAGCATGCCGAGGGTGTTGAAGCAGGAGGAGGAGACTGCTTTGACCTGCTTTGTCAAGGAGAGTGTGGATTTGAGGATGACCCCTAGGTTTCGTGCATGGTTGGTGGGTGTAGGGGGTGCTCCTAGTGCCGTCGGCCACCAGGAGTCATCCCAGGCTGAGGGGGTGGAGCCGAGGATGAAGACCTCTGTTTTGTCCGAGTTCAGCTTCAGTCGGCTGTTCCTCATCCAGTCAGCGATGGTCATCATTCCTTCGTGGAGGTTGGTTTTGGCGGTCCTTAGTGAGCGAGAGGATCAGCTGGGTGTCGTCGGCGTACGAGATGATGTTTAGGTCATGCTGTTGGACGACGTGGGCGAGTGGTGCCATGTAGATATAGAAAAACGTTGGGCTGAGAGATGAGCCTTGGGGTACGCCGCAGATGATCTCGGTGGCTATGGAGCGGAAGGGGGGGAGGCGGACACTCTGGGTTCTCCCAGAGAGGAAGGAGGTGGTCCAGTCCAGGGCCTTCTCTTCGATTCCCGCATTGTGGAGGTGTGCTCTTAGTGTATGGTGGCAGGCTGTGTCGAAAGCGGCTGACAGGTCCAGGAGGATGAGGGCCGCGGTTTCCCCGTTGTCGAGCATTTTCCTGATGTCGTCGGTGGCGGCGATGAGGTTAGTTTCCAGGCTGTGGTTGCTGCGGAACCCTGACTGGGATGGGTCCAGGATGTTGTTCTCTTCGAGGAAGCTGGTCACTTGTATGTGGACAGCCTTTTCGATGACCTTCGCCGGGAACGGGAGCAGGGAGATGGGTCAGAAGTTCTTGAGGTCCTTGGGGTCCGCCTTGGGTTTCTTCAGTAGGGCGTTGATCTCTGCGTGCTTCCAGCTCTCTGGGAAGGTCGCTGTCTTGAAGGAGATGTTGATGCTTTTCCAGAGGTGGGGTGCAATGGTGCTGCTGGCTTTGTTGTAGATGTGGTGTGGGCAGGGGTCTTCCGGGTATCCGGAGTGGACGGTGTTCATGATCTTGATGGTGTCATTGTCGTTGATGTTGGTCCAGGCACGCAGGCGGTTGGTGCAGGTGGTGGTCGTGGGAGCGGGGGGGTGGGCTGTTGCCGGGGTGGTGACGGCGTTAAAGGTGTCGTGGATGTCTGTGATCTTGCGATGGAAGAAGGTGGCCAGCGAGTCACACAGGTCTTGTGATAGTGGGATGTCGTTGGTGTTGGAGCTGGGTTTGGAGAGTTCCTTCACGATGCTGAAGAGCTATTTGCTGTTGTGTGCGTTGTTGTCTAGGTGGTCTCTGAAGGCGGTCCATATGGCAGATATGATGAGTTGGGGTGTCGGCGGGTGGTGTTCCTGTGGGCTGTGTAGCTTTCTGGTGTTCTTTCGAGGGTCCAGTTTATTTCTAGTTTTCGGCAGGTTCGCTTGGAGGCCTGGAGGTCTTCGGTGAACCAGCTGGCTCTCTTGCTGGTGTGGGTGTTCGGGGGTTTCTTGAGCGGGACGATGGTGTTGGCGCAGTCGTTGATCCATTGTCTGAGGCTGTGGGCTGCAGCGTCTGGGTCGGTTGGGTCTGCGGGTGGGTTCTGGGCGAGGGCGGCGGTTAGCTGGTACTCGGTGATCTTGCCCCAGCTTCGGCGAGGCATCTGTTGGGTGCGGTGGTGTGTGGGGGGTTTCCGGAAGGTGAAGTGGATGCAGCGGTGGTCGGTCCAGTGGAGTTCGGTGGTGCGGTCGAAGAAGACGTGGCTGCTCGCTGAGAAGATGGGGTCAAGCATGTGGCCAGTGGAGTGTGTGGTTGCTGTGACGAGTTGTCTGAGTCTGAGGTTGCTGAGGTTGTCGATCAGGGTGGAGGAGTTGGCGTCGTTGTTGTTCTCGAGGTGGAAGTTCAGGTCCCCGAGGAGGATGTAGTCCATGGAGGCGAGGGCGTGTGTGTTGACGAGGTCGGTGATGGGGTCGCAGAACTGCGGTTGGGGTCCTGGGGGTCTGTAGATGAGGGTTTCTCTGAGGGTAGTGTTGGGGTTGGTGTGGATCTGGAAGTGCAGGTGTTCGGTGGTGCTGAGGGTGTCATCGGCGTATGTCGAGATTTTGAGAGTATTTCTGTGGACGATGGCAATTCCTCCTCCTATTCCATTGGTGCAGTCCTTGCGGGTGATCTTGTAGCCTTCCGGGATGGCTATGGGGATGTCAGGTGCTGAGGAAGGGGTCAGCCAAGTCTCAATCAGGAAGGCGACGTCTTGGGCATTGCATGCCTCTTTGCCGCTGAGTGAAGCACGAAAAGGGGCTTTATTTACGAGGCGGCGCTGGGTCACGTTAAGAAGCTTAACACAGCTTTCTAAATAAGGAGAAGGGAATGTTACCACCAGAACTTCACTAAAAGTGACATTCTGATGGCTATGGCCATTTGTAGATATGCCCCTATGTGTTCCATTTTCTCAGCTGTTGTTGAAATGTCCAACTTCAGACCCAAGAAGCCACTATGTAATTTGCTTTGCAGCCACAAATATCCCAAAAATAATTGTACAGGTAACACAATGCTCTGAAGTGGAGGTTATGATTTCAAAAGCATCAACATGTTTATTAATCTGATACAATGGATTTCAATCGGAATTGTGACTTAGCCCAGCATTAATGTGTTAGCTGATCCTCACCAGAATTTCACATGTAAAAAGCAACACATATTTACATAGCTGCATAAATGTTGTTAACCCATTTAATACCACTCTACATTACTGTAGTTTTATATTAATTAAACATATTTTTAATACAAAAGGGCAGTTCAGCTATGTAGCAAGTCTGCCTTTTCTACTTGGTCCATGTCCAGTTTCCACTGGTCATCTGGAAGCTTCCAGGAAAAGGCCTCTTGTAGCTTGTTATAGCACTGTAGCTTACACAGGAGGTCAGCCAACTGATCCTTAAAGTCTTTTTCGTGGGTGCAAGGAGGGGGGGCACGTCCAGTCCTTCAGGGCTCCTCACAGGTCACAGACAACAGGTTTAGGCCCCTTTTGTTCTTCCTTAAGTCCAGATAGTGTTCTGAAATCGGTGCCTGGATGTACCACATTAATGCATGATACTATCAATTGGGTGGGGGTGACTTTTGGCCTCTCCCTAACCGTTGGAGTAAATCTTCCAAGGGCCATTCTTACCTTCCTGTTCAGTAGTTCAAGTTTGCCTTACTGCAAACAGGTCCAAGATGCCATGTATCAGGGCATCTTGAAGAGCATGAAAGCCTTTGGCCACACTAAACTTGTGCTCCAAGGGCTGGATGTCTGTGGGAAGAGTGCACTATGGTAATCCTAGTGTCCTCTCACATCTAACATTAAAATCCAGTTTGGAGCTGGGACCCTACCCACAAAAAACCCAGATACAGAAGTCTGAGAGGACAAAAGCAAGGTTTTTTAGCAACTAGACAGTGGATACACTAGAATTGTTTTGGCATCCTGTTCTCTACCCTTCAAGTATTACATCTGGCTCAACAGACCCCCTCAATCAGGATTTGACACTGTGGTGTCATGAGGATGGGCACAGCTCCCACCCGTTGGTTAGGTTCAAATGGGTAATCCCTGGCCATTCTGGTCAACCTGTCAATAAGTGTGACTATTGTGTAGCTCATTGGGGGAATGTCACACCTCATTCACACCTTATTTTGGCCAGTCCTACACTGGGAGAAGCTGGAGAATGAATGCAAATTAGCTTCTAGGAGCTTCAGGGAGGGAAACGGAAGCTTTCTGAACGTTATTTTTCCTTAATAGTTTAAAACACATCCAACTTCACAATTGAATTAAATTCTTAAGAACTATTACAAATTATTGTTTATTTTTCTAGCTGCTCAAAGTCCCGAGATACAGTATTAGTAGTTAATGTTGTGTCCAGTGTGTGTCTGTAGGCCAGTCAATCTTCTTACAGTGAAAATAGATTTTGGGTGCTGGTCATTGTAAGGACGTGTTAACATTAACTGCCCACATGTCCTAGTTTTAAATACAATGAACCCCAATTTTGGGGCTACAAGGCCTACATAGGGGTGACTTAATGTTTAAAAGAAGGGTTTAACATGTTTATTTTGACAGGTCGAACTGCAGTTTTTACACTGCTACACTCAGGCTAAATTGGTAAGCCTGAAGCCATGTGAGCACTGCCACTGTAGCAAGACCACTGACTCATTGTCAGTGAAATTGCTCTCCCACCCTCGCAGCTCCACCATTAAGTGAGGTGCCCCTGCCCCTGCACTCTTGAGTGTTGGTGATCGAGGCCCTCCTCCACCCGCAGGTTTCCCTGCGCCTCATCCCTGGTGGTCCAGTGGACCTCTGTCTCCTTTCTTTCTTTCTGCTCCTTCGCTTGTTTTTCTCCCCTTTCTATCTTTCACCTTTCTGCACCTCTGTTCTTTTGCGCCTTATTTCTGCCCATTTCCCATTCTCTCCCTCTGCTCCTTCACTCGTTTTCACTCGATTTTTCCCCTTTCTATCTTTCACCTTTCTGCACCTCTGCTCTTTTGTGCCTTATTTTTGCCCATTTTCCCTTTCTCTCCCTCTGCTCCTTCTCTCGTTTTCACTCGTTTTTTTACCCTTTCTATCTTTCACCTTTCTGCTCTTTTCTGCATCTCTGCTCTTTTGTGCCTTATTTCTGCCTATTCTCCCTTTTTTCTTTATCCCTTCTTTCCTCCCTTTACCTTTCCCCGCCGCTGCTGCCCCCGCGGCCCCTCCCCCCCCAGCACGACCGGCCCAATCCAGCTCCCCTCCCCACTCCCGCCTCCCAGCTGTCCAGCCCTCCCCGACCCCTACTTAATGGCGGCCACTGCGGGGACAGGCGAGCAAGACCACTGACTCATTGTCAGTGAAATTGCTCTCCCACCCTCGCAGCTCCACCATTAAGCGAGGTGCCCCTGCCCCTGCACTCTTGAGTGTTGGTGATCGAGGCCCTCCTCCACCCGCAGGTTTCCCTGCGCCTCATCCCTGGTGGTCCAGTGGACCTCTGTCTCCTTTCTTTCTTTCTGCTCCTTCGCTTGTTTTTCTCCCCTTTCTATCTTTCACCTTTCTGCACCTCTGTTCTTTTGCGCCTTATTTCTGCCCATTTCCCATTCTCTCCCTCTGCCCCTTCACTCGTTTTCACTCGATTTTTCCCCTTTCTATCTTTCACCTTTCTGCACCTCTGCTCTTTTGTGCCTTATTTTTGCCCATTTTCCCTTTCTCTCCCTCTGCTCCTTCACTCGTTTTCACTCGATTTTTCCCCTTTCTATCTTTCACCTTTCTGCACCTCTGCTCTTTTGTGCCTTATTTTTGCCAATTTTCCCTTTCTCTCCCTCTGCTCCTTCACTCGTTTTCACTCGATTTTTCCCCTTTCTATCTTTCACCTTTCTGCACCTCTGCTCTTTTGTGCCTTATTTTTGCCCATTTTCCCTTTCTCTCCCTCTGCTCCTTCTCTCGTTTTCACTCGTTTTTTTACCCTTTCTATCTTTCACCTTTCTGCTCTTTTCTGCATCTCTGCTCTTTTGTGCCTTATTTCTGCCTATTCTCCCTTTTTTCTTTATCCCTTCTTTCCTCCCTTTACCTTTCCCCGCCGCTGCTGCCCCCGCGGCCCCTCCCCCCCCCAGCACGACCGGCCCAATCCAGCTCCCCTCCCCACTCCCGCCTCCCAGCTGTCCAGCCCTCCCCGACCCCTACTTAATGGCGGCCACTGCGGGGACAGGCGAGCAAGACCACTGACTCATTGTCAGTGAAATTGCTCTCCCACCCTCGCAGCTCCACCATTAAGTGAGGTGCCCCTGCCCCTGCACTCTTGAGTGTTGGTGATCGAGGCCCTCCTCCACCCGCAGGTTTCCCTGCGCCTCATCCCTGGTGGTCCAGTGGACCTCTGTCTCCTTTCTTTCTTTCTGCTCCTTCGCTTGTTTTTCTCCCCTTTCTATCTTTCACCTTTCTGCACCACTGTTCTTTTGCGCCTTATTTCTGCCCATTTCCCATTCTCTCCCTCTGCTCCTTCACTCGTTTTCACTCGATTTTTCCCCTTTCTATCTCTCACCTTTCTGCACCTCTGCTCTTTTGTGCCTTATTTTTGCCCATTTTCCCTTTCTCTCCCTCTGCTCCTTCTCTCGTTTTCACTCGTTTTTTTACCCTTTCTATCTTTCACCTTTCTGCTCTTTTCTGCATCTCTGCTCTGTTGTGCCTTATTTCTGCCTATTCTCCCTTTTTTCTTTATCCCTTCTTTCCTCCCTTTACCTTTCCCCGCCGCTGCTGCCCCCGCGGCCCCTCCCCCCCCCCAGCAGGACCGGCCCAATCCAGCTCCCCTCCCCACTCCCGCCTCCCAGCTGACCAGCCCTCCCCGACCCCTACTTAATGGCGGCCACTGCGGGGACAGGCGAGCAAGACCACTGACTCATTGTCAGTGAAATTGCTCTCCCACCCTCGCAGCTCCACCATTAAGTGAGGTGCCCCTGCCCCTGCACTCTTGAGTGTTGGTGATCGAGGCCCTCCTCCACCCGCAGGTTTCCCTGCGCCTCATCCCTGGTGGTCCAGTGGACCTCTGTCTCCTTTCTTTCTTTCTGCTTTCTTTCTGCTCCTTCGCTTGTTTTTCTCCCCTTTCTATCTTTCACCTTTCTGCACCTCTGTTCTTTTGCGCCTTATTTCTGCTGGTACACCGAAGGCGCATCAAAGGCAAGCACGTCTGTGCCCGTCTGCGACCCGTCGGCGACCAGCACCAAGAACCCTGGACCTCCGCCCGCCAACGCTACGACCCAGCAGCACTCCACGCACTCAACCCAGGCTGCCACAACAACTGCAAGCTAGCATCACCAGCCGACACCCATGGAACCTTCAGCTGTCACTGCTGCCGGCACACATGCAGCACCGCCAAAAACACGGATCCAGCACAACCCGCCCACAAGAACACAACCGAACTAAAGACCCTGCAATGCATCCTCCTCAACGTCCGATCCCTCCACAAACACGCCACAGAAATCTGGGACCTCCTCGACAGCACAACCCCAGATGTAGCATTCTTCACCGAAACCTGGACCAACACCACCTCGGGACCGGATATCGCCATCGCCATCCCCCAAGGATACAAGATCTCCAGGAAGGACCGCCCCATCCACCCAGGAGGAGGAATCGCCATCGTCCACAAATCCAGCCTCCGCCTGAGCACACTCCCTGACGAGTCCACAGAACTGATGGAACACCTTCACTTCAAGATACTGGCCAGCCCCACCGCCGCCCTCCGAGGAACCCTCATCTACCGACCCCCTGGACCCCGCGGACCCTTCGCCAACTCCATCACGGACATTATCTCCCCGCAGGCCATCGCATCCACCAACTACACCCTGCTGGAAGACCTCAACTTCCACCTCGACAATCAACTGGACCCCAACACCACATCCCTCCTGGACAACCTCCACAACATTGGACTCCGCCAGATTGTGACCGAGCCCACGCACTCAGCAGGACACACCCTCGACCCCCTCTTCACTACAGGAAACTCCATCACCTTCAGCCACACCACCGAACTCCCATGGACCGACCATCGTTGCGTCCACTTCACCTTCAGAACACCCACCATCCACAGACACCAGCACCTGCTTCCACAAAGAAACTGGACCAAAATCACCGATGACCAGCTCACCTCCTCACTCAACAACTCCACCCCAACCATCGCGTAAAACGACGACCCCAACACCGCAGCCCGAACCCTGCACAGATGGATCTCGGACAGCACCAACACCATAGCCCCCCTCAAGAAAAACAACAATACCCGTGCCAAGAAAGCCAGATGGTTTAACACCGAACTTCGAGAGTCCAGGCGCACATGCCGCCGCCTCGAAAAGGCCTGGAGAAACACCAAATCCACAGAAGCCCACAACAACTTCAGAGCCGCCACCAACGCCCACCATCAACTCATCAGAGAAACGAGGAAAACAGCGATTGAAGACAGAATCTCCACCCACGCACACAACAGCAAGGAACTCTTCAGCATCATCAAGGAGTTCGCCCAACCCACCAGCGAGTCTACCGACATCCCTCCCTCACAAGACCTCTGCGACAAACTCAGCATCTTTTTCTACCACAAAATCAAGAGCATCTACGACAACTTCGACGAAGACAACCAACACACTGAACCCTCACCAACCACCCCCGACACCAGGAAACCAGCGATTGATGACTGGACAGCCCTCACCACCGAAGACACACTGAAGATAATGAAGTCAATCCACTCAGGGGCCACCACGGACCCCTGCCCCCACCACATCTTCAACAGAGCCGCCAACACCATCGCACCCATCCTCCGCCAAACCATCAACCGCTCCCTGGCGACCGCCTCATTCCCCGATGACTGGAAACACGCCGAGGTCAACCCCCTCCAAAAGAAACCCTCAGCGGACCCAACCGACCTCAAAAACTACAGACCCATCTCCCTGCTCCCGTTCCCAGCGAAAGTCATCGAGAAAGCCATCAACAGCCAACTCGCCACATTCATTGAAGAACACAACATCCTCGACTCCTCCCAATCCGGCTTCAGAAAAAACCACAGTACGGAAACCGCCCTCCTCGCCGCAACAGACGACATCCGCACCTTACTGGACAAAGGAGAAACAGTAGCCCTCATCCTCCTCGACCTATCAGCGGCGTTCGACACAGTCTCCCACCACACCCTAATACGCAGACTCTACGATGCAGGAATCCAGGACAAGGCCCTCGACTGGATCTGCTCTTTCCTCTCCAGCAGGACGCAGCGGGTCAGACTCCCCCCTTTCCTCTCGGACCCCACACCTATCACCTGCGGAGTCCCCCAGGGCTCCTCCCTCAGCCCGACGCTCTTCAACGTCTACATGGCTCCACTTGCCCCCATCGTCAGAACCTACGGACTCAACATCGTGTCATATGCAGACGACACCCAGCTCATCCTCTCCCTATCCAACGAGCCCAACACCGCCAGACGCAACTTTCGAGAAGGCATGGAAGCCGTCGCCAAATGGATGAAAAACAGCTGCCTACAACTAAACACCAACAAAACAGAAGTACTCATCATGGGCCCAAACCCCGACGCCTGGAGTGACACCTGGTGGCCCACCGCCCTCGGAAACCCGCCAACCCCCACAGACCACGCACGCAACCTGGGAATCATCCTGGACTCCGAGCTCAAAATGGACCGCCAGATCAACTCTGTCTCATCTTCCTGCTTCCACACCCTCCGCCTCCTTCGTAAGACCTTCAAATGGATCCCCCTCGAACACCGAAAGACAGTCACTCACGCCCTGGTCACCAGCAGACTCGACTACGGCAACACACTCTACGCCGGAATAAACAAAAACCTCATCTGCAAGCTACAGAACATCCAGAACGCCGCCGCAAGACTGGTCCTCAACCTGCCAAAACACTGCCACATCTCCCAGCACCGGATGTATGACGTTACAACGCATACTTTTACAACGCCTACCATTACAACGAATTTTTTACAACGCAAAAACGTTTACAACGCATACCATTACAACGCAAGATTTTACAACGCAAGTACCTTTACAACGCATACCATTACAACGTAAATATTGGTAAGTATATAATATTTTTTTTAATATAAATTATTTTCAATTATTAAAATATAATTAAATTGTATTTAATTTTATTTAATTAATTTAATTTAAATATAATTTTAATTTATTTTTACAAATTAACCCTGTACCCCAAAAACCCAAAACTGACCCTGAACCCTAAAAATATTTTTTTTAATTTAAATTAATTTAAATTATTAAAATATAATTAATTTATATTTAATTACATTTAATTAATTTAATTTAAATATAATTTTATTTTATTTTTACAAATTAACCCTGTACCACAAAAACCCCAAACTGTCCCTGAACCCTAAAAATACCCCTTTACCCAAAAACCCAAAACTGTCCCTGAACCCTAAAAATACCCCTTTACCCAAAAACTGAAAACTGACCCTGAACCCTAAAAATACCCCTTTACCCAAAAACTGAAAACTGACCCTGAACCCTAAAAATACCCCTTTACCCAAAAACTGAAAACTGACCCTGAACCCTAAAAATACCCCTTAACCCAAAAACTGAAAACTGACCCTGAACCCTAAAAATACCCCTTTACCCAAAAACTGAAAACTGACCCTGAACCCTAAAAATACCCCTTTAACCAAAAACTGAAAACTGACCCTGAACCCTAAAAATACCCCTTTACTCAAAAACTGAAAACTGACCCTGAACCCTAAAAATACCCCTTTACCCAAAAACTGAAAACTGACCCTGAACCCTAAAAATACCCCTTTACCCAAAAACTGAAAACTGACCCTGAACCCTAAAAATACCCCTTTACCCAAAAACCCAAACATATAATATTTTAAAAATAATTATATACTTACCAATACTTACGTTGTAATGGTATGCGTTGTAAAGGTACTTGCGTTGTAAAATCCTGCGTTGTAATGGTATGCGTTGTAAACGTTTTTGCGTTGTAAAAAATTTGTTGTAATGGTAGTTCGTTGTAAAAGTTGCGTTGTAAAGGTTGTTTCCCCCCAGCACCTGCGCACACTCCACTGGCTCCCCGTCGAGGCGAGAATCACCTTTAAGATGCTCACCCACGCACACAAGGCCCTCCACGGCACCGGACCAGCATACCTGAACAGCCGACTCAAATTCCACGCACCCCAAAGGACCCTACGATCAGCCCAGCTTTCCTACGCTGTGGTCCCCCGCACCAGAAAGACCAGATCGGGAGGCCGCTCCTTCTCCTTCCTCGCAGCCAAAGCATGGAACGTCCTTCCGCTCGACCTCAGACAGACAACATCGCTCCCCATCTTCACAAGAAACCTCAAAACCTGGCTCTTCGACAGACCCCCTCCTTGATGGAATGGAACCTGCACCCCCCCAACCCCACCCCACCCCTAGCGCCTTGAGACCCTTACGGGTGAGTAGTCGCGCTTTAACAAACTCCTGATTGATTGATTGATGGCACAACAGGTGCTGCAGTCCTCTAGTGACATTTAACACCCAGGCACTGGGTACACTTTGTACCTTATACTAGCGACCTTTAGACAAGTTAATATGCTAATTAGAAATAAGCCAATTTAACCACGTTTAGAGAGGGAGCACACACACTTTAGTACTGGTTGGCAAGGGTAAGGTGCACAGAGTTCTAATGCCACAGAAAATAGAGGGTCAAGCAAAAAGTGAAAATTACAGGATGATCATGCCGAAAACACAGATTTCCTAAATTCACCTACTCACCAGGCAAGCTCTATATCATTGCTGAGGGTGTGCAACTACCCGTGAAGGATATCCTGTGAACAATAAATGGATCTCCAGAATAGACAATCATTCCATCTGCTTCCTTCAGACAGGGTTGTGGGTGGAGACTGAGATGGATGGGAAGAGAGATTGCGAGAGAGGTAAGAGATTTGAGAGAGATGGACGAGTAAAGATGAAGGGCAGAGAGAAAGCAAGAGGACAGAGACAAAGAGATGGAGAGTTAAAGCTAAAATGAGAGGGAGATTAAGAGAGGGACATATTCACCAATTGTCCATCTTCAGTCCATGAGCCACCCAAGATTGATTGAGGGTTACAGATGAGTAGAGAAAGAGATAAAGAAAGTTGAAGGATCACAGGAAGATAGGGAAGATAAGGGAGAGAAAAAAATATACATGGAAGGTGAGAGGCGGTGAGGGGCGGTGAGGGAAGTAAAGAGATGGGGAGAGATGGGAGTGAAAGATTATGAAAGAGAAATAACAGGGAAAAAGACAGCAAAAGATCTAGCGAGAAAGAGTGAGAGAGAGAGAGAGCAAAAGTTTAAGAGAGAGAGAAACTGGGTTATCACAAATCATTGCTCTTGATCTTTGATATCCGACTTGAGAGAAAAAGAGATGGATCAAGAGAAAGAAAAAAGGGTTGGATAGAGAGAGAGAGGTACTGAGAATGAGAGTAGTGGACAAGAAAGAGGCAGAAGCTAAAAGAGAAAGAGTTGAGGACATATTTTGTGCCCATCTCCAACTTTTCACTTTCAACACTTCTTTTTCGGTCTCAGCCTTGATCTTTCACTCCCTCTCATTTCCAAAACTCTGTCTTCTTGATTTCTCCATCCCTTGCTTTTCTCTATTCCTATTCTAAATCCTATGATTCTCATACTATATCCCCATTCACTTTGTGAGTCCTCTGTCTAATCCGTTTCACCTTATCTTAACCTTGACATCCAGTCTTGGGGTCACTCTTCCTGACTAACCAGACTCTTCACTTTGCAATACTTTTATCTACAGCTCCACTTCCCTTTCCCTGACTCCTTGCCCCAGCTTCACTATTTCTCTTGTTTAGGCTCCAAAAAACCTCTACCAATTCCATTTACACTTCTCTCTCCTTTGCACAACATTTTTGTAACACTTTGGTTTTCCACTTTCCATCACATGATTACCAGGTTCTCCCCATCCTATTTCTCTAGAGGCCTTTAATGTTTGTTCTCTCCCGAATTCCATCTGAGCTACTCCCCTTCTCTTGACTCCGCAGCTCAAATCTAGTTTACCACAATAAGTCCCTTTCTCCTTGATTACCTTCTTCCAGGCCTATTGCTATCCATTCCAAGACACATCCTCCTTCGCCTTTTCTTGGACGCTCTTCAATTCATCGTAGCTTTCTGTGCTCCCTTTGGTGCCTAGCCTCTAGCCTCACTCCTGAATCCCAACCTGTCACACCTTTCATGAGTTTCCAACACATATCTCTTTCCCTAACTGGCCAGACTGCTGACATTCATCTGATTATCTTCTGCTCCTTTCCCTTCCCACTCAGTATCCTACCCTTTTCTGTCCCCTCTGCCCAGTCACTTCAGTCTCTACCTCCTTCCCTTGACTGAAGAGCTTCTCCACTTTTGACTGTGCTCTTTTCTCCTCCCCTTCTGTAGACTCTTGATTCCTTCACCCTTTCCCTGTCTCGCTTTCGTTTCAGTCCATTCTCAGGGCCCAATTCACAGAATGAACTTAGACTCAATCCTAAACTTACTATTATTTTGGTATTCACAGAATGCACTTACTACTTTTGGCATTCACAGAATGAACTTACTACTTTTGGTATTCACAGAAGTTAGGATTTTGTCTTAAGTTTGCCTTCAGACAAACTTAAGACAGACTTAGGACAGACTTAAGACAGACTTAAGACAAACTTAAGACAGACTTAAGACAAACTTAAGACAGACTTAAGACAGACTTAAGACAAACTTAAGACAGACTTAAGACAAAATCCTAACGTAAGTCTGTCTTAAGTCTGTCTTAAGTTTGTCTTAAGACAAACTTAAGACAAAATCCTAACTTCTGTGAATACCAAAAGTAGTAAGTTCATTCTGTGAATTCCAAAAGTAGTAAGTGCATTCTGTGAATGGCAAAAGTAGTAAGTGCATTCTGTGAATAACAAAATAATAGTGAGTTTAGGATTGAGTCTTAAGTTAATTCTGTGAATCGGGCCCTCAGGGTCTCCATCTTTAGTTCATCATTATTCTGCGCTAACCTTTTTCTTCACATTCACCCTAGCCTCTCTCGCTTCTCCAGTCTCCCAGTTTCTCCTATTTCCACAACTCCAGAGCCTTTCCAGTTTCAACTGATTGACCCATTTACCCCAAACATACCCCTGCCTGACTTCCCTGCCTTGACCCATCCCTAGCCTTCTCTTCTTGCAATAAACCCGATCTAACCAGCCTTGCTCCATTACCTTGACTCCATAGCATCTCCATCTATTTCTCCCCAACCAAGCTACTCTCTTTACATGCACACCCCTCTTCCCACTCTCTTGCTTAAACCCAGCTTCTTTTTCTCCCATCTCGCGCCCAGCCTCTACGCGTACTGACCACTCAGTTTTTTTGCCCGGTTTTCCATGCTGCCACAGGTTTGCCTACCAGAATGTCTCCACCTTTACAGGCACCTCCAACTTCTTCTTCTTGCCTCTGTAAGGCTCATGTGTACATAAGCTGCTCTAGGTCTAAAGTAGATGGCGACAACCAGGCCTTCAAACATGAAAGATCATGAGCTGTGCATGTGTCATATATCATCCTCTCTCTCTGCTCTCTCTAGGCAAGAGCTTTTGGGGTCAGTCTCTCTGATGGTCATTCAATGCACAACATTTAGCTGGATCACATCAGCCGTGTGTGCGTACATGAATGGCCCACCTCTGCATGGATGGTCCACCTCTGCATGGATGGTCCACCTCTGCATGGATGGCCCGCCTCTGCATGGATGGCCCGCCTCTGCATGGATCACCCGCCTTTACATGGATGGTCCACCTCTGCGGGGATGGCCCGCCTCTGCATGGATGGCCCACCTCTGCATGGATGGCCCACCTCTGAATGGATGGTCCACCTCTGCATGGATGGCCCACCTCTGCATGGATTGCCCGCCTCTGCATGGATGGCCCTCCCATCTCTGCATGGATGGTCCACCTCTGCATGGATTGCCCACCTCTGCATGGATGGCCCACCTCTGCATGGATGGTCCACCTCTGCATGGATGGTCCACCTCTGCGGGGATGGCCCGCCTCTGCATGGATGGCCCGCCTCTGCATGGATGGCCCGCCTCTGCATGGATAACCCACCTCTCCATGGATGGTCCGCCTCTGCATGGATGGCCCGCCTTTGCATGGATGGCCCACCTCTGCATGGATGGCCCACCTCTGAATGGATGGCCCACCTCTGCATGGATGGCCCGCCTCTGCATGGATGGACCGCCCACCTCTGCATGGATGGTCCACCTCTCCACGGATGGCCCACCTCTGCATGGATGGTCCACCTCTGCATGGATGGCCCACCTCTGCATGGATGGCCCACCTCTGCATGGATGGTCCACCTCTAAAATATATTTTCATCATTTGACACTAGTCTTTTTCTTTTTTTTAAAGAATGGACGATAACACATTACCTTGGACCGTACTGAGCCTCACAGTTGGGAAACTGGACTGATCACTAAGGCATTGCTCAAGCGTCTGTATGGCCAATCTAATGCTGCCGGAGGAAGAGTGGAATTCAGTAGGACCGGTACAACATGCACATTAAGGCCTAGCAGAAGATATCCGAAAGGCACCACCACATGCAAATTTTACCTCAGTGCAATAAGATGGTTATTGGTGGAACTTCACATTGGCTGTCGATGTATGCAGCAGCTGCTGATACAGACCGATGTGGCTAACAGAAAGGGCAATCATCACTGGGGATTAGAATTGGCAGGCATCGCAGATGGGCATCACTCAGTGTGCAGAGGCCACTTCAAGGTCACAAAGAGTCCAAACGTCTGTATTTTCACCTTAAGCTAAAAAAAGAGTACGCTCTGATGCCAGGCAAGGCCCCAGGACCTGGTGGGCACCTCTTGGGGATCGGGACTCACTTCAGCAGTGGCCAGCAGCAGAGCTCAGGCAGGTCCAGACAGATCCAGTTGGTCCTGGCCAGGTGGGCAGTTGTAGCTGGGCTGGTGCAACGAGGCATTTGGAAGCTTGTTGTGTCAAAGTAGATCAAATAGGAGGTCAGCCAAATGACCCTTGGAGTCCCTTCTGGGAAGCCTATGTTCTGGAATAATTGTGAGTTGCATTTATCTGTAACAGGGCAGGCAGCCCTTAGAAGTCAGGAAGGGGGTGGGCAAGACCTGAGGCTACCCTGTAATGCTCAGGAAGGACTGATTACAACGCCCCAGGACATGTCTAAAAGGAATACAGAAAGCACCACAGGAGAGCCATTCACAGACTGTCATGTGACCCTGGACACAGGCAGGAAGGCACAATTGGATTAGGCAGAAAAAAGTCTACTTTTAAATAGTGCCTTTTTCAGAACAATTATTTAAAATATGAATTTGCCATTAAACAGGATTTTAAATTACAACTCATTTGAGTGAAAGACCAGTTTCACTATCTGTTCCCAAACTGAAGTCATCACTTATTGAATGTAATAAGTTAACAGAGTGTTAGTGTCTCGGGAAGTGTAATCTTAGAACAGTGAATAACTACTTTGGGAATGTTTCACTGTCAGGATATGTAAAACTTAAGTGCACTTTTTAAATACTATTCCCTCTGCCCTATGATCATTTAGGCTTTACCTTATGCATGTCATATAAGTATTAAAAAGGAAGGGTTAGCTATCTCCTCCAGATTGAGGTTAGTGCAATTAAAAATACTACACAGAACTTATCTCGCTGGACCAGCGCTAGTGAAGATGAGCGACAGGGATGACTCATGTCAAGAGGGTTCTTTTACCCATGTTGTCTGGAAATGTGTATACGTTAAAAAATATTGGTCTGAACTGAAACAGTGTATAGGGGAAGTGATGGGAGCCAACATACAACTCAATATGGGGTTATGCCTATTGAATGTCTGGGGGCCTAATGACCTAAATAGTAAATGAAAGACATGGGTGACGCTGGATACAATAGTTGTCAAGTGGAACATTGCCAGATTGCGGGGATCTCAAGAAACACAGGCAATTGTTACATGGAAGAGGGCCAAAATATCTAGCCAAAAAATGAATAAAATACCAACCAACCAGACTTCTACGCTCAACCAGTAAACAATTCCTAGCAGTCCCTAAAGTGTGAACAGTAAGGAACAGAGGCAGAGCCTTCTCCAAAACAGGCCCTGAAACCAGGAACGCCCTACCTTTATCTCTCCGAATGGAACAAGATCACAAGAGGTTCCAAGTCAAGTCAAGTCAAAGTATGCTTTATTCGAGATTTCACTCATAAAAGTAAAACATACAGTAATTAAAAATTCTATTAAATGTACCATTCATTATTACGAACACTAAGCATACTATTTACAAATTTTGACTCAATGAAAACCAGTGCAATGTTTAGGTACAGAACAAGCTAAAATGGATTTAAAAAGTACAAAAAATAAGATTAAATAGGTTAAAACAGTTTATAATAAAAACCGTTTATAGAATATAAAAGATGCAGAGAAACATTCCAGACAGAGAATAATCAAATGACTAGCAGTCTCTGTCTAATCGACCATGCCCATCCTAAGTATTTTGCAGTGGCTATTACTATCCATGTTAAAGTGCTAGTGCATATTACACGCAGCGCAATGGTACCCCTGATTGCCCCCAAATTCCTACACATCGGTACTAACCACACACGTCTAGGGTCAGAGTAAGCTGGGCAAGTGAATAGAAAATGGCCCGTTGTTTCTTTAGCCATACCACACGCAGGGCATATATCACTCAGTCCACCATCCCATCTGGCTGTCAGAGATCTGAGAGGAAGTGAACCTACTCTCAATTGAAACAAGAGCTTTCTATCACCAGGCCTGGCTATAATATCCCAATAAGGTTCCAAGGAAAGATACAATTTAACGTCTAAGAAACTCTTAGTCATAGATCCTAGACCAGAGCTACCCCATGCCCGGGATGCTATCTTCTCCCAATAGATTTCTTTTAGCACCTTTTTCGTTGGAAAAGTTGCTCCTGCTGGGTCAGCCCAAAGTGCGCTCATGCCAAGCTCAGTCAAGACTGTCTTTAGCGTTTTGAGACACTCATTTTTATGAAATGTATCTAATTTAATGATGTCTAAGAACCCTATGGCGTAGTGAGAAAGCTCCGGAGTAGTCCAAAGCCTGCGCCAGTACAGTATTGGTCGCAGCCTGGCCAGGTCTGAGACAGCTTTTCTGCCTAGCTCATACCTAAGGGGCAGCAAGGGAGTGCTCTTAGGGAGACCAGTAATCGCCCGTAGAAACTTGTTCTCCGATGATTGAAGCAAAGATAGTTTCTCGAACCCCCAGAGCTCAGCACCATAAAGTGCTGATCCTAGGGCCTTTGCTTCATACACCTGGAGAACGGGCTTTACAGGTTTCGTTAAAGATTTTCTATGTTCAGAGCAAATAGCACCTGATAGCTGCCTATGCCTTAGTGTAGCAATATCTATATGCTGTCCCCAGCCATTCTTATTTGAAATATGTATACCGAGGTAGGTAAAAGTATTCACCACCTCTAGAGGTTCCACAAAACTCTTTAAACCTGACCTTTCCAGCTCTGATGAGACACCTGCTTGGGTATTTGAGTATCTGCTGGCTCTGGGAGACCTACGGGTGATACACGCACCCAAAAAATAGCAAATAGAAATACAACACATGGACTGGTGCATGTTAACAGAAAAGACAATATATGGATCAAGGGGGTGTCCCAGGAAGTGGTCTCAGATTTGGGGGAAATGGAATGAATATAGGGGGTCTATTTGTGAGCCTCCAAGTGTGGGACAGCGTCAGGACATGCCACACTGTGAGTAAAATTGGTCAGATATGATATTAATGGTTAAATGGCATGATATTTGGTTTTTGGCTGCGTTTCCGGAAAATATGTACTTCATGATTCTAATATCTGTAATATGTTTGCAAAGTGTGAGGCTGTCATTAATAAAAAGAAATAAAAAAGATAAAAAGGAAGGTTTAGGCCTGGCAGTATACTTAGGTTACCACGTCGAAATGGCAGTTTACAACTGCACTACAGACTGAAGTGGCAGGCCTAAGTTTACAAAGCTACTTTCGTGGATGGCACAATGGATGCTGCTGCATAATAGCAGCATTCAATTTACATGCACTGCGTACATGTAGTATCATTTACTAGGGACTACGCAAATTAAATTTGCCAATTAGGTGCATGCCAATTTTACCATGCTTACAAGAGAAAGCACCAGCACTTTAGCATTGGTTAGTAGGAGTAAAGGGCCCAGTTTAACACAGGGTCTGATTACAAGCCTGGCGGTCCAAGGACCACCAGACTTGTGGTGGCACTGCAGTGGCAGTCCAGCCACCTGCGCAACTGCAATTCGACCTCCCCATTACAAGTTGGGCATCAGACTACCCTGGAACCCCCGCCAGGAAACCGCACTTTCCTGGCTGTGGAACAGCATGTAGAGGCAGCCATATACTTAATGGGACAACCATGGTCCCGCCAAGCATATTACGAGTTTCCTCTCCGCCGGCTGTATCATGGCGGGTCCTTCTCCATGAACACTGTGTCGGAGAGAAAACAAAAGGGGGCATACAGGGCCCACTAGTGCCTCACACCATGTGGATGCACACAGGGGGGCATTTCATGTGTCCCCCGTGTGCATGGACACCAATTCCTGCACAGCATGGTTTTTACAGTACATGCTGAGCAAGGACATTGTGTGGCAGCCCCATTTCAGTGCCTTTCTCAAAGGCACCACCTCTTCAAAAGTGACACTGCCGCAGGACCACCACACTGCCTGCCTACCAGACTACTTTTAAGTTGAAATCTGACAGGCGGGCAGCGGTGAGTCTTTGCGGCTTTCCGCACCATCAAAACTCGTAATTAGGCCCATAGTGTTCATGTTCATAGATCCAGTCTTCACAACACTCTCATTTTTACATTCATATTGTCATTGAGTGGATATGCTGGTCACCGGCCAAACATTTAGCAGATAACTTATTTTCAAACATTTTGGAACCTTTAAGAATAAGATTTTGAAGGAGTAAGAGGAAGATGTTTTCTGTTGACTAGTATTGATGTTGTGGCATATTTATAGAGATAGTAATACAAAAATGATTGTCATATATTTACTATAGCAGAGACAAAGTTACTTTGCATTGAACATTTTTTTTAAAATGTGATTCTGCACGAGAAACAATAATATTTTTGTGGACTCAGAATGACATCAGAAAGGAGAAATCTTTTCTTATTGATTGAGAGCACCACATGTTCAGTAATTGTTTTCTGCAGGTTCACATTTCTTAATTGCAGATTTTTACAATTGGATTTAGATGGAGAAGCTGTTGATCAAGTACAGAATCAATAACACCTAAGACCCTCTTCTCGTAAATTTGTCTCAAAATTATATTTAGATATTACCAATTTTTTAAATAATATTTATAACCTTCATCTGGTAGAACAAGCCACCTATAATAGCGAGTAGATTACTTTATAGCTGCCGTGGCGTGTGCGGGTAAGAGCAGTGGGGCCAGGTTGGGGAGAGTCTACAGGCGATGACAAGATCCTCGTCAACTGTCTAAACACCACTCCCCCAACCCGGCCTCACTGCCTCACAGTTCTTACCTGCACGGGCCGTGGCTGCTTTATAGACCGGTGGCAGAAGGAGGCTTTGCAAACCCAAATATATATTTCATTTGCTCAAGCCTCACAACTACTGTTTCTCATAGAATGGGAAGGAAAGGATACATTGAAACAAAAGAGCTTTATTGATCATCTAATAACATGCACTTCCATGTGGCAGGTGCCCTGGCGCTAGAGAAGACACTCTGGACATTCTATTCCTAGCCTTTCACTAGGGTCACTTTGGCAAAATGGGACAGTGTGTTCAAGGGATAGGGGTTCTCTTCTTTCCCCTCCCTTTTTACATCCATATCGTACAACCAGGTGAGTTCACACCAGCACTAACTCCAACACAATTCACCACTTGGAGAGAAAAAAATGTCATAAGAATGGCTCGCTACTCTCCATCTGCCAGATAGCAAAACTTTGATCACCTTGACAAAGAGAGGTTCACTTACACCCAACTCTTTCATTGGGCCTACATTTACCTTGGCATTGCCTCCAGCTAGGGAACTACAGTGATCGGTGACAGCAGCGGCTGCGACAGCTGCTAATTATATTTAGACGTAGTTAGTTTTGAGAAGTCCCAAAATAAGAACAGCCGCACACCAACGAACAACACAATTTATTTATTGTATCCACAAGACGTGTTTTGGCGTAGCCTTTATCAAGTCAAAAAAGGCTAGGCCGAAACGCGTCTAAATATATGTATATATATACAACTCCTAAACAAAACCAATACGAGATCGAATTTAACTGAAGCACGAAGAGAGGCCTCAAAGAACCTCCAAATGATGGTAACATTATCATCAAACTGTCTGATAAAGGCGGGAACATTGTGCTATGGGAAAAGAAGAACTATATTCAGTAGGCCATGAGGCACTTGACTAACACCACTTGTTACACTAGGGTAGATCAATCCTATGTTGCCAAGCTACAGAACAGACTCTTTGACCTTCCTAAAGAATGGTCCGATGAAAACTTACTCAACTGGGACGAACTGAAGTTCCTCTGAAATGAAACACCTGCCATACCGACCTTCTAACTCCTCCAGAAAGTACATAAGAATCCTACACAGCCACCAGAGAGGCCTATAGTGTCCTCCATGAACAGTCTGCTGGGGAATGTTTCATGTTATGTGGATTTTTTTCTAGCAGACTATGTTAAGGACCTAACATCATACATTAGAGACACCAAGGATTTTCTCCCAAAAAATTGAGAATATACACTGGGACAAGCACTATTGGCTGGTATGCTTAGACGTTGAGAGTCTATTTACCAGCATTAGGCACAATGACGGGCTGAAAGCATGCAAACACTTCTTAAAATCTAGAAGCATACACCTAGTGGCACATACCGAAATGTTGTCACAAATGATCTAGATGTGTCTTTAGAAAACATTGTTACATTTAATGGAGTCTTTTATAAACAAACACGGGGAACTTTGATGGGCACCTGCTTTGCTCCCAGCTACAAATAACAAAACAGGAGTGGAGGGCCTAAGGGATATTTAAAGACCAGCCTAGGTAGTATCCCTTTGCAGAATCAAATGAACAACAAGAAAACCTAGGGGTCTCTGTAGGAAAATACCATGGAAATTCCTATAAAATAATAGGAATTTCCATGGTATTTTCCTACAGAGGTTTTCTTGCTCCCAGCTACGCCAATCTTTTGGTAGGCTGGTGAGAGAAGCAGGTGCTCTGAAGTGAAACCCTTGAATATTGGACAAGTAAGGTCAATATCTGGCTCAGATTTATTGACGATGTCTTTTTTGTCTGAGAGGGCACAGAAAAGGATCTTATCGACTTTGTTGAAAAACGTAATGAAAATTCAGTGAATTTAAAATTCTCCATGCAATACAGTCAAGAAAGTGTAGCCTTCCTCAATATCAGAGTTTCAGCAAAGGGAACAAACAAGAAACTGATTTGTTTAGGAAAAAACAGCTGGCAACTCAGTGTTACACACTACAAGTTGCCACCCACCTAACTTCAGGTGGAGCATCCCCTTTGGTGAATTTCTCTTTTCCAAAAGAAACTGCTGCTCAGAAGGAGCATACGAGAAAAACAAAAATTAAATGTTTAAAAGATTTCGAGCCAGGGGGTATCCTCCAAACATGTTGAGAATGAGAGAGAGGAAAGCTGATTCAATAGAGAGTGAGTAAGGTCTATACAAAACAAACACCCAAGATCCATCAAACTAGAGCAGATTCAACCATTAGACTCATCACAACTTATAACTCCCAATCACACCAGTTTAGCCAGATAGTCAGGAAAAGATGGGATATACTCCTGCAGGACAAAACACTCAAAGACAAATTAGGCCCACACCCAGCCATAACATATAGGAAGGGACAATCAATCAACGACCAAGTAGTGAGGAGTCACATGGAACACCAGCAACTTACCTGGCAAGCTAAAAGGGGAGGGCTCCACAAATGTGGCAAATGTAAAGCGTGTAGTCACAGTGAGAACGTGAGAGAAGTTACACTCCAAAAAACCAACAGAAAATGGTGTATACGTAAGAACATACAGTGCAATACAGAGTTTGTAGTCTATGTTATCATTTGTCCTTGTGACTAGTGGTACATATGCTCAACTACCTTCCCTGTTGAGAAAAGAATACTTGAACACTGGTGAGCAATTATGAACAAACACTTCACATACAACACTGTGAGACACTTCGACCAGCACCATGATGGTGACTGGACAAGGGCAAAGTACTTTGCATTGGACACAATGCCCAAAAATCCCAGGGGCGGCAACAGGATCTTAGCCTTACGCAGATCAGAATCCAAGTTCATTCTCCAGGCTGGTAGTGTCGCTCCTCTTGGGATTAACATTGACGAAGAAATGCATGTGCATCTCTAATTCCCACTAATTGAAACCTCCCGATACCTGTTTTAGGAACTTCGGTTCCGAATTGTTTTTAAAGAAATCAAATTTCTTTAGGACTTAATCACTTTTCTGTTGTTTAACTACCGTCTTTATTTAATGTATACATGGAAGAACTATCTTAGATGAGGACTATGCAAATATAGCTGTGTGATTCACTTGCTTTTAGAACTGATTTATTAGTGTTAGTAATTATAGTGTGAAGATTCAAACTACTCATATTTATCTTTATTTGCCTTTTCATAGATTGGACCAGATGGAGTGAATGTGTCACCAACTACTGATAAAGTTACCCGCAAGGAGTTTAGGTGCTTGTACTCGCAACCACGCTCTCCTTTGATAGACAAAATTTGGGCATCCAAGTGTGAGACTCTTTAGAATCAGTCTTTCTATTTATAGCTAGACTACAAGCATTTTACTTGGTTGAATTTTGTTTTCACATTCTATCAATAATAATCGTTTAGCCAGGGTTCTACACCCTTGACGGTCTAGTGAAGTCCACACAGTTAGGTATTGAAAGAAACCTATAAATAGCAACATGTAGCTATTTTTTCATGTATTAACTGTAAATAATGTCTGCATTTTGCTAAATTATACAGTTGGGTACTAGACCACAAGTATTTGTTTACAATGTAAAAAACTTTAGCACACAACTATGTTACTAAACAACAGTAAGTCCTTGATGTTTATATGTTTTTTGCACAAAGCATTGATCATACAGATCTAATGTATTTTAATACTCATTTTTGCTCTGGATGACAATGGCAATCTAGAATCATTTCTTTATGTTTCTCCTAATGCACTTAAACCCTGAAATCGGAACAGTGGTCATGTGACCTAGAGCTGGATAGTATGAAACGTGTCTTCTTTTTGCCCTAAAATAAATACTTGTTTCCGAAAACTGGATTGGCGTGGCTCATACTTCTTCATATCAAGGAGTTCCCTGTTTGATATATATATATATGTATATATATTTATTTATATATATATATATATATATATATATATATATATATATATATATATATATATATCGCTACACGCTTTTCGTCTCCATTAGAATTTTCGAAAAAGAAAGGCCGGCACGCTGGTATCCTCACCCCTTACCGACGCGTTTCGCCTTCACAGGCTTCGTCAGTGTAAAGTTACTGTGCAGTTAAGATCACCATTTTAAAGTCATTGGTTGTCTACACCCTCTATCAACATAAACAAGGGACATGTTTTTTTGGCTATATTGTGGTCGCCATTTTGTAGTGTGCAAATAACAATACTTTGCATGCTTCATCATGGTGATTTACGTGAAAGTGCATAGTGCCCATTTAAAAACAAGTAACATTATTAGAATAAAATCAATGCTTGTTATCATACAATCACTTATAGCAGTAAATTTGATCAGGACAGCATTTGAGTTTTTTATAAAACAATTCATTTCTCAAATTGTCCTTCATAAGTTATTCAGCCCTGAATTGGCGGTTTTATCAACAGTGCAGATTAGAAATACAGAAAATACAAGGCATGGGATGTCATGTGGGAAAAGGAGCTGTTACCCAGTTCTATTTCATTAGCTGCTGCCCATTCCCCATTAGTGACACCATACTCATTACAAATGAACCCACAGTTCTTCATTATTATTTAAACCCCAAGGAGTAATCGTTTTTAGGTTAATGATGTGTTTAGATTCTAAGATGCGTAGGGACTTTTCCCTGTCACCTCCCCGTTCAAATTTGGGGGCCTGGTCCATGCAGTAGTAGCTTAGTTTTTCCCACTTGCTTTGATGGTGTAGAGCAAAGTGGCGAGCTACTGGATATGTCTTATCGTTATTGGTAATGGCCCGCATATGTTCAAGAACCCTGAGTTTAGCGAGTTTGAATGTACTACCAATATATCGTAATTTGCATGGACAGGTTAGACAGTACACAGTGTACTCCGAGTTGCAATTAAGCAACTGCTTTATTTTCAAATTGGGTTTATTGTCGCCTGTGCGATTAGGGTATTCAGATGTTTTTTCACTGAATTTGCATGCCTTGCATTTCAAACAAGGGAAGAAACCAACAGAATTTGAAATTTTGATGGGTTTAACCAATGATTTGAAATGGCTGTGGACCAAATGATCTGCCAAAGATGGACATCTTTTATACGTTATTAAGGGTCTCTGAGGCAGATTTTTCTTGAGGACTTTGTCAGCAGTCGGTAAGTGCCAGTGTTTTTTAAAGATATTGGTGATCTCGCCTGATTCTGTATTGAATTCCGTTATCATACGGATTTCATCAGGTGCCTCTGTTTTTAATTTTGGAACTAGGAGATCCCTCCTGTTAGCCTTAGAGGCTTTTTCACTGGCTTGGTAAAGGATATTGCTATTGTATCCCCTACACTCAAATCTATTTTTCGCTTCAGTTGCAGCATGCATATAGTCTTGATTAAGAGAACAATTTCTCTTAAGGCGTAAAAATTCGCCATACGGTACGTTTTTTATGAGACTTTTTGGATGGTAGGATTTAGCATGCAGGACCGCATTTCCCGCAGTAGGCTTTCTGTATAGTCTGGTATGCAGGATATTGTTATGCACAAATACCTCCAGGTCTAGATAGTTAATGCAGTCAGTACTGATAGTGCTGGTAAACTTTAGGTTGAGCGTATTGGCATTAAGTTGGATAATATACTCTTCTGCCGATTGACGATCTCCCTGCCAAATTATAAAGAGGTCGTCAATATACCTCGTCCACATAAGTATTTTGTCGGTCCACTGCCTATTGGAATCACTCCAGGCTTCGTGCTTCTCCCACCACCCCACGAATAAATTCGCGTAGCTGGGGGAGAAGCACGAACCCATTGAAGTCCGTCTTCTCTGGTTATATAGTGTCCCATCAAATACAAAAATGTTGTTATACAAGCAAAATCTAATCATGGACAAAATCATTGCATTATGGGTACTGAAATGGTCAGGTTTGGTATCTAAAAACCATTTTACAGCACATAATCCTTGTTCGTGGTTAATACAGGTGTATAAATTCACCACGTCTAATGTGATTAACAACATTCCAAAATCCCAGGTAACATTGTCCATGATATTCAAAAAGTCTTGAGTGTCTTTCAAATAAGATGGAAGGCTTCTTACAAATGGGGACAGATAAGAGTCCACAAATCTGGAAGTATTTTCGAGAAGGCTTCCTATGGAGGACACTATTGGGCGCCCTGGAGGTCTTTTGGCATGTTTGTGCACCTTTGGTAGGTGGTAAAACGTTGGTAATATTGGCGCTTCACATTTCAGAAAGAGGTATTCGTCCATTGATAGCATTCCCTCTTTTTGCCAATTATCTAACATGTTTTGAAAAGTTAAAATGCTCTTGTTATACTCAGTTCTTGATATAGGAGTGTAGCATTCTTTGTCTTTTAACTGTCTATGAGCTTCTGTTAGATAATGCTCCCGGTCAAAAATCACAATGTTACCCCCTTATCAGAAGGTTTGATTTCAATTGTAGTGTCCTCTTTCAATGATCTAATAGCTTGCCACTCTCTCTTTGTTATATTTGATCTTTTGTTGTTTATTTTGTCTCTTGTTCCAGAAGCTATTTTATCCAAATCCTCAAGAACTGCTTCATTGAAAAGATCTATTGCATCGTAGTTGGTTATGGGCAGTTTTTTTGATTTGTTTTTCAAGTGACTTGGGTCACGTTTTTGTACAATGTAACTTTGCAATGGAATCTCCCCGATCATTGCGTTCGACATAAGCTCCTGAGTCGGTGTCAAGAGTCGGCGCACCTTGGTTTACCCCTGTTTTAAGGGAACATAGGAAAGCGCTACGCAATGTTGAAAGAATCTGGAGGAGGAAAAAGGATGACACCTCCTACGAGGACTATAGGAAATTGTCTCATATATATAAAAAATATATACAGGAAGCCAAGGCCTCTTTCTATGAGAGGCGGATTAATGAAGCGGACAATGTCCAAAAGGAAATTTTTAAGATACTCACTGAACTGACGAAGAGAGTTCAAGTCATAGATTCTACTATCAGTTGTGATGTCTTTTTGACATATTTCCTGGATAAGGTTGACCTTATTTTAAAAGAGATAACAAATGTCACCCCTGACTCTATAGGTCCACAGATATTTCAAACTCCAGCAGGAACCTATATGTCTAAATTTCCTCAGCTAGACGCACTGGGCTTGGAAGTCCTGATGAGGAAAGTAAAGTCAGGATCCCCAGCAGATCCATGTCCCCCAAGTGTATTTCGCCTAGCTCGCCTTAGTCTAGAGGATCACATCCTAGCGATGTTGAACAAATCACTAGACATAGGCCGATTACCAGCCAGTTTTAAGGAAGCTAGGGTGAAACCTCTATTAAAGAAAGCGGGGGCTGACCCCAAAGTGCTGAAAAATTATAGACCTATCTCCCAGCTGCCATACCTGTCCAAGGTCTTGGAACAACATGTGTTGACATCGCTGACCTCGTTTCTGGACACTAACCATCTTCTCCATGAGATGCAAGCAGGGTTCCGTGCACATCACAGCACCGAGTTAGTCATGCTATCGGTGCTGGATGATCTAAGACTGATGGCTGACAGTAAAAAACCTAGCGCACTGATACTTTTAGACCTGTCAGCAGCGTTTGATACTGTCAGCCATCCCTTACTCTTGGACAGGCTGGCTGGCTTTGGGTTCAGAGACTCAGCATATGACTGGCTGGAATCCTTCTTGCTGGGGAGAACCCAGAGAATTCAGCTGGGAGATACGGTCTCAGGAGTGGGAGAACTTACCTGCGGGGTCCCTCAAGGCTCTGCACTGTCCCCCCTCCTATTTAATTTGTATCTACAACCCTTAATAAAAACTTTGACCGAGATGGGTTGCCGCGTATTTAATTACGCAGACGATACACAGCTACTTCTAAGCTTGGAGGACACAGAACGAGCCCAGCTTCAAGCACAGGAGGTACTTCGATATACTGTTAAATGGATGTCAAGTAACCTCCTCAAGATCAACCCCGAGAAAACTGAGGTGTTGATTGTCTCATCCACTTGTTCGCCTTGGAGCGACCTGTATTGGCCACAGGAATTGGGCTCCATCCCCAAACCAGCTGACTCGGTAAAAAGTCTTGGCATCAAGATAGATAGTGCCCTATCAATGAAGAGCCAAGTATCTACCGTGGTAGGAGTCTGCAACGGCCTCTTGAGACAGTTGCGTAAACTAGTCCCACTCCTGTCCCAATCTATGCTCCGCACCGTAGTCTCGGCTACTATACTCTCGAGACTCGATTACGGGAATGTCCTTTATTTGGGCCTACCAAAGACACTAACTAACAGACTGCAGGTGGTTCAAAATGACGCAGCACGACTTATCTTTAAACTGCCGCGGAATTCTCATGCTTCTCCGCTGCTATTGAACCTGCACTGGCTGCCAGTGATACAAAGGTCCATCTTTAAAAGTCTCTGCATAGCCCATAAATCCATCTATGGCCAAGCCCCTGCATATGTTAAGGAAAGGTTGGAGATCTATCGACCTGAAAGAAGACTGAGATCGGCTGAAGCACAGCTGCTGGTATGCCCTCGGTTTAAACTAGCCACAAAAGGAGGTAGAGCATTTTCAGTCGTGCTGCCAAAAATCTGGAATGAATTACCGGAAGCCCTGCGTAAGGATGGTAACAGGCTTCATTTCAGGAAAACCCTAAAAACCACTCTGTTTAAGGCAGCGTTGAACTTAGTTTAGTCTGCTCCTTTCTCCTAAGATGTTGGTTAGCTGTTATGTTTTTATGGTCAAAGCGCCTTGAGACCTGTCGGTGAGTTGGCGCTATACAAGCACATACTAAAAAAAAAAAAAAAAAAAAAAAAAAAAAAAAAAAAGAGGACATCTGCCAATTCCTCACACGTTTGACTTTCAGTTGGATTTTCAACGGAGACTTCAAGGTTGGGTACCGCATTTTCATGAATAGGATTCTGAAGAAAGATCTTTTTGAACTTCAGTTTTCTAGTGTATTTAAATAGATCGATCCGTGTTTTGACTGGATCAAAATCACTAGCCGGACAGAAAGTTAATCCTTTCTTAAGGATGGAGGTCTCATCATCCGTTAAAGTTCTTTTGGAAAGGTTGATGATATTGTTTTCTTGTCTGTCCATTATCTCCTGCGGTTCAGTCCACTCCTGGTTACTCTTGGGGATGCCACCGCCTGTTGGCCCCAACCTCTTGCTCCTCTTGCCCCTCCGCGTCCTCCTCTTTGTTTTTGTTGAGGTGCCGGTGGATGATTTCTCTGTTGGGGGCGGAGACGGGTTTCCTTGATTACCTCGAACTCGTCGAAAAAAGGATCGTTGGTTGTCACAGTTCTTTCCGTTCTTTCCGTTTGTTCACCTTCTGAGACTTCTGATTCCTCAGTTTCCTCATCCGTCGGTGTCACATTCGCCTGTGCCATACGTTTTCTTGTGGCATCGAATTTTTTAGCAAATGTGAGAATCCTACCTGTGAGGTAATCTTGTTCATCTCTGAGGAATTTCGCTTGTTTACGTTTGCGGATGTATAATATATATATATTTGGGGACAATTGGGAAAGTATATATTAAAAGTTTTAGATTTGTAAAAAATTATGGGGTTATGTTACACATATGTTATGTGTTTGAAGTGAAGTAGTTTACTTATTGTTGCACAGACTGGAGTGGGAATAGTTAAAGTTATCCGTCCGAAGTTCAACACTTTCACCACTGTGGCAGGGACTGGAGTGGGAATTGTACATTTAACTCATCCAAAGTCAAACATTTTCCCTACTGTTGCACAGGTTGGAGTGGAAATAGTAAATTCTTTACCTCTCTCGAGTCCAACACTTTCCCTACTGTTGCCTGTGCTTAATTTGTAAAACAAATAAGTGCCGGGCCCTTGTCAGGATGCCACTGCAGCCTGCAGCACCCATCGCCCCTGCCAGTGCTGCCAATGACAGTACAACCACACCTACTAATCATCACTTCAGACTATTCCAGGCCCAAAAATCTAGAGGAACAGCTTGAGTGGCAGTTATTAGTTATTTTTTAAATTATATTAATTTAATAAACAACAGTTGTTGTGCTCATGTCTAAATAAACAGAAAGGACCACAGTGAGGCAAATTGCCTTTAATTCTGGTGTTAGCATATAAGGGCCGGTGCCGAGCACCGGAAAACACCAGCTCAAATTAAGCACTGACTATTTCACAGACTGGAGATAGAATAGTAAATATTACCCATCTGGAGTACAATGACTTCCCTACTGTTGCACAGACTGGAGTAGGAATAGTAAATTTAACCCGTCCAAAGCCCATCGGAGTGGTATTAATAAATGTTACCCCTCTTGAGTCCAACACTTTGCCAACTGTTCCACACATTGGAGTGGGAATAGTAAATTGAATCCCTCAAATTCCAACTCTTTTCCTACTGTTGAACAGACTGGATTGTGAATAGTACATTGTACCCCTCCGGAGTCCAATGCTTCCCCTACTATTGCACTGACTGTTGTGGGAATAGTAAATATTACTGCTCTGGAGTCCTACACTTTCCCTACTGCTGCACTGACTGCACTGGAAATAGTTAATATTACCCCTTTGGTGTCCAACGCGTTCCGTACTATAGCACAGACTGGAGTGGGAATAGTAAATCTAATCCCTCAAAGTCCAACTCTTTTCCTACTTTTGCACAGACTGGAGTGGGAATAATTCATTTGAACCCCCCACCCCATTGTCCAACACTTTCCCTACTGTTGGGAATAGTAAATGATACCCCTCTAGAGTTCAACGCTTTTCCAACTGTTGGACAGACCGTAGTGGGAATAGTAGATCTTACTTCTCCAAACCCCAACGCTTTCCCTACTGTTGCACAGACTGGAGTGGGAATAGTATATCTGTTATTCCCAGACTTTAACACCTTTTAAAATATTATTTAAATACATCTAATATTATTAATAGTTGTTTTGTTTAATTGTATATTATTTTTTTATATATATTTCTTTAAATATTTTTAATAATTGTCTTTTGTTTTTAAATTTAATTACAATTTATTAAATGCTTTACATTTGATTTGTTAATATTTTTGTTTGATATATGTATATGCTTAAATATATATATATGTATATATATGCTCTTTATAATAGTACATTTAAAAACACTTAAATGTAATATAATGTAAAATATATTGTTTAGAATAATGTATTTTATATATATATATATATATATAAAACGGGGCCAGAGGTTTCGAACATTCTAAACCTCGTGTTGGCGCAGCTGAGCAGTCAAATTCATCGACAAACAGAACTGGAAGACCCACCTGGGTAATATTGGACTTTACAACTTTGTTTGTGTGCAGATTCCACTTGGAAATTACGTGGCTTAAGAACTACAGAACTACAAGCACCAGCATGCCTAAAGAATCGGAACTCACACGAGAAGTCCACTGGGACTATTTACAGGTGCATGCAGTATGGTGCCGTGATAAGCCTTTTCAGTGCACTGCGGAGCCGTTATCCCATGAAGAAGGAGCATTTGCCTGCTCCGAAACGCGTCGGATTTTGAACAATTTTAAGCTTCCAAAGTCTGTGTTGCCGATTATGATGTGAATAAAGGTTTTCAACCTTCAGCTGCTGTGGTCATTCCCGTAGCGTGGCACGTGGCAAAAGTTTGGTTGGATGTATACACGGCGCCCGGCCGTGGGGAATGAACCGCCGCAAAAAAAAACAAAAAAAAAAACGGGGCCTGAGGTTTCGAACATTCTAAACCTCGTGTTGGCGCAGCTGAGCAGTCAAATTCATCGACAAACAGAACTGGAAGACCCACCTGGGTAATATTGGACTTTACAACTTTGTTTGTGTGCAGATTCCACTTGGAAATTACGTGGCTTAAGAACTACAGAACTACAAGCACCAGCATGCCTAAAGAATCGGAACTCACACGAGAAGTCCACTGGGACTATTTACAGGAGCATGCAGTATGGTGCCGTGATAAGCCTTTTCAGCGCACAGCGGAGCCGTTATCCCATGAAGAAGGAGCATTTGCCTGCTCCGAAACGCGTCGGATTTTGAACAATTTTAAGCTTCCAAAGTCTGCGTTGCCGATTATGATGTGAATAAAGGTTTTCAACCTTCAGCTGCTGTGGTCATTCCCGTAGCATGGCAAAAGTTTGGTTGGATATATATATATATATATAAATATATATATTCAAAACAAAGGTTCCCCACCTGCGAGGACGCACACAGGAATCAGGCAAGTACCACATTTGCATGCAGCGCTCTTTATTTCAGGAAACCGATGCAGTGTCAAGATAAGTAACAGAAAGCCCTACGCGTTTCGGAGTCCATTCTCCTTGTTCACGGGCGTTTGCATTGGAATGAGGCAGAGATAAGCGAAGGTGAGTCTCTTTTATCGCCCTCTGGTGGGCCTTAATTTAAATCCAGCATTCTGGGACTCGTAGTGCCTTCCCTTTCATTAATATCCTTAAGTAGGTTCCACCCCACAACATCGTTCGTGCAATTTTTTAAAACTCTCCAGTGAGTCTCTGAACAAACTGCATCCGGTCGCATTGCATTCCATAACACTGTTCCTTTGTTGGCACATAGACAGTCTTAGTGCTACAATCCACAATTGTGTGACGGGGCCGCCCTCGCGACCGGGACTGGCCGGATATTATTTTCAAAACAAAGGTTCCCCACCTGCGAGGACGCACACAGGAATCAGGCAAGTACCACATTTGCATGCAGCGCTCTTTATTTCAGGAAACCGATGCAGTGTCCAGATAAGTAACAGAAAGCCCTACGCGTTTCGGAGTCCATTCTCCTTGTTCACGGGCGTTTGCATTGGAATGGGGCAGAGATAAGCGAAGGTGAGTCTCTTTTATCGCCCTCTGGTGGGCCTTAATTTAAATCCAGCATTCTGGGACTCGTAGTGCCTTCCCTTTCATTAATATCCTTAAGTAGGTTCCACCCCACAACATCGTTCGTGCAATTTTTTTAAACTCTCCAGTGAGTCTCTGAACAAACTGCATCCGGTCACATTGCATTCCATAACACTGTTCCTTTGTTGGCACATAGACAGTCTTAGTGCTACAATCCACAATTGTGTGACGGTGCCGCCCTCCCGACCGGGACTGGCCGGATATTATTTTCAAAACAAAGGTTCCCCACCTGCGAGGACGCACACAGGAATCAGGCAAGTACCACATTTGCATGCAGCGCTCTTTATTTCAGGAAACCGATGCAGTGTCCAGATAAGTAACAGAAAGCCCTACGCGTTTCGGAGTCCATTCTCCTTGTTCACGGGCGTTTGCATTGGAATGAGGCAGAGATAAGCGAAGGTGAGTCTCTTTTATCGCCCTCTGGTGGGCCTTAATTTAAATCCTTCAGAAAAGGGGGTGGTGATGAACAGAGTGCCTGAATTAAGCAGACCACTCTTACCCAGTCCAAAGATCAGGGCTTGATCCATCACCGTTTTTTAGCTCACTGCACCATCCCAGCTCAGAAATTGGCTATATGCAAATTGGTCTGTTCCTGTCCCAGTGCATGATGGGAACAGGGCAAACCAAACTACCAAGCCAATTCTTATACTGGGAAGGAAACAAGCTTCCGGGGACCGGTTTCTGCCATTTCAGGCGTCGTCGGCCCGGCTTGCTTGAATCCTGATGGTGCAATGAGCAAGGGACTCACATCTGAGTATACCCTTCCACGCTTATGGTGGACAAAATGATTCAGAAAAGGGACTGGCCGGATATTATTTTCAAAACAAAGGTTCCCCACCTGCGAGGACGCACACAGGAATCAGGCAAGTACCACATTTGCATGCAACGCTCTTTATTTCAGGAAACAGATGCAGTGTCCAGATAAGTAACAGAAAGCACTACGCGTTTCGGAGTCCATTCTCCTTGTTCACGGGCGTTTGCATTGGAATGAGGCAGAGATAAGCGAAGGTGAGTCTCTTTTATCGCCCTCTGGTGGGCCTTAATTTAAATCCAGCATTCTGGGACTTTGTAGTGCCTTCCCTTTCATTAATATCCTTAAGTAGGTTCCACCCCACAACATCGTTCGTGCAATTTTTTAAAACTCTCCAGTGAGTCTCTGAACAAACTGCATCCGGTCACATTGCATTCCATAACACTGTTCCTTTGTTGGCACATAGACAGTCTTAGTGCTACAATCCACAACTCTCACTGGAGAGTTTTAAAAAATTGCACGAACGATGTTGTGGGGTGGAACCTACTTAAGGATATTAATGAAACGGAAGGCACTACGAGTCCCAGAATGCTGGATTTAAATTAAGGCCCACCAGAGGGCGACAAAAGAGACTCACCTTCGCTTATCTCTGCCTCATTCCAATGCAAACGCCCGTGAACAAGGAGAATGGACTTCGAAACGCGTAGGGCTTTCTGTTACTTATCTGGACACTGCATCGGTTTCCTGAAATAAAGAGCGCTGCATGCAAATGTGGTACTTGCCTGATTCCTGTGTGCGTCCTCGCAGGTGGGGAACCTTTGTTTTGAAGATAAATATATATATGTGTATAAATATACACACGCGTATATTTATGTTTGTATATTTATATATGTATATATTTAATTGTTATTCACGTTCATTTAATATACATTATATAATGATTTTATATTGCAATGTTTTAGATTTACTATTTTCAACTATATATATCAAAAACGATATTTTTGCATACTTTGTAAGAATATTGGTGCAAACCCCTTTTTCCGATATTTTTGTAATTACCATTGTAAGTATGGGAAAATAATTTTTTTGTAATTGATATTTCAATAAAAAATTTCTGTACCACATTACTGTGGTGATCTATATTATGTCATTGATCATGTCCCAGCCTTCTGTCTCCAGAGACTATCACGTATGAGTAGTTCTTTTTTGAGTATTTTTCCTCAAACGTTTAAAAAATCCTATCTTTGGTTCCTTTTTTTGGTCTTTTGTTAGGTCTTGGCTAGACAGCACATTTGCTGTCTCTTTGAGACTATTGTAATCTTACAGTGGGCTTGGAGCCTGTCCATTACTTACACTTTGGTTGGCTCATTGTCACTCTTATTATTTTGCTTTTTTGGTTAGCTGCTGTAAGCGTCCTTCCTTTTTGTGTGTATACCCCTCGCCCTGTGTGTGTTTATTCCTCCTCAGGAGCATGACTGCTTTACTTGTGTCCTTCCACTGCTCATTTGTTTTGGCACTATTTATTTCTTAGTGTGTAAGCACTCTACCAGAGTCAGTATTTTTCAGCAGGCTCCCTCATGTACTTCCCCACCTCCATGATCCTCCACCCACCCTCATAAGTGTGCATTGTTCGTCATATCTGTAGCCATAGCATTGGTCCCCTTGTGGTCGGTCCTGAGATGTGGCAGGTCTGACATCATTTGGGTCGCATTGGAAGGGTGGTGATGCAGCAACAGACAAGCAAACCATGACATGGCAGAGGTAGTGCTTGAGTAGCAGCTAACGGAAGCAGACAGACCAGTAGCAGAGAGTGCGTGAGGAGTGTTGGAAGTACTGAGGAAGGACAGCCATGGGCCTCATCATCTCATCCAACTTTTTCCGGCTCTTCTGCAAGCAGCAGATGCAGATCCTGAAGAGTGAGCTAACATTCAGTGCCCTCCTTGTAGATGCGCATGCTTTGAGGCTGGAGCCAGTTGTTCCTCCTTACTAGCTATTCTCTAATGGAGTGGGGGGTTCTCGGGTTCACGGTCAGTCAGCAAGTATCTCTGCAGTGGTGCTGGGCTGTGTTCTGCTGGCATCACCTTTATCTTCAGATGAACTAGTGTTAACTGTGAACCGTGTTCGAGGCCTCAATATCTGTCCATTGATTAAACATGTACTGATTGGGGAACCAGATATTTTTTTCACTGTCATCTGCCTTTATACAAACTACCTACCTACCTCCCCACCAAACAATCTATAAGGTCAATTATTCAGAATAGTTTCTTTGCCTGTAGGCTACTAGCTTGAACTAACCCACTAGGCACCACACCAGTCGCGCAGACTCTTCATCGCACGCTGTTTTCCCTGGATGTGCTTACCCTTATCTTATCTTCCTTTACTTTTTCCCCTGACCTCCAGTCATATTGATCAGCAGCCAGGCTGCTATATAACATGGCTAAAAGGCACTGACATTGACAAAGCCAATAGATCTCACATTGCCGTGACCTATTGGCTTTGCCAATGCTTGTTCTTTTGATGTCATTTTGTTCACTAACTACGGTGTCTTTACTTTATTTCGGTTTAGGTTTTGCATAAATGCTTTACATATTGCTCTAGTTTAAGCCTCTGTACTCTATGCTCTAGCTACCATGGCATCGCACTCAGGTTATAAAACATTTTTTGGGTGACTTTATGGTTTAGTGGTATTATTTACTGGGGTTGTGGGCTAACATCCCAAAAAGTAATAATCTTTCTTGCACTTTATCTTGTAGCAGTCTTATTTTGATTTGAAATGTGTTAAATGACAGGTGAAGGGCGCTTTAAAAGCTTTTTATAATTACCTAAATTTGAGATGCATATGTGAGGCACTAATGTAAGGACGCGCTGTCTGAGATCAGCTGGAACCAGACTGGTTTGCATTCCAAAATTCATTTGAAAATGCTTTGGCGGTATCTCCTGCAGGGACTTGGCAGCTAAGAGGTGGAATTCTCGAGCTCTGCACCTAAGACAGGAGACACAGAATCAGTCTTTAGGAAACAGCTTAAAACTTGGTTGTTTAGGAAGAATCTCTCTCCTTAGATATACATAACTAGCCTTGAATTGATTGGAATTTAGCGTGTGGACACTCTGCAATGGAGTAACCATTGCGCTCTACAAGTTGCAATAATATTAATAAGGAGCTCCTGTTGGAGGGCTCCAGAGATGGTCACTGACACTGATGTAAATAATTTCCTGGGTTGACTGGATGATATGGTGCTTTGAACCTCTGGATTCTCCTGCTGGCCAGCCAGGATCATCCTGCCCATTCCAATGTCTTCACATTCGGACAGACAAATGCTGCACAGGACGCTTAACGTGCAATACAGACAGCGGCCATCACTGTCATGCTACCTGGCCAAAGTGAAGTCTACTTTCTACTTTGGAAATTCTGGTGACAAATGATCGACCACAATCCAATCTAAAAGTGCTTGAACACATGAATGCCAACTGTGGGGTGCTAATAGCAATATTCAGTTATGTATGCTTCTGTTGGTACTTCTAAAGCAGGAGCATACCCGGCTAGGAATGGAGTGCTTTACTGGGGGCAAACCCCAGTGAGGCTACATGGAGGGGAGCGGACAGGTGGGGGAGGTAGAGCCAGCGGAAGGATGGTAACCCAATCTAGCAGAGGTGCTGTTCGGAGAGGATGTTGTTGCAGACCCCTGTGGCATATGGTGAGAAGACTGTTTTTTTGTATTCTCCTTCCTGCAGTATTTGAAGAAAGGCTTAAACCTTCTATTTACAACTGTATTAGTTCAACAGGAAATGAGTGTTAAAATGCTCTGTTTTAGCACCTTCACTACAACCAGGCCCGGCTCCAGGAATTTCTATTTGGGTGGGCCAAGGGTGCATTTGGGTGGGCCACTGGGGCTCGATTCGTCGCATATATTTCTGGGCAGGCCTGCTTCAGAGCCCTCCTTTATATCTTCTTAGTTTTACAAGGCCTAGTAAAACGCACTATTTTCCAATTCTCTTTCTAAATGTTATCACTCTCCAAAAATGTTTTTTCCATGTAATGTTCCTTTGATGGGAAGAGGAGGTTTCTGAGGTGGGAGTATCAGGCAAGTGACACTTCTCGGGCTCCCTCTGTGCGAGCCTTCAGGAAGAATCCCTCTTTATTACTACCTCCACCTGACCCCAGACTCTGCAACGCACTCCCTAACAGGCTTGAATATCCACTACTCCTCTCCAGTGCATCTCTTCTCACAGCTGACCTTGGGCCCCAGCCCCATATCAGGCACCATCGGGCTCCACTTGAATTTTTCCAGGTACAACATTAGAAAAAACACCTTCAAACTTAAAACATTGAATATAGCAGTAAATATAATTAGCACGCACTTTAAAGTATGTTCCACAGTAGCCCTTATGACACGACTGCTAATTAAATAAATAAAAACGCCATGACAGGGCCGGCTTTAGCGCTAATGTGAAAGTCTTTGTTGGCGCCACACCAATAACCTCTTTCTCCATAAATACCTTTACTACCACCTTCCAACAGTGCCCCTCATCCCTCCATGACCCCCCTATTGACCTCCTCCTCGGATTTCCTCACTGCCTCACGCCACAAGTGCCCCTCATATCGCCATAGCCCCTCCCCCTCATGACCTCCTCGGAGACCAGTACCCCTTATCTCTCTGTAGCCCCTCCCCCTCATGACCTCCTTCTCGGAGACTAGTACCCCTTATCTCTCTGTAGCCCCTCCCCCTCATGACCTCCTCCTCTGACTCTCTCACTACCACGCTCCACCAGTGCCCCTCAGCTCTCACTAGCTCCCCCTCCACCCCATGACCTCTACCTCGGATTCCCTCACTGCCACCCTCCACCAGGCCCCTCATCTTTACGTACTTCTCTCATATGCATTTCCTTTGTTGTATAGCGCTACTCCTATCAGTGTAGTGTGTGTCAGTACTTTACACCAGGCACACATTATACAGAGACAATGAATCATACAAGTATGTAAATCAGTCTACAGGGAATGTCACATAAGCCAATGAGGATTACAAGGTATATGAATCCCTTGTCATCCATACTGGTGGGCAGTATATTTTAAAAGGGTTTGGTATGGGGAAACACAACCATAGGATTTAAAGAGTATTCCATGGGGGTCAGCTTTACTGATAAAAATGTATATCTGCCCAAACATACTCATTTAAGCAATATTACAATAATGAAAGACTGGAGAAGTTCTAACTGTATTACAAAAGAAAAAAAAACAAAGTTCTAACTGTACCATTCATGTTTGTAGGCAGCTCTTCGATGACAGTTCATTGGTCACTGCCCTATGTTAGGATTGTAACTTCTGTACTTTAAGTAACACAAGGATCTCTGTGACAAAGGCAGTAACCCACTGAGCTATCCACATAAAATACAGTTCATCTGCATTTAAAAACTACTAACAGACAAATTATTGCCCTCCAGCAGGATTATTAATCACCAGTGTTATCTGGGCATTTTGCATTGTCTTATTGTTGTCCTGCATCAGCCATGATAATGATAAAAACTGTTTAAATGAAGCTCACACAAAGTATGTGTCCTGCTGGGCCTGTGCAGATTTTAAAAAGTGTAGTAACACATTCTCTTACCTACTCCATTCCTCAAACTTTGTGTCACAGCCTGATGTGATAAGCCGCTGCAGGGGTTAGAAAAGGTGACTAGGAATAAACAAACTTATTTTCTCCTGCGCTGCTTAGAAAAAGGAATATCAACGCAGCAGGATAGTAGGCAAAGGTTATCAAAGGCTACCAGTGTCAAAGAAAGGATTTGTCACCTTTCGCCATGCAGAGATGAAGGGGTGACAAAATAAACAAAGCCTCAGTTAACATGTTAATGGTCTTTAAAGACCTCTTAAGTACTCGGGTGCGGCTGCGATAATCTCTAAAACTGTCTGTCTGTGTGTGTGCGCGCCCGGGAAGCTGTCTCAGCCCGGCCCCGGGTGCGCACACACACAGACACCCTTTGAGGTCAATGCCGGTGCGCGCCTGCCTTCAAGCCCTCACTGCTGAGGGCCAAGGATCCCGTTTGGGTGGGCCAGGCTCATGTTTGGGTGGGCCAGGCCCACCCACTAGAACCGGGCCTGACTACAACACCTCTTCAATGGGATATACTTGTGCTCAACCATTGACTTTTAGGATTCCATTTAGAGACGATTACAAAATAAAAACCTAGTGTAATTATAACCCATACTTTAAAATTTGCATTTATTTCGGCATTACGCAAAAGTTGCTCTCACACTGATTTTGCACTTCAGTTTGCACTCAGCTTTGTTCTTGAGGTAAGATAGCAGTTGCGGCCAGCATGCTTCACGGGTGGAGGTGCGGGCGCGGGGAGGAGGGATTGGGGGTTGCTAAGGGGAATAGGGTAGATGGGGTCATAATAAAAAAAAGAAAAAACCTTACCTTTAGTCGGGGTTCCGCATCTTCTCTGCTCCTGTTCTCATGCGTCCGACAGAAACAGGCAGCAGCCAGCCAGGCTCCCTCCCCTAAGCCAATCACCATGCTGCAGTGCAGCATTGTGATTGGTCTGAGCGCTGTGCCAGGGGCTGGAGGGGTGGCCATGTTCTCCATACAGGCTGCAATGCAGCCTGCATGGAGAAGTGGAAAGTGCGCATGACTAGTTTGGGCGGCCCGAGAGGGCCAACTAAACTGTCATTGCGAATACCAGGTGTGAGCAAGCCACTCCTTCCCAGTCCTGCTCCATAAGCAGAAATGAGCAGCCCTACCCACCCATCCGCAAAAAAACTATAAAATAGTAATAACTAAAACGTATTACCTTTTTATGTTTTTGCTTCTCGCACTGCAAGAAAGCAGTTAGGCGATGCTCCTCCGCCATAGTAAAGGAGCTGCCACTGTAAAATACTGTTTGCTCCTGAGATTCCTTAAGCGTGCTAATAAAGTGGACTAGCCAAGTAGCACAAGTAGTAAATATGCTCAGTATTTTACCACTCAATTAAGAGAGAAACACTAAATAAAGCCTATAAACTGTCAGCTTACCAGATGTGCCTTCAACAACTATAACCTTATACCTTTAGGTATTGTGAACCATAAGCATGAGATGGCTCCTGTGGCCTGTCCAAAGGGAGCTGTCTGCCCCTTCTGTACCCTTTCAGCAGCATGTTTGTGTGTGTAATCTTCAGTTCATGAGCTTGAATCCGAGACAGGTTAACTCAGCCTTAGAGATGGAAAAATGCTTTTTATAAAAATGCCAACAGTAATAGTGTTTTGAAGGTATGAAAGAAGGACAGGTTTTTGGTTGTGGTGATTTAAGTCAGGTTATGAAAGAATGCCAGAAATGGGACACCGGTTCTTTGAGTGGGATACAACATGATGTGGGGTTTGAGATTGATTGTTGTAGTGATGTTAGCAAGTAGGGTAAAATGGCACGTTTTCAGGATAATACACTGCATGAACCATATATGGGACTACTTGGGATTGGGAGTAACAGGGAAATCAGGTATGGGTGTGTTTGGAAGTGGGTGTGGGAGGGTTGTAAAAAAACAAGGCATAAGACTTTTCAGAGGCGATGGTGATATGTTTTCCAGTCATGAGGCATGGTTTGGGAGTCTGACGCTGGCAGGACACATTTGTTTGTCGCTGTGCTTAGGGGTGGGGATGTGGGACAACTATTTAGTAATGAGAGGCAGCAGGACTCTGGATAAAGTCCCTCCTGTTGGGGTGGACAGACTGATAAGAATGCTGGCTTTGTGGGGAAGAGAGTGGCAAGATGGCAGCTATGAATTAGTTTGAAAGGTAGGACGAAGATCTGTGGGCTGTCTTGTATGCGGATAGATTAATTTCAATGAAATTAAGTGGTGCACAATTAAAATAAATAGCACAATTCTGGGCCACAAAATGTGACGTTTCTTTGCTGCAAATTAAGCTAATGACAAGCAATGGCCTTAATTTTTGTTGAATGTGTGTTTGTATTACTGCGTCACTTCATAAACCCCTCATTTAGTAGTGGATACTCCCTATGTTCCCACCCCTCTATTTCATCCCATATTTAGTTCTGAAACATATAAAACATATATCCCACCTCTGGAAACTCCACTGGCTCCCCATACAGAAGAGATGCCAATTCAAGCTGCTGACCCACGCACAGAAGGCTATAAACGACCAAGGACCTGCCTACATTAACCACCACCTGAATTTCCACCAACCATCGAGATGACTACGCTTCGCCTCTATCGCACTTGCCAATACTTCCCACATCCACCAAAGCAGAAGTGGAGGACGCTCCTTCTCCCACATCGCAGCAAAGACCTGGAACAGCCTCCCCACGCAACTACGGACCATCACCTCACTTTCAGAATTCCTAATGGCCCTAAGACCTGGCTGTTCGAATAAGTCTCCAGGGCCGGCAAGTACCTGGATACCCTATTGGTTGTTTAGCCCTGCTTTACAAAATCCTGATTAATAGCAACATATGTGGAGAATGCAACACAGAGCCATATTAATAAAACATGGCCTGGTGCTGCTCCTAACTCCTGCACTGGCACAAAAACAGACTGCCTAGTGCCACATATTGTGTAGAGGTGTGTGTGTGGGTTGCCTGGCACAGGATTTTGCACTGGAAGGGTATGCTTCAGTACAAAACCTATACAAAGATAAATTGTAAAACTATTCACACATTAAATGTGTGCTGTACATTGCAGCATACGTGCAACATATGGAAGGTTTGAAGAAGTTATAACATTTCTTCAAGTTAGCACCTGTGTCAAGAAGGCGTAGTGCTTTTTTTTGCAAAGCTTGGTCTGGCTATTTAGTAGAGTTTGCTTAAAAAAAATATGAGAGTTTGCGCTGATCTGCCCAAGTTACACCTCTTCAATGCCCTTAAGGTGAATTGAAGAAAAGCATTGCAAAATCCTATTTGCCAGAAAAAGCTGTGTAGTGCCAAAACTAGTAAATATCCTTGGAAGACTGGGCTTCTCTGCATCACTTTACCTGACTTTGCATCAGTATAGACCCGGATGCACACAATGTAACAAATGTGCACCTATAGGTGCGTGGCATTGCATAGTACAGATTTACAGCTTTCAGGAACTCACAAACGTTTTTACAAGTGCTACTTGTTTCTAATAATGTGGAGGCATTTTTTCATGTATAATTATATCAATTCACTTACTCTTGCCAAACTGTCATCATGTGGAAAAGTAAATTTTGCCATGTCATATGTGCCTACGTTTTCCCCATGTTATGTTATATGTGCATGATCGATATGCATGTATCCCCTCTGATCGATTAAAGACGCAATTACAGTTGTGTCCATCTCTAGTATGATAGTTTCCAGTCTTCGTGAAAGCAACGAATATTAGGCCTATGCAAACCTACGTTGCCACATTTTACAGTGTGCACGTTAATTCATTGGATTGTCCCCGTTTCTAGGCCTCAAAAGGGCCCGGACCCAGATTCAGCTCCTGTCTCCTGAACCCTCCGAGGAGCGATACAGCCCCCACCTGTATCCCTGACCCTTAGCTTACTTTCATGCCTCGCAGTGCCCGGCTCGGCCTGGCTCTGCCTCCCAGTCTGCCAAGAATATGTTATGTTTCCAGTTATCAGTCCAGCCCTCCTTCTCTGCATTCCTAAGCTACTGAATCACATCAATAGTTTCCGTCATGGTCTAGCCTTTATGTCTCCATGTAAGAGAAATACTGTATTAATGTTCATAGAATATTCCTCACACACGCACTACATGTAGAATAATGCATGCACCAGTCTTAATGTCTGTTAGCCTTTACCCTGATAACTTTTGGATTCTATCAACATGTTCTCTAAACATCAGATACTAGATATGCCTGGGTACATGTCGCTCTGACACTCCAGACTTTAGTCTCCTCTTCTAGCACAGAAGTCATATCCCCCAGTTCCTCCTGGTAACACGTCATTGCCAGTTTGCGCGCACCACTAGGTTAAAGGTCCCAGCTGCTCAGGTAGCCCCCTCCATGGTTCCGCCCCGTTTATGACATATTCTGTTACGTTTACATCACATGTCTATGTATACGCCCTGTACACGCCTCTTGTTACACCCACTTTATGTCTTATCTTTCGCGACTGCTACGAAACCACGCCTACTGCTACGCCTACTGTATTGAATGTAATGTACCCCATCGTGTGACTCTCAAGCAAGGTATAGTTTTGCCACGAATCAGACAGTATAGATTGCCACCTGAGGCTGTAGCAGCCTTATCCAAAATTATTGACGAGCTCATTGCTCAAGGAGTGGTTGTAGAAACTGACTCCAATGTATGTAATTCTCCTATCATTCCAGTCATGAAACGTACTGATCCAAATGCACCTCCAGTATATCGATTAGTGATTGACCTTCGAGAGCTTAATAAATGTATCATACCTCAGTATCCAGTAGTCCCAGATATTTCTTCCCTATTGACAGCCATTGATTCTGAAGCTACATTTTTCACTGTTATCGACCTCAAGAACGCGTTTTTCAGTGTCCCCATTCATCCAGACAGCCAGTACCTTTTTGTTTTTTGTTTAAATGGAAGGAGCTATAAATTCACACGAGCTCCTCAAGGTTTCACAGAAAGCCCTAGTATTTATAGTCAAGCACTTAAGAGACAACTTCACATGCCAACTGACACTGCCCTGCTCCAGTATGTCGATGATCTACTGATCACAGCCCGTTCTGAACGTGACTGCGAGCGTGCGTCACTTACAGTCCTGTATTTCCTGGCCGAGATGGGGCACAAGGTGTCCCCTTCCAAATTACAATTCTGTGTCCAGCAAGTGATCTACTTAGGCCACTTACTGTCCAAGTGGGGTAGACAGTTGACACCAGACCGTATCCAGTTAATAGCGAGTCTTCCACAGCCCAAGACACAGAAGGAGGTACGAGCTTTTATTGGCCTTACTTCTTACTGCAGACAATGGATTCCTCAGTATGCATTTCTAGCCAAGCCACTGATACAGTTAACGACACAGGAGGCAGCCGTATCGACTGTCCTCCCTTGGACACCTGAACATACACTTAGTTTTAATGATTTAAAGAAAGCCTTATGCCAAGCACCTGTTCTAGCTACACCGAACTACAGTAAGCCTTTTACACTTTTTGTCACAGAACGTGATGGTACTGCATTATCTGTTCTCCCACAAGATCAAGCCGGACAGTACAAGCCCTGTGCTTATTTTTCGAGCACATTAGATCCAGTAGCCCAGGCTCTGCCTGCGTGCCTCAAGTCAGTTGCAGCTACAGCTCTAGCTATCAGACAAAGTGATTCCATAGTATTAGGACACTCCCTGACAGTACAAGTTCCACATTCCGTGGAAGTTCTTTTAAACCGAACACAGACTCAGCACTTGACAATTGCACGTTTAACAGGTTATGAACTGACACTATTCCAGCCACACATAGAAATCAGACGCTGCAACATTCTAAATCCTGCTACACTGTTACCGTCAGTTACTTCAAATCCTGCCACACATGACTGTGTGGAAGTTGTTAACACTATGACAAAGCCAAGACAAGACCTGACAGATATTCCATTACCTAACCCCGACCTGACACTTTATGTGGATGGTTCATGTATGAGAACTAGTACAGGAGAACTAGTAGCCGCGTATGCAGTGACTACTGAAACTGAAGTTATAGAAACGCATCGTATTGACACCCTGTCTGCTCAAGCAGCAGAGCTAGTCGCTCTGACCCAAGCCTGCATACGTGCCAAGAACCTGAAAGTAAACATATATACAGATTCACGTTACGCATTCGGAGTTGTACACGACTTCGGAGTGCTCTGGCAGGAGAGAGGTTTCATGACTTCTCATGGAACCAAGATTCAGCATGGTCTCCTCATTCAAGCTCTGTTAGATGCAATACATTTACCGACAGCTATCGCTATCATGAAGTGCAAAGCACATACGAAAGTTACTGATATCATTTCCCAAGGTAACGATCTAGCAGATCAAACAGCCAAGCTTAGAGCTCAGACTCCAGACATTCCAGTTAACACGACACAGACATCCACTCCAGAACAGACTACTTGTATGACAGTTAAGGACCCTACACAAGATGTCATAGACATACAGTTACATGCTACTCCCGAAGAAATCAAGAAATGGTCCGAACAAGGAGGGGTCCAGACAGATCAGGGATGGGTGACGAAGGGAAAAGCCACATGGTTTCTCCCCGACTCTATGGTTCAAGTCATTATTAATACCGCACATAGTCCAGCACATCTAGGAGAAAAAGCTATGTTAGACAGTATACAGAACCTTTGGTTCAACAAGCACTTACGAGCTGCAGCCAAGCAGAAAGTCCGTACCTGTATGATATGTTGGCAATTCAATCCAGGTAAAAGTGTCCCGGTGGAACAAGGGGGATTCCAACCTCCTGACCACCCTTTTGAAGTCCTCCAGATGGATTACATTCAGATGGAGCGATGTCGAGGTTTCAAGTATGTCCTCGTAGTTGTATGCGCTTTGTCCAGGTGGACAGAAGCATATCCAGTTCCAGATTATACAGCCGCGACCACTGCCAAGCAGTTAGTTCGTGAATTCTTTCCCCGCTATGGACTCCCTAGGGTCGTGTATTCTGATAACGGCCAGCCATTCTCATCCGAGTTAATGAAACATGTTTCCCTTTTGTTAGGGTACCAGTGGAAGTTCCATTGTGTGCGCCATCCTGAAGCAGCCGGTCTCGTAGAGAGACATAATCAGACCCTGAAAATCCGTATTGCCAAGACATGTAAAGAGAAAGGTGTAGACTGGCTAGTTGCCCTGCCAGTTGCTTTATTCTTCATGAGGATGGTTGCACATTCCAGATCAGGTCTGTCCCCTTATGAGGTCGTATTCGGCCGCCCCCCAAACATGTGGGGTACACCTAGACCCCGCAGTATTACAGATGTTTCCAGTAATATGTTGACAGATTACCTAGCTTCCTTGATGTCTGCCCTACACTCTTGTCGTTCACAGGTCACACTGATATTGACGAGCGACTCCTGAGGCGGAAGCCGGGAGCGCAAAAGCTTTTTTAACAATTTATTGTGATACTCTGTTTTAAATTTACCTAGCTTCTTGCATTTCCTGGCATTGTGTAAACAGCGGTCCTACGCTGCAACGATTCCCTACTTCCTGGTCGCCATTCTCGAGGGCGAGGTGCGCCACGAGACACGCCCACCTCTGTTGGCCGCGCCCCCTTACCATTGCTATAAATAGTGCGCGCAGATCTAAGGCGCGACACTGATATTGACGAGCGACTCCTGAGGCGGAAGCCGGGAGCGCAAAAGCTTTTTTAACAATTTATTGTGATACTCTGTTTTAAATTTACCTAGCTTCTTGCATTTCCTGGCATTGTGTAAACAGCGGTCCTACGCTGCAACGATTCCCTACTTCCTGGTCGCCATTCTCGAGGGCGAGGTGCGCCACGAGACACGCCCACCTCTGTTGGCCGCGCCCCCTTACCATTGCTATAAATAGTGCGCGCAGATCTAAGGCGCGACACTGATATTGACGAGCGACTCCTGAGGCGGAAGCCGGGAGCGCAAAAGCTTTTTTAACAATTTATTGTGATACTCTGTTTTAAATTTACCTAGCTTCTTGCATTTCCTGGCATTGTGTAAACAGCGGTCCTACGCTGCAACGATTCCCTACTTCCTGGTCGCCATTCTCGAGGGCGAGGTGCGCCACGAGACACGCCCACCTCTGTTGGCCGCGCCCCCTCCAACGCCCCCTCCATCCATCATAAATCATGTGCCTTGGCAGGAAGCGCAGCGGACGAGCGCAGCGGGCGCGACGATTGCGCGCCGAAGGCGCGCTTAAGGCAAGCTCGTCTGCGCTCGTCCGCGACCGGCCGGGGCTAGGGGCATGCCTCTCTGCTCGCCCTACCAGCTATTCCTCTTCCCAACTGCGTCGTCTCCAGGGCCCTTGGTCACTACCTGCCCCCACTCGCTCACGCATCATGTCTCTTGGCCTATCTCCACCTGCCCCTCCTGCCATTCCTCTCCCCCAACCTGCCCCCTCTCCTCCTTCCAGAGGTAGCGCTACTCCTGCTACCCCCAGAGCCCTTACGGCTCTTTATTTAAACACTAGGTCTGCAGTAGCTCACGCCCATGAGCTTTCGGTTCTACTGGATCTTCATGTCCCTGACTTGCTTTTCCTAACGGAAACTTGGTTCTGCGATGACTCCCTCCCTGTCCTCTTGGCTACTCTTCCAACGCCATATTACGCTATCCGCGCTGATCGCTTAAATGGCAGAGCCGGGGGCGGGGTGGCGGTCATTGCCCGAACCGACCTTCCCTTTACTACCTTATCCTTACCAGATATTGCCACTACGGAGTATCTAGCCATCCGCACTACCTCCATCATGCCCCCTCTTACTTGTATACTTATCTATCGTCCCCCTCAATCCGCGTTATCATTTCTCCCGGACTTTCTGGAAGTTTTGGCTACTGCTACAGTCAATAATTCTTCCATTTTGCTTTTGGGTGATTTTAATTTTTGGCCCTCTGATCCGGCGGAATGTTCATCTTCTAAAGAATTCTCAGACACTCTCCACTCTCTTAATTTCATTTCTCATATTCACTCTCCCACTCACATCAAGGGTCATACTCTTGACCAGATTTGGTCCCTAAATTGCCCAGTAGAGTCCCCCTCTGTCTCGCCCTGCACTTGGTCTGACCATCATCTGATCTCTTTTTCGCTCCTTATCCACCCTCAGGTCAAGCCCTCACTCCCGAAAAACATCTGGGTGCGTGCATGGGGCCGAGTGGACCCGGACAGTCTAGCTTCCCTACTCACCACTTCCCTTCCCTCCCTGAAAAATCTGCCTATTCATTCCCAGGTCAAGGCCATTGATCTATGGCTCTCTGCAGGCTGTGACTCGGTTGCCCCCTTGAAGCGAGTCTCAACCAAACGAGAGAAGGATGCCAATCAGTGGTTCAATCAAGATCTAAAAGCCACTAAACTAGCGGTTCGCCGGGCGGAGCGAGCTTGGAGGAAAAACTATTGCCCCTTTTTGAGACTAGAGTTTATTAACATCTTGACTCTCTACAAAAAAAACATCTTGGAGGCAAAAACCATCTATTTTTCCTCCAAAATACTCGCAGCCGAAAACAAATCGAAGGAAATCTTTTCGATTATCCATAATCTGGCGTTTTCGGACAGAACCTCCCTCAAACCCACTCCCTCCCAGGATCTTTGTCACTCTCTCAATCATTTCTTTATTCAAAAAATTGCCATTATAAAAACCAACATCCCCCCTCCTTCCCCCTCTTTTGTGGACCCTCAGTGCCCTCCCCCTAAGGAACACCTCACTGCCCTCCCACTTCTAACTCAAGAATCTTTGACTGCTATAATCCCACTCGTCAAATCTGGTTCTCCACTAGATCCCTGCCCGGCCCATATTCTCCGTCACATCTTCCTTAGCTGTCCTGACCCTCCTCTCCACGCTCTTAACAGTTCTCTTTCTCAGGGCGTGGTACCTAACTCACTTAAATCCGCCGTCATTGTCCCCATATTGAAAAAACCGGGCGCTGATCCCTCAGTTCCAGCCAACTTTCGCCCCATTTCCCTCCTGCCGTTTCTGGCGAAAGTTCTCGAGCGCCATGTTACTTCTGCCTTGAGTTCTTTTGTGGAGAAGAATGGGGTCCTCGCCCCCCGCCAGGCCGGGTTTCGCCCCGCACACTCTACGGAGTCCGTAGTGCTTTCGGTCCTTGACAACCTCAGGGAGGGTATGGATACCAATCAACCTCAGGCCCTGGTCCTCCTCGATCTCTCAGCCGCTTTTGACACGGTGGATCATTCCATCTTGCTTTCCCGTGTCAAGGCGGCGGGGATCGGGGGTACGGCGCTGGTCTGGTTATCCTCCTTCCTGAGGGACCGCACCCAGGCTGTCCGCCTGGGTGACTTCACTGCGGACTTCTGTAATGTTCAGTGCGGGGTCCCCCAAGGCTCCTCCCTTTCCCCCCTTTTATTTAACCTATACATCTCCCCTCTTATTTTTTCACTGCAACAAATGGAGGTCGCCGTGTTTAATTATGCGGACGACCTCCAGCTTGTCTTTAACCTTTCTTCCTCCCCCGACTCTGCTCTTAACTTTCAAACCATCATGATTCACATCCGTGACTGGATGAACCACAATCATCTTAAACTCAACCCAGACAAAACAGAGCTGGTGTTGACGGGTGGTTCATCCAGCCCCTGGTCCCCTATCTTCTGGCCCCCTTCCCTTGGCCCCCCACCTGCCCCCTCAAACTCAGTTAAAACTCTCGGCATCAAGCTTAATCCCCAACTCACCCTCCACTCCCAGGTCAGCTCCGTGGTCTCCTCCTCCTTTCTGGCACTGCGTACCATACGCAAGGTGTCCCGTTTTTTCTCATTTGATGCACTTAAACTGATTACTCTTGCCATGGTCGTGTCCCGCCTGGATTACGGCAACGCCCTATATGCAGGTATTCCTGCATATAGTCTTCGGCGGTTGCAGCAGATCCAAAACCAGGCGGCGCGCCTGGTGTTCAAACTCCCTAAATCCCACCATGTCACTCCCCTCCTAAAGTCCCTACACTGGCTTCCTGTCTGTGCCCGTGTCCAGTTCAAGCTTGCCTCTATCACCTTCCAAGCACGACTGGGCATGGCTCCGGCTTTCATCTCATCTGAGATTGTTCCCTATGTCCCCGCCAGGGAACTGCGGTCTTCTACCCAATCCCTTCTAACGGTCCCACGGTTCCGGAGAAAGAAATGGGGAGGCTCTAAATTTGCGACCCTTGCCCCGATTTTTTGGAACTCACTGCCTTTGAAACTTAGAGCTTCTACTTCGTACCTACTGTTTCGGAAACAGCTTAAGGCACATCTCTTTGCTAAATCTTTTTAACTAAATAATCGGAGCTTCCCCCTCATGTTTAGCTCTCTGTCAGTCTAGCGCCATGAAACCGCTGGTGTACGTGCGCTGTATAAATAATTTTAAATAGAAATAGAAATAGGTTGCCGCTACATTCCCAGACAATACTGAAGTGAAACCGCATGAGGTCATTCCAGGCGACCTCGTCCTTGTAAGGAACTTTGATCGTTCAAGTCCGCTGGAGCCTCGTTGGAAAGAGCCGCGACTTGTCCTTCTGACCACCCGCACGGCGGTGAAGTTGGAAGGCGCAAGGGGTGGGTCCATCTGTCCCATATAAAGAAATTTCATGGACTACCAGACAAGACATTTTCTAAGGACTGTTCCATTTCTAAAGACTGCCTGAAACCAGACTTTGATCTGAATCCTGAACTGAAAGTTCCTCTGTTAGAGAAAACTCCGCAACAGGAGTATAAGTTAAAGCTCCGGTCTAGCAAAATAAGTCAGCCAGTTTAATTGTCTAAGTCCCTCTCGGGTGAAACGGTTAGACAGGTATCTGACATGTATGAGATAGACCCCCATAGTGAGAGAGTTAGTCAAAACTCTATACGATGTATCGTTTTTCTAAGTTTCTTATTGTTTCTAAGTTTGATGGTTACCTGCACAAGTTATGCATTACATTTATGTTTTCCAAGTTCACATGTAAATAAGTTTTCTAATGCTACAGTAGAGCACACATTTAGTGATCTGCCTCCTCACGAGTTATCCTATCGTCTTGCTATGAGAAATAATACATTTATAAGAATGTTACACTATTCACACCAGACCAGCAATGCTACTAATTGTTGGGTGTGTGGTCGACTTCCCCCTTTCCAGACACCGAAGGGAGTTCTGCCACTCTTTCCTTATCCGTTTTCACATAATGGTTCGTGTGGAGCATGGTCCACGTTAACGTCATCCTCCAATGATATGTCCCTTCTGAATAGAACATGTTTTCCAGACAAGCAAGGTCCCTCCCATAGAACAGGGTTAGATTTAGAAAATGAAGTATATGATTTAGGTAATTATTCTTCGAATTTTATGGTCCTGAATGTTCAGTCTGATACCACTCCAGATTTGCCTGCTATTTCAGTACTACCAGTCAAAGGCGAATTATGTGTCAGAAATAATGGTTCCGCACATGTAGGACATAGTGATTGTACTACTATTGTCGAGTATAGTGACAGTGGGAAATCTATTTTCAAAGCCTCACGTCATTCTTATTTTGTTTGTGGTCAGACCGCATATGTTCGTCTGCCCCTCGATTGGGATGGAACATGTTACATTGCCTTCCTACTGCCACCAGTTTTTCTAGCCCCATCTGATTATCACAGAAACACACATCTAGTACACGTCAGACATAGGAGGGAGATCGAGTCCCCAATTGTCGATCAAACTGAAACTACTCTAGAACAGTATCAAGACTTTAATAAAGGTTTCTTCTTCTTTATAGGACCTATCCAGAATAGTAAGTTAATACGTAGACTAACCAGAACCCTTGAAGCAGTAGTGAATGAGACTACTTCTGCTCTAGGTAACTTAACCGAAGAGCAATCTGCTATGAGATTTGTCGTGCTCCAAAATCGTCTCGTTCTTGACGTCATACTGGCCGATAGAGGAGGAGCATGTAGAGTCATCGGATCTAGTTGCTGCATTTTCATTCCTAATAACGCGCCGTCTGTTTATTCAGCTATAACCAGACTTCATAAAATTGCCCATCAGTTACACCAGAATCCAGGCACTTGGACATGGTCCGGTTGGCTCTGGAGTATCATATCTGCCTGGGGATGGAAAGTATTGTCATTTCTAGGTATTGCAGTAATGATCATATTCAGTTGCTGCCTCTGTATACAATGTGGCCCTGCGATTTGCGGCATTTGTGCTACCTCTTGTATTCCTAGTCCTAAATCCCGTTCCAAGACAATTCGAGACGAGCAAATGATGCTATATGAAATGATAGATGGTATCATGAATATTGATGTTTCCTGATGGAAACGTAGGGCACAAGGAGGGAATGTGGAAAAGTAAATTTTGCCATGTCATATGTGCCTACGTGTTCCCCATGTTATGTTATATGTGCATGATCGATATGCATGTATCCCCTCTGATCGATTAAAGACGCAATTACAGTTGTGTCCATCTCTAGTATGATAGTTTCCAGTCTTCGTGAAAGCAACGAATATTAGGCCTATGCAAACCTACGTTGCCACATTTTACAGTGTGCACGTTAATTCATTGGATTGTCCCCGTTTCTAGGCCTCAAAAGGGCCCGGACCCAGATTCAGCTCCTGTCTCCTGAACCCTCCGAGGAGCGATACAGCCCCCACCTGTATCCCTGACCCTTAGCTTACTTTCATGCCTCGCAGTGCCCGGCTCGGCCTGGCTCTGCCTCCCAGTCTGCCAAGAATATGTTATGTTTCCAGTTATCAGTCCAGCCCTCCTTCTCTGCATTCCTAAGCTACTGAATCGCATCAATAGTTTCCGTCATGGTCTAGCCTTTATGTCTCCATGTAAGAGAAATACTGTATTAATGTTCATAGAATATTCCTCACACACGCACTACATGTAGAATAATGCATGCACCAGTCTTAATGTCTGTTAGCCTTTACCCTGATAACTTTTGGATTCTATCAACATGTTCTCTAAACATCAGATACTAGATATGCCTGGGTACATGTCGCTCTGACACTCCAGACTTTAGTCTCCTCTTCTAGCACAGAAGTCATAGCCCCCAGTTCCTCCTGGTAACACGTCATTGCCAGTTTACGCGCACCACTAGGTTAAAGGTCCCAGCTGCTCAGGTAGCCCCCTCCATGGTTCCGCCCCGTTTATGACATATTCTGTTACGTTTACATCACATGTCTATGTATACGCCCTGTACACGCCTCTTGTTACACCCCCTTTATGTCTTATCTTTCGCGACTGCTACGAAACCACGCCTACTGCTACGCCTACTGTATTGAATGTAATGTATTTTGTTCAAGTATATATATTGTGCACCCATATTAAAAGTTATCCCTTATGCCTTATTCCTGCCCCCGGCAGCTGCCATCCTATTCCCGTACAGGCTGTCCTGTTCCTGTCCTTTATGCTTGATTAAAGCCTGTCAACTCCAGCTACCTCGAATCTTGACTCTTATTTATTGAGCTACCTGTTTATTGATTATAGTCAAAAATAGATCCGGTAATTAATTATTTATTTACCACAATCACATTTGTGCAATGGCACAACTTTTTCCCCATGAGTAAAATAGTTTTCCCACTGGAACAATTCCTCTAATGATACCCTCACCAACTTTGGACTTTTGGGAGCTATATACAAAGTTAACTTACACTTTTGAGTTACATTACTAATTTGGGCTACTCATGAAGTATGAGTATCAATTTACTTCAAGTGCAGACTTACAAAGGGGGTGGAGCCAACTTTTTAAGTGCAAGTTACTGGGATGGACAGAACTCACGGAAGTTCACTATGTGGAATTCTGAGGAGCGGCATAAAAACTCTGCAAAATTCCATGGAATTCAGCCAATGAAAAGAAGTATGCACACTGTACTCCTTGAGCTGTGATTAAGCATCAGTACTGTATTGTTAATTGAAAAATCAGAGTGAATGGCACCATGCGGTGTGCAAGAGCATGCGGCCATTTAAGTTGATTTTACTGCTGCTCGATTAGAAAATCTTGGACCACGAACGCCTGCATTAGAAAATCTCTCTAGAAGTACACCTAGTGATCTGAAATTGCACTAGGGGATATCAAATCTTGCTCTTGCTCACCAGTTTGTATTTCTAGAGCCTCGAAGGAGAAAAAAATCCCACCACGTCGTGATTGGTGCATTTTAGTGGTACTTCGCATCACAATAGTAACGTGGAGTTGCCAAATTTTGCCAATTCCGTGAGCGCAATGACATTTTCTGCCAAACAGAAAAATTAAGTCCAGCACCACACTTGGCTAATCACTGATACTGCAACACCCTTTGATAGAAAATAACGAAGGTAGGTACTTAAAATAGAACTTCATAGATAAAGATGCTAAATTAAATTAACATATTTAAATTTGTTAATATAGATGAATACAATGTAATGTAAAACCACATAAATAAAAATAAGACATGTTTATTATGTAGTTATAACATATTTTTAAACATTTTAATTTAAAAATGAATGTAAGAATAAATGAAAATAAAATATGATTCAATTACTTTTGATTTAGTCTATATACCACTTTTTACTAGTTAGTCATACATAATAAAATGGTATTTTGCAATTAAATATATGTAAAAATGTACACTAATACTTAACATAAAGAATGTTTACTAATGTTTTCAAAGTTTAATACGTATTACAATGTCCCTATGCTTCAGGCTAGATATTTCCTTATGTTAAAGTATAGGGAACTTTGGGGCATATTACCAAGCAATATCGATAATTATCGCTATTGATTGGTTAGAGACCAATATTTACCGCTGAGCTGTGGCGATTTTTATCGCAGATAAACCTTGGTATTACCAAGGTTTATCGCAAATGCATGAATATCGCTGAAAAGTCAGCGATATTCATGCATTACCGAGCTAATGCTCTTAGCCATGTTATCCACCTACCACTGGATAACATGGCTAAGAACTGCTCAGGGGCAGGCGTTAGCTTTTGGAGATATTCGCGCTTAGCGCGAATATCTCCAAAAGTTGCTAATAGGAGATAGCGATGTTAGCGACTGTTTCCAGTCGCTAACATCTTGGCACGCCCACTTTGCATGTCATTAGTGATAAATATCACTGACATGCAAAGTGGGGCCCAAGATGGTTGTTATCTCCTACTAGCTGTCACTAACTGGTGTTAGCGCTAGCTAGGTAATAGGGAGATAATTTTATCTCCGCTTTCTTGGCTTTTAAAGCCAAAAAAGCAGAGATAAACCCCCTTGATAATATGCCCCTTTATTCTATATTCTACAATATGGATAGCTCCACCTCAACTGCAGCATAGTTCTGCTTTTATAACCGGTCTTCCTCTGGGTCAGTGGGATCCAATCTGTAATATGTTGATGCAAAGGCTTCTCAGATCTATGTGTATGTACTTTATAGAGACCCCCAAGGATTTTGCAGCTTCATTTGCCCGAAAATGCTAAATTTGTGGTGCAAAACCTCAAAAGTTTCTGTATTTTTGAAGTAGGCAGAAAATGTTAGTTAGTGCTTGAAGAAGCAGGTACTGATAATTCAAAGTTTGAAGCACACCCATTCAAGGGTGCTATGCCATTACAGGTCCTATCAATGTCACAGACTAGAGACCATCTTACAAGCAGTCTGCTAGTTTTCTTACAAGTCCACCTGTACAAGATTTGTTATGTTCCTCTGGGTTATGTGACACAAGAAGCAGTACATTTGCTATAAAGTTGCACCATGTTTGCATTCAGACTTGCAACAGAATACAGAAAGTCTCTTTCTGGCTTGAGGGGTGTAATAGATTCCATTGACATGGAAGTAAATATGTTTTACTCCTCTTAAGCACCCCTAATGTGTTTTGGTTCGGGCTAATTACACGATTTGGAGAGATCATCAGATGTTGAAGTAAAGTGGTCTAGGATTTTCAAACTGACTGCAGCTAGCAATGAGTTTTTTTCTAAGGGCCCGATTACGATCTTGCTAGGAAAGCCCTCCGTACGACTCTGAACCAGATGGCTTTCCCTGCAAATCGTGCTCCTGGAGTCTGAACGAGCGAGTACGATGCACCCGTTTGCTTATGGACTCGGTTTGATCGGACTCCCATGGAACTCTATGGGAGCCTGTATACTGGACATGTACACAGGCTCCCAGAGCAAAAAGGGGTGGGTGGAGAAAAGCGTACACTAGGTGGTGGGCACCCCATGGTCCCCGCCACACTGTGCATATTTGGATTGGGGGGACCCATGGGCATCCCCGGTGACAGATTTGGAGGGCCCCAGGTGAAGGGGAGCCTGCTACGGCCCCTGAAGATTGATGCCGACAGCCGTTTCATCTCGCTGAGACCGAGTCGAAGCGGCTGTCCGAATCATGCATCGTACTCACTCTGTCGGAATCTGGCTCCGTTGCCCGGCACGGTTTGGCTACGAACGGGTCGTATGGACAGGATCGGGTTTGTAAACGATTTGGTGGATGTGTACAAAATCTTCGCATCGTACTTGGTAGTTTGGACCGGTGTACGATTTGGTCGGAAAAAAGGACTATGAATCGTATCCTGAAAAGCCAAATCCGATTCGGAGGCCTTCCTGACGACATCGTAATCGAGCCCTAAGTCTAAGAACATGAGACTGAAGGCTCCTCAGCCTCAAAGAGCCAAAATAATGCTACTAGTGAGAATTTATCCCCTGAGGTTTTACTTGAATCCGATCTTTCACTCATATTATTATTGGATTCATCCACTAGCTGTACGCCAATGCCTCTGCTTGTGTAAGGTATGGCAGGAAGGGGGAGTGCACTTGTCATTTTAAAATTGAAAAGGGATTAAGACGGGTGTGTGCTCGCCCCATTTCTTTTTTCTATCTATACGAACGGGCGCCGAGTCCTCCCTGTCTGTCCTCTCACTGATCGTGCCCAAATTCAATCAAACGACCCTCCCAATCCTGGCATACGCCGATCACGTGGTACTGATGGCTAGATCGGGGTTGGCCTTACAAAAATCAATCAAAGCTTATTCCATCTTTATGGCCTCCCTTGATCTAAAAGGTAATGAATCCAAATCATTTATAATTGTGGCCTGAGCGACTAGAGGTGCGAAACATCCCCACTTTCAGCTGGCAGGTAAGAAAATCGAGGTGGTTGACTCCTTTTCATATCTTGAAGTGCTCTTCGATAATGATCACTTGTTCTCTAAATTAGTGAAAACAGAGGCCAGGGTATGCAAAGGAGCTTCAATGCTGTCAAGAGATTTGCAAAAAAGCTGGGAGGAAGCCCACAGGATGCAAATCAAAATATTTATTTAGCTAAAACAAAGTCGGCCATAACATATGGGGCGGGTGTTTGGGGGATGGTAAATGCTGCTTCGTTACAGCAAATGGAAGACTCCTTCTTCAAAAATCGTGTGTCTTTACCCCAATCAGCCTCAAACTACATTTTACATCTTGAATTGGGGCTTCTCTATTTGAGTGACACCATAAGGTTGGCCCCAGTCCTCCTGTTGCTCTCAATATGGTGGAGGACTATGGTGGACCTGACGCCAAACTATCATTAAGGAATGCTGTAACCAAGATCACTACAAAAGGATTGGGTGGCTAAATTACTTACAGGCTGAATTGAAAGCTCTAGGGCTGGGAAAACTTTTTCCGGACCCTGATTCCTGTAAAGAGGTTCCGAAGAAATGGATAACAGATTTATCTACCCAAAGATTAAAATATATCCGAAGGGAAAAAAAACGTATCCATCATTCCTCCATTGCATACGATCTGGTTCCATTAATATCAGAGGAAGGTTTTCATTATTTATCTTGTATAAATAACGTGCAGCACAGATTTATTTTATTGCGCTTCCGACTGAATATGATTCGGTTACTCCTGGAATACCGACAAAATAAATACAGATTAGCAGATCTTGCTCCCTGCCCTTGCAACAACTATGCCGTTCAGTCAGACTTACATATTGCATTATTCTGTAAAAATTATTCGGAGGAAATGAAAACATTTATACTTCCAATCCTGAGGCACCATAATTTTAGGCAATGCTGGGTCACCATGTTTTTTCTAAAGGCCATACTGGAGCCATTTTTATGTTACTGTGTTGCTTCATTTTTATAGGCCTGTTTTAGGAAGAGAAAAAAGGCAGACTCACATCCTAGTAGTATTATGCAAGTCTAATTATCAACTGTTTTTTAAATGATTTTAATGGTCTTACTTGGATCACTGAAAATAGGTTTAATACTCATTTTAACTCTGTATATATGTATATGTATTGGTTCGGAAATTTTATATGTACTATTGTGCTTTTATGGTCTGTTTATAAAAGATCGAATAAAGCTGTGTGGCTGACTGATACTCATATTATTAGCAAGCGTGATTCTGCATTGAGCCATGAATGATGTGATGTATTGTTTTTTGTTAGGGGTTTGGCTACCAAGATAGTTTAGTGGATCCAATTACAACTGGTCCATTAATCCCAATGTGGACAGTAACGTGTTATACTTCAGCATCAAGAGGCATTGCATCACCAGAACGTCACTTTTTAGGATACTCTGATGGCCCAATGCCCTGCTTCATATTTACAGAGCCACATTAAGCCAATTTGCGTGGCTCAATACCACTCTGTAAATATCATACCCTTTCATGCAGGTATCTGCATGAAAGGGGTATGCAATGGGTGTTGTTGTGGGTCATTCCACTGCAATATCCATTGCTTTTTGATGCTGCCCCATGGAAAACTTAACAAATCTTTACTGAACATTAATAAAAAAGATTACTGAATAGTAATGGGAACAGACTAGTTAAGAAACAACTGTCCCTGACTCAATCATCGTGACTAGTCGTGCACTTAGGTCTAGCACAGCCAAAGACTTTATGTCACTAACATGATCTAAGAGAGGTTTTGGATAAGTCTTCTCCGGTTATTGGTTACTTTTGGTTGCAAGCCTGTAGCCATCAACACTTCAAGATTTAAATGTCTTCCATTTTTGGTGCACATCCTAAAACAGAGGAGTGTGTGCACCTCCAAGTTATTTGTGAAGTGTTTTTGTATGTGTCTTCACTAAGTGCATTGTTACACTACTTTATGGCATACAAAGGACCCAATTTGGATGTCGGGCGGAGAGCCTCAGACCAGAGGTTAGAGGATCTTCACCTGACATCCTGACATTTCCATCTTTCCGTCATATTTTGATTGCAGCACTCAGAGGGGAAACTGCACAGGGGATTCTGCTCCTCTTCCTACGGGCTCTGTGAGCCCATCAGAACAGGAACATAAGAGTAATCCCTTCATGCCGGCAGAGCCAGGTTCTGGTCTGCCGTGGGGATCACGATGTTGGTTCTTGACAGCCAATCAATGCTGCCTTTCTGACAAGGATTGGCCGTCAGAAACTGACTATTGGGCAGGGCCCCCTTCCCCCCTGGACCTCCGCATAGGTGCCCCCCTCAACCAACATCCCTGAACTTAGTGGCAGGCAACATGAGGTGCCTGCCATTCAGTGGAGCAATGTTTACCAACTTCCATTTTTCAATGGGAACTTGTGCTGTGGGCCTTTTCAGCTCCCATTGGAAAATAGATGTTCCCCTCCGTACTACGTATGGTCAAATCCAAATTAGGGTGTGGGAACTGCTTAGTGTGTCCGCTCGACATCATAATGAGGTCCAAAGTGTTCTTGGTGCAGCATTGTTAAAGATGTTAGCTTGTCTGTGGTTTGAACATCTCTTGTCTCGCTCTTCAGTGTTATTTATTTTCTGACATTGCGATAGTTTGCCTACATGATGTGTGGACATTTTATCTGGTGTGAGGAGGTCATGCAACAATCCACTTACATTTCATGTATTTTTCTTGGAATCTCTGGTTTTCTTAATATTTCCAATATTGGGCCTGAATATGATGTCCAACATCGCCACGGTCTTGGGACCGCCTGACCTCAGCGGTCCCAACATCACCATTACAATGTGACCACACATGGTGCGGTCACATACTCTCATTTCTCTATGGGAGTTTGCACTGTAGCCCTAAACCAGCCAGAGCACAAGCTCCCACAGAGAAATGGGAAATTCTGTTAATCCCTGCACCACATAGCAGTCACCTCAAGGTGCCTGCCACAAGGTGCAGGAATTAACAGGGGGCACCATAAGTGCCCCCTTGTCTACCAACCAGAGGCTGTGGAGGAATGGGCACCCTGCTAGGGGCCCCCAAATTCGCTTTCCTACAGGCTTTTCATGTCGGAAAGCCCAACATAGAAAGCCAGTGCTAAACCGACATTGTAATCCCGAAGGCAGAAACGCCATGTAAGTGAAAGTAATTAGGTGTGAAAGTCAGTAAGCGCGATTGTCACCGGCCAGTCGGACAAAGTTGTTGCGGTGCAAGCAGTGTGCATTGGTGGCTTGGCGTGGTTAATCGGCGCTGAGGAGTAGCCCGTAGCCGATGCCAGCAGTAAGTTATGGCCAGTGCTGCCAGTAACAGCGCCAGCCACCAAGTGAGGCAGGGCCTGGCAGCAGGCCTAATCATTTGAAATAAAGCTGCACAGGCTGCTTTGGGGTGAGGTTCTAGACCGGGGAAGGACACTGCTTTCACGGCACTGAGTCCATTCACGAAGATTTTTCATTGTCATGGACAGGAATTAGGGCTAATAAGGCCAGCAGCTGTTGGCCACGGGTGCACAAAGTGGCAGAAATAAATGACTGCGTAAGTAACTAAGGCTGCAGGCTGTGTACTTAGTCAGTGTGTGTGTCCCGGACCGGTCGCCCAGCCCGAAAGGTAACTTGTGATTGCACTGATCACTCTGTTACTGTAACAGTAGCAGCTGCAGTACAGTACTGTAGCGTTGCCACCATGATCACGCCGTTGCTGCCCGTGGGTGGCAGTGACATGGCCCATGCCAATTGCTTGCCAAACCAACTAACGTGGCTCTTTGTTGGGTGCACACACTGAGCACTTTCTCATAATGTTCTGTACATGCCAATATTCTCATGGTCATATATACCAATATTTATTCAGGAATCTGTACAATGTTCCACCTGCACCTCTGACCCTTTGCAGTGATACCGGATTACTTGTTCTGTCCATGAATAAGACACCAGTGCTTCCATTCATAATACCATGTTCCAGGTTTGACAAGGGTACACTCTGCCTCCACTGCTTCTGGGCCAACAAGTGCACACAACTTCTTTTTTACTACTGATGGCTATTGGTACATCATACAATGTGTGTCCAGGTCCCCAAGTCCTCGCCTTTGTTTTTGCACCATTATGTATTTCCAAAAGCCTTTATTCCAGAGCCATGCTTTTTCTCTATTAAATTATTTACAAATCTGTCTATTTTGCTTTACTCCACGTAACACAGACCTCTCTCACCCAATCTCTTTTCACTCTTCCATGTAAGACAAATCCCTCACCCAAGTTCTGTTTCAGTCTTCCTTGTAACAAAGATCCCATGCTTAACCTTTGTTTCACTCTTCCTTGTAATACAGATCCCTCACCCAAGCTCTGTTTCACTCTTTCAATCTCTGTTTCATTCTTCCATGTATCACTGTCGGGACCTCAGTTTGCCAGTATAATCTTGTTGTAAATGCACCTGCTGCCGAGTTCCTGGCCTCCAGTAATATCAGACATCAATTAAAATGGCAATATAACTCTGGTGATTAATCGACTTCCTGGAGAGAGACAGGAGTTTTGTCTAGGGGAAGTTTTGACTGCTTGTAAGGTAGTACAGAGGGTTGGCCTGCAGCAAAGAACGTTTACCATGCAGATCCAAAAGGGCATATAATGTAAAATAGGTCAGTGTGTTACTGCTCCTGTCAGAGAGATCCTTTTGTTACTTGCAGTTTGTAAATTAAAATCTTAACATAAAACCGCAACCTATTAACTAGGTGTGGTCATCAAAGAGCTGCAAGGAAACTACAACTTATATATTAGAGCTATAAGTTTTTTTTTTCCCAATCTTTCATTATCCTAATATTGCAAAAAGGGTTCATTTGGATAGAAATCAATTTTTATTTGAGAGAGCCCCTAACAATGCAGTTATATTTTAAATTCTGAATTTGTGCTTTTTCTGACTTTTAGCATTGTCAGTGGAAGATGTGGGTGGAGCTAATATAATAAGTGGGTGGAGCCAGTGGAGTAAGTGGGTGGAGCCAGAGAAAAGTAGGTGTGGCCTCCGACAAACATTTGAGCACCTGCACTTCATATTTTACAAATTAAGCACTGATGGCCATCAAGACTTCTGAATGCTTTCTCACTCACTGACAGGCACTGTGAGAAACTCGCAGTGCCCTCAGCTCTCAAGTGGTGTGACTCAGTTACTAATAATAACAACAAGTGCGTGTCAGCTGCTCACATTTAGAAAATGTGATATGGTGTTTTGACGCACTTTTTACTGGACTGTTGTTCAACAGCACAATTTCTTATGATCAAATTTTAGCAGCTGAATTCTTTAGATGTTTGTGTTAGCATTTCACTTATTTGGTTAATGTTCCATGTACAAGAATTGTCGCTTTAAATATTGTCCTACCTACACTAAAAAAGAATAACCAGAGAAGTCAGTCTCTCCTCCTATGCCACAACATTACTGTGCAGCCTGCCTGGGGTCTTGATGCTCAGTTTCTATTATGAAAACGAGATGAATCCTTTCCTAGTCATAAAAAAGAACTTTTCTATCCTACATCTGCATTTGTTACGCAAACGCAATAAGTCACTCTGACGGGCAGGCCTCCTGCTGCACTCTGAGTTTTCAATCTTGCAGAATTAACATGGAATCCGGTGCATTCTGTTACTGAAGCCCAACCCACTTCGACAGTTTTAAAACAGTCATTAAATGGTTTAATAATGCGGTGATCTCAATGTGTGACGAGGAGAGGGAAAATCAACCCTCATTGAGGAGAAAACATTCTGTATTCCTTCATAATTGACATTCCACTCGCTGTAGGAAGGGGGCGAATGCACTGAACTTGTTGTATGCTCCCAAACATTTAATTAGTTATAGTACAGGTATTGTGCACTATCTCCTATTAGCACTGCGGCACTATTAGTGTTAAATTACATAACCACTCAATCATGATGTCACACTACCTGCACAGGATGGTGAGGGCGTTGGCAGCTGTTGTGTATTTACCCTGGTAGATTCAGCAGGTTGTGAAGAAGGCGATCCAAGCGACAAAGGAGACCATGGGGCTGGAGGTTACGCATTTTTGACTTGTTGTAGTTGGCTGGAAACTCTTTCTCATGTAGAGGAACATGCTTAGCAGGTTTTCCCTTAGGTATTTAGGCCTCCCCTTTCCATTTGAGATCCTCTTTGTTGCCTGTCACGCCGTCTCCCACCCTACCGCGTACCCAGGATGGGACAGGCAGGCAAACTACAGAGGACGTTGTAATTCTTTTTCGTTGCAGGCGGAGTTACAGGGCGATCTGGAAGCAGTTTGGGTACTGAAGGATAACTCTGCAAGAGCACATTGTGGGTGCCAAAGCCAAATCCCAGGAGCCTCATGGGAGGGTCACCATATGGTCCCTAGAATCAGCGCGCGTAGCGGGTTGATAACTTGGAACAGCGAACCCATAGACAGGCCCTTGATTCTTTTGCCTATGTGAAGCACACTAATACCTCTGGGTCGAGTACCATCCACGATGCCCCGGATGACATGGCACAGTCTGACCCCCAAGTGAAGGGTAGGAGGGTCCTCGGACCACTTTGCTAACTAGTATTCTCCGTATGTCGAGGCAGGTGTGAGTTTGGCAAACGGTATCAGGTTTCACTCCTGCAGTAGCGGGGAGTGGAGAGAGAGCATGGGACAGCGCAACTATGCTGCTCTGAACCTGGGGCACGGGCAGAGGATGCATTGCCATGGTTTGGGAACAGTTTTCTCATACCACCTAGATTTCTGTCCGACAGGGGCACATTTTGTCAGATGCTGCAAGATACCAGTTATATCAATTGTATTCATATTAAAGGGCGCATAACTAACAGACAATAATGTGCACAATGCATTCAGCACATTTGTACAGGGGAAGGATCAGCGTTGGAAAATGAACTGTTTAGACTTATTTAATTAGTTATAGTACAGATATTGTGCACTATTTCTTATTAGCACTGCAGCACTATTAGTGTTAAATTACTTAACCACTCAATCATGATGCCACACAGACTGCACAGGATGGCGAGGACGTTGTCAGCTGTTGTGTATTTACCCTGGTAGATTCTGTAGGTTGTGAAGAAGGCGATCCAAGTGACGAAGTAGGCCATGGGGCTGGAGGTGACGCATATTTGACTTGTTGTAGTTGGCTGGAAACTCTTTCCCATGTAACAGAACATGCTGGGCAGGTTTTCCCATATAGCAGAACATGCTGAGCAGGTTTTCTCATGTAGCAGAACATGCTGAGCAGGTTTCCTCATGTTGCAGAACATGCTGGGCAGGTTTCCCCATGTAGCAGAACATGCTGGGCAGGTTTTCCCATGGAGCAGAACATGCGGAGTAGGTTTTCTCATGTAGCGGAACATGCTGGACAGGTTTCCCCATGTAGCAGAACATGCTGGACAAGTTTCCCCATGTAGCAGAAAATTCTGGACAGGTTTGCCCATGGAGCAGAACATGCTGAGCAGGTTTCCCCATGTAGCAGAACATGCTGGACAGGTTTCCCCATGTAGCAGAACATGCTGGGCAGGTTTTCCCATGGAGCAGAACATGCTGAGCAGGTTTTCTCATGTAGCGAAACATGCTGGACAGGTTTCCCCATGTAGCGGAACAAGCTGAGCAGGTTTTCCCATGGAGCAGAACATGCTGGGCAGGTTTCCCATGTAGCAGAACATGCTAAGCAGGTTTTCCCATATAGCAGAACATGCTGAGAAGCTAATTCACACAATCTCCAACAGGGAGCCTAAGCTGTTCTGGGAACATTCAAGAATTTGGTCATCACACTTTGTAATCGGCCCCCTGCTGAGGAGGGGGAGGCTTACTCACATGATGTAAATCAAAACCTGCAGAGCTGAGTTTCAGACCCCAATAAAAATATTGGATTCTGACTAGTGCTTTAAATGGGCCGGTACTCACCGGTACTGAGTACAGGCACTTTTTCATTTTATCCCCTTTGGTACCGGCACTTTTCCTAGAACAAAGAGAGTACCGGTACTCATGGGACCTGACTTCATCCCTCCACTACCTCTGAAGCACCTTTAACAAGCACTCCACTGAATTAATCACGGGAGCTCTCGTCACTGGGAACCAGCGTGCGCTGCTTTGGAAGTTTGGAAGTCATCAGAGTGGTGGTGCAGGGGGGGGGGATCTGCAGTGTGGTTATCGGATCCATTGTTCTTTCACAGTGGGGCTGATAGGGGGCTGTAAAATCAAATGGGTGGCGGTGGGACGCACTGTTCAGGATTGAATATTCCAGCAGCATTTCATTTAAAAATGGCTTCATGGCTGTGGGAGTGATTGAGTGTTATCTAACAGCAGCACATTAAGCGCACCTGAGGACAGGCGCCAGCTGGCCTGCCCGTCTCGGCCTCGACCCCTCCCGGGTACAGGCCTCGCTGGCCTGCCCTGGGTGTATGATCCACTGGAGGGTACCGTTCTTCAGCTCTTATTAAGCAAGTGCTTTACTGGCTACCATTACAACTGGATCTATATTTCCAGAGTCCCTCTTCATTCTAAAACTCTATATTTTTGTGAAATGCGTTCTTTCCGCAAAGTATAATAATGCCTCATTCGAGTAACAGTAACTCCTTCCAGAATGAGAACACTCACGCAGAGGGAGGACGAGGCACGGCTTTCGAAATTACGACACATGTTTCTTTATATAGGATTACTGCCAAGAGTTTGTGTATGTGGTTGAGAAAACAAGTGGGTGCTTGCGGAAGGCACTGAACTCTGGCTGCTGTTTCAGAATGAGTCACAGGAATGAACACAGCTCACTCGGAAGAACACACTCTTCGGATACCCTTCAATTTTACACATTTTTTTTTAAACAAATGTTCATGAAATGCTCGATTTCACTGTTGCACAAAGAAAACACACACTCCCCAAATAGACAAGCACCGTAGGCAAACACAGTGGTGACGCACACAACACAGTAATGGATACATGCACACAAACCATAATGCACAGACACGGATGAGTACATACTGCACAGATGTACATGCACCAAAGATTCATGCCTAAGCACGCACACACACACAAACACTTGCGAAACACACAAGCACGGACACACAGCACGCACATTCCATCGGTAGACACACACATACAACATGCACACATACAATTAAACACATACCAAACGCATACAAACTCACAAAAAAACTATGGAGCTTCTACTGGTCACCTTACAGTATCTTGCTGCGCCTTTCTTCACAGCATAACATGTGTTAAAGTCATATTTCCTTTATGGTTTCCTTGATAAATAACTACCACCTTTACTGTGTGCTGTACAAACTGAGCAAAAGACACACAAATGATGAACGGAATACAGTACAAATCAAAACATTACTGTTTTTGTTGCATAGAGCCTTGTGTTACCTGCAGGTCAAAAGTTAAGATCCTTGTAATATAGCTTAGTGAGTTATAACCCGGCAGCAAGGACCTGCCTGCAAACAAGAAGGCATATGTTTAGAACCTCGCTGTTATTTCCTCAATCTTTTCTTATTTTAAGGATGCTAAAAAAGGCTACTTTGGTTAGTAATAAACACTTATCAGTAAGTGCAATATATATAGTTATTAGTGAGATAACTAATGGACAGATACATCCGACATTCTAACAATGCATGCAGATTTTGTGCGAACAACCTTGGCAAAGTAAATAAGCTAACTCTGCCCCTTATCCCAACTTAGCACCTCCCTTAACTCCGCCCACTGCTCCTTTTGGTGAGTACCTGCACTTATTTTTTCCATTTAAAGCACTGATTCCGACCCGTTCTTTTTCACCTGAAAGTCACGCAGCCTGAAAGCTTTGAAAGCCACAAAAAAATAAAGACGATCTGGCAGGATCAGACGACGGTGCCCAGAAGCAGTCGGTGAAACTGATGGCAAAGGGCAGCTGACAGAGGAGACAAGTCTTCAGAGTGGGTTCTCCAACGTAGAGATACAGGGAACAGCAGGCACTGGTAAAGATGCTTAAAACATACTGACTTGAAGGGACAAGGGGGAAAACGAACAATTCAAAACATACGAGGGCGTCAGACTGCGGCTCCCAGTGTCCACGAGCAGAAGCCCATTCCCAAACCAACCAATCTAGGAGCTTCTAACATGCTGCTTATAATAGTAATCTGCATGAATGAAGCATCTGGATTGTGATCCAGCGGCCTATAGAAAATATGCCATAAACTACGCTACCTAACTTCACAAACTACTTCAAAAATAACTACTCAAACCCATGGACCCATTAATCAAACATGACATATTTTGACCAACTGAATCAGGTGACCTAATTAAACCAATATACAAACTATATACATTTATATACAACCACGGTAAAGAATGACATCTTTTGAACAAACCCTAACTATTTAATAGGCCACCATGGCGATGGCATCTAGCTAATGATAACCTGCACCTCTGAATAATCAAGACCAGCTTGTTTCAAAAGTAAGATTTTATTAGCTATTTATTTGAATTCATGAGAATATAACTTTATTAATGTAATTTTATTAGAATCATAGTAAGCATATTTGAAAGCATCATAGAAAATTCAGATTAAATGCAATGAATTAAAAGTATAGCATTTTTCAAAACCTAAGTCCCTAACTAAGCTTAATAAATGGAAAATAAAGTAAAGTCTTTAGAGTTCTTACGTGCTCCAAGAAAGTCCATCAGCACGACACCCTCATCCGAAGGTTAGAAAGCAGCAACGTGACCCATCCACGGGGCATGGATCTTTATACCTTTCTGCGCTAGCTAATCTAAGTAAAAGCAAAACTTTCTGCAAAAGTCGATGTCCTATTGGTCCATGAGTGACAAGTGACATGTCACCCCATATTCAAAACTCTCAATTTCATCACGTTCTTTAGGACCATTGTCTTTACTGTACGTGCTCCGAGGCTTCCTCTGTTTGCAACAATTTTATAACACTTTCTCGCTGGTTTCAATTCACTTCCTCGGATGCCAAGTTATCAAATGTTCCTTCTGCCGGTTTCTAGCCTTGGCCACGTCCGACTAGAAAACAGTATTAGCTTCTTCATTGTTTTAAACGAATGTAACTTTCAGAGGAAAACTTCGAAAAGGACATCTCATGCTCCGTGCAGAAATTAAATCCATCTTTTTGAGTACTCGAGTAAACTAGGCCCAAAAGCAGGCAACTTATTAATCTAGTATATAAACAAACACAAGAAAAGAATTCATGAAAGAAATATTATTCATTCTGTTTCCACCCTTTGTCTGCTAATTATTTAACCAACCCATCCATTAGTCTAATGTTACCTAGCAAAAAGCGAACACATAAAGCAGCATTTTATATCTACCAGTCTTCATAAAATCCATGAAATCCTTTATGCACCTATAGAGAATAGTGTGACACCACATAGACAAGGAAAGCAAAATAAGCACATGCCACTTTTAAATTCAGCTGCAGTTAGTTATGACATGACAGAAAACGACAAATTATTTTATTATTTTTGCACGAACAAAAGATGCAACATGAAATGCACATTTATGAGCACATATGTTAATATCCCCATGTGTAAAAGTTTAATCTAGGTTGTATTAGTACAAAAACACTACAAATCATTAATAGGATTATTTTATATTATGGAAGTGTGACTTCGCGAGTTGGAATAAAAAGTTATTCTCTATCTCGCTCCATCAACTCCCTCATCTGGTGATTAACAAATCACCACACCACACCCAAAAATTTGGAAAATTTAGACTTCTTGAAATATGATTCAAATTCATCTGAGTTAGTATTTCTAAAAATTTGTCTCTGCAAAATCCTTGCAAGTGTCATATTGGGCTCTGTGTAATTCTTGTAACTCAATTTCCCTCTCTTGTTCCTTTTTGATTTTATAAATTCTTTTCTTCTCCTTCATGTGTTTCTTCCTTTTGTGCAGTAAACAGCCAATTTTTGTCAGAACAATTATAAATATTATCACAATCAAAGGTGCCAAAATCTTGCCAAGAACTGAACCACCAATTTCTTGAAACCAGGTTTTAATTGCTTGAAATCTTTTTGAAAGTCTTTCTGAAAATTCTTCCTTTTCTAAAGGAATTATCTCTGAGTGCATCTCTGTGATGTTCTTAATGTACATCTCAATATTCTTGCTTTCATCGGGTATATAGGTGCAACCATGTTGCACATGCAAAATGCCACAGACTCCTCCCTCTTTTGCTAGGAGTATGTCTAAAGCAAGGCGATCTTGTATCACCATAGATCTGATTGCAATGACCTCGACATTCAATAATTGAAACCCATCTGCTGTCTCAGTTGACAGTCTGTCAACAATTGTGGATAAGTTTCTGATTCTTCCTGCATTCAGGGTTATACCTACTAAAGGTATCACTGCTTCAAAAATGTCTCCCAAAATTTCTGTGAAAGTTTCTCTTTTATATCTATTTACATGATTATTGATTTTGAACAATCCTTCAGTATTTCTGTCAACATGGAATATCTTAGGGAAAACAATTCCAACAAAACAAGTCCCATACCAATGGTCTGGGAGGTTATAGTAGGCCTTGTCACCGCAAACAAAATAAATTCCAGGGAAAATTGGATCTTTGCCACCTTTGAATCCCCAACCTCCCATAATCTGATAAGTGTCTTCACAATTACTTGCACCAACAAAATAATTATCAAAAAGCGTATTGTCTCTTCTAATGCAAAGCATACCACTAAATGGTTTGTCTATGTGAATTGCAACATTATCAAAAGATTTGCCATTAAGCTTCTCATCCTCTTTTTGCCAGAACTTGGATTTAGTTTGTTTGGCTATTTCATTTCTCTTGTAAATCGCCCTTCTTTCCTCAACTAAGTTCAGGAAATTCTTTCCTTCAGTGCTTAGCTTGCAAGTTAGATTATTTTTGTAAGCATACTCATAAGTGAGTTCATTAGTGACAAGGAAAAATTCCCTCATCTGTTTAGCTTTTTTATGTTTATTCAAAACACTCTCAATTTTTAAATTCGCAAAGATTTCGTCAAAATTTGAATAGTAGTATTCTAAGCGTCCAGTTTGATAAAACAAGCTAGCTAACACACTGCATGTTACACCATATGTAAGAGGAAGCATATTGTATGTCACTCCCTCAGAAACAGAAGCAGGCAATTTAACGCACACATAACAATCCTTAGCATTCATTACCCTAACATATTCACTCAAAAGCCTTGTGAATGTATTGCTTGAAAAATCACTAATAGATTTGTCCTGATGAATTTCAGGTCTGTGATCAATAACTTTGCCTGTTGCACTATGTTTGTTTTGACTAACTGAAGCTTTGCTTGTCATGTTGGCTTTGTATAAATCTTTGTTGATTTCAAAAGGAATAACAACAGCTAAAACTAACCAGAGCAGAATTAACATGAGCACACACACCAGAGTCATCTTACAACATTTCTTAAAAATAGAACACCTAGAAGTATTTTGTTCCACAACGTAAGGCATCTTTTGTTAGCTTTGTCTCAAAAAGTAAAAAGAAAACAAAAAATTATTTTAAAATATTAGTTTAAATTTCTAAAACTATACACCCCCCTTTTTAAAAGAATTTATTTTGGTTTTTTTTTTATATCACCTAACAGTGTTTCTTCGACCTTATGTCACAAATATCTTTTCAGCTAAACAAGTTTTCTTCGACCTTGTGTCACCTAACACAGTTTCTTTGGCCTTTTGCCAAAAATGAAAATCAAAAATCCCATCTAAAAAATCAGTACTTCAATCATTGTCACTAATTTCTTCAATTTCTTCTTCCTCTTGACTGCTGCTGTTAATTTCAATAACAGGAGGAATTATCAAATAAGTCCACTCAGGAGATTTGTACTTTTGATTTGGCCTCACAACTCTTCTCGTTTTTCTCGTCACTACTTCTATTTTCCTCCCTTTTTCAGCTGTAATTTCAGAATCTTTTTGACTACTGATTTCATTCACCTGCTCCTTAGGCCTTTTAACCAGCCTGACCCTCAATCTTCCACCTGGCCAAAAATCACCTTTTCTCAAAATTTTCCTTTTCGGTTCAGAAATATTTGTTTCTGACTTCCAAGATCTTTTCTTCGTACTTCCACCTTCACCTTCCACGTCACTTTCTCCAGAATCACTGTCCGAAACTTCAATATTTGACACAGGAACTTTTCTAATCGGCAGTCTCACTCCGTTAGGAACTATACTTTGTCTTCCATCACTGGTACTTGGCAATTCGTCTTCCTCCTCCTCTTCAATTACCTTCAACTTCCCAGTTTCTGGTTCACTGTTCCTCCTTTCAGAGCTTGTTTTCTGCTTTTCGATACTCTCCTGGTCAGAAATTTCAATTGATTTAGCTTCTCTGTCTTCAATAGCATCAGTAGAACTCACTTCATTTGTTTTCTTAACTGATTCTTCTGCTATTTTCTTTTCTAGCAGACTTTCTTCATTTTCAGACTCTATTTCAATGATTTCCAAATCTTTTCTTGTCACTTCTTTATTCACAGGTGCTTGTTCCAGATGTCGACCCCTCTGTCGATCTTCAGAATCTGGAACTCTCTCACTCTCTACTTCAGAATCTGAATCTTCTGTTGAATCGCTCTCCTCATCAGAATTTTCAGGAGTAGGCACTGGTATAGTATGACTAGGATGAATCCACCTCTTCAATCCTTTGCATTTCACAGCATTTGTAGTGACTAGAATTATCTGTCTAGGTTTCTGCCACCTTGGAACTAGACAATTCCTTCTCCGATGTACTTTTGTTCTGACCCAATCTCCAGGTTTCAGATCATGAGTCTGCACTTTTTCGTCTGATTGAATTTCAGTTCCCACCTGATTAGACACAGAAGTTACTATGTCAGACAGTCTTTTACAATACTCCAAAATAGCACTGTCATTTATACTCAACAATTTGCCTACTGGTACAAAAGCTTGTCTCATGACTCTGCCCATCAAGATTTCATGAGGGCTTAAACCTGTCTTTTTATCAGGTGTACTTCTCAGAGACATTAGAACAAGTGGAAGAGCATCTGTCCACTTTACACCTGTTTCTAGACACATTTTTCCAATCCTGTTTTTGATTGTCCCATTAATTTGTTCAACTACCCCAGATGCCTCTGGCCTGTATGCACAGTGAATTTTCTGCTCAATGTTTAATGCTTCACAAATCAACTTCAAGAGTTTGTTATCAAAATGGCTTCCTCCATCACTCTCAATAGTGACTGGAAAACCGTACCTTGGAATGATCTTTCTAAGTAACAGTTTTGCTACTGTAACTGAATCACAATGACGTGTAGGAAATGCTTCTACCCATCTTGAAAACAAACAAACAATCACAAGAACATATTTCAGGCAATTGTGCAAAGGCATTTCAATGAAATCCATTTGCAACCTGGTAAAAGGTCCACCTTCTCGACCTATTATTCCTGTACCTACAATTGATTTTCTGTTTGGGTTCATTTGTTGGCAAACTAGGCACCTCTGACAGAGAGATTCTGCAATTGTTCTGAATTTTGTATTAAACCAAGTTTCTCTAAAAAGTCTGATCATGGAATCTCTTCCAACATGAGCTGGGCCATGATACAATCTGGCCATATCAGCAATCAAACAATTTGGTAAAACTACCCTGCCATCTTTGTAAGTCCACACACCATCTTCATCTCGTGGTCTACATTCTGCTCTTAACCACGTGTCTTTTTCCTCATCATCAGCTTCATTTTGCAAATCCCTGATTTCCTGCCATGTTTCCACCACTGTTGTTAGCATCAATGAATTTGAATCACATTCTTTGCTCTTTTCCCGATTGTATGCACGACAATTTTTAGCACAGAATTTCGCTGTTTCATCTGCATAAGCATTGCCTTTGGTGATATAATCCTCACCTTTTGTGTGTGCTGTACATTTAACTACAGCAATCTCTTTTGGTAATTGTATGGCATCGATCAGTCTTTTAATGAAAATTGCATTTTTAATTGGTGACCCAGCTGACGTTAAATAGCCTCTCTGAGACCAAAGCTGTCCATAATCATGCACAACTCCGTACCCATACTGACTATCAGTTATTATAGTAACTCTCAAATCCTTTGATATTTCACAAGCACGAATTAAAGCAATCAATTCAGCCACTTGTGCTGAACGAATTCCTTCAAGACATGATGCTTCTTCAACATCTACAACTGTGCAGACTGAATATGCAGCTTTTAAAACGCCTCCCTCTGTTCTCAGACAGGAGCCATCCACAAAGTAAACAAAATCTGATTCAGGCAATGGTACATCTTTAATGTCCTGCCTAGGCTTGGTGCAATATTCCATAACATCCAAGCATTCGTGTTCCACATCATTTTCGTCGACAATTTCAGAATCAGGTAGCAATGTGGAAGGATTCAGGTTTACACATCTCGCAATTGAGACATTGTCTGTTCCCAAAATAATTTTCTCATACTTAGTGAATCTGCTGCTCGTTAAATGTTGAGTTTTACCTCTCGTCAGTAATATTTCAACTGAATGAGGCACAAAAACTTTCACAGGAAATCCCATTATGATTCCCTCACTCTGCTCCAAACTGACACTTGTTGCTGCAACTGCTTTTAAGCAACCTGGTAAAGCTTTAGCAACAGGATCAAGTACTGCAGAGAAATATGCAATGGGTTTCTTTTGATTTCCATGTCTTTGAATTAACACAGACAATGCACATCCCTCTCTTTCACTGCAATACAGTTCAAAATCCTTTTCATAATTTGGCATGCCTAGAGTTGGAGCTTCACATAGACTTCTTTTTAGATTTTCAAAAGATTCCAACTCTGTCTCATTTAAAATAATTGGGTCTTTCACTTCTGACTTTGTCAACCTTTGTAATGGTTTCGCAATTACCGAAAATCCACTTATCCATTGTCGACAGTAGCCAACCATTCCCAGGAACATTCTGACCTGTCTTTGTGTTCTTGGAGGTTGCATTGCTTGAATCATTTTAATTCTCTCGACTGTCACCTGTCTTTTTCCCTTTGCAATTCTGTGACCAAGATATTTCACTTCTTGTTTGCAAAACTGTAATTTTGCTGGAGACACCTTATGTCCCTCATCTGCCAAATGATTCAGAAGTATAATCGTGTCTGTCACACAATTTTCTCTTGTTTTAGCAGCAATCAACAAGTCGTCAATATACTGCACCAATGTTGACCTGCCAGGTAAATCTAGATCTTCCAAAGATCTTTTCAACAGCTCATTAAAGATAGAAGGACTCTCTGTATACCCTTGAGGAATTCTACACCATGCGAGGGTCCTACTCTGGAATCTGAAAGCGAAAATTTCCTGACTCTCTGGATGTAATGGAACAGTAAAGAATGCATTGCAAAGATCAATGACAGTGTACCATTCTGCATCATGTGGAATCTGGTACAAAATGACTGCTGGATTTGGAACCACAGGACAACATGAAACAACAATCTGATTAATTTTTATTAAATCCTGAACAATCCTATATGTTCCATTCGATTTTTTGATTCCCATAATTGGTGAATTACAAGGGCTACTCTCGATTTCTTTTAAAACACCTTGTTTAATTAATTTTTCAATCACAGGTATAACTCCCTCAATTGTCTCAGCTTTCATCTTGTACTGGGGTATGTTTGGAAATTCTATTCCCTGCTTCAATGTAATTTTGACTGGATCGACATGTTTCATCAGACCCATCTCATTTCCAGTCAAATCTCAAATCTCAGAATTTACTGTTTCTTTGAGCTCTTCCGGTAAGTTTTCTTTTTCAAAAGTAGGAAACAATGTTGTCTCCTTTGTTTCCATTAACATCATTGTCATCCTGTACAACCCATCTTCCTCCATTGTCTGTAATTCAACTCCTTCAGGAGAACAATATATTCTGCAATTCATTTTGCACAATATATCTCTGCCTAATAGATTCACTGGACTGCTGTTACAAACCACAAATCTGTGCTTGTCTTTAAAATTTCCAATTTCAACTGGTACTGGATCAGTTAGATCCGTTCTGATCTGTTGATTACTTACTCCGACTACTTGGATGGTTTCCCCAGAGAGAGGTAGGTTTTCAATTTCCACTGATCTAACAGTAGAACGGGTAGCACCAGTGTCCACTAGAAAAGTGATGTCTACATCATTAACTTTCCCGTTTACAAATGGACCAGACTGGTCAACCTCAAGAGTGGCTCCAATAACACACTCTTCCCCCTCTCTCGGGCACCGTCAGAAGTAATCGTCAGAGTCACTTCCTTGTTGCTCTGTCAACAAAAATTGTCCTGAAGCATTTTGCACATTTTGTCTTTGGGTTCTTATTACCTGATCATCTCCTTGAAATCCCACACTTGGATTATATTTTTGGCTTCCCCCACAGTTAGGAAATGGAGGCTGTGGTATTTGACTTTGCTGGTGACACGCTTGATTCTGCAGCTGTCGCTGAAGACTCAGATCATTTAAATTTTGATGCAACTGTAGCTGTCGCTGCAGATCAACATCATTCTGCATCTGTGGATTTAACAATGGACTTTTTAAATTTCTGGGTGGTTTCTTACACTCGTCTCTCCAGTGTCCAATCTCACCACAATTAAAACAAGGCAATTTCTGTTTCAATTCCTCAATTTTAGGATTAAACTTTCTGTTAATATTAAATTTAAATTTTCCTTGACCCTGATTTAAATTTTGAGTTTGAACAAAATTTGTGTTTTTATTTCCAAGACTAGCAATCTGTTGCTCAGCCACTTTTACCTGAGCCCACATAGCCTTCTCTTTGAGCTTTTTCTGTCTGACTTCTAACTCATCACTGCAATATTTTGCTTTTCTCAAAATGTCATCAACAGAAAGTGATTGCCAACCGACAATACTATTCCTGATCATTTCTCCAATTTCTGGTCTAAGACCAAAAACAAATCTGTAAATGAAATGGCTCATATCCTTTTCATCCAGTTTTTCATAACCACTGTACTGTTTAAAAACTAACAGTAATCTCTCATAAAATGAATGAACTGATTCTTTTGGTTCCTGATTTGTTCTGTCTATTTTAACCCAGTCAACCTCTTTTGGTGGAATTTTTTCTTTTAACCAATAAATAACTTTTCCATAAAAATCCATTACAATTGGAGCTGGAGCACCTGTTTCTTTGACTCGCTCTGGTTCTTCTTTTGGCCAACTTATGTGGCTAATTTGCATTCTGTCCAGAGATCTGATGGGACAACAATGTCAAAAAATCCATCCAGATCAATCCACAGAACTTTTGACACCTTTATGAACCTGTCTACCTGTCTGCACCATTCAACAGGCTTTTCTCTCAATCTTGGAAAGTCATTGGTAAACAACAGAATGTCCTGTCTTGACCAAGGGACATGAACGTACCCACCACCTGCAATCTCCCTCATTGGAAACTGTTTTGACAATTTTTCTAATTTTTCATCTTCCTTCTTCTTTGTCCATTTCACTCTCCACTTACTCAACTCTCCTAATTTCTTGATGTAAACAATCAAATCGTTTATGTGCATTATTCTCCCCATCGAGTTGAAGTTCTCAATGTCTTTTTCTGTAAAATCTAATCTGTAATGTTTTGCAAAATTCTTTTGCCTGCTCAAATCAATTTCAAGTTCTGCTGCCAGTTCTTCTAACTGATCGTATTTGTTTTTTGTTTTCCATTGTATACTCTTGCAGATGAACAGGAGTTCATCATCACGGTAAAATTTTAAACTGTCAGGACCAATTGTACCAATTATTAATTCCTCCAGATTTGCTTTTAATTTTGCAACATCAAGTTTGGAATTTGACCTTCTAGTGTCAGAAGTATCTGCATCAGATTCTGCACCCATCGGTGATTTGGAAAATGAACCCTCATTAAAAGTCAAATCAGGCATTCTTGTTTTAGCAGAATTAATTTCAGATAAATCTGTGTAAAATTTTTCAGCAACCTTTTGAATTTCTGCATTTAAAGGAATTGTTAAACCTGGCTTGTTAATTTCTTTTTGTTCAAAAACAGGCTGAACAGGACCAATCGTTACTGGAACTGTCACAGCTTCCATGCCTTTTGTTATTTGCCGAATTAATTCTTCTTTTGATCGTAAATATTCAGAAGAATTTCCAACTTCCTCATCCCTAACTTCTCTCACATAGTTTTTAGGAGCTTCCCTTTCTTTTGGAATTAACGAATAATGTCTACCTCCAATACAGACATCAGTATTCGTTCCAGTTTCTAATTTTTCTGGAGTTTCAAAAGATTCAGAATTATTTGGGTAAATTTTTGGAGTTTCATCCATCGGAGGTACACTCGGTGTGGTCTCTGTAGAAACCATCGGAGTAGACCATGATCTAGGAGGTCTCAAGGGCTCATTTCTTTTATTAGAAGTAAAAATTTCTTCTAAAACTGTATCTTCAGTTTCACTATCTACAGGGGCATTATTTTTCTTTTCAGTTCTTTTTCCACCTGGAGAACCTAAAACCATTTCTCTAATTAAATAGAGTCCATCACTCATGCTTCCCTGTCTCCACATTCGCATCCTGTCTTCATGAGTTTCCCTTCTATAGCTTGGAATTTTTGGAGGTCTTTTAATACCACTTGCTTCCCTCTATAATTGAAACATCTCATCCTCCCATTCAACTAAAGCCTCAAATTGAGTAGGTCTCGGTTTTGGAACAAGAGCATTTATCTTTTCTCTCAAATTTCTCAAGACCTTTACATTAAATGAACCATCATCAGGCCAAGCCAAAACACCATTGTCTTTAGTGTAATGTTTCCAAATATCAAACCACAAAACAGTATGATAACCATATTCACCTTCCATATACGCTGCAGGTGTTTTGTATTTATGAAGTAATTTACCACCTCGCGTTTCAATTTTCTTGTCAGGTGAAATGAAGTTTTTAAGTTTCTGAAGCATCGTTGGCTTCTTTTCAACTCGTTGAAAATGACAACTCATTTTTAAAAGTCAAATTCAATTAATAAATTTGTTCGTAAAATATTTCCGGGATGTTCCGCAAAGTCAACCAATCCGTGCGCGAAACACACTAACAAACCAATCAGGATTGAGCTACGTCACCACCTTACTCAACTAATAGAAATGGATCTTTTCCGAAAAGCCAATCAGCTTACAGCTCGTCAGAAATTTAAGAACCAATCAGAACACGGCTTGTGACGTATGTCGCCCAATCACAGCGCGGCTCCTGTGACGTACACAGCAGCTGCGGTTTTTCGCGTCTCACTCTCAGCGCTCACCCCTCCTTTACAAACTCTTTTCACAGCGGCATTTTGAGAACGCTTTTTCCATGAAAATTTATTTTAACAACGACAAGAAAGACTCATCTGTCTGTTTCTCTAAGAAGTGACAGAATTTCAATCACACAAGAAATTCTTTGCGTGGAATAGACGACGCTATTCTCAGAGAATATACATTCGTCGATAAAGCAATCTCTTTACTCTACCCTTCAAGCAAGTAATCTATGAACTCGTTTCCCTCTAGAATGCACAACTAAGTGACAATTCAAAAGTTTAACTTGAACATAATTACAAAACAGTCACGCACTTTCAAACGGAAAAGACCCTAAAAATCAAACACACATGAAATCCGTACAGGACTCTCACCTGTTTATAGATATCATGCACCGCTAGTTAAATAAACGACGTTATCCGTACAGGACTTTCACCTGTTTATAGATATAAAACATGTATCCCTACAGGACTTTCACCTGTCTATAGATAATCATATACCAACGTTATCCTACCCTTCACTCAAGCTCGAATATATACTAATACTTTTATCACAGTGAGTTTTATAACAGGCTCATGGTCCCTATACTCATGCTGTTCAAATTTCTTAGATAATTCTCACTATACAACATACACACCTAGCCCTAACTTGTGCTGCACGACCACAACACTTGTGATACACGGCGATATCACTACTCTGAAACAGATCAAATGTACTGTGTGACTACCTTCTCATCACACTATCTGTACCGGTACAACTCACATATAGCACGAAAACGAACTCAACATAGGTTAAACATTGATCCTATATCCATACCATAACGCCTTGGTTACCTTAGCAACCATCAAACTCTGCTACCAGAAGAATTGATCCAGCGGCCTATAGAAAATATTCCATAAACTACGCTACCTAACTTCACAAACTACTTCAAAAATCACTACTCAAACCCATGGACCCATTAATCAAACATGACATATTTTGACCAACTGAATCAGGTGACCTAATTAAACCAATATACAAACTATATACATTTATATACAACCACGGTAAAGAATGACATCTTTTGAACAAACCCTAACTATTTAATAGGCCACCCTGGCGATGGCATCTAGCTAATGATAACCTGCACCTCTGAATAATCAAGACCAGCTTGTTTCAAAAGTAAGATTTTATTAGCTATTTATTTGAATTCATGAGAATATAACTTTATTAATGTAATTTTATTAGAATCATAGTAAGCATATTTGAAAGCATCATAGAAAATTCAGATTAAATGCAATGAATTAAAAGTATAGCATTTTTCAAAACCTAAGTCCCTAACTAAGCTTAATAAATGGAAAATAAAGTAAAGTCTTTAGAGTTCTTACGTGCTCCAAGAAAGTCCATCAGCACGACACCCTCATCCGAAGGTTAGAAAGCAGCAACGTGACCCATCCACGGGGCATGGATCTTTATACCTTTCTGCGCTAGCTAATCTAAGTAAAAGTAAAACTTTCTGCAAAAGTCGATGTCCTATTGGTCCATGAGTGACAAGTGACATGTCACCCCATATTCAAAACTCTCAATTTCATCACGTTCTTTAGGACCATTGTCTTTACTGTACGTGCTCCGAGGCTTCCTCTGTTTGCAACAATTTTATAACACTTTCTCGCTGGTTTCAATTCACTTCCTCGGATGCCAAGTTATCAAATATTCCTTCTGCCGGTTTCTGGCCTTGGCCACGTCCGACTAGAAAACAGTATTAGCTTCTTCATTGTTTTAAACGAATGTAACTTTCAGAGGAAAACTTCGAAAAGGACATCTCATGCTCCGTGCAGAAATTAAATCCATCTTTTTGAATGCTCGAGTAAACTAGGCCCAAAAGCAGGCAACTTATTAATCTAGTATATAAACAAACACAAGAAAAGAATTAATAAAAGAAATATTATTCATTCTGTTTCCACCCTTTGTCTGCTAATTAATTAACCAACCCATCCATTAGTCTAATGTTACCTAGCAAAAAGCGAACACATAAAGCAGCATTTTATATCTACCAGTCTTCATAAAATCCATGAAATCCTTTATGCACCTATAGAGAATAGTGTGACACCACATAGACAAGGAAAGCAAAATAAGCACATGCCACTTTTAAATTCAGCTGCAGTTAGTTATGACATGACAGAAAACGACAAATTATTTTATTATTTTTGCACGAACAAAAGATGCAACATGAAATGCACATTTATGAGCACATATGTTAATATCCCCATGTGTAAAAGTTTAATCTAGGTTGTATTAGTACAAAAACACTACAAATCATTAATAGGATTATTTTATATTATGGAAGTGTGACTTCGCCAGTTGGAATAAAAAGTTATTCTCTATCTCGCTCCATCAATTGGCAAGGTCAGGCCTCTCAGTGCTCAACGCACTGGAGGCCTGTACCTCCTCTCCTACCCATCTGTCTAAGACAGCGGAGTTGGAGAGGTTGAATTGCACATGTTTGTTTGGCCATATCAGGATAGCCGGCCAAACCGACATGCGCACTTCCAACTGAAGTGGCCACTCGTCATTGCTGCCAATCAGCAGCAATGACGCCCCTTACACTTCCTTGGACAGAAAGCTGGTAAAATGAAATGGTGATAAAATCATTTTATTTCTATTTTATTTTTCACGCTTTAGGCAGCAGTGTGAGGGGGCCAACGCTCTTCCGCTCCTGTGGTGGAACCGCCACTGCTGATTGAATCTGAGGGGGGCGTGCACTCTGACTGCTCCATTACGTCCTCTTAGTACAGTTTATCAGAGGTTTGGACCCACGTGATGCAAGGTAGTTACTGCTGCACCCGTCTGCTTTCGGCCGCGTGTAATGTCTGATCTGCTCCACATTGGGGCCCCTCCGTGTCACGAGAGCACCTTCAGTAAGGTTGAGTACATCTATCTGTTCGAGCGTTTTCAAGTCACTGCAGCATATTGCGAGGGAGACTGAGTTCCAGGTATATCCACTGGGTGGCCCCCTTCACCCGTCAAATAACCGATGTTTGAGACTTAATGTTCCGGGTCAGTGCCTTGTGCAAAGTCTCTGGGTGAAGTCACATGTACTTTGGCAGAGAGACTCTAGATAAGGTAGATGGGAGATTTGCCTATTATTGACACCTGTGTCCGCCCTACTTCGAGCGCATCTTCCAAACTGAAAACAGTCTCCTAACGTTTTTGGTTGTGACTCCGTAAAACATTAATCAGTCATGATCACTTTCAATGTAAAGATTAACCTGGACCAGCGTTGACAGTCAAAGGAGTCACCAGGAGGCAGCTTTGAAATGTAACATGTATTTTTCATACCTGGGTAGACATGCATGAAACGCAGCTGCTCTTATAAACCCTTCACTGTGACTCTCTCCTAAAATGAACTCGAGTGACGGAGCCTCTGAGATGCAGGGAGGTGTGACGAGGGTTTGAAGGGGTCAGGAGGGTCTTGTATCAGCCAATGAGCTGCAAGCCTATTTGCATAGAGGGAGTGACCCCTCCCCTGCAAGGGTTTAAGGATGACTTTGAGGTCCCACCCAGAGATCTGTCTGCCCCCCAGACCAGAGCCCTGCAGACGCGTCACCATGTGGTCCCTCCTCCTCGCGCTCAGCGCCCTCTGTGCCTGTAAGAACTGCATGTGTTTACTTTTAATTAGTCCATCAACAGTTTAACATACATAGGTCAGACTAATGTACTCACGTGTTCCTTGTATTTTCTTGCAGGTTCCTGGTCTCTACCAACGCTGACCCAGCCGTCCTCGCTCTCAGTGACCCCCGGACAGACGGCCAGACTGCCCTGTGTTGTTAGCAGCGGCAGCTATTACATCTACTGGTACCAACAGAGGCCCGGGAGCCCCCCCAGGTACCTGCTGTATTATTATAGTAGCACGGACAGACCCTCAGGGACCCCAGCCCGGTTCTCGGCCTCCAAGGACCCCTCCAGTAACACCTGTCACCTGCTCAACACCGGGGCCCTGGGGGAGGATGACGCGGATTATTACTGTCATATATGGGACAGCAACAATGCTGCACAGTGACACAGAGCGATGGGGAAGAGAGACAAGAACCTCGGCCACAAACACAACTCACGGTCCTTGCCTGACGTCATCTTTTCACCGTGTGCCGTGTGAAGGAGCCGATATCACAGGCACACGGCGGCACCGTGGGAGTTGGCAGGTCTGAGTTCAACAAGCATTGACTTAGTTAATAGTTTTGCCCGGCAGAGACTCACAGCTTCCTGGCATAAATGCAGATAAAGGCCGCACAAAATTATAATAACCGAAGCAGCTACAGATACTCGTTTTCACACGGTCCAACAAACAGACATGCACCAGTGCACACAAACAAAAATACAATGCACAGAAATGAAACATCTACGGACCGATGCACACAGACCAGCAGCCAGGGGGCACACAGGGGGCACAGGATGAAGGGCAGCAGGGTGAAAAGAGTGATGTGAACCCCAGGGGCCCAGGTTGCCACGTCCCAGGGGAGAACTGAGCGCTGCTGAACCCGAGGGAGCAGGGGCTGATACTCCCAGGGGAAGCACTAAGTGACGTGCCTCGTGCAAGCACAGGGGGCTGAGGGAGCACAAGTGTTGTGCATCATTGAACACTAGACTATGCACAGGTAAAGTGGACAAGAACTGTGTGAAAAATGTGAGCACTCGAGACGGTGTGTGTGACACAAGGTGTACAAAAGGGGCAGGTGGTAAAAGAGAACACGTCAATTTGTCACAGGTCATGTGTGACACCTTCCTCCATCCCAAGATGTCTCGACAATAGAATTGAGTACATCTATCCGGTTCAGTGAGCAAGATGGCGGCCGTGAGGAGCGGCTGAGCGGCAGCATCAGCAGTGTGGACACAGTTTCGATGTAACCTCAACACACTTGTTCTACATCTTGTATCCCGAAACACGCCAAGAGCTTACCGTGCAGTCAGTGAGGGATCCGAGAGGGTTCGTGGAGTGATTGCATGGAAAAGGCGCCTAGATACAGCACAGCACAGCGGCTTGGCGGCTCAGTCACCTGGATGTTCTATGCCGATCCTCGTCACAGGGTACTCCCCCCCGGTCTGCGGAGGTTTGTTGCTTCACTACTCCTAAGGATCGGGTTGGTTGGGAGGCCCAGCGGAGCTCGCGGAGTCAGGAGGCAGAGCTCCACAGGGCCGGGATCTGGTGAGCGGAGCGGAGGCAGAGGCGGCAGCGGCCACGGCTACGGCTTAGGCAGAGCGGAACCAAGAGGCTGTGAGGTTCGCGTGTATAGGGGACTGATCAGGGCGAAGCAGCAACTCTCTCTACTCTCGGCACTTGCTTTACCGATGGCCCCCAAAACCAACACCGGAGGTAAGCTGCTATTAAAAAAGAAAAATGCTACTGATAATGCCGGCATAGCAGGTAATATCACAGACATCTCTATGAGCACTGTGCCTGTAATTAACACCGGGATTGAGGGAGCAACATTAGAAGCGGAACCTGGGGGTCGGGCAAAGCAGCAACAACCGTCCTCAGGACAGAATACCCCCAAAGAGATGCGCCCCCCCTCTGCTAGAACTAGACAAGCCACAGCCACCGCGACTATAAGTGTGGTAGATATGATGAACCGCAATGAAAGGAAAAAAAAGCTGAAAGAAATGGAACCGGTTACAGCAGCGGCCCTAGCGGCCCCAGTGGCGAGATTACCGGTGGCGACATTACCGGTTACCGAAGAAGTTGGAGAGCCTGAACCCGAATCAGAGATCGAGTTTGCGCTACAACCAGCCTCACAGCCTCAACAGCCTCAGCCTCAAATGCAGCTGCAGTCGCATCAGCCATGTCAGGAGGTTGGAGCCGTGGGCAATGACTTGAGTGGCGCTCAGGGTTTGATGGCACAACCGGTTCCTCCAGCTGGTGTGACTATGGGGGATGATGAGGGGCCTGGTAATGAGGACAGTGAGCTTACAGCCCCTATATCAGCTAAGGACATGTTAAACTCATCAACAGAAGGGATGGTAGAGTTTATTTCCATACCCCCATCAACTAACAGCGGAGTCACTCAAGGAGGTTCAACAACAGGTGAAGCATTGAAAGAGGCTATCATGTCTACCATGGCCCCGGATGAACCTGGTCGATTAAAGGCAAATGCAAATGCTAACCATTCTGGATTCATACATGGCGAAAAGGAAAAGGAGAAGACTCCCAGTGAATGTTTCTTCTCCGTAACAGAGGAGGCCGACTGGTCAGAGGATGAGGAGCTTCATAGCTCTGATATCGACTGCAGCAACCCAGAAACAGAGAGTGACAGCGAGGCAGGGATGCCATCAACTACTATCAAAAATATGCCTTCTCAAAGGAGTCAACCAGAATTAACATGGGATCACTCTCCAACAACATCCCTACAAGGAAACTCTAACCAGGGTACGGATCACGCACAGCATCACGAGACTACGCAACTGTCAATGATGTCAATGATGGCAATGATGGAATCAATCCATCAAGGAATAACTGCACATAGAGAAGAGACCCGAGCAGACAGCCTTAAGGCCCAAGCAGCAATGAGAAAGATGAAAGTAGTGGTCAGGAAACTCTCGAAAGCCTGTGTGAATGTTGGAGATAGGGTCTCAAATCTGGAAGAAAGGATAGTTGCCACTGAAGCAGAGGCTGCTGCCGCCACGAGCAGAATGGAATCTTTTGGAGCACAAGCAATTGATGTCCAGTGGAAGCTGGAGGACCTAGAAAATAGGCAAAGAAGGAATAATCTTAGGGTCCTTGGGATTCCGGAAGGGATCGAAGGGCAGGATGTTAAAGCCTTTATAGTCAAAAAATTTGAGAAAGCTTTCCCAGATATCGCTGGGTGGAATTGGACCACTGAAATTCAGAGGGCGCATAGGACACCGTTCAAACTGAGACAGAATGCCAGAGAAGGCGACAAGCCCAGAGCTATTCTAATTTATATAGGTAATTTTCTTCTGCGCCAGTCCATCTCAGAGAAAGCGAAGCCAGATGCCAAAAGAACCTTTGAGGGAGGCTCCTTCTTCGTAAGGCCTGATTTTTGTCACTCCACCGTTGAACGGCGTTGGAGACTAAGACAATTAATCAAGCCTTTCCAGGACAAAAGAGTACAGGTCTATCTTATCAATCCTGCCCAGTTAAAAGTAATTCATTTAGGCAAGACCATGTACTTTTCTTCGGAAATCAAAGCTCGGGAGTTTCTGGACTCAATATAATATGGTACAATGGTAGTATGGTACATAACTTACATAGCTTAGCGGGGGGCAGGGTATGACTTCCGAATCTGAGTCTAAGTCTGAGCCTAAGTCTGAGCCTAAGTTTAAGTTTCATAGAGTTAAGGGTGTCACGATAAGGTGGCTCATGGTCCATCTATGAGGTTGAGGATGAGGCCTAATAAGTAGTCCGCATAGTGTCCACTGCTGGGTTGCACCCATCACACGCACAGACTTAGTCTGCGCGGTTCACTGGGGAGCGGGTTGGGGTCAGGGGGGTTAGGGGGGGACAAGGTTTGGAGTGGGGGGGGCAGGGAAAGGGAAAAGCAAAAATGAAAAAGAAAGTTCATGCAATAAATGTGTTTCTTAATATAAATGAGATGCTCAAAGTGAATATGCATATTCATGAAAAGCTTAGGAGGAAATGCGATTGGTTAGCGTGCTGGCTTTGTTCCCTACAGGGCTATGTCAAGGATTAGGGTAATTAGCCTTAATATAGGCGGTCTGAATATTTGGAAAAAGAGGGGAAGGTTTGAGGAGTATGTAAAATTAATGAGAGCCGACATTATATGTTTACAAGAGACCCACCTACCTTGGAAAAAGAAACACTGGCTAAATCTAAGGGGGTATGAAATTCTGTCCTGTTCCTCACAGACATCAACGGTAAAGGGGGTAGCTATTATGGGCCGGGTAGGTCTGGGAGGAGTAAAAAAATCAAAGGCCGATGTACTGGGAAGATGGGCAATATGTGAATTGAAACTAGGCATAACTCTATGTTCAGTATACGGCTCTAACCTGGACGACCCGGGGGTGATGGATCACATAGAGAGGGAACTTACTAACTGGCCTTCACCTATAGTAATGTGCGGCGATCTCAACATTCCAGCAGATTTCACAGGTGATACCCCATATATCGGTTGTAAGCCCCGGTTATTCAGGGCTGTATCCTCTATAATTCAATCTTATGGGCTGAGGGATGTGTGGGGTAGCCTAAAGAAAGATGAACCCGGGTTCACATACTTCTCACACCCATTTAACAAACATACAAAACTGGACTATTTTTTAATATCAGCAACTTGTCTCCCTAACGTAGAAATTGCAATGCTTCCTAGGTTAATATCGGATCACAATCCCCTTGTTCTCACCATGATAGTTAATAAACAAAGGGAGAAAATCAGACCCTGGACTTTTGATAGAAAGCTTTTAGCGGATAGTAATTACTTAGCACATATAAAGAACTGGTCCCAGTCTTTCTTTGATGCGAATAGATACAGTGCATCCCGTGTCATGGTCTGGGATAGTTTCAAAGCTGGCCTGAGGGGAGAGACAATTAGCTTTTCGGGTCGGATGTGGAAAGAAGCTAAGGAAGACAGAGAGCGTCTCTTGGCTAAACTGGCGGAGGCAGAGGAACAACACAGGAGAGACGTTTGCCATGGGATTCAGGGTACTCAGAGCTTAGAAAGGCTAAATAGCATGAAGGAAGACATCCAACGGCAATTGGCTAAAAAAGCTGCAGCAGAATATCAGACCCGTAGAGCCGGAATGTACGAAACAGGGGAGAATGCGGGTAGGGCTCTAGCGCTACGGATAAGACAAGCTACATCAAAAAATACTATCACTGAAATTAAAGAAGGTGATCAGATTTATAATAAACCAACTGAAATTCTTGAAGTTTTTAGGAGGTTCTATCAGGATCTTTATAAGGAAGAGATGGATATAGATGATCCGGGTATAAACTGGCAGGATACAGGCACTAAACTCACGTCTAGCGAGAGTGAATCATTGGAGCAGAATATCACTATGGATGAGCTTTCTCAGGCTCTAAAAGATCTATCAGCAGATAAGGCAGCAGGGCCTGATGCCATACCCTGGAGGTCTATAAACACCTGAATGAAGAAACGGCACCCCTTCTGTTAGATTTATTCAATGGGGTTATAAATACTGGGGTTATACCAGAATCTTGGACCAAAACCAATATAGTGGTATGCCACAAAAAAGGGAAACCCAAGGAAAGTCCCGGCTCTTACCGGCCCATATCGTTAATAAATAGTGATAACAAATTATATGCAAAAATAATGGCTACACGGTTGGGGAGGATTATTGCGACTCTCGTTTCTCCCTGGCAGCATGGCTTTGTCCCTGGCAGGGATACTACTGACCATATTAGAAGAGCCATAACCCTGTTTGACATCCATGCTGCTGGTGGGGGGGGGGCTGCAATGATCCTCCTCAACGCGGAAAAAGCGTTCGACCGTGTCAGGTGGAGCTTTCTTTGGAAAGTGATGGCAGATAGAGGATTTGGTCCCAGATTCTTGCAGGCAATTAAGGCTATGTACTTTAATCCAACTGCTAGCATCCAGCTTATGGGCGAAAGCTCCAGGCAGTTCCATATTACGAGAGGCACGAGACAAGGGTGTCCGTGCTCACCCATTCTTTTCGCACTATACATAGATCCCCTAATTACTCTTATAAAGAACAACATTAATATAAAGCCAGTTGTCATTAATGGATTTCACACCAAAATCCTCGCATATGTGGACGACTTAGCCATAACCACTACTGATCCCGACAGTGCCACGAGGGGAATAATTAGTATCACATCTGACTTTGGGAGGCTATCTGGATATCGACTTAATGTGGCAAAAACACAGGTACTATGTTCAAGAAATATAGTCAAACTAGATGACAGATACGCAGACTCAGTAGTATACTTAGGAATAACAATTAATGCCCAGCCAAGGGAAATCATCAAAGACAATTTTTTGCCATTACTGGAAAAGATGAAACAGGACTTAAAAAGAATTGATACCCTCCATCTGTCAATCATAGGTAGGGTCAATGTTATTAAAATGACAATGTTCCCGAAGATCCTATATAAATTTAGGTCAATCCCCTTTAAAGTAGACGACACATTGATCAAGGAAATGGAGGTAATTTTTATGAACTTTGGCAATATGGCAAGGTGAGGAGATCAATCAAATTCATGTCTCTACCCCAGGAAAAGGGTGGGTTAGGAATACCTAATCTTAAGTTCTACAATTGGTCTTGCCTTCTTACAGAAATGGCTATACTCTTTTTTCCTGATGATATGCCACACAGTCAGGGAGATATTCCATCTATTTATCAGCTGGCTCTAGGGAGTGAAGCACACGGGGTATTGCTAAGGAAATACGATAAACGCTTTTATAAGGCATTAGGCTATAAAATACTGGAAGATATCTGGGGGTTATGGTCCTCTGTACAGAAGAATCAGAGCATTCCAAAGTTTAATAAAAATACTTTACTCTGGAAATCAGGACTATTCCCGCACTTAAGTAGAGATGGCCCTTGGAGACATTGGGAAAGACAGGGAATCAGTACACTAGGTCAAGTGATGATAAAGGATGTTTTGAGGCCCCTTGAACTTCTGAAGTCACGATACTCACTTCAAGGCTGCCAAGAGTTCAAATATATGCAGTTGGCCAACACAATAACATCAAAAAGACCCAGCATAAACATATCAAAAGACTGTACACTATTAGACTATATGAAGGGAGGTGGTTGCAGCATCAGGTCAATGTACGGGCTATTTTCGGAAACGCTTCCCGATGACATGCTCAAGACAGAGGCTGCCTGGGTTGATAAATTGAGAGATCCTGACATTGATTTGGATAGAGCTATCCTAATGGATAAAAGGTTCCTACGCTCCTCAAATCTAAGAGCACAGCACTTTAAGACTCTCTTCAACTTATACTATACGCCGGCAAAACTGTATGAATGGGGAAAGAGAGCGGATAACAACTGTCCTAGATGTGGAAATGGGCCTGCTGATGCTCTACATATGTTTTGTAGTTGTGGGAAATTAGGGCCTATTAAAAAGGAAATCGAAAAGTTCTTAGAGGGGCTGCTAGCTGTCAAAATAGACCTATCCCCTACAGTTTTAATAATCGGGTGTGATGTTAAACTGGGTCTAAGTACAGAGTCCGAGGCACTTGTTTTTATATCAACAGCTGTTTTTAGAATATTAATTGCTGCTGCATGGAAGGATGTTGAGGCCCCAACCTTCCAAATGTGGATGTGTTGGATGCTCGGGATCCATAACATCGAGTCAGAGTTGTATGCCCTAAAGGGAGCGAAATCCAGGAAAATGGGACTAAGGATCTGGGCGCCCGTGGCATTATGGAGGCGGCTAAAAAATGGGGGTCTATAGTTCTTCTAACACCTATGTTGACATTACTAACATATTTATAGTATTTATGGCCCTATGTTTTAACAGCTGAGCTTTTACTCTTATTATGTGTATTTATCTTCCTGTTTGTATATTCATATTCCTGTGTCAATATCTACTGTTGTGTATAGAGTACATTATATTGTCACGAACTTTCAAGAAAAAAAATTTATAAAAAAAAAAACTCCTCACATCCATCCATACATTCTCACGTCATACAAACGAAAACTGCCCACCCTGGGGTAGCTTCACAAAACTCTATTTCTGGTGTAGCACTCTCAATTCAATATTATATAAACACAAAAACAATACTTAGAATACAAGGCCATCTACCTAATAAAACACAATCCACAATTCAGCAACTAAATAAATCTATTCAGATTGGCCTAAGCAACACAGTGGTCTACGCGTTTCGAATCTCCCACATTATGGGGATTCTCCTCAGGACCAATCATTTCTTGTTGTCTGGAAAAAGAGGAATCATGTCAATATTTGGTTGGAACAGCTTAAATGGTGAGCTTCTCAAATATGTATTTGTCCAGTTACTTTTAAATGCAATGGCCCCATCTAAAATCACATTATATTCTTTGCTCAGGTCAGTGAAATCAATCCAGGCCTAGCTCGTTGTTCATGAGGCTCCAACTTCAAAAACGACGGGTGAACAATCCCCGCTCGCAACACTGGCTAGTCGCTGGCTAGTCGCATCCTCAAGGGCAATTGTTTTATTCATTGTTCCTTAAATTTATGATAAAATAACAGTGCAGTACTGGCAATTTGCTTTGTTTATTCACATTTTGGTGTGGACTTGCTGCGCTTAAGCCAAACCCTTGTTGTTTTTTCTACTTCTAAAAGTGGCATTTCTAAAATAGAAATAAAAAATCTGCTTTCGCCAATAAGCAGGATTTATTACCTCTATTTCAAACATACCAAACATGTCAACTCTACCCTTTTCATATCACAAATTACCAATGAAACACGTACAGGGAATTCTTAATGTAAACCTATGAGCGGAGCAGCCTCACAGCAGTGAGAAACCAAACAGGCTGTTTGTCACTAACTAAAAAAAAATAAAAAAAATAAAAAAAAGGTTGAGTACATCTATCTGTTTGAGCGTTTTCAAGTCACTGCAGCATATTGCGAGGTAGACTGAGTTCCAGGTATATCCACTGGGTGGCCCCCTTCACCCGTCAAATAACCGATGTTTGAGACTTAATGTTCCGGGTCAGTGCCTTGTGCAAAGTCTCTGGGTGAAGTCACATGTACTTTGGCAGAGAGACCAGCAGCGGTGCGTCCATTGGGGCGTAGCCCCTCCAGCCACATGGACCCGCATCGCGGCCGTAATCCTCTCCTTACAAAATAATTGCTCACAAAGCAGAAGTCCGAGTCAGCCGCCGGGACACACCCGGCGGTTTCGGAATGTGCAGGGGGGTGGCCTGCTGCAGCTTGAGTGACAGTACACTCAGGCTGCAGCAGACAGACGGACCGTAGTGCGCAAGTGCATGTTGGGATCCAACTTTCCCAAGCATGCACAATGAAAGTTCCCCAGCGGGGCCCAGGGGTACTTCTTAGCCTGCCTAGCCCGTGTTTGAAGGGGCGACAGGGCGAGCAGCAAAAGTGCCCCCCTAGCCAATCCTGGCGCTCCATGTAGCGCCAGGATTGGCTGGTCCAGTGCAGGCCAATCACTTTGAGATTTCGAGACGCCCGCCGCTGTGACGTGTAGCCCTGGCTGGAGCTGGAGCTCGCCTCGTGCGCAGGCAGCAGACCGTGTGTGTGACTCCCGCCTCACCGTCGTCACGGTACAGGTAAGTTGGTAACTCGTTTGCTACCTCTTGTACTTTGTTTGCTCTTGACACGTGGGTACAGGTAACTCGTTTGCTACCTCTTGTACTTTGTTTGCTCTTGACACGTGCACAATTATCACTATTGCCTCATGTAACGTAACGTTTGCTCTTGCAACAGGCCGACTTGTCATTTTTTCTCATGTTCCACTACGGTTCTTATTGTGAAGCGCTCTGCCTCTGACACCTTTGAGTAAAGTCTGCGCTATATAAAAACGCAATAAATAAATAAAAATAAATATTAAAACATGCCCGTGCATTCAATGGTACTGTTGCCTGTCACTGTGGTGAAAGGTCAGCCCGGATTACTCACAGGATGTGAGGCAATTAGCACCCGGCATCAAAGTGAATGGAGTGGGAGCCGAAAATGGTGCTGCTGATGACGTTAATTCACGGGAGGGGGGGAATCTGTCGTGTCATTAGAGGAAGTACTTCAGGATGTGATGGGGGGCGTGGGGGGTGATGCAATCACTCCGGCGTGGACGGAGTTTAATATTTAAGGCTAATTTGTCACCACTTTAACACCGTCCCTAAAGCTCTCATTTTATGATCTGTGAGAGACGTGTTTCTCTGCCAAGGCATTCAGAGCTTTGCCAGTTCCCTGGTGATGACCTCGGCAGAGCTGCAGTAAAGCGCATGCGTGGAACAGACTTCAGTGGAGGTTTGCATGGGATCCATTTCTTCCAGCTGCTCAAGAGCATACACATCATTAATACCCTTAATGAGATTGGGAGTCGCATGGCAAACTTCATATTTTAACCAATAAACAGTGAGTCACTGAATCTCAAGATGTTAACAATATCGTATGGTGAATGACTGAAGAACACCCCCTACACTTACTTTATGAACATCCAGAGTCAGCCATGTTTATGGTGCTGTCCGCTCCTCTCGGAGTGATGCACAATAATGTCACCCCCTAAGGAAAGGGGGCTCTTTGACCAACGAGCTGGACCTCGGTGGGGGCAAGGGACGAGGGGGGAGCGAGGGGCAGTGGGGTGCGGAGGATTTTGGTGTTTGAAGTATTAGTGGTAGTAGTTGTTTATTCGATCATTTTAAGACCATTAACATAAAATACCAAACAATTCAAATACACCATAACAACTTACAAAAGAGATTAAAATGTTAAAACACGTCGTAAAAGCAGCAGCAGGACAGCTCAATACCGACAGTAAAATATTTGGGTGGGAAGATTCAATTAATTCCAAATTCGAGAAGGTATTCATGTAAATGTCATCATAGGGAGCCAGCAGTTATGAGGGGACTGATATGATCCTTTACTACAAGATGTCAAGAACTGGCCACTCCTTGCAACAGATGCAGCGCATATTGGTTCTTAGATAGCAGAACACAGCCTAATCATTATATGCCAGGCATAAAGCAAATATCGCGTTATTACGAATACAAGCCATTGAGTTGTATTCGATTTGAACACACGTAAGGCATCAACGGTTCGTTTAAAGACAGAAAGCGACAAGCTGGAAATAACCACCTTCTTCTGATGTGTGCATAGTGAGGGCAGAAAAACATAGTGTTCGATTGATACTGTGCTTAAGCTACACACTGGACACAATGGCGAATTCTTCCATTTGCTCTTGGTGGCATTAAGTGGCAGAGCCCCAACCCTAAAGTGTATGTAAAGTGCAAGTGCTTGAGAAAGTTCAATGCCATCGGGGATGTGATTGGGGGGGGGGGGTGATGCAATCACTCCGGCGTGGACGGAGTTAGCGTATCCGGGTGTCACACGGTGAGTCAGTGTGAATGAAGGTTGTGAGGGTGGGGTGCGTTAGTGCTCAAGTCCAGTCAGGATGAGGTTTATACGTGACCTGATGGGGTAGCCATGGACAGTGCAGGAGTCAGAGTGGCGGGCCCCGGTGCCACTGCACCTGCTGCACATTTTGACAGCACCGTCTCCGGCTCACACCTGGGCGGGGCGCACGCGCAGGGACTCACCTTACTGAAGTGTTTCAGGACGCGGTGGGCGATGGATCAGGATTCCCTGAAGGTGTCCCGCACGTCGATGCGTTCTCATGATGCCAGGTAGTATTCAGCAGTGTCTTTCTTTGAGCCCTGTGTCTTTTTAAGAGGCGTATTTTATTTTGTATGGGGGTGAAATTACCAGGGCGTGTGGCCCTCTCGTATCAGAGTTGAATCGATCTACACAGGTACAGGTCAGTTAAACATGACTCAATGAGTTTTCATGTTTTGATCCACTGACAGGATTTTGAGGTTGTGTCACAAGCAAATCGGGCATGCCGGACTGGCTTAGATTTGACGGTCTTAGCGTATTGCACCTTTATATCATTAAATGCTCGGACTCTTAGCTCTGTATCGCCTCTGTCCCTGGAGTATCGCCAGGACTAAAGTACAAGTTCTTGTTAATGGAACAAGTAGGACACCCCCCCCCTTCTCTAATTAAGATTTGTATATAGGCTTCTTTAATGCAAAGCTTTTAGGAAAAGGACAAATTCTAAACAAATGCATTGAACCGAGTTAGGCTGGTATGACTGGCAGTTTCAGTGTAAAAGTGTACACGTTTACTTCTAACAAAACAACTTGAGACTAAATGAAAGGTTCCTAATGTGTGCAGGTAAAAGAATGTTTTGCTAAACATGTGCAACGTGAGCCATTTCTGATGAATTTAGTGAACATGTTTAACACGTGTGTAAGAAAATATGCAATGCGTGTTAAACCATTTAGGGTACCATGAAAATAATTCTAGGGCCAAAATCTGTCATAAGTGCAGCCGTATGTATGCTCTTGCATAGGTTCAGATATGACTACGGATTTGCAGAAGTTGGAGTTAATTTTGTGATTTCAATTTTTGCATGAGCAAATGTGTGTATTTGTGGAAGTGAGAATCTGCACATTGTTGCAGCTCATTTTACAGCACTTCTACCCCCCTGTTGAAGTTTTTCCTCCTGGCTTTGTGTGGGGTAGAATTCTAAACTTTTTCAGTGTGAAAAGAGACGAGTTGCTGAATGCCATGAACATTTACTTTTGTGGGTGTTCGGGCTCACCGGGCATTCGAACCAACAAGCAGCACTTCTGACCTACCTGCTCATGTATGTAGATTATTGGAAAGGTACCAAAAGCAGAGCCTCGTCTAGATACTTACCCCAATATTTCTAGCCATTGCATAATTGGAGGCTTTTATCAGAGTTCTGATAGAAGAATGCTGCTGTAATTAGTTAACTCACTGGATTGTTCCAAAAGGCATGTGTTTTTATTCCAGGAATATTAGATTATTGTAGCATCCTCCCTGGGCTGGTCTGAATTGAAGTGCATGTCAATTATTAAAATGTCTGTTTACAATTTTGCTGCATCTCAAATCTCAATTTTAAGACACTGCTTGGGGGGGGTGGTGTAAGGCATGTGGAGGCTTGTGATGACACCTGAGGCAGAGTTGTGAGGGCAGTGGGCACGCAAGTAGGACAGTGTGCGCAGGCAAATCAGCGAGGTGACGGTAGCTGGGTTAGGGCACGGTGAAGAAGAGCAGCAGATGAAGTAGGCCAGTGAGGGTAGGTGGAACACTGTGAGAGCAAGCAATGCAGTGAGAGCTGATGGTACATTACAGTAAGTACAGGTGGGCAGTATGGCGAGTGCAGAGAAGGTAGACTGGGGGTAGGTGCGGGTAAAATGGAGCAGTGAGAGCAGACGAGACAAGTCAGGAAGTGGAGAGGAGACAAATGGTGAGGGCAGGTGAGTCATGGCAGTGAGTGAATGCATGTAAGTGAGAAGAAGTGAATGAAGGTGAGAGGGGTGAAAGCAGGTGGGAAAAGGCAATGTGATAAGGTGAGACAAAGTCGAAGCTGGAGAACATTTGTGACAGGACAGTAAGAGGTGGTGAGACAGGGCTGTAAAAACAGATGAGAAAGCACAGCGAGTGAAGCAGGACAGTGAGAGGCAGAAAAACATAGTTGCGGTAGGATGGGGTAGTGTAAGTGAGACAGGTCAGTGAAAGCAAGGGGATAGTGAGGTGAGACGAGACAGGAAAAGAGTGAAGATGAGGCAGGACAGTGAGTGCAGGTGAGAAACGACAGTGAGAGCATGGATATAGTAGGGTCAGGTGAGACAGGAAGTGAGCGCAGGTTAGTCAGGACAGTGATTGTTGGTGAGGCAGGGACGTGAGAGCAGGGTTATAGTGGGGTCAGTGAGACAGGAAGTGAGTGCCGGTGAGTTAGGACAGTGAGTGCAGGTGTGGTAGGACAGTGAGAGCACGGAGCTAGTAGGCTCAGGTAAGACAGGAAGTGAGTGCAGGTGAGTCAGCGCAGTGAGTGTAGGTGAGGCAGGCAACAAAACTGCTGAGACAGCTCGGCTAGCGCAGGGATATCCTAGGAGTGGACAGTTCCTGAGCACTGGAAACTTGTATTTTGCTCACCATTGGGCATCAGATATGTGCCTGAGCACTGGACTCTCGTGGTTATCTTGTACACTCTGCTTTCGGGTCTTCAAGACACTGCTTATCTTTAGAATTACAATGCAGTGAGTACTGGGCATTCATTAGCATTGGAGATTGAGACATTCTAGACACTGCTTGTCTGTCTTTAGTATTACTATGCAGTGAACACTGGATATTCCTGAGCACTGGACATTGAAGCTTTCAAGACACTTCTTGTCCTAAGTGTTACAGTAAAATGAAACTCAGGTATTTCTTATCACTGAACACTTTTTGTTCATCAGCACTGACTGCACCCCTGATCACTGCACAGTGGAATTATTTAAGTGCACTGGGCACAGGGAGATTGTACGTCTGAGGGAGAGGGGTATTTCTGAGCAGTACACACTAGGAGAGGGTTATTCCTACATGCTGGGCACTGGAGATGGTGCAGGGTACTAGCGCTAGACGCATTGCGGGACACCTAGACACAGGTTTTCCTAAGTACTAGATATCATCAGCAGGACACTCAGAATTTTCACTGTGATCTCAATCTTTGACTACTTTTGAGGTTTAATGTATAGTTTGGGGGTAGGTTTACTGGACAGACAGGAAAACATTCGTTGACATCTGTGAATGGCTGGTCCCAGAGGCCCTGGGCAAGTAATAGAGAGCTGGTCTCATTGTGTTGTCTGTTAAGATGCAAACATGGCATTTAACTGGGGTTCTGCATTGTGTGACTAGGCTGGAATTAGAGGAAAAAGTTAACCATGTCCTAATGAGTTTTGTGATGTGTGTTTATCTGAAATGGGAATTAAATAAAAGTCGAACAAATGTTACGTCGTTTTTTATGTAAGATCAATATTGTGGCAGTTTATATTTTTAAGTCTGTTACTAAAAGTTTGTCATCTGGAATTATTATATTATAAAGGTGTGTTAAATGTATCTTGCTTTCTGTTGAAGTGCTCCGTATCCAGTGGGCTGTGTCCTTACACCATGAGTTTCAGAATGGTGAACTACACACACTTAAAGTGGCCAGTCCAGTGTGGAGAAGAAAATCAGATCTCTTTATCTAGGCTTGCAACGCTAATACCTACTAGCTATAGGCATTCTAGAATGTTACTTTGTTTAATGTCAGCTTGGATTTTGAGATGTATTCTGACATCTTTCACCGGATTGCTTTTTAACTCCAGTGTTAATACTTTGAAGATGTGCATCACCTCCAGTTTTTGAAAGCGCTAATGGCGCTCATAGTAATTGGGGTTCTACACTGGACAGAAGCTACGTTGAAATCTCTTGTGTCGCACAGTGATGTTTGATGTCCTTCACAAATAGTACTTGAACATGCATTTTTATGGCAGTGAATTTTCTCAAGAAAATGTGATTCTTAAGCATAGAGCAATTAAAGTAAGATATGAGAGTCCGGAATTTCTCGGCAGGTCGCAAATAGTCTCTACCAATTTTAGCTGAGGTCATGGTCGTTATTCTTGAAACAGATGTTGACTTTCATGTCAGTGAGGCTTTTCTTTTCATAAGTAATATTTTGTACACATGTAATTATTTGACATGGTTTTAAAATTATTTTTTTATATTCGAAGTATTTAGTATTTTAATGCTCCCTGTGGAGGATGTCGGTTGGAAGATTAACCTCCCAGCTACTGATGGAGACGCCACAATGCTGTGGGTCGAGGAATCTGGAAGATGCATAAACATTAAATATATAGGATAGTGCTGTATGGGTGTTGCCCTTCAGCAGAAATCCTCCCCTTATGGAGGTCACTAGTTCCCTGTTTATCAGTCTAGCCATTGGCCAAGTGGATGGAAGCTGTGCCTATTTAATATGCAGCAAGTCCCTGTGCTCCCAAATTGTTACCCAGCCACTATAAAATTAACCAAGTATGTTGCCAACAGTTTTAATAGTTTAGTCATGCAGTCTTGTAACTGTAGAATTGGATGATGTTTTTATGTCCTGTCTTGTATGCTGTGTATCCAGCCCTGGTTGTGGAGGTCGCACCTGCAGGTTGAATCCGTAAGTAAGAACATTGTCTGCTAATGAAGAGAACATCTAGAGTATTGTGTCCGGGGCCACTGCTCCAAAAAGATAAATAATGCAGATTGAAGACAGATGTGAGACAAGCCATGAAGGCTGTACAATGCTCCTCTGATATTTTATGAAGAAAGGTGAAAGGACAGGGTGGTCGGAAGGTGGACAGGGGGCATGGGGTGGTACAGGTGGTCATTATTCCCCAGGCTTTTCCAGGGCCCAACGCCCATACTGCAAAATGTATTTATGATTTTTGGAGCAAGTCTGGTCTGTTTATTAATGATGACACAACCAACACAATTATGCTACTAGATGGCGCCAGACGCTTCAGCTGCTCTCTTTTCTTTTGCTCCAGTACCATCGGGTCGAGTTCGTTCTATATAAAACTGCAACAAAAAAAAATCGTTTCACATAGGATGGGTCATGAGGTCTCGCGGTGCAGGAAACCCATCTTGGGGAGTGGATAGGAGATTGCACAGGGTTGAAGTCACAATGTGAGGAGTGGGCATGAGCTAGTACAGGGCATGAGCGACATTCTGAGGAGAGGACATGGGGTGGTCCAGGGCAGGAGTAACATCCCATGGAGAGGTCACTGAGACTGTGTAGGAGTCTCACCCTTTGAAGTGGGCATGAGGTGGCATTGTATGAACCATGCTTTATTAATCTTTGATTGATTGATTGACATCCCAAGGAGTGGCCATGAGGGGACACCTTGCATGAGTCCCATTCTGTGGCGTGGATATGAGGTAACACTGTGTAAGAGTCAAAACCCTATGGGGGATCTGGTCTTCGCCACTGACTGGACTCAACACTATCTCATGTAGATTCCAACAAGTAGAGTGAGCATCAGAAGACTGATGCATGCTTTGTCAAGCAGGCTGTGAACCAAGTGACATGGGGTGGGCATATTGGACTCCATTTGAACGAGGGTACGCTGGACTTCACGTGACACTCTGCAGGCCACATCCATGGGTAGTGAATGTATGAAGCTCTGTGGTTATACTGAATAAGCAGCTACCTATGTTATGCCATCTATTAATGTAATACCTGCACTTTCACAATTGCTTTATTAACCTTCCTGCTTTCTCAAATTTGCTTGAAAATGCACGATTTTTCTTCTTTTTTTCAAAATTTTCTTGGGGGGGGTTATCCCCCCAAACCCCCCTTTTGGGGTTCGGGCTCGCTCTTTGCGCTCGCTCGCTACGGTGCTGTATGAAAATTACTTTGCGCCCCGCCACTTTCAAATGGCACCCACCGCCCCTGAGAGAGACTCTAGATAAGGTAGATGGGAGATTTGCCTATTATTGACACCTGTGTCCGCCCTACTTCGAGCGCATCTTCCAAACTGAAAACAGTCTCCTAACGTTTTTGGTTGTGACTCCGTAAAACATTAATCAGTCATGATCACTTTCAATGTAAAGATTAACCTGGACCAGCGTTGACAGTCAAAGGAGTCACCAGGAGGCAGCTTTGAAATGTAACATGTATTTTTCATACCTGGGTAGACATGCATGAAACGCAGCTGCTCTTATAAACCCTTCACTGTGACTCTCTCCTAAAATGAACTCGAGTGACAGAGCCTCTGAGATGCAGGGAGGTGAGACGAGGGTTTGAAGGGGGCAGGAGGGTCTTGTATCAGCCAATGAGCCGCGAGCCTATTTGCATAGAGGGAGTGACCCCTCCCCTGCAAGGGTTTAAGGATGACTTTGAGGTCCCACCCAGAGATCTGTCTGCCCCCCAGACCAGAGCCCTGCTGACGCGTCGCCATGTCCTGGACCCCCCTCCTCGCGCTCAGCGCCCTCTGTGCCTGTAAGAACTGCATGTGTTTACTTTTAATTAGTCCATCAACAGTTTAACATACATAGGTCAGACTAATGTACTCACGTGTTCCTTGTATTTTCTTGCAGGTTCCTGGTCTCTACCAACGCTGACCCAGCCGTCCTCGCTCTCAGTGACCCCCGGACAGACGGCCAGACTGCCCTGTGTTGTGAGCAGCGGCAGCTACCCCATCTACTGGTACCAACAGAGGTCCGGGAGCCCCCCCAGGTACCTGCTGTATTATTATAGTAGCACGGACAGACCCTCAGGGACCCCAGCCCGGTTCTCGGCCTCCAAGGACCCCTCCAGTAACACCTGTCACCTGCTCATCACCGGGGCCCTGGGGGAGGATGACGCGGATTATTACTGTCATATATGGGACAGCAACAATGCTGCACAGTGACACAGAGCGATGGGGAAGAGAGACAAGAACCTCGGCCACAAACACAACTCACGGTCCTTGCCTGACGTCATCTTTTCACCGTGTGCCGTGTGAAGGAGCCGATATCACAGGCACACGGCGGCACCGTGGGAGTTGGCAGGTCTGAGTTCAACAAGCATTGACTTAGTTAATAGTTTTGCCCGGCAGAGACTCACAGCTTCCTGGCATAAATGCAGATAAAGGCCGCACAAAATTATAATAACCGAAGCAGCTACAGATACTCGTTTTCACACGGTCCAACAAACAGACATGCACCAGTGCACACAAACAAAAATACAATGCACAGAAATGAAACATCTACGGACCGATGCACACAGACCAGCAGCCAGGGGGCACACAGGGGGCACAGGATGAAGGGCAGCAGGGTGAAAAGAGTGATGTGAACCCCAGGGGCCCAGGTTGCCACGTCCCAGGGGAGCACTGAGCGCTGCTGAACCCGAGGGAGCAGGGGCTGATACTCCCAGGGGAAGCACTAAGTGACGTGCCTCGTGCAAGCACAGGGGGCTGAGGGAGCACAAGTGTTGTGCATCATTGAACACTAGACTATGCACAGGTAAAGTGGACAAGAACTGTGTGAAAAATGTGAGCACTGGAGACGGTGTGTGTGACACAAGGTGTACAAAAGAGGCAGGTGGTAAAAGAGAACACGTCAATGTGTCACAGGTCATGTGTGACACCTTCCTCCATCCCAAGATGTCTCGACAATAGAATTCTCAAAGATGTAGTTTACACCCCTATGTGTATACTGATTATAGCAAAACTGCAAACCCCAGAACACACATTTATGTGGGTTAAAAACCCCACAAACCCCAGAACGCACATTTATGTGGGTTAAAAACCCCACACTGGATTCCTGTGTCACTTTTCGAGAAGTACATGAAGGAAAACATACACATGGATGAATGAATGAAAAATAAACACAAAATATGCATTTCATCTTTATTATGTAAAGTATCTGACATGTTCCTGTTTAACTGTTTTAACATATTTAGCAGTTTTTGCAATTTCAATACGTGGCATGGCAAGATGTAAATAAGGTACAGATATCATGTGACAATTAATACTATGACTTATTTCCCGAGGCTCATGAGGACAAAAATACATTTGTGTGGTGTGATTATTGATTATTAAGGTGCTGAGCATTTTTAGAAATGCAATTGTGAAAAGGGGGTTAAATACCAAGAGCAGACACACATCTCACCTTTATCCTGGCCTTTACTTTTTACTTTTGCTTGCAAAACAATGAGGGCATATTTCCAAGTGAATAACGAAGCGTGGCGTTAAGCAAAATTTGCTAACGCCATGCTCCGCCATTCAGAAAATGCAAGGGTGCGCTGTATTTAACAATGGTATGGCACATCCCTATGTTTTCCCTAGCGCTGGTGCTAAACTTAGCTGCCTAGCGTCAGCGCAGGCACCCTTCCACCATAGCGCAAGGGTGCCTGCATTGAGGAAATGGTTGTTTATGTGCTGGAAGGTGTTCTTCCTGCACATAAACAATCCCTAATGGTGATTTGTATATCGAATGTGTGCTGCATTGTGCAGCACATATGAAAGTTGCAGATCGTCATTTTTTTAATGATTGTTTATATGCAGGAAGGAACACCTTCCTGCACATAAACAATCATTCATGGCGATTTGCAGTTTCTATGTGTGCTGCTCAATTTAGCACATATAGAAATAGCAAAAACAAGGAGAAATTAAACATTTCACCTCATTTTGCCATGTTAAGACCAGGTTTTCACTGGTCTTAATTTTGGCACTGCCCATATTTGCAACACCTTTGTAAATAGGGGTCAGAGTCAAAATCAATGGGTGTTGCAGCGGAACACCCACCGCAACACCCATTGCCCACCCCTTCCACGCTAAGTGTAGCATGAAAAGGGGCCTTATTCAAAAGGCTGCATTTAACCACTGTAGTGTGTTTCCTGAGGCCTGCTTTGCATGAATGTTATGTTAGCATGGCTTATTAGAAGTTTAAACGCCATTTTACCTTTTGATGCTTTTGCACACGACACTGTATAGCTTTTTTTGTAAGTTAGCCTTCACGAAGGTCTACACATGAGAATAGGTTTTGGTTTCGACATTTTACAGACTAACATCGTGCCCTTAGTCTACACAGTTAGTGTTGAAGCAGTCAAGGTTATCTAAACATGGTGGCTGTTTTTTGGCATGTTCGAGAAACGCTTTCTAGACACAACAATTTGGCAGCTGTGAGCCAACTAAGATTCTGTCTCCCTTATTATTACACACTCGCCATGATTTCACACAGATTTCCGTTTCCAGGGATGCAGAGGGCCTATGCTGATCCAGATGTAATTGACTCTTACTGAGCGGAAAGGTGATGGGGTCCCACAAAACAAACAAACAACAACTTTCAGAGGAGGGTCAAAGGGACTATATTTAACGACCATCCAGGTTAATACCCCTAAGTAGAACTACCTAAACAACAAGAAAACCTGAAGGTCCGGAGTAGCTGAGTAGCTAAAACTATCATCACCGCGGCACACTGAGAATGCAGTGCATCAGTTACCAGATGGTTGAGAGACACTTATAACAGTGATATAAGTCCTATCAGCCCACCCATATGGCGGTGCCTCATCATGTAGGACATCTGGAACTTGGTCTGTGTCCCCAAGCCTAGATGTATTGTCTTTGGATCACTTAGGCCATAGCTCAGAGGATAGAAGTGTCCTCACCACTAGTGGTGCTGATGTAATGCAGTGCAATCAAAAAGAAAAGTGAGTGATGAAATCTAAAATGACGGTCAAGGCAAATGAGAAAGTTTAATGATATTCACCTGGTCGTCAGGTTAAGAAAACAGTGTAATGACAGTGTGAAAAAATCACTGTCAGTTTTGCTTGGTAATATTTCAGGCCAACATGTTTCTGCCGTAAGGTGGAGTTTCACCGGCATTCGTCAGGGCCAAGCTAACTAATATGCTACTGCAAATTACACTATTAGAAGTGACAAAAACTCAAAAGTGATTAAATGAAATCCAACAGACAGTAAGTTGTCTGTGAGTAATAACACAATGGTCAAGCAGACCATCCTACCGTAGCCTCCCAATCGATGCGAATGAGAAGGATTTGACCCCTGTAACAATCAGAGACAAAGTATATATGATATATCAAAGTACAGTTATAGAAATTAAACTCACTTCTATAAGAAGCACTGTGACGTGAAAATTGCAAACACAGAGAGTGTAACAACATGATAGTCATAAGAACTCAGCTTTACCAATCAATACTATGATGGTCACAATCTTATATTTGCGCTGTAATAGTCGCCACCAGATAATCTGTAAATTTATTCAATTATTAGTAAATACACTTACCCATCTATGTGTGGGAAGATAGCCTCACCTCACCCGGCAACGGCTCGGAGAATGAGGCCCCGCTCTAAACATATAAAAGGGGACATTTTCAAGGGCATGATAAATGTCAAAACCAAAGTTTTAAATATGTTCAAAAAGAACTCAGTTTTCTAGGTTGCCCAAAAAGCTCGCCACTCCTTGGAGACCTAGGCGGTGACAAACAATGCTCGAAGATACTGAAAGCAGTCCTCTACCATATTAGAAAGGGCTACTGCACCTCTGTATAATGTGATGCAATTTCCTCTGTTCTGAATGGCGAGGTTTCAAAATAACAAGCATATAAGTGCTAGTTGTGATGACTCCAATTCTTAATGATTGTTAAGACACAGTATGCAGCTAATGCTCGATATATCTAGCACTAGAGTGATAAAATGAAAGACAAGCTGCTCGGTAGCAATAGCGCTGCTAGTCCTCAAACTATGGCTCTAAGCATCTCTTGCCAACGTAAAAGGAAATGAAATAACTAAGCAATTACAACAACGCTAATAGTCTAAAAAACCCACCCAAAGCGTTTAAACAGCGTTTTCCCAGCCATCTTACCTATCCGTCGGTACCTCTCGGCGTGGTCCTAAGCCGAAGGGGAGGCAACGATGGCAGGTATGGACCGCGCCTTTATACCAACGCTGATTGGTGGAACCTCACTTGAATGAGAGTCAGCTGGTTTAGGTCTTGGTGTTACGTCGACGCCTTCGCCGTGAGTAGTCGTTGCGCGCCTGCGCGCACCATGATGTACTGCTTACTGACTGAGCGTGAGTGTCTATGGAGCACGCATGCGCAACCAGTCCTCTAAAGAAACTAGGACACTACACAGTTCCCTGGTACCGTAAGACGGAAATTCAGCTTATTGGAAGCAATCCTGTCTCTAAAAACAACACCATTTCAGTCAAGTAAGAGGTATCATAAAAAAATATATAATAAAATAAATATCAACACCGGTAGGATCGATCACTACGTACAATTGCAGTGTGTTAAATCGAATGCAACCCTACAAAATTGTAATACCAGTGCGTGGTATAAATACAAATATTCATACAGTATATCATTAAGAGGACTAACGTATTGGGATAGGTCAGAGGCTCAATCACCGATCGAGACTCAGTGTGTTAGCAGGGTTGTTGACAGCTGCTGTGCGTTGACTGTAACTAATTTTTCTTGATAACTCTGGTGACCAACCCGAGATTATGTATCTAGAATCGCGAAGAGCAACTAGAGCGCGGATGGTGGTGTTGGGTATGTCTGAGCTTAGTTAGATGTTGATATTACTTTAATAGAGTGACCACTACTCTAAGATTATACAGTGTGTGCTCGTATTAATCCTAATCATGATCATGAGAGTTCTACCTTAACGAGGTATTGGTAAGGAAACAATGGGTTGAAAAATAATTGCTCTGAGATAATTCAGTGTGTATTCGTAATAATCCTTATCATGATCATGAAGATTCTAACTTGAAGAGGTGTAAACAGGGAAACCCGGGTTGAGAGAAGATTTGTTATTGTGCCCCGATCTAGTCAGACATGGACCTATCACAGGCCTACAGTGTCTGGGGATACACCCAGCTTTCTTAAAAAGAAGAACCGACCGTTGATACAGTAGTACTGAAACTCAAGAGGATCTGTCCTCTATGAGAATTGTGAGGCTACAGTCAGCTGATCTAGTTCGGAGATGTCCCTTGAAGTCACACATTGAATTACCTCAAGTGCCAGTTCAAAAAGAGTACCAAATGGTAAGTGTGAACATCAGATTGACACCCAAGGAATATTATCATTCAATCCCTTGACATCGGTCTTAAGTTTGAAAATCCAACGTTGTTCTTTCAAAAAAAGAAACCGTGACACGTCGGTGATGTGTGCAGGGATGTGGGGTTGTTCTAAAACCACCCACCTTAAGTCCTCAGCTTTGTGTTTCATTTCCAAGAAATGATTCGTTAGGCAAGTAGATTGTTTATTGCAACGAATCGTACTCTTATGCTCACTGATGCGTTGCTTAATCTTCCTGGTGGTGTGGCCGATATAGATCAGCATGCAGGGACAAGTGATCATGTAAATCAACTTCTCTGAGTTGCAGTTAGTGTGGTTATTCAGACGCCAGGGTCTAGCTGTTCCAATGTCTATTGTGTAGGTCTTCTGTGTCTGCGGACAAGCAGCACATCCTCCACAGGGGTAATGTCCCCGTACTGGGCTGGTATTCCAGAGAGTGTTCGTGATCTCCTTTCTTTGGGTTCTGGGTCTAGTCTGCACCAAGGAATCCCTGATGCTGGGACCTCTCTTGTAAGCAAAGAGAGGTCGAGGTATTTCTCCTGATGCTGTGTTGAGAATCTTCCAATGTTTGAGGATGGTCTTCTTAACCCCGTTGGACAGGGTACTGAAAGTGTGCACCATCGTCATCCGATCTTCTGACGTATCAGATCTTTTATGTTCAATGAGCGCCTCGCGATTGTTATTCGACGCTCTTTTGCACGCGCGACGTATTAAATGATTGGGGTAGTGTCGTTCCCTCAGATGTGATGACAACTCCTTGGAATGCTCCTTGAATAAATTACTGGAGGAGCAGTTCCTCCTCACCCTCAACAATTGACCCACAGGTAGATTGTCACGAAGTGATTGGGGATGGAAACTCTGGTAGGATAGTAACGAGTTTCGTGCCATAGGCTTCTTGTATAGTTCACTCTGTAGGCCTCCTTCTTCAGGGAAAATTAGAATGTCGAGGAATGGTAGCCTCTCTTTGCTGTTTTCCATGGTAAATTTGAGATATCTGTTCCTCGAATTCAGCCAGTTGTGAAAATCAGATACTTCAATAGAAGAACCTCTCCCGATCACTAAAATGTCATCAATATATCTTTTCCACAGCAACACCTGGTGAAAAAATGGGTTGCTGTGGTTCAAGATATAGTCTTGCTCGAACTGGTGCATGTATAAATTAGCAAGACTGGGAGCAAAGACGCTCCCCATTGAAGTCCCTGAGACTTGTAAGTAAAGATCTTCCTGGTATTGGAAATAATTCTCCATCAGACTTGCCATGATGGAGAATTATTTCCAATACCAGGAAGATCTTTACTTACAGGAAGATTAAGCAACGCATCAGTGAGCATAAGAGTACGATTCGTTGCAATAAACAATCTACTTGCCTAACGAATCATTTCTTGGAAATGAAACACAAAGCTGAGGACTTAAGGTGGGTGGTTTTAGAACAACCCCACATCCCTGCACACATCACCGACGTGTCACGGTTTCTTTTTTTGAAAGAACAATGTTGGATTTTCAAACTTAAGACCGATGTCAAGGGATTGAATGATAATATTCCTTGGGTGTCAATCTGATGTTCACACTTACCATTTGGTACTCTTTTTGAACTGTCACTTGAGGTAATTCAATGTGTGACTTCAAGGGTCATCTCCGAACTAGATCAGCTGACTGTAGCATCACAATTCTCATAGAGGACAGATCCTCTGGAGTTTCAGTACTACTGTATCAACGGTCGGTTCTTCATTTTAAGAAAGCTGGGTGTATCCCCAGACACTGTAGGCCTGTGATAGGTCCATGTCTGACTAGATCGGGGCACAATAACAAATCTTCTCTCAACCCGGGTTTCCCTGTTTACACCTCTTCAAGTTAGAATCTTCATGATCATGATAAGGATTATTACGAATACACACTGAATTATCTCAGAGCAATTATTTTTCAACCCATTGTTTCCTTACCAATACCTCATTAAGGTAGAACTCTCATGATCATGATTAGGATTAATACGAGCACACACTGTATAATCTTAGAGTAGTGGTCACTCTATTAAAGTAATATCAACATCTAACTAAGCTCAGACATACCCAACACCACCATCCGCGCTCTAGTTGCTCTTCGCGATTCTAGATACATAATCTCGAGTTGGTCACTAGAGTTATCAAGAAAAATTAGTTACAGTCAACGCACAGCAGCTGTCAACAACCCTGCTAACACACTGAGTCTCGATCGGTGATTGAGCCTCTGACCTATCCCAATACGTTAGTCCTCTTAATGATATACTGTATGAATATTTGTATTTATACCACGCACTGGTATTACAATTTTGTAGGGTTGCATTCGATTTAACACACTGCAATTGTACGTAGTGATCGATCCTACCGGCGTTGATATTTATTTTATTATATATTTTTTATGATACCTCTTACTTGACTGAAATGGTGTTGTTTTTAGAGACAGGATTGCTTCCAATAAGCTGAATTTCCATCTTACGGTACCAGGGAACTGTGTAGTGTCCTAGTTTCTTTAGAGGACTGGTTGCGCATGCGTGCTCCATAGACACTCACGCTCAGTCAGTAAGCAGTACATCATGGTGCGCGCAGGCGCGCGACGACTACTCACGGCGAAGGCGTCGACGTAACACCAAGACCTAAACCAGCTGACTCTCATTCAAGTGAGATTCCACCAATCAGCGTTGGTATAAAGGCGCGGTCCATACCTGCCGTCGTTGCCTCCCCTTCGGCTTAGGACCACGCCGAGAGGTACCGACGGATAGGTAAGATGGCTGGGAAAAAGCTGTTTAAACGCTTTGGGTGGGTTTTGAGACTATTAGCGTTGTTGTAATTGCTTAGTTATTTCATTTCCTTTTACGTTGGCAAGAGATGCTTAGAGCCATAGTTTGAGGACTAGCAGCGCTATTGCTACCGAGCAGCTTGTCTATCATTTTATCACTCTAGTGCTAGATATATCGAGCATTAGCTGCATACTGTGTCTTAACAATCATTAAGAATTGGAGTCATCACAACTAGCACTTATATGCTTGTTATTTTGAAACCTCGCCATTCAGAACAGAGGATATTGCATCACATTATACAGAGGTGCAGTAGCCCTTTCTAATATGGTAGAGGACTGCTTTCAGTATCTTCGAGCATTGTTTGTCACCACTTAGGTCTCCAAGGTGTGGCGAGCTTTTTGGGCAACCTAGAAAACTGAGTTCTTTTTGAACATATTTAAAACTTTGGTTTTGACATTTATCATGCCCTTAAAAATGTCCCCTTTTATATGTTTAGAGCGGGGCCTCATTCTCCGAGCCGTTGCCGGGTGAGGTGAGGCTATCTTCCCACACATAGATGGGTAAGTGTATTTACTAATAATTGAATACATTTACAGATTATCTGGTGGCGACTATTACAGCGCAAATATAAGATTGTGACCATCATAGTATTGATTGGTAAAGCTGAGTTCTTATGACTATCATGTTGTTACACTCTCTGTGTTTGCAATTTTCACGTCACAGTGCTTCTTATAGAAGTGAGTTTAATTTCTATAACTGTACTTTGATATATCATATATACTTTGTCTCTGATTGTTACAGGGGTCAAATCCTTCTCATTCGCATCGATTGGGAGGCTACGGTAGGATGGTCTGCTTGACCATTGTGTTATTACTCACAGACAACTTACTGTCTGTTGGATTTCATTTAATCACTTTTGAGTTTTTGTCACTTCTAATAGTGTAATTTGCAGTAGCATATTAGTTAGCTTGGCCCTGACGAATGCCGGTGAAACTCCACCTTACGGCAGAAACATGTTGGCCTGAAATATTACCAAGCAAAACTGACAGTGATTTTTTCACACTGTCATTACACTGTTTTCTTAACCTGACGACCAGGTGAATATCATTAAACTTTCTCATTTGCCTTGACCGTCATTTTAGATTTCATCACTCACTTTTCTTTTTGATTGCACTGCATTACATCAGCACCACTAGTGGTGAGGACACTTCTATCCTCTGAGCTATGGCCTAAGTGATCCAAAGACAATACATCTAGGCTTGGGGACACAGACCAAGTTCCAGATGTCCTACATGATGAGGCACCGCCATATGGGTGGGCTGATAGGACTTATATTACTGTTATAAGTGTCTCTCAACCATCTGGTAACTGATGCACTGCATTCTCAGTGTGCCGCGGTGATGATAGTTTTAGCTACTCAGCTACTCCGGACCTTCAGGTTTTCTTGTTGTTTAGGTAGTCCCACAAAACAAGCCTAAGAGACCTTCTTTAGTTTATAATACATAGTTCCTATAAATGGAGGGTGTTAACACTAGGCACCATACATTATTATACATTATAAAATGCTTTCTCTTTTTGTGTTTTATGGAATTGTAACCATGCTGACCATATTATTTGCAATCATATATCTGCTATGTTGGCTAAGATACTGCACATGAGATCACGTCGTTAAAATAAATATTTTAACCTTACTGTGTCTTTTTTTACTCTTGTTGTGGACTGGTATGAGAGTATAACAAAGGAGTGTTCTCACTTCCCACAATTCCTGAGTTTGTACTAAGTCGCATGTTCTAGGTTGTCTAATCATTGGTTGCTTTGCTATAGGACGAATAGCTAATGAGACACTGATGCTAGCTGGTTGGGGGATCTCTAGGTACTGAGGTGAGTTTCTGGCACACCACAATTTACTGATGTCCTGGGTCTCTGTGCACAGTTCTGTGTAGGAACAGAATTCTTGCAACATGGCGCCGCCAACGAGTGTGGTACTATTGTGAGACTCTCGAGTAGTGCTTATATCAGTCCACGACCCCCTCACTATTGTTTCCGGTTGACGGTAGTGACGGATAAAACCTACCTATAGTTACATAGGTCTGTTCAAGCTTCTTTTTTTTATATTTCTTTTTATTGAAATTTAGAACATAAACAAGGCAGTACGATCATTCAAATGGTGAAGCGTCCTGCGAGGGAGGAAAGCATACGATTATGATACAATCAACAAAAGTACAGGATGGGGGAAAGTGGGGGGAATGGCGAGTCAGGAGACATTCTAGCTGAGACAATAGTAGGAATGTCGGCTCAGGGGATAGATGGGGTAGTCACTGCGTGTGTGAAGGGAGGTGTACATATTTCACCTCGATAGGAGTTCCACTGGCCCCAGACCTTCCCCCATTTTCGAGGCCTGCCACGCGCCACGTACACCGTCTTCTCTCTGAACATACACCAGTCCATATTTTCCTTCCATGCCAGAACAGTGGGCGGCCTCTGAGATCCCCACAGCTGCGCTACATCTCTCTTTGCGATCATGTTACTGAGGGTCACCCACTGGGTCTGGGCCACATCGTAGTCGTTCGGTTCCCAAACATTCAACAAGCATCTCCTAGCTTCAGGCAACAACGCAATCCCCGTGAACTCTTCCATAACTGCATGCACTCGATTCCAAAAACGCACAACCGCCGGGCACTCCCAAAGTATGTGGAGAAAAGTGCCCAGGAAGCCGCATCCACGCCTACACAACCTGTCCGAGAAATATCCCATGTTAACCAAGCGGGGACCGGTCACGTAGATCCAGTGGAGGATTTTGAGATGCACAAACCGAAGACGGGCCGGAAATGCAACCTCTTTCGGCGAGGATACCGCATACTGCCAGTCCTCATCGTCTAGCTCCAGACCATCGCTGGTCCAGGCCTCTCTAAGACGATGCAGGAGGTCAACCCTATTATTTATCAGTTTTTTGTAGATTAGTGAGATCGTACTGTCGGGGACGTATCCATCCAATACCCGATCTTCGAGCGGGGATGCCTCCGGGACAGTAGTACCCGAGGGAAAAACCGTTGTCAACGCGTGCCGAATCTGGGCGTAGCGGAAAAACTCTCTGTCACTGAAATCATATTCCACCTTCAACTCCTCAAAAGTCTTGACCGTATCCTTGGTCCATACGTCATTCACCCTGCATATACCAATCACGTCCCACCTGTCGAAGCCTTTAGTCTTCCACAGGGAGCCCAGCCTCTCGGATGCGTAAAGTGGGGTCGCTCGTGTCAATCTATCCTTCCATCCCATTGCATCATTTGCATGATACCATACTTGCACCACTATCTTGATAGGACCCATGAGCATCTTCCTGGCAGATTTTGTATAGAGCGCCCTGTTGTAGTCCCCGCCAGGCAACAGCCATTTCTCCATTTTGAACGGGGGATTCGAGCGGTACCATACATACCATGGTTAATTGCCCCCAGCTGGGAGGCCCAATAGTAGCAATTCCACCATCGTACCACGGGAGTGTCAACTTGGCAAGGGCAATACGGGATCGCCCGCCCCATATCAGTTGTCTCTGCAGGCTTTCCACCTCTCGAAAATAGCTTGCTGGGATAGTGTCAAAAGTGTTCTGTAACGCATATTAGAACCGGGGTAGTGACATCATCTTGAACAATGCCGCTCGTCAGAGAGGGGACAGCGGAAGCTTGTGCCACGCCTCAACATCGGATCTTAGGCGTTGAAGCGGGGGTAGCAAGTTACGTTCATAGCGAACCACAGGATCTAGGGCGATAAACACCCCCAAGTATTTGAACCCCGCCTGTACCACCTGTATGGGGCACCCACGTGGCAAGAGAGGAGACTCACCCGGAAGAACATATACACAGGACTTGGACCAGTTAATTACGAGGCCGGAATTTTTACCGAAAGAATTCAACACATCAAATAACACTATCAGCGACTTCCGAGGCGACGTAAGATACAGCAGGATATCATCCGCCTAGAGCGACACTCGGTCCTCGAAGTCCGGGGTCCATCAAATACCCTTCATCGATGGCTCCCACCTCAGCCAGGCTGCCAAGGGTTCCAAAGCAAGGGCAAAAAGAAGCGTGGACAACGGGCACCCCTGGCGCGTACCCCTTCTGAGGGTAAACGAGCCAGAAACTTGACCATTCACGACCACCTGGGCCAATGGTTCCTCATATTGTAATTTCACTCAGCTGATAAAAACAGTGCCAAAACCAAACTTGGCAAGGGCTGCCCAGAGATACGGCCATTCTAGCGTATCGAACGCCATTGTGGCGTCCAAAGAGGCCAAAATGGCCGGCTCACGTAATGAGGTCGCTCTCGCGAGGACGCCATGTAGATGCCAAAGATTCAATGCCGTGTTACGGTGCGGAATGAAGCCGGATTGATCTGGGTGGATCAGGTCGCCAATGACGGTTATCAAGCGATTCGCGAGTACTTTTGCAAGGATCTTAGGCTCAGCGTTTAAGAGCGAAATGGGCCTGTACGATGCACAATGATCTCGTGGCTTCCTCTCCTTCTGAATCACGACGATAGATGCAAGTCGTTGATCAGGAGGGAGGGAACCCGCATCTAGCGACTCTAAAAACATCGATCAAAGATACGGTGCTATTTTATCCGGGCGCAGCTTGTAAAGTTCAATGGGAAGTCCATTAGGGCCCATGGCCTTTCCCGACCGCACAGAGCGGACAGCAGTCGCCACCTCCTCGACGGAGAGCATTGCGTCCATCAGTTCCCTGTCTAAATCCGATAAGTGGGGCAGTGCAATGTCTCGTAGAAGCAGATGTGAGTCTTGCTCCGGCCTGTCTGATACTGGGGAGTATACAGTTTGGAAGTATTCCGAAAAACACTCCACAATCTCAGTGGGGTCAGTTACTCTCACTCCATCCACTCTCTCAATCAAAGGAACCACACGACTAGCCCTCTCCTTCTTGTCCAGCCAAGCTATCAACTTTCCCGCCTTATCACCCACATCATACAGACGTCCTTGCTGCTCCCTACTCATCACCTTGGCGGCATCCATCACCAGCGCTCTATAGTCAAGTTGTTTGAGACTGAGGAGGTGGAGCTTGTCCTGGGTAACAACAGATTCCAGTTCCCTTTCTAGGTCAGATATTTCAGTCTCGAGTCGGACAACTGCCTCGCATTTACGTTTCTTAGCGCTATTAATTAATGATAAGGCATGGCCACGGATGACAGTCTTGTAGGCTTCCCATAATGAGACAGAGGATGACACAGACCCCACATTTTCCAGGAAATAATGGTCCAGCGATTTGATCAACTCTGTACGGATCTTAGGATCACGGAGATACCAAGGGTTAATCGGGGCTACCCGGCCCTCAGTTCCCGGCCCTGTTTCCATGACGAGCCATAAGGGAAAGTGGTCTGAAATACCCCTAGCCAAATGTCTAATCTCTCTAACGAGCGAGGCCTGTGTCTCGGGCATCAGTATGTAATCGAGTCTCGAGAGACTACCTTGTGCACCAGAGTGGAAGGTGTATTGCAACTGCCCCGGATGAAGCAGTCTCCAACAATCTATCAATCCCAAATTATCCAGGAAGCCACCCAGCCAGGACCGAGACCTCACGAGTTCCCTTGGAGGGTAGCGGTCGCTATTTCCGGATACTACCGAATTAAAATCACCACCCCCCATCAGGATGCTTTCAGGGAGCCCCAGTATCACCCTCCCCAAGTCGGCAAATGTTGTAGTCTGGAGGCCAGGTGGAACATAAACAGAGAGCAGGGTGATAACCTTCCCCTCCCATCTTCCAGTAATGGTGGCGTATCGCCCCCTATCATCAAGAATGACATCATCGACCTCCAGAGGGAGGGAGCCCCTGACCAGGATACCCACCCCCCTAGAGCCGGTAGTGAATCCGGAGTGCGCCAGGAGACGGTAACCCCGTCGATTCATAGCATGGCATGTGTTTCCTATCAAATGTGTCTCCTGCAGCAGCACAACATCAGGGGAAAGGCGTTTTATCCTGTCCCCCAACCCGTTAACATTCCAACATAATAATTTTAATCCCCTACCCCCATCCCATGCGTAATTGCTGCATCCACCCCACAACGAACGTAACATCCAAGTCCAGAAGTCTATAAATATAGTGCCTTGAAATGAACCAAACATTAACAACTTCCCCCCTCCACCCCCCAACAAATTCCCAAAACTAGACCCACCACCCTCCACCCCTGCGTTAGACTCAAAGGCCCCCCCAACTTGCAGTGTGCCTGTCGCCCTAACAGATAACTAATCTACGAAAAGAAACCCCAGAGGAGGAAGAGAACCCCGCCACCCCTGGGTAACCACCTCTATCAAAGCAAGTTTGAGGATAATCAAACCACAGCTGGAAGGTCTATATGTAGTCCAGAGAACCAAGTTAATTTCTTATTCCTGCTCCACCGGGCCACCTTCAGCTCCTCTAGAATGTTCAGGGTGTTCCTGCTGCCTGGGCAGCGCGTCGAGCCAGTCACTTGCAGCCTCAGGGTGATCAAAGAAGAACGTCTGATCTCCATATTCCACATGTAGTAGAGCTGGAAAGAGCATAGCGTATTTCATGTCCCTGTCTCTCAATCGTCTCTTTACCCCCTGAAACCCCATCATTTGTTTCTGTACGAGCTGGGTGAAGTCCGGGTAAAAGCTCACTGTGGTATTTTCGAATTTTGTGGGGCCACTCAAGCGTGACGCTTGCAGGATAGCGTCCCTATCGCGAAAGTTGAAGATCCTGGTGATTATGGGCCGCGGGGCAACACCCAGCTTAGGTTTACCAACCGGCACCCTGTGTGCCCGTTCCACCGCAAATAATTTGCTCAGGCCTTTGGGTGCGAGATGGTTTACGATGAGGTCCTCTACAAGGAGGTCAAAAGTTGAGTTTTCTGGTTTTTCAGGGACACCCACAATACGAACGTTATTCCGCCTTGCACGACTTTCAAAGTCCTCCAGTCGGCGAGAAAAGAAGTCGTTTGAGGACCGTAGGTTGCGGACCTCCATTTGTAGATCGGAGACATCCGTCGTGAGGCTGAAAGTCTTCAAATCCAGGGATTTAACTTTTTCGTTGGTCTTAGCTAAATCCGCCCTGATCAAATTGACGTCGATCGCCACTGTGTCAAGTTTTTGGGCCAGGGTCTCATATTGTTGGCCAATAGAGGTCTTCCTGCCAGCAATGGCGCCCATGACATCACGTAGAGTCAAATCATCCGCCGCAGTCGAGTCGTCTCCTGCGTCTCCCAGAGGCTGTCCGTTCCACCGGGGGATCCCTTAGGATGAGTGTACCTATCCATAACGTTAGATTGTATGGAACCCCCCATGGTGGACAGTCTTGGTCTTTCGCTTGTCGACCTCAGTTTTGCCGGCCATCTTGAAAGTTGCGCCCCCGAGGGGACCTTGAGACCTGGTTAAAATGGCTACGTTCAAATCACCCACAGGGGTTTGCTCGAAGAACGGTGTATCTCACGCCCTACAACGAACAGTGACATTTAATCACGGCACTAGAGCGAAGTTGCGGAGTTGAACAAACCCTAGGTAGCAGGAGCGAAACCGATGTTGAAGAGGGTCCAGGCTAAAAACGAAACCGAAAGCCAAGTCCTGGGTTGAGAGTTAGATCAGGCTAGCCGCTGTTGTTCAATTACTACCCGGGCAGGCCATTGACTCAAACCCGGGGCAGATCCGTGGAGCAGGCCAGGAAAGTTCAGAGTTTCGTAAAATCGGTTCCCATGGACCAAATCGATTTCTGGAAACAGCTATTATATCAGCTGGGTTGCATCTTCAATGACCCGTCGTCATCACCAGGATAATAGTCAGGATAGGTGTCGGAGGTGGCGAAGGTCCGGGAGCCCTGTGCTCACGCGTCCATCACGGTTGCGCGCAAAGCTCATCCCCCCAGTTCAAGCTTGATATAATAAAACATTTTTTTTATTGAATTACTACCCAGTTGTGCGTTTGTATTGCATTGTACTTTTCTTTCACTGTGTCGATATGGCTGCCGTTGATATCCCTGTTCACAGCCGTTTGGCAGTGCGCAATCATTTGCAGGACTTCCTGGTCTCTGTGGATGGACAGGCAGTGGTTTTTGCTGTATCGGCTGACGCAGCGCACCCGTTTGAGTTGTTTCACTCTTGGGTCACGTTTCCTGCGGTTGATGTTAATACTGGTGTTTTTCACACGTATACTCCGGCTGCCGCGCCTGCTGTGTACGCTCCATATAGGACACAGGAAATTCTGATTTCTGCTTGGCAGCATGTCGTTTAGTTTAATGGTGCCCTCCCACACGTTATGACGGCGGTCAGACAAGGACCGTTGTCAATCCCAGGTGCTACATGGCCTGTTTTAGCTGCTTATACCTTGCATCCTGATGTGGTGCAGTTAACAGCTCCGCAACTACGACTCCTTTATGCCTCTGTAGTGTCAGTAATGAAGGGTCTGGTTCATTACATTACCTGCAACCTCCCGGGTGGGGCCCCGGGGGGGAGCTGCGCATCCAGTTGTGCCGAAAGGACAGAAACTTAGTCCGGTTATGTTTAATGCGATCATGGGCAAGCGTCCCCAGGATAGGGATGAGATGCCCTTTTGGCTTGCCGAGAAATTTGACTAACTGGAGGCAGTATTCCCGAATACTTCACCTGTGGAGAAACACAGGATCCTTACAATAAGTTTGCAGAAAGACTTAGTGCCGGACGTAAATGACTGTACCACTTGGGGTGTAATTTTTGCGGCAGTCTATACTAGGTGCTTTGGCACCCTGTCAATGGCTGTCCTGCCCTCCGTGATCAAGCGTGTTCAGGAAGAACACGGACCGGAGGCGGCTGTGGAATTGGGAATGTGACTCCTGGGAGTGTCTGACATGGTTCACGATCTAGTCCTTGCTACTGTCAAGGGGTATGCAGTGAGTTTCCAGGTGTCTAATGCTTTGGGCGATGTTCCAGAGGTCGAGAAGCCCTGTCAGTTACCGAGAATTATTACAGAGGCTTATATGACCGTAGGCTGTAATAGTTTAGGTGTTAAGCCTTTTGCTAAAAAAAACAAGCACAGCAGCAAACTCAGCAAGTGTCGTCTGAGAAAGACGACCGCCCAAAAGTTCAGAAACAGAATTGGGGTAAGAACAAAAAACAGGGGAAACAGCAACAGAAACAGGGGTCCTGTCCGGCTTCGCCTACACCTGCCTCTACTGAGCGTACATATGAGTTGCGCGACCACGCTACGATTAAGTCTCCTGATAGATTTCAGGTCCCTGAACAACGTTCTCCTCGCTCTTTGCAGGATACATCGGTACCACCCACTGGTGGAGGAGGCGGCGGCAGAGGTCAAGATGCCCAACAGAGCCATGAGCAGCCTCGTATGGCTGACCGGAAAGGCAAGCAGGACGAGACCGCGTCAACTGCCCCAGTTTCAAAAGAAGAAAGATGCTGCCGTAATAGCAAGATATGCCACAGATAGTGAGAACGCAGCTTTGGAATCTGACATGGGCGCCGACACTTTTGGACAGTGTGGCGGAGATTACCATAATTCAAGAGGCGTTGCATCCACTACTGAAGGTGACAGGGACTGATACCTTTGTTGTAGTAGAGACTGCTGACTCTAGAGTGGCTCCCCCTGAAAGACGTTATGAAATTGTCCTTTCGATTGAAGGTGACATAGAACGTAACATAAAAGGGGTATTTTGGGAAAATCTTTCTACTTCCTATGTTATTTTGTTAGCGGAGGTGATTGACCCCCATCTTTTGTCCTAGCGGCTCCACAAGGGGAGTAGAAGATCCTCCCTGCTTTCCCGCACACAGTGCCAAAGGAGCAGGCACTGCATTTTGCAGAAGATTGGGCTAAGGCACTTGCGCCGGTGTTGCACCGTACTTATTGTGGATGGGACACATTTTCCCCTCAACATGAGATTCCTTTGCGCTCTATGCCACAGCCACAACCCCAATACCCCATGCGGCGTGAAGCAAAAGCTTCAGTTGCAGAAATCCTTGAACAATTGGAATATCAAGGTGTAATTGAATCGTCTGTGTCTCTGATGAACAATCCTCTTTTCACTGTGACCAAGCCAGATGGCTCGTACAGTTTGGTATTGGATTACCGCCACTTGAACTTACATTGTCGTACGTGCGCGGTGTAGAATACTCACAGTTCTGCTCTAGTGGACAGTCTTGTGCGCAAAAGGTTTAAAACCACACTTGACATATCCAACGTTTTTTTTGCCCACAATCTGTCCTCTCTTAGTAGTCAATGGACAGCATTCACCAGTGGGGGTAAACAGTGCCACTTCCGCCATTTGGCTATGGGCTATAAGAACAGTCCAGGCATATTTGCCGCCCGCGTAGTCTCTCTCTTGGAGAGACTCGACGCAGATGCATGTTCATATGTGGATGACATCTATCTCACAGATGACGAATTATGGCCGCATCTGTGTCGCATTGACCGCATAATTTGTCAGTTTTCGGACTTCGGTTACAAATGTAACTTTGCGAAACACACATTGCAAAGTACACAGTGTTGTTCCTGGGCTATGAGCTCAACAACGAAGGTAGAGGGTTAGCTCCTCACTTCCTGGAGAAATGCGCACTTTTGCGAGCTCCCACAACACTGAAAAAGTTACAATCCTTGCTGGGCTTTTTGAATTTTGGGCGTACATAAATTCCTGAATATGCCCAGCGTATCAAGCCCCTTTACGCTTTGATACAACCTACTTTCTCCAAATCGTGCTGGCTGCCTGAACATTCAGCCATCTTGCAATCTTTGCAGGCTAATCTTCTAGAATCTAAATTCTTGTTGACCCGTGACAACCACACCAACCTGGTGATAAGAATTGTACCAGGAGCGGTGGGTTTCACGTAACTCACTTTTAATGAGGGTGATACAGTCCCTGTCGCTTACAAGTCACACTTGTGCACTTCGGCTGAGTTGCGGTTTTCCACTGTGGAAAAAGTTTCGACAGCAGTGCAAATGGCGATTCTGAAGGAGCGCGCACTGTTGCAGGGAACACGCATTTTGGTTGTTACTCCGTGTCCTGCCTTGGAGGCAGTGACGAAAGCCAGTGTACCTAATTGCAAGGCTTTGCACCCACGGTGGATACAATGGGCCACGTCCTTGACATCCCCGGATTTCACAATCATTTTTTATTCCTCATTGCAGACTCAGGAGTTTTTGCAGTACGAATTTGTTCATCCTACACCTCTGACTATGTGCCCACTTGAGCATTTCCGTTGAATCATTTACACTGATGGTAGCGCGCAAGCTGCTACCGGGTCAAAACATGCATATTCTTTGGCTTGCGCAAATGTGGTTGGTACTATGGTGGATGGTGAATTCAAGTCCGATGTCATGCATACACAGACATTAGGGGACTGTACCGCCCAGTTGGCAGAGCTTCGTGCACTGCTGCTTGCATTGGAGTACGCAGATCCCAGTGTGACTACTCTTATCGTAAGTGACTCATACTACTGTGTTCAATCACACAATGACAATCTACCCTTTGGACTCAAAATGACTATTGTGACTCCAAGGGTCCTACAATAAACATAAGATGATCTGGGTTTGAGTGGCTGAACTTAAAGAACGATTGCCACTCGTGTTTGTAATTCATACTCTGGGTCATCAGCGTGTTGGAGTTCACGCTGTTGGCAATTGTCTCACAGACGAGGCCGCAAAGACAGCAGTTGCAACATACGCAGTAGCAGCAGTTACTCGTTCCAAAAGTAAGATTGATGATTACATCTTGGCAGCTATTGCTGCAACAGAGAAGGGAGTTAATTACCCTAAAGGTTTCCCTTCTAAATACTCTTATCATTTAAGCCCTGATAAAGTTCCTTATGTGAGAATTAACAACGTTGGTGACAGGTTAATACCCAACGTGGACCACAGGCAGGCTTTGATTACAGCAGCCCACGCTGGGATGGCTTCATCGCTTTCGGTGTGTCAGCTACTGTATCTCTTCTCCAACAACATTATTGGTTGCAGGGTTTGTGCAAACAAATGCATGACTATGTCCTTAAATGTGACGTTTGTCAGCAAATTAACAAATTAAACCTTCTGCTGCGCCCCCGCCCCAAACTCCGTTGTATATATCTAATAAACCACTTGTGTGTGTTTATTTGGATCACTGCGGTCCTTTCTCATCTGATACTGCGTATAAGTACATCTTAGTAGCGGTTGACTCTTGCACACGCTTTGTGTGGCTATCGGTCCAAAGGAGTGCTGATTCCAGAACTGTCATAAGGGATTTGCGTGTCTTTGTGGGAATTTTTGCGTGTGGCACATTCCATTCGGACCAGGGTCCAGCATTTGCCTCTAAGGCATACAAGGATGCCATGAGTTCTTTGGGGGTCCAGGTCAAATTTTCGTCTCCATACAGGCCTGAGGGTAATTCAGTTGTGGAGCAGATGAACCGTGACTTAAAGCAATCCTTGACAGCAAAGGTTTTAGGTACTGGCTAAAACTGGCTCGCCCACCTCAATAGCATTCAACGTGCATTAAATAATCTCCCTAGAAGGTCTCCGCGTGGGCAAACCCCATACGAAATGCTCTTTGGCATCAGAATGTTTGTTCCGGACCTTGATGGTCTAGACATGGCGGCGGCCGCCGCATCCTTTGACGTAGATGAACATTCCAAAGTTTTGCAGAACCTACAAAAGACGAGAGACAGTCTTGTAAAGGAACATTTGCCCTCCACTTCTGATGCTGCGTTGCAGATTCCGGTATTCGGCTGGCTACCCCAAGTTAGTGAACTGGTCCGAGAGAAGATTGACAACAAAAATAAATGTGTTCCCTCCTATCGAGCTCCAGTTCCCGTGCTTAGTGTGCAGGGTACAAGAACAGTCATTTTACCTCCTCTTCCTGGGTGAAAGGGGAACAGGTGCATCTCCATTGACAATGCCAAACTACACAGGGTGGCCGATTCTTCATAGTATGACACCTGCCATTTCGTGTCCAGCAATGTTTGGTCCAGGATCCTGCCATCGAGCCTGATGTTGCCATTGAGATGACTACAGCTCCGAATCCTTTATTGATTTCACCAAGTGGTGATCCTCTTAATGATACTGAATATACTTACCCCACTGACTTGTCCTTGCCTGATTTGGAGACCCGTGTGGCTAATCAATCCCATTTCTCATTTGACGTTGGCTCAACTACGTCTAAAACCCCCTCAAAGGTTTTGATTTTTGCTGCCTGGTTTAAAAAACATTTTTTGATTCCCCCTTGGACTTACATTTGGCTGGTGCTCTTTTTGATTTTTCTATTCATGTGCATCGGATTGGTGGTGTATTTTTTTCGTTTTGTAAATGGACACTATGTTCAAGAAAGAAGTACAATTAGACTCATTGATGGAACTTTGGCTCCCCATTCTTCTTCGCACATCATGTAGAGGGACCAGACATTTGTGAATATAACTGCTTGGCCCGTTTTAGATGGATTGTATGGGATGCTGTAAAGTTCCAGATTCATGGGCCCACTGAGGTTATTAATGTTCCCAATGTACTTCATGTATCAATGGGGGATTTGGTTAAAAAAAATATCCGCTCTTATGATTGAGATGTTCAAGCCATGGAGGCTTTGTTTTCTGATTTGAAATAATATGCTGCTTTTGATGCTGAAGATTTATATCTAGAATCTGCGAATTATGGTGATTTGTACTGTTGCCAACATTTTGGAAACCACTTTCTGCATAAGGCAAATACATTTAGAAATGTGGTTAATTACACGCAGTGGGAACACTGTCCTGCACCAGTTGAAGGCAGCTCCAAAACTCTTTTGAAAAAGTTTTTCCTATTTTATTGATTTTAATCAATCAAACCCTGATGCATTTTATTTTAAGGTGACTGAGAAGTCCTCTTCCAAGGTTAGACTTACCCACACTAAATTACTGTATTCTAAGTCCTTTATTGACCAATTGGCTGTTGGGGGCTATGAACTGTGGAAAGATACTGGTGATCTTAAATCTGTTTGGGGTTCTAAAAGTTGGCAAGTGCACGGCACTGAGGCTTTGCATTGTGCATGCCTAATCCCGAACCATATGTTGTTTCTGAATTCTTCTATTTCACAAACCACCTGCTTTGGATTGGCGACTTCTACAAAATTAAATGCTCCTTCTTTTCCTGATTTGGGTGCGTTCCCCAGTTGGATTAATTACACCGCTAATTCCCTTAGTGAATTACAGAACTTGTTAAAAAACTCCTTCTTTAACATTTCTAGACTGAATCCTGAAGGCTGGCTGCTGTGGCAAAAGAGTGCAGACTCCTGCCAGCATCTTTTCCTGGGTCTGACCCCTGGGTATTCAGAGGTTAGGGTAGATCCCTGTTTTCTGAGTGCCCACTCTGTCACTACCTATTCAATGGGAAAGCTGTGCCAAAGTTGGCTTCGGCACTCCACCTTGGCGTCAGTGAAATTACATTCATCCAAATTAACTGACACCGTTGACCTGAATGATTTTGTGAAAGGCCGTGCGGCAGGCAGGTCGAAAAGATGGATATATGCTGCTTATAACGAAGTTTGGAAAATGTCCCAAATTGAAGCTGCTTCTAGGCTTAGAGCTATTGATCAGGCCAATTTAGAGAAGGTGCTTGCCATTGTAGATAATAGCATTAACACCCTTTCTTCCCGCATCTACACATTAGATAATATTGTTTCATCTGTTGTTGATATTGTGCGAGATGAAGTTGCAGTACTGTACCATGGACAAAATCAATTGTGTTCTATTATGCAGTTTGCATGGACTCTTCAAACCTTGAAGGCTGGGAAGGTGCCTTGGGATTTCATGAACACGACATCTTTATTTTTACCATTTAATGTGACTGCAAAACAACAATTTATGTCAATGAAAGATGCAACGTTTAACCTGCTACATATTGAAAAGTTAGAACCATTACCATTTTCTGTAGCCGAATCAAATTCAGCTGTGTGGCTTATCTACGGGTTAATAACGTTACCTTTCCGCCTGTTTAAATTTGAAGCCTGTATGAAACACTATGCCATAGGCAGATTTGAACCATTAGGTAGTGCTTTTTTACATGAAGTATGGAATCTCCCATTTACATATAGGTGCATGAGGGAAGGAAAGGACGTTTATTTGAAAGGTGAAGACTGTACAGCCACACCAGATCACACATTATCTGTAGAAATCTACAATTGCACGGTTCTTGTAAATTGCAGAGCCTAATCTTGCATGTATTTTCAAAGGCACTCCAGCCCCGGCTATTACACCGACTTTCACGTTGCTTGCAAACGGTAGTTATTTGTTATTGAATAATGAAGATTGCTGTGGTATGCTTGCGGGAATTCCGTATATCGTTACAGTTTCCCAATGTGTGGTTTGCTGTAAGAATGTCCTGTTTCCTTCTCCACATGGGAGGCTCGATGTTTCCATCTGGCCTTCTATCCCGACCTTGAAAGGGGAGTTCAACAAGATGAGTAGAATAAGAGCTCTTTTGTCCCAGAAAGAAGTCGGCCTTACATCTGCACGTGAGACATTCGTCCTTCACGCTGCAAACACTCGTACTGAGGTACATGCTTTATTAAATACTGACCTGCTCCTGCATTTTGGTGCTTTGATTCACACAATCTTTAATGCCTCGTCAACCACGAGCCTGGCGCATTTTTTTAAAATAGAAAGTTCTGGCCTTGTGACCTCGTTTCAAACTATATTTGGTGTGATCCCAGCATTTTTTCACTCGATTTTTTCGAGTGTCTTCGACGGTCTCCCGTTAATTCTTGCTTCAGGAGTGGGCATACTGCTATTAATTTGTTTGATCCAAAACGGAAGCACATTCTGTGCCCCACGACGATCTGCCCCGGCTGCTCCAGCTTCGTAACCGGATACTTCAATACTATGGGTCGCTACCTCTGGCAACTCTGAGTGTGGCTTATCGTTTATCTTTCCGGTTTTCATTCTTTACTTGCGTGCAGCCTGTTTTCCATTGTCTGGATTTTGGATTTGAATGGGCCCTGGATTTGTGCCTCAGCAACACAGTGTCTCCTGACCTGGATTTCAATCTACTGAGTCCCTTAGTTGCTCATGAAACAGATTGTTCTGGTTTTGGGATTATGGCCTGCGCAGCGGCTCATGGGGTCCTGGGCAATTGGAACATATGGACTGCGGCCAATGACTTTCTTGCACGCAGTTACCTCAAAGTAAGCCCAAGTTGTCCTCTGATTGTGCTAGAGGCTCCCGCAGTTGAGGAACATGTATGTTCGTTCCATGCTTAATTGGATGGCTAAAATGTTCATAGATGAGGACAACGACTTCCTGTTGGAGGCTGTTGCAACATGCAGTGCTTATACGTTGTTGGACTGAAGGAAGAATATTTTTTAGAAACTTCACAGGCACGTATTCGACTAGTGCTTTATTTTTTCATCTCTTTTCAGATATTTTTGATAACATTACCATCCGTGGATGTTTTTCACTGATTTATTTACTTTTTAATCCGGCTTTTGCTCCCAATTATCAAATTTGGCAACATTTCGGAACGTAGTTCTGTCTCATTCGAACTTAAACTCTGCATTCTATGACTTTTGCCCCCTTTTATTTTGTTTTACCCCGATCAAGGGAGGGTGTAGTATGGCCTGAGGCCTGCTTTGCATGCATGTTATGTTAGCATGGCTTATTATAAGTTTAAATGCCATTTTACCTGTTGCTGCTTTTGCACACAACACTGCATAGCTGTTTTTGTAAGTTAGCCTTCACGAACGTCCACACATGAGAAAAGGTTTGGTTTTTGACATTCTTTAGACTTACATTGTACCCTTAGTCTGCACATTTAGTGCTGAAGCAGTCAAGGTTATCTAAACATGGTGGCTGTTTTTCGGCATGTTCGAGTAACGCTTTCTAGACCCAGCAATTTGGCAGCTGTGAGCCAACTAAGATTCTGGCGCCCTTATTATTACACACTCGCCATGATTTCACACACTTGAAAGATTTCTGTTTCCAGGGATGCAGAGAGCCTGTGCTGATCCAGATGTAATTGACTCTTACTGAGCGGAAAGGTAATGGGGTCCACAAAACAAGCCTAAGAGACCTTCTTTAGTTTATAATACATAGTTCCTATGTAGGGAGGGTGTTAAAACTAGGCACCATAAATTATTATAAATTATAAAATGCTTTCTCCTTTTGTGTTTTATGGAATTGTAACCATGCTGACCATATTATTTGTAATAATATGTCTGCTTATGTTGGCTAACATATTGCACATGAGATCACGTTGTTAAAATAAATATTTTAACCTTACTGTGTCTCTTTTTTACTCTTGTTGTGGACTGGTATGAGAGTATAACAAAAGAGTGTTCTCACTTCCCACTATTCCTGAGTTTGTACTAAGTCACATGTTCTAGGTTGTCTAATCATTGGTTGCTTTGCTATTGGATGAATAGCTAATGAGGCACTGATGCTAGCTGGTTGGGGTTCTCTAGGTACTGCGGTGAGTTTCTGGCACATCACAATTCACTGATGTCCTGGGTCTCTGTGCACAGTTCTGTGTAGGAACAGAATCCTTGCAAAACCACGTTAAGTGGCTCAACACTGCCTTGTAAATAAGGTAAAGGGATTATTGCCCCAGGAACATTACAAAAACTGAAGTTACTGTGACGATAAGCTCTTGTAAATATGCCCCAAAATAAGTAAATCTTTATTGCAGATTAATAAAAATCATTGCAAATGTACAACACAAAAGTTATAATCTGCTTGTTAACATTGGTTAAAAGAGCCACAATAAGTTCAATTAATTAAACAATTAACGTTTAAGATAATAATAAAAAAAGAGAATACTATTTAGGTGAAGCAAGTGCTGCCGACCAAATCGCAAAAATACATGTAATGCCAAAAGTCATTGGGCCAGATTCACAGAACTAACTTAAGACAAAATCCTAAACTTACTACTTTTGGTATTCACAGAAGTTAGGATTTTGTCTTAAGTTTGTCTTAAATTTGTCTTAAGACAGACTTAAGACAGAATCCTAACTTAAGTCTGTCTTAAAGTCTGTCTTAAGACAAAATCCTAACTTCTGTGAAAACCAAAAGCAGTAAGTTCAGGATTTTGTCCTAAGTTAGTTCTGTGAATCGGGCCCAATGTTCATGACAAATGTACAGTTAGTCCTTTGAATTAAGAGTCTCATGCCTGGATTAGCTACCTGAAAAGATAACAGCAGGGAGAAATCTCTAATGAGCAAGTATAAAACAAAGATTAGATTGCACAGGGGATCACTCTATGCAGTTGTAACAGTAGTAACTGAGTGCGATAAGTGCAATGTAATACATAAAGTCATGTTACTCTAGAAGGTTTTGGAGCACTGAACAAGAAGTGGTCTCTAAAATGCAAAAAAGAGAAAAAAGAAAAAAAAATTCTGTTGGGCCAGGAATCACCGACTGCAAGGAAAGCAGCCTGTTAACTTGTAGTAGAATCTTTGTGGGCCGGCAGAAAAGCTGGATGTTATTCTTATTTAGAAGCGCCATCACTGCAGGATGACATGATCTGATCTGAAGAGGCCTTAGGCAACGACATACCAGTTTCCGTCTGAGGTGGATGATGGCGGGACAAGTGCATAAAAAAAGTAATACACTTTCTTCTGAGAGATTGCATAGGTGACAGAGGAAGTCTGGACGGGTTTGCTTCCAGACTGGAACCAGATCCATACGGATTAAAAGAATAGAGTGTTGAATGCGCTGTGAAATATGATTTGTGAGATATAGTTGTGGGCTCCAGTTGGTATAAGAGTGAAGAACTGACCATCCCTGCCTACTTTGTTGAATGTCCAAGAAGGTAGTTTAAACGCATTTTATGTACGTTTTTGTGAAGGCAGTAAAGCCAATTTTGGATCTCATGTTTTGACCAGATTTGGATTGGTTAGTGTTTGCTGAACCACTGTTGGCAAGTTATTTTTGTATATGGGCTAGTTTTCCATTTCTGACCAGCATAGAGCAGCAATTGAGTCAGGAACAACTGAGTTAAGCTTCCAACACAATTTGATGATTGCATCCATTCTTACTGGGGCTTGTTGAACTAAACCAAACTCCATTCTCAACTGTGCTTGTGGGATGTATTGCAGAAGTCAGAAAAAATGGTTGAACAAGAGAGATTGTAGCTGGATTAGGGTGTTTGCCAAAGGTGAGTGAAGGGAGCAATTTGGCCCCGATGACCGGTAGAAGGTAATGCTGTGATGTGCTCTCCAACTTCTTTTGCAGCAAGTTGAAAGTGAAACATAGTTTATTAGCCAGGGCTCTGCTTTGAAGTAGGGCTCTTTGAAAGATAGTCTGATATCCATTACTACTCCCAGGTATTTGTAAGATTTGGCCAGATCTAAGTTTTGTTCAGCTGCTTTTCACTTAAACGTGGTGTGATGGGAACCACATTTTGCTGAGGAGCAGATTACCTTTATTTTACTGTAGTTAAATTGCAGGCCAGCATTTCAATGTATTCAACAACATTTGTGATTAGGCACTGGAGGCCAATCAGAGTATGACTATGTTAAACAATGTCATATGCGTATTAAGACACCGTAGTAGTTTCTTTGCGAATTTGGAAGGGTCGCCTACTACTTCCAATAATCGAGCATCGAGGTCCTCCGTGAAGATTTGAATAGGCAGGGGGCCAGAACACACCCCTGCTGTAAACCGGTATGAGTGTCGATCTTACTGGTTACTCTGTCACTGTTACCTTTTTTTACTCGAGCCCATTTATCTGAGTAGATATTAATTATGGCCCCTAATAGTTTCAATGGTACGCCCCAGCTGGCCATCTTTGCCCAAAGATAATCTCTCTGTACCCTGTCAAATGTTGCTTTCAGATCAACGAAGCAAGCTCATAGTGTTGAGCGTTTGAATTTAGCTTTTTCGACAAGGAGGCTGACTGCGAGGAGGTTGGTCATTGTACTTATGCGGCTCTATAAAGCCCGTCTGTGTTTTCAGGATGATGTTTGCTGATGAAGCCCAAGCTTCCAGATCTGATAATAAATTGAAGGAAAAAAGCTTGGCTTCAACATCAAAAAGGACGAATAATCTGTAATTCCCTGGTTTGGATCAGGAGCCACATTTGAAACTAGTGTGTAGAATACTACCTCTCCAGGATGCCGTAATGCAGTAGGTAATAAAGGCCCAATAAGGAATATCATACTTGAACTAGGCATTTTTTGGGCCCACTTTGTCTAGGCAGCCTGTCTGTTCTCAATCTCTTAAGGGTGATCTGGACTTGCAAATCTTTCAGCCATGGGCCTTCTGGAGGTTCTGCCAATGAACTTTCTTGGAGAGTGTTTTTGGAGATTGATGTGGCAATCTACATTGCATTGTCTGCATCTTATGCAGGGAATGCTGCTGTTAGCTGAGCTATCCAGTCGGCTTTTCTGATGCCGGCACTGTGAAGGCAAAATCTGCCATTTGCAAGAGTGTTGATTTTGGCTCAAAATTGGTGACTGTTTTTCATTTTTCTTGTGTGCATGAGCTTCAGCCATACGTTTATCTGGTAAATATTTTTACCTGTCCAGATGGCCTTTCTGTAGGTTCACCTTAGAGTTGCAATTTGTTTCCTGGTGGCTTGGCTGATCTTCGGGTCCTGCTTCCAGAGTTTCCTAATCACCCTGGTTAAGTCCCTTCTTTTCAGTGAGAGGGATGTGGTGAAACAGACTGTGCCTTTCCTGAAAGTGTAAGAACATTGTGTGGGATTGCAATGAAAGGTATAATATTGTTCAGTGCCACTATCAAAGTCTCCTAAGACTGCCACAATGATATCCTTCATGTGCAAGATTGTGGCTGCCACCGTTCCATTCCAAGTGAGGCGTTTCAGGTTATAGGTGCTGGGTCCCGGAAGCAGTTCTTTAGCTCAAGGGACTCTAGGTGGACATATCGAAGACTACACATGCTGGGGAAAGTGGTCGCTCTCCACTCTGGCTGTTATGTGGTAACGAGTAATCGTGAAGAGCAAATCTTTATCTACAAATGTGTAATCCAGAATGGGAATGGTTTAACTTGATGTCCTGGTAAAAGCTGCTGGGTGATGTTGGGGAAGGCAGCCGTTGAGAGTAAACAGGCCGATGTTCTCAAGGGCTGCGGCACACACTTTCCCGCGTGGATCAATTCTGCAATGGGTTTCAATTACTGGCGGTGTATTTTGAGTGGCACCATTTGAACATTATTGGCATAGATGAGTGTTGGTTTGCAGTAATTACATGTTAACATTTTCTGTCAGAATCATGAGATCTTGTGGGAAAGTATAATGTAAGGATTTAAGTAATGCTGTTAATGATTCTGTCTTTCCTGCTCTGCTCTTCTCACTGGGGTGAATGTATACATTGCAGATTAAGAGACTAAATTTACTAGTGTTACTTTGTGATGTTGGTAGTGTCGGGGTTGCAAGATTGACGCACTCTGCCCATGTTAGTCCCAAGTCTATTAGTTCTTGGTGCCACTGCAGATGAGTTCCTATGTATGTGGAGAGGCCGCCTGCTGCTCTACCCGCCTTAGTTCTTTTGGACGCTTCTATATGGAATTCCTTAAAACCTGCAATTGGAGTTGGTTGTTCAGCCCAGGTTTCCTGCAAAAGCAGAATGTCAACGTTTTGGAATTTGTCTGTGAATTCGTTCTCATCCATCTTGCTTCTGAGGCCATTCACATTCCAAGAGTACAATGTTAGGGGATAGTGGCTGTTGGTTCTTTCCATATGTTTTTTTGCATTCATGCTCCCCCCTTGCATCCTTGGCCGGGGTCCTGCAGTGTTCGCAAGGAGACTTGCCTCATGTAGCTGAGAGCGTCTAGGATGGAAGTTTGGTGAATGCTTAGATTCTGCTACTTATAAATAGATCGGTCTTTATGCCCATGTGCTCCCCTCAGCACCCCACTGGTAGGGATGTCCCACTTCTCGAGTGGTTTCTGTTGTGGGTGAAGAGGGCTAGGGTAGAGCTCTGAAACTGGCCTTCTTAGTTCAATGCCCTATTTGTAAAAGCACTCCCTGTGTTTCCAGACTTCTGTGGCTATCCTTGAATTAATCCGGGTAACAACCGTTATTTTGGGTTTAAACTCTATTCCTTCGATGTGATGTGTTTGTTGATGTTTAAGATTGTCTATGGCACTTTCCAGTTTTAAAATGGCGCTCCTGCATAGAATGTTGTGCCGTCCACTGTACCTATAATTTGGAATCATTCCAATAATCTCAAGCTTTGCTATGTCTTTTTCGGAGTCGGCTTCAGTTTTTGAGGAGCCCCATGTCTGGGCTGGGTCGCTAGCCTTGTTTGTTCTTCTAGATGTTGCTGAAGCTGGTTTGACCCTGCTGTAGATAATAACGGTGTAATGGATTCAGCTGAAGCGATGTGATTTTGTTGACTTGCTAGCGTGCCTTGACTTGGGTGGATTAAGGATGACATGGTGTTTTGGTGAGACTGTTTGATTGGATTGTGGTGGGAAAATGTGGTTATATGTCAGTGACCTGGATGGATGCAGTTGTTCAGACTCTGTGGAGGCTGCCCTAGGAGTGTTGAAATGATGGGCCTACAATTGTGCATAGGGAGAGGAAACTTGACTTGACCCTTCCCCGGTGATGGCTGCAGGGTAAGTTGTGTCCTGTTGTTCTCTAACCATAGTTAGAGAGCGGGCATCCCAAGGGTGTTGTGTCTCAGAGTGGTTGGGCATGGGAGGCAACTTGGCTGGCAACCTCACGGGTGAGGATGTGGGCTCCTCTTGGCCATGGGATACATGTCCCTTTGTTTCATAGTTGGATTGATTGGACTCTGTCAGCTTGAAGTCTTTAAAAGACCCTTCTTTTTTTTAAAACAATGAATACATGGGGACTGTCCCCTGCCGGTGTTCACTTCCCTTTGAGGTTTGGTTGCTGTCTTGTCCCATTTGGGTGTAGTTATTGTGAGGTGGGCTTTGTGATTGTGCTGCTTGTCTTTTTTGCTTGTGTTGTTCCTTGCTTTCCTAAGGCATTTGCGTTCTCTTCTAGTTAGGGACGGTCTTTAGTGCTCTGGCAGTTTAGGGTGTCAGGTGATGAGGATTGACCTGTGTGTAGCTGTTTGTTTGATGTTTCTGCGGGCTGCAGATTTTGGGGGTGTGGGGTGAATTTAGGTTCTCTGCGGTATCCTGGAAGTCCTTGAATCCATTCTTAACTAGGGGTGTATGCCTGGGGGAGGGAGCTCAGTCTTGTGCGGGCTTGCTGTAAAAACGATGTTGGTGGACAACAGGGGTTTCGATGGTTTGACTTCTGCTTAAATGTCTAACCAGATGTTAGGGATGGTTTTTAAGTGTTTCAGAGTTGAGGTACATTGGCATGAGTGTTAGACGGTATTGGGGTCTTTTTGCACCCACCTGATCAAGTTATTTAATTCCTGATGCTTCTGATCAATGCCTGAGACATTGGTAGCTAAGACGGTCAATAAGTGAACTTGGATTTCGAGTTTTCCAGAGTGAAATGTTATAGCTGAGGAGATTACCTCCATTGGTTTCAGCAATGGGGCTCACAGGGGGCCTGGAAAAAAGGTATTGTTGTCTGTGACATGTTTGGTCTCTGGTGAGTGCACCTCTGTGTCACTAAGCTTGGAAGCGGGGGGGGGGCAATTTTATGATCTGATTGTCCCTCAGGGCTGGGCTTGGCCTGTACACTGTTGTTCGACTGGGTTATATAGTTGTCAAGTTGAAGCTTAATCTGAGAAATCACAGCATTATAATCGTGTTTGGGACCAGAATTGGCAAGGACGGATGATGAATACAGAAGAAGGCTAATGAAAGTCAATTGTGTGGATAAGAACCTGTCCCAAAGCAGAAAGCACCCCTACTTTCGTCATTGATTATGATGGCACCTTCTTCTCTTCCTGCCCCTTTACACCCTTCGGATTACAAATAGAGTGCCTCATAGGAGGGACCTCAAGACCTGACTCTTCAGTTGACCAAAGCACCCCACGGAGCTGTCCGCCCTAGCACCTTGAGAGTCTTACTGGTCAGAGTCCTCGCTATACAATGCCCTGATTGATTGATTGACAGCGACGAGAGATTGGACTCTTGCGGAGGCAGTTAGATGCCTTGGGGGGTGTTGAGTCTACTTTTCACAGATGGCTTAAGGAGGCAAAGGCTTGCATTGCATGGTCGGCTGTTAGAGGGGCTCTGTATGCTATGTGCACCACTTGTGTGCTATTTGCTGGGATGGGTTGGTATGCCACCTGTTGTCAGCGTGGAACAAGCTAAACTGGCCTAATGTTGGCTGTCTCCGCACCTACAGACTGTTTGTCCGTGACTCTAAAGTCTTTTGGCTTTAAAGTATTTTGGCTAATTTCTCAGGACTCTGCAGGGGAAACCCAGGTACCCTTTAGAATCCCCAGAATATTGGGAAAAGAAGGGTGCAAATTTGGCATGGATAACGCATGTGGAAAAAAAATGATGAAGCCTTATGCACATACTACCCCAAATAGCCAAAAAAGGGCTCAGTGCGGGGGGGGGGGTGGAGGCCCAGCAGTTAAGGGGTTAATGAGGATCAGCTATTGACAGCAAAGGGACTAGTGGATATTATGTAGTCTCTCAACTATTTAAAGGTGATGTCTGCACTTTTACATGTATCCTAAGTAGACCTTACATGATGATATCAGTAGAAACATTTGAAACTGGTGAAATAGGAGGGGCACTGTGTTATATAATTAATTAATTACCTTTTAGTCTCAAGGTGATTTTGCATTAACCCACCTGCACTTTAAAATGGATAAGGGCAGGAAAATGAATGGTCTTTAAACAAACCAGTAACACTATTACATTGGAGCTGATTGTAATTGATATTCCAACATGCAAGCATCAACTTTTAATATTTTTAGCCATGGTATTTTTCACTAAAAATTGTCAAAATTTTAATCTAAAGCCAGAAAAAAAGATGCTTACATTTAATGAATATGTAAGTTTTTTATTGGACTAGCTGTGTAAAATATTATGGTTTTAATTAACTGAAATTAATGTCTTTGACTTTAAGTAGGTGTCACAATTTGTGCTGCTGAACTCCGAGTAGCATTTAATATACATGTTGTGGGTATACGGTATACCACTTTCCTAGGGACTTATAAGTAAATTAAATAGGCCAATCAGGTATTAGCCACATTTACTGGGTTTAGTGGAGAAAGAGCAATCACTTTACCACTGGTTAGCAGTTGTTAAGTGCACAGAGTTTGACATCCAACAAAAAAAATTTCAGCAAAAAAAGTGAAGGGTAAATGCAAAAAGTTTGGGAGTGCCCCAGTAGAACGGACCATTTCCAACAGTGACAGATAATGAGAATGTGAGAGGATGAGTGAGTCAGATTATGTGAGAGTGAGTCCCTGAGATTAAGTGAATATGTCAGTGTCCGTGAATGAGAATCAGAGTAAATGACAGAAATGAGTGTGAGTGAGTGAGATTGTGTTGATTTATGAGCCTGCCGCTGGACCTGGCAAACAGGATGTAATTCTTTGACTACTGAGGTTCCCATAGCAACATGATGAAACTGTTATTGGAAGTAATTCTTATCATAAAGAATGAGGCACTCATGATAAAATGCAGACCCTGACACACTAGAAGAAATTCCTGTCTCTGGGGAGCAATAATAGCAAATTTCTAATGCTGATGAATTGGAGGCAATTATTGGCATAAGTGAGGGCAGCCATGGCATATGGGGGCATCCATTACAAATGTTATGTTATTTTACAGTGACTTATAGAATGCAAACAAATACCCAAAGGTGTCGAGGCGCTAGCTGGTCCTGTAATGCTACAGGCCATTTTTGACACATGCTATATGGGTGGCATTAAAGGGAAACTTCTGGCTCTGGCATATTGTTGGTAATTCTTGGCATAAGGGGGCACTCATGACAGAATACAGGCCTTGAAAACTGAAGATAATTACTGGGGCTAATTGTGGGAATCATTCATGGCAAATGTTAGAAAAAATAGTGTTCATTCCTGGGAAGTATTTGGTTCCGCTGGCACACCATGAACATATTGAAATAGTTCAAGGTTGCCTTTTTAGAGCCTGTAATTTTAGGAAATTTCTGACTTACTTGATTTGTAGAGGTGTATTAGCCACTGAAGGCCAGTGCCTAATTTAAGCCGGTGGTTTCCGGTGCTGGGGTCCCGCAGTTAATTGTCAATACCAGCACTTATGAAAGTCTGCCAAATGGTGGTGCTATTTTCTTAATTTAGAGATGAGCATAACAGTTCTTTATTAATTCAACATATATTAAATACAAGTAACATCTGCTGCCAAGCCATTCTTTTAGCTTTAGGGGCCTTGAATAGTCTGAATTATCACATTTGTAGGAGCGTTATGGTTATTAGCTATGTTGATACTGTCATTGGCAGTGCTAACAGGGGAAGTGAGTGGTGCAAACTGCAGTGGACTACTAATGATGGCACCAGCACTTATCTTTTCACAAATTAAGCACTGCTGAAGGCTCGATCCTGGCCGAGCCAGATGCCTGGTTGTGGCTCAGCTCACAGTTCTCTGTAGCTCTTAAGACAAAAATGAGTTGATTTTTGATGTGGCTTCAGCTTCTGGTTATCTGCCCAGACACTCCAAGCAGCAAAGGAGGGTGACCGGCTGGCCAAACCATCCCTTGAGGTTGCTATAGCTTTTGATTATCACTAACAATACCCAAGCCCTATGTGGCACAGGAGTCAAAAAGACACAGGACAGAAGAGCTCCACAACCATTTTGCCTTCTTGATGCACCATGTAGGCCCATGCAGCAGAAAGCGCTAAGCTGCACCATGACTGTTTACATTTTTTATAACAGGTGCTGCAAGTCAGAGCATCCCAAGTGCAAGCAGAGTGAGTTGGACCTCTAAGAAACTCAGAACGTTAATGCACCAGTTGTAGTGTGTAGCTTGAAAGGCACAGGCCCAATTTGTGAATAATCAACCCTGTATTTCATCCTTCCAGTTCGATTAAACGGCGATCAATGACTTGAGTAATAAGATCACAATAGATTCAAGCGACAGCACCGTTTATGAATCATGGCAAATATCGGTGTTTGATTTTTTACCATTGTATTTCTGGAGGAAGGTCCGGTAAAACTCAACTTTTACTGTGAATTATAGGGGTTAGTATTGGGCGAGGCAACTATTGCATCATCACAGTATGATAGGAGCGAACAGAGGTTGCTGGATAGATACAGAACAACTCCATCATAGTTCCCTACAAAAATGCAATCCTGTCGAAATGTGGCAATTCAAAGGTGGCAACTGTTTTCAGTTGTTTTTGAATTGCTGTCTTAATGTGTTGTTTTTGTATTACTGTAACATATTACAGTTTCAATCTGTTGTTTTTGTGTTACTGAAATGTATTACTGTTTTCATCTGTTGTTTTTGTATATTATTTGTATTGCTGTAATGTATTACTGTTTTAATGTGTGGTTTTTGGTTTGTTTTTGCATTTCTGTAATGTATTACTGTTTTATTCCATTGTTTTAGTTTTGTTTTTTTCATTACTGTAATATATTACTGTTTCAATCTGTTATTTTTGTATTGTTTTTTGGCATTACCATAAAGTATTACTATTTTAATCTGTTGTTTTTGTATTACAGTTTTAATTCGCTATTTTTGTATTGTTTTTGCATTGCTGTAATGTATGTAAATGTAAATGTATTGCGACTTATATAGCGCACGTATTACTGTTTTAATCTGTTGTTTTTGTTTTACTGTTTTAATTAATTGTTTTTGCATTGTTTTTGCATTACTGTAATGCATTACTGTTTTAATCTGTTGTTTTTGTATGGTTCTTGTATTACTGTAATTTATTACTGTTTTAATCTGTGGTTTTTGTATTGTTTTTGTATTACTGTAATGTATTACTGTTTTGCTCTGTTGTTTTTGAATTATTGTTTTAATCTGTTGTTTTTGTATTACTGTTTTAATTAATTTTTTTTGCATTGTTTTTGCATTACTGTAATGTATTACTGTTTTAATCTGTTTTTATGTATTGTTTTTGTATTACTGTAATGTGTTATTGTTTTAATCCGTGGTTTTTGTATTGTTTTTGCATTACTGTAATGTATTACTGTTTTAATCTGTTTGTTTGTATTGTTTTTGTATTGCTGTAATGTATTATTGTTTTAATCTGTGGTTTTTATATTGTTTTTGTATTACTGAAATGTATTACTGTTTTAATCCGTGTTTTTTGTATTATTTTTTATTACTGTAATGCAGTATTGTTTTAATCTGTGTTTTGTTTATTACTGTAATGTTAAAAAAAACACAACTTGTCACATTCCCCAGTAATAATCGTGTTGCCCAGTTGTTGCTGCTTTGTTGCAGTGGAAATAGCAGACAAAATGCAGTGATATTTGTCTACCATGGAAGGGTCTAAGAGCAAACAATGACTTCACTGATTTGAACCTGTGACTTGCAAGATACACACAGCGCCTTGAGCAAACCATTGATACCGCTAGGCGACACCCACCACCACACTATGAGGAACTTGAAGGAACTTTCAAAGCGCTGCTAAGGAAACTTCTGCCTCTACATTTTTTATTAGGACCCACAGGGAGAGTGGTGGGTGGTATCCGTGGTCTTCCCTTCACCTGACTGGCATTATTGGTGGAATCACTTGACGGTTAGCACCAAAAAGAAAGTATGTGACAGTACCTAACTCTGTTTAGTTTGCAAATACCTGTCCAAAAGACCAACCTGTTTCAGTTTGTGTGATGTGAAAAATAAAAATTAAGCTTTTCATTTCATACCTATTCCTTACACTTCTTTGACCCAAAGTCTTGGATTTCTTATGCGATGTCTAGTGTTAATGTTTTGTGATAAGAAATATTTGCATACAAAAGTAGAAGCCCGAAAGAACAAAGCAGACAGACTTGGGGACAACACTACACTTTGGCTCACAGCATCAGTCATATAATGCTTTCATCCAACTGTGGAGTAGTGAAGAGCTGCATGACTGGCAGCAAAACCAGAACCACAACATCTACAGCTCTCTGAGGGATCTTTACACTGCTTGTCCAACAACCAGATCTATGGTGAGCCTGGAACAGTTCTCGCCTTTAGAACAAAAACTGGGTTCTCTGTGCTTGGTCATGTCCCCTACGATAGACTTCCAGAACAGCAATCACTATAAAACAATCAGCTCAAAACAACAAAACTGTGCTCGTTACAGGTCGACATTCAATGCAACAGGAGCAATAATGTTTAAAACCAAGGGGCTTATTTACAAGCCTCTTGCGCCACTTTTGCATCATTTTTAACATGGGAAACGTGACGTGCAGTAGGCTCATGGGGCTTGTAAATAAGCCCCCAAGTGTCATTACTTCAAAAATATTTATGAACTATCCTCCAAGACCCTCTGCGGAAGGTTTAACTCCATGAGTCAGCTACATATAGCTTCATTAGAAACAAGACTTCTGTGTAGCACCATGGGTTGAAGACAAGCAATGTCTGCAATCATTCATCCATTCATCCATTCATTCAGTCTCAACCAGGCTGCACTTCTACGCTTGTGACTGGTATCTATTTAGCACAGAGGTTAGGAAAGGTGTCAGGCTGTCCTCTAAATTGGCACAGGCAGGAAGTGTGTCAAAGCCACCCCATCATATCACTGTTGCCGGTGCCCCCGCCAGCAGAAGGTGGATGGCAGATGACACCTGCGCCTCCCAGTAAAAAAGAGTGCAGGCCACTTCAGTGGTGTAGTGAGAGTCGCATGGCCTCTAATGCAAGCAAGGAAAATGGGCCATTCTCCGCCTGTTTAGGTAGTTAAATACAGTTGTAAGTGTGGTAAAATGAACCCCTCAACAGCATGAGCCCCAATGTCATTGCACTACATCAACTTTCTCAGAAGCTGGGCTTGCCCTCGCCACTGCCAGCCTCGCCCTCACCACCGTCCCACGAATTCGCAGAACCACCACTGGAGGAAGATCCTTCTCCTACCTGGCAGCCAAAACATGGTACTCCCTCCCCGCGCACCTATCACTGACCCAGGACCATCTCACCTTCAGAAAACACCTCAAGACCTGGCTATTCGAGCAGTAGCGACAACCCCCCCCCCCCCCCCCCTCCCTTCAGTGCCTTGAGACCCTCACGGGTGAGTAGCGCGCTCTATAAATGTATTGATTGATTGATTGATAAAACCGAACATATTGAAAGAAAGAAAACTACAGCCCTCGTCAATAAAAACGAACTCAAGAATGTTCGATACAAAAACATGTACATTTTAATTTCTAATTATTCTTGATATATTGTTACATCTCTTTAACACAACTCATATTATTTGTATGATTGACAAAATGCTTTTTCTATAATCGCATGATGCGTTTTTGCTGCCGCTGCTCGTGGTCTGGCTCTTGGAGACAACGCTGACCCTTAGATTGACTTCTTTGGTTTCCCACCTCCTTTATGGCTTTGCTTGCTCACTGAAATTTGGGCCAAGGATTATACCCTACCACTCTGAAAGATCACCAGCCACCACTGGCTCAGTACACATCTTTCTAGATCAGGAAGGGAAGTTGTTTCCTTTGTTACTTTGGATGTTACAATTGCGCAATTTTTTAAAACTCATCTTGTACCAATTTTCAATTTATATTTCATGTTACAAATAGTAAAATATTCATTTATAAATAGTACTTAATTGACATCTAAGCAGAGAGGACGCTGCTTAGATGTTAAGTACTGCACCATGTGGCCATAAGTGGTATTCCACTTATGGCCACTTGGTGGCAATCTTCCCTTTTATAAAGGACTTTTATTTTTTGCCATTTTTGGCTAGATTTCTCTACAGTCACGAGCAGCACTTTGACATAAAATCCATCGCCTTCATACTTGCTAGTACTTTATCTGTTTATACACCTGTAAAATCCCGCTGTTGTTGATTTATTTTTGGGACATATTTAGGTGGCGTCCAGGCACAGCCGGCACTTGCGTGGGTATCGCGCTTAGCAGAAAGAAACGTAGCGCCCTCCCTCCACCTAGTGAATAAAAGGAGACAGTAGGGTGCCCAATTTGCTCAGGTCAGCCACTCATCCAGGCGGGGATTGGCCTCTTTATCTCGATCACGCTGGAGGCATGTTGTTGGTGGTGCAATGTAGGGTGTTGGTGTGTGACAGCAGGGGGTGAGGAGAGATGGGAGTGAGTTAATGGGGCGTAAAACGGCACTTGCTAAAAGTAAAATAAAAACTATCAGCTAGATTCATCAAGCTTAATTGCGCTCGCAAAGGGCCAGATTCTGAGAATCTGGCCCTTTGCGAGTGCAATTTTTGCATTTGGGATTCATCATCCCAAATGCAAAATTCGCTAATAAAAAATTCGCACTTTTGCGAGGAATTGCATTTAAGGAATCTCTATGTGAGATTCCTTAAATGCAATTCATGAACCATTTTGAAATTGCAAAATCGCAATTTAGGACCGCTATTTACCACGAAGTCAAACCTCGTGGTAAATAGCTAAAACTTAGAAAAATGAATTTAAATGCATTTTTCTAAGTTGCATGTTACACACACACATGTGCTTTGGACATGTATGTGCACAACATCAGTGTAAAATCACATTTCAGGGGTGCTACAGGGTGTCCTTTGGACACCGCTGCACCCTTGAAATCGCATCCTTATTTGCGATTAGCAAATTGTTAATCGCAAATAAGGAATAACTCCCCATTCATTCCTATGGGCCTTTAGGCCCATAGGAATGAATGGGGTGTTATTCCTTATTTGCGATTAGCAATTTGCTAATCGCAAATAAGGAATGTGTAGGAATCGCAATATATTTAGCAATTCCTACATGAATCCCGTTTGGCAAGTCCTTAATAGCGATTCCTTAAGAATCGCTATGAAAGACTCGCAAAACGGGCCTTTCATGAATCTAGCTGAGTATCATTAGAAAGAGGTAAAGGCTGATTACAAGCTGCTGATTGCATAACGTTAAGGTAGGAAGCTCTCGTGATATTGGCGCCCTGGGCCTGTGCCCAGCTCACCCATGCTCATAGACGGCCATGGTAGACAGCTCCGTACACTCCTATGAAGATTGGCGCCCTGGGCCTGGGCCTAGCCCGGCCAAGCCGAAAGCCGGCTCTATGTTCTGGGATTAAAGTATTCTTGGCGACTGCGGCGCATAAATCACTTACGCCCTGGTGGAATTTCCAGTTTAATAGATGAACTGGTATCGAGATTGTAAGTGGGTTTTTGGACCTTGAACTACACACTCCCAAGAGGATGAAACTGGTGAATGTTTAATTGTTCAATAAAACACCATCTGAAACTAATAGACAGCCCAAGAAACCAATTGCCAGTTTGAAGATGTAACTGGACTGACCTGGACTTCTCATTGATACATTAGCTGTCCGGAGAGCCGTGCTGGCAACCAGGGGGCATATTATCAAGGGGGGCGATAGGCACTTTTCACCGGTTTAGCGGCCGTTTTCGGAAGCTAAGCGGCGAAAATTCTATTGCCCTATTATCAAGCTGTCGCTAACAGCAGTTAGCGACAGCTTGAAGGCGATAGCGAGCGGTTTGGGGCCCGCTTTGCATGTCAGCGATATTTATCGCTAATGACATGCAAAGTGGGCGTACCCAACCCGTTAGCGACTGAAAGCAGTCGATAATGTCGCTATCGCCTATTCACAAGGCTGGCGTAGCGATGGAAATATTCCCGCTATCGCCAAAAACTAACGCCTGCTCTGACCAGTTCTTAGCCATGTTATCCAATGGGAGGTGGATAACATGGCTAAGAGCATTTCATCGCTAATGCGAGAATATCGCTATATTCTCAGCGATATTCTCCCATTACGCCGCTATCGCTGTATATTTCAGCGTTATGGAGAAAAACGTTGCTAATAGCATGTTTTCTCCGCTAAATATCCAGCGATAGGCAGCGATAAAAAAAGTCGCTAAGCGCAATTAGCAATAAATATCGCTAGTTGTTGGTAATAGGCCCCCAGATTCTGTAGAAACTAGGGGCCTCATTTATGAGGCCTTGCGTCAGTTTTGCGCTTCCGATGCGTCACTTATTGTGATGCATCGGCGGTGTAAAACATGAGTCCTGTTGCGCAATATTTACAAAGTGACGCAGATGCGTCACTTTGTAATCCCCTGTGCTACATTATACCTGCGTCAGGTATAATGTATGCAGATGGGGCGTTCCCCTGGAAAAAGCCTCGTAATAGTGACGCAGTGAAATCTATGAGATTTCACTGCGTCACTTTTAGGACGCTGTTGCGTCAAAATCTCGCGCCTGCCTCACAGCAGGCGTAAGACTGACGCAAGCCCTTTCACATGGGGCTTTCCCCATGTGAAAGGACGCATTGCTGGAGTTGCGTCACTTTTGTGACACACCCCAGCAATGCGTGACTTTTGAGATTACAGATACGTCAGAAATACTGACGTATCTGTAACTCCTTGCGCAATGATGCATCATATTGTAAATATGACGCATCATTGGGGTCGCAAAGAGGACGCAATGAAAAGTGACGCATCGCTGTTTTCTCGCAGCGATGCGTCACTTTTCATAAATAAGGCCCTCGGAGTTACTGGTCAACTAGAACTTTATACCAGGGATTTGAGAGAGCAGGAAATATCTGGGCATGGCGTGATGACAACAGAGAAGAAGGACTGAGAATGTACAGAGAAGGAAAAGGATGTTCGGAGCACCAAAGAACATGGGGTGAGGGATCCTGTCAAACTGAGCAGAAAATACCACTTAATGACTTCAAAACAAGGAAACTATATGGAGAATATCACAGTTATTCGTAGTGCGGAAGGGTGTGAGGAGACACACAGCTGACAGAGAGCTGGGAGTAGATTTGCATGTCAGGGTCCGCTTCCTTGCCGGCGAAGGGGTATAAGGAAGAGTAGGGAAGTCCATTTCAGAGATCCGTCGTCTGAACCAGAGGCTCGAGCTCTGCTGACGCTGCACCATGTCCCGGGCTCCCCTCCTCCTCGCGCTCAGCGCGCTCTTCACAGGTGTGTTATTGAGTGACATTCTGTTACCTGCTCTAAAATACATAGCTCATATGCAATATTCACTTCTCTCCTTGTCACGTGACGCTGTTAGTCCTAATTCCTCCTTTCATTTCAGGTTCTGTTGCTCAGTGGGTTCTGACTCAGCCGCCCTCGATGTCTGTGTCTCCGGGAGGCACCGCTGAACTCACCTGCGCCGCCGGTGACATTGCAAGCACACATGTGCACTGGTACCAGCAGAGGCCGGGCGGGGCCCCTAGACTGATCATGTATGATGATGATGTAAGAGAGTCAGGGATCCCGGAGCGATTCTCCGGCACTAACCCTGACCCCGGCGACACGGCCACTTTAACCATCACTGGGGCCCTGGCGGAGGACGAGGCGGTCTATCACTGTCAGATCCGGGCCAGCAACAATGCGTCACAGTGACACCGAGCGACGGGGAAGTGAGACTGAAACCCGCCCTGACGGTGCCACAGAGCGGCGCCCTCACCCCTCCCTGCAGCAGCTGCAGGTTGGGGGAAGACCTGAGCCAGGGTCTTTTGGTTTCCATATGTCACTCTCTGGTCCGTCCCTCAGGGATCTAAGACTGATACCTCAGTAACATACCGAGGACTACCTTAAAGTAACTAGTGAACAGTCAAGGACTGAATTCGTTTCTGTCCAATCACATTTCTAACAATGCCTTTTGTGTGACATACTTCACGTAACATATTTCCACTGAACAATTGAGTGACATGCTGCGGATGACATATTTCATATGACATACTTCTGGTGACACACTACAGTGGCATAGTTTGTGTGACATAGTTCCGGTGACATACTTTGTGTGACTGACATACTTCTGGTGGCATACTTCATGTTTTAACCGTACACAAAAGCATCCCCAACCATGGCTCAGACACAAGTCATTTATACTCAAGAAGTCCTTTTTATTCACTCTGAGTTTCATCAATTATTATTCTTTCTCTCAAATATCTGGTTTTCACCATATTTTTAAGTTTAAACCATACACCTCGGTGTCATTTTTGATTTTTACACAAAACAGTGTGGACAAAGATGACATTATTTACATGACATACAAAGTGTATTGTAATATTTACATAACATACAAGGGCTGAGTCTAATATTTGAAAACAAATATAGCCAATATGCCACTACACATTTAATACAGTATTAATCATAATACATGAACCAAACAAGAAAAAGACTCTTCTGTCCTACAATGTTTTGTAGGACAGAATTTTGTTGCGTGCACTGCATCCCCAAATGCAATGCAGTGCACGAAACGAAATTCGTTTGATTTATTTATATGTTTACTTACCTGCAAACATCCATTATCCATACATTACTAACCCCCACCCTGCCCCTCCCCCTCACCACATCACCGCCCCGGCAGGTACTCCCCTACCGACCGCGGCTGAAGTTGCGTACCGGAGGAAATATTGAGACGTGAACAGCAGAGGAGACTGAAACCAGCCCTGGAAAACTGCTTGGCCCACCCGTGAGGGGTGGTGGGGTGAGGGGGGGGGGGAGGGAGGTGCAGCCAAGCTATTTGCTAGGGTCGGGTTCGGCCGATTTTGTTACAATGGGCCAATATTGCCAGCCTCTGGTAACAAAAACAGCCTACCAAGGGCCCAAAACCGGCCCCCACCCTGGCGGCACACCGGGGAAATGCCTGGTGCCGGCCACGGCCAGTCCGGCCCTGTGCATTCTGCAATCACAACACATCTTCCCCTTTGAAAACAAAAGCAAAAAAAAACAATAAACAAACAAAAAAATATTTAAACTGCACAACATAAGAATGTGTCTAACATTACATATTTTCCTAGGTTAGTCCTAATAATATACAACATTCTACACGCTGTAGATGTATTTGAATTACATGTGCACAAGCATAAGTGACCATGTGTTAAGCAAGAACTTATTCACATATATAATCTCTCAGTTTGAGGGCTTCCTTTACAACTCTTCCAAACCTTCCTATTTTATGTCCACTTGAGACGTTCCTTTCCACCAGTGGAGAATCAGGAGTAGAACAGTGAGCGGAAATCCCAATTCCTAGTACCAAATTGGAACTTCCTCCTTCATCAAACAACCAGTCAAAAGTTTTTTCCCCATAATCACACACTTACCTCGTTTTTTTAGGTCTCGGCCTATTCCCATTCCGCAGGAATGGAATAGGACGAGTCTATAGCAGTGAAACCAAGACTTAAACTAAGGTCTACCAAAAAGAGGTTTTCCACGAGTGCATGTGCACATGCACGAGCCCGAGCCTTCTGCCTGCCTCCTAGGCAATCTGCTTCTCTGCCCCCCTGGTGTTTCTGGCTTGCTCTTCAAAGGCTCCCCATACCATTTGCTCCTGCCTCCCCGCCCACTGCTTCACACTTCACGGCCGCCAGGCCGTGAGCTCGCATTTCTGCCCAGCAGCTTCAAAGGGATCTTCTTTTCCACCCACTGCTTCACACTTCACGGCCTGGCGGCCGTGACTAGCATTTCTCCTCCCCCCTCCCCACAGCAATGCCAAGAGCTTGTTTTACAGGTTCCTAGAGGCCTTTCAGATTCCCTATCATTCAGCAGCTTGACTTCAAAGGGATTTCATTTCGCGGCCGCGTTTTTTCTGCCCCTGTTAGGCTCGTTTTTTTTTTGTGCCTTTGCCATCTTCTTTCATCACATATTCACCATCCTGACAAAATGCATCCACAGGCACAGACATTAATGGGTCACCCTCTTTTCGAACCTTTTATCTCCCTCTTAAAACTGTCCATTTGCTTTTAGCTTAAAGGGATCTCTCTCTCTTATACTCATGACTAACCCCCCTCCCCCCCCCCTCATCGGAAAGTCAACGGATTGTCAACTATGCTGATTGGTGGAGGGAGTAAAGTAAAGTAAAGGGAGAGCTCATATTATACTGGCGTGTTTCTATTGAACGCTTTTCACTGTATTTCTTTCAACAAGTGTCCTGCCCATCCGCAAGCAGCAGACATCCACAAGCGTCAGACATCACCAAGCAGCGTCAGACATCACCAAGCGTTAGACATCACCAAGCGTCAGACATCCGCAAGCATCAGACATCCACAAGCGTCAGACATCCACAAGAGTCAGACATCCACAAGCGTCAGACATCCACAAGCGTCAGACATCCACAAGCGTCAGGCATGCACAAGCGTCAGGCATCCAAAAGCATCAAGCATCCACAAGCAACAGACATCCACAAGCATCAGACATCCACAAGCATCAGACATCCACAAGCGTCAGGCATCCAAAAGCATCAAGCATCCACATGCATCAAACATCCACAAGCAACAGACATCCACAAACATCAGGCATCAGACATCCACAAACGTCAGGCATCCACAAGCATCAGACATCCAAAGGCATCAGGCATGCACAAGCGTCAGGCATGCACAAACGTCAGACATCCACAAGCGTCAGACATCCACAAGTGTCACACATCCACAAGTGTCACACATCCACAAGCAACAGACATCCACAAGCAACAGACATCCACAAGCAACAGACATCCACAAGCGTCCGACATCCACAAGCGTCCGGCATCCACAAGCGTCAGGCATCCACAAGCGTCAGGCATCCACAAGCGTCAGGCATCCACAAGCATCAGACATCCGCAAGCATCAGACATCCGCAAGCATCAGACATCCGCAAGCGTCAGACATCCGCAAGCGTCAGACATCCGCAAGCGTCAGACATCCACAAGCGTCAGACATCCACAAGCGTCAGGCATCCACAAGCGTCAGGCATCCACAAGCATCAGACATCCGCAAGCATCAGACATCCGCAAGCGTCAGACATCCGCAAGCGTCAGACATCCGCAGGCGTCAGACATCCGCAGGCGTCAGACATCCGCAGGCGTCAGACATCCGCAAGCGTCAGACATCCGCAAGCATCAGGCATCAGACTTTTATTTAAGTATTAATTATTAAAAAAAATTAAAAACCATTGTTATTTGTAATATCAATACATGTAAGTCACGTAAATACAACACATATTACATTACAAATGCTATAGGTGTCACATTTGCGAAAGTTATAACTATTGGCATGGTAAATGACAAAGCTATTAATTTTGCTATTTTCAAAAACAAAACCTAAATAAAAAATTTGTCATTTACAATACCAATAGCTCAAACTTTCCTAATACGAGACCTATTGCATTGCAAATGCTTGTTATTACACTGCTAAGGAGCTCATATGACGAACTTTACCATTGCTCATAAAACAAAATTGCTCAATATTTTCTCTTCCACATGGGGTTTTGAAAACCTGCTCTGTCCGCTGCTTCAGACACCACATTTTTTCACTTTAAAACAGTCACCCACCCTAGGGTTAGGTTTTTTACACTCAAGTTTGGAATCATAATACTCTTTGTACACCTGTTTAGCCTTATCGATCCTAGCTTTTATGACCACGGGGTCCCAAACCACTCTTTTAGTATCAGGCATCCAACCAATATAATCCTTGGAGAACAAAAGTTCTGCCATGTATTAATTCAAAAGGACTATGCCCTGTCGTTGAGTAAGGTCCAAGTTTGAATGCCCAAATGGTATGGAACAATTCAATCTCCCACTCAGAACTGTTGTTTTTCGCTAACTGGGTCGCTCCTTTGACCACTCTATTAAATCTTCTGCTGTGAATTGAACACCATCATCAGTAATGACTTCGGTAAGCCCTTTATCTGGAATAATTTGTCAAGGAAACGAATCACAGAAATGATATCAATGCATTGACCTGCTCGCAGGCAGGTCACTCCCCACGCCACCACACAGCCGCCAGCTGCCTCGTTGCTCCTGCCTACCTGCCTCCACCGTTTCCTGCTCCCTGGTTCCCGCCGCTGCGTCCCTGCGGCCCGCCCCCTGTTCCCCATTGGATACCCCGCTCCCGCCTCCCAGCTGCTCCTCCCTCCCTTTTCACCTCTTATGGAGGCCGAAGGCGCGCCAAAGGCAAGCCCGTCTGCGCCCGTCCGCGCCTGGACCGCGCCCAGTGCCAGAACCCCTGGACCGCGCCCAGTGCCAGAACCCCTGGACCCCGCGAACGCCACAACACCAGACTCCGCTACGATGCCAGCACCCTCTACGCACTCAACGCAGGCCCAAACCACACCTGCTTCCAAGCCACACCGAAACGGACTCACGGACCTTTCACCTGCCACACCTGCAGCATCACCTGCGACAGAACCACCAAACCTCCAAGGACCGGACCCAAACACCTTCGATGCATACTCAACACCTGCTCCGCACGCAAACATGCCGTTGAGCTCTGGGACCTGCTCGACACCTCCGCCCCAGACGTAGCCTTCCTGACCGAGACCTGGTGGAAAGACTCCTCGGCGCCCGACATCGCCATAGCCATCCCGGGAGGCTATAAGATCACCCGCAGGGATGGTGCCAAAGGAATTGGAGGAGGAATAGCCATCGTCCACAAGTCCACCCTCAAGGTCGACACCCACGCAGACGACACACTTAACACCGCCAAACACCTGCACTTCCAGATCCACACCGACCTCACCACCACCCTCAGAGGAACACTCATCTACAGACCACCCGGACCCCAAGCACAATTCAGTGACTCCATCGCCCACCTCGCCAGCACTTGCGCACTCGCTCCTCAGACTACATCTTCCTCGGGGACCTGAATTTCCGCCTCGAGAACAACAACGACGCCAACTCCGCCACCCTGATCGATAACCTGGCCAACCTCGGCCTCAGACAACTCGTCACTGCACCCACTCACGCCGCTGGCTACACACTGGACCCCATCTTCTCCACAGGCACATATGTCGCCTTCGACCACACCACTGAACTTCACTGGACCGACCACCGCTGCATCCATTTCTTCTTCAACAAGCCAATCACGCACCACTGCACACAACAGCTGCCTCGCCACTGCTGGAGCAAAGTTACCGAAGACCAGCTGATCAGCACCCTCGCCCAGAACCCACCCACCGACCCCACCAACCCAGACCACGCAGCCCGCAACCTCAGACAATGGATCAACGACTGCGCCAACACCCACGCCCCACTCAAGAAACCGTCCAACAACCACGCCAGCAAGAGAGGCACCTGGTTCATCGGCAAGCTACAGACTTCCAAACGCGCCTGGCGGAAACTGGAGAAGATATGGCTCAACGAACACACTTCGGACAACCGCACAGCCCACAAGGACGCCACTCGCAAACATCACCACCTCATCAGAATAGCCAAGAGATCCTCCTTCAAACACCGCCTGGATAACAATGCACACGACAGCAAAGAGCTCTTCAGCATCGTAAAAGAACTCTCCAACCCTAGCGCCAACGGCCCTCACAAGAACTGTGGAACTCACTAGCCATCTTCTTCCACCGCAAGACTCATGCCCACAGCACGTATTCAACAAAGCAGACGCTGCCATCGCACCCCAACTATGGAAGGTCATCAACATCTCCTTCGAAACAGCAACATTCCTGGAAAGCTGGAAGCACGCCGAAATCAACGCCCTCCTCAAGAAGCCCAAGGCGGATCCCAAGGACCTCAAGAACTTCCGGCCCATCTCCCTGCTCCCGTTCCCGGCAAAGGTCATCGAGAAAATTGTCAACATGCAACTGGCCCGCCACCTGGAAGACAACAACATCTTGGACCCATCCCAGTCCGGGTTCAGACAAAACCACAGCACAGAGACAGCCCTCATCGCCGCCACAGACGACATCAGGCGCCAACTAGACAACGGCAAAACATCAGCCCTCATCCTCCTGGACCTATCAGCCGCCTTCGACACGGTCTTCCATCGCACTCTAAAGACACGCCTCCTTGAAGCCGGAATCCAAAAGAAGTCCCTTGACTGGACTACGTCCTTCCTATCCGGCAGAACCCAGAGCGTCCGCCTGCCGCCCTTCCGATCCGAGGCCTCCAACATCATCTGCGGCGTACCCCAGGCCTCATCCCTCAGCCCGACGCTGTTCAACGTCTACATGGCCCCCCTCGCACAAGTGGCCCGCCAGCACGACCTCAACATCATCTCCTACGCCGACGACACCCAGCTCATCCTCTCCCTTACCAAGGACCCGCACACCTCCAAAACCAACCTCCACGATGGAATGAAGGCCGTCGCCGACTGGATACAGAACAGCTGTCTGAAGCCGAACTCAGACAAGACAGAGGTACTCATCCTCAGACCCACCCCTCAGCCTGGGACGACTCCTGGTGGCCGACCACACTGGGAACAGCACCGACACTCACCACACCACCAACTTCACTGGACCGACCACCGCTGCATCCATTTCTTCTTCAACAAACCAATCACGCACCACTGCACACAACAGCTGCCTCCCCGCTGCTGGAGCAAAGTCACCGAAGACCAGCTGATCAGCACCCTTGCCCAGAACCCACCCACCGACCCCACCAACCCAGACGACGCAGCCCGCAACCTCAGACAATGGATCAACGACTGCGCCAACACCCACGCCCCACTCAAGAAACCGTCCAACAACCACGCCAGCAAGAGAGGCACCTGGTTCATCGGCGAGCTACAGACCTCCAAACGCGCCTTGCGGAAACTGGAGAAGATATGGCTCCACGAACACGCTTCGGACAACCGCACAGCCCACAAGGACGCCACTCGCAAACATCACCACCTCATCAGAATAGCCAAGAGATCCTCCTTCAAACACCGCCTGGATAACAATGCACACGACAGCAAAGAGCTCTTCAGCATCGTAAAAGAACTCTCCAACCCTAGCGCCAACCGCCCTCACAAGAACTGTGCAACTCACTAGCCATCTTCTTCCACCGCAAGATCTCTGACATCCATGACAGCTTCAACACCATGACTGCCCCGACTACGCCAGACCCCACCCTCTCTGCGAACACTGCCAGCGCCAACTGCTTGACCTCCTGGTCCAACATCAACGAAGACGAGGCACGCAAGGTCATGAACTCCATCCACTCAGGATCTCCGTCAGACCCGTGCCCACAGCACGTATTCAACAAAGCAGACGCTGCCATCCCACCCCAACTACGGAAGGTCATCAACATCTCCTTCGAAACAGCAACATTCCCGGAAAGCTGGAAGCACGCCAAAATCAACGCCCTCCTCAAAAAGCCCAAGGCGGATCCCAAGGACCTCAAGAACTTCCGGCCCATCTCCCTGCTCCCGTTCCCGGCAAAGGTCATCGAGAAAAATGTCAGCATGCAACTGGCCTGCCACCTGGAAGACAACAACATCTTGGACCCATCCCAGTCCGGGTTCAGACGAAACCACAGCACCGAGACAGCCCTCATCGCCGCCACAGACGACATCAGGCGCCAACTAGACAACGGCAAACATCAGCCCTCATCCTCCTGGACCTATCAGCCGCCTTCGACACGGTCTTCCATCGCACTCTAAAGACACGCCTCCTTGAAGCCGGAATCCAAAAGAAGTCCCTTGACTGGACTACGTCCTTCCTATCTGGCAGAACCCAGAGCGTCCGCCTGCCGCCCTTCCGATCCGAGGCCACCGACATCATCTGCGGCGTACCCCAGGCCTCAGCCTGACGCTGTTCAACGTGTACATGGCCCCCCTCGCACAAGTGGCCCACCAGCACGACCTCAACATCATCTCCTACGCCGACGACACCCAGCTCATCCTCTCCCTTACCAAGGACCCGCACACCACCAAAACCAACCTCCACGATGGAATGAAGGCCGTCGCCGCCTGGATACAGAACAGCCGTCTGAAGCTGAACTCAGACAAGACAGAGGTACTCATCCTCAGACCCACCCCTCAGCCTGGGACGACTCCTGGTGGCCGACCACACTGGGAACAGCACGACACCCACCAACCATGCACGCAACCTAGGATTCATCCTCGACTCCTCCCTCTTTATGTCTAAGGAGGTCAACGCCGTCTCCTCCTCCTGCTACAACACCCTCCACATGCTCTGCAGGATCTACAAGGGGATCCCGACCGAAACAAGAAGAACGGTGACACAGACCCTCGTCAGCAGCAGACTGGACTACGGCAATGCACTCTATGCAGGAATGCCAGGCAAACACCTACGATGACTACAACGCATCCAAAACGCCTCCGCCCAACTGATCATCAACGTCCCCCGCCGCAGCCACATCACCACCCACCTGAGAGACCTGCACTGGCTCCCCGTCAACAAGAGGATCACCTTTAAGCTCCTCACACACACACACAAAGCACTCCAGCCTACCTGAACAGCAGACTCAACTTCTACACCCTGACCCGCAAGCTCCGCTCCACCAGCCTCGCCATCGCCGATGTCCCCGCATCCAACGAACAACCGCCGGTGGCAGATCCTTCTCCTACCTTGCCGCCAACACCTGGAACACCCTCCCTACCCACCTACATCAGAGCCAAGACCTACATGCCTTCAGAAGACTCCTCAAGACCTAGCTCTTCGAGCAGTAGCGGCACCCCCTCCCCTCAGCGCCTTGAGACCATCATGGGTAAGTTGCGCGCTTTTCAAGTGTTCTGATTGATTGATTGATTGATTGATTGAATTACTTCCACCTCTGGCCGGTTTGAGAAATAGTCAAGGGCGACTATTCGATATGTCTGGACTGTACCATCTAAGATTGGACCTGTGATATTGGCATACATTTTTCCCCCAAGGCATACCTGGAATACTCACAGGGCAAAAAGGTGGTCTGAGGGTAACATGACTTTTGTCAGCATTCAGACAATCTATGAAATCTCTAACCATCCTATCAACACACACGTTCATGCCGGGCCACCTGTAATATTCCTTAATCCGGTTCCTTGTTTTTGCTATACCCAGATGTTCTTCATGGCACAAGTCCATAATCCTCGTTCGTAAACTGCAAGGAGGAATAATTCTACCACTGCTCAATATTTTATTATTTTCCATAGACAATTCTTGTCTCACTTCATAATATACCTTCAATTCCTTTGTGATATTACCCTTTCCAGGCCACCCTTATAAAATCGTACCCTGAACTTTGGTTAATACTTTTCCTCCTCATAAGCTTTGCTCCATTCTTCAGCTGTGATCACAATCACTTCATCACCAAAGTTGGCTACGCTGTATTGCCTAATGCCATCACCCATATCCTCTAATCTTGGAAAAAGGTAATCTGCTTATAAAATCTGCCACCTTATTTCTCACTCCCATATTGTATGCTGTAATAAAATCTAGTTTTTACGGACAGTCTCGACAACCTGGGAGAAGAAGAGTATAAACCCTTGGTTGAAAGGACTTTAGTCAGTGGCATATGGTCACTCATCAGAAATAAATAGCTAACCCAAATGAAGGCTCTATAATGTTATAACCCCCATACACAAGCTAACACTTCTAGCTCAATTACTGAGTACATTTCTCCAAGGGGGGGGGGTGAGCGAGATTCATATGCCACACCATACTCTTTACCCTCCTCCTCATTAATTTGTGATAAGATGACCCCAATGCCTTCATAGCTTGCGTCAGTGGTGACCATAGACTTCAAAGTGCAATGGAATGATGGTACACATTTCTTGTTTCAACATCTCAAACTAACTCCTGCTGGCACTCTTTTGACCACTAGAATTTGTTTTTGTTCTTGAGGAGTTGTCTGGTGCTGTAGGTTTTGTTTAAAAAAATATAGAAAAACTTTGAATAAAATTCCACTAGCCCTAAGAAGGCCCTGACATTGCCTTTGGTGCTGAGAGCCGGTGACTTAACTATCACCTCTAGCAACTCTCTTTTTGGTTTAATACCTTCAACAGACACTTCATGGCCTAAATATGTTATGCTTTGTATTGCAAATTTACATTTTTTAAACTAAGCAGTTAAATCTTTAAAGCTCAAAATGCCCATTACTTTCCTGACAGTTTTGTCATGTTCAATTTTGGTCTTCCACATGATAAAAATATCATCTTGGAAGAACATGACATTGTTTACCTCCTTGAATAATTCAAAACGTTATGCGCTGAAACATTGTAGCGCCAGTCCAAACGGAACTCTGACATACCTGAAACAGCCGAAAAGAGCGATGAAAGTAGTAAGGCTCCTGCTGTTCTTATGTAAAGGCACTTGGTGGTAGGCAGCTGTGAGGTCTATTGTGGTGAACCATCTTACCCCCTTTGTGAATGAAAACAGTTCTCTTATCTTTGGCAAGGGAAATTTGTCATCAATGATGTTCTTATTTAAATGTCTCATGCCCACACATAACCTAAGCTTTCCATTTGCCTTGCGGGAAATAACCCAGGGAGAAACCCACGCTAAGGTCTCAACCCTCTTAAAATTTCCTTCCACACAAAACTTTTCTAACTCACACTTAACTTCCTCTCCTATACCTAATGGTATGTTTCACACCTTATGCACATGTGGACTTGCATTGCGTTTTAGCTGGATCTTCTTTTGAAATCTCTTAAATTCCCCAATTTCACCCAAAAAGACTTCAGGATACTCTTTCAACATGATCTGCTCAAGTTCAGATACAGACTGTACCACCAGAAATGGCTCTGGGTTGTTGGGATCAAGTACAATACCCAATTCTTCTTGATCTCACCAACCCAAAACAGATGGGCCAGCTTCTGCAATAAAAAGTTTACCTTCTGCCACTCTATCTTTGAAATTGAATGTCACTGTCTTCACACCTAACATTTTGATGTCCTTACCAGTGAAAGTTTGAGGACAAGAATTTATGGGCTCTAATTTGTCCCCTTGAACAGTTACACATTTCTACTGTCTTACTTTCCTATTAACTATTAAATAAGGTGAGCCTTAGTCTGCTGTCACAGTGACAACCACCCCATTTATACAGATTTCACATTTTGGTTTCTTCCTTAGATGGTTGGTTTCACTTGAGATACCATCTTCACCTACACACAAAATGCACATGTTCACATTCTCATTATCAGAGTTGTCGATACTTGTGGATGAATCATGTGTAAGAAGGTTCACACCCTTCACTTTATACTTCCTGAATACTTTTACGAAATGTCCAACAACCCAGCACCCTGAACACTTGTGGTTCCTAGCAGATCACTTCTAATCATTAGCCAAATGCCTTTTACTATCATATCTATAACATTTTAATTTTGAAGTAGATTGCTAAATCTGATCTGAATATTTTTAAATCTGTAACCTGTTTCCTACTATTGGGTTTAATCTCATATTTGGCCTTGTGTTTTATGTAAATGTTTGCAACTATGTTGCTTTCCTACTCTACAACTGTCTTATCACCCCTGTCAGTTATAACGAATCTAGCGCATCTGCCTGTTAGCTCAGCTTTTTTAACAATGTCTATTACTTCTTGTAATGTAGATCCACATAGTCCATAATTTAGCTTGAATATTAGTGTTTGCAGCACACCTTACAATTTAGTCACGTACAAACTCATCATGTAGGTTTACAAACCTACATATCAACACAACATTTTTAAGCACTGCAACATAGTCTTCTAAAGGCTCATCTTTACTTTGCTTCCAGTAAAAAACCTGTATCTGTCAACTGATACACAAACTGTAGGATTAAAATACAAGTCTAAATCTTCTAGGGCATTCTTGTGTGCATCCCTCTTGACTCATTGGTCTAGGTTTCTTTTGCATACGTTTATAGATTTTTAGGCCACCAGCTTCTAGACAATGCAGTAGAATTGTTTTCTTTTTCTCAAATGTTAAGTCTTCATCTGCATCAAATGTGGAAATATAATTCTCAAAATGCTCTTTCCACTCATTCCAATTAAGCAAAGGTTCACCTTTATTTGCCAAAAATAATTGTGGAGGCGATAAGTTCCACACATTACGAGATGCCATAACCATGGTAAATACACTTAAAGACTGAAGAAACAAGCATTGAAAATGCAATAGATCTCGCCTATGTTTAAGTTAAAACCATTTGCTTTGCTAATGGTATTGTATTATAACTATGTATTATTGATTGTATGTATGTGATAGGTTGTGATGTTATGTTGTTAGAATTGTATTTGTTAGCTGCAATAGGTTTCCCATTTGTGAGAGTTAGAGCTTTTGGCAAAGGAAATAAAAATGTTTTTTTACCCATGTGTTTTGATTTGCAGTGGCCCTTGGGACCTTATAAGTGTTTAGCAATGCACTTTCCAGCATAAGTAAATAGATAAATACATACATACAAAATATATGCAGGATCTGACCTTGTGTAAAGTAATAGGTGCTTGTGCAAAACACTCCAATGCGTTTAACCACATCTGCTGTTGAGGAAACATGGCAAAAGAAGGATGCTGCAACAGGGGAACGCATCCAAATGGCAGCTTAGCAACAGTCCCACTACTCCCAGGCCCCGCCCTTACCGTCGTACACTGAAAACATTTTAAAGCATTTAAGCAGATTATGTCACAATGATGGGTGCGAGGGGGAGACATTTTTGTAGTAAATGAGTAAATGAGTGCTCTGCTTAAAAGGGAATGAAGAGCTGTTGACTATATATTGGGCAGGAGCTATGCCGGAAAATCAATGAAGCTGATAGATGTTGCTTGTAGGTAACTCCATGTCACTGAAATGCATGATGTTTAATGTAGAGTGCATTCTGGGAGCGGTAGTCTTCATTGGGGTATAAATAACTTAAAATAACATGGCCTAATATCAGAGCGAATCTATGACATAATATCGAAAGACACAATATCGTAGTACAAAAATATCGACACAAATATAACGACATCAAAAATATCGACATCATATACTTAATTAAAAACATACACTTATATCGGAAATTAAATATCGCACAACATAAACATCGATATCACTAATATCGACAACATATATATCGCGAAACGTAATTATCGACTATTAAAAAATATAAACACTAAGTTAAAAATATCGAGAGTAAAATTATCGCCAACAATAATATCGTTTTTTGAGGAATATCGAACATATTTATTAATATTCTATAACACTTTTTAACATTTGAAAAATACTATAAACACTAAAATAAACTTTTCACGACAAACTATAAATATAATTATTTTCACAATTAAAATAAAATGATTTAGAAATGTAAAAAATTATTATGAAACATATATAAAAATATGTATGCAAAACATAAATTAGCGTTTAACTTATATGGAAAATAATTAGACAAACTGTTTTTCAAAAATACAAACGAACCAATAAAAACACTACTAACATAAATTAACCAATGGCAAACTAATTACTAACTCCAAAACACTATATAACCAATTAAATCCGACAAACAAACGACCTGACAAAAATAGAAGACAGGAGAGAATACTGTGGATACATTCGACAACACCTACAAGAAAATCAAGATTCAACCTACAAATCAAAGGATTGAAAGTAAGTAACCAAAAGTAACTTAAGTAAAGTAACTGCGTAGATAAAAAAATGAGTAAAATGGAAACATAACTCATACATATGTATTGTATATTATCTCCTAGCACTACAGAAAACTTCACTACTAAAGAACAGACAAAAACTAAGAAACAATCTACAAAGTAAGCATGTTCATATATTTCTCGAACTACATTAAATAAGTTAAGCATAAAACAAAAAGCATAAAACATTACTGCAACCTTAAAAAAAATTCTAAACACTGAACATAAATAAATTACTTTTTTTTACAGATAAAGAAACCTACGAAAATACAAGCCACAACTGAAAATTGGACAGATTGGACTACACCTACAAGAACATTAAAACTCAACATAAAAAGCAACTAATAAAAAGTAAGACAATAAAATGATGTGACTAAAACTAACTGCTACAAACACAAAAATTACAAACATTATTTAATAAGTAATGCAAATACCTTTTTATTTTGTAGCACCACTACTACATACTCTACCAACAAATCTCAAAGAACTAAATTCAACAAACAAAGATACAACTAACAAAGTAAGTATATCCAAAGACTTTTCAAAAAGCTAAACTAAGTGAACGCTAAAACCTAAAGCAAAACCTGTAAACGCAACCCAAAAACATATAACTGAACAATTAACACAAATAAATGTTTTTTTTCCAGAAAAGGAAAAAACTGAAAATACAGACCACAAGTAAAACAGTAAAGAACATCAAAATAACAGACTAAACTCCAACCAAAGGTAAGCAAGCACAAAATAAATGTTTACTATTCCAACGTAAAATACATATAACTATAATTAAAATAACTATAACATATATTTCTTATAGATTAAAAAAGAACAAAATGACAGAAGGAGCAGAATTTGTTACCAGCCAAAAAGGGAAACTATTACTCTGCTACATGTGTTACACTTATACCCAAGAGAAACAATTTGGGATGAAAGTAAATTGGAAATGTTGCAAATATTACTCCAACAAATGTTAAGGAAGAGCAACAACTAGAGAAGCAACTGTCCTTTATACCAGGGAACACAACCACCCACCAAATGTAACAGAAATAGAAGTCAGAACAGCATTAGAAAACATTAAAGAAGCAAGTACAGGTTCCCAAAAACCAACAAGGCTAATCTTAAAAGAACAAATTCCACAAATCCCTAAAACCACCACTACCCAAATGTCTAATATAATTTCTCTCAAAAGAACAATATCACGTACCAAAAAAACAACTACCACTACCACTCCACCTCCTAAAACATATAGCGATATAAATTTAACTCCTGACCAAACTATAACTTTAAACAAAATACCTTTTATTATTTACGACAATGAAAACAACGAGAAAAGACTAATAATCTTTGGTACAGCCATAAACCTAATAAAACTCCAACAATGCAAATATTGGATGATGGACGGTACTTTTAACATCTGTCCCAGACCTTTCAACCAACTTTACACAATACATGGCTTATATCAAAACTGTAATATACCTCTACTGAATGCACTGCTTCCAAATAAAACTAATTCAACATATATGGAATTATTAAACATTATCAAACAAAAAACAAATGACTATTCCCCAGAAAAAATAATACTGGATTTTGAACAAGCAATGCTCTCAACTATTTTAAAAATACACCCCCATACCTGTATCCAAGGATGCTATTATCATTTTAATCAGTGTCTTTGGTGACATTTACAAAAACAACCCTAAGCATAGAATATGCAACAAGCTCAGCTTTTGCATATCAAATAAAAAAACTGATAGCACTAGCTTACGTTCCTGAAACAGATGTGGCCGAACACTACAACTTTTTAATAGACAGCCCATTTTACAAACAAAATGAAGCAAAATTAAGTCCCCTCTTAGACTACTTTGAGGATACTTGGATAGGTAGACTCTATAGATCTGGCCACAGGAGAAATCCTAAATTCTTAATACCCTGGTGGAATGTTTACAGAAGCACCTTAAATGGAGAATCTAAAACCAACAACGCCGTTGAAGGTTGGCACAATGCCTTCCTCCAATCAACAGGCAGAACTAAACCAACATTTGAAAAATGTATTAAATGCCTCCAGAAAGAACAAAGTTATCAGGAATTCAGAATGGAGCAATCCATTACTGAACTAACTCCAAATACATCCAAACAAACAAAGCAAATGCACAAATACCTAGAGCAACAAGTAAAGCTGTACCCTAGCACAAAAGGCATATAATACCTCAATATAATAGCCAAAACACTACTCTAAACTACTCTACGCCACAAACAATACCTTTAGATAAATCTAAAAATACAATATAATTACTATCATACATTTTATCTCGAAAATAATTAATGTATGCAATATATATTATAATATAAAATATATATACACACATTAATAATCTTTGAAATAAATAAAACAAAACAATATTCTTTAAAACATTACCCACCCACAATAAGTAAAATGTAAAACACTTACCAAAGATATTCCAAATGCTGTAGAATCCATTTCCACCAAAATAATCCAGTGTCGAAAAAAACATACCCAAAAAAAAATGAAAAAATACAACTGTCCCAAAACAGATAAATCCACTCCACAAAGGTAGTTCGAAATACCATACAAAACCCGAAAATGTTAAAATATAGAATAAACGCTCCAGGAAAACCGAAAAATTTGAAGAAGTGTCTAAAAAAGATTTGCTAATAAAAGTAACAAACACTTCTCAAAAAAAAAAAACGCTTCCTTCCGACATCACGAACTCCTGCAAGAGAAATACATAAAACAAATCTTCCCACCTACATAAAATAACACATAAAGTCCTACTAAAATGAATACTAACATAATATTCTATTATTACACTTTAAACATCGAAACACTAACTCTACACACAAGCCGATACAACACTAAAAAGTGCGTAACATCAACATCCGCAAATACAACATATCACAATGGCTAATACAACAAACTTACTTCTAACAACACTAAATACAACCAAACTACTCTCAAAATTACTTTAAAACACACTTAAAACATAAAACAAACCTTATCTTCAGAGACGTGAAGTGTTTTCCAACCGCGAGCTGAACTTCTTCCAAATGACACAAAACGACCTAAAGCGGTTACAAAATAAACGACCCAAAACTACATAAATAGATAGAAATTACAAACTTATTATTTAAGGTAAACAAATTACTAGTTAAGCAAATAAACAAAGGAATACTATTTATAAAAAAAAATGTTTTTATTTGTATTAAAATACTTACCAAAATGTACACAATTTGTAAAATTATAAAAATAAATATTATAAAATACATAATATTTATTATTATAATTGTAAAAATCTTTAAATGGTGTTTAAAAATGTTTAAAAAATGTTTTAGAAAATGTATATAAAAAAGCTGTAATACAATATTTTTTCCATTTAAAATGTTTGTTAAAGATATTTATATTAATATTTTTATATTAATATTATTTGAAAACCATTGTGTACAAACAACATGCATTTCAATATATACATTGTACATTTATTTTTCAAACATTATTTTTTATTTACTTCTAACAATACTTATGTCTATTAAATATGTTTTCTTTGGAAAAACAATATTTTAAAACTAATTTGAAATGTAAAATGAAAAATAACATAATTGTACAAATATATAAATAAATATATTTGTTAAAAATAAAAATGTCATACTAATGTTTCATGTTATTTTTTGTGACGGTAATATAAAAATAAACATTTTCAACAACACAAAAAGTGTATAGAATGTTTTAATTGTCCAAAATAATTTTCTAATGACATTTCAATCTACATTATTTTACTATTCCCACTCCAATTTACATTAATTTGTGGTGGATGCTGGACACTAATTACATTTAAATTACTATTCCCACTCCAGTCTACATTAATTTGGGGTAGGTGCTGGACACTAATTACATATAAATTACTATTCCCACTCCAATCTACATTAATTTGGGGTAGGTGATGTACATTAAAGAATACAAATTACTATTCCACTCCAGTCTACATTAATTTGGGGTAGGTGCTGGACACTAATTACATATAAATTACTATTCCCACTCCAGTCTACATTAATTTGGGGTAGGCGCTGGACACTAATTACATATAATTAACTATTCCCACTCCAGTCTACATTAATTTGGGGTAGGTGATGGACACTAATTAATCATAATTAACTATTCCCACTCCAGTCTACATTAATTTGGGGTAGGTGCTGGACACTAATTACATATAATTAACTATTCCCACTCCAGTGTACATTAATTTGGGGTAGGTGATGGACACTAATTAATTATAATTAACTATTCCCACTCCAGTCTACATTATTTTGGGGTAGGTGCTGGACACTAATTAAATATAATGTACTATTCCCACTCCAGTCTACATTAATTTGGGGTAGGTGATGGACACTAATTAAATATAATTAACTATTCCCACTCCAGTCTACATTATTCTACATTATTTGGGGTAGGTGCTGGACACTAATTAATTATAATTAACTATTCCCACTCCAGTCTATATTAATTTGGAGTAGGTGCTGGACACTAAATAATAAAAAATACTATTCCCGCTCCTGTCTACATTATTTGGGGTAGATGCTGGACACTAATTAAATATAATTTACTATTCCCACTCCAGTCTACATTAATTTGGGGTAGGTGATGGACACTAATTAATTATAATTAACTATTCCCACTCCAGTATACATTAATTTGGTGTAGGTGCTGGACACTAAATTATAAAAATTACTATTCCTACTCCAGTCTACATTAATTTGGGGTAGGTGCTGGACACTAATTACATATAAATTACTATTCCCACTCCAGTCTACATTAATTTGGGGTAGGTGATGGACATTAAAGAATAAAAGTTCCTATTCCCACTCCAGTCTACATTAATTTGGGGTAGTTGCTGGACACTAATTACATACAAATTACTATTCCCACTCCAGTCTACATTAATTTGGGGTAGGTGCTGGACACTAATTACATATAATTTACTATTCCCACTCCAGTCTACATTAATTTGGGGTAGGTGATTGACACTAATTAATTATAATTAACTATTCCCACTCCAGTCTACATTATTTTGGGGTAGGTGCTGGACACTAATTAAATATAATTTACTATTCCCACTCCAGTCTACATTAATTTGGGGTAGGTTTATGGACACTAATTAATTATAATTAACTATTCCCACTCCAGTCTACATTAATTTGGGGTAGGTGATGGACACTAATTAAATATAATTAACTATTCCCACTCCAGTCTACATTAATTTGGAGTAGGTGCTGGACACTAAATAATAAAAAATACGATTCCCACTCCAGTCTACATTAATTTGGGGTAGATACTGGACACTAATTACATATAAATTACTATTCCCACTCCAGTCTACATTAATTTGGGGTAGGTGCTGGACACTAATTAATTATAATTAACTATTCCCACTCCAGTATACATTAATTTGGGGTAGGTGCTGGACACTAATTAATTGTAATGAACTATTCCCACTCCAGTCTACATTAATTTGGAGTAGGTGATGGATACTAATTACATATAAATTACAATTCCCACTCCAGTCTACATTAATTTGGGGTAGGTGCTGGACACTAATTAAATATAATTTACTATTCCCACTCCAGTCTACATTAATTTGGGGTAGGTGATGGACAATATTTAATTATAATTAACTATTCCCACTCCAGTCTACATTATTTTGGGGTAGGTGCTGGACACTAATTACATATAAATTACTATACCCACTCCAGTCTACATTAATTTGGGGTAGGTGCTGGACACTAATTACATATAATTAACTATTCCCACTACAGTCTACATTAATTGGAGGTAGGTGCTGGAAACTAATTACATATAAATTACTATTCCCACTCCAGTCTACAATAATTTGGGGTAGGTGCTGGACACTAATTAAATACAATTTACTATTCCCACTCCAGTCTACATTAATTTGGGGTAGTTGATGGACACTAATTAATTCTAATTATCTATTCCCACTCCAGTCTACATTAATTTGGGGTAGGTGCTGGACACTAATTACATATACATTACTATTCCCACTCCAGTCTACATTAATTTGTGGTAGGTGCTGGACACTAATTACATATAATTTACTATTCCCACTCCACTCTACATTAATTTGGGGTAGGTGCTGGACACTAATTAAATATAATTTACTATTCCCACTCCATTCTACATTAATTTTTGGTAGGTGATGGACACTAATTAATTATAATTAACTATTCCCACTCCAGTCTACATTAATTTGGAGTAGGTGCTGGACACTAAATAATAAAAATTACTATTCCCACTCCAGTCTACATTAATTTGGGGTAGATGCTGGACACTAATTACATATAAATTACTATTCCCAGTCCAGTCTACATTAATTTGGGGTAGGTGCTGGACACTAATTAATTATAATTAACTATTCCCACTCCAGTATACATTAATTTGGGGTAGGTGCTGGACACTAAATAATAAAAATTACTATTCCCACTCCAGTCTACATTAATTTGGGATAGGTGCTGGACACTAATTACATATAAATTACTATTCCCACTCCAGTCTACATTAATTTGGGATAGGTGCTGGACACTAATTACATATAATTTACTATTCCCACTCCAGTCTACATTAATTTGTGGTAGGTGATGGACACTAATTAATTATAATTAACTATTCCCACTCCAGTCTTCATTAATTTGGAGTAGGTGCTGGACAGTAAATAATAAAAATTACTATTCCCACTCCAGTCTACATAAATTTGGGGTAGATGCTGGACACTAATTACATATAAATTACTATTCCCACTCCAGTCTACATTAATTTTGGGTAGATGCTGGGCACTAATTATTTATAATTAACTATTCCCACTCCAGTATACATTAATTTGTGGTAGGTGCTGGACACAAATTAATTATAATTAACTATTCCCACTCCAGTCTACATTTATTTGGGGTAGGTGCTGGACACTAATTACATATAATTTACTATTTCCACTCCAGTCTACATTAATTTGGGGTAGGTGCTGGACACTAATGAAATATAATTTACTATTCCCACTCCAGTCTACATTAATTATGGGTAGGTGCTGGAGACTAATTACATATAATGAACTATTCACACTCCATTCTACATTAATTATGGGTAGGTGCTGTACACTAATTAAATATAATATTTTAATCCCACTCCAGAATACATTAATTTGATGTAGGTGCCTATAATATATATTTTGATTAATAAAAAACCCTTAAACACTATACACAATACTACAGTATCTAATTGTTATTGTTTTACATATTAATTAAAAAATTTACTTTTTATATGGAGTAAAATGTGTAAAATTTAAATCATTATCGATGTTTTACAAAATAATCAGTCCTTACACTCTATAAATATTTCAACTCAATATTAAATTATTTTAAATATCTAATACATTTTTTAAAATATATTAAATATTTTACATTATTCAGAATAATTTTTATAAAATATTTAAAAATATTTTCACAAATATTTAGAATCGTAAAAAAATTCAAATTTTTTAGAAAATGTTACAAATCCTAAATATTATTAACAAATAGAATTGTTTTTTGAAATTATAAAAAATCCAAATTTACATTTTTTTACATTTTTTTATAATTTTTTAATCAAAATATAATTAAAAAATTTATAATAATTTGACATTTTAAATAATTTTGAATAAATACATGCAAAATTTTGTTTTGTAAAATTTAGTTTGAATTAAATATAATTTTTAAAACACTCCCCACCCTTATCCCCTATAAACCCAACATCTCGCTCCTAAAATTATTATTATTTAAAAAAAAAAAAAAATGTTGTCCTCATTTGCCTGTACCTCTTAACCAGAAACTAAATAGCCAACCACAAATTCGTGCGACCAGGGATGGAACGCACACGCCACCACCATAACCTTATACACCAGCCTGGCGGGAGACTAGATCTGGGTTTACTGAGGCATTGATGGCGAATGGCAACCTGCCAATCCCATCGCAGACTCCATCAAGGTAGAAACTACCGCCATGCCCAGCTCTTATCTAACGAAACCGCCACAGTGGACCCTAGAGTTTGGAGACGTAATCATAGGACCCGGGGGGAAAAAAAAACCCCAAAAAAACCCCGGTATTGGACACTCGCGCACTAACACCAAGAAATCCAGAGGTTCCAAAATGTGAGGTTCTTACTGCTACACGGTCTAGCCAGATCGACTTTTGATGTTTCAAGTAGGGATGACAAGCAACTGGCATGTGTTGGCGCCTTGGAGTCGACCCAAAATTTACATATCTGTCGCCGCGCAAGTAAAATTGCATAAAACAGCAGAGACCTTGCCGAGCCAGTAACATTATCATCCATCCCAGAGATTACCAGTGTTTGTGTGCAGGGTAAGGTTACTTTGAGTATCGAGCCCAATGTAAGCAGGACTTCTGCTCAAAAAGCCTTGATTGGACGACAATCTATGAACATGTGAACATCTGATGCGCCCTGGAGACTACACTTGTTACAGCATTTACCAGCTTGAAACTTTGCAAGCCTTTGTGGTGACCAGTAGGCGCGATGGACCGTGAACAGGTGATTCCGCCTCAACCATGCAGGCTTGACAGTTTTATAAAGAAGAGCGATACCAGTGTACCACCTCTTTGCCCCCCGGAGGTTTCTCCACAAGCTGTTGTTCTAGCACACTACACCTCCCCACTAGGGCATTCTTTTGAAGGAGCTCTCTAGACCAGCTTACAAGTTGTATATATTTAAACCTTGATAGCCTTGGGCCGACCCTTTCATACAATTTATCCCACTGTACTAGTACCCCGCCAGCCACCAAGTCGCCCCATCTCAGTATGCCCCCCTCTCTTAGGGGTATCGATAGGTTGTCACCCAAGCACGGGGGAAGCCCCGGAGAGCCCCAGATTGGAGCCAGATTTGAATAATAGGCCAGCCCTGCCGTCCTCTTAATCCTTGTCCAGGCTTCGGCCAGCGACTGCAAGACCTTCAGCCTCACCTTTGTAAAGAACTTCTGTTCTCCAAATTTAAATAGAAAACCGTCCATTGGCAGACCCGTTCCAGCTAATATGGCCTTAAACATTCTCCCTGCTGATGAATCTGTTGGAGTTTTCAGTAGCATTCTAGAGAATGACAACTGAAAGGCCCAATCGTAATATTGTATGTCTGGAAGAAAGAGCCCGCCCTTTTCCCTCCTCCTCCTCAGTTTCTTCCAAGCTATCCTGGTGGACTTATAGTTCCAAATGAATGAGTTAATGTCCTGTTGACATTTCATGATTTGATTTGGCTCAAAGGCTAAAGGAATGCTGTTAAAAATGAATGTCAGCTTAGGTAGAATTGACATTTTTATAAGACTCACTCTCCCATAGATCGTCAAAGGGAGAAAGGTCCATGCTTTTAGAAGTGCCCGACATTCTCGAGAAACCCGATCCAAATTGACCTGTGCTATATTCCCAACATCCTGGGTGATCTTAATTCCCAAATAGCGCATTGAGGAGGTTGTATCCAGCTGTGTGTTGTTGATATTCCACACCATTATTTCCGTTTTCCCCGCATTTATCTCGTACCCCGAGATCTGGCCAAATTCTTCTGCTCTCCTGATAACTGTTGGGAAGGCCTGGACGGGGTCTGACGTATAAATAAGGATGTCATCCTCATACATACCCAGACACTTCACCCATCCGCTAAACTCAAAGGGGGTAATACTATGTTCCTCTCTCAGTGTCTGCGCAAAAGGCTCTAAATAAAGGTTAAAAATTAGTGGGGAAAGGGGACAACCCTGCCTGGTTCCCCGTGAAATTTTAAATGGCTCTGTAAGTGTGTCATTAACTAAAAGCTTGGCGGTTGGGGCTCTGTACAGGAGCTGGATGGTTCGACAGAAATTCTCGCCTAGCTGAAACTTCCTTAATACTGCCGCCAGGTAGGGCAAATTGACCCTATCAAAGGCCTTAGTGGCGTCTAGGGTTAATGTAGCTAAGGGTAAGGAAAACGTTGTGGCGATATCTATCGCCGCAACCAAGTCCCGGGTTAGGTCCGCCAACTGACACCCCCTGATAAAGCCCTTTTGGTCTTCATGAATTATCGATCCGATCTCGCTTGCCAGCCGTGCTGATAACATTGCGGCGAAGATCTTATAATCATTATTTAGTAGCGAGATCGGCCGATAGGACCCGCAATCAGTTGGATCCTTACCCGGTTTCGGTATAAGGACTATGGTTGCTTCACTCCACGATTGAGGAGGCACTAACCCATTTATAAAAATATCGTTAAATAACGCAGTCAATGTTGTTACTAAGACCGGACACAAAACTCGGTATAATTCCCCTGGAAGGCCATCTGGCCCTGCCGCCTTCCCATGCTTTAGTTGACCTATCGCCTTACTTACTTCATCCTCTGATATATCCCTGTCAAGGCGTTCTGTCTGATCGCCCGTAAGAGTGGGCAGTTGGATCCTACCTAGCCATGAGTTTTTTGCCAGGGGGTCATCTTCAATGTCCTCAGTGTAAATATTTTGAAAGAACTCTCAAAAAGCGCTACCTATCTCAGTATTGGAAGTCCTAACAGTATGGTCCCCCTCCTTTCGAATGCCCCTTATAAACTTTTCAGAGTTATCTGTTTTAATCTTCCAAGCTAAGACCTTACCAGCTGCCTCTCCATATTCAAAATTCGAGATCTTACTTGCCGCCCACCTCCTCTCAACTCTTTCCTGTAATACTTTATTCAATTCAGACTTCACCTTGGTCCGCTCTTCTTGCTCGACAGAGGTACCCCCTGAGGACCCGCACCTCCTATCCAAGCTATCCAGTTCTCGTTCTAGAGTCCTGATTTGCTCTCTATAGGCCTTTCCTCTATATGATGCTCGATTCATAATATACCCTCTTAAAAAGGCTTTAAGAGTTTCCCATACAATACTAATTCCTGCTGAATCCAAATTGATTTCTAGGAAATTTGACACCTCTTCTGACAGCAGGTTGGTCTCCGCCTGATCTAACAAAATTGTCCGATCAAATGACCAAGACGAATATTTTTTCTGTTGCGTGACTGTCAGAGAGAAGACTATCGCTGAATGATCTGAGAGATGGGGGGGGTAAATACCGCAACCCCTTTACCTCCTCTTGGATGATATAACTAAAGAGGGCATAATCGATCCTTGAGCTGTGTCTATACTTAAGGTTCCTATACGAGACCCCGGGAGCGATACCAGCCCTTTCTCTCCAAACGTCTGCCAGCCCCAAAGACGACATAATGGACAGCAGAACGGGCCTTGACTTAGATGATACCATCGCTCTGGAGTTAGAGGACTTGTCGAGCTTGGGGTTCAAGACTATATTAAAGTCGCCCGCCCATATAATAGGATCGTTCAGAGTGACTAGGGCCCCTTGGATTTTTAGCAGGTAGGACGGATCGTCCTGATTTGGGCCGTAATAACCTACCAGTATATATTGTTGACCATCTAACGTTATTTTACACATCAGCCACCTCCCACTGAGGTCCTCCTCATAAGCCATAATCTGTGCCTTTGCTGATTTTTTAAACATAATGAGTATCCCACGAATGTTAGCGTTCTGATTTGTGCAGATGAATTTGTCCACCCACTTCTGCGTTTTCATGATTTTTTCAACTTACTGTTTGAGTAGGTGTGTCTCCTGTAACACTATGACCTACGCTGGGGAATCTCTGAAATATTGCAAGATTCTATGCCTCCTCCCCTTCACTCACAGACCATTAATGTTCCAGGATAAGAATTGCACTTCTGTCATGTTTTGTTCCTTCTTCTACCTCTCCACATCTCCATATACCCCCTGCCGTTAGCTAAATAAAACTCTCTCAGAAAATGGTTGTGGTGGTTGTAGATAGGCTTAGAAATAAAAGAGATAGGAGCAGGCCTATGAGGATTTTTTCCCTTGCACCCCTCTCCCCCCCCCGTGGAAAACCCCCCTCACTTCTCCTGGCATGTTGGTTCGCCAGGTTCACGTCGGTGTGTTAGTCTCTAACCCCATCTACCCTCTATTGAAAAAACTATTTACCTGCTATTCTTATATATATATCTTTTTTTTTATTTTTTTTTATGTGTATTGCTTGTCCCCTTATTACCTACGGGCGGCTAGGGAAGGAAAGATTTTCTCTTTAATTTTAAATGTTGTCATGGCTTTATTCAATTCTATTGTTTTTTTTCTTTTTTTTTCCCCCTTTTATTTCCTCTCTTTTTTTTTTATTCATGTACTTTATTCTCCCCTTTATTCTTCCCCCCCCTTTTTTTTATATTGCTGTTTTTCTTACCTTTAAGTTTTTTTCCTGTTAACTACCAAACCCAACTCTGACTACCTTGGCTAGTTTGATACTAATTCTTAAGGGTAAATATTTCACCCCCCACCTTTGGCTGGAAGATGTATTGCCGTTCCTAGTGTTTATTTCCCCCCTTGTAAGTGCTCAGAAATGGAGGTGATTAGCTCATCCGCTTCCCAAGGGGAACGAATGTTGTACATCTTATTGTTGTACATTACTTTTAGGAAGGCGGGAAACCTCATTTGTACAGTTGCCCCCGCTGCCCTGAATTTTTCCATTCTTTGCCCCAGCTCCCACTGCCTTTCTAGGGTGACCTTTGATAGGTCCGACCGAACCTCAAATGAAAAGTCCGGGGCTTTCAATGATTTTGCCTTCACGGCGAGATTGAGAATCTTCTCTTTCAAGGAGTATGTCAAAAAGTTCAAGAGTATTTCCCTTGGCTTCACTCTCCCTGAATTGAGGCGGAACGGATCCCTGTGGATTCTCTGAATGTCTTTGGCTAACTCTTCCTCTGTTTCTTCCAGGTTGAGGGAACTTTTTAATAGAGATACCACAAAAGTCTTAAGGTCTCCCCCTTCTTTCGCCTCTGGAATCTTTAAGAGACGTAAATTATTTCTTCTAGAGAAGTTCTCCAGAGACTCGAACCTATCCCTCATCTCATCCCCCTCCTTCCTTAGGGATTGGATCCGGGAATGTGCTACCTCCAGGTTTGCTTTTAACTCCCCAACAGATCCTTCCAGGGTCTCAGTTCTCTCCGAGAGCCCATCTACTTTCCGCTCCAAGGTGTCACAGGCTATCCTGATCTCGCTCTGGTTTTGTTAGGATTCCGCGAAGCGTAACTTTATCTCCTCTCTCATGGTGATTAGCAGTTCCTCTAAGGGGGTCCCTCCCAGCTCCTTCTCTTGCTCCTTCTCAGTATACTTTATACTCCCCCAAATCTTCCAGTTAACTGTAGGTCATGAATTAAGAGCTTGTAATTTCCGCTTGCAGTCAGACAGACCGGCATCCCCAATTTTCTGCAAAACAAATTGCAAGACACATATAAACTTTATATTGGTCTCCCTGAGCTTATGGTACCTACTCATTGATCTAAAAATAGACACCAGAACTGAGAGTGACCACCTCCCACTCCAATTATGGGTAAACTCACAACCTTTTATATCCAATCGAGATGAGGGGGTAGCACGAAATAGCTTCTCAGGGGAAGCACAGATATCTAATAATAGACGTGCAATAAGATGGCCCAATATTTTGTCTAAAGAAGATGTAATAATAAATATCTATAATACTTTTTCTGATACTGTTGCATCTGGTAAGGATCCCTTATTGGGTAGCCAGGGTGTCTTAGACCTTCACCATAAACTGGTTGATGCTCTAGGCCCCCTCTTGAGTAAAGCTTGCAAAGGAGAAAAGTCCCCAAATCATCTAGAGTTGGTCAACCCTTGGTACAACAAGGAATGTCGCACAGCAAAATCTAATCTTATTCAGGCCGTTAAAACTAAAAACTCCCATTTTATAAGAGAATGCAGACATGTCTATAATAACATTTTGTCCCAAACGAAAAAAACCTGGAATGATGCACTATGGGAAGATTTACTAATAGCAGCCAAACTAAGAGATCAGGGCACCTTTTGGAGCTTATTATCCAAAGGGAATAGAAAGGGTAGATCACCCAAGGACGTTTATTTAGACGAAAATACTTGGTGCGACCATTTTGGTAAACTTTACTCAGAAGATGTAGAGGGGCTGCACATAAAAAATCCAGAGTCCAATTTAGAGCTGAGTATTGTGCCATTAAAATTTAGTTTGGAGGAGACTATGCAGGCAATAGGGGCTATTAAGGCGGGCAAAGCTCCAGGACCGGATAGGATCCCTGGAGATTTATTAAAACACGATGTGGAAGTATGGGGACCATACATCAACTTTTTATGTAATTCTATAGTGGCTGGAACGCCAATCCCTGAAAGTTGGAAAGGGGCAGAAATCGTAACAATATATAAACAAGCATTTGCAATGCAATAGGTCTCGCATTTGCGAGAGTTTGAGCTATTGGCATGGTAAATGACAATGCCTTTTATTTATGTATTTGAAAACCTGCAAGCTGTGCGTAAACATGCACGTTGTACTTATAGTCCTTGCTTATGAGAAGCAAAGCTGGCAGTCTCGTTTACTGACAGCCTTGGTTCTCGTAAGCAAGGACTATACATACTAAGTGCATGTTTATGCGCCTCTTGCAGGTTTTCAAAACAAATTAATAAAAAAGGCATTGTCATTTACAATGCTAATAGCTCCAACTCTCGCAAATGCAAGACCTATTGCATTGCAAATGCTTGTTTCTCTTGTGGTTTGAAGGAATAAATACAGCTGATTCTAAGCTGGGGCAGAGACATAGAGTAGTATCTCCCTTGAGGTGAACTGATCTCTCCTGTAGTGACTGATCCTCAGTACAGTATTGTAATAAACCATATTCTATTGTTAAATTGTCATTCTTAGTGTTTCTTTAATAGATATATTTTCCTCTAACAGCACAAGTCACTCGTGTGAATTTCGATGTTAAATAAACCAACAGCACAAGTCTGAGACATATTTTCCAGAATGTTCCAGCATTATGAGTTTCAATGTTTGCCACATTTGCAGATTTGTAATCACAATGTTGAACAGAAAACATTTCTGAAAGCAGTATTTGGGAAAATGTATTTCAGTCCTTAAGGTTAACAGACAGAATATGAATTCTCCGGGTTAGGAATATATACACCCAAAAGACACCTATAGGCCTCTGGCAATGATATAATTTTTTTCCTTTGGGCTGATCAGCACAAAAACTGTAAGGTGTAACACCCACAAGTAACTTCTGGTGACAACCTTAAACAGGTGGTTATTATTATGGGCATGGCACAACAACTGCAACAAAAAAAGGAAAACATTACCTGATTATTGAGAATTTTGGGCACGTACACCTTCCCCATCTGGGCTTCTTTAGAAATTGCCACTTCTAAAAGAAATAACAATCTCTGGCTCTCCAGGGGACCTGAAAACTTCATGGTACCCCTTGGATACGCCTGCCTCCCGTCTGGATACGACTACCTGAGAAAGTAAAGTAGAAAGCAGAAATGTGCTTTGGTATATCAGATCCATATTTAGACAAATGCGAACTAGGATTGAGCTTTCTACGCGATTTTGTGTCCAAACGGTGGGTGATTTTCACAAACTGTAATGTTTGCTGTTCGAGTGAAAGAATACCTAAATGCTGTTCGAGTGAAAGAATACCTAAATGACAGGCAACAATAGGAAAACAACGTTGTGCGAACGCTGGGCCACTTTAAATTTAATTTAAAAAGCACTCTAGGGCATTAATCTAGAAAATACAACAGCAAATATGGATTACAGAGTCCCAACAGATATGCAGACACATCGTACTCGCTGACACTTCAGATAAATAAAAAGGCATGAGAAGGCCCTTCACAAATTATAGTTTGATTCGGTTTTATTCTAGTTATCAACACTGAATTAGCACATATATAGTGCATACTACACCTGGCGAGGTGCCAAAGTTATGAGGTTTAAACTTTATTATTTGTAAACATGTCACTTGTGTATCGCTTCTTCATGGCATCTACAAAAAAGTAGTATCCATCAATATAGATTCAGGGTGCCTAATACCTCAACGATGCCAGAAACCCTCTGTGACGTCACTCTAATCAAGTCAATTTATAAGTGACGCCACAAAGGTAAAGCAACATCCACAAAGGTAAAGCACCATCAATTTCGGGGACACATAATACAAACCTACAAAAAAATTCTGCAACAAAAAAACCCACTATAGTTAGGTACTGTTAATCTTCGTATTTTGAAACCGCAATACGATAGTCATACCCTTTGCCGTAACAGCCCATGTCTGATCTTTTCGAATATAATTAAGGTAATGCATGATTGTTGCATTTGCTATTAGAAAATGGGTGCATTCCGCGTAAAACTATTAGTCACCAAAGATCGGAAGGGTCAAGGACTGCCCGACCCCCCCCAATTCCCGCCCCCTTTCGATTCCTCACCCCCAAGTTCCACTTAAACCTCTTACCTCCCCTACAAACCTGTAAAATTCACAGTTGCATTTGGAGCTCATCCGGTCCATTAAAAATAACGTAAAATATCTTAACACAAAGAAAAAATATTCAGGCTGCTTCCTGCATCTTGCTGTTGGACTGGGGGCGCATCCTGGCAGTGGACACGGGGCCTGCGGGATAGGGGATTAAAACAATAAAAGGGGGTAATTATATAAAAAAAACTCACACACACACTGCTGGACGCTTTGAGGTCTCCTCACCTCTGCTTGTGCACCCCTCCGTGAAGGCTGCAGGGCCCGGGGGGGTGAGGGGGGAGGGACCGGGGGCCCGGCGCCTGTGAGGAGAGTGTCCCGGTGTGTTATTGACCCCGGAGTGACGCGCGCGCTCACGCCGCTGCACGAGCCACCATCACGCACAAAACCAGAGAGACAGGAGATTGGGAACGCGCGCGCGCGGCCGGCTCCGATCGCTTTCCTGAGCGTGCGCGTGCCAGTCTCCTGTCTCCTGGGAAGCAGACCCGGCAACTATAGTATCGCGCCTGCGCGATGCGCATATGGCTTTGCCATATGCATCGCAGGCGCGAGACCTAAAAAGGAGATCGTTATGATCCGGGCAATTACCGTCCAATTAGTTTAATTGACCTTTTACAGAAGGTTTTTGCCAGGCATATTTTAAACCGACTTATAGAATGGATAGATGAGACCCAAATATTATCTAAATACCAGGCAGGGTTCAGACCAAAAGGTAGTACAGTAGATCAAGTGTTTAGGTTCATGTGCATCTGCTGGAAGTACATTAACATAAGGAAAGGTAGCTTGTACGTGGCCTTTATAGACTTGCGGGCCGCCTTCGATCTCGTTCCACGGAATCTTCTGTGGATAACATTACGAGACATGGGGGTCCCAGGTGAGCTACTTAACGAATTAATTAGATTACACACAGAGAACTATGCAAAAGTTAGATGGGGAAAGGATGGTGAACTATCGAAGCCCATACCTGGTAGCCGTGGAGTGCGCCAAGGATGTGTACTGGCACCGACGCTATTCTCACTGTACGTTAATGATATACCAGTGTACAACACTACACAATGCGGTGGAGTCACCTGTTTGGAGCACTATGCGAGATCAGCAACTTCTAATGTATCCACCGCCCAGACCACTGTAACAATAATAACAACACAGAACCAAGGAGTATCTCAAATATCGAAACAACATATTAACCAACGTCATTAGTGGACAACAGTTTATGTTCACAAAAAGAATTATTTATAGCAGGTTTGGCTTCTTCTCTTTTTTTATTGTTTTTCTCTTTGCTTCAGTTTCGTAAATTCGTAGGTTTTTTTCACAATTATGGTAGCCACATGTATTTTGTTACAGCCTTTCCCAAACAGCCTACGCGTTTCGTCCTCACAGGGACATCATCAGGGCTGTGGAAAACAAACAAAAAAGGATTCTATGACTGATAAAATAATCAAACAATTGTTTTATAAATTCCAAATGCAAATGATTACGAGTTATGCTGCCTATTTAACATTCTAAACAAAATTTATGTTACAAAACCTGCCTATATAACACGCTGTTTAGCAATACCATCATACATGAGAAATATATGCCAGAACTCCTACTCATAGGTGGTACACGAATAACTCATTAATACAATCATACCATCAGATTGCCCCAAAGTTGTTAGTATTTATACCAACCGGGTCTTGCTACAGAATTTAGTACATACATGCAATCCTAATTTCACAAAAGTAAATAGTGACGCTCACCAAAATAGTAGAAACTGAAAATCTTCAAAGAGGATTCAAAATTGACCAGCGGATGCGAGCATGTCAGTCCTTGGCATAAATAGCTAGTACTTTCTGAATTCCGATATTCTGAATCAAAAGTAAAAAAAAAATATATGTATCTGCCTCATAATTCCTATTGATAACAAAATGTTCATCATGATTCATATCGCCCCAATATAACTGTAGCGTATATTTAAGCATAAAACTTCATGGCGTGATTAGCTATTACTTTCTGAAGTTCAATATTCTAAATCCAGAACCCAGGAATTATATGTATTTGCCTAATGAATCTTAGTGATAAGTAGATATTCATCAATGTTGATATGGCCCCAATATAACTATGACAAGTATTTCAGAAAAAGCTTTTTATATGCCAAAACAATTTCAGGGCAAAAAAACGCACTATTCCTACCATATAGGCCTCAGCCACTGTTATGAATGAAGTATTCCTTGGGTCCTGGTTTCCCAATGAAGAATTTTAGATAATTCTGAAAACATAGGAAAAACAAACAACAATTCTAACTATTGATACCTCTACACTACCATTTACACAGTCTTATTATTTCCTGTATTTCTGGCCACAAGCAATACTACTTTGTGCCTACCTCGATATTGAAATAAGTTCGATTCCCTCGCATCCGTCCGCTCTGCCGGCTCTCCTGATAAACAGTCGACAATATGTTGCGTCGGGCATGTTAAATTTAAACCCGCAAATAGCCAATCAGAACCTGCGAAATTAGCGCGAAAGAAAATTGTTCTTAATTGAAGTATAACCGTTTCCTACAAGGTCCGCATGTTACCCTTTCCGAATAGCCTGGCCTGCACCGGAAACTATCAAAGCATATCCGGTTATGGAATGCTATTCAATGATAGGCCGGCTGGTCCAAATGATATTGGCCAATCAAATACGTCCCGTCAGTGCATTACTGCTAACGGAAGCCGGCAATGTAAATCCGGTTTACTTTAGATAGGCTGGTTTCTTCTGATGTAGTGCGCCAATCAAAACTGCCTCTTCAATACTAACTCGTTACCAAATGATTTTTTATTATTGTTGAGCCCACGAACCTTTCTTGAAGGAATATGACGAGGAGTCGGCCTCGTCTAAGCTAATTATTAGTGCTTAAAAAAGGGGCCAATTATCAGAGTTTTTTCATTTGGCGCAATTGTTAAAGAGAACTGTTTCCAATGCTTGGGTTTTCAAGCAAGTTATCCTTTTTACAATGTAAATGTGGCGATACAAGGCAAATCGTTCTATAAGACTCATATCTACCCAAATATAGATTGTCTGACTGATATACATATATCTCTGTTCCTGTACAGGCAAAAGCTCTGCAGATTCCCAAAAGAGTTACTAATGTGCAATCTTAAAATTTAGAAAAAATAAACGAACATGGTGAAATACATGGCATATAGTAACCATCATTATTTGTAGATTTGTTAATTTGTTTACTTGGTTATTAATTTTTTAGAGTATATTGATCATTTATTTTACCCTTTAAGTCCTTCACATACAAATTTTTTTTTTTTTTTTAAAGATCTCATGTATTGAATGTTATCATGAAAACACCCAGATAACTTCATGTATGGCTTCTGCTGTGGGTGAAAAACTACAAAAAGTAATGCATTTCTGAATTGCTGTTCAACCCCAGTTTTACAGTTCTGCAACGACTGATCCATCTTGCTTCTTCTTTCCTGATGCATAGTTCCCAGTCTCCCCCTCTTACACTAGGTTCTATTTTCTGGAGACCATGAAACTTGAAATCCTTTTGTCTCTCATGACATGTGTTCATATGAACAAAAATGGGCGATTTAATATCCTCATTGAGAATGGCCCTTCTGTGTTCCTGCATGCGGATTTTGAGTGTTCTTTTCGTATTTCCTATATATATTTTGTCGCATGCACAAATGATTGCATATATGACTCCTATGCTGTTGCAATTAATGAACTGCTTAATCTGATAAGTTCTGCTACTATTGTATCGGAATTCCTTGGTTCTGTTGAGACCCCAAGGACACATGTTGCAACCCCCGCATGTAAAAAACCCATTAGGAGTGACAGGCATCCAGTTTGGTCTACCTACTTTAATAGGTTCGACATAGTTTCTAGTGATAAGATTCCTGATAGTCGGACTGCCTCTATATACAATTTTAGGTGTAGGTCCAATTTGTCCCAGAAGGCCCGGTACACCCATCAATAACTGCCAATTCTTTTTGAAAATCCTAAAAATATTGTCTTTGTCAGTATTATATGTAGTTATAAAAGCCACTGGCCTCTTTAGATCTTGATTTTTTCTATTCTTAGGTATTAGTGTAGTTTGTCTGTTGATAAGACTTACTTTTTTGCCAGCGGAATCCAATAACTCCTTTGAATAACCTCGACTTTTGAGCCTATTCTTAAGCTTACTGACTTCTATTTGAAAATCTCCATCATCACTGCAATTTCTCCTAAGTCTTACCATTTCGCCAAATGGTATACCTTTTATCACTGGTGCTGGATGTGAACTGTCAGCCCTCAAAATCGAGTTAGTGGCTGTCTCTTTCCTGAACAATTTACTTTTGATCGACTCTCACAGAGCACAGAGTTCCACATCTAGGTACTCTATCCTCTCGTGTTGGAAGTTCATAGTCAGTGTCACATTGAACAAATTATTGTTCAAGTAGGCTAAATATTCATACATCTGGTTCTCAGTCCCCCTCCAAAGAATTAAAATGTCGTCTATGAAACGACCCCAGAAAAGTATATGATCGGTCCAATTAGCGGCTCTTCGGCTCCAGGCGTGCTCCCTCTCATACCATCCCATGAAAAGGTTAGCATAAGAGGGAGCAAACCTGGATCCCATCGCCGTGCCCCTGATCTGATGGAACCATTCATTTTGAAACAGAAAAAAATTATTATTGAGAATGAGAGAGCTCATGGCCACAAGCATTTCCGAATGTTCAATCAAACTTGCACTTCTCTTTCCTAAAAAATGTTTCGGAGCTGCCTCCCCTGCTTCATGATTTATACAAGTATACAATCCGACAACGTCTAGGGTTACAAAGTTCATTCCATCTTCCCACACTACATTTTCCAGCTTGTTCAGTATATCCATAGTATCCCTGACGTGAGAGGGTAAATTCGAAACTAATGGTTTAAGAAAACTGTCTACAAATTCAGACAGATGTTCTGTCAAGCTACTTATGCTAGACACGATAGGTCTTCCCGGAGGTGCTGTTCTTGACTTGTGTATTTTTGGTAAGGTGTAGATAAAGGGGTAAGTCGGATTCAATGTTCGTAAGTATTTGAATTCTGCCTCATCCAATAAACCAGCTTCCTTCCATGAAAAAAGACGTTCTGTGATTCTTTGACTGGCTTCTGGTACTGGGTTCTGAGCTAATCTGCGATAACAAGTTTGGTCTGATAATTGTAAGGCAGAGCTTTTGCCTGTACAGGAACAGAGATATATGTATATCAGTCAGACAATCTATATTTGGGTAGATATGAGTCTTATAGAACGATTTGCCTTGTATCGCCACGTTTACATTGTAAAAAGGATAACTTGCTTGAAAACCCAAGCATTGGAAACAGTTCTCTTTAACAATTGCGCCAAATGAAAAAACTCTGATAATTGGCCCCTTTTTTAAGCACTAATAATTAGCTTAGACGAGGCCGACTCCTCGTCATATTCCTTCAAGAAAGGTTCGTGGGCTCAACAATAATAAAAAATCATTTGGTAACGAGTTAGTATTGAAGAGGCAGTTTTGATTGGCGCACTACATCAGAAGAAACCAGCCTATCTAAAGTAAACCGGATTTACATTGCCGGCTTCCGTTAGCAGTAATGCACTGACGGGACGTATTTGATTGGCCAATATCATTTGGACCAGCCAGCCTATCATTGAATAGCATTCCATAACCGGATATGCTTTGATAGTTTCCGGTGCAGGCCAGGCTATTCGGAAAGGGTAACATGCGGACCTTGTAGGAAACGGTTATACTTCAATTAAGAACAATTTTCTTTCGCGCTAATTTCGCAGGTTCTGATTGGCTATTTGCGGGTTGAAATTTAACATGCCCGACGCAACATATTGTCGACTGTTTATCAGGAGAGCCGGCAGAGCGGACGGATGCGAGGGAATCGAACTTATTTCAATATCGAGGTAGGCACAAAGTAGTATTGCTTGTGGCCAGAAATACAGGAAATAATAAGACTGTGTAAATGGTAGTGTAGAGGTATCAATAGTTAGAATTGTTGTTTGTTTTTCCTATGTTTTCAGAATTATCTAAAATTCTTCATTGGGAAACCAGGACCCAAGGAATACTTCATTCATAACAGTGGCTGAGGCCTATATGGTAGGAATAGTGCGTTTTTTTGCCCTGAAATTGTTTTGGCATATAAAAAGCTTTTTTTGAAATACTTGTCATAGTTATATTGGGGCCATATCAACATTGAGGAATATCTACTTATCACTAAGATTCATTAGGCAAATACATATAATTCCTGGGTTCTGGATTTAGAATATTGAACTTCAGAAAGTAATAGCTAATGACGCCATGAAGTTTTATGCTTAAATATACGCTACAGTTATATTGGGGCGATATGAATCATGATGAACATTTTGTTATCAATAGGAATTATGAGGCAGATACATATATTTTTTTTTTTACTTTTGATTCAGAATATCGGAATTCAGAAAGTACTAGCTATTTATGCCAAGGACTGACATGCTCGCATCCGCTGGTCAATTTTGAATCCTCTTTGAAGATTTTCAGTTTCTACTATTTTGGTGAGCGTCACTATTTACTTTTGTGAAATTAGGATTGCATGTATGTACTAAATTCTGTAGCAAGACCCGGTTGGTATAAATACTAACAACTTTGGGGCAATCTGATGGTATGATTGTATTAATGAGTTATTCGTGTACCACCTATGAGTAGGAGTTCTGGCATATATTTCTCATGTATGATGGTATTGCTAAACAGCGTGTTATATAGGCAGGTATTGTAACATAAATTTTGTTTAGAATGTTAAATAGGCAGCATAACTCGTAATCATTTGCATTTGGAATTTATAAAACAATTGTTTGATTATTTTATCAGTCATAGAATCCTTTTTTGTTTGTTTTCCACAGCCCTGATGATGTCCCTGTGAGGACGAAACGCGTAGGCTGTTTGGGAAAGGCTGTAACAAAATACATGTGGCTACCATAATTGTGAAAAAAACCTACGAAATTACGAAACTGAAGCAAAGAGAAAAACAATAAAAAAAGAGAAGAAGCCAAACCTGCTATAAATAATTCTTTTTGTGAACATAAACTGTTGTCGACTAATGACGTTGGTTAATATGTTGTTTTGATATTTGAGATACTCCTTGGTTCTGTGTTGTTATTATTGTTACAGTGGTCTGGGCGGTGGACCACTCCAAGTTGAGTGTCTAAATTAGTTGAATTAATTGGATACATTAGAAGTTGCTGATCTCGCATAGTGCTCCAAACAGGTGACTCCACCGCTTTGTGTAGTGTTGTATTTTATTTAAGGGCGCCTGTTGCACTTGAGATAGGGAAATACTATGGAAGATGATAGAGAGAAGTGGGCCGCTGAGGTATTCCAGAATAAAGAGAGTCAGGATCAACCAACCACTAATAAGCCAGCTGCAAAAGTAGGTTTGAAAGATTTCTTTTTAAAATTAGAAAAATTGAGGAAGACAGAACTCTCAAAATGGTGGGATGGGATGACTTAAAAAAATTACTTGGATCAAAGACGTATCCCAAGAGGTTTAAGAATTTTAATTTTTCCAACTTTTGATGACTTGGACCCAGATCTGTTAAAAGACTGGGAAGAGAATCTTTATGCCTCCTCCTTCACCATGATGAACATTTTAGTTAAAAATTCAGATCGTAAAGTAGAGAAACTGAGATTACAAATTTCAGAGGTTGAAAAAGAAATAGCGGATATGAATATGAAAGAAATAACTGAAAAGAATTATGTTATTTTAAAGGAGGTGATTAATCGCCACCAGATTCAAATTAAGGTAAAAAAACTGAACAAAATAAGAAGGGATGAACGCGATTACAAACAAGGGCGAATTTTTACATTTGCCAAGGGTTTTGATGACCTCAGTAAGTCGAAAGAGAAAAGAATGCGTAGCGATGACACTGTCTCAGTTGCAAGCTCAATCAATGCAAGTAGCTCGAGTATTTCCTCTACTGAGGAACCAGGAGCAATGGGAGGACACACAGCAGCAGGGGCCTGCTCGTCTTCTTTTTTAGACGAGTTAGACAAGATCAAGAAAGGAAAGAGGAAGTTCCCTCCAGTAGTACAGGGGGGAGGAGGAAGCACAGGAGGTACCAGAATGGGTACCAGGAGCCAAGACTTGTTGAAGAAATAGATCATAGTCTGACTGAGGAAACATCTGGTTTAGAATTAGAAGTGATTAATCTTTCACACAGAGAATTAACCAATGAAGAAATCATGGTATTGAAAAAGGGTCTTTCTTTCTGTCCACAGAAAAATTGTGATTTTACAGAAATTGAAATAGATTTGTTTAAGTTTTCTCGACAGTTGAAATTGAAGAGTTTTTTTCCATGTATAACAAGAATGTTGATTCAAAAACTATCATTAAAGAATCAGATATGACAATTGAACATCTACGTGAAGTACAATTATTAATGTCTATCACAGAAGGGGAAGAATTCAGTATAAATGATGTTGCAAATTTACTGGGAGTGGAAACTAATTACAATGTAACAAGTGGTTTACGGTTGGCATCAAAGTTCACCTCGCAGGGGAGTCAGTTTGCTGCTATTGACCTATTCACACAAAAAACCTTAGATGATTTACACCGCTTGCAGGACAAGGATAAAAGACCTACAAAGACTTGGGGCAAAGCCTCTGATAATTTGACTATGGAAGAGCGTATGGCCATTAGGAATCTGAAGAATGATGAGACAATTGTAATAAGGGAGGCAGATAAAGGGGGGAACATAGTGGTTATGGATAAAACTAAGTACTGCGAGGAAATTGCCTTACAATTATCAGACCAAACTTGTTATCGCAGATTAGCTCAGAACCCAGTACCAGAAGCCAGTCAAAGAATCACAGAACGTCTTTTTTCATGGAAGGAAGCTGGTTTATTGGATGAGGCGGAATTCAAATACTTACGAACATTGAATCCGACTTACCCCTTTATCTACACCTTACCAAAAATACACAAGTCAAGAACAGCACCTCCGGGAAGACCTATCGGGTCTAGCATAAGTAGCTTGACAGAACATCTGTCTGAATTTGTAGACGGTTTTCTTAAACCATTAGTTTCGAATTTACCCTCTCACGTCAGGGATACTATGGATATACTGAACAAGCTGGAAAATGTAGTGTGGGAAGATGGAATGAACTTTGTAACCCTAGACGTTGTCGGATTGTATACTTGTATAAATCACGAAGCAGGGGAGGCAGCTCTGAAACATTTTTTAGGAAAGAGAAGTGCAAGTTTGATTGAACATTCGGAAATGCTTGTGGCCATGAGCTCTCTCATTCTCAATAATAGTTTTTTTCTGTTTCAAAATGAATGGTTCCATCAGATCAGGGGCACGGCGATGGGATCCAGGTTTGCTCCCTCTTATGCTAACCTTTTCATGGGATGGTATGAGAGGGAGCACGCCTGGAGCCGAAGAGCCGCTAATTGGACCGATCATATACTTTTCTGGGGTCGTTTCATAGACGACATTTTAATTCTTTGGAGGGGGACTGAGAACCAGATGTATGAATATTTAGCCTACTTGAACAATAATTTGTTCAATGTGACACTGACTATGAAATTCCAACACGAGAGGATAGAGTACCTAGATGTGGAACTCTGTGCTGTGGGAGAGTCGATCAAAAGTAAATTGTTCAGGAAAGAGACAGCCACTAACTCTATTTTGAGGGCTGACAGTTCACATCCAGCATCAGTGATAAAAGGTATACCATTTGGCGAAATGGTAAGACTTAGGAGAAATTGCAGTGATGATGGAGATTTTCAAATAGAAGTCAGTAAGCTTAAGAATAGGCTCAAAAGTCGAGGTTATTCAAAGGAGTTATTGGATTCCGCTGGCAAAAAAGTAAGTCTTATCAACAGACAAACTACACTAATACCTAAGAATAGAAAAAATCAAGATCTAAAGAGGCCAGTGGCTTTTATAACTACATATAATACTGACAAAGACAATATTTTCAGGATTTTCAAAAAGAATTGGCAGTTATTGATGGGTGTACCGGGCCTTCTGGGACAAATTGGACCTACACCTAAAATTGTATATAGACGCAGTCCGACTATCAGGAATCTTATCACTAGAAACTATGTCAAACCTATTAAAGTAGGTAGACCAAACTGGATGCCTGTCACTCCTAATGGGTTTTTTACATGCGGGGGTTGCAACATGTGTCCTTGGGGTCTCAACAGAACCAAGGAATTCCGATACAATAGTAGCAGAACTTATCAGATTAAGCAGTTCATTAATTGCAACAGCATAGGAGTCATATATGCAATCATTTGTGCATGCGACAAAATATACATAGGAAGTACGAAAAGAACCCTCAAAATCCGCATGCAGAACCACAGAAGGGCCATTCTCAATGAGGATATTAAATCGCCCATTTTTGTTCATATGAACACGTGTCATGAGAGACAAAAGGATTTCAAGTTTCATGGTCTCCAGAAAATAGAACCTAGTGTAAGAGGGGGAGACTGGGAACTATGCATCAGGAAAGAAGAAGCAAGATGGATCAGTCGTTGCAGAACTGTAAAACTGGGGTTGAACAGCGATTCAGAAATGCATTACTTTTTGTAGTTTTTCACCCACAGCAGAAGCCATACATGAAGTTATCTGGGTGTTTTCATGATAACATTCAATACATGCGATCTTTAAAAAAAAAAATTTTGTATGTGAAGGACTTAAAGGGTAAAATAAATGATCAATATACTCTAAAAAATTAATAACCAAGTAAACAAATTAACAAATCTACAAATAATGATGGTTACTATATGCCATGTATTTCACCATGTTCGTTTATTTTTTCTAAATTTTAAGATTGCACATTAGTAACTCTTTTGGGAATCTGCAGAGCTTTTGCCTGTACAGGAACAGAGATATATGTATATCAGTCAGACAATCTATATTTGGGTAGATATGAGTCTTATAGACCGATTTGCCTTGTATCGCCACGTTTACATTGTAAAAAGGATAACTTGCTTGAAAACCCAAGCATTGGAAACAGTTCTCTTTAACAATTGCGCCAAATGAAAAAACTCTGATAATTGGCCCCTTTTTTAAGCACTAATAATTAGCTTAGACGAGGCCGACTCCTCGTCATATTCCTTCAAGAAAGGTTCGTGGGCTCAACAATAATAAAAAATCATTTGGTAACGAGTTAGTATTGAAGAGGCAGTTTTGATTGGCGCACTACATCAGAAGAAACCAGCCTATCTAAAGTAAACCGGATTTACATTGCCGGTTTCCGTTAGCAGTAATGCACTGACGGGACGTATTTGATTGGCCAATATCATTTGGACCAGCCAGCCTATCATTGAATAGCATTCCATAACCGGATATGCTTTGATAGTTTCCGGTGCAGGCCAGGCTATTCGGAAAGGGTAACATGCGGACCTTGTAGGAAACGGTTATACTTCAATTAAGAACAATTTTCTTTCGCGCTAATTTCGCAGGTTCTGATTGGCTATTTGCGGGTTTAAATTTAACATGCCCGACGCAACATATTGTCGACTGTTTATCAGGAGAGCCGGCAGAGCGGACGGATGCGAGGGAATCGAACTTATTTCAATATCGAGGTAGGCACAAAGTAGTATTGCTTGTGGCCAGAAATACAGGAAATAATAAGACTGTGTAAATGGTAGTGTAGAGGTATCAATAGTTAGAATTGTTGTTTGTTTTTCCTATGTTTTCAGAATTATCTAAAATTCTTCATTGGGAAACCAGGACCCAAGGAATACTTCATTCATAACAGTGGCTGAGGCCTATATGGTAGGAATAGTGCGTTTTTTGCCCTGAAATTGTTTTGGCATATGAAAAGCTTTTTCTGAAATACTTGTCATAGTTATATTGGGGCCATATCAACATTGATGAATATCTACTTATCACTAAGATTCATTAGGCAAATACATATAATTCCTGGGTTCTGGATTTAGAATATTGAACTTCAGAAAGTAATAGCTAATCACGCCATGAAGTTTTATGCTTAAATATACGCTACAGTTATATTGGGGCGATATGAATCATGATGAACATTTTGTTATCAATAGGAATTATGAGGCAGATACATATATTTTTTTTTTACTTTTGATTCAGAATATCGGAATTCAGAAAGTACTAGCTATTTATGCCAAGGACTGACATGCTCGCATCCGCTGATCAATTTTGAATCCTCTTTGAAGATTTTAAGTTTCTACTATTTTGGTGAGCGTCACTATTTACTTTTGTGAAATTAGGATTGCATGTATGTACTAAATTCTGTAGCAAGACCCGGTTGGTATAAATACTAACAACTTTGGGGCAATCTGATGGTATGATTGTATTAATGAGTTATTCGTGTACCACCTATGAGTAGGAGTTCTGGCATATATTTCTCATGTATGATGGTATTGCTAAACAGCGTGTTATATAGGCAGGTTTTGTAACATAAATTTTGTTTAGAATGTTAAATAGGCAGCATAACTCGTAATCATTTGCATTTGGAATTTATAAAACAATTGTTTGATTATTTTATCAGTCATAGAATCCTTTTTTGTTTGTTTTCCACAGCCCTGATGATGTCCCTGTGAGGACGAAACGCGTAGGCTGTTTGGGAAAGGCTGTAACAAAATACATGTGGCTACCATAATTGTGAAAAAAAACTACGAAATTACGAAACTGAAGCAAAGAGAAAAACAATAAAAAAAGAGAAGAAGCCAAACCTGCTATAAATAATTCTTTTTGTGAACATAAACTGTTGTCGACTAATGACGTTGGTTAATATGTTGTTTTGATATTTGAGATACTCCTTGGTTCTGTGTTGATATACCAGTGTATTTAAGGAACTGTGACCATGACTCTCCAAGGTTAGGAGATGAGGCAATCACGGCATTACTTTTTGCCGATGATACAATCCTCATCTCACAGACCCCGAAGGGCCTTCAAAATCTGGTGAATTCCTTTAATGGTTACTGTGAAAAGAAGGGCTGGAAATAAACTCATCCAAAACAAAATACATGTCAATAAACCCACAAAAGTCTTTTAAGAAAAATTTGGCCTTAAACAAACAAAAATTGGAATATGTGGAGAGCTTTAACTATCTAGGTATTACACTGGACAGTAACAATTCATGGAAGGGACACCTGACAAAGAGTAGGTTGGCTTTCAAGCAAAATTCTATGCCCATCCTAAAAGTGCACGGAGCTAGTGACTCTAAAGCCATCACACCGGCACTGGAAGTCTTTAAAGCAAAGGCCCAATCGGCTGTACTTTACGGTGTTGAGGTTTGGGGACATTGCTGTAAACATAACTTTGGACGTGAAGAAAACCACTTTGTGCGCAGGTTATTAAAAATACCAACTAGAACCCCCCTAGTTCCAGTATTCCTAGATTTGGATCTTAAACGGACAGATCATCAAGCAGCTCTCAGGCCATTGATGTATTGGGTAAGGTTATGGACAACCCCTGAGTTGTGTAACTATAAAAATGGATTGATAGAAAGTACCCAGATTGATGAGTTCAAGAAAATTGCATGGTTAAAACACATTGAACATTGGTGTATCAGGTTAGGGCTGTCCCATTTTTGGGACGAACCCCATAATATGACTTCTGTGAGTAAAAAGATTTTAAAAACTACCTATTGGTCTCACGTTAACGACGAACTATCTCATTGCCCATCTACTGGTATATTGACTCAGAAATGTTTGTCCATAAAAGATATTGCTGCATTCAAATCGTTTATGGATGAGATAAACCCACCACTAGCAAAAACTTTATATTTACAATTTAGATATGGGGTATTACAGACCAATGCTCATACATGCAAATGGGGAGATAGAAACGAAGATGGTATCTGTACCCTTTGCCCACTAAAGGCCAAGGAAGATAAAGCCCATCTATTGTTTTTCTGTTCCGTTTATGCGTCATCTAGACAGCGTTGGCTAAAACCCTTGTGTAAACATTTGGGTGTCAGGACATATAAAGAGGCTGAGCGTATTATAAGGTCTAATACCTCACAACTGGTGGTTTTTTGTATAAGCAGATTCTTATTCAATGTGTTCCTTATTAGAAAACGTTTTGGACATAAATTATAATGTAATAATGAAATCTGCAGTCTTCTCCCACAATGTTAAATAACGTAGAATGCACTGAGTCTACTTTTTGTATAAATCACCTGGTTTTAAAGATTTTAATCTAGGTTTTACTCTGGCTTTTTATAAGGAATCAACCTTTTTTATGGTTTTAATTAGATTTTATGTAATATGTATAATTAATTACACAGAATTAATTGTTACTCTGCCCCACTATATATTAATTGTAATGTGTCCTGTGATCAATTGTTGTCAAATGTACTCATTTAGCTCCTGTTTGCAAATGTCTTTTTCTTATCTGTACTTCCTGCTTTTATGGCTATAAGCCGAAATAAAGTTGAACTGACTGACTGAAATAAGCATTTGCAATGCAATAGGTCTCGCATTATTAAAGTTTGAGCTATTGGTGTTGCTTTATTATTAGCAATGCCAGTAGCTCAAACTTTAATAATGCGAGACCTATTGCATTGCAAATGCTTGTTTTGTAAGTATGCCCCTCAATCTCAAATACAGATCGCTAAGAAGAGACAACCAACCAAGAGAAGATAGTTATTTATGTAATTACTTGGAAATCATGTTAGATGAGGACACATATCGCTACAATCAGTGCTTCATTTGAGCCAATGCTTCCAGGTGGAACCCACCGCTACCCTGTACTGGGGACCCAGAGTTATTTTTAATCATCAGACTTTGACCCAGAACAAGAGAGAAAAAAGAAACAAATTCGTAAGAAGGAAGACAACGATTGGAAAACAGTGACAGAGAAAGCACGGATGAAAAGGAACAAGCAAGAGTGAAATAACAACACAGGGAGAGTGTGTTTATGGAAGAAGGAGCCATGAGGTGAAATTAAACTGCACAGCCTTGGTATTCATCAATTCATTGTTGGGCAGAGGTGTCTGCAAATAAATATGGTGCCGGCACTTACTCTTTTACAAATTAAGCACTGGTGATGTTTCTTTTTTGTGGCTGTTTTTCTTTGTCCCTTGGATCTACTCAGAGCTGTGTCACGCTACTTTGCTTGACGTTGTTAGACCTGGCATTGCATTGAATCCGAGGGGTGTATGCATTGGGACTGCTTCATTATGCCCCTTTGTGCAAATTAATATATATCCACTGGGTGGCGCCCTTCACCGTTTAAATAACCGATGTTTGAGACTTAACCTTCGGGATCAGTGCCTTGAGCAAAGTCTCTGGGGTGAAGTCGCGTGTACTTTGGCAGACAGACTCTAGATAGGGTAGAGGGGAGATTTGCCTATTACTGACACCTGTCCTCCCTATTTCGGGCGCATCTTTCAAAATGCAAACACTCTCCTGTCGTTTTTGGCTTGGACTCCACGAAATATTAATCACTCATATTCAGTTTAAATGTAAGATTAACTTGGACCAGCAGTGTGAGTCAAAGGAGTCACCAGGAGGTAGCTTTGATAAGTAACAATTAATATTATATCCGATTAAACAAGCATGAAAGCGTCTGCTCTTATAAACCCGGTCTGTGATTCTCTCCTAAAGTGAACTCGAGTGATGGAGCCTCTGAGAGATGCAAGAGGTGCAACCAGGGTTCGAAGGGGTTGTAGTGTCCTGCTAGGACACAGTCTAGTTGTTTTCTATGAAACCCTACACTAAACACCCACCCACCACAGACGTCACTGGGTCAGGTGACGCTGTCAATAAAAGAGCCAGAGCGCACGTTCTCGTGGCCAGATCTGCTATCCCCTAACTGGTGTCCGGGTGCCTCATTTCCTATACCATGTGGGCCTAAGGCCCAACACTACATTGGCGACGAGGCCGGTAGTGGAGCCACGCGTGCCACTGCCTTTCATCCCGGGAAAAGGGGGAGAGAGCAGCCCGCCTGCAGGGCACCCCCTGTAGCAGGGCGCAGCAGCGCCGAGAAGCCGGTGGGCACGTCGGAGCCCCGCAGCCTGCAGCGACCGTGAGGCCCACCGCACCAGCCCTCAAGGACGAGCCGACCGGAGCCCACCCGCGTCGGCCGCCACCAACAAGCACCTCCAGGGACGAGCGGACCGCCCAGTGCCCACCTGAGACGGCCGCGTGGCAGAGACCCCCTCCGGAGAGATGCACCGGCCGGGCGGAGCCCACCCGCCACGACCGCAGCCCAGGACCTGGCCCGTCGGCCGAAGGTGAGCCGGGAGCGGGAGGTGACTCCCCCCGGAAGACTGTGCACCAAAGCGGAGCCCACCCGCATGGCCTGCGTGCAACGCGGCCGAAAATAAACTCAAAACACGGCAAGACTCGCGGAGCCCACCCGCGGCCTGCCTGCAGCGCCCCTTCCCCCGCCGCGTGTGTGAAGTGCGGCGGAGGGGTGAAAGACTGTGCCGGAAAGCGCCCGCAGTGTGAGGGGAGCTGCCAGGCGTTTAACAACCGAAGCGGAGCCCACCCGCATGTCCAGCGCGCCTCGCCGGGTGTGAGTGTGCCCTCCAATGAACTTCATATAAAGCAGTACCAGCGGAGCCCACCCGCGGCCTGCCAACAACAACCCCTGTCCCCCGCCGCGCAGCGTGTGCGAAGTGAGGCTGCGGTGTGAATGAACTTAAAAGGGAAGCGCCGGCAGCGTGTGAAGAGCTGCCGGGCGCCGAATAAGTGAAGGGAGCCCACCCGCAGCAAGATGCCAACTTCTCCCCACCCCGCGCGTGTTATGTGAAAGCTGCGGGGTGGAGAAGCGAGAAATACATCACCCGGCCCGCAGCCGGTAAAAGAAGCTCCAGCTGCCCCCGCCTGCAGCGTCTGAATCAGCAGAGCTGCCCGGAGGTACAACACCCGTAAAAGCGGCGAGATGTCCTGCGAGTGCACCCCTTCCCCCCCCTGAATGCCACCCGATGTACAACTTACGGGGAGGGGGAGGTGCGGATAACTGATGCAAGAGCCTGCCGTGTGATCCTAGTACGACTGGAGTAGCTGAAAGCGGCCGCGAGAACAAAGTGGCTGCGAGGCCTTCAGCAAGTGTAGAGCTGCTAAAGCTTACCCGAACACTGACAAAATAACTTCAGCCCATGCAGCCCCAGTAGCATTGGGCTGTCAGATGTAAATAATTTAACACGGAGGCCACCCGCATCTGGAATGACATGAGCCCCACACAGCCCGGAAAGAAAAAGTGTCTGCTACCAAGTGCAAGGTGCACCAAGTGACTGTGCCCGGCCCAGCACCAGTGAAGCAGCGCCCCTGCCCTATGCATTATGACCCCCTGCACTGGCCCATTAAAGAGAACAAACGAGGCACTCACCGGCCATGACGTGGGGCAGCAGGCAGGAGAACGCCTAGTCGACTGGAGGGCTCTGCAAGAAGAAACGAGCCGGGGACACCACTGAAAAGATGATAACACTGCCATCTAGTGGCGTAAATACATGACTGCACCCGCTGTACAAAAAGACTGTAGCAGCAAGCAAGTGCAGCAAAAGCAAGGGTCAAAGCTAAGGACAAACTGCAACTCAGCAAAATAGGGACAGTGGTGAAGCGCAAGAGAGCACGAGGAGTGCCCAAAGCACTCAAAGAACAAAGCGAGAAACAAAGGTCAGCACTGCGACACCAGAAACGCAGGCACTCTCCAGACAGCACAAGGGGCACATCACAAGACAGTGCAGGAACGCGCCAGAAGCACAGAACCGTACCACTAAGCACTGACAGAACGTCTGGAGGAAACGACTGCCAAGCACTGGGAGAACGTCCAGGGAAACGACTGCCGAGAGCAAACGACGGAGAGAGCAGCGACGCCTTGTGGCCACAGGTGTTCACCGCAGCATCAACCACTCCCGCCAACGGTCCAAAGCAGCAAGTCCCTGACAACAGCCAAAGCAGCAAGTACCCAACGACTCGCAACAAGCGTCCAAGAATTCTACACCCGCACGACAGGACTGCGCAGCACTGCGCCGGAACGTGCCAGGAATCAAGAGCGCCAAAGTGACGCTACACAGCGACACACCAACGCCACAGGACCGCACACAAAGGTCCCCAACAGAGACAGCAATGTCTCGCAGCAACCGGAGCGCCATCGTCAGCACGCATGGCAGCATGCACCAGAGTTGCACCAGGAGCGGCGACGCAACCCTCCTCCGCGCAGACAAAGCGCGCCAACGCCAAAACACCGTGACGGTGAATAGCGACCACAAAGAAAATAGCACAGCATGACAACTCATGCCCAAGATGAAAACCGACCACCCAGCCTGGTCACCAAGGAAAGAAAAGCAACAACAGAGAAGATACGACGACAGGTCTAGTCAGCAAGCCAAGTGAAGACAGTGTCCTACCACATGGACAAGACCACGGAGACGACATGTAGAGGGCCCGCTACATGGAGAATCCTGGTTAGCATGAGAAAGCAAGAAAGAAGACCGGACCGCGTCGAGGAGGTGAACGAAGAGGAAGAATGGAGAACCACATCACTCCACAGAGGAGGAGAGAGAACTACAGCACACAGGAACATCGGTGCTGTCCAAGGAGCATCGTAACAATCAGCACACAGGAACATCGGTGCTGTCCAAGGAACATCGCAACATCCGTGTGGATCCCAGTAATCCCTACAACCTGCATTCGAAGAGACCAACCACTGATGAACTGCATGGGTGCCCCGTGAACCTGAAGCTTACCGAAGCAGAGCATACCCGAGCACTAGACAATCCACCCTTGTGGACTACACAAGACTCGACTGTGGCCATGTCCGAAGTTCGGCAGCGACCCGTACAGCCCACGCGATCAAGTGGCGGTCCAGGGGACAAGGGCCTCGGCCGCATATCCTGTGAGAGAGGAATCCGGATGGGAGAGGTGCAGCAGCGGCAGCTCCACGACAGGCAACAGGAAGCATGAAGCCCCCAGGTAATCACCTGGCACCGAGAAACGGTCGGTTGAAGACACTGAAAACCATGTCCTAATGGCAAGACCATCCTGGCGGATGACATCAACACCCCCGAGGACATCATGAGAGACTTGGCGGTGAGTCCGTTGGCAGTTCGGCAGCGACGCCTTTGCGTGGCTCATGCGAAGCCCGCACGGCCCACCCGGTCCCGTCGTGTCCCGCAAGAGGGTCCTCCCAGCGTCTCTGGTGAGAGAAGAGTCCAAGCAGGAGAGGCCTGTCTTCAAGGCTCCCGTGAGAGAGGAGTCCGGCAAGAAAGGCAAGTCGGAAGTTACTTGGCCGGACGGAGATGTGAAGGCATCAAGATCAGCAAATCCAAAGAAAGACCTCTCGTGCCATAATCGTCTCCTACGACCAACAAGCGTGGTCATCCACTGGACTAGGAACATCTGCGAGACCCCTCAAGGGTCACACCCTTTCTGCTCCCAAAGTGAGGGGTCAGGAGGGTCTTGTATCATCTAATGATCCGCGTGTCTATTTGCATAGAGGGACTGACCCCTCCCCCGCAAGGGTTTAAAGAGGACTTTGGGGCCCCATCCAGAGATCTGTCTGCACCTTAGACCAGAGCTCTGCTGACGCGTCACCATGTCCTGGGCTCTCCTCCTCCTCGCGCTCAGCGCCCTCTCTGCCTGTAAGAACTGAATGTATTTACTTTGTATTAGTCCATTAACAGTTTTATATAAATAGGGCAGACTAATATACTCATGTGTTCCTTGTATTTTGTTGCAGGTTCCTCGTCTCAGTTTGTCCTGACCCAGCCGTCCTCGCTGTCAGTGACCCCCGGACAGACGGTCAGACTGCCCTGTGTGATGAGCAGCAGGGACAGCATCGGCAGCTACGACATCCGCTGGTACCAACAGAGGCCCGGCCCCCCCCCCCCCCCAGGTACCTGCTGTATTACTCTTCTAGTTTAGGCAGAGCCCCAGGGACCCCCGACCGGTTCTCGGCCTCCAAGGACCCCGTCAGAAACACCTGTCACCTGCTCATCACCGGGGCCCTGGCGGAGGACGACGCGGATTATTACTGTAAAGCCTGGTACAGCAACGATGCTGCCACAGTGACACCGAGCGATGGGGAAGTGAGACAAGAACTTCACTAACAAATGCAACTGAACTTGAAACGAATCATAACTTTTCTCAGCATCCAGCTATCGTGTTGTTCTTTTCTGCACTTCTCTCAGAGGTGTTGTCCAGCACTTACACCTCCAGGGCAGGAGAGGAAAAGTGAAAGTCTTCCAATCCCAATACCTTGTGCATGAAGTGCCTGGAACGCCTGTCGGGAGATTATACTGTCGTGATATAGATGGCTGAGTGATGGGCACACTGACCTCCGAAAAGAAGGGAATCCTTCTGAGCAGAGGAAGAGAGGTATTTTAATGCTTCCAAAAATGAAATAGAGAAAACATTAGAGGTGCTTTTCCATTAAGGAAAAACGAAAATAGAACTTTCCAAAACTTTTAAAAATATCAAGCAATATTTTATAAAAACTTTTAAAAATATGCCAGGCAATATTTTATAATGTGATTGACAGCAGGTTACAAAGAAATTGGTGGAAGGATCCCCTGGTCAATTTCACAGGGAGGGGAGTAAATGTTATAGAAAATCAGACCCTGCGATTTTTAAGGACTAAATTCCAGTTACTGATTTTATAAGCGAGTGTGTAGGGGAGTAAACCTAGGACAGGTCTCAAAGGGCGACTATCTTCTCTAAATCTCGTACTAATCTGGAATTTTGTCACTGTCCAAAAAACTATATATACATATCAAGACAATTGGTTAAAAAAAGTTTTTACACCTTATTAAATACCTCCCATCAGGGTTACATTCTAAAATTCAATAGACACAACTTATTGTGGTGTATCTGATCATATATTAAAAAACAAGAACAAGAGTCGACGCGGCGTTTCGATGTAGTTAAAATGGTGTCACCTTCATCAGGACATTGACATTAACAGTAATCTTCATCTGAAGATTTGTATAGACCGACTTTGGAGTTCGGTTATTGGGGGGTCCTGCTTGGACTTCACTTTCGTTTTAGTTCCTCATGCGGAATGACACACTTTATATCTTAGTGATAATTTCTGCCTTTAAACTTGAGCACGTTGAAGCCACCGTTATGTAATATCAGGTGTAGTTTTATGCGACTCGTGGATTCCTTTTCAATTTAGAATCACTCGAGTATGAATCTCGTATTTCATCTAGTGGGAGTGATGTAAGATATAGTTACTTCAATTTATATATTTCGCTCCTCAAATTATATACCTGTATTTGATGATTCGGCCTCCCTGCTTCAGCATGAAGACCCGAGCACGCTGAAGCAGGGAGGCCGAATCATCTAAGATATAAAGTGTGTCCTAGGTTTACTCCCCTACACACTCGCTTATAAAATCAGTAACTGGAATTTAGTCCTTAAAAATCGCAGGGTCTGATTTTCTGTAACGTTGACAGCAGGTTTACATACCTTCTAACTTTACAAAAATACCATGTGAGGAGGAGGCGGGCCTTAAAGTGGGGGTTCAAGCAGAGAAAGGCCCCTACTGTTATCGGCCTCTTCCCTTCAAGGACCAATACAAAGTTCTGCGGTCACACCAGGAAATAGAACTAATGTGCCATTTTATTTAGTTTAAGTTGAATTAAGGCCTGTATAAGACACCATAGGGGATATTTACAATAAATGTCGGTGTGCGGTGTTGCTCCAAAATTGGTAATGTTACGCTCCAACATTTTCTAAATGCAGGATCCACCTTATTTAAAAAATACGGTGCACCCCATCATTGCCCCTAGCATTGGCGCTAAAAAAGCTGCCTAGCGCCGGCGCAGACACCCTTGATCCTTGTTGCAATGGTGCCTACTCTGAAGGGGCGATTGTTTATGTGCAAGAAGGGATATCTTTCTGTGCAAAAACTATGACTAATGGCACTTTGCTCTTTCTATGTGTGCTGCAAAATGCAGCACACATAGAGGGAGCAAAATGTGAGGAGAACACCATCCTAAGACCAGGTTTTATCTGGCCTTAGTTTTTTGTGCTGCCCGAGCCTTGTAAATCTGGGGCAGCGTCAAAATGCAATGAGTGTTGCGGCAGAACTCCCACTGCAACACCCATCCAATCAATCATAGTATTTCTAAAGTGCACTATATGCCCGTTGGGGTCTCAAGGTGCTGGGGGGAAGGGGGGGGGGGGTTGCTGCTACTGCTCGAAGAGCCAGGTCTTGAGGAGTCTCCTGAAAGTTAAAAGGTCTTCGGTCTGCCGTAGGCGGATGGGGAGGGTGTTCCACGTATTGGCGGCGAGGTGGGAGAATGATCTGCCGCCGGCGGTCATTCTTCGGATGCAGGGGACGGTGGCGAGGGCTTGGTCTGCGGAGCAGAGCTGGCGGGCGGGGGTGTAGAGGCTGAGTCGTCTGTTGAGGTATGCTGGTCCGGTGTTGGGGAGTGCCTTGTGTGCTTGGGTGAGGAGCTTGAAGGTTAGCCTCTTGTTGATGGGGAGCCAGTGCAGGTCTTTCAGGTGTGGTGTGATGTGGTTGCGGTGGGAGAAGTCGAGGATCAGGCGTGCTGAGGGGTTATGGATGCGTTGGAGTCGTTTCAGAAGTTTGGCCGGGGCTCCTGCGTAGAGTGCGTTGCCGTAGTCCAGTCTGCTGCTGATGAGGGCCTGGGTGACCGTCCTTCTAGTTTCGGTGGGGATCCACTTGAAGACCCTGCGAAGCATGACGAGGGTGTTGAAGCAGGAGGAGGAGACTGCTTTGACCTGCTTTGTCAAGGAGAGTGTGGATTCGAGGATGACCCCTAGGTTTCGTGCATGGTTGGTGGGTGTAGGGGGTGCTCCTAGTGCCGTCGGCCACCAGGAGTCATCCCAGGCTGAGGGGGTGGAGCCGAGGATGAAGACCTCTGTCTTGTCCGAGTTCAGCTTCAGTCGGCTGTTCCTCATCCAGTCAGCGATGGCCATCATTCCTTCGTGGAGGTTGGTTTTGGCGGTCCTTAGTGAGCGAGAGGATCAGCTGGGTGTCGTCGGCGTACGAGATGATGTTTAGGTCATGCTGTCGGACGACGTGGGCGAGTGGTGCCATGTAGATGTGGAAAAATGTTGGGCTGAGAGATGAGCCTTGGGGTACGCCGCAGATGATCTCGGTGGCTATGGAGCGGAAGGGGGGGAGGCGGACACTCTGGGTTCTCCCAGAGAGGAAGGAGGTGGTCCAGTCCAGGGCCTTCTCTTTGATTCCCGCATTGTGGAGGTGTGCTCTTAGTGTGTGGTGGCAGGCTGTGTCGAAAGCGGCTGACAGGTCCAGGAGGATGAGGGCCGCGGTTTCCCCGTTGTCGAGCATGTTCCTGATGTCGTCGGTGGCGGCGATGAGGTTAGTTTCGATGCTGTGGTTGCTGCGGAACCCTGACTGGGATGGGTCCAGGATGTTGTTCTCTTCGAGGAAGCTGGTCACTTGTATGTTGACAGCCTTTTCGATGACCTTCGCCGGGAACGGGAGCAGGGAGATGGGTCAGAAGTTCTTGAGGGACTTGGGGTCCGCCTTGGGTTTCTTCAGTAGGGCGTTGATCTCTGCGTGCTTCCAACTCTCCGGGAAGGTCGCTGTCTTGAAGGAGATGTTGATGGTTCTCCAGAGGTGGGGTGCAATGGTGCTGCTGGCTTTGTTGTAGATGTGGTGTGGGCAGGGGTCTTCCGGGGATCCGGAGTGGACGGTGTTCATGATCTTGATGGTGTCATTGTCGTTGATGTTGGTCCAGGCACGCAGGCGGTTGGTGCGGGTGGTGGTCGTGGGAGCGGGGGGGGTGGGCTGTTGCCGGGGTGGTGACGGCGTTGAAGGTGTCGTGGATGTCTGTGATCTTGCGATGGAAGAAGGTGGCCAGCAAGTCACACAGGTCTTGTGATGGTGGGATGTCGTTGTTGTTGGAGCTGGGGTTGGAGAGTTCCTTCACGATGCTGAAGAGCTATTTGCTGTTGTGTGCGTTGTTGTCTAGGCGGTCTCTGAAGGCGGTCCTTATGGCAGATATGATGAGTTGGCGGTGTCGGCGGGTGGTGTTCCTGTGGGCTGTGTAGCTTTCCGGTGTTCTTTCGAGCGTCCAGTTTATTTCTAGTTTTCGGCAGGTTCGCTTGGAGGCCTGGAGGTCTTCGGTGAACCAGCTGGCTCTCTTGCTCATGTGGGTGTTCGGGGGTTTCTTGAGCGGGACGAGGGTGTTGGCGCAGTCGTTGATCCATTGTCTGAGGCTGTGGGCTGCAGCGTCTGGGTCGGTTGGGTCTGCGGGTGGGTTCTGGGCGAGGGCGGCGGTTAGCTGGTACTCGGTGATCTTGCTTCAGCTGCGGCGAGGCATCTGTTGGGTGCGGTGGTGTGTGGTGGGTTTCCGGAAAGTGAAGTGGATGCAGCGATGGTCGGTCCAGTGGAGTTCGGTGGTGCGGTCGAAGAAGACTTGGCTGCTCGCTGAGAAGATGGGGTCAAGCATGTGGCCAGTAGAGTGTGTGGTTGCTGTGACGAGTTGTCTGAGTCTGAGGTTGCCGAGGTTGTCAATCAGGGTGCAGGAGTTGGCGTCATTGTTGTTCTCGAGGTGGAAGTTCAGGTCCCCGAGGAGGATGTAGTCCATGGAGGCGAGGGCGTGTGTGCTGACGAGGTCGGTAATGGGGTCGCAGAACTGCGGTTGGGGTCCTGGGGGTCTGTAGATGAGGGTGCCTCTGAGGGTAGTGTTGGGGTTGGTGTGGATCTGGAAGTGCAGGTGTTCGGTGGTGCTGAGGGTGTCATCGGCGTATGTCGAGATTTTGAGAGTATTTCTGTGGACGATGGCAATTCCTCCTCCTATTCCGTTGGTGCAGTCCTTGCGGGTGATATTGTAGCCTTCCGGGATGGCTATGGCGATGTCAGGTGCTGAGGAGGGGGTTAGCCAAGTCTCAATCAGGAAGGCGACGTCTGGAGCATTGCATGCCTCTTTGCCGCTAAGTGAAGCACGAAAAGTGGCTTTATTTATGAGGCGGCGCTGGGTCACGTTAAGAAGCTTAACACAGCTTTCTAAATAAGGAGAAGGGGATGTTACCACCAGAACTTCACTAAAAGTGACATTCTGATGGCTATGGCCGTTTGTAGATATGCCCCTATGTGTTCCATTTTCTCAGCTGTTGTTGAAATGTCCCACTTCAGACCCAAGAAGCCACTATGTAATTTGCTTTGCAGCCACAAATATGCCAAAAATAATTGTACAGGTAACACAAAGCTCTGAAGTGGAGGTTATGATTTCAAAAGCATCAACATGTTTATTAATCTGATACAATGGATTTCAAACGGAATTGTGACTTAGCCCAGCATTAATGTGTTAGCGGATCCTCACCAGAATTTCACATGTTAAAAGCAACACATATTTACATAGCTGCATAAATGTTGGTAACCCATTTAATACCACTCTACATTACTGTAGTTTTATATTAATTAAACATATTTTTAATACAAAAGGGCAGTTCAGCTATGTATCAAGTCTGCCTTTTCTACTTGGTCCATGTCCAGTTTCCACTGGTCATCTGGAAGCTTCCAGGAAAAGGCCTCTTGTAGCTTGTTATAGCACTGTAGCTTACACAGGAGGTCAGCCAACTGATCCTTAAAGTCTTTTTCGTGGGTGCAAGGAGGGGGGGCACGTCCAGTCCTTCAGGGCTCCTCACAGGTCACAGACAACAGGTTTAGGCCCCTTTTGTTCTTCCTTAAGTCCAGATAGTGTTCTGAAATGGGTGCCTGGATGTACCACATTAATGCATGATACTATCAATTGGGTGGGGGTGACTTTTGGCCTCTCCCTAACCGTTGGAGTAAATCTTCCAAGGGCCATTCTTACGTACCTGTTCGGTAGTTCAAGTTTGCCTTACTGCAAACAGGTCCAAGATGCCATGTATCAGGGCATCTTGAAGAGCTTGAAAGCCTTTGGCCACACTAAACTTGTGCTCCAAGGGCTGGATGTCTGTGGGAAGAGTGCACTATGGTAATCCTAGTGTCCTCTCACATCTAACATTAAAATCCAGTTTGGAGCTGGGACCCTACCCACAAAAAACCCAGATACAGAAGTCTGAGAGGACAAAAGCAAGGTTCTTTAGCAACTTGACAGTGGATACACCAGAATTGTTTTGGCATCCTGTTCTCTATCTTTCAAGTATTACATCTGGCTTAACAGAACAGACCCCCTCAATCAGGATTTGACACTGTGGTGTCATGAGGATGGGCACAGCTCCCACCCGTTGGTTGAGTTCAAATGGGTAATCCCTGGCCATTCTGGTCAACCTGTCAATAAGTGTGACCTATTGTGTAGCTCATTGGGGGAATGTCACACCTCATTCACACCTTATTTTTGGCCAGTCCTATGCTGGGAGAAGCTGGAGAATGAATGCAAATTAGGTTCTAGGAGCTTCAGGGAGGGAAACGGAAGCTTTCTGAACGTTATTTTTCCTTAATAGTTTAAAACACATCCAACTTCACAATTGAATTAAATTCTTAAGAACTATTACAAATTATTGTTTATTTTTCTAGCTTCTCAAAGTCCCGAGATACAGTATTAGTAGTTAATATTGTGTCCCAGTGTGTGTCTGTAGGCCAGTCTGTCTTTTTACGGTGAAAATTGCTTTTGGGTGCTAGTCATTGTAAGGACGTGTTAACATTAACTGCACACATGTCCTACTTTTAAATACAAAGCACCCCGAATTCAAGGCTACGAAGGCCTACATAGGGGTGACTTAATATTTAAAAGGAAGGGTTTTACATGTCAAATATGTTTATTTTGACAGGTCGAACTGCAGTTTTTACACTGCTAGACTCAGGTTAAACAGGTAAGCCTGAAGCCATGTGAGCACTGCCACTGCAGTGGATTGCACAAGAGGTGCTGCAGTCCTCTAGTGGCATTTAACACCCAGGCACTGAGTACACTTTGTACCTTATACCAGCGACCTTTAGACTAGTTAATATGCTAATTAGAAATAAGCCAATTTAACCACGTTTAAAGAGGGAGCAAATACACTTTGAGTTCTAATGTCACAGAAAGTAGAGGGTCAAGCAAAAAGTGAAAATTACAGGGTGACCATGCTGAAAAGACAGATTTCCTGAATTCACCTACTCACCAGGCAAGCTCTATATCATCGCTGAGGGTGTGCAACTACCCGTGAAGGATATCCTGTGAACAATAAATGGATCTCCAGAAAAGAAAATCATTCCATCCCCTTCCTTCAGACAGGGTTGTGGGTGGAGACTTTGATGGATGAGAAGAGAGATTGCGAGAGAGATAAGAGATGTGAGAGAGATGGACGAGTAAAGATGAAGGGCAGAGAGAAAGCAAGAGGACAGAGACAAAGAGATGGAGAGTGAAAGCTAAAATGAGAGGGCGATTAAGAGAGGGACATATTCACCGATTGTCCATCTTCAGTTCATGTGCCACCCAAGAGGGCTTGAGGATTACAGATCGGCAGAGAAAGCGATAAAGAAAGTTGAAGGATCACAGGAAGATAGGGAAGTGAAGGGAGAGAAAAAATATACAGAGAAGGTGAGAGACAGTGAGGGGTGGTGAGGGAAGTAAAGAGACGGGGAGAGATGGGAGTGAAAGATTATGAAAGAGAAATAACAGGGAAAAGACAGCAAAAGATCTAGAGAGAGAGAGTGAGAGATAGAGAGAAAAAGTTTGAGAGAGAGAGAGAGAGAATCTGGGTTATCACAAATCATCTCTCTTGAGCTCCGATGTCTGACTTGAGAGAAAAAGAGATGGAGAAAGAGAAAGTGTTGGATAGAGAGAGAGACGTACTGAGAATAAGAGTAGTGGGCAAGAAAGAGGCAGAAGCTAAAAGAGAAAGAGTTGAGGACATATTTTATGCCCATCTCCAACTTTCAACACTTCTCTTTCGATCTCAGCATTCATCTTTCACTCCCTCTCATTTCCAAAACTCTGCCTTCTTGATTTCTCTATTCCTTGCTTTTCTCTATTCCTAGTCCAAATCCTATGACTCTCATACTATATCCCCATTCACTTTGTGGGTCCACTGTCCAATCCATTTCACCTTATCTTAACCTTGACATTCAGCCTTGCGGTCACTCTTCCTGACTAACCAGACTCTTCACTTTGCAATCCTTTTATCCACAGCTCCACTTCCCTTTACCTGACTCCTTGCCCCAGCTTCACTATTTTACATGTTTAGGCTCCGAAAAACCTCTACCAATTCCATTTACACTTCTCTCTCCTTTGCACAACATTTTTGTAACACTTTGGTTTTCCACTTTCCATCACGTGATTACCAGGTTCTCCCCATCCTCTTTCTCTAGAGGCCTTTAACGCTCGTTCTCTCTCGACTTCCATCCGAGCTACTCCCCTTCTCTTGACTCCGCAGCCCAAATCTAGTTTACCACAATATGTCCCTCTCTCCTTGACTACCTTCTCCCAGGCCTATTGCTATCCATTCCAAGACACATCCTCCTTTGCCTTTCCTCGGACGCTCTTCAATTCATCATAGCTTGCTGTGCTCTCTCTGGTGCCTAGCTTCTAGCCTGACTCCTGAATTCCAACCTCTCACACCTTTCATGAGTTTCCAATATATAGCTCTATTCCTAACTGGCCAGTCCACTGACATTCTTCTGATTTTCTTCTGCTCCTTTCTCTTCCCACTCAGTATCCTACCCTTTTCTGCCCCCTCCGCCAGTCACTTCAATCTCTACCTCCTTCCCTTGACTGAAGAGCTTCTCCACTTTTGACTGTGCTCTTTTCTCCTCCCCTTCTGTAGACTCTTGATTCCTTCACCCTTTCCCTGTCTCACTTTTGTTTCAGTCCATTCTCAGGGTCTCCATCTTCAGTTCATCTTTATTCTGGGCTAACCTTTTTGTTCACGTTCACTGTAGCCTCTCTCACTTCTCCAGTCTCCCAGTCTCTCCAATTTCCACAACTCCAGAGCTTTTCCAGTTTCAACTGATTGACCCATTTACCCCAAACATACCCCTGCCTGACTTCCCTGCCTTGACCCACCCCTAGCCTTCTCTTCTTGCAATAAACCCGATCTAACCAGCCTTGCTCCATTACCTTGACTCCATAGCATCTCAATATATTTCTCCCCAACCAAGCTACTCTCTTTACATGCACACCCCTCTTCCCACTCTCTTGCTTAAACCCTGCTTCTTTTTCTCCCATCTCGCGCCCAGCCTCTACGCGTACTGACCACTCAGTTTCTATGCCCGGTTTTCCATGCTGCCACAGTTTTGCCTACCAGAATGTCTCCACCTTTACAGGCACCTCTGACTTCTTCTTCTTGCCCTGTAAGGCTCATGTGTACACAAGCTGCTCTAGGCCTGAAGGAGATGGCGACAACCAAGCCTTCAAACATGAAAGATCATGTGGTGTGCATGTGTCATGTATCATCCTCTCTCTCTGCTCTCTCTAGGCAAGAGCTTTTGGGGTCAGTCTCTCTGATGGTCATTCAATGCACAACATTTAGCTGGATCACATCAGCCGTGTGTGCGTACATGAATGGCCCACCTCTGCATGGATGGTCCACCTCTGCATGGATGGTCCACCTCTGCATGGATGGCCCACCTCTGCATGGATGGTCCACCTCTGCATGGATGGTCCACCTCTGCATGGATGGCCCACCTCTGCATGGATGGCCCGCCATTATTGTCATGCGCGGCATTTTATGAATCGGTGGCGTATCGTCTGATATTATCCATACGCAATGTGGCCCTTATATCATCCCCTTATATCATCTCTGCCACTTTATATAAATCGTTAATACGCGCGCAGCATGCCGGTGGTTCCTGCACGCGTTGTTTGATCATTTACATACGCGTCTTTGCCCCTTACTTTTGATACTTTACACATGCTGGTCGGATTGAGCGCAGGTCATAGGATACTGCACACGCGCTTTCAATTATTTTTTGCATGCTCTCTGGTGTATATACCGGCTGGGTATTTTATACATCTATTAATCCCAGTGCGTGAAGAACATTCTTTGTTCAATGTCATCACATCCTTCTAGTCAAAGCATGGAGGCTGGATTAGATGTTAAGCCAGCGCTGCCTGCCAACTACACTATTGTAGCATACGCATGTATTCACTGTGAGTGCTGCCTGCATGGTTATCTCACCTTCCTCAGGCATATTGCTTAATGCTTGGGTGTGGCAGGTTTCCAGTGTATTTTAAACCCTCGCCATGACCTTGGAGTTTGATTTATAACTATAGCGTGTAGTTTGGCACCATAGTAAAGGTCTCAAATACATTGTGTCACTATGACCCAAATATGCCTCTGCTAGTTACTGCATGCACCGTATTCCAACCCCATCGAATTTAAGTATATATTGTGAGACCGCAAAGACATATTCAGCAGTCGGCGGCTTCATTTGCATTTCTACAATATGGCAACGCCGTTACATATCCCTCAAACCCTGTTGTTTGTTCCAGATATACAGCAGGGACTTTATGAAAACACGGGATCAGCAGCTCGTCCCCATATCTTTGTCGTTGATACCTCAGGTACTTTACCTATTCTGCTTAATCTTTGGCACTGTTTCTAGTTATCTGACCTTTGAGAATTTAGGCTTGTACTTGTCGGTCTTCCCCACTACCCCCTTTAGAACAACCAATGACGACAGAACTTTGATGACATCAGGCTAGTCTAGCCCATGAGTGGGTGAATGTTGCGAATTCGTGGTCCGCAAATTCACGCAAAATGGCAAAAAAATCCACAAGTTTTCAGATTTTCTTGCGAACTCGCGGATTTTCTGCCATTTGCACAAATCGTGTGTCTGTAACTTTGCCACCGCGCCGAAAGGCGCCGTGGTCCCTCGAGTGAGGTGTCTATCATAGTGAGCAAAGGGCAGGAAGACATTGCATACCCTAGTGTGTGTGTGTGGCGGGGCCAAACGGCCCGCCCGTTTGGCCCCGCCGCTTCTATGTGAGTTCACATGCCTCTTGTTTATAAAGGGTCAGAGACCGATTAGAGCAGCAGATGAGAAGGAAGCAGCCTCCTGGTCACAGGCTGTACACAGGGATTGCGCTCGAGAAACTCGTGGATGCGAAGACCTCCATCAAGAATTACATCTAATTGTAGGCGGTAGATATGGGGAGGAAGCACACCTGCCTAGCCTCGACCGTGCTCACTAGTTGTTTGGGCTGATCATAATCCGTTACTGAATTTGACCTTCAACTTGGGCACCATGCGATTTCACATGTCCCTTGTAAGGGTCAGAGACTGATCAGAGCAGCAGATGAGAAGGAAACAGCCTCCTGGTCACAGGTTGTACACGGGGATTGCTCTCGAGAAACTTGTGGATGCAAAGACCTCCATCAAGGATTACATCTAATTGTAGGAGGTAGATATGGCACACCTGCCTAGCCTAGACCGTGCTCACTAGTTGCTTGGGCTGATTATTATAATGCGTTACTGAATTTGAGCTTCAACTCGGGCACCATGCGAGTTCACATGCCCCTTGTAAGGGTCAGAGACCAATCAGAGCAGCAGGCTGTACACGGGGATTGCGCTCGAGAAAATCGTGGATGCAAAAAAATCCGCCTGCGAGCGACTTTGCGAATTATTGGCAATTTCGCAAGATTCGCGGATCGCGAAATTGCTGAAAATTTGCAAATTCCGCGAGCGGAACGGATTTTGCGCCCACCCTTAGTCTAGTCCTATTTCCGAGCTTTTAAGGTACAAAACTTTTGACTAGCTAGAATGTATATGTTTTATGAGTCACCGATATACTCAACATAGACACATATGTCTTTTCCTTGGTTTTGACTTTTTCAGTATTGAGTTCTTATCATGTTGAACCGTCTCTGGATCCTTTTGTGTACCATCTCTACTTTAACTTGAACCCATTATGATTAATATATAGGTAAGCAAAACTTAACACCACAGTGTTTTAGATGCAACAAATGAGTATATTGACACATATAAGCGTGACTTACTAATATCTAAATAGAGGTTCATACTTGCTCTGCTTCACTTTTGTAGGATAAGGCTCTGACTATCCCAATAATCGTTTACACTACCCACAGTCCCCAAATTTTTTTCAGCATCACATATCCATCGGTATGTGTGTATTTGTGTCTATTGTCAATATAGCTAATTTTTTAGTACACCAATAAGACCTGAGTATGAATATGTAAATGTAAATGTGTTGTATTTGAAAAGCGCACGGCTGCCCACGCGGCGGGTCATCCCGGCGCTGCACTCATACCGCTGTGGAACCCTTCCTGGCTTTTCCATGTGAAATGTCCACTCCTGGGCACCCCCAAGGTGAAGCCAGGCATCCAAGCGCTGCTGGGACCGTTGTGGAGATTAAGCAAGCTATTGCCCACAGTCACAAAGTGGGACCCAGGATTAGACTAGGCACCAAGGCGAGAATTATCAGGTCCGGGGAGATTGAGTCCAAGCCACCAAGGCGGGAATTGTACCCTGGTCCCGGGCCAGACCTCTGCATCAGGGTCTGCCGCTCTAACCATTGAGCCACGGACGAAATTCTCTCTCTTCTCTATATGCTTAAACGTCTACCTGTATCTTTCAGGTTTATTTCCCTCTTTCTATTCATTTTTCAATTCCAATATTCCTACTTTTTTTTTTTTTGTCTTCAGAGTTTTATATAGCACGAACTAGACCCGAACCGAATCAGGTATCAGAGCGCTTTACATATTTTTCCAGTTACGTTACATGAGGACACACATTCATTTTTAGGCACGGGGAGATTAAGTGATTTGCCCAGAATCACAGGAGGTTTTGGCGTCGTTACCGAGACTCGAACCCAGATCCACAGGTCCGAGGTCGAGCGCCCTAGCCGTTAGGCCAACTCCTCTCCCCTTCTTCTCTTTCTTAGGTTTCATTATTGCATAATTTGCATTTTTATGTATTTAACTATATTACATGGCTCCAATCAAGCTCAATATAGATGTGAACTTGTATCATTCTCTGTGAATTGTATTATCACTTTTATGATAGTTGGTTTAAAATGTATCTGTAGAGAGACACTATTAGTTTGTTTATCTTTTGTAACATGGTAGTGACATGCAATTGTTCTTGCAGAATATACTTTTTTGGAGGTGGAACTCCTGAGGAAGGCAGCGTGGCCTGCCGAAACGCGCGTTGAGACAGAGCTTGGAAACCATGCGATAAATTGTTGTTCTATGGACATTGTTCTCAACAACCTGAATTGCTGATTAATTAAGTGTTTTTTATCTATATGAAGTATCGTATTTGAAAGGCTGAATTATTGACGGAAGTACATAATATTGCTCATGTCAATCCTTGCCTAGAGATGTATACTTATTATACAACCTCTTTTTAGAAACATGCCATGTATAACAAATAAAATAATTTTTTTACTTTTCCATATATTAGTTTCACTATTGATCTTTTGCTTAATCTTATGTACTAATTTGCTGCTGTTGAGCTGTTTATTTAATTGAAGTTGCCCTAGCCCATTTACAGTATGTATTTCCCTGTCTAGGTGAACTTCACTATAATCTTACAGGGGCCCACTTTTTCTTTGCATTTTTGATGGCCCACCTCTGCATTGATAGTCCACCTCTGCAAGGATGGCCCACCTCTGCATAGATGGCCCGCCTCTGCATGGATGGCCCACCTCTGCATGGATGGTCCACCTCGTGATGGATGGCCCACCTCTGCATGGATGATCTACCTATGCATGGGTGGTCCACTTCTGCATGGATGGCCCACCTCTTCATGGATGGTCCACCTCTGCATGGATAGCCCACATCTGCATGGATGGTCCACCTCTACTATATTTTCAGCATTTGAAACTAGTCTTTTTCTTTTTTTGTAAGAATGGATGTTAACACAGTACCGTGGACCAGACACAGCCTCACAGTTGGGTAACTGTACTGATCACTAGGGCATTGCTTGAGCATCTGTATGGCCAATCTGATGCTGCCAGAAGAAGAGTGGAATTCAGTATGACAGGTACAACATGCACATTAAGGCCTAGCAGAAGATATCCGAAAGGCACCACCACATCCACATTTTACCTCGAACTAGGGTCATCTCTGCCTTGGAATGCTTCAGTCTTTTACAGATTCTCAGGTCAGCTCTTCAATATGCATATTTATAAAATAGAAGGTAAGAAAAATTCAAATCCCGATACATATTCTTTTTTCCAGGGGATAAAAAAGGAATCAGCTTATACTTGATGACGTTTTAAAGAATCTATCTTGAAGAAATAGGCCAGGGAGGAACTTGTTTAACTCCAAGGAATTCCGCAGAGCTGCAAAAAAACTCAGCAAGATCATGTGGACTTTCCAGGAACTAAGTACGTTGCACTGTTTGTGCTGTGATTTAGCACTGGGAGCTCGATCCACGCTGGAAAATCACTACAAACAGCACCATGCAGCACGCCAAAGGGCGCAGCTTCTTGAGTTGATTTTGCTGCCGCTCAAGTTTCAAATCTTGCTTCCCAACTTTTCACTTGCAAGCCATACTCAAGAAAAAACTCTGCCACATGCTGTGTTACAAGCGTAATGCAAAGTGACTAAAACTTTTCCAACATTGCCAGCAGAGCAGAATCTATCGCCCACCTCTAGTCAGAAGGGAACGACAGCTCCCTCTATTTACTGAAGAACGTTTTTTTGCTAAAGTTTTTTGCTACTTTTATAATGCTTTTCTACAGTGTAGTATTTTATGTACTCTGCATATATTACTGCCCTGAGTCAACATGTGCAACGTATGCAACCCTCATATTGAATCACAGTATGCAGGCACCTCATCTATACACACCCTGAGTTAATCAGATACCTCCATAGCTTTCTGGTACCAGAGATCTGCAAATTGGGCACATATCAAAGACCTTTTGTTTATATTGTGTATTTATAAGAGGCGTGCACATTTGCATGTAACCAAGGCAAACATATTGGCCCCGATTCACCAAGGTAAACTGAGGTGAAAGTCTCACTTTACGACTTTTGGTATTAACAAAGGGCATTTACGAGTCGTAAAGTTAGACTTTTACCTCAATATAACGTAAGTTTTGGTCTAAAGTTTACCTGAGACCAAAAGTCCTTGTCTCAGTTAAACTTAAGGCTAAAACTTAAATTAAATTCAACGTTAATGCCCTTTCTGAATACCCAAAGTCATAAGTTAGACTTTCGTCTCATTTTTTCTTTGTCAATCAGGCCCATATTCCCTATATTGGAGGGCCAGTTTCTGTAACAACAGGACGGTGTAGCATGTTCATTAGTGTAAGAATTTTGGGGCCATATTATCAAGGAAAGTCGATAGCATTGCCGCTTTAGCGGCAGGAAACTAGCGGCGATAATGGGCTTGATAATATGCCCTTGAGAATTCCAATAGAAGCCCAGATTCACACCAGAACATGGGCTTCTATGGGAATTCTCTACAGCATATTATCAAGCCCCTTATCGCCACTTTAGCGGCAGTTTCCTGCCGCTAAAATGTCAATAATGTTATTGCCGTTCCTTGATAATATGGCCCTGGGTTATTAGTTGAGAGGTTTGGAGACCCAACACCAAAAAAATAAACAGTATTCTTCTCAGGGTGAAGCTCAAAAGTAGCTAAATAAACATGTGCTTATCCCTCGACTAGCATGGCACAAACGCAGTCAGGTTTAACTTAGAGGCAATGTATAAAGTATTTGCATAGCACACAATCATTAATTAAGTAAAAACACAACACATAAAAAATCCCACACCAATTTACAAAATAGATTTAATTTTAATAACCAAAACAGCAAAAATCCAATCATTAATTAAAGAGAAAATAATTTTTTAATTTTCGGGTGAAACAGTGCCAAAAAGCACAAAGTGCTGTTCAAGGTAATCTGGTTGAACTGGATAGAATAAAGTCAGAAGTTCAAGCCGACCGCAATGAAGCACGGGTTGGATACAGATACCAGGTTCATCTCGCTTAAGAATTTACCTTCTCGAGTCCAAGTCCACATGAGGAGCTGCAGTTGGAGGTTCGCATTGGTGGGAGCCGTGTGGAAATCATTCCTGGAGCGAGGAGCAGGTTGTGGTGTTGATGGCAGTCGCTGATTTATTATTTATTTAATTTATTTATTTCAGACTCTTATATAGCGCATGGCTACTCAGGAGCATCCCAGCGCTTGTACGGAGCCCAGAGGGTACACAGCGACGGGATCAGGAGCTATTTACATCACTGTATAAATCTAGCTTTATACTCTGCTGAAAAGCCAGGTCTTCAATTTCCTTCTAAAGATCAGCAGGTTGGGTTCATATCGCAGCGGGGGGGGGGGGGGGGGGGGGGGTAGTAAATTCCACTGCCTAGCTGCGTTCAGAGAAAAGAGACGACCCCCTGTCCTGGATCTACGGACTCTCGGGATTTAGCGCAATAAGATGGTTATTGGTTTAACTTCACATTGGCTGTCGATGTATGCAGCCGCTGCTGATACAGACTGATGTGACTAACAGGAAGGGCAGTCATCACTGGGGATTACAATTGGCAGGCATTGCAGATAGGCATCACTCAGTGTGCAGAGGCCACTTCAAGGTCACAAAGAGCCCAAACGTCTGTACTTTCACCTTGAGCTTAAAAACAGTACGCTCTGATGCCAGGCAAGGCCCCAGGACCTGGTGGGATCAGGACTCACTTCAGCAGAGGCCAGCAGTAGAGCTCAGGCAGGTCCAGACCGATCCAGTTGGTGCTGGCCAGGTGGGCAGTTGCAGCTGGGCTGGTGCAACGAGGCATTTGGAAGCTTGTTGTGTCACTGTAGATCAAATAGGAGGTCAGCCAAATGACCCTTGGAGTCACTTCTGGGGAGCCACGGTTCAGGAATAATTGTGAGTTTCATTTATCTGTAACAGGGCAGGCAGCCCTTTGAAGTCAGGAAGGGGCAAGACCTGAGGCTACCACGTAATGCTCAGGAAGGACTGATTACAAAGCCCCAGGACATTCTGCTCAGTAGAGAAACAGTCTGCCCCAAACCATTGGCTTTTTTATCCACATGTCTAGAAGGAATACTGAAGGCACCACAGGAGAGCCATTCACAGACTGTCATATGACCCTGGACACCTGGACACAGGCAGAAAGGCACAATTGGATTAGGCAGAAAAAAGTCTACTTTTAAATAGTGCCTTTTTCAGAACAGTCACTTAAAATAAGAATTTGCCATTAAACAGGATTTTAAATTACAACTGATGTGAGTGAAAGACCCATTTCTCTATCTGTTCCCAAACTGAAGTCATCACTTATTGAATGTAATAAGTTAACAGAGTGTTAGTGTCTTGGAAGGGTAGTCTTAGAACAGTGAATAACTACTTTGGGAATGTTTCACTGTCAGGATATGTAAAACTTAAGTGCACTTTTTAAATACTATTCCCTCTGCCCTATGATCATTTAGGGTTTACCTTATGCATGTCTTATAAGTATTAAAAAGGAAGGTTTAGCTATCTCCTCCAGATTGAGGTTAGTGCAATTAAAAATACTACACAGAACTTATCTCGCTGGACCAGCGCTAGTGAAAATGGGCTACAGGGATGACTCTCTGGTCAAGAGGGCTCTTTTACCCATGTTGTCTGGGAGTGTGTATACATTAAAAAATATTGGTCTGAACTGAAACTGTGTATAGGGGAAGTGATGGGAGTCAACATACAACTCAATATGGGGTTATGCCTATTGAATGTCTGGGGGCCTAATGACCCAAAAAGACATGGGTGACGCTGGATACAATAGTTGTCAAGTGGAACATTGCCAGATTGCGGGATCTCAAGAAACACAGGCAATTGTTAAATGGAAGAGGGTCAAAATATCTAGTCAAAAAACAAATAAAATTCCAACCAACCAGACTTCTACGCTCAACCAGTAAACAATTCCTAGCAGTCCCTAAAGTGTGAACAGTAAGGAACAGAAGAACAGCCTTCTCCAAAACAGGCCCTGAAACATGAAACACCCTACCTCTTTCTCTCCGAATGTAACAAGATCACAAGAGGTTTCACAAAACTCTTAAAGCCTGGCCTTTCAAGCTCTGATGAGACACCTACCTTGGGTATTTGAGTTTATGCTGGCTCTGCGAGAACTACAGGTGATACACGCACCTAACAAACACCAAATAGAAATACAATACATCGACTGGTGCGTTAACAGAAAAGACAATATATGGATCAAGGGGGTGTCCCAGGAAGTGGTCTCAGATTTGGGGTAAATGGAATGAATATAGGGGGGCTATTTGTAAGCCTCCAAGTGTGGGACAGCGTCAAGACATGCCACACTGTGAGTATAATTGGTCAGATATGATATTAATGGTTAAACTGCATAATATTTGGTTTATGGCTGCGTGTTCCAAAAAATATGTACTTCATGAGGCTAATATCTGTAATATGTTTGCAAAGTGTGAGGCTGTCATTAATACAAAGAAATAAAAAAGATAAAAAAGGAAGGTTTAGGCCTGGCAGTATGCTTAGCTTCCCAGGTCGAAATGGCAGTTTACAACTGCACTACCGACTGAAGTGGCAGGCCTGAGTTTACAAAGCTACTTTCGTAGATGGCACAATGCGTGCTGCTGCCTAATAGCAGCATTCAATTTACATGCACTGCTTGCAAGTAGTATCATTTACTAGGGACTATGCAAATTAAATTTGCCAATTAGGTGCATGTCAAGTTTACCATGTTTATAAGAGAAAGCACCAGCACTTCAGCATTGGTTAGCAGGAGTAAAGGACCCAGTTTAACACATAGGGTCTGATTACATTTCTGATGGTCCAAGGACCACCAGACTTGTGGTGGCACTGCAGTGGCAGTCCAGCCACTGGCGCACCTGCAGTTCGACCTCCCCCAGGGCCGGACTGGGAACTGAAAGCAGCCCTGGCAAAATTTGCCGGACCAGCCCCCATTCGGTGCGTAGAGAACGAGCGGGCCCGACCGCTACTAGGGGTATTTGGGGGGTTGTTCCCCCAAGAATATTTGGGAAAACAACAGACCAAAATGGGGAATTTTAAAGCACATTTTTCATGACATATTCATTTGTATTCAATAGTAGATGATGACCCTAAAGAGCACCAGGTTACCCATTGTGGTCCCCGGACCCACGAAAACTTCTGGCATGCCTGAGAATCTGTGCATTTTTGAAGGCCTCTACATGTTGCTGCATGAAGATAGAAACAATGTAGAGCTGCTGTGCAGTTGCGGTTGACATGCATGATTTGCTCATATTTAAATAAAAATATTACGAGGACTGCATGTCAGAGATTGCAAAATACCTTGCTGTGCGTGCCAGAAGTTGTGCTCAAGTTTTAACTACGATGCACACGTTCTGAAAATTTCAATTGGAAACAACAGCAAATAAAAATGTGCAAGAATGTGTACAAAAAAGTGACCACAGCAGAGAAAACACCAATGCTACATGCTTGTGGGTTGTATATTGCTTTCAGTGGCATCAGTGAACACAAAAACAAAACCTTTAGCTTCATTGTTCAGACAGTCCCTTTATAGCAGGCCGCGGGAGCCCTGGGTTCATTAGGTCTCAATACTTCTTCATTCTTTGACCACACTTCCACCCAGGAGGAATCGCGTTAGCACTCAGAGGCTCCAGAACATCGATCTCTTCCAGAGATCTGAAGGATCCGCCAGTCATCTCGAAAAAGGTGGACTGTCTCTCACATGAGGGAAGCCTATGTCTGGAGAAACTTTAAAGGGTGGTTTGTCATTCTCTTTCCTTGGAGAGATACTATGAAACACAGTAGCATCAAATTCCTCATAAGAGGAATTATTTATTTTCTCTGGGATTAGTTGCAAAGGTGGTATGTGTAGAACCACAGCACCCCCCTTTAGAAAGGTTTTCACCTATTTGTTATATATTTTGCCTGAAGGGAATATGTTCTGATGTCAATCGTGAAGACTGTTTTGATTTAGAAGCTTTCCTCATTAATTTCATCAGGGGTGTGGCCTAGTAGTTTCATGTGTCCTGCGGTAGCAAAGTACCTCCGCTGCGTACCCCAATACGGATTGCCTAATACTGTAAACAAGGGCTCAAGCTTGCACACCATTGTATAGTATTTACCAAAGGTATGGGCTCTAGGTGCAGGTTAATTTTCAGGACAGTTGGAGCACAGTTTTGAGAAAGGAGCAAACATCTTTAGTATTGCTCAGGTTCAGTTAGACATGAACAGGCCATCCAATAATATTAAACCAGAACTTGGGAGGAAGTATGGTGGGGGGGTTGTACAATATTTACTAACAAGAGGATGCTCCCAGAGGTTTTGCTCCAAATCATGAAGTAGAAAGCCCTGGAACATGTGGAATCTCCCTTCTTAAAGGGCCAGACGTGTTTACGGCTATGTGACTGTCCCTAGTATAGAGTCTTCTTACATTGCAAGTTCTTGGAAGATGCAATCAACAACAGAAATGCCATTTAAAGAGTACTCTTTTGAAGCCTAAAGAATAACAAAAGAAAAAATTAGTTCCACTCAAAGCGAGGGATCACTGGAGAAGCCAATCACTATGTGCTGATCGATCAATGGAGAAAGTGGTGAAGTGGCAGGTGACACATGACTAGGATGCAAAGGTTAATTGTCAAAGGACACTTGCACTTTGAGGGCACATTTTTTTCAAATTAACACTATTCATTATGGGGACTCCTTTTTCAAGCCCAGTCTGTTATTGCTGGTTATGACCACACAACTTTGAGCTTCTCTGTTATTGTTTTGTCTACATATGACTCTAAGTGAATCACTAGTCCAGTTCTTTACATCACTCTTTTTTTTTTAAGACCTTTATTGTATCAATAAAACCATACACAGCTTCTGGCCTACAACCCCTTGGGCCGGCCCCGACACTTCCGCATGTGCGTGCTTCTATTTAGAGTACACAGCCCCTGTGCCGACAACCCGGGGGTACGGCGACTTTTCATAGATGTGTGTATACATAACTCGCATTGGGATCAAGGCTTTGCATAGGTCAAATAAAAAAAAAAATTTAGAACAGTAAACAACTTAAACAAGAAGTTACCACATACAGTCGTAAGGCAGATACGTAAACAAGTGCACAACCCATTTCCATCTCGCATTTGTGGAATGTCTGGTGTAGGTGAATAGAGCCTGAACCACATGATCTGCTGCAGCCACAGTTCCTCACGGTTGGGTGCCCCTGCATATCTATCCGTGTGTGCTGGCCGAACCACCCGCCCCTCCCTCCTCCTCCCACTCGTGCATCTGTTAGGACTCAGGGTCTCCTCCCCGCCCCCCCACCGTCCCGCCTCCTATTCTTCTCCCCCCTCCTCATCTGATGTCAATGCGTCATCTTCCTCCAGGGGTTCACAAATTTCCCCCCTGAACACATTCCACGGGGTCCATATCTTATTCCATTTACGTGGGCACGCTCTAGCGGTGTAAACTGCCCTCTCCGTTATCATGACCCTGTCCATGTTTGGGCACCATTGCGTCAATGTGGGGGTCTCTACCGCTCCCCATGTCTGTGCTATGTCGCGTTTTGCTATTATCATGCCTATCAGGGACCACTGTTGTCCGAGTCGTGAAAGGTCGTTCGGCTCCCAAATATTTAACAGGCATTTCCGTGGTTCAGGGATCAAGGACACCCCCAGTGCTTGTGATATGGTTCGCATTGTTTGCCTCCAAAATTCCTGGATGCCAGGGCATTCCCAGATAGTGTGGAACAATATCCCTTCCTCCCCACAGCCGCGGAGGCAATAGGGATGCTGTGCCCTTTGTATTAGGTGCAGCGTCGTCCTTGTGTAGTACACCCTGTGTAGAATCTTAAGCTGCACGAGCCGGAATTTCGCCGATACGCCCACTTTCCTAGGCGACACCAATGCCTCATTCCATTCAGACTCGTCCATTTCCCCTAGGTCCTCCGTCCATTTATCTCTCAGTTTTACTGTAGGGTCCGCTAGGTTGTTAATCAATTTGCGATAGGTGAGTGACGTCGCTCGATCCTGCATGCAGTCTGTAATGAGGCGATCTTCAAGGTAAGATGCCTCCGGGACCTCTGCGTCACGTGGGAGGGCTGTAAGGAGGGCATGCCGGACCTGTACGTACCGGAACGATTCCGTGGGACCCAGCTCGTACTGCTGTCACAGCTGGTCGAAGGGTATCACCGTGCCTTTGTCCCACAGGTCGCCCACTGTGGATATGCCAATGTTATCCCATAGTGTGAAGCCCTTGCTGTTTCTCAGATTGCCCAGGGCCCGCGTGTCCCACAATGGGGTGAGTTTTGTGAGTCTTCCCTTCCACCCCAGTTTAGCCTGCGCCGTGCGCCACAGTGCTACATTAAGTTTTGTGGGTCCCTTAAGTTTGTGCACTCGACGTTGGTCATAAAGAGGCGCCAGTATGCTATTAGTGCCCAATTGTGCCCTATCCGCCCTGTATGCCGGGTCGTCCAGAGGGGCATGTAGCCGCTAGTTAATGGGCTTCAGTTGTGCGGCCCAGTAGTATAGTTGCAGGTTCGGCAACGCAATCCCCCCGTCAATCAATCAATCAATCAGGTCATTTGTATAGCGCACTACTCACCCGTAGGGTCTCAAGGCGCTGGGAGGGGGGGGGTGCCGCTACTGCTCGAACAGCCAGGTCTTGAGCTTCTTCCTGAAGGAGAGGTGGTCTTGGGTCAGGCGCAGATTGGTCGGAAGTGAGTTCCAGGTCTTGGCGGCCAGGTAGGAGAAGGATCTTCCTCCTGTTGTCGCTCTTCGGATGCGGGGGACGGCGGCGAGGGCGTGGTTGGTTGATCTGAGGAGGCGCTTGGGAGTGTAGAAGTTGATCCGGTTGTTGAGGTAGCTCGGGCCTTGGTCGTGTAGGGCTTTGTGCGCGTGGGTGAGGAGCCGGAAGGTGATTCTCTTGTTGACCGGGAGCCAGTGCAGATCTCTCAGGTGTCCGGAGATGTGGCTGCGTCGGGGGATGTCGAGGATGAGTCTCGCCGAGGCGTTCTGGATCCGCTGGAGTCTCTTCTGGAGTTTGGCAGTGGTTCCGGCGTAGAGGGCGTTGCCGTAGTCCAGTCGGCTGGTGACGAGGGCTTGGGTGACCGTCTTCCTCGTCTCGGTGGGGATCCACCGGAAGATCTTACGTAGCATGCGCAGGATGTTGAAGCATGACGAGGAGACGGCGTTGACTTGTCTGGTCATGGAGAGGGAGGAGTCCAGGATGAAGCCCAGGTTGCGTGCGTGGTCCGTCGGTTTGGGTGCGGTGCCCAGGGCGGGGGGCCACCAGGAGTCGTCCCAGGCGGAGGGCGTGGAGCCCAGGATGAGGACCTCCGTCTTGTCTGAGTTCAGTTTCAGGCGGCTGGTCGTCATCCATTCGGCTACGTCTCTCATCCCTTCGTGCAGGTTGGCTCTGGCGGTGGCGGGGTCGTTGGTCAGGGAGAGGATCAGCTGGGTGTCGTCGGCGTAGGAGATGATGTTCAGGTTGTGTTGGCGTGCGATGGCCGCGAGGGGGCTCATGTAGACGTTGAAGAGGGTTGGGCTCAGCGAGGATCCTTGGGGTACGCCGCAGATGACTTTGGTGGCCTCTGACTTGTACGGTGGTAGGCGGACTCTTTGTGTTCTTCCGTCGAGGAAGGAGGTGATCCATTCCAGTGCCTTCTCCTGGATTCCGATGTTGCTGAGGCGCTGTACTAGGGTGCGGTGGCAGACAGTGTCGAAAGCCGCGGAGAGGTCCAGGAGGATGAGGGCCGCTGTTTCTCCGTTGTCCATCAGAGTTCGAAGGTCGTCGGTGGCGGCGATGAGGGCGGTCTCGGTGCTGTGGTTCGCTCGGAAGCCGGACTGTGAGGGGTCGAGGGATCCATTCGTCTCGAGGAAGGCGGCCAGCTGTTTGTTGACGGTCTTCTCGATGACTTTGGCCGGGAACGGGAGGAGCGAGATGGGACGGTAGTTCTTGAGGTCGGTGGGGTCTGCTGTGGGTTTCTTGAGGAGAGCGCTGAGTTCGGCGTGCTTCCAGCTCTCAGGGAAGGTGGCGGAGTCGAAGGAGGTGTTGATGATGTCCCGCAGGTGGGGTGCGAGGACAGCGTCGGCCTTGTTGAAGACGTGGTGAGGGCAGGGGTCAGTCGGAGATCCGGAATGGATGGAGTTCATGGTGCGGATGGTGTCTTCGGTGCTGATCGGGGTCCAGGTGCGGAGGGTGGTGGATGGTGGCGTCGTTGCGGTTGTGGCTTGCGTTGGTTGGTTGTTGAAGCTGTTGTGTATGTCCGTGATCTTGTTGTGGAAGTAGGACGTCATACCATCCCCTGTGCAATTTCGCCTGAGCTATTCGTGCCGGGCGATTACTCCACATGAGGCCAGCTACCAACGCAGACACCTGCCTGAAGTATCCCGGAGCCACCGATACGGTGTATTTTCCAGGATATACAAGAACCGTGGCAGCGACATCATCTTGTACAGCGCCGCCCTGCCCAATAGTGTCAATGGCAGCGCTGCCCAAAATTTAACGTCCTGTTTCAGGCGTTCTAGCGGCGGTGTTAGATTTTCCCTAAAGAATTCTGCGGGATCCTTAGTGACCCGGACGCCCAGGTATCTAAAAGAGGACCATGCCATTTTCAGGGGGCAGTCATCGCTTAACGTGGAGGCCGGGCCCTGCAGGACATATAATTCCGACTTTGTCCAGTTCAAGGTGTATCCTGACACTCTCCCATACTCGTCGCACAGTGCCAGCAACGCCGGTATGCTGTGTTCCGGCTCCGTCAGGTACACCAGCATATCATCTGCGTACAGAGAGTGGCGGTCCTCCCACCCCTCTGTCCATGTAATCCCCTTCAACAATGGGGTCGAGCGTATCAAGATCGCCAGAGGTTCCAGCGCGATCGCAAAGAGCAGCGGTGACAGGGGGCAGCCCTGACGGGTACCTCGCTTCAGAGGGAATGTTCGGGAAATGTGGCCGTTCGCCACCACCTGTGCTACAGGTGTAGTATATAGTAGTCGGACCCAGGCGATGAATTTAGGGCCAAACCCCAAATGCGCCAAGACCTCGAATAAATATTGCCACTCCACCATGTCAAATGCCATCTTCGCGTCAAGTGCCATTATGACCTCCGGCTCCGATAGCGAGTGTGCTATAGCCAGCACGTTGTGCACCCTGCGGAGATTGAGGGTGGTGTTCCTATGTGGCATAAAGCCTGACCGATCGGGGTGTATGAGGTGTCGGAGTTGAGCAATTAGCCGGGTGGCGAATTTCCTTCTAAAGATCAGCAGGTTGGGTTCATATCGCAGCGGGGGGGGGGGTAGCGAATTCCACAGCCTAGCTGCGTTCAGAGAAAAGAGACGACCCCCGGTCCTGGATCTACGGACTCTCGGGATTTAGCGCAATAAGATGGTTATTGGTTTAACTTCACATTGGCTGTCGATGTATGCAGCCGCTGCTGATACAGACTGATGTGACTAACAGGAAGGGCAGTCATCACTGGGGATTACAATTGGCAGGCATTGCAGATAGGCATCACTCAGTGTGCAGAGGCCACTTCAAGGTCACAAAGAGCCCAAACGTCTGTACTTTCACCTTGAGCTTAAAAACAGTACGCTCTGATGCCAGGCAAGGCCCCAGGACCTGGTGGGATCAGGACTCACTTCAGCAGAGGCCAGCAGTAGAGCTCAGGCAGGTCCAGACCGATCCAGTTGGTGCTGGCCAGGTGGGCAGTTGCAGCTGGGCTGGTGCAACGAGGCATTTGGAAGCTTGTTGTGTCACTGTAGATCAAATAGGAGGTCAGCCAAATGACCCTTGGAGTCACTTCTGGGGAGCCACGGTTCAGGAATAATTGTGAGTTTCATTTATCTGTAACAGGGCAGGCAGCCCTTTGAAGTCAGGAAGGGGCAAGACCTGAGGCTACCACGTAATGCTCAGGAAGGACTGATTACAAAGCCCCAGGACATTCTGCTCAGTAGAGAAACAGTCTGCCCCAAACCATTGGCTTTTTTATCCACATGTCTAGAAGGAATACTGAAGGCACCACAGGAGAGCCATTCACAGACTGTCATATGACCCTGGACACAGGCAGAAAGGCACAATTGGATTAGGCAGAAAAAAGTCTACTTTTAAATAGTGCCTTTTTCAGAACAGTCACTTAAAATAAGAATTTGCCATTAAACAGGATTTTAAATTACAACTGATGTGAGTGAAAGACCCATTTCTCTATCTGTTCCCAAACTGAAGTCATCACTTATTGAATGTAATAAGTTAACAGAGTGTTAGTGTCTTGGAAGGGTAGTCTTAGAACAGTGAATAACTACTTTGGGAATGTTTCACTGTCAGGATATGTAAAACTTAAGTGCACTTTTTAAATACTATTCCCTCTGCCCTATGATCATTTAGGGTTTACCTTATGCATGTCTTATAAGTATTAAAAAGGAAGGTTTAGCTATCTCCTCCAGATTGAGGTTAGTGCAATTAAAAATACTACACAGAACTTATCTCGCTGGACCAGCGCTAGTGAAAATGGGCTACAGGGATGACTCTCTGGTCAAGAGGGCTCTTTTACCCATGTTGTCTGGGAGTGTGTATACATTAAAAAATATTGGTCTGAACTGAAACTGTGTATAGGGGAAGTGATGGGAGTCAACATACAACTCAATATGGGGTTATGCCTATTGAATGTCTGGGGGCCTAATGACCCAAAAAGACATGGGTGACGCTGGATACAATAGTTGTCAAGTGGAACATTGCCAGATTGCGGGATCTCAAGAAACACAGGCAATTGTTAAATGGAAGAGGGTCAAAATATCTAGTCGAAAAACAAATAAAATTCCAACCAACCAGACTTCTACGCTCAACCAGTAAACAATTCCTAGCAGTCCCTAAAGTGTGAACAGTAAGGAACAGAAGAACAGCCTTCTCCAAAACAGGCCCTGAAACATGAAACACCCTACCTCTTTCTCTCCGAATGTAACAAGATCACAAGAGGTTTCACAAAACTCTTAAAGCCTGGCCTTTCAAGCTCTGATGAGACACCTACCTTGGGTATTTGAGTTTATGCTGGCTCTGCGAGAACTACAGGTGATACACGCACCTAACAAACACCAAATAGAAATACAATACATCGACTGGTGCGTTAACAGAAAAGACAATATATGGATCAAGGGGGTGTCCCAGGAAGTGGTCTCAGATTTGGGGTAAATGGAATGAATATAGGGGGGCTATTTGTAAGCCTCCAAGTGTGGGACAGCGTCAAGACATGCCACACTGTGAGTATAATTGGTCAGATATGATATTAATGGTTAAACTGCATAATATTTGGTTTATGGCTGCGTGTTCCAAAAAATATGTACTTCATGAGGCTAATATCTGTAATATGTTTGCAAAGTGTGAGGCTGTCATTAATGCAAAGAAATAAAAAAGATAAAAAAGGAAGGTTTAGGCCTGGCAGTATGCTTAGCTTCCCAGGTCGAAATGGCAGTTTACAACTGCACTACCGACTGAAGTGGCAGGCCTGAGTTTACAAAGCTACTTTCGTAGATGGCACAATGCGTGCTGCTGCCTAATAGCAGCATTCAATTTACATGCACTGCTTGCAAGTAGTATCATTTACTAGGGACTATGCAAATTAAATTTGCCAATTAGGTGCATGCCAAGTTTACCATGTTTATAAGAGAAAGCACCAGCACTTCAGCTTGGTTAGCAGGAGTAAAGGACCCAGTTTAACACATAGGGTCTGATTACATTTCTGGTGGTCCAAGGACCACCAGACTTGTGGTGGCACTGCAGTGGCAGTCCAGCCACTGGCGCACCTGCAGTTCGACCTCCCCCAGGGCCGGACTGGGAACTGAAAGCAGCCCTGGCAAAATTTGCCGGACCAGCCCCCATCCGGTGCGTAGAGAGCGAGCGGGCCCGACCGCTACTAGGGGTATTTGGGGGGTTCTTCCCCCAAGAATATTTGGGAAAACAACAGACCAAAATGGGGAATTTTAAAGCACATTTTTCATGACATATTCATTTGTATTCAATAGTAGATGATGACCCTAAAGAGCACCAGGTTACCCATTGTGGTCCCCGGACCCACGAAAACTTCTGGCATGCCTGAGAATCTGTGCATTTTTGAAGGCCTCTACATGTTGCTGCATGCAGATAGAAACAATGTAGAGCTGCTGTGCAGTTGCGGTTGACATGCATGATTTGCTCATATTTAAATAAAAATATTACGAGGACTGCATGTCAGAGATTGCAAAATACCTTGCTGTGCGTGCCAGAAGTTGTGCTCAAGTTTTAACTACGATGCACACGTTCTGAAAATTTCAATTGGAAACAACAGCAAATAAAAATGTGCAAGAATGTGTACAAAAAAGTGACCACAGCAGAGAAAACACCAATGCTACATGCTTGTGGGTTGTATATTGCTTTCAGTGGCATCAGTGAACACAAAAACAAAACCTTTAGCTTCATTGTTCAGACAGTCCCTTTATAGCAGGCTGCGGAAGCCCTGGGTTCATTAGGTCTCAATACTTCTTCATTCTTTGACCACACTTCCACCCAGGAGGAATCGCGTTAGCACTCAGAGGCTCCAGAACATCGATCTCTTCCAGAGATCTGAAGGATCCGCCAGTCATCTCGAAAAAGGTGGACTGTCTCTCACATGAGGGAAGCCTATGTCTGGAGAAACTTTAAAGGGTGGTTTGTCATTCTCTTTCCTTGGAGAGATACTATGAAACACAGTAGCATCAAATTCCTCATAAGAGGAATTATTTATTTTCTCTGGGATTAGTTGCAAAGGTGGTATGTGTAGAACCACAGCACCCCCCTTTAGAAAGGTTTTCACCTATTTGTTATATATTTTGCCTGAAGGGAATATGTTCTGATGTCAATCGTGAAGACTGTTTTGATTTAGAAGCTTTCCTCATTAATTTCATCAGGGGTGTGGCCTAGTAGTTTCATGTGTCCTGCGGTAGCAAAGTACCTCCGCTGCGTACCCCAATACGGATTGCCTAATACTGTAAACAAGGGCTCAAGCTTGCACACCATTGTATAGTATTTACCAAAGGTTTGGGCTCTAGGTGCAGGTTAATTTTCAGGACAGTTGGAGCACAGTTTTGAGAAAGGAGCAAACATCTTTAGTATTGCTCAGGTTCAGTTAGACATGAACAGGCCATCCAATAACATTAAACCAGAACTTGGGAGGAAGTATGGTGGGGGGGTTGTACAATATTTACTAACAAGAGGATGCTCCCAGAGGTTTTGCTCCAAATCATGAAGTAGAAAGCCCTGGAACATGTGGAATCTCCCTTCTTAAAGGGCCAGACGTGTTTACGGCTATGTGACTGTCCCTAGTATAGAGTCTTCTTACATTGCAAGTTCTTGGAAGATGCAATCAACAACAGAAATGCCATTTAAAGAGTACTCTTTTGAAGCCTAAAGAATAACAAAAGAAAAAATTAGTTCCACTCAAAGCGAGGGATCACTGGAGAAGCCAATCACTATGTGCTGATCGATCAATGGAGAAAGTGGTGAAGTGGCAGGTGACACATGACTAGGATGCAAAGGTTAATTGTCAAAGGACACTTGCACTTTGAGGGCACATTTTTTTCAAATTAACACTATTCATTATGGGGACTCCTTTTTCAAGCCCAGTCTGTTATTGCTGGTTATGACCACACAACTTTGAGCTTCTCTGTTATTGTTTTGTCTACATATGACTCTAAGTGAATCACTAGTCCAGTTCTTTACATCACTCTTTTTTTTTAAGACCTTTATTGTATCAATAAAACCATACACAGCTTCTGGCCTACAACCCCTTGGGCCGGCCCCGACACTTCCGCATGTGCGTGCTTCTATTTAGAGTACACAGCCCCTGTGCCGACAACCCGGGGGTACGGCGACTTTTCATAGATGTGTGTATACATAACTCGCATTGGGATCAAGGCTTTGCATAGGTCAAATAAAAAAAAAAATTTAGAACAGTAAACAACTTAAACAAGAAGTTACCACATACAGTCGTAAGGCAGATACGTAAACAAGTGCACAACCCATTTCCATCTCGCATTTGTGGAATGACTGGTGTAGGTGAATAGAGCCTGAACCACATGATCTGCTGCAGCCACAGTTCCTCACGGTTGGGTGCCCCTGCATATCTATCCGTGTGTGCTGGCCGAACCACCCGCCCCTCCCTCCTCCTCCCACTCGTGCATCTGTTAGGACTCAGGGTCTCCTCCCCGCCCCCCCACCGTCCCGCCTCCTATTCTTCTCCCCCCTCCTCATCTGATGTCAATGCGTCATCTTCCTCCAGGGGTTCACAAATTTCCCCCCTGAACACATTCCACGGGGTCCATATCTTATTCCATTTACGTGGGCACGCTCTAGCGGTGTAAACTGCCCTCTCCGTTATCATGACCCTGTCCATGTTTGGGCACCATTGCGTCAATGTGGGGGTCTCTACCGCTCCCCATGTCTGTGCTATGTCGCGTTTTGCTATTATCATGCCTATCAGGGACCACTGTTGTCCGAGTCGTGAAAGGTCGTTCGGCTCCCAAATATTTAACAGGCATTTCCGTGGTTCAGGGATCAAGGACACCCCCAGTGCTTGTGATATGGTTCGCATTGTTTGCCTCCAAAATTCCTGGATGCCAGGGCATTCCCAGATAGTGTGGAACAATATCCCTTCCTCCCCACAGCCGCGGAGGCAATAGGGATGCTGTGCCCTTTGTATTAGGTGCAGCGTCGTCCTTGTGTAGTACACCCTGTGTAGAATCTTAAGCTGCACGAGCCGGAATTTCGCCGATACGCCCACTTCCCTAGGCGACACCAATGCCTCATTCCATTCAGACTCGTCCATTTCCCCTAGGTCCTCCGTCCATTTATCTCTCAGTTTTACTGTAGGGTCCGCTAGGTTGTTAATCAATTTGCGATAGGTGAGTGACGTCGCTCGATCCTGCATGCAGTCTGTAATGAGGCGATCTTCAAGGTAAGATGCCTCCGGGACCTCTGCGTCACGTGGGAGGGCTGTAAGGAGGGCATGCCGGACCTGTACGTACCGGAACGATTCCGTGGGACCCAGCTCGTACTGCTGTCACAGCTGGTCGAAGGGTATCACCGTGCCTTTGTCCCACAGGTCGCCCACTGTGGATATGCCAATGTTATCCCATAGTGTGAAGCCCTTGCTGCTTCTCAGATTGCCCAGGGCCCGCGTGTCCCACAATGGGGTGAGTTTTGTGAGTCTTCCCTTCCACCCCAGTTTAGCCTGCGCCGTGCGCCACAGTGCTACATTAAGTTTTGTGGGTCCCTTAAGTTTGTGCACTCGACGTTGGTCATAAAGAGGCGCCAGTATGCTATTAGTGCCCAATTGTGCCCTATCCGCCCTGTATGCCGGGTCGTCCAGAGGGGCATGTAGCCGCTAGTTAATGGGCTTCAGTTGTGCGGCCCAGTAGTATAGTTGCAGGTTCGGCAACGCAATCCCCCCGTCATACCATCCCCTGTGCAATTTCGCCTGAGCTATTCGTGCCGGGCGATTACTCCACATGAGGCCAGCTACCAACGCAGACACCTGCCTGAAGTATCCCGGAGCCACCGATACGGTGTATTTTCCAGGATATACAAGAACCGTGGCAGCGACATCATCTTGTACAGCGCCGCCCTGCCCAATAGTGTCAATGGCAGCGCTGCCCAAAATTTAACGTCCTGTTTCAGGCGTTCTAGCGGCGGTGTTGGATTTTCCCTAAAGAATTCTGCGGGATCCTTAGTGACCCGGACGCCCAGGTATCTAAAAGAGGACCATGCCATTTTCAGGGGGCAGTCATCACTTAACGTGGAGGCCGGGCCCTGCAGGACATATAATTCCGACTTTGTCCAGTTCAAGGTGTATCCTGACACTCTCCCATACTCGTCGCACAGTGCCAGCAACGCCGGTATGCTGTGTTCCGGCTCCGTCAGGTACACCAGCATATCATCTGCGTACAGAGAGTGGCGGTCCTCCCACCCCTCTGTCCATGTAATCCCCTTCAACAATGGGGTCGAGCGTATCAAGATCGCCAGAGGTTCCAGCGCGATCGCAAAGAGCAGCGGTGACAGGGGGCAGCCCTGACGGGTACCTCGCTTCAGAGGGAATGTTCGGGAAATGTGGCCGTTCGCCACCACCTGTGCTACAGGTGTAGTATATAGTAGTCGGACCCAGGCGATGAATTTAGGGCCAAACCCCAAATGCGCCAAGACCTCGAATAAATATTGCCACTCCACCATGTCAAATGCCATCTTCGCGTCAAGTGCCATTATGACCTCCGGCTCCGATAGCGAGTGTGCTATAGCCAGCACGTTGTGCACCCTGCGGAGATTGAGGGTGGTGTTCCTATGTGGCATAAAGCCTGACCGATCGGGGTGTATGAGGTGTCGGAGTTGAGCAATTAGCCGGGTGGCGAATTTCCTTCTAAAGATCAGCAGGTTGGGTTCATATCGCAGCGGGGGGGGGGGGGGTAGCGAATTCCACAGCCTAGCTGCGTTCAGAGAAAAGAGACGACCCCCGGTCCTGGATCTACGGACTCTCGGGATTTAGCGCAATAAGATGGTTATTGGTTTAACTTCACATTGGCTGTCGATGTATGCAGCCGCTGCTGATACAGACTGATGTGACTAACAGGAAGGGCAGTCATCACTGGGGATTACAATTGGCAGGCATTGCAGATAGGCATCACTCAGTGTGCAGAGGCCACTTCAAGGTCACAAAGAGCCCAAACGTCTGTACTTTCACCTTGAGCTTAAAAACAGTACGCTCTGATGCCAGGCAAGGCCCCAGGACCTGGTGGGATCAGGACTCACTTCAGCAGAGGCCAGCAGTAGAGCTCAGGCAGGTCCAGACCGATCCAGTTGGTGCTGGCCAGGTGGGCAGTTGCAGCTGGGCTGGTGCAACGAGGCATTTGGAAGCTTGTTGTGTCACTGTAGATCAAATAGGAGGTCAGCCAAATGACCCTTGGAGTCACTTCTGGGGAGCCACGGTTCAGGAATAATTGTGAGTTTCATTTATCTGTAACAGGGCAGGCAGCCCTTTGAAGTCAGGAAGGGGCAAGACCTGAGGCTACCACGTAATGCTCAGGAAGGACTGATTACAAAGCCCCAGGACATTCTGCTCAGTAGAGAAACAGTCTGCCCCAAACCATTGGCTTTTTTATCCACATGTCTAGAAGGAATACTGAAGGCACCACAGGAGAGCCATTCACAGACTGTCATATGACCCTGGACACAGGCAGAAAGGCACAATTGGATTAGGCAGAAAAAAGTCTACTTTTAAATAGTGCCTTTTTCAGAACAGTCACTTAAAATAAGAATTTGCCATTAAACAGGATTTTAAATTACAACTGATGTGAGTGAAAGACCCATTTCTCTATCTGTTCCCAAACTGAAGTCATCACTTATTGAATGTAATAAGTTAACAGAGTGTTAGTGTCTTGGAAGGGTAGTCTTAGAACAGTGAATAACTACTTTGGGAATGTTTCACTGTCAGGATATGTAAAACTTAAGTGCACTTTTTAAATACTATTCCCTCTGCCCTATGATCATTTAGGGTTTACCTTATGCATGTTAAGCATGGGCGTAAAATCCGCTCCGCTCGCGGATTTTTCGGATTTTCGGCAAATCCGCAATCCGCGAACGCTCGCGAATTTGTCGAAAATCCGTGAATCCGCTCGCGGCGGATTTTTTGCTTGGTTGCGGCGCGCGGCGTGGTGCACGGCGTTCACTTTCCGTCATATTAGCGTTTGCCGAGTTGTTTTTCTTTGCGAGTGACGCGCCATTTTAGATCTTGCTGCGTGTTCCCGCGGGAGTTTGTCGCCCGCGAATACGTACTCGCGGCTTGCCACCTTGCACAGCACACCTCGCGAGAGTTCGCAATTGCGAACACGTAGTTGCGGCGGAAAGGAACAATCTCGCACTTGCGAAATAGAGATTTTGCAATTTCGCACAAGAAAATCACCAGCAAACAGGATAAACCTTCAGAAAATTATGATTTTTATCAGAATCACTCCTCAGGTTGACATTTGCATGGCCTTTTTTTTTTGCAAGGAGTCCATTTTGGGGGGGGGGAGGAAGGAAGTGCCCCACAGTCTCCAACTTCCTGTTCCTGTCCAGCAGGCTCCTCCCAGTGCTTTGTCCATCTCCTGGTCACTTTCATTTGGATCTGGAGCTGGAAGGATTACTTTTTGTGGGTGCTGCTGGATATTTGGATTTGAGGCCTTTTTGACTGTCTTTGGATCACTTTTGGATTAGAAATCAACTTTCACAAGTAAGTTTGTTTGGGGCATTACAGTTGCTGCAAGTAAAAATTTGGAACTTTTTCAGAACATTAAATAAATTATATTGTGGGTAGCCACAGTATCCAGTAGGACCAGGGTTGGTTAGGGGTGCATGATACAACTGTTTTGTTGAATTTAAACACCATTTAGGCCATGGATGGGCTGGGATTGTGCTGATTTTTGTCTTTTTTTTGGGACTGCTGGTGGGGCCCTTTGCCCAGGGGTGGTGAGTGTTGCATGGGCCTAGTCTTTCTGTGGGGTGTCTTCTTAAATGTAAACATAATTGAGGCCATGGATGGGCTGGGATTGTGCTTATTTTATTGTTTTTTGTCTTTTTTGGGGGGCTGCTGGTGTGGCCTTTTGCCCAGGGGTGGTGGTGCATGGACTGAGTGTGCCTGTGGTGTGGTCTCACTCTCTTTAATGTAAACATCATGGATGGCATTGGATTGTGGTGATTTCTGGCTGTTTTTCTGTTTTTTGGGGGTGTACTGTTGATGTGGACTGGTCATGTGGGTGGTGGTGGTGGCCATCTTGAGTGCTGGCTGGTACAGGCAACATGTGCCTGGGGTGTAAGGGGCCATTTTGAGGAGAGGCAGTGTCTGAGGCCTGCACTTATTTTGCCTACTTTTCATCCATTATGCCCAGGGGTAGTGAGTGTTGCATGGGCCTAGTGTTTCTGAGGGGTGTCTTCTTGAATTTAAACACCATTGAGGCCATGGATGGGCTGGGATTGTGCTGATTTTATTGTTTTTTGTCGTTTTTTTGGGCCTGCTGGTGGGGCCCTTTGCCCAGGGGTGGTGAGTGTTGCATGGGCCTAGTCTTTCTGTGGGGTGTATTCTTGAATTTAAACATAATTGAGGCCATGGATGGGCTGGGATTGGGCTTATTTTATTGTTTTTTGTCGTTTTTGGGGGGCTGCTGGTGTGGCCTTTTGCCCAGGGGTGGTGGGTGGTGCATGGACTGAGTGTGCCTGTGGTGTGGTCTCACTCTCTTTAATGTAAACATCATGGATGGCGTTGGATTGTGGTGATTTCTGGCTGTTTTTCTGTTTTTTGGGGGTGTACTGTTGATGTGGACTGGCCATGTGGGTGGTGGTGGTGGTGGCCATCTTGAGTGCTGGCTGGTACAGGCAACATGTGCCTGGGGTGTAAGGGGCCATTTTGAGGAGAGGCAGTGTCTGAGGCCTGCACTTATTTTGCCTACTTTTCATCCATTATGCCCAGGGGTAGTGAGTGTTGCATGGGCCTAGTGTTTCTGAGGGGTGTCTTCTTGAATTTAAACACCATTGAGGCCATGGATGGGCTGGGATTGTGCTGATTTTATTGTTTTTTGTCGTTTTTTTGGGCCTGCTGGTGGGGCCCTTTGCCCAGGGGTGGTGAGTGTTGCATGGGCCTAGTCTTTCTGTGGGGTGTCTTCTTGAATTTAAACATAATTGAGGCCATGGATGGGCTGGGATTGGGCTTTTTTTATTGTTTTTTGTCGTTTTTGGGGGGCTGCTGGTGTGGCCTTTTGCCCAGGGGTGGTGGGTGGTGCATGGACTGAGTGTGCCTGTGGTGTGGTCTCACTCTCTTTAATGTAAACATCATGGATGGCGTTGGATTGTGGTGATTTCTGGCTGTTTTTCTGTTTTTTGGGGGTGTACTGTTGATGTGGACTGGCCATGTGGGTGGTGGTGGTGGCCATCTTGAGTGCTGGCTGGTACAGGCAACATGTGCCTGGGGTGTAAGGGGCCATTTTGAGGAGAGGCAGTGTCTGAGGCCTGCACTTATTTTGCCTACTTTTCATCCATTATGCCCAGGGGTAGTGAGTGTTGCATGGGCCTAGTGTTTCTGAGGGGTGTCTTCTTGAATTTAAACACCATTGAGGCCATGGATGGGCTGGGATTGTGCTGATTTTATTGTTTTTTGTCGTTTTTTTGGGCCTGCTGGTGGGGCCCTTTGCCCAGGGGTGGTGAGTGTTGCATGGGCCTAGTCTTTCTGTGGGGTGTCTTCTTGAATTTAAACATCATTGAGGCCATGGATGGGCTGGGATTGGGCTTATTTTATTGTTTTTTGTCGTTTTTGGGGGGCTGCTGGTGTGGCCTTTTGCCCAGGGGTGGTGGGTGGTGCATGAACTGAGTGTGCCTGTGGTGTGGTCTCACTCTCTTTAATGTAAACATCATGGATGGCGTTGGATTGTGGTGATTTCTGGCTGTTTTTCTGTTTTTTGGGGGTGTACTGTTGATGTGGACTGGCCATGTGGGTGGTGGTGGTGGTGGCCATCTTGAGTGCTGGCTGGTACAGGCAACATGTGCCTGGGGTGTAAGGGGTCATTTTGAGGAGAGGCAGTGTCTGAGGCCTGCACTTATTTTGCCTACTTTTCATCCATTATGCCCAGGGGTAGTGAGTGTTGCATACTTGCATGTCCGTAGTCTTTCTGTGGGGTGTCTTCAATGTAAACATCAAGGATGGCATGGGATTGTGCTCATTTTTCTGTGTTTTGTCGAATTTTTGGGGTGTATAACTGAACTGATGTTCCTCTGTCTTCCATTGCTTTTAGGTGCACAAGAAGACTCAAGAGAACCACCAGTGCCAGGAAGAAGTCCTGCAGCGGTGTGTGCAGCATAACGTCACGCGACGTCACGTCTGGACACAGAACCCTCTGCAACTCGTGCAACTGCTGCCTGCTGACCTGCTCTGAAGAGGATGGCCCCAAAAAAAGTAACCCGTAGCTCCTCTAGCAAGAAAGGTGCCAGTAAGGAGCAGAAGAAGCAAGTTACCAAGGAGACTGGTGTGCCGCCCGCCCCTTTTTTTGGGAGTAAAAAAAAAAGTATGCCTGCAGCAGCAGCAGCGGGATCTGCTGGGGACCAAGCTGGCAGCAGCACCCCCGCTCCATTGGGCTCAGTGCCACCACCACCACCACGCCAACTTAAGTCCAAGCCCTTGAGTGCTGCAGAGGCAGCCAGTATAGTTGTTCAATCACCATCGACCAGTGATGTTGGCTCATCGCAAGAAAGCAGCAGCAATGTCCCTCAATCAACACAGGTTGTTGTAGCTCATCTGACGAGTGTTGAACAACCACAGCCGCAACAACAATCACATGTGCAAGTACAAGCCCAAGTACATGTGGAAGGAGAGGCAGCGCAAGGAGATGCGCAAGCAGAGGTGCATGGAGGGTCACAAGTGCCCACAATAGTTGTTCCTCCCGAAGTAGGGGCACATCAGGAAATCGACAATCAAGGCGAGGTATCATTTGAGGAAGCCACTCCTCCTGCTGATCCTTCATTGTCTTCCACAACCCTAGCAAGGAAGAGATCAAGGGTGGTGTCTACATCCTCTTCAAGCACACCTCCTTCTGATGATACGGATCAAACTTGGGAACCAGCACCACAGCCGTCTGAGAGTGAGGCACACCATGATCCAACAAAGGTACTTAAGCGTAAAAGGAAGCTCGTCCAAAGTCTCAGACTTATGGAGTGTGATGAGGCTCAACAAGAAGTGGCGGATACTGCTGCTGATGAAGACTCTGCCAACGACGACCCAGTCATCATAAAGGTCACTGCAGCCCCAGCGGGCATGCAGCAAACAGACATTTTGACCCTAGCCCGAAGAGCTGCTGCGCGTGATGATGATGATGATGATGTTGTCGATGAGGAGGCAGTGGAAACACCACAATCATTGGAGTTAAGTAGTACACCAACTCGTCCCGCTTCCATATTTCTTTCTGGCAAGAAGAGACCTGCGTCAACCTCGACCTTAATTAGTGGCGGTGAAAGTGGAAAACGTACAAAAGTTGGGCAATCCAGATCCTCCACTTCATCTGGCATTAGCTTCATGACCACCACCACCAGTATCGCCGCCTCCTCCAGGTCCCACAGACACTTCAAGTCCCCAGTTTGGGACTTCTTTACTGTTTGTCCCAAAAATCCAAAGTTTGCCATTTGTACCCTTTGTAAGCTTGCAGTTAGTCGTGGTAAGTCAGGTACCAACTATGGTACCGGCGGCCAGAGTGGTCATCTTGAGAGAAAGCACGCTGTCCAATGGTTTGCGCACCTAGCTGCGATCAAGAAAGGCCAAAATCAAGGAAACGTTGATGTTTCATCTGATGTTGACGAGCAGGAAGAAGACGTGTCAAACACTTCCCTTACACCCAGTACCCCTGTCAGCAGCACACCCAATGTGAGGCACACTAAGAGTGTTGGAGCGAGTGAGACACCAACGCACAAAAGTTCACCAGCGAGCAAAATTGGGTCAACGAAGTCATTATCAGCCCGTAAATGCTTGGTCCAGGCCAACATTAGAACAATGCTTACTTCAGACGTGCCATATGAACGCAACCACCCACTGACGCGTCTGTATAACACTAAGCTGGCTAAAATGCTAGCTGTGGACCTTCTACCTTTTTCTTTTGTAGAAGCGGTAGGTTTTCTTGAATTAGTTGCAACGCTCTGCCCTAAATGGAAGGTTCCGAGCCGGTTCTATTTTGCCCGAGTTGCGGTTCCAGCACTACATGAAGATGTGCTGCAGGCGATTGGGGCAGCTTTGCAGAAGAGTGCTGTTCACACAATACATCTGACAACAGACATGTGGACCAGTGGCCCAGGCGATGATTACATGTGCATCACTGCACACTGGGTCTCTTTTTCAGGTGTTATAGCAAAGCTAAACGCAGGTGTTGACCCGGACCAAGTTTTCAAAGCTGCTCGGAAACATGCAACACTAGCCATGTTTGGCTTGGAGAAAAGTCACACAGCAGAAAACCTTTTGGAAGAGTTTAACAAAAAGGTCTTGACAATGCTATCCCCCCTAAAACGCAAGATTGGTTATGTTTCCACGGATAATGGCGCCAATGTAGTTAAGGCCATGTCGAAGGGTGACCATGTTAGAGTGCCGTGTTTGGCGCACTGTATCAACCTGGTAGTTCAAAAATTCTTGAGTGATAAAGAGAGTCCAGCGTTCGAGGTAATGGCCACCTGCCGCAAAATGTGCAACCATTTCAGCCATTCTTTTAAGGCCCGGAAGCATCTGCGGAGACTGCTACTTGAACGTGGAATGCCAGTGAAAGCACTCATCCAGGAGGTGGCAACACGTTGGAACTCAACCTTCTACATGCTTGAGCGTCTGTATGAGCAGTATACGGTACTCGATTACTATTTCTTGACAGAGGCTACATCTCAGAAGGAGGACCTGCGGATGAGTAAGGTGCAATGGGCCATAGTTAAAAGCCTGACAGACATGCTTCGTCCTTTTGAGTTCTTCACGCGTGCAGTCAGCCAGGAGGACTGTAATTTGGGAAAAGCTATCCCATTGTTGTGCATACTGGAGCACCAACTGATGGCGGTTTCTTCTGAGTTTCAAAAAGATGAAAAAAAAAAAAACATTTCATTTTGTCTGAGAAATTATTACATCGCCTACGTGGTGATGAACGTCTTAAAAACATCAACTCAGATCAGCATTACATTTGTGCTACTATTCTGGATCCACGCTACAAAAAGGCGCTGGCAGACAACGCATTCTTTCCTTTCGCTGATGCAGATGTTCAAAAGTACAAACATTGGTTAGCCTGGTCAGCCAAGAGGTTTGAAAAAGAACGGCAGGTTATTGAAGGAGAAGCCAGTACATCAGCATCAGCATCAGCAGGCCATCCGCAGTCACAAGAATCCACTTCTGCACCTGTGGCTGGGGCACAAGTGACCTCTCAGCCGTTAAAGACACCGGCAACTGGATCATCTGCACCACACACAATGACAACACTAACAGTGGCTGGGGAGGAGGATTGGCTAAGTTTGATGGGGTATGGTTCTCGAAAAAATGTCACACCCAGCACAGCAAAAAGTAAGCAAAGTGGAGGAACAGTTGATGACCTTGAGTCGATGGTGCAGGACTATCTGAATGACTCAACAGTGGTCTTTCTTAATGAGGAGCCATTGCAGTATTGGCATGGCAAAAAACAATTGTGGCCACAGCTCTACAACCTGGCTATAAACTATTTGTCTTGCCCACTCGCAAGTGTGTCTTCTGAACGTGTTTTCAGTGCTGCTGGTGGCATTGTAACTCCCAAACGGAGCCGCCTCTCGCCCAAAAATGTGGAGCGGCTGACAATGATCAAGATGAATCAGCACCTCATACCACCAGATTACAAAGTACGAGAAAGCACGCCGCATGAAGACGAGGAGGACAGCAACGTAGATGAGGGGATTTTTTCTCTGTTCGGTGCCACTGACCTCATCCAGCCTGAATTCGCAGAGTATGATGACGAAATCTTGTTCTTATTCCCTGACACCGAGCCCTGAAAATGAGACAATCAATCAAGAACTTTCTTTTTCGTCCTTATTCACTTTTATTCCTGTGTGCTTTGTGTCTCTCTTTCTTTGTTTTGCACAGTTAATTTAATTCAAACTTTAATCACCTAATCCCAAAAACAAGACCATCATCAGAACTGTCTTCACTTGTTTGCTTATTGATTTGAAGGTGCCGCAGTCTACATTCCTCAGGTTCACAAGTTCTGAAGAACATGCTCCTCTATCCTCCTCCTCCAGACTGCGATTTCCCTCCAAGCAGAGGGCTGGATTACGCACAATGAAGAAAGACTCAGCACTTGTGGGGGTGTTGTACTTCTTTGCGGGTGAGTTGACGGTTTTGGGCCCATTGCTGTGAAGCTCTAATAATGGACAAAAGTGTTTTGGACCAAATATGAGGTGGAAATTTCTTGCCGTTTTTGCTGACTTGCTTGCCTTTGAGGTGCTCTTTGGCGGGGTTCCGGGGGTTTGTGTGTAATTTTTGGTGTCTGTCGAAGCACTGCTGCGACAGTCTAATCTTGATTGCATTTGCTTTTCAGGAAATCCGTGGTGGAAAACAGGAGTTATGATGATTGATGATGATGACGACCTAGCTGCACAGCGCCGCGTTTGGACCGAAGGCCGAGAGACATTGTAAGTATGAGATTTAGCTTTTCCGCTGTTTGGGGGTGTTGTGTCGGGGTTTTTTTTGCGGGTGGGTTGGCGGGTCTTGCCTGGGGCATTCCTGGGAAGGTCTAATACCGGATACAAGTGTTTTGGACAAAATCCATAAGGAACAGCCTTTTTTTTGCCATTTCTTCAGACATCTTGCTCAATGTAGCGTTTTGGGGGGCTTCCTGCTGTTCGTGGGTGGGTTGCGGCCGGGGTCTCTGTCGAAGCACTGCTGCGACAGTCTAATCTTGATTGCATTTGCTTTTCAGGAAATCCGTGGTGGAAAACAGGAGTTATGATGATTGATGATGACCTAGCTGCACAGCGCGTTACTTTGGACCGAAGGCCGAGAGATATTGTAAGTATGAGATTTTAGCTTTTTCGCTGTTTGGGGGTGTTGCCGCGTGTTTTTTTGCGGGTGGGTTGGCGGGTCTTGGCTGGGGCATTCCTGGGAAGGTCTAATGCCGGATAGAAGTGTTTTGGACAAAATCCTTAAGGAAAAGCCTTTTTTTTGCCATTTCTTCAGACATCTTGCTCAATGTAGCGTTTTGGGGGGCTTCCTGCTGTTCGTGGGTGGGTTGCGGCCGGGGTCTCTGTCGAAGCACTGCTGCGACAGTCTAATCTTGATTGCATTTGCTTTTCAGGAAATCCGTGGTGGAAAACAGGAGTTATGATGATTGATGATGACCTAGCTGCACAGCGCGTTACTTTGGACCGAAGGCCGAGAGATATTGTAAGTATGAGATTTAGCTTTTTCGCTGTTTGGGGGTGTTGCCGCGTGTTTTTTTGCGGGTGGGTTGGCGGGTCTTGGCTGGGGCATTCCTGGGAAGGTCTAATACCGGCTAGAAGTTTGTTGGACAAAATCCATAAGGAAACACCAGTTTTGGCACTTTTTGTAAGTTAGGGTTCGTTAGGGTTAGCCCTAGCAGCAGGATTGCATGTGTTTAGGGGGGTTCTATTGCAACGCGGTTCTGTTGTTGTAGAGCACTGTTGGAGCGATGCTGGCTATGGATACTTTTGCTTGCAGGCAAGTGGTTTGAATACAATCCACGGTCTGTATTTGGGTCTACTGTTACTTTCAAAGTACGTTTTGTAACCATTTTTCTGCTAGGCATCGTTTTTGGAGATATGATTGGGTTCTTCTACATTTTTGCGACTGGCTTTAGTAAGGGTCTTGGTGGGAGCATTGCTGGGAAGGTCAAATTTTGTTCTAAAACACAGTAGTACACCCACCTTGAGGGGAAAGATCCGCTATAATATTTTGGCCATACTTATTGATCCTTAAAAAGGTGACTCAGACAGAGCACGCAATTTCAAAAATATTGTACTGTCTATTAGGGAAATCAAAGTGTCACTTTTTGAACCACTCAGCGTACATACCTTTTATTTATTTATCAGTGGTATTGTAATAGCACTTCCTGTTTTCCGTTCAATAATTACAGGCCGGGTTTCAGTCAACATCCGCCAGGCAGGCAGTGGACAGGGTGTCTCTTCTGTCAGTGGTCACCACCACATTGATGGACGAAGCGTCAGCTGGAATGGAGGAGTGCCGCCAATAAGAGGAATTGTTTGCTGCATGCAACTTACTTACCAATTTCAACAGGACAACTCCAACAACATACGCAATACAGATACAGTATCCATTGTTGTCTTTTATTCTATGAGTGTGACTGCATGTGCTTACCTTTAGTTTGTAACCAAAGATTGTCTGTAAACTCTGTATCTTCAATTATTGTTTGTCCATGCTCTGCTTTTTTTTTCTTCTCTCAACAAAACCTACCCAAAAAGAAACCCCCATTCCCATCCATTTTACAAACCCTAACCCTCTTCCCCCGGGCTGTGTTGTTTTGCTTGATGTCTGACTAAAATGACATCAATAATTCCACACACTTGCTGGGGAGGATAAGGTGATAGCAGCAACAGGCTGGTGAAGGAATACGAGGATATCTTCTAGACTTACTCAGCTTCAGTACTATATCTTCTAGTAGTAGTAGCCAATGTCAAATAAATTCAACGCAAGTACTAGTTATACTTGCAATACTTTACCATTTGTTAGGCTACATTATGGCACTGTTCTAGTGTACTGTCACCTGCTATTTTCTCGATCGTACCGTAACCGTTGTAATGCTACAGTAAGGAGTACAAACAAGGTTTCGTTTTCTTTTTTTCCATAGGCATGCAACTGCCACTGTGTCACACCACTAGTACCACCGCAATGAGGAAATGTCACCCGCCCAGGAATGACAACGTTAATCCCCATTTCACCTGGAGCCAGCCCTGGGCCTAGCCCTAATTTCTAACACAAATTACAGGTAAGATAAGCGTTTGGTGGGAGGTAGTATAATGGAGTATTATTTCGGAGTAGACAAGAGATTGACGGTTGTACTACTAAAGTCCTACGACTGTTCAGGAAAACAAAGTTACTGTTACACCCCCGCCCCCCACCCACCAGACTGAAAAGCAGTAAAAAACAGGTATGGTCAGATAAAGTTGAAAAATATATTTATTTATCCCTAACAAAATAATCTCCCTCACCCACCCTAACCCCAACGATTGTCTCTGAAACGTCCCAAAACGATCCCAACTCCCAAATCCCACCCCCCAAAAGTCTATAAAAAAAGGGCAAGGGACACTCCACTACTGGAGGGTGCTGGTGCTGGTGCATGATGCGGCATGGGCATCATACTCCTTGCGGAGGGTGGCAAGCTCGGAGCGGAGGCCCTTAACCAAGGTCTTATACCTCAGGACCTCCTGCTCCAGGTTGGACATGCGGACTCGTAGGCGGCGTTGGCGTTCCTTGCAGCTCCTGTGGGGGGCAGCTGGTATTTCGGTTGCTTGGCGGTGGCGGTCGGCTTTCTTAGCCCGGCTCGGTCCCGCTGGCTTAGTCACGGAGGAGGATGCAGTGGTCACAGTCGAAGATGTTGCCCCGCTCGACTGCGTGTCCTCCTCCTCCTCCAGGGCCACCAGCCGCCGATACTCGGCGACTGTGGCCTCCAGCCTCCGTTGCCGGGCCAATCTAGCCTGCTCCCTCCTTGTTGTTGATTTGGAAGGAGCAACTATATGAAGAAAGAAAGACATAGTCTGTAACCAATGCTCCTTATTAATAACACAAAGTGATTGAGCCGAAAGTTGGGTCACAGAGTACAAGTAGCAAATTGAAAGCACAGTACATAACTATTGAGGACAGTATCTATGTAACCTCCCACTTCTGCATCCTTGCTCTAACAGTAGTGGTAGTTTAATGAACTAATCCTACGACCACTATGGACTTCCATTACAGTCGACTATGACAGTACACCAGTCTTATTCTTCTTCTTCTCTCTTGTTTAGGGAAATGGGTACGTTATCTTATGCAAGCCGGCAGAATGACATGGACACAGCACAGTGAAGTTGCACCCGAGAAAAAAAGTTGCACACCATGATGATGGAGACAGACTTGCGTTACTGTACCGGTCCAGTACATGCAGGTGGTGAAGCTATTACTTTTCTATTACGGGTGGCACTGAGAATACTCTGTTACAAGGGCTACTGCTTAATTAATTTACCTTTCACCCTACAGTGCAAATGAGTACTAGAAAAGGAAACTGAAGAAGCTAACTAATTTGATTATCTATCACTTCACATGGGACGTATTTAATGACAGATGAGATGACTTTAGGTGCTTTGCTTAATATTGAGTGAACAGTGATACACCCACACATGAATGACGTACTACAAGTAAACTAAAGTTATTAAGAGAGGTACGGAGTGTCCACCGTAATAACCAGATATATGCTGTGAATGCAAACGCAATACAAAGTACTGCTACTATTCATGGTAGTATTGGACACATTTACAATTTCTTTTCCTTGCCTTCCCTGCACTGGGACGGACGTGCGGGTGCGGTGGTACATGCTCTTCAAGGTAACACTTACTTCACCTGGCGACCATCTACTCTCTCTAGATACACATGTGCTATGTAAGAGTCAGAGAATACCATGCTCCAGGCATCCATTCAGTCAAAGTATACAATAAGTAAGGAATATATAGCTTACCTGTTTCCGCCACCACCGTTTGATCCCCCACAGGAACGGCCACCAGCTCTTCTAACGCCGCCTCCTCCCCAGAGGCCTCCGAGTCCAAGTCCAACACAGCCACCTCCGCGCTGGCCCCGTCACCAGATGTTACACCTACAAAGTACATTTAAGAAAGTTAGAATACACCACTCACTACTATATAATATTTGGTCTAGGAGAAATGTTAAAAAAACAGAATACAATGTAATAATTTGTGACTGTCTACTCCATAGTAAAAATGTCCCATTTTCCAGGTAAGGCTGTTGTCTTGCTGCACTTTTATGCACAACTGATGAATGCTTGCTTTTGATTTTTAACACGCACCACTTTTTCTCCTAACAGACAGAAGCTTGACTCCTGAGTCCTAAGAACACGACCAGGATCAAGTTCAAACTAGGTGAGAGTTCGGCTCGACCACAAGAAATGTGTCCAATTAATCGTCAGCACTAACCACTTTTCCGTTTACAGTTAAATAGTTTTATGACAAAGTAGATTTTAATAAATGTGTTTACTTTTAATAAAGCTTTTACACTTAAATAGACTCTGTGGTTTTTGTTCCTCTAGACTAGAGTGGATGAGCTAAAGGTTTTGGAATTTTTGCAAGCATGAGTGCCTCTGACACTTCTTGACTGTGCTGTGACTCCGTACTACTCTCTTGTCCTGCGTACGATAATCTAGAGATCATTGGGGATCTATAATCGGTGACTTCGGGAGCTGAATGACTCTGCCACACTATCTAGTCAGTAAGGAGACAGTGCATAGAGGTATTGCTGAATATAATGGGAGTCCAATGGAATTGCCAAATGTCCAATCTTAGTTAGCTACACAGACAGACTAATAAGAATAGTCTAGTAATACCACAGGGAGTCATATTCGAGGCAGGATAAGAATTTATATCCAGTCTACAAGAAGATCAAAGACGATTTAGAAAAAATCGAATGAGGAACGCTAGGAAAAAATAGGTACTGTTTATTAAAATGTAAACTTACTGGGGCCAGCAAAGGAGCCCTCGCCTGCCCGATCCTGGCCTGCATCCTCAGCACCCTCCTCCTGTGTCCTCTTGCCCTTGGGGGGAGCTGATGTACAACATGAAAGAAAGAAAAACCATAAAACATGGATGAGATTTTTCAACCAAATCAAACATTTCAAAAGAACAATAACAACATATTTTGGAAAAATAGCAAATAGATAGACAACTATTCCACGGGATCTATCTCATGTGGTATACTACGTTATTCGTATTGCCTGATTTGCGGAACGTTGACTTAGAAAGTTCCTATGTAACTCAATAAACAGACTACTAAAGAGGTTTGCCTAGGCCTGGCACTGCAGGCAGTAGTGCGCAACACGTGACAGACAAAGTCCATCCTGCTTGCAGATCAGTGAATACTCAAACTATCAATCCACCCGCCACCACCGCCACTATTTCTTCTGATAGCCATGTGACTGTCTAAAGGAAGGACACTGGACTTCAGTCGGTTGGGGCTGATTTATAAGTCCCTTGCGGAAGTTGCGGCTGATTTTCCTCCATTGTTGCGTGCCTTTTCTGACGCAGCGGCAGAACAAAAGACTCGCCATGGTGTTGGTGCGGCGTATATATTAAAAAAAAAAACACATATGGGCATATGGGCGATGCATCACGTTGTAAAGCCCTGCGCCATCAGGGGGCGTTCCGGCGCAAGGGAGGGCGTACCTGCGCAGGAACGAATCCTAAAAGTGGCTGAGGGAAATCTACAAGATGTCAATCAGTCATTTTTAGGACAATGATGCATGACTCAAACCCTGCGCGCTTGAAGCCGACGTACGGCTTGATGCAGCATTGGGGAGATAGGGTACCCCAGAGCATTGCTGGAGCTGCGCCATCGTTGGCACGCAACTCCAGCAATGCGCTGCCTTTACGGCACAGATGCGTAAGGCTTCTGTGACGTTTTGGGCCAATGGGTGGTGGTGGCATGGCACACAATTACTGCCGCATCCCTGCTACTTTGCAGGGATGCGCCGGTAATTGAAAATATGACCCTTACTGTCTAGCATTACGCAGTTCTTTTCTTTACAGTACACTCATACATAATTTCTCAGGCCAATGAAATGCTTCTGAACACAACATACAAAACAAAGAAGCATAGTAGCAAGCAAGGCTACTGAGAAGGAGAGCAGTGCACCTGAAAATGAAATGCATAGAAGATTTTGAAATATAATTTACCTCAATGTAATCGGCAGCATTATTGCTCTTGGTAAAGAACAAAGATTTGCAAATAACAGAGCAGGATAAAACAGAGTAGTAAATGTACTACTACTACTACTCACCAAGCCCGGGGACCTCTACGCCGAGCGCGTCCAGCAAGTCCCGCTCCCGGTCCATGACATCGGTCCAGCGGTGGGTGGCCTGGTTATATGTGCGCCGGACCCCAGAGATCTTGTACATGGCCCGGCACACCTTCTCCCACCGCTGGCGGCGCTCCCGGATGCCATAGCCGGTCGCGATCTTGCCGCCTCCCAGGATCGTCTTGGGGAGGCGGCGCTGGACATGGAAGATCAGTGCCGCCACTTCCTCCGCGCTGAAGATCTCCCTCGGGACCACTTGCTCCCCCCTTAAACGCCCGCACGGGAGCCGGGCACGGGGTGCGGGACCCTTCCCCTTCTCAGGGTGCTTCCCGGCTCCCTTTACCATGGTCTGGGCAGAAATAAACTTAAATGATAAAGAAGAAATAGAATAGTGAAGAAGAAAAGAAAAGAGTTTAAAAAAGTAGTTTAAAAGTAAATAAAAGCTGCAGAAAACACAAAAATATAGAGCTAGAAAAATAGAGGGTTAGATAATAAGTAAAATTAGATCAAAAAAACTTCAAACAAGCAAAGGATGGCAGAGATTGAGAGAGGATACAGAAAGCATGCCCAGAACCATAGCAATGAATGAGAAACAAGATGGCCGCGCCCGTTCACGACCGCGTGGGTAAGTTCGCGCGAGATTTTCCTTGCGAGTACGCGCGAAATTGTACTAGCGAGCAGCACACTTTGCGAGATTACACATAGCGGGCGGAAACGGAATTACGTCACGCCAACAAGATGGCCGCGCCCGTGTACGACCGATAGGGTAACTTGGCAAACGAATAGCTAGAAGCGCCTCGCGAACACGCGCAAGATCACGCGAACATACACGTCGCAACAAAAACAATTTTGTATTCGCACGTATTCGCGGCTTCCGAAATCGATCTCGCACGGATTCGCGCCCCAAATAACGCGCGAAATTGCAAAAAAAACGATTTTAGCTAAAATGAAAGCAATGAGCAGGTGCAAAAGTTCAAACTTAACATTAGTAACATTCAAGGTAGTGCTTCCTGATGGGCCCCTCCAGAGTTTGCAACAATTCTATGACCCTGCTATGACCCAAACAGCAGGCTCATAGAATAGCACCATAAAGGTCCTGTAAAAAAAAAATTTCACTGCAACAAAAAGCAAATTACAGATAAGGAAGGAAGCAGGTGCCAGCCAGACTGGAACTTTCAAAATTACTGACACATTAATGAAACACAAATTAATTGATGGCAGTTGAAGAAGGGCAGGTGTGCTAGCTTTTTTCAACCACCATAATCTACAGTAATAAATAAACCTAATAGGTGCCTGTGAGGATGTACTAGAGGGTGGCATGGGTGTCCCAGAGGGTGGCAGTGGTGAAACAGAGGGTGCTGTGAACCTGTGATGATAAACCAGACGTAGAAACAACATAGTCGCGGCCGTTGCAAGCCGAAAAGTAAGTTCGCAATTGCGAACTTGTCCCAAAATCGGCGCGAACACGCGCCAACACAAAAAACGGAAAAATCCGCAAATCCGCTAGAGTTCGCGGATCTTCGCGGATTGCGAATCCGTAAATACGCAAGTTCGCGGATTGCCAATCCGCAAAATCCGCCCATGCTTATAAGTATTAAAAAGGAAGGTTTAGCTATCTCCTCCAGATTGAGGTTAGTGCAATTAAAAATACTACACAGAACTTATCTCGCTGGACCAGCGCTAGTGAAAATGGGCTACAGGGATGACTCTCTGGTCAAGAGGGCTCTTTTACCCATGTTGTCTGGGAGTGTGTATACATTAAAAAATATTGGTCTGAACTGAAACTGTGTATAGGGGAAGTGATGGGAGTCAACATACAACTCAATATGGGGTTATGCCTATTGAATGTCTGGGGGCCTAATGACCCAAAAAGACATGGGTGACGCTGGATACAATAGTTGTCAAGTGGAACATTGCCAGATTGCGGGATCTCAAGAAACACAGGCAATTGTTAAATGGAAGAGGGTCAAAATATCTAGTCGAAAAACAAATAAAATTCCAACCAACCAGACTTCTACGCTCAACCAGTAAACAATTCCTAGCAGTCCCTAAAGTGTGAACAGTAAGGAACAGAAGAACAGCCTTCTCCAAAACAGGCCCTGAAACATGAAACACCCTACCTCTTTCTCTCCGAATGTAACAAGATCACAAGAGGTTTCACAAAACTCTTAAAGCCTGGCCTTTCAAGCTCTGATGAGACACCTACCTTGGGTATTTGAGTTTATGCTGGCTCTGCGAGAACTACAGGTGATACACGCACCTAACAAACACCAAATAGAAATACAATACATCGACTGGTGCGTTAACAGAAAAGACAATATATGGATCAAGGGGGTGTCCCAGGAAGTGGTCTCAGATTTGGGGTAAATGGAATGAATATAGGGGGGCTATTTGTAAGCCTCCAAGTGTGGGACAGCGTCAAGACATGCCACACTGTGAGTATAATTGGTCAGATATGATATTAATGGTTAAACTGCATAATATTTGGTTTATGGCTGCGTGTTCCAAAAAATATGTACTTCATGAGGCTAATATCTGTAATATGTTTGCAAAGTGTGAGGCTGTCATTAATGCAAAGAAATAAAAAAGATAAAAAAGGAAGGTTTAGGCCTGGCAGTATGCTTAGCTTCCCAGGTCGAAATGGCAGTTTACAACTGCACTACCGACTGAAGTGGCAGGCCTGAGTTTACAAAGCTACTTTCGTAGATGGCACAATGCGTGCTGCTGCCTAATAGCAGCATTCAATTTACATGCACTGCTTGCAAGTAGTATCATTTACTAGGGACTATGCAAATTAAATTTGCCAATTAGGTGCATGCCAAGTTTACCATGTTTATAAGAGAAAGCACCAGCACTTCAGCATTGGTTAGCAGGAGTAAAGGACCCAGTTTAACACATAGGGTCTGATTACATTTCTGGTGGTCCAAGGACCACCAGACTTGTGCTGGCACTGCAGTGGCAGTCCAGCCACTGGCGCACCTGCAGTTCGACCTCCCCCAGGGCCGGACTGGGAACTGAAAGCAGCCCTGGCAAAATTTGCCGGACCAGCCCCCATCCGGTGCGTAGAGAGCGAGCGGGCCCGACCGCTACTAGGGGTATTTGGGGGGTTCTTCCCCCAAGAATATTTGGGAAAACAACAGACCAAAATGGGGAATTTTAAAGCACATTTTTCATGACATATTCATTTGTATTCAATAGTAGATGATGACCCTAAAGAGCACCAGGTTACCCATTGTGGTCCCCGGACCCACGAAAACTTCTGGCATTCCTGAGAATCTGTGCATTTTTGAAGGCCTCTACATGTTGCTGCATGCAGATAGAAACAATGTAGAGCTGCTGTGCAGTTGCGGTTGACATGCATGATTTGCTCATATTTAAATAAAAATATTACGAGGACTGCATGTCAGAGATTGCAAAATACCTTGCTGTGCGTGCCAGAAGTTGTGCTCAAGTTTTAACTACGATGCACACGTTCTGAAAATTTCAATTGGAAACAACAGCAAATAAAAATGTGCAAGAATGTGTACAAAAAAGTGACCACAGCAGAGAAAACACCAATGCTACATGCTTGTGGGTTGTATATTGCTTTCAGTGGCATCAGTGAACACAAAAACAAAACCTTTAGCTTCATTGTTCAGACAGTCCCTTTATAGCAGGCCGCGGGAGCCCTGGGTTCATTAGGTCTCAATACTTCTTCATTCTTTGACCACACTTCCACCCAGGAGGAATCGCGTTAGCACTCAGAGGCTCCAGAACATCGATCTCTTCCAGAGATCTGAAGGATCCGCCAGTCATCTTGAAAAAGGTGGACTGTCTCTCACATGAGGGAAGCCTATGTCTGGAGAAACTTTAAAGGGTGGTTTGTCATTCTCTTTCCTTGGAGAGATACTATGAAACACAGTAGCATCAAATTCCTCATAAGAGGAATTATTTATTTTCTCTGGGATTAGTTGCAAAGGTGGTATGTGTAGAACCACAGCACCCCCCTTTAGAAAGGTTTTCACCTTTTTGTTATATATTTTGCCTGAAGGGAATATGTTCTGATGTCAATCGTGAAGACTGTTTTGATTTAGAAGCTTTCCTCATTAATTTCATCAGGGGTGTGGCCTAGTAGTTTCATGTGTCCTGCGGTAGCAAAGTACCTCCGCTGCGTACCCCAATACGGATTGCCTAATACTGTAAACAAGGGCTCAAGCTTGCACACCATTGTATAGTATTTACCAAAGGTTTGGGCTCTAGGTGCAGGTTAATTTTCAGGACAGTTGGAGCACAGTTTTGAGAAAGGAGCAAACATCTTTAGTATTGCTCAGGTTCAGTTAGACATGAACAGGCCATCCAATAACATTAAACCAGAACTTGGGAGGAAGTATGGTGGGGGGGTTGTACAATATTTACTAACAAGAGGATGCTCCCAGAGGTTTTGCTCCAAATCATGAAGTAGAAAGCCCTGGAACATGTGGAAGCTCCCTTCTTAAAGGGCCAGACGTGTTTACGGCTATGTGACTGTCCCTAGTATAGAGTCTTCTTACATTGCAAGTTCTTGGAAGATGCAATCAACAACAGAAATGCCATTTAAAGAGTACTCTTTTGAAGCCTAAAGAATAACAAAAGAAAAAATTAGTTCCACTCAAAGCGAGGGATCACTGGAGAAGCCAATCACTATGTGCTGATCGATCAATGGAGAAAGTGGTGAAGTGGCAGGTGACACATGACTAGGATGCAAAGGTTAATTGTCAAAGGACACTTGCACTTTGAGGGCACATTTTTTTCAAATTAACACTATTCATTATGGGGACTCTTTTTTCAAGCCCAGTCTGTTATTGCTGGTTATGACCACACAACTTTGAGCTTCTCTGTTATTGTTTTGTCTACATATGACTCTAAGTGAATCACTAGTCCAGTTCTTTACATCACTCTTTTTTTTTTAAGACCTTTATTGTATCAATAAAACCATACACAGCTTCTGGCCTACAACCCCTGGGGCCGGCCCCAACACTTCCGCATGTGCGTGCTTCTATTTAGAGTACACAGCCCCTGTGCCGACAACCCGGGGGTACGGCGACTTTTCATAGTTGTGTGTGTACATAACTCGCATTGGGATCAAGGCTTTGCATAGGTCAAATAAAAAAAAAAAATTTAGAACAGTAAACAACTTAAACAAGAAGTTACCACATACAGTCGTAAGGCAGATACGTAAACAAGTGCACAACCCATTTCCATCTCGCATTTGTGGAATGTCTGGTGTAGGTGAATAGAGCCTGAACCACATGTCTGCTGCAGCCACAGTTCCTCACGGTTGGGTGCCCCTGCATATCTATCCGTGTGTGCTGGCCGAACCACCCGCCCCTCCCTCCTCCTCCCACTCGTGCATCTGTTAGGACTCAGGGTCTCCTCCCCGCCCCCCCACCGTCCCGCCTCCTATTCTTCTCCCCCCTCCTCATCTGATGTCAATGCGTCATCTTCCTCCAGGGGTTCACAAATTTCCCCCCTGAACACATTCCACGGGGTCCATATCTTATTCCATTTACGTGGGCACGCTCTAGCGGTGTAAACTGCCCTCTCCGTTATCATGACCCTGTCCATGTTTGGGCACCATTGCGTCAATGTGGGGGTCTCTACCGCTCCCCATGTCTGTGCTATGTCGCGTTTTGCTATTATCATGCCTATCATGGACCACTGTTGTCCGAGTCGTGAAAGGTCGTTCGGCTCCCAAATATTTAACAGGCACTTCCGTGGTTCAGGGATCAAGGACACCCCCAGTGCTTGTGATATGGTTCGCATTGTTTGCCTCCAAAATTCCTGGATGCCAGGGGATTCCCAGATAATGTGGAACAATATCCCTTCCTCCCCGCAGCCGCGGAGGCAATAGGGATGCTGTGCCCTTTGTATTAGGTGCAGCGTCGTCCTTGTGTAGTACACCCTGTGTAGAATCTTAAGCTGCACGAGCCGGAATTTCGCCGATACGCCCACTTCCCTAGGCGACGCCAATGCCTCATTCCATTCAGACTCGTCCATTTCCCCTAGGTCCTCCGTCCATTTATCTCTCAGTTTTACTGTAGGGTCCGCTAGGTTGTTAATCAATTTGCGATAGGTGAGTGACGTCGCTCGATCCTGCATGCAGTCTGTAAGGAGCCGATCTTCAAGGTAAGATGCCTCCGGGACCTCTGCGTCACGTGGGAGGGCTGTAAGGAGGGCATGCCGGACCTGTACGTACCGGAACGATTCCGTGGGACCCAGCTCGTACTGCTGTCACAGCTGGTCGAAGGGTATCACCGTGCCTTTGTCCCACAGGTCGCCCACTGTGGATATGCCAATGTTATCCCATAGTTTGAAGCCCTTGCTGCTTCTCAGATTGCCCAGGGCCCGCGTGTCCCACAATGGGGTGAGTTTTGTGAGTCTTCTCTTCCACCCCAGTTTAGCCTGCGCCGTGCGCCACAGTGCTACAGTAAGTTTTGTGGGTCCCTTAAGTTTGTGCACTCGACGTTGGTCATAAAGAGGCGCCAGTATGCTATTAGTGCCCAATTGTGCCCTATCCGCCCTGTATGCCGGGTCGTCCAGAGGGGCATGTAGCCGCTAGTTAATGGGCTTCAGTTGTGCGGCCCAGTAGTATAGTTGCAGGTTCGGCAACGCAATCCCCCCGTCATACCATCCCCTGTGCAATTTCGCCTGAGCTATTCGTGCCGGGCGATTACTCCACATGAGGCCAGCTACCAACGCAGACACCTGCCTGAAGTATCCCGGAGCCACCGATACGGTGTATTTTCCAGGATATACAAGAACCGTGGCAGCGACATCATCTTGTACAGCGCCGCCCTGCCCAATAGTGTCAATGGCAGCGCTGCCCAAAATTTAACGTCCTGTTTCAGGCGTTCTAGCGGCGGTGTTAGATTTTCCCTAAAGAATTCTGCGGGATCCTTAGTGCCCCGGACGCCCAGGTATCTAAAGGAGGACCATGCCACTTTCAGGGGGCAGTCATCGCTTAACGTGGAGGCCGGGCCCTGCAGGACATATAATTCCGACTTTGTCCAGTTCAAGGTGTATCCTGACACTCTCCCATACTCGTCGCACAGTGCCAGCAACGCCGGTATGCTGTGTTCCGGCTCCGTCAGGTACACCAGCATATCATCTGCGTACAGAGAGTGGCGGTCCTCCCACCCCTCTGTCCATGTAATCCCCTTCAACAATGGGGTCGAGCGTATCAAGATCGCCAGAGGTTCCAGCGCGATCGCAAAGAGCAGCGGTGACAGGGGGCAGCCCTGACGGGTACCTCGCTTCAGAGGGAATGTTCGGGAAATGTGGCCGTTCGCCACCACCTGTGCTACAGGTGTAGTATATAGTAGCCGGACCCAGGCGATGAATTTAGGGCCAAACCCCAAATGCGCCAAGACCTCGAATAAATATTGCCACTCCACCATGTCAAATGCCATCTTCGCGTCAAGTGCCATTATGACCGCCGGCTCCGATAGCGAGTGTGCTATAGCCAGCACGTTGTGCACCCTGCGGAGATTGAGGGTGGTGTTCCTATGTGGCATAAAGCCTGACCGTTCGGGGTGTATGAGGTGTCGGAGTTGAGCAATTAGCCGGGTGGCGAGGAGTTTGGCCAAGATTTTAACCTCGGCATTGAGAAGGGAAATGGGGCGGTATGATGTGCATTCTTCCGGCGGCTTCCCGGGCTTGGGGACGGCAACGATAGTCGCTGTCCGTTGGTCAAGTGGAAGCTCGGCCCTTTCCAAACTGTCCACGTACATAGCCAACAGGGGGCCACTGAGCCCCTCCGATGCGGCCTGATACCACTCTATCGGGATGCCTTTTGGTCCTGCTGCCTTACCCGACTTTACCGCACAGATAGCCATTTGTATTTCTTCCGCCGTGATGTCGGCTTCCAGTTCTGCGACCGCATCTGGCATCAAAATCGGGGTGGAAATATGACCCAGTGCTGCACGGGCCATGTCCGCTGACACTACATTAGCCGGAGTGTACACTTCCTCAAAGTAGTCGGCTAGGGCCTCCACTATCTCCTCAGGGCGTGTGTGCAGTGTCCCTTCCCTGTTTCTTATCTGCTGTATACCCCTGGTGCTTCCCCCTCTCTTGTCTAGCCAGGCCAGCAGTTTCCCTGCCTTGTCCCCTATGTCGTATACTCTATGAGTCGTCTCCACCATCTGAGTCACTGATTGCTGCCTCATGTGTTCCCGATACTGTTGCTGTCTTAGGAGCAGGGTATGGGACGTGTCAGGTGTAGGGCTCGCCGCATGCGCCACCGTAGCGTCATGCAGAGCCAATTCTAGTTCGGACAATTCACGCTGCCTCTCTCGCTTGTGACCCTGTATCGTCGTGATAGCCTGTCCCCTTAGCACCGCCTTGTATGCCTCCCACAGGATCACGGAAGACTGTACTGACGCGGTATTCTCAGCAAAGTAGTGTGATGTTGTCGCTTTGAGCGCCCTCCGAATCCTGGGGACCTTAAGATATGATGCGTGTATCGGGTAAATTCTACTGCGCAACTTCTCCTGAGTGGACAGTGTTAGTGTAACCGGAGAATGATCTGAAATCCCCCTAGGGTGAATATCAATAGTGTCTACGTGTTGCAGGCCGTCACCCAGCACCAGGAAGTAGTCAATCCGTGACAAACTGTTATGTACTGTGGAGTGGTACGTGTACTGTCTTGCGGAGGGATGTGTGTGACGCCATATGTCAACTAGGCCCATGGCGGTTAAGAATCTCTGAAAACGGGAAGGACCACCTGTCTGGGGTTCTGTCGGGAATCTATCTACCAGGGCATCTACAGTGGCATTGAAGTCCCCTCCGAGTATTATATCCCCTTCAGGTAGGGTCAGGAGAAAGTCACCCAGTGCCGGAAGCGTGACCGAGTGGAGTGCCGGGGGGATGTATACCGACACCACGTCAGGAGCCTTCCCTCCCACTGCCCCTGGAGCGCTGCGAAACATCCCTGTGTGTCTACCTTAGTGCTCAATGTGATGAACTGCGAAGATTTCTTAACTAAAATCCCTGTGCCCCTGGATCCCGTGGTAAACTCCGAATGCACCGCCATCCTGTATCCCTTTCTGTCGAGAGCTTTAGACGCCCCCCGGTGAGGTGTGTCTCCTGGAGGAGCACCAATGCCGGCCCCTGCCTCTTCACTGTGTTTATCACCACCCCCCTCTTTATCTTATCTCACAAACCTCTCACGTTCCAAGACATAAGTCTGAAAGGTACGACCTGTGATCTCAGTGACCCACCCTCAGGTGTATGCAGTGGAGAGTCGTGCATGGTCTGTCTTGTGCCCAAGGTTGTGGAAATCAGATCGCATTCCCGGGGCATGCCCACCTTCTGCGTGACTGAAACAGTGCGTGTATGAAGTAGCGTGATACGACTTGACTTGTGGAACTTCAAAAACCTCTAAACAAACCCCCCCCCCACCTCCCACCTTCCTGCCTCCCTGCTTAACGGACTTACAACCACCCGCCTCCCCAACATAGCAGAGTGCTTAATCCCTCCCCGCACCAGTGTACTTGCGCTCTGGGGTGGAGTGTCCTCCGGAGCAGGTGGCATCCCTGCCCTCTTCCGAGCTCCCCAGGCCAGTGTCCAAGCGTGTCCATTCCGCAGAGGTTTTTTAACGGACAAAATACAGGCTACTACCGGGAGATCAGGATTCTACACCTCCTTCCGCTCCCGAGTGTTCATGTGTTGGTGACCTGGTTACACCTCCTCTGCCTGACTTCTGTGACCCCGCTTGGCTGTTCTCTCAGTGGTTTCTGTTATTCCTGTGCGTGCGGCGGGGTAGCCCTGCGGTCCTCCAGCCCTCTAGCCAGTCCTGGGCCGCTTCTGGCGTATCAAAGAACCAAACCTTGTCATCCGCGACCACTCTAAGCCTGTCCGGGAATAACATGGAATAAGACAGTTCTTTCGCCCGCAGTGCCCTCTTAACTTTCAGGAAAGTCCTCCTCCTGCGCGACATCTCAGCCGTATAGTCCGGGAAGCAGGCCACCGTGGAGTTTTGAACTTGAATGGCTGGAGACACCCTCGCCGCCTGCAGAATTGCGTCGCGGTCTCGAAAATTGAAGAGTCTCGCCAGGATCGGTCTCGGGGGGGCTCCCAGTTTTGGTCTCCCACCGGGTACTCTATGCGCCCGCTCCACCGAGAACAATTGCGAGAGTCCCTTGGGATTTAAGTGCGTCTTAATCAGCTCCTCCACATAGAGGTCCATTGCGCTTTTGCCTTCGGATTCCGGAACCCCCAGTATTCGGACGTTGTTCCTTCTCGAGCGCCCTTCCTGATCATCCAGCTTCTCCCTGAGGGATTTATTTTCGGTCTCCATTCTCTTCATCGCCACCTGTAATTCAGCAATGTCCTCCACCAATGATTTTGTCACCACCTCCACCTGCTTTACTATCTCATTCATTTTCTGGAAGTCCGCCCTCCGTGGCTGTGGCTCCCACTGTGGCTTGTACCTGCGTCAGGGCACGCATCACGTCCTCAAGCGTCGCCTTCTTGGCCCCCTCGCCTTCTGGTGCCTTCCCCGTAGATGTGCGGGGTTCTGTCTGGGGGGGATTGTGTCTATCATAGGCGAACTTGTCAAGTTTAGACTGCATTGAACTGTTTTTAGGGCCCCTGCCCGCCATGATTCTGTCTGGACCGGCCTTGCCCACTAGCAGTGCCTTCGCCGTTCCCCAAGGGCCTCCTGCCGTCCTCCTGCACTCTTCTCTGACTGCAGCCTCAGGTTTGTGCAAAGGCCCTTACTGTGCCAATGCCAGTCGCATGGTGAGCGGGCACTATGCGGTATGGGCAGAGTTCCCCGAGAGCGTGCCGTCTCGTATACTACACTAGCGCAGTTTTGTTGCTGTCACCGATTTCCCCCCAAGATCCTGGGTGTGAGGGGAGGCTCCTCTTCAACTGTGCCCCTTCGCTCCGGGTCACAGTGTGCCCTGCATAGGGTATGGGACCATCAGGGCTGTCCTTGCGCTATGATCGCGCTTTGTTGTGCCGATCACTGCCTGCACCGGCTATCTCTTCCTTATGCCTCCTCCCATGAGAGCGCTGGAGCGCTATTTACCCCTGACCTGCGTTGTGGCTCCCACCGGACACCCCTCGACACAGCTTCAGGCGCCTGTGTGCCCCGTCTATGCCGCTATCCGCTGGTGTCTCCTCAACGCAAGGCCCCCTGTGATCCTCAGCCCCGCCGTCCCAGATGAGGGATAGATCCCCTTGCGGCCAGTGCTCCAGTATCTAGGTGCCTCCACAACTGATGTTGCTAAGATCCCCAGGTACTCTTGGATCGTGCCAGGTGCTTACACCAGTCTGGGTATGTAAAAAATAGACTTGTCCCTGCTGCGTTGTCCTTTGTTCATAGCCTTCGGGTAAATCAGGTGGTGAATGTAAATGTGTTCTGCTCATGTAATTCCGATGCCGCTGTGATCGGAGTCTCCTCTCTGCCAATCTCGGATCAGATGCCTGCCCACACCGAGCAGACCGGGCCAGATAATCGATGCGAGCCTCCTCGCTCCGCTTCCGCTGTGCCTCACCAGGTCGCGTGCCCCCACCTCGGAGCCTTCTCTATGCGGCCGCGCGGGGGGGGGGTGATTGCGCTGCTGTTCCCCCTACCGACTGCTGACCTCCCGCTAGGCTCCACCTCACTCTTCCGCCGTTCCCGGTAACTTCGGGCTGCTGCACCACGGTCTTGACTCCCTGCAGGCCCCGGTGGATCTCCGCTCATTCCGCTGGTCTTCCGGTCGGCGGCTAATGTAGCTAGTCGCCTCTTTTCCCAGTCGCGATCACGGCCACGACTCCTGCGCCGACTTCGGGCTTCTGAGCCCCGCCACACAATGACTTCCGCCCAGCCGTCCGTTGCACTCCAGTCCGCTGCCTGTCGCCGCCTCCCGGCCTCCCCTTGCTGAGGATCGCTCCAATGTCACCCTGTGTCTCTCAATGTCCAAATTCACCCTGCCGGACGCCACTCAGTCCACGACCCGGTTCGCCCCTTCAGAGTAGGTAATCGTATGGATTTATGAGCAGGAATGCTGGGGGATGCCGCCTCACTCCCGGAGCCTCACTGCTATGCGGCCGCCATGCTCGGCTGCTAGCCACGCCCCCTTTACATCACTATTTTAATTAAAGCACCACTCAGCCCTTTTACTATGTTACTATCATCCACACTGTGCACATGCACAGATATGTATACAGACCTATTTCCAATCACAGAATGTCCCAAATACGCTTAAAAGTGGAAGCCCAAGCCATTTGTCTGTGATCCATGAAGATTCTGTTATCAGCATTTCTCCCTTTTACCACAAGAGCAGGTCAAACATAAATGGGAAAAATATCCTACTTTGCAAAGGTTTTCTATATAATTATGACTCTGCCATATTTGCCACATAATACACCATCTGCTACATTATCTGACAATTTTAACCCCATTGATGCTTGTGACGGAACCATTCCGTCATCAGTCACGGTTGAGCTGTGCAGATGACGGAATGGTTCCGTCACGACCGCACCCTGTTCTGGAATGTCCAGCACAGGGGGGGAATCGGCGCCGCACGGAAGTGGTTAACTAATAAATTGTTTTTGGCTCAAACGGATCAAAACTTACTAACAATTGTGACTTGTGCAGCTGCGAAGTGGACAGCCATTTGCAAAGGTTGACTGATCACCTTTCTCACTGCTGTATTTGCATGTTACCTTGGTACTAATAATGCAAAATCTTTCTAGAGATTGTTAGCATGTTTAAAATGTCAAAATAATAAAGTGTCAGAAAATATACTGCATTACGATGCAGTCTTTTTTTGCTGCATAATTTAGTAAACACTGCGGTGTAATTTTGTCTTCTTTTGCTGCATAATTCCAGTGGTCTCAAAGCAGGCAGCACATCTTAAAAGTGCTTGTGCATGAAGCAGAGAGAATGTGAAGTTTGTGAACTTAGTTTAGTGTGCGTGCAAATCCTGTATTGCCAATCATTAGGGAGTTCCAGCTACTACTGCTGAAACAAGGCCAATAGCAATACCAATGGGTGAGGCAGACTGGCTTTAGCGCTGTGCAACATTGTTTGTTGGTGCCCCCCAATGACCACCTCTGCCACAGAGTCCCTCAATTCCACCTTTTAACAGTGCCCCTCAAGTCTCCATAACCACACTCTCTCTCAGATGCATTTAATTTGATTTGTAGTGCCACTCAATCCAGTGTAGGTTTTCAGAGCACTTTACATCACACAGACTACACAGAGACAATCAATTATACATGTGTAAATCACTGTACAGGAAATGTTACATACGACAAAGGACTAAAAGGTGAAGAAGTCACATGCCAACCATACTAGTGGGCAGTATAGTTTAATAGTGATTGGTCTGGACAAACACAAACTCAGACTTTAAAACGTAATACCATGGTTGGGGGTTCTCTTTAATAATCAGAATTGATTTCTATCCAAATGAACACTTTTTGCAACATTAGGATAATCAAAGACTGGGGGGAAAAGATACTGCTTTAATTTGTACCTTGCAGTTTGCATGCAGCTCTTAGATGACAATAGCTCACTGTTCTATGTTAGGATTTTAACTTCTACACTACAAGCAACCAAAGATCTGTCTTTCAAAATCAGTAACCCACTGACCTATTTACATTATTTGCACTTTGTGATCTGCATAGTACATATTCTTTGCAGCAGGCACATTAACTTTCTGCACAACCTTTCCATGAATCAAAACTTCCACTAGACAAAACTCCGATCTCTCTCTAGGAAGAACATTAATCAACGTAGTTATCATAACATTTCTATTGTTGACGAAAATTGCTGGAGCCAGGAGGGAGGCAGCAAGCACTTTTAAAACCTCAATATACGTGCCACCCAAAGTCAGCACCCGGTGCAAACACATCGGTTGCACCGCCCTAGAGCTGGCACTTTTCAAGGGTCCTGTGACATCAGTGACAGAGTCACTGTTGCTCTAGGGTGTGCTACTCATAAGCCTGCCCGCAAGACTAGAGGTGAACTTCAGTATGGATTGTGGTGGACAGGCCTCCAAGATTAATCCACACTTGCCCTCAGTAGGGTAAACCTACTGGTCCTAAGACACCGGGGTTTCTATGGCCTTGCGGGGCCTTCTTAGGCCTAGCATGCGAATGTGCTCCCTCGGGAGAGTGGTCTGGGGGACTGGTCAGGAAGGCTGAACCTGGTTCCCCAGTTCCAAATCCACTAGTGCCACATCCTCTCACCCACTGAACACCATACTGCCCCACTGAGAGAAACTCGCACTGCCTTCAGCTACAACCTAATTGTGCCCTTGCTATAAATACCTGGATGTGATTCAGTTCAAATTACACACTAGACAAGAGCAATATGCTGCCTAAAAAAACGTAACAACATCTGGAAAAAAGCAAACACCCATAGGAAATGCAAGATTAAGTAAAGCATGTAAAATGTAAGCAGGACCAACATGGATTACACTCACTATTCATATATCAGTGTGTGCTTGTGCCTGAAAAGTTAGGGACATGACTACAGGGCCCAGAAAGGACCCGCTTCAATGTCCATTGCTTATAGCCTTACAAAACGCAAGCAGTGTGGTTTAAAAAGACCACATTCATGACCACCGGGTGTGAATAACATCAATCTGGCCGCTTTGTGAATACTGTCTTGCTTTATTTAGTTATTTATTTATTTTTCATTGTTGAACCTTTTATTTCTCTCACTCACGAGGCTGTACTTCGGAATAGAATATAGTCAGAAGAAGACAACATTTGCAGCAAAAGTATTTTTCGGTTTTGGATCCATTTCACAGTGAAACAAATAAACGAAAGGAGGAAAGAGAGGGTGAGAAGTAGGCCAGCCCAGCCACCACCTCGCTCCCTGCTACAAGTGACACAGAACAAAGTCTTTGGAGAGACACCTTACGAATTGCAGCTATAAATAATGTACGCTACAAAAACAGAGTCTAGAATTAGATTCGATTTAGTCAATCTAGGATTTTCCACTTCAATGAATTTTACATTCATTTTAAGTAAAATTATAAATCAGAAGCAATTATACGGACACATAATATATTTCTATGGCAAATTGGCATGTTAGATTTTTAGGCAGATACTGTGAACAAGCTCAACGCACCAAAAAGAGTATTGAGTCCGCAATAGCTTGTTTCCATGTATCCCGTATAAGTAATGAGAGATGTTGTGGTCCCCAATGGCTTTTATGTGTGCACAAGTGACTTGACCAAGGATCCGTAACAAAGGTTGACTGTGGAGGTTCTGGACCTATAATTGGGAACTTGTGAGTGTGCTTTGGTAAAAAATGAGATGGGGTGTACTGCACTGCACTTACAAATCTCTGCATTCCGATTTGGACCGACCGTCGGTCGGACCAAATCGGCCCCAACAACAGAACCGGCCCCATGTCACAAAACCGGCCCCCACCCCATCCAGCCTACCGGGGGATTGCCCGGTGCCCGGAATGACCAGTCTGGGCCTGACCTCCCCATTACGAATTGGACATCAGACTGCCCTGGACCCGCTGCCAGGGAACCGCACTTTCCTGGCCGTGGAACAGCATGTAGAGGCAGCCATATACTTAGTGGGACAACCATGGTCCCGCCAAGCATATTACGAGTTTCCTCTCCGCCGGCGGTATCATGGAGGGTCCTTCTCCATGAACACTGTGTCAGAGAGAAAACAAAAGGGAGCATACAGGGCCCACTGGTGTCTCACACCATGTAGATGCACACAGGGGGGCATTTCCTGTGTCCCCCAAGTGCATGTACACCAATTCCTGCACGGCATGGTTTTTACAGGCCATGCTGAGCAAGGACATTGTGTGGCATCCCCATTTTAGTGCCTTTTTCAAAGGCACCACCTCCTTCAAAAGAGGCACTGCCGCAGGACCACCACACTGCCTGCCTACCAGACTAATTTTAAGTTGAAATCCGGCAGGCAGGCAGCAGTGAGTCTTTGCGGCGTTCCGCACCGTCAAAACTCGTAATTAGTCCTATAGTGTTCATGTTCATAGATTCAGTCTTCACAACACTCTCATTTATACATACATATTGTCGTTAGGTGGATATGCTGGTCACTGGCCAAACATTTAGCAGATAAGTTACTTGCAAACATTTTGGAACCTTTAAGAATAAGATTTTGAAGGAGTAAGAGGAAGATGTTTTCTGTTGACTAGTATTGGGGTTGTGGCATATTTATAGAGATAGTAATACAAAAATGATTGTCATATATTTACAATAGCAGAGACAAAGTTACTTTGCATTGAACATTTTCTTAAAAATGTGATGCACGAGAAACAATAATATTTTTGTGGAGTCAGAATGACACCGGAAAGGAGAAATCTTTTCTTATTGATTGAGAGCACCACATGTTCAGTAATTGTTTTCCGCAGGTTTACATTTCTTAATTGCAGATTCTTACAATTGGATTTAGATGGAGAAGCTGTTGATCAAGTACAGAATCAATAACACCTAAGACCCTCTTCTCGTAAATTTGTCTCAAAATTATATTTAGATATTACCAATTTTTTAAACATTATTTATAACCTTCATATGGTAGAACAAGACACCTATAATAGCGAGTAGATTACTTTATAGCTGCCGTGGCGTGTGCAAGTAAGAGCAGTGGGGCCAGGTTGGGGAGAGTCTACAGGCGACGACAAGATCCTCGTCATCTGTCTAAACACCACTCCCCCAACCCGGCCTCACTGCCTCACAGTTCTTACCTGCACGGGCCGTGGCTGCTTTATAGACCGGTGGCAGGAGGAGGCTTTGCAAACCCAAATATATATTGTCATTCTCTCAAGCCTCACAAGTACTATTTCTCATAGAATGGGAAGGAAAGGATGCATTGAAACAAAAGTGCTTTATTGATCATCTAATAACATGCACTTCCATGTGGCAGGTGCCCTGGCGCTAGAGAAGACACTATAGCTGGACATTCTATTCCTAGCCTTTCACTAGGGTCACTTTGGCAAAATGGGACAGTGTGTTCAAGGGATAGGGGTTCTCTTCTTTCCCCTCCCTTTTTACACCCATATCGTACAACCAGGTGAGTTCACACCAGCACTAACTCCAACACAATTCACCACTTGGAGAGAAAAAAATGTCATAAGAATGGCTTGCTACTCTCCATCTGCCAGATAGCACAACTTTGATCACCTTGACAAAGAGAGCTTCACTTACACCCAACTCTGTCATTGGGCCTACATTTACCGGGGCATTGCCTGCAGCTAGGGAACTACAGGTATCGGTGACAGCAGCGGCAGCGACAGCTGCTAATTATATTTAAATAATATAATAACAATAATAATATCCACATTTGTAAAGCGCACAATCACCCGTTAGGGTCTCTAGGCGCTGGGGGCCGTCGGGAAGATTAAGCAAGCTATTGCCCAGAGTCACATGGTGCTGGGCTAACCTGCTGCCGGCCCCGGGGATCGAACCGTGATCCCCAGATTCCGGAGTCAGTCGCCCTGGCCGCGGCGCCACACCTCAGACGTAGTTCGTTTTGAGAAGTCCCAAAATAAGAACAGCGGCACACCAACGGACAACACAATTTATTTATTATATCCACAAGACGTGTTTTGGTGTAGCCTTTATCAAGTCAAAAAAGGCTAGGCCGAAACGCGTCTAAATATATGTATATATATATTTATACAACTCATAAACAAAACCAATACGAGATCGAATTTAACTGAAGCACGAAGAGAGGCCTCAAAGAAGCTCCAAATGATGGTAACATTATCATCAAACCGTCTGATAAAGGCGGGAACATTGTGCTATGGGAAAAGAAGAACTATATTCAGTAGGCCATGAGGCACTTGACTAACACCACTTGTTACACTAGGGTAGATCAATCCTATGTTGCCACGCTACAGAACAGACTCTTTGACCTTCCTAAAGAATGGTCCGATGAAAACGTACTCAACTGGGACGAACTGAAGTTCCTTAGAAATCAAACACCTACCATACCGACCTTCTATCTCCTCCGGAAAGTACATAAGAATCCTACACAGCCACCAGAGAGGCCTATAGTGTCCTCCATGAACAGTCTGCTGGGGAATGTTTAATGTTATGTGGATTTTTTTCTAGCAGACTATGTTAAGGACCTAACATCATACATTAGCGACACCAAGGATTTTCTCCCAAAAAATTGAGAATATACACTGGGACAAGCCCTATTGGCTGGTATGCTTAGACAATGAGAGTCTATATACCAGCATTAGGCACAATGACGGGCTGAAAGCATGCAAACACTTCTTAAAATATAGAAGCATACACCTAGTGGCACATACCGAAATGTTGTCACAAATGATCTAGATGTGTCTCGTAGAAAACATTGTTACATTTAATGGAGTCTTTTATAAACAAACACGGGGAACTTTGATGGGCACCTGCTTTGCTCCCAGCTACGCCAATCTTTTGGTAGGCTGGTGAGAGAAGCAGGTGCTCTGAAGTGAAACCCTTGAATATTGGACAAGTAAGGTCAATATCTGGCTCAGATTTATTGACAATGTCTTTTTTGTCTGGGAGGGTACAGAAAAGGATCTTATCGACTTTGTTGAAAAACGTAATGAAAATTCAGTGAATTTAAAATTCTCCATGCAATACAGTCAAGAAAGTGTAGCCTTCCTCAATATCAGAGTTTCAGCAAAGGGGAACAAACAAGAAATTGATTTGTTTAGGAAAAAACAGCTGGCAACTCAGTGTTACACACTGCAAGTTGCCACCCTCCTAACTTCAGGTGGAGCATCCTCTTTGGTGAATTTCTCTTTGCCAAAAGAAACTGCTGCTCAGAAGGAGCATACGAGAAAAACAAAAATTAAATGTTTAAAAGATTTCGAGCCAGGGGGTATCCTCCGAACATGTTGAGAATGGGAGAGAGGAAAGCTGATTCAATAGAGAGTGAGTAAGGTCTATACAAAACAAACACCCAAGATCCATCAAACTAGTGCAGATTCCACCATTAGACTCATCACAACTTATAACTCCCAATCACACCAGTTTAGCCAGATAGTCAGGAAAAGATGGGACATACTCCTGCAGGACAAAACACTCAAAGACAAATTAGGCCCACACCAAGCCATAACATATAGGAAGGGACAATCAATCAAAGACCAAGTAGTGAGGAGTCACATGGAACACCAGCAACTTACCTGGCAAGCTAAAAGGGGAGGGCTCCACAAATGTGGCAAATGTAAAGCGTGTAGTCACAGTGAGAACGTGAGAGAAGTTACACTCCAAAAAAGCAACAGAAAATGGTGTATACGTAAGAACATACAGTGCAATACAGAGTTTGTAGTCTATGTTATCATTTGTCCTTGTGACTAGTGGTACATATGCTCAACTACCTTCCCTGTTAAGAAAAGAATACTTGAACACTGGTGAGCCATTATGGACAAACACTTCACATACAACACTGTGAGACACTTCGACCAGCACCATGATGGTGACTGGACAAGGGCAAAGTACTTTGCATTGGACACAATGCCCAAAAATCCCAGGGGCGGCAACAGGATCTTACCCTTAAGCAGATCAGAATCCAAGTTCATTCTCCAGGCTGGTAGTGTCGCTCCTCTTGGCATTAACATTGACGAAGAAATGCATGTACATCTCTAATTCCCACTAATTGAAACCTCCCCATACCTGTTTTAGGAACTTCGGTTCCGAATTGTTTTTAAAGAAATCACATTTCTTTAGGACTTACTCACTTTTCTGTTGTTTAACTACCGTCTTTATTTAACCCCTTCCATGCTCATGACGAGCTCAGCTCGTCATGAGGTGCGCCGCTCGCATGCTCGTGACGAGCTCAGCTCGTCATATAACGCGGTAAATCGAAAAAAGCCGCACAGCGCAAAAATGACCACAGCACGCATGCGGTTAATGTATACATGGAAGAACTATCTTAGATGAGGACTATGCAAATATAGCTGTGTGATTCACTTGCTTGTAGAACTGATTTATTAGTGTTAGTAATTATAGTGTGAAGATTCAAACTACTCATATTTATCTTTATTTGCCTTTTCGTAGATTGGACCAGATGGAGTGAATGTGTCACCAACTACTGATAAAGCTACGCGCAAGGAGTTTAGATGCTTGTACTCGCAACCACGCTCTCCTTTGATAGACAAAATTTGGGCATCCAAGTGTGAGACTCTTTAGAATCAGTCTTTCTATTTCTATCTAGACTACAAGCATTTTACTTGGTTGAATTTTGTTTTCACATTCTATCAATAATAATCGTTTAGCCAGGGTACTACACCCTTGCCGGTCTAGTGAATTCCACACAGTTAGGTATTGAAAGAAACCTATAAATAGCAACATGTAGCTATTTTTTCATGTATTAACTGTAAATAATGTCTGCATTTTGCTAAATTATACAGTTGGGTACTAGACCACAAGTATTTGTTTACAATGTACAAAACTTTAGCACACAACTATGTTACTAAACAACAGTAAGTCCTTGATGTTTATATGTTTTTTGCACAAAGCATTGATTATACAGATCTAATGTATTTTAATACTCATTTTTGCTCTGGATGACAATGGCAATCTAGAATCATTTCTTTATGTTTCTCCTAATGCACTTAAACCCTGAAAATAAATACTTGTTTCCGAAAACTGGATTGGTGTGGCTCATACTTCTTCATATCAAGGAGTTCCCTGTTTGATATATATATATATATATATATATATATATATATATATATAGTTTCACAGAGTTCCAAAGTAACGGTGCTCTCAGTCCGCAAAATAACACAACACCGCTCAAATCTCCAAGGGTGTTTATTTAAACTAACAACATGTTTCGGCTGCGGACAGCCTTGATCACGTTAGTTTGTGAAAGAACAGTTTCCGATAAATAAAGCCAGATTCATAGCCATAGAAACAGGACTAGGTAACATAAAACGTAAATGTAAAGTTTCATGTACGTAACACATATGTTGGCATTAGTAGCATCATAATATGTCAGGAATAGTCCAACACACATTTAAATCGATGTAAAAGTAATTATTCACATAGTGCTCGCATTTTGTTACAAATACAAAATTTGTGCACTTAGTGCTTGCTGACCAAGAGTCTATGTCTGTGAAATAGTATTTCACAGACATAGACTCTTGGTCAGCAAGCACTAAGTGCACAAATCAATCATGTGCAATCCAATCTCTTGCTGAATGGTGGCTTACAGTTGCCCGCTTATGTAGTTGCATTCTTTGTGGCGACCTGGGCTATAATGCACCAACTACATTTAACCACTCATACAACATCATCTTGCAGGTTGGGCCATTTGCAGTTACAACTTGCGCTGATATACATTGTTGTAGGGTGTTAATTTGCTTTCCAGGCAAGGCGCATTGGTGTTGGGTTGCGATTCTATGATGCATTTTCACCACGCAAGGTTGCTATAGCAACGGGTAGTTCCGTGTTGTTGCTCAAACTACAAACATGGCGGAGGACGCCCCTGTTATTTTTGGTTTTGATCACATTGAGGTGTATTCAAAGGGACACAATTTATATGTTCTTCTGTACAGTCAACAGAAGAGTATACTTATATGGGCACATACTTATTTTGTATTTGTAACAAAATGCGAGCACTATGTGAATAATTACTTTTACATCGATTTAAATGTGTGTTGGACTATTCCTGACATATTATGATGCTACTAATGCCAACATATGTGTTACGTACATGAAACTTTACATTTACGTTTTATGTTACCTAGTCCTGTTTCTATGGCTATGAATCTGGCTTTATTTATCGGAAACTGTTCTTTCACAAACTAACGTGATCAAGGCTGTCCGCAGCCGAAACATGTTGTTAGTTTAAATAAACACCCTTGGAGATTTGAGCGGTGTTGTGTTATTTTGCGGACTGAGAGCACCGTTACTTTGGAACTCTGTGAAAATATTTGCTTTACCGGCGTGCTCGGCCGGCATTGGTGCCACTTCCCGAGGGGCCGCTGTCAGCGTCTTCTGAGCGGACTGGGAAACTTATATATATATATATATATATATATATATATATATATATATATATATATATATATATATATATATATGTATATATATATATATATATGTATGTGTATATGTATATATATATATATATATATATATATATATATATATATATATATATATATATATATATATTTGGGGTAATTGGGAAAGTATATATTAAAAGTTTTAGATTTGTAAAAAATTATGGGGTTATGGTACACATATGTTATGTGTTTGAAGTGAAATAGTTTACTTATTGTTGCACAGACTGGAGTGGAATGGTTAAAGTTATCCCTTCCGAAGTTCAACACTTTCACCACTGTGGCAGGGACTGGAGTGGGAATTGTACATTTAACTCATCCAAAGTCAAACATTTTCCCTACTGTTGCACAGGTTGGAGTGGAAATAGTAAATTCTTTACCTCTCTCGAGTCCAACACTTTCCCTACTGTTGATAATGCTTAATTTGTAAAACAAATGAGTGCCGGGCCATTGTCAGCATGCCACTGCAGCCTGCAGCACCCATCACCCCTGCCAGTGCTGCCAATGACAATACAAACACACCTACTAATCATCACTTCAGACTATTCCAGGCCCCAAAAGCTAGAGGAACAGCTTGAGTGGCAGTTATTAGTTATTTTTAAATTATATTAATTTAATAAACAACAGTTGTTGTGCTAATGTCTAAATAAACAGAAAGGACCACAGTGAGGCAAATTGCCTTTAATGCTGGTGTTAGCAAATAAGGGCGGGTGCCGAGCACCGGAAACCACCAGCTCAAATTAAGCACTGACTATTTCACAGACTGGAGATAGAATAGTAAATATTACCCATCTGGAGTACAATGACTTCCCTACTGTTGCACAGACTGGAGTAGGAATAGTAAATTTAACCCGTCCAAAGCCCAACACCTTCCCTGCTGTTGCACAGACTGGAGTGAGAATAGTAAATTTTACCTCTCTGAAGTTCCAGGCTTTCCCTACTGTTGCACAGATTGGAGTGGTATTAATACATGTTACCCCTCTTGAGTCCAACACTTTGCTTACTGTTCCACACATTGGAGTGGGAATAGTAAATTGAATCCCTCAAAGTCCAACTCTTTTCCTACTGTGCACAGACTGGATTGTGAATAGTAAATTTACCCCTCCGGAGTCCAATGCTTCCCCTACTATTGCACTGACTGTTGTGGGAATAGTAAATATTACTGCTCTGGAGTCCTACACTTTCCCTACTGCTGCACTGACTGCACTGGAAATAGTTAATATTTCCCCTTTGGTGTCCAACGCGTTCCGTACTATAGCACAGACTGGAGTGGGAATAGTAAATCTAATCCCTCAAAGTCCAACTCTTTTCCTACTGTTGCACAGACTGGAGTGGGAATAATTCATTTGAACCCCCCCCCCCCCATTGTCCAACACTTTCCCCACTGTTGGGAATAGTAAATGATACCCCTCTAGAGTTCAACGCTTTTCCAACTGTTGGACAGACCGTAGTGGGAATAGTAGATCTTACTTCTCCAAACCCCAATGCTTTCCCTACTGTTGCACAGACTGGAGTGGGAATAGTATATCTGTTATTCCCTGACTTTAACACCTTTTAAAATATTATTTAAATAGATCTAATATTAATAATAGTTGTTTTGTTTAATTGTATATTATTTGTTTTTATATATATTTCTTTAAATATTTTTAATACTTGTCTTTTGTTTTTAAATTTAATTACAATTTATTAAATGCTTTACATTTGATTTGTTAATATTTTGGTTTGATATATGTATATGCTTAAATATATCACTGAAAAAACCACAGGTTATAGACCATATATAGTTAGGAATTAGCATTTACAAAACCTTGAAAATTCACTGAAAAAACCATAGGTTATAGACCATATATAGTTAGGAATTACCATTTACAAAACCTTATTTTACTCACACAAAACCATTGAAATTCCATATATAGTTAGTTGCACTAACTATATATCGCGCACCCGCAATCCACTGCTGATGATGTCACATATTACATCATTCATGACATGGTCAGTGACATCACTGATGACATCACTGATGACATCTCAAATGACATCACTGATGACATCACTGATGACATCACTGATGACAACATCCAGTGACTGTATGTTTCTGTAAAGTTAAAATGTGTCTTACATATTGAAGAATGAGTGGAAGTATAAGTGTCTGGACAAAGGATTTAGTAGGTGCATGACTGAATGTATGAGTGAGTGATTAAATGTGTCTCACTGAGTGCATGGGTTAGTGACTAAACTGTCTTAATTTGTGCATCATTATGTCTGTGGTTCTGTAAACTGCTGCATGTGTTGATCAGTAGCTATATGATTAACTATATGGGTTACTGATTGATTGTCCAAGTATTTGTATGGGAGACTGAGTGTGTGTGTGGCTGGCTGGGAGGTGTGTGACTCTGTGCAGATCAATGTGTACTTGTATCAATGATTGTATAAGAAGGTAAGTATGTGTTAGTATATGTTTGAAAATGTAAGGTGCTCTATGTTTAACTGTATAGACAAGAAAATGGAAGTGTCATTGATTCTTTACAGGACTGACTAGGTGTGTGAGTAACTCCATGGATGAGTGGCAGACTGTGAGTGTCTGTATAGGTGTATGAGTGCATATGATAGTGTTGTAAAGATGAGTGATTGTATGTATGAATGATTGTATGGGTGAATGAGTGAATGTGTGTGTAGACATAGGAATCAGTGAGTGCGTGTGTAGTAACTAGTATTGGTGTGTCAATGGTTTCAAAAATTATACTCTGTATTTAACACTGGGTGAAACAGAGGTTATATTAAAATGTGAGGAGATGCATTGTATTGTCACATGAATGATATCATCAGTGATGTGGTCATTGATGTCAAATGAGATGTCATCAGTGATGTCATCAGTGATGTCATTTGAGATGTCATCAGTGATGTCATCAGTGATGTCACTGACCATGTCATGAATGATGTAATATGTGACATCATCAGCAGTGGATTGCGGGTGCGCGATATATAGTTAGTGCAACTAACTATATATGGAATTTCAATGGTTTTGTGTGAGTAAAATAAGGTTTTGTAAATGGTAATTCCTAACTATATATGGTCTATAACCTATGGTTTTTTCAGTGAATTTTCAAGGTTTTGTAAATGCTAATTCCTAACTATATATGGTCTATAACCTATGGTTTTTTCAGTGAATTTCATTGGTTTTTTAACAGCTAATATCTGTAGCTGTAAAATGTATTCTTCTTTAAATCCAAAAATATATTTTATATGTTTATGAATAATTTTTTTTTTAAATATTTTTTTTTCTTCGTTCCCGCTTCGCGAATCGGGAAGCTTCCCGTTAGCTGACCTTGATGCCGCGAAATAGACCGCGAGCCGGTAAACGTTTCTTTACCGCAACTGCCGCGTTAGAAAACAACATCGTGACGCCTCCCGTCCGCATGACGTTTCACGTTGTCGCGTGATACGTCATATGACGTGCTACGTTAGCGAACTGGTACGCGAAGCGAGTCGCAAAGCGCAGGTTTCTGGAAGCAAACCGGGAGGCCCTGCAAAGCGCTTAACGTAAACACAGCAGGTCATGTGACTTGGTAATAACACTTTTCATTGGTTCATTTCACTTTTGGTTTCCTAATGATGTAAGACTAGGTCATATAATCTAAAATGAACACTTTTCATTGGTTGAGAACTCTTGTTTTTCCCAAATGATGAAAATCCCTCCTTCTTTCCTCACTCTGACTTTCATCATTGTGAGAGAAAGACCCTTTGTTACCAGTGAGCAATGGCTTCTTTAGTAGCTTCAGCTGGTGCTTCCCCACCACCTCCACCACATCCAAGGAAGAGTGGACCACCTGCTCAAGTTATAATTCAACAAGAAGAGGAAGAAGAGGAACAGGACGACGAGCACGAAGAGAGGCAGTTTTTGCCTGAGGAGCCCAGGACGTCTCACCGGAAAGAAAACTTCATTTGGCAATTTTTTTAAATTCCCAAAGGTCAGAAAAAAGTAAATGCAAGATACGTAACTTGCCTTATATGTCAAGATAGACTGTCCAGAGGGACCGACAAAAAATACAGCTTCGGAAACTACACAATGCATCACCATATGACTAGGTGGCATCCTAACAACTACAGTGCTGCACAGTTTCGGAACGACCTAGATAATCTCCCTATTATGGCCAGAAGATCTGTTGTACCGGAAGTAACGGGACCAGAGGGCAGGGAGATGGTGCCAAATATACAAATGAGATTTGGTGAAGTAAAACAAGTCTGCGTACATTGCAATGGATTCATTTGCTACAGAGAAAGTAGCATCACTCTGATCAACAGAGCTATTGACAATCATATGCAAGTTTGTACGAAACGCCCCAAATAATAAATACTTTTTTTTTGTTTTGTTGCTCCTGTTGAGCCCTTTACAATGAATCGTTTTCATTGCCCCCTCCAAGAAAAACCCCAAAAAATATAAAACTGTTCAGAAAAATTCAAAAAAAGTAAAAAAATGTTCAGAAAAATAATAAAAAAAATATAAAACAACAAAAACAATTAAAAAAAAGTTCTTTTCAGAACTACCTCCCCGTTATTAAAAAATTGGTACAATATTTGGAACTGTGCCAACCTCTATTTCTCGTAGTTCGCTTCCCAGTTCGCTCGCCGGTACGCAAACCGCAAGTGAACCAAAATTTTTTTTTTTAAAAAAGAACAGTAAGTATAAGGGAAGGAAACAGACACTTATGTTAAAAGAAAGACAGCTATAGGGGAGTAAACTAGAGATACTATTACCCGTAATCCACTGCTGATGATGTCACATATTACATCATTCATGACATGCTCAGTGACATCATCAGCAGAGGATTGCGGGTTTTTTGGCAACGTGCCTTATCCACGGTTTAATAACGCTGCCTTTTGCTTTATATAAGTTTTCAAATTGTTTAAAATATATACCAATAGGTCGTTATGAACCTTTAGGTAGTGCTTTTCTTCATGAGGTCTGGTCGCTTCCATACACATACAGATGTTTCAAAGATGATCAAGAAGTTTATCTGAATGGAGAGGAATGCACTGAGACGCCAGATCATTCACTAATGTGTAGGCACATACAGTTACACGGTTCATGCAACAAACACCGACCAAATATGGCTTGCGTGTTGCAAGGCACGCCAGTTCCTGCTATCATCCCCACGTTCAAGTTGTTGGAAAATGGTAGTTATTTGATGCTCAATAATTAAGATTGTTCAGGGTTAATTAAAAGTATTCCTTTTATCGTAACAGTAAGTGAACGGGTTATTTGCTGCAGAAATGTTCTATTTCCTCCCACACATGAACATAGGGAGTTTTCAATCTCGCCACAAATACCAACCTTGGGAGCAGATTTCAACGGCATGGCAAGAATAAGAGCTCTTTTGTCTCAGAGAGAGGTGGCCTTGAGTTCGGCCCGTGAAACTTTCGTGCTTCACATAGCGAACACCCGTACAGAGGTGCAGACCCTTTTCAATACAGATTTGCCTTTCCATTTCAGCAAGATGGTTCGGACTATCTTTAACGCATCCTCCACAAAGGCCCTGGCGCACTTTTTTAAAGTTGTTACCAGTGGTCTCGTGACTTCATTTGAGAAAATCTTTGGAGTCATCCCTGCTTTCTTTCATTCTATTTTTTCCACTCTGCTTCGTGGATTGCCATTTTTACTTGCATTACCAGCGGACGCTCTTGTGCTTTTTTACATTTTTAAATATGGATGTCCCTCCTGTGCTAGCTCCCGCCCTGCAGCTGCTGACACTGTTCCGCAATCGCATGCTAGAATATTATGGCACAATGCCGTTGGCGATATTAAGCACGGCATATGGATTATCTTTTCGATTCTCCTACTTCACCTGTGTCCAGCCTGTATTTCACTGCCTGACCTGTGATTTCGATTGGGCCATTGATTTGTGTCTCTGCGGACCGGTTTCTCCTGACGTCGACTTTAATCAGCTGATGACTCCTATCATTACTCACGAGTTGGTTTGTCCTGGCGAAAGGATTATGGCTGTGGCATTGATGCATGGACTAATTGGTCCCTGGAATTTACTGGCGGCAACACAGTCTTTCTTGGAACAGAGCTTTCTTGAAAACCCACCGAGCTGTCCTCTGATGGTGATAGAGGATCCGGTGCTGGGAGAGCACGTATGTTCTTTTCCGCTTTTAAATTGGATGGCTGAACTCTTTTCGGATGAAGACGGTGACTTCCTATTGGAGGCTGTTGCAGCTTATTTTGCATACACTTTTAGTCATAGACCTTTTTCATGTTTGATATGCTGAGTACTAGCATTTCATTGACAATTCATTGACTTATTTGTCAAGTTTTTATTATTTAGCTTGCCTATTGGCTTAAGACTCGATAAAGTACTTGGCTGTTTTATTTTTCTTTAGCATTAAATTTTCCTAGTTTTTAATGTTTTACCTTGCGGACCGTCCACATATAAAGTTGCAATCTGCTCTCATGAGATGGCACTTCTATTATCTTATTCAGTTCGTTTCCGGATCATGGGGAGGTGTCATCTAGGTCCTGGATATCTTTACACCGTGTTAAGTTAGCATGGGCTCATTACCGGTTTAAACGCCATTTTTCCTTTTTTGCAACTTCTGCACACGACACTTAGTTGTTGCTTTAGCTTTCAACCTAGTAGTTCATCGTGGTTTACATGAGAATAATATGTTATTGCTCTACTATCTGCTTTGCTTGTTAAACTATATCTGTACAGCGAGTGCTGAAGTTTCAAGAACAACACGATACAGAATTGTTATGAGGTCTGATCTGCACGACTTCATACTCATAACATAAGTGCAGCTTCTGCCAATTCTGGGCATGAGGCGGGTTTTATATTGCTTTGCCGAACACACATACACAACAGTTGATGCGGTTCACATGAAGAGAGAGCTGGTGTATGCTGATGTGATTCCTTCAAATCTAAGACACTAAAGTATGGGCACGCCCTAAACCAACACAAACAGACCTTCTTAGCAAATAATATAATATGTGTATTAGGGAGGGTGAGATATAAGCAGCCGCGGGCCGTGGAGGGAGTTACGGTGGGGCAGGGAGGCGGGGAGGGGGAGGGGCAGGGTGGAGCCCTCTCCACCCTGCCCCTCCCCCTCCCCGCCTCCCTGCCCCACCGTAACTCCCTCCACGGCCCGTGGCTGCTTATAAGTGTTGATAACTCTTATTCATTTACAGCATGTTAACATACTGTCACCATTCGCTTTTTATGTACTAGTAACTATGCTGGTAATTTTGCTACTGATAATATGTGTACTTGTATTATCTAAGATACTACGCCTGAGAAGACGGCATTAGTAAATAAACATTTCAAATACACATGTGTTCTTCTTAACTCCATGTTCTGGTTTCTAAGAAATATATAACGACCGACTGTTCATGAGTTCCACGTATCCTGAGGTACTATAAGTTCATATTCTGGATTGTCTAAACATTGAGAGTTTGTTATATCCAATGTGACACTGTACCTAGCTTGCTAAGGGGTTTTTGAGTACTAAGGTGAGTTTTGGGGCACCCTAATTCGCCGAGGTTCCAATCCTCTGTCCACAGTTCTGTGTGAGAACAGAAACCCTGCGACAGGGGCACCCCCGACCCTTCCTGGAGCTTCATCACACTTGCGATACAACTCCAGCAATGCGCCACCTTTACGGCACAGTTACATCACGCATCTGTGCTGTTTTTGCCCCATGATGCGCCGCATTGTAAATGCAGCACACCATAGGTGACGGAACAGCGGCACAGAATGACTAACACATCCCTGGTGATGCGCCAGTCATCATAAATCTATCCCTATGCTTCTTATCTTGTTCGAGATGAACCGCCATATGTATCATCAAAGTTTTTTGCATTTCCTAAATAGCGAACTTTAAGGAATAAATAGCGATTCTTTACCATTCCTAGTTTGCGATGAGCTATTTGCTAATTACAAATTACCCATTCATTTCCTTCATTTCCATAGGGCGGTTGGACTCACTTTTAGCTCGAACGGCTGAATGGATTTCCACGAAACTTGGCAAAATTGTAGGGACTGGTAGCCCGATGTGCCTTTGCTATGTCTCAAGATATATGCTCCAGTGGTTTTTACGAAAATTAACTTTGAAAAATATATATTGGGCTACATTGGCCTATATATATGTTGGAGCCCAAATGTAGCCCAATGTAGCCCAATGAAGCCCAATGAAGCCCAATGTAGCCCAATGTAGCCCAAAGATGGCCGCCAGAGACAAAAAAAACAAATGTAGCCCAAATATCAGCCAGATGTAGCCCAACTATAGCCCAGTGACAGAATGACCAATCAGCTTCGCAAACCTCCGTTACGCGAAGCGGAGCGCTGTTACAGATATATATCTTTTTTTGAACGTTAATTTCTCAAAATCCACTGGAGCACATATATTGAGACCTAGCAAAGGCACATCGGGCTACCAGTCCCTAATATTTTACCAAGTTTCGTGCAAATCCATTCAGCCGTTCGATTATTATTATTATTTATTTTTTTTGCCCCGCGGGGCCCTTTTAAAACCTCCACATCAAACCTAGGGGGTCAGCGAGGATCTACTATGCCCCCTTATGGTCATTTGCCCCTTCGCTTTGGCCTCCTCTTGTCTCTCGATCCTACCGAGAGACAAGATGGCGGCCGCTACGGACTGTTTGGAATGTTTACAGACGCCGGAGAACCAATCAGCTTCGCTTCACAAAGCTCCGTTGCGCGAAAAGTCCGCGAACCGGAGCGCTTCCCGGTCCGCTGTTACAGATATATATCTTTTTTTGAACGTTAATTTCTCAAAATCCACTGAAGCACATATATTGAGACCTACAAAAGGCACATCGGGCTACCAGTCCCTACAATTTTGCCAAGTTTCGTGCAAATCCATTCAGCCGTTCGGGCTAAAAGTGAGGCCAACCGCCCTATGGAAAACTCAATGTTAAAAACACGTTTTGGGACCCCCCTTTTTTCTCGAACCCCCCTTGACGAACCCCCCCCAAATTTTCAAGGGCTGCTCAGAAACAAAATGTGCCATTTTCCTGAAAATTTCAGCCAATTCCGTCCACAAACGCCAAAGTTATTAGACATAGAATTTTCAAAAATCCCATAGAGAAAAAATCCTAACTATATATACCTACTGGCGACCGCCAGTAGGTAATATATATATATATATATATATATATGTATATATATATATGCTCTTTATAATAGTACATTTAAAAACACTAAAATGTAACATAATGTAAAATACATTGTTTAGAATAATGTATTTTATATATATATATATATATAAAAATATATATGTGTGTATAAATATACACACGCGTATATTTATGTTTGTATATTTATATATGTATATATTTAAATGTTATTCACATTCATTTGATATATATTATATAATGATTTTATATTACAATGTTTTAGATTTACTATTTTAAACTATATATATCAAAAACGATATTTTTGCATACTTTGTAAGAATATTGGTGTGAACACCTTTTTCCGATATTTTTGTAATTACCATTGTAAGTATGGGAAAATAATATTTTTGTAATTGATATTTCAATAAAAAATTTCTGTATCTCATTACTGTGGTGATCTATATTATGTCAGTGATCATGTCCCAGCCTTCTGTCTCCAGAGACTATCACGGATGAGTAGTTCTTTTTTGAGTATTTTTCCTCAAACGTTTAAAAAATCCTATCTCTGGTTCCTTTTTTTGATCTTTTGTTAGGTCTTGGCTAGACAGCACATTTGCTGTCTCTTTGAGACTATTGTAATCTTACAGTGGGCTTGGAGCCTGTCCATTACTTACACTTTGGTTGGCTCATTGTCACTCTTATTATTTAGCTTTTTTGGTTAGCTGCTGTAAGCGTCCTTCCTTTTTGTGTGTATACCCCTCTCCCTGTGTGTGTTTATTCCTCCTCAGGAGCATGACTGCTTTACTTGTGTCCTTCCACTGCTCATTTGTTTTGACACTATTTATTTCTTAGTGTGTAAGCACTCTACCAGAGTCAGTATTTTTCAGCAGGCTCCCTCATGTACTTCCCCACCTCCATGATCCTCCCACTCACCCTGCTCCTTTTTTTGTCTCTGATGTTGTCACCTCCCAAGGAACCACCTCCTTACCTTTGGTTGTCAATGGTGTTTGCCTTTGATCACCCAAGCTCCTTCCTTCCCTTCCACTGTCAGTGGTTTTGCTGTCTTCTACACATCCAATCTCCTTCCCTTTCTCTGCTCATTGTGTTGGTTTCTCAAACACTCCTTCCCTTCCTTTATCCGTAGTGCTACCCACACATCTCTCCCATAGCCATACACACACGGCCACCTGTGTTTTTGTACAGCTTAGGAAAGGCAATGATAGAGTGTTTTTCTTAAAACATGAAAGAACACAAGCACGTTGTTGTCCTTCTTTTATGCCTCTTGCTCCATGCTCCATGTTTGATTCATAAGTGCGCATTGTTCGTCATATCTGTAGCCATAGCATTGGTCGCCTTGTGGTCGGTCCTGGGATGTGGCAGGTCTGACATCATTTGGGTCGCATTGGAAGGGTGGTGATGCAGCAACAGACAAGCAAACCATGACATGGCAGAGGTAGTGCTTGAGGAGCAGCTAACGGAAGCAGACAGACCAGTATCAGAGAGTGCGTGACGAGTGTTGGAAGTACTCAGGAAGGGCAGCCATGGGCCACATCATCTCTTCCATCTTCTTCCGGCTCTTCTGCAAGCAGCAGATGCTGCAGATCCTGATGAGTGAGCTGTCGCTAGACTACCCCTAACATTCAGTGCCCTCCTTGTAGAAGGAAGGGGCATGCCTTGAGGCTGGAGCCAGTTGTTCCTCACTACTAGCTATTCTCTAATGGAGTGGGGGGTTCTCGTATTCACGGTCAGTCAGCGAGTATCTCTGCAGTGGTGCTGGGCTGTGTTCTGCTGGCATCACCTTTATCTTCAGATGAACTAGTGTTAACTGTGAACCGTGTTCGAGGCCTCAATATCCTGTCCATTGATTAAACATGAACTGATTGGGGAACCAGATATTTTTTTCTCTGTCATCTGCCTTTATACAAACTACTTACCTACCTCCCCACCAAACAATCTATAAGGTCAATTATTCAGAATAGTTCCTTTGCCTGTAGGCTACTAACTTGAACTAACCGCCTAGGCACCACACCAGTCGCGCAGACTCTTCATCGCACGCTGTTTTTCCTGGCCGTGCTTAGCCTCATCTTCCTTTACTTTTTCCCCTGACCTCCAGTCATATTGAACAGCAGCCAGGCTGCTATATAACATGGCTAAAAGGCACTGACATTGACAAAGCCAATAGATCTCACATTGCCGTGACCTATTGGCTTTGCCAATGCTTGTTCTTTTGATGTCATTTTGTTCACTAACTACGGTGTCTTTACTTTATTTCTGTTTAGGTTTTGAATAAATGCTTTACATATTGCTCTAATTTAAGCCTCTCTACTCTATGCTCTAGCTATCAGTGCATCGCACTCAGGTTATAAAACATTTGTTGGGTGACTTGGGGTGGTGGGCTAACCATCCCAAAAAGTAATAATCTTTCTTGCACTATATCTTGTAGCAGTCTTATTTTGATTTCAAATGTGTGAAATGACACAAAGGTGAAAGGGGTCTTTAAAAGCTTTTTATGATTACCTAAATTTGCGATGCATATGTGATGCACTAATGTAAGGACGCGCTGTCTGAGATCAGCTGGAACCGGACTAGTTTGCCTTTCAAGAATTCAATTGAAAATGCTTTGGCGGTATCTCCTTCAGGTACTTGGCCGCTAAAAGGTGGAATTCTCTAGCTCTGCACCTAAGACAGGAGACTCAGAATCAGTCTTTAGGAAACAGCTTAAAACTTGGGGGCATATTATTAAGGGCCTTTTCTCCGCTTTATGGCTTTAAAAGCCAAAAAAGCAGAGACAATGGTTTCGCCCTATTTACAAGGCAGTGCTAACATGCATTAGAGCATGTTAGCAGCCTTTGTAACGACGCTTCGCTTTGCATCTCTAATGAGATGCAAAGTAGGCGTTTCTTCAAAAAACAACAGGGAAAATATTGCTAACAGCGTTTCTCCCTATTAACAACATGGCACAGGAAACCCATAGTGATAAAAAAAGCTGCGCTAACCGCGGTTATCGCCATTAGCTAACGTCTGCAAATTGTCAGACTTAGCTATATTTATAAAGGGAGGTGGATTCTAAGCCTAAATCCACATCTCCCTATTTATAAGGATTCCCATATTGCTGCATTTGTATCTCAGGATTTCCAGCGATGTCCCCTTATGCAGCCGCTATCGCCAGATTGTTTAACGCTGTGGAGATAAACATTGTTAATACCGCGTTATCTCAGCATTTCAATCCAGCGATAGCCGGCGTTAGTAAAAATAACGCTAAGCACGCTCAGCGATATTTTTCGCTGTGTGTTGTTAACCCGTTCTGTGATCCCGTCGGCCAACACTACCTCGCGGGCGTTGGCCGACGGAGCCCCGCCCATTCTTTATAACGCCCGCACCGCGGCGGAAAAATCTCCGCGGTTAAGGCGTTAATATGCCCCTTGGTTGTTTAGGAAGAATCTCTCTCCTGAGAGGCAAGAGGCACCCCCCGCGCCTAGAGGAGGGGGGCCGTTAGTGGGAATTCTGAGCCTGAGGGAATGGTTTTGTTTCCTGAAAAGTGGTCATGGGGAGGGTCGCAAGGTAATGTGAGACGTCAGGGTGGTACATCTGCAATCCCTCCCCGAAGGCAATAAAAATGCGGGTCCCGAGGGAGCAGCCTTCTTTGTCTTCTTGCCTCTGGGGGTTGCCTGTGAAGCGCAGCTGGAGCGGTTACCCATCCACCCATCCCTAAGTAATAGTAGAATTGGCGGGGTCCCGGACAAGAGAAAAAGGCAAGGGACTCTTTTGTTGGGCGGAAACTGGATGACACTGCAGCAGGGAGGCAGTCATTGGGGCTCTGGGCTGTCGGGAGAGGGGGCCGTCCTGCTGGTGGTCCTGGAATCTCTGGCCCTACCCTAGTAGCCGGTGCTTTGAGGAAGTAAGATGGGGAGAGCGTTCTTGGGCCAGGAAGGTGCTAAGAAGTGCTCTGTTGGCCACCTATAAAGGGTAGACGACGGAGTGTTACCTCAAATGGAAACAGTGAAAAAAGGGGTTGTGTTGTGTCCTGCTGGTACAACATGCCTCAAGAGATGCAGAATTGTAAAGGCATGGTAACCTATGGCGCATATGTATAAAGTGCCTCATCATTATGTTCACTAATGGATGTTTGATTGAATTGAATAAAATGGTGAAGGTTGAAGGTTTCTCAACAAATACAGATGGTGTTATTGGTCAAGTAATAAAAGCTACGCAGTGAACACCATTCACTTGTAACGTGTCTTTGTGGGGGAGGGGTGATCATGGTGTAGAAGACGAATGGCACGTGATATCCCCACTATTAGATATACATAACTCGCCTTGCCTTGATTAGAATTTAGCATGGGGACACTCCGTAATGGAGTAACCATTGCTCTCTACAAGTTGCAATAATAATACTAATAAGGAGCTCAAGTTGGAGGGCTCCAGAGATGGCCACTGACACTGATGTAAATCATTTCCTGGGTTGACTGGATGATATGGTATCTTGAACCTCTGGATTCTCCTGCCATCACTGTCATGCTACCTGGCCAAAAGTGAAGTCTACTTTCAACTTTGGAACTTCTGGTGCCAAATGATCGACCACATTCCAATCTAAAAGTGTTTGTACACATGAATGCCAACTGTGGGGTGCTAATAGCAATATTCAGTTATGTATGCTTCTGTTGGTACTTCTGAAGCAGGAGCATACCCGGCTAGGAATGGAGCGCTTTACTGGGTGCTGTTCGGGGAGGATGTTGTTGCAGACCCCTGTGGCATATGCTGAGAAGACTTGTTTTTTTGTTTTCTCCTTCCTGCAGTATTTGAAGAAAGGCTTGAACCTTCTATTTAGAACTGTATTAGTTCAACAGGAAATGAGTGTTAAAATGCTCTGTTTTAACCCCTTCACTCCACCACCTCTTCAATGGGATATACTTGTGCTCAACCATTGACTTTTAGGATTCCATTTAGAGCTGATTACAAAATAAAAACTCAGTGCAATTATAGCCCATACTAAGCATGGGCGGAATTTGCGGATTCGCGATCCGCGAATTTGCGGATTTGCGTATTCGCGGATTGCGAAAATACGCGAAATCCGCGAATTCTCGCGGATTAGCGGATTTTTTGGGGGTGTGTGTGTTCGCACGGGTTTCTGCAAGTTCGCGAGGGTTTTGTACTATTTCGCAAATTGCGAACTTACTTGTCGGGTCGCCAGTTTAGCGAACTTGTTGTTTGTACGTGCCCAGTCTGTTTGCTAAGCTTTCTTCATCACTGCCACTCTCTGTCACCACTGGCACTCTCTTTGGTCACCCATGCCACCCTCTGGCTCACCCATGTCACCCTCTGTGTCATCACATCACCCTCTAGTTCACCAGTGTACATTATTGGGGCAAAGCAAAGCACTGCCATCCTCTGTCAACACTGGCACTCTGGTTCACCCATGCCACCCTCTGGCTGGCACACCCATGCCACCCTCAGTGTCATCACAACACCCTCTGATTGACCACTGAGTGAACAAACACCTGCTAAGTGCCTTAAGTTTTGCAAACAACAACACCTGCCCTGCCCCAACTGACATTAATGAAGGCTGGCACCTGCTTGTCTGCTCCCTTTCCTTTTTGTTGCAAATGCAAAGTAAATAATTTTTTTTAACAGGATGCAATGGCATACTTGTAACTATTCTGTGACTGATAGAGCAGGGTCACACAATAGTTGCAAGTAGGCAACCGGATTCTGGAGGGCCCCTTCAGGAAGCACTACAGGTAAATGGTTACAAATGAATAGCTCGAACTTTTGCACCTGCTCGTTCGTTTTGCTTTTGCAAAACTCGTTTTTCGGTAATTTCGCCCTATTCGCGGGGCGCGTCGTAGTGCGAACTCGCCCGTGGAAGCCGCGAACTCGTGCGAGTTACCTCAAGGTTGAGTATGGGCGCCGCCATTTTGTTTGCGTGACGTATTTCCGTTTCCGCCCGCTAAGTGTAATCTCGCCCGACTCGCGCCTTGCGAATACAAGTTCGCACGAGTTCGCGAGAGAAATCGCGTGCGAACTTACTTACTCGCGCGTGATCGGGCCGCCATCTTGTTTTTCATTCATTCCTATGTGTCTGGGTATGGTGTTTCTATCCTCTCTATATCTCTGCCATCCTTTGCTTGTTTTACTATTTTTTTGATCTATTTAACTTATTTTCTATCCCTGTATTTTTCTAGATCTATATTTTTGTGTTTTAGGCTATTTTTGTTTACTTTTGAACTACTTTTTTAAACTTTTACTTTCCTTCTTCCCTACTCTTATTTTTTTTCATTTTGTCTCTTCTTTACTGCTCACACCTGCCCAGAACAAGAACATGGTCAAGACAGCTGTGAAGCTGCCCAAGACGGGCACCGCAGCCCGTGCCCGGCTCCCGTGTGGTCGATTGAGGGCGGAAATGGTGGTGCCTCGGGAGATTTTCAGCCCTGAGGAGGTGGGCGCACTTGTTTTTTACGTGCAGCGCCGTCTCCCCAGGACCATCGCGGCAGGCGGCAGGATTGCTGCTGGTTACACCAACAGCCAGGAGCGACGGAAGCGGTGGGCGCAGGTGTGCCGGGCCCTTTTTAAGATCACGGGGGTCCAGCGCACCTACAATCAGGTCACCCACCGCTGGACCGACATCCTTGACCGAGAGCGTGACCTGCTAGACGTGCTGGGAGTGGAGGTCCCCGGTCTTGGTGAGTAGTAGTAGCAATTTTTTCATTAATATTTCAAAATCTTCTGTGCATTTCATGTGCACTGTTCTCCTTCTCTGTGCCGGTGCCACTGCTTATTTGTTATCTATTTTGTGTTCATTTAATTGGGCTGAGTATGAGTGTATGTTACAGAACTGCGTAATGCTAGACACAAAGGGGCAGATTTACAAGCCCCTTGTTCCACGTTTACACTGCCTTACCTGATGCACAGCGACGTAAACGTGGCGCATCCCTGCGAGTCATGCACAACGTGATGCATCTAAGGAGATGCGCCACGTGAATGCCTGGGCCTGCGCCTCAATGGGTGCGTTCCCACGCAGGGGGGGAGTGGGGGGTGGGTGTTAATATACGCCACACCATGGCGCCTCTCTTGTGGCGCTGCGTCACAAAATTGACGCAAGAATGGAGCAGAAGAGCTGCAAGGGGCTTGTAAATCTGCCCCTAGAGTAGAGGCTCAGGTGCAGTCCTTCCTTTGTAGCCCTCTTTTTGGATGAAATAGTAGGTTCTTGTTCTTTCTAAATGTTTGATTTGGTTGACAAGGACATCGGCAAGCAGCAATCATCAATGTTTTCTGTTATTTCTTTCATGTTGTACGTTAGGTCCGCCCAGGGGCAAATCTGCTGCAGCAGTGGCTCCAAAGGAGGAGGATGCAGGCCAGGGCGGCGAGTGCTCCTTTGCTGGCCCCAGTAAGTTTTCTTTTAAATATAGAGGACCTATTGTTGTCCAAGCATTCCTAATTTAATTGTTTTGAAATAGTGTTTAGATAGGAGCAAAATCAATAATCCTACTGTTGCAGGGACAATTCTCCACAAACCGAACTATGGACACCAAAGACCAGAGTAATAATATTTCAGAGGGGCGTGTTTGGCACACTGTATAAATAAACCTGGTAGTGTCAGCAGCACAGATTCCTCCTTCCAAAAATTGCAAAACTTTTCGCTCAGTCACTCTAGTCCGGACTCTCTAGAGGAAAAACTACAGAGTCAATTCAAGTTTAAAAGCTTTATTAAAAGTTTAAGTAAACACATATATTAAAATAAAGTTAGTTGGAAATGGAAAAGTGCTTGGTGCTGATTTGATGAGTTCTGGAATGGTACACATTTCTTGTGGTCGAGCCGAGCTTTCACCTGGTTTCAAGTTGATGTTCCTCTCTTGTCATTAGAAGTCCAGTTTCTGTCTGTTCAGAGAAAAATAATGTGTGTTAAAAAATTAAGCAAGCATTCAACAATTGTGACAAAAAAATTAAGCAAGACAACAGCTTTCCCTGGAAGGAGGGACATTTACTTTAGACTACAGTAGACAGTCAATTACTTTTTCAGTTGTTTTCACATTTTTTCATTCATAGTCCAAATACTAGTGGAGTGGTGTAATCTAACATTCTTAAATCTATTTTGTAGGTGGAACATCTGGTGGCGGGGCCAGCTCGGATGTGGTCATCATTGACTCGGAGTCCGAGGGTCAATCTGGGGAGGAGTCGGACCAAGAACAAGTACAGACTGTGAGGCAGGAGACAGTGGCGGTGGCGAGTACAGGTAAGCTGGATCATGGTACTATCTGACTCTTAGATAGGATATGATGTGTATCCAGTGGTGGCCCAGTGACAAATTACAATATGGTAATTACAGCAGGCTGGGACCGAAAGACAGATAGAGGCAGAGACAGAGAGAGAGGAAGACAGAAGGAGAGATAGAGAGGGAGGGAGCCAGAGGGAGGGTGAGGGAGGGAGACAGAGAGAGAGAGAGACAGCGAGGTAGAGGGAGACAAAGGGAGACAGAAAGAGTGAGACAGAGAGAGAGAGAGAGAGAGAGAGAGAGAGAGAGGGAGGGAAACAGACATATCGCCTGGGCCTGGTGCAGATGATACGGTTGCTGGTGTGGTTAACGGCTCAGAGGAAAAATCACTCACTTCTGCCAGATCTCTTTCATATGAAAGAGCACCAAACCAAGGATACAAGAGAGTTGTGGGAAGGGAAATGGTGATTCAAGCGCCCCTCCCTGCGGACGCCCATGATACTGGCCTGAATAGTTTTGTACTGCCCTGGCTAGTTGCTAGTTGTACTGTGACACAACTTCCTGCTGAATCATTTTGTGTTAATCATATTCCTAAAGAGCATTGCTTACAGATTATGTCTTTCTTTCTTCATATAGTTGGCAATACTAAAACCTCCAAACCAACGAGGAGTATGCTGGCTGTACTGGCCCGGCAACGGAGGCTGGAAGCAACTGTTGCGGAATATCGGCGACTGGTGGAACTCGAGGGGGATGACACGCACTCCAGTGCATCCAACTTAACATCGTCTACATCCTCCTCTGTTACCCCACGTTCTGCCGGTAAGCACAGTGCTCCAGCGAACCGGAGCCGTGCCGGAAGACGCCACCGCCGAGCAGCAAAAGCTGCACCTCGCAGCACTGTTAAAGGTCGCTTGCGCCGTGCACTCCGCAGAGTGTCAGACCTAGAGGCGGAGGTCCAGAAATGGCACAAATTTCAAAATGTGGTGGAGGGCCTCCGCCTAGAGCAAGCCATCCTCCAGGAAAAATATGATGCCCTGGCCCTAAAGCATGATGCCCTGGAGGCCAAACTTACCAGCTTGCATCCATAGAGTGTCCCTTGCCCCTTTTTTTGAGACTGTTGGGGGGTGGGAATTGGGAGTTGGGTTTTTTGGGGACTTTTGAGGACTATTTGTTGGGGTTAGGGAGGGTCTTGCGGGAGATTATTTTGTTAGGGATATAAATATACTTTTTCAAACTTTATCTGAGCATACCTGTTTTTTTACTACTTTTGAGCTGGGTGGGTGGTGGTTTTGCAGTAATTTCATTTAACAGAACACTGTCATCGTGTTGGTTCACGTGCAATAGGCCAAATGTTTTCCTAAGTAAATGCCTGTCACAGACTTTGTCAATTCAAGAGCCCTAGGACTTTGCTGCTAGTACCACTGTCACTCTCTCGCCTCTCCGAATACTCCATTATACTACCTCCCATCCAAAAGCTTATCTTACCTGTAATTTGTGTTTGAGGGCTGGCTCCACCTGGAATTCACAGAGTCCTAACGCGTTCTGCAGCAGGGCCACAACTGGAGTTTCCCGGCGTGGATTTTCTGCAAATCAAAAGCAATCAACATTAGAAATGTGGTAGCGGTGCTGACACAACCCTAAAACCTAGAAACCCCAGAGACAGCACCCCTGAGACAGGCAAGCGAGCAATAGAACGCCTACACGTTCACGTGCAATAGGCCACATTTTTTCCTAAGTAAATGCCTGTCACAGACTTTGTTAATTCAAGAGCCCTAGGACTTTGCTGCTAGTACCACTGTCACTCTCTCGCCTCTCCGAATACTCCATTATACTACCTCCCATCCAAAAGCTTATCTTACCTGTAATTTGTGTTTGAGGGCTGGCTCCACCTGGAATTCACAGAGTCCTAACGCGTTCTGCAGCAGGGCCACAACTGGAGTTTCCCGGCGTGGATTTTCTGCAAATCAAAAGCAATCAACATTAGAAATGTGGTAGCGGTGCTGACACAACCCTAAAACCTAGAAACCCCAGAGACAGCACCCCTGAGACAGGCAAGCGAGCAATAGAACGCCTACACGTTCACGTGCAATAGGCCACATTTTTTCCTAAGTAAATGCCTGTCACAGACTTTGTTAATTCAAGAGCCCTAGGACTTTGCTGCTAGTACCACTGTCACTCTCTCGCCTCTCCGAATACTCCTTTATACTACCTCCCATCCAAAAGCTTATCTTACCTGTAATTTGTGTTTGAGGGCTGGCTCCTTCATTTCTTCATTTCTTCATTGTGCAGAATCCAGGCATCAGCATTATGGGTAATGGATAGGGTGAGTCTGGAGGAGGAGGACTCAGGATAGACGACCAGGACTGAGTTCTTGTCAACTAACTGTTGTGAACCGGTGGAATGCTGCTGCATCAAAATCAAGACAGTTCTGCTGATGTGCTTGTTGTTTGATTGGGTGATTACAGTTTTGTTGGGAATGTGATGAAGCACTTGCTAAAGAAAGACAGACATACAGGAATAAAAGTGAATAAGGAGGACTATTTACAATTAATGAATGATTGATTGAGTCATTTTCAGAACTCGCTGTCAGGGAAGCAGAACTCGTCCTCATACTCTGCTAAATCATCAGTCGGGGTTACTTCTGGTAACTGAGGAGAACTTTCCTCGGGTAGGGCGGTGTCCTCTTCTTCCTGCGTGCATTCTCGTACTCTGTAATCTGGTGGTATGAAGTGCTGGTTCATCTTTATCAAGGTGAGCCGCTCCACATTTGCGGGCAAGAGGCGGGACCTTTTGGAAGTCACAATGCCACCAGCAGAACTAAAAACACGTTCTGAAGACACGCTTGCGAGTGGGCAAGACAAGTAATTGATAGCCAGGTTGGTGAGCTCTCGCCATATTTTTCTTTTCCCATGCCAATACGCCAATGGGTCCTCAGTAATATTGACCTCTGTTGAGTCATCCAGATAGGCCTGCACCATTGAAAGAATGTCCTCCCGGATTCCTGTACTTTGCACTTCTGTGTCCTTTCTAGGACCAGGAAACCCTAGCTGAGTTCGCCAACTCGCTTCAGACATATCGCATGTGCCTGGTGCAGATGATACGGTTGCTGGTGTGGTTAACGGCTCAGAGGGAAAGTCACTCACTTCTGCCACAGGCACAGATGGTGAAGTGCTTTTTTGGGACGCCTGATCGCCTGCTGATTGACTAGTAGTACTGTCTTCTCCTACAGTTTCCTTCCGTTCTATTTCAAAACGAATGGCTGACTGAGCTAGCCAACCTTTGTACTCTGTAACATCCGATGTTTCAAAAGGAATTATTACTTTGCCAAACAATGGCTTTTTGTAACGTGGATCCAGAATAGTAGCACAAATGTAGTGCTGTTGTTTCTTGATATTTACAAGCCGTTCATTGCTAACTAGGCGTTGTAATAATCTCTGCGCCAACTCATGTGCTTCGTTCTTTCCAACGTCCTTTAATTGTGAAGACACCACCTTGACTTGGTGCTCGAGCTTCAGCAACAGTGGGATAGCTTTGCTCAAAGAACAGTCCTCCCTGCTCACGTCACGCGTGAAGACCTCAAAAGGCCGAAGCATGTCTGTCAGGCTTTTAACTAGCTGCCATTGCTCCACCGCTAGCATCATTCCTGTCGTATCACCACCCAGGTTGTAGAAATACTCATTGACTACTGGAAACAGCTCATGCAGACGCTCAAGCATGTAGAAGGTTGAGTTCCAACGTGTTGCTACCTCCTGGATAAGTGCTTTCACTGGCATTCTACGTTCATTTTGCTTGCGCCTCAGCTCCTTCCGGGCCTTAAAAGAATGGTTGAAATGTGTGCATATTCTTCTGCAGATGGTCAGTGTTTTGTCGACTGCAAGTTCTTTTTTCAAAAAATTTTGCACAACAAGGTTGATACAGTGCGCCAAACACGGCACTCTGATATAGAAACCGTCCTCCATGGCCTTAACTACATTCCTGCCATTATCTGTAGAAACATAACCAACCTTGCAATTTCTTGGGCGCAGCCATTTCAAGACCTTTTTGTTAAAGTCAGCCAAAATGTTGACTGCAGTATGACTTTTCTCCATGCCAAACATGGCTAATGTTGCATGTTTACGAGCACCCTTAAAAATCTTGACCAAATCACCACCTGCATTTATCTGTTTAATAACCCCTGAAAAAGAGACCCAGTGTGCAGTGATGCACATGTAATCAAGGGCTTGGCAACTGGTCCACATGTCTGTTGTCAGGTGTATAGTGTGAACAGCACTCTTCTGCAAAGCTGCCCCCACCAACTCAAGCACCTCTTTGTGTAGTGCTGGAACAGCAACCCTGGCAAAATAGTACCGGCTAGGAACCTTCCATTTAGGGGCCAATGTTGCCACGAGTTCAAGGAAACCCACACATTCGACAAACGAAAAAGGGAGAAGGTCCACCGCTAGCATTTTTGCCAGCTTAGTGTTATAGAGGCGTACAGTTGGGTGGTTGCGTTGAAATTGCGCATCTGAGGAGAACATGCCTGAAATGGTGCGCTGGACAAATTTACGGGATGATGCGGATGCCTTCTTCGACCCACTTCTGATCAGTGTTGACATTTTCCGCATTGGTGTGTCTCCCAGACTCTCAGTGTGCCTGCTATGTGTTACGGAGGGTGTGATGCTGCAAGGGGTACTGGGTGCAACCGGACACATGTCTGACGCTTCTTCTACCTCCCCATCATCTTCAGATGAAACACCTACTATGGGTATATTTTGGCCACTTGCCCTTTGGGATCGCTTTCCCTTGACTTTTGCTAGGTGCGGAAACCATTCGACAGCGTGCTTTCTTTCAAGATGACCTATCTGGCCTCCGGTTCCATAGTTGGTACCAGTCTTACCACGGCTAACTCTAGTCTTACAAATGCAACAAACGGCTATGTTATCATATTTTTCATGGACACTAAAAAAGTTCCAAACTGGGGACTGGAAACTTCTGGTTTTGCCGCACGAGGTGATACTGCTGCCAATGCCAGATGAAGCAGTGGTGGATGAGCCTTGCAGACATCTACTGGGTTGTGCAATTATTGCAGCAACCTTACTTGAGGGAGTCGAGCGGGATGGAGTCCCCCTCCGGGGAGAAAATATGGGAGCTGTAGGTTTTGTTGAACTTGTGGTACTACTTGACTGCGTTGGTGGTGCTACCAGTGGCACGTCGCCAGGGTCACGCTCAGCATGACGTCGGGATAGGGTGTAAATGTCTGTCTGCTGCATGGCCGGTGTGGCTGGACTGACATGTGTGATGACTAGGTCATTGCTGTCATCCTCTTCAACAACATCAGAATGCACCACTTCATCAAGTCCGACGTTCGGATCCATAAGTATAAGCTTTCCGGGGCCCTTCCTTTTAACATTTGATACCTTTCGCAGCTCATGGTGTGCCTCCCTCTCAGACATCGGAGATGGTTGCCAATCCAGATCCAGATCATCGTCTGATGGAGCGGGGCTTGAAGAGGAACTTCTACACATCCTCCTTGATCTTTTCCTTGCTGGGGAGCTGGGAGAAAATGAATCATCAGGAGGAGTGGCTTCGTCTTCCTGACATGATACCCCGGCTCCAAAGTCAATTTCCTCCTGTGCCCCTACTTCTGGAAGAACAACCATTGTGGGAACTTGCACCGCTCCATGGCCATCTTCACTGACCTCTACTTGCAAGTCTCCATGGACCTCTCCTTCTCGGCCTTCTCTTTCTCGGCCTTCTCCTTCTCGGCCTTCTCCTTCTCGGCCTTCTCCTTCTCGGCCTTCTCCTTCTCGGCCTTCTCCTTCTCGGCCTTCTCCTTCTCGGCCTTCTCCTTCTCGGCCTTCTCCTTCTCGGCCTTCTCCTTCTCGGACAGCTCCTTCTCGGACAGCTCCTTCTCGGACAGCTCCTTGCGCATGTACTTCTGCTTGTACTAGTAGCCCATGCAGTTGTTGTTGCGGCTTTGGTTGTTGAATAGTACTTGTGAGATGAGTTAAAACCTGTGTTGATGGCGTGCTGCTACTTTCTTGCGATGATCCAACATCACTGGTCGTTGGTGATTCAACAACTAAACAGGCTACCTGTGCAGCACTCATGGTGGGCCTTTGTTTTTTTGGTTGTTGTTGCCCAAAAAATGTCTTGGTTGAGCAACCAGTCGCCTTGGTAAGTGGTGCCACTTGCTTCTTCTTCTCCTTAGTAGAGACATCTTTCTTGGAAGAGGACCTACGGGCACCTCTTTTTGGAGCCATCTTCTTCAGATGTCTTAACAACAGGCCGCAGCAGCACTTCTTCCTGGCACTGATGCTCAATGATGATGCGTAGTTTTGTGCACCTAAATGCAAATGAAGACAGAGGAACATCAGTAAATATAAATGTTGCATATCTAGCGCTTGAATAAACAGTTAGCAAGTAGGCATTTATGAATACACACGTGCACACCACACAATATGGAATTTTCATAATTAGGAATTGCTAAATTTTTGGGAAACAGGAATTTAACAATGATCCAAGAGAGCACACACACAGAGGGTTGTGCTTTCATGTACCCCTGACTCCGCCTGGGCACCATGGGTGAAAGCAAGGCACAATGGGTGTAGGCCTATGTCTCATAGCTCACTGCCTGCCTTCAAAATGGCCGCTTGACCCCCCCATCCACATGGCCAGGACCATGCCTCAAAATGGCCACCACCAACATAGCCAGCACCCAACCCCTACTCCAAAAAGTGAAAACACACAACACAAATCAAATCACCACAATCCAATGCCATCCATCCATTTTCAGAAGGCTTATGCTGCCTGCTGGTGGTTTTCCGGTGCAAAATTGCATTTTTTACAATTTCGCGAGTGCGAGATTGTTGCTTCACGGCGCGAACGTGGCAAAAACCCACAAAATCCGCGAACAGACCGATTCTGGGCCCCCCTGGGCATAATGGATGACATCAGAGCACAGAATCATGTTAACAAAAATAATTTCAACAAAACAGTTGTATCATCCATGCACCCATAAATAAGCCTGGTGGTTTTCAATTCATGTGCAGCAGAATTGTAATTTTTACAATTTCGCGAGTGCGAGATTGTTGCTGCGCGGGACACGAGCAGTGCGAACACAAGCAAAAACATCCTCAGCTCGCGAACTTGCAGATTTTCCCCCCAAAAAGTCGAAAAAAAAAACACACACAAAAATCACCACAAACAAACAACATCAACTTACTTCTTTGTGAAATCAAAATTCGAATCCAAAATTAATCCAAAAAGCCTCAAATCCAAATATCCAGCAGCAACCACAAAAAGTAATCCTTCCCAGTCAAGAATGATCGAAAAGTGGCCAGGAAATGGAGGAGCTTGCTGGACAGGAACAGGAAGTTGGAGACTGGGGCACTTCCTTCACCCCACCCCTATGGGAGGAGCTTGCTGGACAGGAACAGGAAGTTGGAGACTGGGCCACTTCCTTTACTAAGTAATTTTTGTACTTTCGCTAGTGCGAGATTGTTCCTGCCCGCGCCGCGGACCGCGAGCAGTGCGAGCAGTGCGAACACAAACAAAAAATCCGCTTCGCGCGGATTTTGCGTATTCTCGCCGCATCCGCGAGAGTTCGCGGATTGCGGATTCCCCGAAAATACGAAAAATCCGCGAGCGTAACGGATTTTACGCCCATGCTTAGCCCATACTTTAAAATTTGCATTTATTTCGGTATTACGCAAAAGTTGCTCTCACACTGATTTTGCACTTCAGTTTGCACCCAGCTTTGTTCTTGAGGTAAGAGAGCAGTTCCAGCTGGAATGCTTCATGGGTGGACGTGCGGGCGTGGGGGGGGTCGCTGAGAGGAATAGGGTCGCGCGGTCATAATAAAAGGCTGGGTCCCACGTCTTCTCTGCTCCTGTTCTCATTTATCCGACAGGAACAGGCAGCAGGCAGCTCCCTCCCCTAAGCCAATTACAATGCTGCAGTGCAGCGTTCTGATTTGTCTGAGCAGTGTGCCAGGGGTTGGAGGAGTGGCAGCCTGCATGGAGAAGTGGAAAGTGCGCATTACTAGTTTAGTCTGCCAAAGAGGGCCAACTAAACTGTCATTGCGCACCCAGGAGTGAACAAGCCACTCCTACGCAGCCCTGCTCCGTAAACAGAAAAGAGCAGCTCCACCCACCCGTCCACAAAAAAAACATAACATGGTAATAACTAAAACATATTACCTTTGTATGTTTTTGCTTCTTGCACTAAGAGAAAGCAGTTGGGTGACACTCCTCCGCCATAGTGGAGGAGCCGCCACTGTAAGATAGAGCACAAAGTGGAAACAAAAGAAAACAAAACTGTTTTCTCCTGAGAGTCCTTAACAGTGTTTAATCAAGTGGACCAGCCAAGAAGCACAAGTAGTAAATGCACTCAGTATTTTACCACTCAATTAAGAGAGAAACACTAAATAATGCCTATATACTGTCAGCTTACCAGATGTGCCTTCAACTACTATAACCCTACACCTTCAGGTATTGTAAACCATAAACATGAGATTGCTCCTGTGGCCTGTCCAAAGGGAGCTGTCTGCCCCTTTTGTTCCCTTTCAGCAACATGTTTAAATGTTTGTGTGTGTAATCTTCAGTTCATGAGCTTGAATCCCAGAGAGGTTAACTCAGCCTTAGAGATGGAAAAAAGCTTTTTATAAAAAATGCCAACAGTAATAGTGTTTGGAAGGTATGGTAGAAGGACAGGTTTTTGGTTGTGGTGATTTAAGTCAGGTTATCAATGAATGCCAGAAATGGGACACCGGTTCTTTGAGTGGGATACAACATGATGTGGGGTTTGAGATTGATTGTTGTAGTGATGTTAGGAAGTAGGGTAAAATGGCACGTTTTCAGGATGATACACTGCATAAGCCATATATGGGACTACTCTGGATTGGGAGTAACAGGGTTGTAAATAAATAAGGCATATGACTTTTCAGAGGCGATGGTGATATGTTGTCCAGTCATGAGGCATGGTTTGGAAGGCTGAGGCTGGCAGGACACATTTGTCTGTCGCTGTGCTTAAGGGTGGGGATGTGGGACAACTATTTAGTAATGAGAGGCCGCAGGACTCGGGATAAAGTCCCTCCTGTTGGGATGGACAGACTGATAAGAATGCTTGCTTTGTGGGGAAGAGAGTGGCAGGATGGCAGCTATTATCTAGCTTGAAAGGTAGGACGGAGATCTGTGGGCTGTCTTGTATGCGGATAGATTAATTTCAATCAAATTAAGTGATGCACAATTACAAAAAATAGCACAATTCTGGGCCACAAAATGTGACTTTTCTCTGCTGCAAATTAAGCTAATGACTAGCAATGGCCTTACTTTTTGGTGAGTATATGTGTGTATTACTGCGTCACTTCATAAACCCCTCATTTAGTAGTGGATACTCCCTATATTCCCACACCCCTATTTCATCCCATATTTAGTTCTGAAACATATAACACATATACCCCACTCAGGAAACTCCACTGGCTCTCCATAGAGAAGAGATGCCAATTCAAGCTGCTGACCCATGCACACAAGGCTATAAACAACCAAGGACCTGCCTACATTAACCACCACCTGAATTTCCACCAACCATCGAGAAGACTACGCTTCACCTCTATCGCACTTGCCCATACTTCCCGCATCTACCAAAGCAGAAGTGGAAGATGCACCTTCTCCTACATTGCAGCAAAGACCTGGAACAACCTCCCCACGCATCTCCGGACCATCACCTCAGTGGACGCACCTTCTCCCACATTGCAGCAAAGACCTGGAACAACTACCCCACACAACTCCAGACCGTCACCTCACTTTCAGAATTCATAATGGCCCTCAAGACCTGGCTGTTCGACTAAGCCTCCAGGGCCTGCAAGTACCTGGATACCCTATCGGCTGTTTAGCCCTGCTTTATAAAATCCTGATTAATAGCAACATATGTGCAGAATGCTACACAGAGCCATATTAATAAAACATGTCCTGGTGCTGCTCCTATCTCCTGCACCGGCACAAAACAGACTGCCTAGTGCCACATATGGTGTAGAGGTGTGTGTGTGGGTTGCCTTCCACATGATTTTGCACTGGATGGGTATGCTTCAGTACAAAACCTATGCACAGATAAATTGTAAAAACTATTCACACATTGAATGTGTGCTGTACATTGCAGCATACATGCCCATATGGAACGTTTGAAGAAATTATAACATTTCTCCAACTTAGCACCTGTGTCAAGAAGGCGTAGTGCTTTTTTGGCAAAGCTTGGTCTGGCTATTTATTAGAGTTTGCTTAAAAATATGAGAGCTTGCGCTGATCTGCCCAAGTTACACCCCTGCAATGCCCTTAAGGCAAATTGAAGAAAAGTATTGCAAAGTCCTCTTTGCCAGAAAAAGCTGTGTAGCGCAAAAGCTAGTAAATATCCTCTGAAGACTGGGCTTCTCTGCATCACTTTACCTGACTTTGCATCAGTATAGAGCCCAGATGCATCTGCCCCACAATGTAACAAAAGGGCACCTATAGGTTCATGGCCCCGCATTTTACAGATTTTCAACTTTCAGGAACTTACAAAGGTTTTTAAAAGTGCTACTTGTTTCCAATAATGTGGAGGCATTTCTTCATATATAATTATACAACTTGTGTAGGTTATTCAATTTCTCTTGCCAAACTATCATCACATTTGTGCAATGGCACAATTTTTTCCCCAAGGGTAAAATAGTTTTCCCACTGGAACAATTCCTCTAATGATAGCCTCACCAACTTTGGACTTTTTAGGAGCTATTTGCAAAGTTAACTTACACTTTTGAGTTACATTACTAATGTGGGCTACTCATAAAGTCTGAGTATTAATTTACTTAAAAGTGCAGACTTACAAAGGGGGTGGAGCGAATTTTTTGAGTGCAAGTTACAACTGGGATGGGCAGAACTCACGGAATTTCACTACGTGGAATTCTGAGGAGCTGCATAAAAACTCTGCAAAATTACACGGAATTTAGCCAATGGGAAGAAGTATGCACACTGTACTCCTTGTGCTGTGATATAGCATCAGTAGTGTATCCCTCATTGAAAAAACAGAGTGAATGGCACCATGCGGTGTTCAAGAGAATGCGGCCATTTGATTTTACTGCTGGTCGATTAGAAAATCTTGGACCACGACCGCCTGCATTAGAAAATCTCGCTAGAAGTCCTCCTAGTAACCTGAAATTGTGCTATGGGATGTCAAATCTTGCCTTGCACACCAGCTTATATTTCTAGAGCCTCGAAGGAGAAAAAACCCACCACGCGGCGATTGGTGGATTTTAGCTGGTACTTCGCATCACAAGAGTAACGTGGAGTTGCCAACTTCTGCGCAGTGACATTTTCTGCCAAAACGAAAAATTAAGTCCAGCACCACACTGCACTCACTGATACGGCAACACCCTGTGATAGAAAATAATGGAGGTAGAGACTTAAAATAGAACTTCATAGATAAAGATGCTAAATTAATTTAACATATTTATATGTGTTAATATAGATGAATACAATTTAATGTAAAATCAAATAAATAAAAATAAGACATATTTATTATAACATATTTTTACACTTTTTAATTTAAAAATTAACATAAGAATAAGTGAAAATAATTTATAATTCATTTACTTATGATTTAGTCTATATATCACTTTTTACTAGTTAGTCATACATAATAAAATAGAATTTTTTAATTAAATATATGTAAAAATGTACACTAATACTTAACATAAAAAATGTTTACTAACATTTTCAAAGTTTAATACACTCATTACAATGTCCCAATGCTTCAGGCTGGATATCTCATTGTGTTATAGTATAGGGAACGTTATTCTATATTATACAATATGGATAGCTCCACCTCAACTGCAGCATAGTTCTGCTTTTATAACCGGTCCTACTCTGGGTCATTACTATCCAATATGTAATATGTTGGTGCGAAGGCTTCTCAGATCTTTGTGTATGTGAGTACCTGATACAGAACCCCAAGGATTTTGCAGCTTCATTTGCCAAAAAATGTGTGGTGCAAAAACTCAAAAGTTTCTGTATGTTTGCAGTAGGCAGAAAATGTTAGTTAGTGCTTGAAGAAGCAGGTACTGATAATTCAAAGTTTGAGGCACACACTTTCAAGGGTACTATGCCATTACAGGTCCTATCAATGTCCCAGACTAAAGGTCATCTTACAAGCAGTCTGCTAGTTTTCTTACGAGTCCACCTGTAGAGGATTTTGTTATGTTCCTCTGGGTTATGTGACACAAAATGCAGTACATTTGAAATAAAGTTGCACCATGTTTGCATCCAGACTTGCAACAGAATACAGAAACTCTCTCTCTGGCTTGAGGAGTGTAATAGATTCCATTGACATGGAAGTAAATATGTTTTACTCCTTTTAAGCACCCTTCATGTGTTTTGGTTTCGGCTAATTACACAATTTGGAGATATCATCAGATGTTGAAGTAAAGTGGTCTAGGATTTTCAAACTGACTCCAGCTGGCAATGAGTTTTCTTCTAAGGGCCTGATTACGATCTCGCTAGGAAAGCCCTCCTTACGACTCTGAACCAGATGGCTACTCCTGCAAATCGTGCTCCTGAACGAGTGAGTACAATGCACACGTTTGCTTACGGACTCGGTTCGCTCGGACTCCCATTGAATTCTATGGGAGCCTGTATACTGGACGAGTACACAGCCTCCCAGAGCAAAAACGGGTGAGTGGAGAAAAGCATGCACCCTGTGGTGGGCACCCCATGGTGCCCGCCACACTGTGCATGTTTGGATTGGGGGGACCCAAGGGCACCCCCGTGACAGATTTGGAGGGACCCAGGGGAAAGGGGTACTGCTAAGGCCCCTGAATTATGATGCCGACAGCCGTTTTGTCTCGCTGAGACTGAGTCGATGTTGCTGTTCGAATCATGCAACGTACTCGCTCTGTCGGAATCCAGCTCCATTGCCCGGCACTATTTGGCTACGAACGAGTTATATGAACAGGATCGGGTTTGTAAACGATTTGGTTGACGCGTACAAAATCTTTGCATTGCACTTGGTCGTTCAGACCTGTGTACGATTTGGTCGGAAAAAAGGACTACAAATCGGATCCGGAAAAGCCAAATCCGATTCGGAGGCCATCCTGACGACATCGTAATTGGGCCTTAGGTCTAAGAACACAAGACTTAACGCTCCTCAGCCTCAAAGAGCCAAAGTAATGCAACTAGTGAGAATTTATCCCCTGAGGTTTTACTTGAATCCAATCTTTCACTCATATTATTATTGGATTCATGCGCAAGCTGTACATCAATGCCACTGTTTGTGTAAGGTATGTCAGGAAGAGGGAGTGCACTTGTCACTTTAAAATTGAAAAGGGATTAAGACGGATGTTTGCTCGCCCTATTTCTTTTTTCTATCTATACGACAGGGGGTTGAGTCCTTCCTGTCCGCCCTCTCACTGGAAGTGCCCAAAATCAATCAAACCACCCTGCCGATCCTGGTGTACGCCAATGATGCTGTACTGATGGCTAGATCGGGGTTGGCCTTACAAAAATTAATCAAATCTTATTCCATCTTAATGGCCTCCCTTGATCTAAAAGTTAATGAATCCAAATAATTTATAATTGTGGTCGGAGCAATTTAAAGGTGGTGAGAATCATCCCCACTTTCACCTGGCAGGTAGGAAAATCGAGGTGGTTGACTCCTTCTCATATCTTGGGTGCTCTTTGATAATGATTACTTGCTGTCTAAATACGTGTAAACAGAGGCCAGGGTGGGCAAAGGAGCCTCAATGTTGTCAATAGATTTGCAAAAAAGCTGAAAGGAAGTCCACTGGATGCAATTAACAATATTTAATTAGCTGCTCTTCGGATGCGGACATGGTGGCGAGGTCAGCGGAGTTGAGCTGACGGTTCGGGGTGTAGAAGGTGAGTCGTTCATTGAGGTATGCTGGTCCAGTGTTGTGAAGTGCTTTGTGAGCGCGGGTGAGGAGCTTGAAGGTGATCCTCTTGTTGACTGGGAGCCAGTGCAGGTCTCTCAAGTGGGATGTGATGTGGCTGTGGCGGGGTATGTCGAGGATAAGGCGTGCAGAGGCGTTCTGTATGTGTTGTTGTCGCTTCTGGAGTTTGGCAGAGGTTCCCGCAATAGAGGGTGTTGCCGTAGTCCAGTCTGCTGCTGACAAGGGCCTGGGTGTCCATCCTTCTGGCTCTGGTGGAGATCCATCTGTAGATATTGCGGAGCATGCAGAGGGTATTGAAGCAGGAGGAGCAGACGGCGTTGACTTGCTGGGTCATTGATAGCGATGAGTCTAGGATGAACCCCAGATTGCGTACATGGTCGGTGGGCGTCGGTGCAGCTCCCAGAGTGGCCGGCCACCAGGAGTCGTCCCAGGCGGAGGAAGTGGAGCTGAGTATGAAGACCTCTGTCTTATCCGAGTTCAGTTTCAGACGGCTGTTCTTCATCCATTCGGCGACGGCCTTCCTTCCTTCATGGAGGTTGGTTTTGGCAGTGGTGGGGGCCTTGGTGAGGGAGTGGAACAGCTGAGTGTCATCGGCGTATGAGATGATGTTGAGGACGTGCGATCAGGCTATTTGGGGGAGTGGTGTCATGTCGACTTTGAATAGTGTCGAGCTGAGGGATGATGCTTGGGGTACACCGCAGATGATCTTGTTGGCTTTAGATCGGAATGGAGGGAGGCAGACACTCTGGGTTCTGCCGGTAAGGAAGGAGGTGGTCCAGTCCAGGGCTTTGTGGAGGCGTGTGCATAGGGTGTGGTGGAAGATGGTGTCGAAGACGGCCGAAACGTCCAGGAGGATGAGGTCCGCAGTTTCTCTGTTGTCCAGCAGGGTCCTGATGTCGTCGGTGGCGGCAATGATGGCAGTTTCGGTGCTGTGGTTGCTGCAGAATCCGGATTGGGACAGGTCTTGGATGTTGTTCTCCTCAAGGAAGAGGGTCGATTTCCTGTTGACAATCTTCTTGATGACTTTAGCCGGGAACGGACGTAGGGAGATGGGCCGGAAGTTCTTGAGGTCCTTAGGGTCCGCCTTGGGTTTCTTGAGTAAGGCGTTGATTTCGGCGGGTTTCGGGCTTGCTGGGAATGTGGCGTCTCAAAGGAGTTGTTGATGATCTTGCGGAGATGGGGTGCGATGGTGGAGCTTGCTTTGTTGAAGATGTGGTGCGGGCAGGGGTCTGATTGTGAGCCGAAGTGTGTGGTATTCATGATTTTGATGGTGTCGTCGTCGTTGATGTGGGTCCAGGAGAGCAGGGGGCCGGTGTGGTGGGGGTGGTGGGTCTGAGGTGGGTCTGAGGTGTCAGTGGTTACCAGGGGGGCCTGGTTGTTGAAGCTGTTGTGGATGTCTGTGATCTTGCGGTGGAAGAAGGTAGCTATGGAGATGCAGAGGTCTTGCGATGGCAGGATGTCATTGGAGTTGGAGCTGGGGTTGGAGAGTATCTTCACAATGTTGAAGAGCTCTTTGCTGTTTTGTGCATTGCTGTCAATGCATTCCTTGAAGGAGGTCCTTTTGGCAGTTTGGATGAGTTGGTGGTATCTGCGGATGGAGCTCTTGTGGGCTGCATTGCTGTCCGGTGTCTGTTCGTCGTGCCACTTCTTCTTAAGCCTTCGGCAGGTCTGCTTGGATGCCAGCGGTGAACCAGATGGCTTTTCTGTCGGTTTATCTGTTTGAGTGTTTCTTGATTGAGGCAAGAGTGTTGGGGCAATCGTCAATCCGTTGCCTGAGGTTGCAGGTGGCTTTGTCGGCGTCAACGATGTCAGTTGGTGGGTTTCAGGCGGGGGTGGCAATTAGCTGGTCTTCAGTGAATTTGCTCCAGCTGCGGCCGGGGGTCCGTTGTGTGTGGTGGTGCATGGTGGGTTTCTCGAAGGTGAAGTGGATGCAGTGGTGGTCGGTCCAGTGGAGTTCATGGTGTGGCTGAAGGTGACTTGGTTGCTGGCGAAGAAGATGGTGTCGAGAGTGTGTCCGGCGGAGTGGGTCGGAGTCATGGCGAGCTGTTTGAGTCCGAGGTTGGCGAGGTTGTCGAGCAAGGTGGTGGAGTTGCTGTCGTTGATGTTCTCGAGGTGGAAGTTCAGGTCTCTGAGGAGGATGTAGTCTGTGGATGCAAGGATGTGCATGCTGCTAAAGTCGGCGATGGAGTCGCTGAAGATTGGCTGTGGTCCGGGGGTCTGTAGATAAGGGTTCCTCTGAGGGTGGTGTTGGGGTCGATGTAGATCTGGAAATGCAGGTGTACGGCGGCACTGAGGGTGTCATCGGTGCTGAGCTAGATTCTGAGGGTGTTGCTGTGGAGGATAGGGATTCCATCTTGTAGCCATTCGGTATGGCTATGGCGATGTCGGGTGCCGAGGAGTGGTTCATCCAGGTCTCTGTCAGGAAGACGACGTCCAGAGAGGATGAGTCGAGTAGGTCTCAGAGTTCGATGGCAGGCTTGCGGGCGGCACGGGTGTTGAGTAGTATACATCTGAGGTGGTTGAGTCCTACCCCGGTGAGCAAGGTGACGGCTTGGAGGCTGGTGAAGCTGCATCTCTGGCAGGAGAAGGATCCTTGGGTGAGCAACGGGGTGGCCAGGAAGCAGGTGTATGATTGGCAGGCGTCGAGTGCCTGGAGGGTGCGAGTGTTGTAGCGGCGTCAGGCATCATGGCTGTCATGGGGGCAAGAGGGTCTGCTGCTGGGCATGGTCGAGGTGTGGATGGGCGCAGACAGGCTTGCCTTAGGTGCACCTTCGTCGCCCGGCCACCATAAGAAGGGGAGGTAGGAGGGAGGAGCAACTGGGAGGCGGGAGCGGGGCACGAATGGACACGCGAGGGGGGGCCGCAGGGGACGCAGCGGCAGGAAGGGGAAGTGTCAAAGTGCCAATCGAATCAGGGAGAGTCCCAGAGGGAGCAGTGGAAAAGTTGCAGTGAAGAAGGAGAAATCCTTTATGGTTAAAAAGCCAAGAAGTGCAGCAGGTTAAGAAAAAAGGGAGAAAGCAGCAGAAGGGGCGGCATTGAGGACGAGGGCTGGCGTGAACTCGCTGCAGCAGCGGGGTGAAAGACGGGCACACTCAGGTGGAGCTGTGCAGCGAGGGGAGATACCTGCCTGTAACCAGGGTCAAGGGTGTGCAATGGGTGTTGCTGTGGGCATTCCACTGCAATACCCATTGGTTTTTGATGCTGCTCCAAGGAAAAATTAACAAATCTTTACAGAATACTACTAAAAAAAATTACTGAATAGTAATGGGAACAGACTAGTTAAGAAACAACTGTCCCTGACTCAATCATCGTGACTAGTCCTGCAATTAGGTCTAGCACAGCCAAAGGATTTATGTCACTATCTAAGAGAGGTTAGGGATAAGTATTCTCCAGTCATTAGTTAATTTTGGTTGCAAGCCTGTAGCCATCACCACTTCAAGTTTTAAATGTCTTCCATTTTTTGTGCACATCTGTAGGAGAGTAGGATCTGCTTCCTATGGTTACTCCCACTTTTTGCTGTGTTTCACTGGTTTATCGACTTTAGTCTGGCTGTGGCCCTGCTAATCAAGACCACAGCCTAGCTGTTCTCTCTCTAAATTGGTTACCTTTACATTAGGTACACTCCAGATTGGTTACTGGGTTACCCTTGTGAGTCCCTAGTATATGGTACCTTAGGTACCAAGGGCATACGTACCCCAGAGGCCTACCAGGGGCTGAAGCATGTATTATGCCACCCCTGGGAAGCCTTCCAAAATAGCACCATTGGTCTATACTTGCTGCCTGGGTAAGGTGGTGTAAGCACCCCTTACTTAGATATAGTAAACCTATATCTACCCTTTTAAAACAGACACATATAAACCTATAAGTCACTCCTATGGCAGGCCTTGACAATCCTGAAGGCAGGGTGCTTGGTTTTGTGTGAGAGGGTGCCCTAGCATGAGCTGAGCCCCTCTGCATCTTTTGTTATCCCTTCCTTATAGCTGTTCTGTGATATAGCCATACCATATACTCTTAAATGCATTATAATCCTCGTGGATAATGCTAACTTTGGAATGGCTTCATCAAAACATGTCGTGTTTGGTGTCAAACACTTTGGAATACTACCCCCACCCCCCCGTCAGTTCTGGTGGCGGGGGTAACATTCCACCCATCTAGAGGGAGAAGACATGTACACACTGGTAAACCCGGTAGAAGGTAAACAGAGCCCCAGCATCACAGAATGGATGCTGCTGCCAGAGACACGAATCTCACCTCCTTCTGCTGGATGAAACTCCGGCAGGGGAGGCCTGGACAATAGGTTTCCTGCCCAGGGAGGTGCCAGCACCTCCCCAGACAGGCTTTAGTGTATTGGGGCAGGGTGGGTTGCATTCAGTGAATGCTTTTCAGACACTGCCTGGGGCACACAAGGTGTCCCATGCATTTCCCAGTTCAAACCGGTTGCTGGAGCACTCAGCCCTACCCCAGGTCCTCCCAAATGTGGGACCCTAGAGTTAGTCCAACCCCTAAACTTAGTATAAGTATAAGAACCCAGTCCCTAGGGCTTTTGATTACCCTGGGCGAAGGTCTGATACAGAAATCTTGGACCTTCAACATTCCATATTGAGTGGAAGACAGAAGAAATCTCCCTTGGGGTCAAGGAGTGACACCCCTGTTCAAACAGGCACCAAAGAAGCATCTTACCAGTGTTCATTTTCAAGGCTCCCGACGGATCCTGAAGAATCTGTGACACAGGACATGGACTTTCAGACATCTCCGAGACATCTCCGAGGCTGACACGAGTCTCCAGTAAAGCTGAGACCTGTAGCTATCAAGAGAGACATGGGACCAAAACTCCTGGACATCCTGCACATTTGCTAGTGCATCGACTTTCTGAGCTTTCCTGCAGTTGTGCATTGGGCTACTTATAGTCCAAGCCCTGAGCACCTTTTGCACCGAAGCTTAGAGGCCTACACTCTACAAGCGTTCCGTGGCCCGCTTCCTGTTTTTCTGCTTGAGGCCCCTTCGCGATGCCTGGTCCGTCAACTGGTGGGTCCCCATGAAGGAATCTACTTTGTTTATTGGGCTTCCCTGGTTGCTTCCGACGTGCCCTGACTCCCCTCCAAAGGGTGAGTCCCTCAAATATTGCTGGTCTGCTCTGAAGCCAATCTTGTTATCTTGCATGGGTTGCTGTTGCCAAGGCTTGTTGGGTCCAATCCGGATACAGATGCTGCAGCACTCGATATCCAATGTGGGACAGCTGGAATCCAGCTCCTGGTTGTCATCGAAGCTTCCTGGACCACGTGGCTGAAGATTTAAGCTTCACCTGCATCACTTGAAAACACCCGACATCGGCTGGAGTACTTTGGTGTTCCTGTGGGTCTTGACTCTCGAAGTGTCTAGTTCTGAAGGGGGTTTACTGTAGTCCACTCCTAAGTTTCCCTAAACTCTAAACTTGTAACTTTAACTTTCTCCATTGAAGTCAATTGTGATTCGCAGCTGTGTTTAGACACTGCACGCGTCCCCCGTGGGTCTCCTGCGTCCCTACCTTGGGTGGTTCCTGATTGCCCCAGCAGTTCTACAGGCCCAAGGTCTTATCTCTATGGTTAGAGCGGTACTTATACCACTTTCTTAGTATATGGTTTGTGAGGCCCCTAGAGCAAAACGTATACTGTGCTAAATTACTTTATGCTATTTAAGTTCTTGTTTTGTACTTTTGCCTCTAGCCTCATAAAGAGACTAGAGGGGTGTGTTTAGAATCCATACATATATTTTATATATATATACCTGGTGTGGTTCTCCTTTTATTTGGTCATTCACAAGATTATAGACTGGTAAAACAAGCTGCTTTACATTCCTTCAAGACTTAGCCTGAAGGCTGCTCTCCACAGCTACCACTAGGATAGCTTTCTATAAAGGTTGTCTAAACCTACCATCAATAAGGGTCGTTTGGACTGGTGCAAGTTGCCTACTAGAATAGTGGACATCCTATGCCAGGCCAACTTCTCACAACATCCTAAACAGAGGAGTGTGTGCACCTCCAAGTTATTTGTGAAGTGTTTTTATGTGTCTTCACTATGTGCATTGTTATACTAACTTATGGCATATAAAGGACCCGATTTGGATGTCTGGCGAAGAGCCTCAGACTAGAGGTCAGAGGATCTTCACCTGAAATCCTGACATTTCCCTCTTTCCACCATACTTTGATTACAGCACTCAGAGGGAAAACCACAAAGGGATTCCGCTCCTCTTCCTACGGGCTCTGTGAGCCCGTCAGAACAGGAGCAAAATAGTAATCCCTTCATGACGGCAGAGCCAGGTTCTGGTCTGCCGTCGGGATTACGATGTTGGTTTCTGACAGCCAATCCATGCTGCCTTTCTTACAAGGCTTGGCCATCGGAAACTCACTTTTGGGGCCCCTAGCAGGGCCCCCTGTCCCCTTGGCCCTCCGCATAGGTGCCCCCCCTCAACATCCCTGCACTTATTGGCAGGCACCATGAGGTGCCTGCCATACAGTGCAGCGATGTTTACCAACTTCCATTTTTCAATGGGAGCTTGTGCTGTGGGCGTTTTCAGCCTACAGCAAGCTTCCATTGAAAAATCAATGTTTCTGTTCACAATATGTATGGTCGAATCTAAATTACGGTGTCGGAACTGCTTAGTGCATCCGCCCGACATCATAATGAGGTCCAAAGTGTTCTTGGTGCAGCATTGTAAAAGATGTTAGCTTGTCGTTCATCTGTGTTATTTATTTTCTGACATTGCGATAGTTGGCCTGCATGATGTATGCACATTTTAACTGGTATGAGGAGGTCATGCAACAATCCATTTACATTTCATGTATTTTTCTTGCAAGTCTCTGGTTTTCTTAATATTTCCAATATTGGGCCTGAATCCGACATCGCCACGGTCTCGGGACCGACTGACCTCTGGTCGGCGGTCCCAACATCACCATTACAATGCGACCACAAATGGTGTGGTCACATACTCCAATTTCTCTATGGGGGTTGCGCTGTGGCCATGAACCGGCCATAGCACAAGCTCCCAACGAGAAATGGGAAATTCTGTTAATCCCTGCACCACATGGCAGGCACCTCAAGGTGCCTGCCACAAGGTGCAGGGATTAACAAGGGGGCACCATAAGTGCCCCCTCGGCCACCAACCGGAGGCCATGGAGGAATGGGGACTCTGCTAGGGGACCCCAAATTGGCTTTCCTACAGGCTTTCCAAGTCAGAAAGCCCAACATGGAAAGCCAGTAGGAAACTGACATTATAATCCCCAGCACGCCACCATCCCTGGAAGGGCAAGCCATTCCCAATGGGGTTGAAAATTGCAAGTGGCTTATTAATATTCATGAGACTCGCATTTTGCGACCCCATTGGGAATCTCTAACAGTGTCTCTGACACTGTTGTACATTTACTTTTGCGACTCACAAATTGTGACTCGCAATTTTTAGCAATTTACGAGTCGCAAAAGCTAATGCTCGTACATCTGGCCCTTAGAAGTTTCCAGTTTTTTTCAATCTACGATGGAATTTTCTGAAATCATGAATAAGAGAATCTATCTTAAAAATATATAGATTTTTTAGTGTTGGCAAGCTCCGGGATCCCACCCAAGCATGGGAGGGTCTATGAGGATAGAGGCAAAATTTCACAGATGAAAGACATATCTGGTCTGAGACTGTGCCTAAGAGTATGAAAGAGTGAGTGAATGATCCGAGTGTCTTAGGTGAGGTAAAAATGTAGTACTAAAGGGAGGGCTCGGAAGGGTCAGCTACTTGACATAAAAAATACAAGAAAGTCACAGGAAGACCACTCATAATGTGATATTGTAGCTTTACAGATGTATTAAACGTAATTGTACTTTTATGTCAAAGACAAATATAATCTCCCCTTCATAAGGGAAAAGGTACAATTCAGTTTTTTGCTTCTGTTCTCACCAGTATTTACTTATGTTTAAATCTATTGATAACATAAAGGTGAATAAAAAAAAACCATGGCTGGTTGATAGTCATGTGAGTTTAACTAAATTTAAAAAAATGTCTACTTTGTATATCTACCTCAACTTTGAATTGTGCATCATTTCATTTCATTTCATTAGGGGATTTCATTAATCAGTTCATCGTCAGTAACTAATGCAGCAAATACATGTCAAGGCCCATGAGCTTCTACTAGATGAACTATTGTTCATAGGGCAACGAGATTGAACTCAAACTTAGTGAAAAAAACCTGCATCAGAGTTCTTGTATTAAAATAGAATGGAAGTTCTGTGAGTAAGAAAAATGATGTGCCTCGGCATATTTAATTTGCATCACGCACCGATGATGTCATTGCCACCGCTTGCAAGGAATATAGTCTGTTTGCACAACAATTAATACAATTTACAATTGAGTCTCAGCACAAAGGCAGGCAAACATTTCCTTAGGTGAGTTTTATTCTGAAGACTTAATCTCAAATACAGAACTTTACGAAGAGACAACCAATCAAGGGAAGACAGAGTAATGCGTGTAATTACTTGTAATTCGTGGAAGATGTGGAAATAGAACGCTAAAATCTGTGCTTCATTTGAGCCGGTGCTTGCAGGTGGAACCCACCGGCACTCTATATTGGGTAAAAGAAGCAAATGTGAAAGAAGGAAGATAAAGGGAGCAAAACAGTGACAGGGAAAGCACGGAGGAAAAGGAACACGCCAGAGTGAGATAAAGCAGGGAGAGAGTGTTGGTGGAAGAAAGAGTCATGAGGTGAAATTAAACTAACAGCCTTAGGATTCATTAATTCATTGTTCGGCAGAGGTGCCAGACCTCTGCAAAAAATCTTGTTCTGACACTGATCATTTTACAAAGTAAGCACTGGTGATGTTCATTTTCCCGGTTGTTTGTGGCAGTTTTTAGGTCTCGTGACCTTTAAATGCGCGCAAGCGCATTGAGGGAGCGAGAATTCAAGTGCTCAAAAAAATCGTGAAACCAAGGGTTTCGTTCGTGCGTTTTTCTTTAGGTTCACGTGAATCACGTGAGCAAACAAGCAGGCGCATTCACGGCCGCACAGCACATCAAAGGGCTTCGCCCAGCGTGCGCTCTGTGGCTTCTGCTCCCCTAACACGCTGGCATTCACGGCCGCACAGCACATCAAAGGGCTTCGCCCAGCGTGCGCTCTGCAGCTTCTCCTCCCCTAACACGCTATCTCAGCTCTCCTGCATCTTGTGGGACACTGGCCGATGGATATGGATACGTCAGTGAGTGCCATGCCCTAATGTTGTCGAACGTATGGAGGGCGCCGGCACCCCATGTGCTTTTGAATCCGACCCGCTCCTGTTGTGAGAACAGTCAAGGTGACAAAGCCCACGTTCAGCCACTCAACCCCAAACAAAACCCTCTCACATTTTTCATAGCCCCGCTTCTACAAATGCTCGACTGCGCTGAACGGCTGAAAGAAATTCCTTTAATTCGGCAAGGTGGGCAGAAAAAAAGCCAATACATCTGCATAGCTGTACTGAGAGTTAACCCTTTGCCTGGTTGCGTCTTACGCAAGGTTTCTTTTACACACAGTTTTGAAGCATACGGGGCTTTACATTTCCGTAAAGGAGGAAAGTATAATGGCCCGTCCTTAATCTATCTACGCCCATTTCAAAATGTTCGAAATGCAATTTGGACCCAAATATTGGATTGCAATCTTCAAAAGGTCCCTTTAATACAGCTTATCTTCCCTTTTCTCAGTTACGGTGTTCTGGTCCAACTTCCTGCATCGGACCAGCCCCGGGAGAGAGGCAGCCTTCGGCGAGAGAGAACAATGGTGCCGCTTAACACTGGAGCTTCCACTTACCCGCAGGTTTCTCTCAGCCGGGTCCTCCGATGAATGAGATTTTCCCACAGAGGCTGCCAATAGCGAGTTCCCTTCAGTTTTGCGAGGAGCCGCGGATACAGATCAGAGGTTCCGTTTAACAAGCACTGGCGTTGCCAATAGGTCTCGCAGTAGGAAAGTTGGAGCTATTGGTTTTGTAAATGACAAAGCCCTTTATGTTTTTAAAATGAAAATAAAAATAAAAGGCATTGTTATTTGCAATTGTCATAGCTCCAACTTTCCTACTGCGAGACCTATTGGCAACACCAGTGCTTTTTATATGTCCCTTGGATCTACACAAAGCTGTGTCACACTCCTTTGCTTGACGTCAGTAGACCTGGCATTCAGTGGTGGCTGGTGACATTTGAAAGTGGTAAGTGAGTAAAAGTTAGGGATGACATATGAGTACCGAGCGAGCACTACATTTATTTTCCTTTTGCCATGTCATCATTTTGCAAAAAGTGTCTCCCCTTCAAACTCATATGCACAGAATCACAAGGGCAACTGGAACACGTGAGCACTGCCCTGCAGAGAGGCCCAGGATTGGATGGCCATCAAGATTTCTGAATGCCTTTTTACTCATTGACAGGCACTGTGAGAAACTCGCAGTGCCCTCAGCTCTCAAGTGGTGTGACTCAGTTACAAATAATAACAACAAGTGCGTGTTAGCTGCTCACATTTAGAAAACGTGATATGGTGTTTTGACGCACTTTTTACTGGACTGTTGTTTATCAGCACAATTTTCTTATGATCAAATTTTAGCAGCTGAATTCTTTTGATGTTTGTGTTAGCATTTCACTTATTTGGTTATTGTTCCCTGTACAAGGATTGTCGATTTAAATATTGTCCTACCTACACTAAAAAAGAATAACCAGAGAAGGCAGTCTCTCTTCCTATGCCACAACATTACTGTGCAGCCTGCCTGGGGTCTTGACGCTCAGTTTCTATATATGATAACGAGATGAATCCTTTCCTAGTCATAAAAAAGAACATTTCTACCCTACATCTGCATTTGTTACGCAAACGCAATAAGTCACTCTGACGGGTAGGTCCCCTGCTGCACTCTGCGTTTCAATCTTGCAGAATTGACATGGAATCAGGTGCATTCTGTTACTGTAGCCCAAACCACTCGGACCGTTTTAAAACAGTATTAAATGGTTCCGTAATGCGGCGATCTCAATGCGTGACGAGAGAGAAAATCAACCCTCGTTGAGGAGAAAACATTCCGCATTCCTTCATAATTGACATTCCACTCGCTGTAGGGAGAGGACGAATGCACTGAACTTGTTTTATGCTCCCAAACATTTAATTAGTTATAGTACAGATATTGTGCACTATTTTGTATTAGCACTGCTGCACTATTAGTGTTGAATTACTTAACCACTCAATCAAGATGCCACACAGACTGCACAGGATGTCGAGGACGTTGGCAGCTGTTGTGTATTTCTGTTGTGTATTTACCCTGGTAGAGTCTGTAGGTTGTGAAGAAGGCAATCCAAGCGACGAAGTAGACCATGGGGTTGGAGGTTACACCTTTTTGACTCGTAGTTGGCTGGAAACTCTTTCTAATGTAGCAGAAGATGCTGGGCAGGTTTCCCCATGTCGCAGAACATGCTGAGCAGGTTTTCTCATAGAGCAGAACATGCTGAGCAGGTTTTCCCATGGAGCAGAACATGCTCAGCAGGTTTTCTCATGTAGCATAACATGCTGGACAGGTTTCCCGTGTAGCAGAACATGCTGAGCAGGTTTTCCCATGGAGCAGAATATGCTGAGCAGGTTTTTCCATGGAGCAGAACATGCTGAGCAGGTTTTCTCATGTAGAAAAACATGCTGAGCAGGATTTCTCAGGTAGCAAAACATGCTGAGCAGGTTTTCTCATGTAGCAAAACATGCTGGGCAGGTTTCCCCATGTAGCAGAACATGCTGAGCAGGTTTTCCCATGGAGCAGAACATTCTGAGCAGGTTTTCTCATGTAGCAAAACATGCTGAGCAGGTTTTCCCATGGGGCAAAACATGCTGGGCAGGTTTCCCCATGTCGCAGAACATGCTGAGCAGGTTTTCTCATAGAGCAGAACATGCTGAGCAGGTTTTCCCATGGAGCAGAACATGCTGAGCAGCTTTTCTCATGTAGCATAACATGCTGGACAGGTTTCCCATGTAGCAGAACATGCTGAGCAGGTTTTCCAATGGGGCAGAACATGCTGAGCAGGTTTTTCCATGGAGCAGAACATGCTGAGCAGGTTTTACCATGGAGCAAAACATGCTGGGCAGGTTTCCCCGTGTATCAGAACATGCTGAGCAGGTTTTCCCATGGAGCAGAACATGCTGAGCAGGTTTTCCCATGGAGCAGAACATGCTGAGCAGGTTTTTCCATGGTGCAGAACATGCTGAGCAGGTTTTCTCATGTAGCAAAACATGCTGAGCAGGTTTTCCCATGTAGCAGAACATGCTGAGCAGGTTTTCTCATGTAGCGTAACATGATGGACAGGTTTCCCATGTAGTAGAACATGTTGCGCAGGTTTTCCCATGCAGCAGAACATGCTGAGCAGGTTTTCCCATGTAGCCGAACATGCTGAGCAGGTGTTCTCATGTAGCGTAACATGCTGGACAGGTTTCCCATGTAGCAGAACATCTTGAGCAGGTTTTCCCATGGAGCAGAACATCTTGAGCAGGTTTTCCCATGGAGCAGAACATGCTGAGCAGGTTTTCTCATGTAGCAGAGCATGCTGGGCAGGTTTCCCATGTAGTGAAACATGCTGGACAGGTTTCCCCATGTAGCAGAACATGCTGATCAGGTTTTCCCATGTAGCAGAACGTGCTGGGCAGATTTTCCCATGTAGCAGAACATGTGCTTTCGTTTTCCCATGTAGCAGAACATGCTGAGCAGGTTTCCTCATGTAGCAGAACATGCTGAGCAGGGTTTCCCATGAAGCAGAACATGCTGGGCAGGTTTTCCCATGTAGCAGAACTTGCTGAGCAGGTTTTCTCATGTAGCAGAACATGCTGGGCAGGTTTCCCATGTAGCAGAACATGCTGAGCTGCCGATGCACACAATCTCCAACAGGGAGCCTATGGAGCTGTTCTGGAAAAATTCAAGAAGTTGGTCATCACACTTATTGTAATCGCCCGCCTGCTGAGGGCCTCACATGATGTAAATCAAAACCTGCAGAGCTGTGCTGCAGACCCCGATCAAAATGTTTGATTCTGACCCCCGTTCTTTTTCCCCCGAAAGTCACGCAGTCTGGAAGCTTTGGAAGCCACATAAAAATAAAGACGATCTGGCAGGATCAGACGACCGTGCCCCAGAAGCAGCAGGTGAAACTTATGGCAAAGGGCAGCTGACACATGAGACAAGTCTTCAGAGTGGAGATACAAGGAGCAGCAGGCGCTGGTAAAGGTGCTTAAAAGATATTGACTTGAAGGAGCATGGGGGAAAATGAACAATTCAAAACGTACGAGGGCGTCAGACTGTGGCCCCCAGTGTCCCAGAGCAGAAGCCCATTCCTAAACTAACAAATACAGGAGCTTCTAACATGCTGCTTATAATAGTAATCTGCATGAATGAAGCATCTGGATTGGCAAGTTCAGGCCTCTCAGCGCTCCACGCACTGGAGGCCTGTGCCTCCTCTCCTACCCAGCTGTCTTAGACAGCTGAGCTGGAGAGGTTGAATTGTGCATGTTTGTTTGGCCGTAGCAGGATAGCCGGCCAAACCGACATGCGCACTTCAAACTGAAGTGGCCACTCGTCATTGCTGCCAATCAGCAGCAATAACGCCCCTTACACTCCCTTGGGCAGGAAGCAAGAAGAATAAAACGGTGATAAAATCATTGTATTTCTAATTTATTTTTCACGCTTTCTGCAGCAGTGCTGGGGTGCGACGCTTCTCCGCTCCTGTGTGTAGCATCCCGCTACAATAACCACAGACACCATGGATTGCTATCACTGGAGCTTTATTGTTACACATCCATCCTCGTCCCTAACCCTGCTCTAACTGCCCCTCGTTCCTGTTCTCCGGCTCCTCCTGTTCCTGCTCCTCCCTCTGACTCCACCCCCCAACCACTAGACTACATCCCACAATACTACATCTCCCGCTTTCTTAACAAAATGAGCTTAATGTCCTCAGTGTTCGTAGTTCTTCAATCCACCACACGGGTCGGCGGACAGCCTGTTCTTCAAGCCTCAGTAGTGTTGAATCCGCGGTGGGCTTGACTTTGGTCAATCTTCCTGTTGTCTTAGTCGGGGCATTCTTGATCACGTTGCGTGTGAACTGTCTGCTCTCACATTCCGCAGTCAGCATGTCTCCTTCCAGTGGTGTAGCTACTGTTAGTTCAGATGCTCGATCTCTTTCATGAGTGAATAATGTTCTGGTCCTCTTCCGAGTACCCGCATCTGCTTTTATTTCCGTTTGTCTTGCCCGGTTGAGGGCAACACTGTCCTCCAGTTCAGGGTCATGTATATCAGACAGTATGGTGCTATCTGATGAGACTGTCTTGGCTTGATTCGATAACTCATTCACAGCCTCGGGTCGTCTGGCGGACTCGTGAGCTGTCTGGGCATAGGCATGTTTCTCTCTTACTTGATGATCTCTCTCTACTGACACGCCCGGATTTTCTTGCGGCGTGACTGGCTGGTCCCTTCCCGTCCGGTGACCAAGGTCCACTGTCTCTGTTTTCCCTTTGTAGGTCCTTTGAGTCAGCCTCGCGGACCCCTTCAGGGGTGACGGTGTCTGATCTGTGTCCAGATATACTTGTGACTGACATGACAGATTGTCTTGTGGCATGACTGAGTATTCAGAGTCCTTAGTGTGTGACGTGTTGCTCTTGACGTGAGGGGTGTCCTTCGGTTCCATGGTGCGTTTGGGTGGTTGACGCCATGACTGTTGTCGGGACCATGACTCGGTCGACTCATGGGATTGAACAGATGAGCACTCTAGGTCAGAGAAGTCTCTCGTCGACTTCCAGGATCGGACAGACGTGCTCTCTGAACCAGAGGAGTTCCTGGTCATGGACGTGCTTTCTGGGTCAGAGAAGTCTTTTGTCGACCTCCAGGATCGAACGAACGCGCTCTCTGAATCAGAGGAGTTCCTGGCCATACTCCTTTTGAAGCGTCCCTTGGAGGGTGTATCGGGTAGCGGATGTCTGAAATGAGTGAGCCGTGACACGTTGTCTGGTGACTCAGGGTTGTCTTTAAGGCGATTCTCCGGGCGCCTTCGTCGACTTTTCTTTGGCACTGTTTCATTTGAGAAGTTGCTCAACAACCACGTGCTTGTTCTTTGTGTCTGCTCTTGAGATTTTCCATCTTTGCCTTGCTCACATGTTAACGACGTCTTTTCAGTTTCTTCATTGTCCCCGGTGTCATTGATGCGCTGGTCTTTTCCAGTTCGTTGTTGGGGAGAGTCAGTTTGTCTTATGCGACTTATTTCTTCTTCCCACTTGTTTGATGCTCGGATACCCATGATGTGGGTGTGATGTGTTCTCCTGCTGGATGATGTTCCCTCAGACTCGTCTTCACAACTTGACGCAGAGTATTCTTGCGCTAACTTCCAGTTGTGACCATTTTGAGCTCTCCTTCTATAGTTTGTCTTCCTTACTCCCTTGTTGTGTAAGTTGTCATCTTGTTCAGGGGTGCGATCTGTCCCACCTGACACTCCTCCTTTGTCAGCCTTTGAATGACACCTTGAGGGTGAAGAACTCCTTGAGGTTGTCCTCTGACTGCTTGACTCGGAGTATTCCTTGTCACTATGTCTCTCCCGTTGGCCAGACTTTGAATGACACCTTGGAGGTGAAGAACTCTTTGAGGTTGTCCTTCGACTGATTGACTCAGAGTACTCCTTGTCACTGTGTCTCTCTCGTTGTCTTTCCATTGGTCTGCCTTCCCTCTCTCTCTTTTTTTGTTTGTCTGTTTTCCGAGTTACATCTGTCCAGGCACCCTGAGAAGTTGCCTTCAGATTCGGGTCTTTTGATCTGTCTCTTGCCTTGACGTGCATTCCCATTTCAGCCTTCCTGATGATTTCTTCTAGCGACCACTGTCCTTGCAAGATCTTGAGTTTTGTGTCTGGGTTTACGCAGCCTTCAATTATCCGGAGTCGAACTGCGTCCTCATTCGTAAAGGTGTTGAAGTGGCAGCCTTGTACCAGGGTTTGCAGCCGAGTGATGAAAGTTGGCAGTGGTTCACCTGGTTCCTGTCGAGCTGTGTTGAAGGCGATGCGCTCTTGATCTACTTCCGCTTGTGCGGAGAGACGGGCACATAGCTGTTCTTGGAGTCTTTTATAGATTTCAGTGTCTTTTTTGGAAAATGTTTCGATTGGGCATCGGCCCTCTGGACCCACCAAATGGAGGAGCAGCATTAGACATTTCTTCTCTCTCTGTTCACCATTGGCGTCCAGGAAGTCACCCAATGTCGCCAGCCATCGGTTCTGTTCAAGACATAGACTCCAGGTATCATACTGCATTCCTGGGGGTGGTGCTCTGATGCAAGGGTTGCATCGTTGTGCTACTTCTTCCCTCGCCATGAGAAGAGAATTCTGATGGACCATATTTGCAGGGCGCAGGCTGTTCACTCGTCTTCGCGTCTTCGTAGTTGATCTTCTTTAGTCGAAACTTGTGGTCTGATCATGTGTTGGGACGTTGGTAATGTTTGCGATCATCACGGTCTGTGCCAGTGAATCCCGTGGAGTTCGTGCGTTCCAAAGTGTCCACTTGTTGTAGTTATCTGACTTCTGCATGCATCAGCGCTCGTTTCATTTCTGCATTTGCGTTGGCCAGTGTTTGTTGCATTACCTTTGTAGGTGTTCGTGCTGGTTTGTTGTTTCTCACCAACGTTTGTTTGTTCGCTTTTCAAATGCTTGTTTGTATCTTTTCGCCACTGCTGATTGGTTTCTTAGCCAATGTTTGTTTGGCCTTCGCTAATGCCGGTTTTCTTCCTTGGCTACGATTTGTCCAATGTTTGTTGATCTGTATGTGTCAATGCTTGTGTCTTTTTGCATGTATCAAAGCTTGTTTACTCTTAGTCAGTACTTGTCTTTGCATGCACCAGTGTTTGTACGCTCTTGCATTTGCCAATGCTTGTTGAATAATTTCTTTTCTTGTCTTTACCAGTGCTTGTTTCTTCCTTTTTTTACATTTGACAATGTTTGTTCTTGTATTTACCAGTGCTGGTTTGTTTTGTGTTTGCCACTGCTTGATTTGCACTTACCAGTGCTTGTTCTCGGGCTCTGTGGCACTTGCCAATGTTTATTTATACTTTCAGGTCTTCTGCCTGACCTCAAAATGGCCGCCGATGATCCCTCGCAGGGGATTGGACACCGCTGCCTGACTTCAAAATGGCCGCGCGGGAATCTCGTTTTCGACGAGATTTCGGCCGTTTCTCTTTGTTTCTTCACCGGAATCACCGTATTTCGCAGCGCTTCCACTCACCGCTTGCCGGTCGCAGCCAGGATCCACTGCCAGAGTCAATGCTTCAGGTGAGGCAGCTTTCCTTGACTTCTGCCGCCGGGGTGGGCTCCCGGTGAGCACTTCTGGGCACTTCAGACGGGATGCTCCTACCTCTGCACACAGGGCTCCCGATTGTATTTGTTTTGGCGCTCGGCAGCGCTCTTCTCCAGGCGATGTCCACGCCTTATTCCTCAGGACCCCACACACTCGGGCAGCACGGTAGGGTCGGGGTTGGGCTCCCGATCCCTCACTTTTAAAGTTCCCGCTCTCCTTCACCCACACCGTGCCAAACCTCACGCATCGGGCGTGAGGTTTTCCGACCTCGAATTTCTCTCGAGCTTCGCTTTCAGTGTTCTCAGCAGCGCTTGCTGTCGGCACGTTGAGGACGCCTTCCACAACTCTGGGGCACTTCTTTTACCTCTCTGGGCACTCCACAGGGTCGGAGTGGGCTCCCGATTCCTGCACACGGGCTCTTCACCCAGGGCACACACTTCCAGCGCGAGGCGCTTTTTGGCGCGAAGGGGTCTCTTCTTCTTCGAGCGTTTTGACGCTCAGTGCCTCGTCTCCCTCTCAACTGTTGGGGAACAGGGTCACCTGCTGCTGGCTTCTCGTCTCGGGCAGCAACTTCGTTTCTCTGGGGCAGCGTTTTCTTCTCCTCGAGGCTGCCAGGGACAGGGCTCTCTTGTGGGGTTCTGTGGGCTGGGTTCAGGCCCATCCCACCCTCGTCGCCAGTTGTAGCATCCCGCTACAATAACCACAGACACCATGGATTGCTATCACTGGAGCTTTATTGTTACACATCCATCCTCGTCGCCAGTTGTAGCATCCCGCTACACTGTGGAGGAACCGCCACTGCTGAATCCGAGGGGGGCGTGCACTGGGACTGCTATATTACGTCCTCTTAGTACAGTTTATCAGAGGTTTGGTCACACATGATGCAAAGGTAGTTACTACTGCACCCGTCTGCTTTCGGCCCAAACATCCGTTCGCGTGTAATGTCTGATCAGCTCCACATTGTCACGAGAGCACCTTCCTTAAGGGTGAGCACAGCTATCTGTTCATGCGTTTTCAAGTCACTGGAGCATTCTGCGAGGGAGACTGAGTTCCAGATATATCTACTGGGTGGCGCCCTTCACCGTTCAAATAACCATGTTTGAGACTTACGGTTCGGGATCACAGCCTTGAGCAAGGTCTCTGGGGTGAAGTCACGTCTACTTTGGCAGAGAGACTCTAGATAGGGGAGAGGAGAGATTTGACTATTTTTGGCACCTGTCCGCTCCATTTCGAGCGCATCTTTCAAACTGAAAACACTCTTCTATTGTTTTTGGCTGTGACTCCACGAAATATTAATGACTCATCACTTTCAATGTAAAATTAACCTAGACCAGCCTTGACAGTCAAATGAGTCATCAGGAGGCAGCTTTGAAATGTAGCATGTATTTATCATACCTGGTTAGACATGCATGATATGTCTTCTCTTATAAACCCTGCACTGTGACTGTCTCCTAAAGTGAACTCGAGTGACGGAGCCTCTGAGTGATGCAGGGAGCTGTGACGAGGGGGTTTCTGAAACCCCCTCGCCACAGCTCCCAGAGCGAGGCCAGATAATCGAGCGCAGGGCGTGGCGGCGCCACCTGCCAGCCCACAGGAATCCCAGCTACTAGGGCGAGCACCGCCGCAGAGTCCGCAAATCAGAGCCGCATAGCTGCCAAGGTTTCAAATTGCTATGTGTGACATCTCCATAATGTTTGTGTAAATATGAGTGACATTTCAACGAATATGAGTGACATTTTCTCACGAGCAAAATCAAGCAACGAAGATGAAGGAAACATATACCAATTATAAATTACTATCCACTGAGCAACAAAAAGCTCTAATTATATCTTAAAATTGCTTAAAAGCACCAGGAATTGAAGGACACTAACGAAACACAGACTGCATGACAGCAGTGCTTAGCAACAGGGGGCCACCAGGCACTGTACCTGCTCAGAAGATAATCTGAGCCGCACCATGCAGATTATGCGATATTGATATTGAGTACACAAGGCTGACTTGTGATGGCAGTTCGTTGGAGCAATTGCTGCAGGAGGAAGTAAGAGGATGTTGTTTAACCTAATCAGAGAGAGCCCTGTGATTACTCTGCTGTGTCTCTTCCAACACGGAGAAACTGGATCTCACTAGCCAGTGAACTCATTTTCTGTAGTTTCTGTAAGTTGTTTTAGTTAGGGGGTGGGTGCTCTGGTGTCTGGATGGTATGGGCATAGAAGCCATGGTTTCCATTTTCCCATGTGTGGCATTTATAGGCTTTCAGGGTATTTATGAGTAACATTTCACTGGTTTATATTTGACACTTTGTAATAAATTAAAGACAGCTCTCAATAGCTTTTTTCGGACAATTTTCATTTTTTCATATCTTCTTCTTGGAACCATCCCTTCTTATCACCTATTGACTGCAGTACAAATTAAGAACGCTTTTGACAATAGCTGAATTTACCAATATTTCGTCTCCTTTACGGACCCAAAATGAGTTAACATTCTTGATGGCTACAGAAGTAGTTATCAATTTAACGCAGTGACGCTCCTTAAAAGACCAAGTTAATAAAGGCAGGTAAGGAGGAGGAGCTACGCTACGAATCAAGATGGCCGCGTAAGCTCCCGGCTCCGCCGACCTCCGCCAGCAGCTCGATTATCCTGTCTTTCATCCTGACCTTACACCTGATTCCCTTGTTTATGAAGGTCTACAGCCTCCAAAGGTGCAATCCCGAGATTTCTACCTTATCGGCTGACGGAGATACGCCGTGTTTCCTTTCTCGGCCTAACACCGTGCGGAAGCCGGGGCCTCGATTTCTAGACTACCCGAGTCAGAGTTGAACAACATCGGCCGTGAGACCTGGACTGAGCCCGGTCTCCCGAAGAGTGCCTGAATTGTTGACTTTACCTGACGATCCTTTGAACGATCCGCGCCCGGGACACGCCATCGTGCCACGCCGACTGCTGTGGTGGGGGCCCGGTGCCCGGAGACCTTGCTGCCCCCTCGGGGTCGATGGGCTGGGGTCCTCTCTTACGGCGACGGTGTGTTCTGTACGACGAGGAGCGCCCATTATTTGTGATTAGGTTTGCGTGGCCTGTGACTCCGGAGCAGCCGGCCTCCGGGATTCGAGTCCGGCTCTGTCTCCTACTGAGAGGGGATGGAGCGGACGAAGGGCACGCCATCTCTACGGGCCGTTTTGGCTGCCATTGGGGCGCTCCATTCGCACACAGTCGTAGTGTTCCGGACGCTGATGGTGAAAGTGGACGGTATCCTGGACCCTGAGGACGACACCTCGTTTGGTTTCCAGCTGGAGATGGTACCAGCGGTGCATTCCATCTCAGAGATCGAGGTCCCTGTGCATAACCCGGAATTTATGAATCTTGACGGTCCCCTATTACCGGCTAGCCAGCCCGTGCTTCTCACTAGCGTCTTTGGCCTGACCCTGCTGCCACCTAACACATCTACAGACGGTCTTCCATGTGGCTGCGAGTTCCTTGTTGATGGTTTTGGATATTCGCTGTTTTTGGACACCTTTCCTAGTTCGAGCCGTAAATTTTTATCCTTTTTTCGATCCTCCTGTGCTGAAAAGAACTCTTGTGGACGCTTTGCCTTTTCCATCAAAATGGTGGCTCGAGTGGCAAAGACTCTTTTGACGGACCGTACTGGCCAGGGCTGAACTTTATCACTGGGTTCCGATATAATAGCTTTTCGTAATGCCGGGGTTGTACCTATATTGGGATGGGAATTGGGTGGCTGTTGTTTTTCCTCCCTTGACTGGTTTGTATACTTGCTGAATATTATTTTATCATGTCTCCGGGTGGTCGCTGTTGGCGGGAGGTATGGGAGACCGGGAGTGTGTTTGCTTTCTCCTCCTCCGCCTTTTCTTTTCCCTTCCTTTAGGGTAGTTCTTGGGTGACAGGCACGCTGCTAGTGGGGTTAGGCCGTAGCCATTGCAGGGGTGCAGGGTGGGGGGTTAGGGGTGGGGTTTTTTATTTTGCCTTTTTTATGTTCTATGGCCCCTTTTCTTTTCCCCTTTCCTTTTACGAGAGAAGGCTGTTTATCTTTCACGGATCCTTTATTGTCCGGGTGTTTTCGCTGACTTAATTATCCTGTAACATTGTGGACGAGGTCGTGCGGGTGGGATTGCTTTGCTTGATTCACAGATTGCTTATTTCCTGTTTCCGTTGTGTGTACCCGTGATGGGCCTTTTTCTTCCTACAGTGTTTATTGTGTGTTTATCTCCCCCGCCTGGTCTTTATTCTGTATTTCATTGCGAAACACCTGATGTTTGTACTGCCTACTCTTGTCTTACTGTTAAATAAAAAAATATATATAAAAAAAAAAATAAAGGCAGGTAAATATTCAGTCATAGAACACAAAATATACCTCTAAAATGCACAGCGCTTCTCTTTGTGACAGGATTTTTTTTAATGACCCCGTAATTATTACGGCCCCTGGATGGCAGCTGTTCCCAGAGCTGCAGTGGGGCTCGGTTTTCGCTGATGACGAGTGGTACAGAGGCCTCTCGGCTCCTTGGGTGTGATTTGAAGGGCGACCGGCAACATCAGTTATTATGTTGTCTGGGGGGGGACGGGGGAGGTCAGGAGCACGAGAGCCATGTTAAATATGTGCCCTCGTCTAACTTCTTTGTGGTGCCCCCATAACGAAAAAAAAACATGCCTGCTTTGCTTCACAGGAGCTGTAAAGTGCTCTAGCTCCAACTGCCCGGCCATGTCAGCAGCGCCTGCCCCAGCAGTGGCGGAAACTTGAGAAACTAAAACGGACAGTAAAAACTTACTAGGACAACGCGGGTCTTCTCAGTTAAGCATGATTACACGGTCCTCCGGCGGCCGCGGCTGTGAGCTGCATGGGGTCACCCTGGTGACGGGATCACGGTCCCACTGGTACATAAGATAAGCTGCGCCACTGCTGGCAGACTCCCTACGCCGATCATGCCAGTCATCATGCAGCGCAGCGGCACGGCAGGCCATCGTGCTGTGTCAATGACTGACAAGTGTGCGAAAAAATGCCTCGGGCTGCCCGGAACGCCGCTGCTGCGGCCGACTGAGTGGTGGCTGGACTCTGCTGCAGCTGCCGCCGTGTGGGGCGTCGGCCGCACTCACAGTTTTCCTGGTGGCCAGAGCTGTCGCCGGCTCAGCTGAGCTGCCACAGTGGTGGTCAAGGTGGCGCGCTGCAACCTGCAGCTGTGTTTAGCGCCGGGGCTGCACAGGGGGCCACGGCGTGGGTGGCCATGATGCGAGACTGCGCCTCTCGTGCGCCGCAGCCTGCACTGTATTCTCCAGCCGCCTCTGCCACTTCTTGCTTCCTCCGGACGTGACGGCCCTATCCCAGGCCGGCACATCCGGGATTAATCCTGGCCACCGTGATTGACAGCTCTGGGGCTGTATCGACATAGCGGGCAGCCCGGGCTGGCCCCCCTGCACCATTTCGCATTAGTTTCCAGGGCAACGCCAACAGACTCGTCGGACTGGCAGAGCAGAGAGATACATTGTAGCGCGGCGCCGCTCACGAGCTCAGAGAGCTCTGCTGCAGTCTAGTTAACTGTTTAGGCACTAGTCGGACTGAGAACAGCACTCTCAGAACAGTAGAGAGAGCCCGGGCACGGGAGCTGCTGGCGTGCTGGCACAGATGGCAAAAATGCGTGACAAATGCATTCAGTGCGGTGATGCGGATCACCGCACTGAAATGCGTGAGTGTCACACCTGTTGCCTGACGCTTGACAGGACTGGAGCCGGCAGCCAGAGAGAGCACCGGAGGCGGCCCACGGAGCACTGGACGTACTGAGGATGAGTTAAGCTGGCGAGTAGCAGCACAGCATGCTTATCTAGTAAATATAGAGAATACACTCACCAGCAGCGGTGCGTCCATTGGGGCGTAGGGGCGTAGCCCCACAAGCCCCATGGATGCACTGCTGCACTAAAATAAACTGGTGTGACTGTCACTGTTTGTTTAAAAAGTTCGAGCGAGCGCCGCCGGGAATCACCCGAGTTATCCAGGAGTGGGGAGTGCAGGGGGGCTGGTCTGGACTGCTGCGCAGCTTGAGTGACAGTCCATGACCACGTGACGCACTCAGCTGCAGCAGCAGACAGCCAGCCTAGGTATATAGCGCGCAAGTGATGTTTAGGGCAGAAACTTGCCTGCGCATGCGCATCAGTGTTCCCCCATAAGGGGGTGCTTGTTTAAGCTGGCCGCAGCCCCCGGCTTCACAAAGGCGACACAGGGCGAGCATTCATGAGCCCCTCTAGGCGCCAGGATTGGCCGGTCACCGCAGGGCAATCCATTATTGGATGCCGTGCGTGACGTCAGATCCTGATCCAGCCTCTCTAGTCTCTACCCGCCATTAACGAATGCGAGTATTCCTGGCAGAAGGAATTGGGACTGGCCGAGGGAGGAAAACCATGGGGTGTAGAACGGAGCTTGGGGAGGGAGAGGAGAGGGGTGAGTGTATTCTCTATATTTACTAGATAAGCATGCTGTGCTGCTACTCGCCAGTTTAACTCATCCTCAGTACGTCCAGTGCTCCGTGGGCCGCCTCCGGTGCTCTCTCTGGCTGCCGGCTCTGATTTGCGGACTCTGCCGGCGTTGCTCGCCCTAGTAGCTGGGATTTCTGTGGGCTGGCAGGTGGCGCCGCCACACCCTGCGCTCGATTATCTGGCCTCGCTCTGCTCACAGGCTGATTCTATATATAGTGTACAGCAGTCGGACTGTTTAGTGACGTCTTGCTTATGACAGCATTTTCATTTGAATATTGGATTCAGAAGTTGTAGGACCGTTGTAGAGGGCTGCACGTTGCCTGAACTAATGGTTTGTGCTAAAGGAACCCGGCTAGTGAGTGGAACCATACGGCATAACGCAATGAAAACTTCAGTTCTACACCTGCATCCAGAAATCTCCACTGTGTTCCTCCATCTTTGTCTTTGAGACAAATCCCTACCAATAATCACTTGTGCTGTGTACACACGTGAACTGTTTCGTGACGGATACCTTCACATCATTCAAGGCCGTCCATATCTGAAGCACAGATTTTTCTGCTGCCAACTTTTTCTTGCCCTGCAGATATTGCGACCTTTTATAAATTCCCTACATATTTTTGAAATGTTGTCAATTACCCATGGATTATTTCTTTGGCCTGCCTTAATGTCCAAGCAGGGAGGGCAGGTGTAGACATGTCCACATGGAACGCAGAATGAACGGGGCAAGGAGGTGTGGCCACTGAGAGCAATTGATCTAGACCAACCCTGCAGGCACTGACTGAGGTACTCATTAAATCTTACAGCAATCAGCTGGGGTTAGCAGGTGGCCTCTGCCTGCAGAGAATCCGCAGGGAAGCTTCCCAGCTCAAGTTACTCATTCACCCAGCAAACCAAGCGTTGATGAATGCACCAAGCATGTGCTCGCTGTTGGGTGTACAGACTTGAATGTGAGTGAGAAAAGGTGCGCTGGGGAGCATCGGACAAGAAGGCCTTCAGGTTGTCTGTGGCGGGAGACATTTGAGGGAGACAGTCATTCACATCAGGACCTGCTGAAGAGGCGGGCATAAAGAGTACCGATCGTACATGTTTCATTTAGTTTGCTTTGTAAACATTCACGAATGGTGGACGTAAATGCAGTTATCCGTAGTTTTTTCATTGTTTCGGCAGTGAGCTTAGAGACATCAGGGAAGAGGAGGCTGGGAGCCCCAGCATCGTGCAGTTGGTCATTCTTGTTCCAGTGGCGAGGTTGAGAGGTGCATATCTTGTAGTAAGTAGGTCATTGCACGGGGGATGATGCTGAGAGATTGCACAACTTGCAATTTTCATTATTGTATCAGGAATGACAAGGCCTAGAGCTTCCACGCCTTTCATAGATTATTCTTGTTACAGGGCGAAGTTGAGAGCCTCTGTTTCCTGTAGACCGTTAACACTGTTCTGGAGGTCATGGTGAGGAAGAGGGAGGGGCTGCTAGAGATATATATTGCTCTATGGAGGAAGCAGAGAGCTTGCACACCTTGTAGGAGGTTATTATAGCATGCATTATGCTGACAGCTTGGTTAATATTATTCCAAGGATGAAGATGCTCTGACCTTGCTCAATTTATAGTAGGTTATTGTGGATCCATGGAGGATGGGGCTGTGATTGTGCACATTTTTTTGTGAGCTATAGATGAGGGTCCAGGGATGATGATGATGATGATGATGATGATGATGTTGGGAGCTTGCACACATTGTAGATTATTTCCCCAGGGATGAGCATGTTGATAATGAAGCTGAGATCTTGCAGTAGGAGGCTATTATATCACTTGTGATTCGGACAGTTTGCAAACATGCTCGCTTGCTATTTGGTTAATATTATTCCGCGGATCATGATATTTGGAGCTTGCACATTTTATAGTAGGTTATTATGTTGATTCATGCATGATTGGGCTGGGACTATGCACGCTTTTTGCATGATGAAGCTTGCACACTGTATAGTGGGAATGCACAGGTTGTTAGGGGTTATATTATGCACAAGGCTGACGACTTGCAAACATGCACACATACTAGGCTAAAATTATTCCAGGGAGGATGATGCATAGACCTTGAACATCACATAGGTTATTATTGGAACATGGAGCTGGGCGTGCTTAGTGGAGAAGTGTGGCTCAATGGTTAGAGCGGCAGACCCTGATGCAGAAATCAAGCCCGGGACCAGGGGCCCGGGACCAGGGTTCAATTCCCCGCCTCGGCGGGTCTTGGGCTCAAAATTCCATGGACCTGATAATTCTCGCCTCGGTGCCTATTCCAATCATGGAGTCCCACTCTGCAACTCTGGGCAATAGCTTGCTTAATCTCCACAACGGCTCCCAAAATGCTAAGGATGCCTGGCCTCCACCTTGGATTGCCCAGGAGTGGACGCCTCACAGGGAAAGCCAGGATGGGTTCCACAGCGGTATTTGTACAAGCGCCTTGAGACCCTTGCGGGTGAGTAGTGCGCTATACAAGTATCAATTTACAATTTACATATGCATTGTAAATGGAATTGCACCATGAAGGCTTGCACACATTATAGTTTGTTATAACAACAGGAATGAGGTTTGGATCTTGCACACCTTGTGGTATTTTATTGCATTAAGGATGAGGATGAAAACTTGTGCACTTTGTGGTTTGTTATTAAATCGAACATGAAGCTGAAAACGTGTACGTCATATATGCCACAATACCAGGGATGGGGCTGAGAGCGTGCACATCTTGGATGTAATTAAACATTGGAGTCTTTTCCTTTATCAAAAATGTTTGTTATTCTCGGTTGCTCTAACAAGGCAAAAATAATGTAAATCTAAGACTAGGAGTAACTTCCCCTTGTGAACGCTGAAAGTTAGACTTTGCCTCTGCTTTAAACATTGTCTTGGGTTAAAAACCAGGGGGCAGATTTATGATGCCCTTGCGCCTCCGTGCGCCACAATTGCGTCACTAAATGTGAGGCAACGGCGGCGCAAACAATGCGCCCTATTTACAACGTGACGCATCTAAGAGATGCGTCACGTTGGAAAGCCCTGCGCCATAAGGAGGCGTTCACGCGCAGGGGGGGCGTTCCTGCGCAGGAACGCCTCCTAAAAGTGGCTGAGTGATATCTATGAGATTTCACTCAGTCACTTTCTACGTCAATTCCTTACGCCTGCTTGAAACAGGCATAAGGGTGATGCAGCATGCGTTAAATAGGTGGCTCCTGTGCATTGCAGGAGTCATGTCGCACTTGCGACATGACTCCAGCAATGCGCCGCCCGTGCGCCGAGAGATGCGTCACGCATCCTCACTGCCTTGCACCATGGTGCGCCGCATCATAAATGCGGCGCACCATGGGTGGCGGAGCAGTGGCGCACTGTGGCGCATGTTAACTGGCGCATCCCAGGGGATGCGCCAGTTAACATAAATCTGCCCCCAGGAGCTTTGAAACCAACTCACTTTACTGGATGATTTACAGTTTTCTATTATAGGATGTCGTCTGAAGGGGTGTACGCTCTCATTACATATGATGGGATCTAGTACTGTGCTAGCGGTCAAACATGGCGTCTTCAGCTCGGCCTCCATTTTTAGCTGAGACGTTTGTGGTATGCTAATGTTGTTACCCTGTAATCTCCCACTCCGCTTGAAGAGGTGTGTTCAGTGGAATGGCAGCGGTGGGTGGAGGCCGCTTCATGGTTGTGTCCCATGTAATCTAATGCTTGCCACAGTCAGTACTTTACTTCTTCCAGCCTCTCATGCTTTGAATGGCTGCCTTAAGGTGTCCGTGATTATTTCTGGGGATTTGGGTGGAGGAATGCGGGCCCTTGGGGAGGTGGTGGGGGGGCAGACTCAGCAAGGATTCCCTAATGCTCTGGGAATTCTCTCATGTCAAGTTGACACAAGCCCTCGGATTAGCAAAAATGTTAGACTGCAAGATGTGGCGTTCAATCAAAGAACAAAGGAGCCTCCTTTAGTACAAGTAAAGCTCTGTTCTCTACATAAAACGGAGGAAATTTGTGACTGCGGGATTTCCTGAAAGAAATGCTAACCGAGCTGGCAAGCGACAGGCAGTGGCCCACTGCACCTGGTACCTGAATAGAACTTGGATCCCCCTTGGGTGTCTGCGGGTCTCATTTTGGGCACTGGGCTGGTGCCCCCTGTCTAAAGGTTTCCACTTAGGTGCTGGGCTCCCCAGTCATGTCTGTAGGTTACCACCTGGGTACGTGACTCAACGTGCATGCCAGTGGGTTTCCAGGGCAGTCCCAGGCCCCATGTACCTGGTGGTAGGTTTCTAGTCCGGTACTGGGTTCACTGTGCATGTCACTTGATATCCAGGCTGGCATTGGGATGCGTGAACCTGCAGGTTTCCACCCGGCACTGTGCTCACCACGGGCGTCTGTATGTTTCAGTCCTGGTACTGGTCTCCTTATGCACATCTATTCGTTTTTATATGGCCTCCGGGCTCACTGTGCACAGCAGAGGTTTCCATCTGGCACTGGGGTCACTGTTCTTCTGTAGGGGTCTATCCAGCCTCCAGGCACAGAGCTCACTATAGTGTCTTCCATCCGGCACTGAGCCTCTTGGGTTTCCATCCGGCACTGAGCTCTCCAGGTGTGTCTGTACGTTTCAAACCTGGTACTGGGCTCTTTTTGCACATCTGTTTGATTTTATATGGGCTCACTGTGCACAGCTGTAGTTTCCATCTGGCACTGGGATCACTATGTGCTTCTGTAGGTGTCTATCCGGCCTCCAGGCACTGGGCTCACTGTAGTGTCTTCTATCTGGCACTGAGCCTCCTGGGTTTCTATCCAGGACTAGGCACACTATGCACTCTGTAGGTTTCCATCTGGGGACTGTGCTCACCTATGCACCACCAGCTAGTTGTATTCCAATACAGGAAGACCCATTTCACTTCACGAGTTGAAGTGTTGCCTTCTAGCAGCACTGCTACTGGAGCTTTGCACAGATCTGTGCCGGTGCACTTTATTGACCAGCAGTATGCAGCAGGGATTGCTGCGTTGTCCTTTAACTTTGTGTTGACAGAGATTGTGTAGGGAGGGGCAAGGTAGTAACATACTGTAGCCAAAGCAATAAAATACTTAAACTAAAGCACCACGCCTAATTCTGACCAACAATAATAATGCTAAGTTATTGTTGTTATTTGTAATCCTCTTTTTTATGCTTTTAACCTATGAGGGACCGTGTTGATTACCTGAGACCTGCTCGCATTATGAGGATGATATGAGGATGATTGGGCATGGTCAAGTGGGAGATGGAAATTTGACCTGTTAATAAGGTTGACTAAGTGATCCCCGGGTGACTGTGATAAGCTGTTATACATGTTGCACTTTATAATGTTGTTCCTGAGCAAAATGAGTTGCATGCTACTGGTTAATTTGGCACCTTTTGTCTTTTTAATGTGAACTTAATATTTCTGGGATTGTGGGTTGATGACCGTTCTTTGTGTTTTAGTGTCCGAAATTCTAAGTCTTTACATTGTTATTAGCCAAAGTCATGCGTTGGTTAAATTGATCTAAATGTGTGCTGCACACTACTAATTGTATGGCATTCATGATTGTTTACTAAGATATCGGTTAATGTGAAATATTTCTGTACGGATTTATTTCTGGGGAAAAAAGTATTAGAGCCACCTACACAGAGCCTCCTACACACACACAGAGCCACCTACACACACACAGAGCCACCCACACACACACAGAGCCACCCACACACACACAGAGCCACCCCCACACACACAGAGCCACCCACACACACACAGAGAGCCCCCCACACACACAGAGAGCCCCACACACACACAGAGAACCCCCTCCACACACACGTCTTCTACTCTTAGAGCTGAGATTTTCATGAAAGTCTTATAGTCTGAATTCAGCACCTGAGCGTAATAGGACGGAATGTATGAAGCTCTGTGGTTATACTGAATAGGCAGCTACCTATGTTATGCAATAATTAATGTTATGCCATCTATTAATGTAATAACTGCACTTTAACAATTGCTTTATTAACCTTCCTGCTTTCTCAAATTTGCTTGGAAATGCACGATTTTTTTTCTTTTTTTCAAAATTTTCTTGGGGGGGTTTAACCATCCCAAACCCCCCTTTTGGGGTTCGGGCTTGCTCGCTGCGCTCGCTCGCTACGGTGCTGTATGCAATCACTTTGCGCCTCACCACTTTCAAATGTCACCCACCGCCCCTGGGTCAGGAGGGTCTTGTATCATCCAATGAGCATCGAGACTATTTGCATGGAGGAGCTGACCCCTCCCCTGCAAGGGTTTAAGGCTGGCTTTGGGCCCCCACCCTGAGATCTGTCTGCACCTCAGACCAGAGCTCTGCTGACGCGTCGCCATGTCCTGGACCCCCCTCCTCCTCGCGCTCAGCGCCCTCTCTGCCTGTAAGAACTGAATGGGTTTACTTATAATTAGTCCATTAACCATTTAAAATAAATAGATCAGACTAATGTACTTATGTGTCCTTTGTATTTTCTTTCAGGTTCCTGGTCTCAGCCGGTGCTGACCCAGCCGTCCTTGCTGTCAGTGACCCCCGGACAGACGGCCAGACTGCCCTGTGCTCTCAGCAGCGGGTTCAGCATCGGCGACTACAGCATCTACTGGTACCAACAGAGGCCCGGGAGCCCCCCCGGTTACCTGCTGTATTATTATAGTAGCACAGACAGACCCTCAGGGACCCCTGAGCGCTTCTCGGCCTCCAAGAACCCCTCCAGTAACACCTGTCACCTGCTCATCACCGGGGCCCTGGGGGAGGACGACGCGGATTATTACTGTGCGTTCTGGCCCAGCTACAGTGAACCGTCACAGTGACACCGAGCAATGGGGAAGTGAGACAAGAACCTCGACCACAAACACAACTCACGGTCCCTGCCTGACGTCATCTTTTCACCGTGTGCCGTGTGAAGTGAGCCGAAGCCGATATCACAGGCACACGGCGGCACCGTGGGAGTTGGCAGGTCTGAGTTCAACAAGCATTGACTAAGTCAATAGTTTTGCCCGGCAGAGACTCACAGCTTCCCGGCACAAATGCGGATACAGGCCGCGCTAAGTCATAATAACCGAAGCAGCTTCAGATACTCGTTTTCACACGGTCCATCAAACAAACATGCACCAGTGCACACAAACAAAAATACAATGCACAGAAATAAAACATCTACGGACCGATGCCCACAGACCAGCAGCCATGGGGCACAGGGTGAAAAGAGTGATGTGAGCCCCAGGGGCCCAGGTTGGCACGCGCCTGCGCCAGGACAGGACTGACCACTGCTGAACTTAAGGGAGCAGGGGCTGGTGCTCCCAGGGGAAGCACTGAGTGACGTTCCTCGTGCAAGCACAGGGGGCTGAGGGGGCACAAGTGTTGTGCATCAGTGAACACTAGATTATGCACGGGTAAAGTGAACAAGGACTGTGCGAAAAATGTGAGCACTGGAGACGGTGTGTGTGACACAAGGTGTACAAAAGGGGCAGGTGGTAAAAGGGAACACGTCAATGTGTCACAGGTCATGTGTGACACCTATCTCAAGCCCAAGAGGTCTTCACAATAGAATTCTCAAAGATGTAGTGTGCACACCTATGTGTATACAAACCCCAGAACACACATTTCTGTGGGTTAAAAACCCCAAACTGGCTTCCTGTGCCACTTTTCGACATATGCCTGAAGTCAAACAAACATATATATGGATGAATGAATGAAAAATAAACACAAAATATGCATTTCATCTTTATTATGTAAAATATCTGACATGTTCCTGTTTACCTGTTTTAGCTCCTTCGACGGTGATGACGGAACCGTTCCGTCATAAGCCGCGGTGGCGCTGTGCTGATGACGGAACGGTTCCGTCATGGCCCGCCCGACGCGCCTGCGTGGCACTGATTTCACACCTGCGCGGCGCGTTCTATTGAGCGGGTGGGGCCATGACGGAACCGCTCCTTCATCAGCACAGCTCACCCGAGGCTGGTGACAGAGCAGTTCCGTCACCAGCATGTGAGCGCTGCGCAGCTTCCCCGCCCCCTTAGCGCTGCGGCGGAATAGCCGCCGCAGCAAAGAGGTTAACATTTTTAGCAGTTTTGCTATTTCAGTACAAGGCATGGCAAGATGTAAATAAGGTACAGATATCATGTGACAATTAAATACTATGACTCACTTTCAGAGGCTCATGAGCCCAAAAATACATTTGCGTGGTGTGATTATTGATTATTAAGGTGCTGGGCATTTTTAGAAATGCAATTGTGAAAAGGGGGTTAAATACCAAGAGCAGACACACATCTCACCATTATCCTGGCCTTTACTTTCGCTTGTAAAACAATAAGGGGCATATTTACAAGTGAATAGCGAAGCGTGGCAAAAATTGCTCATGCCACATTCCGCCATTTTGAATACGCAAGGATGTGCTGTATTTACGATGGTACGGCACATTCCTGTGTTTTTCCTAGCATTGGTGCTAAGCTCAGCTGCCTAGCACCAGTGCAGGTACCCTTGCACCATAGTGCACCTGCATTGAGGAAATGGTTGTTTATGTGTTGGAAGGTGTCCTTCCTGCACATAAACAATCCCTAATGGTGATTTGTATCTTGAATGTGTGCTGCATTGTGCAGCACATATAAAAGTTCCAGATCGTCATTTTTTTAATGATTGTTTATATGCAGGAAGGAACACCTTCCTGCACATAAAAATAATTCATGGCGATTTGTTGTTTCTATGTGTACTGCTCAATTTAGAACATAGAAATAACAAAAACAAGGAGAAATTAAACATTTCTCTTCATTTTGCCATGTTAAGACCAGGTTTTCCCGTTTTGGCACTGCCCCATATTTTTGCCACCCTTGTAAATAGGGGTCAGCATCAAAATCAATGGGTGTTGCTGCGGAACACCCACCGCAACACCCATCGCCCGCCCCTTTCAAGCTAAGTGTAGCGTGAGAGGGGGCCTTATTAACAAGGCGGTATTACACCACCTTAAGTGGCTCAACACTGCTTTGTAAATAAGGTGAAGGGATTATAGCCCCAGGAACATCACAAAAAGTGACGTTACTGAGGCGATAAGCCCTTGTAAATATGCCCCAGAGTAAGTAAGTCTTTATTGCAGATTAATAAAAATCTTAGCAAATGAACAACACAAAAATTAAATCTGCCTGTTAACATGGGTTACAAGAGCCACAATAAATGCAATAAAATGAACAATTAACGTTAAAAAATAATTCAAAAAGAGAATATTATTTAAGTGAAGCAAGTGCTGATGACCACAATCGCAAAAATGCGTTTAATGCCAAATGTCATTGTTCATGACAAATGTACAGTTAGCCCTTTAAATTAAGAGTCTCATTCCTGGATTAGCTACCTGAAACGATAACAGCAGGGAGCAATCTTTAATGAGCAAGTATAAAACAAAGACTGTATTGCACATGGTATCACACTAGGCAGTAGTAACAGTAGTTAGTGAGTGCGATTAGTGCAATGTAATACATAAGGTTATGTTACTCCAGAAGGTTTTTGATCAATGAACAAGAAGTGGCCTATAAAATGCCAAAAAGAGAAAAATGAAAAAAAGAAAAATTCTGTTGTGCCTTGAATCACCGACTGCAACGAAAGCAGCCTGTTTACTTGCAATAAAATCTTTGTGGGCCTGCAGATAAGCTGGATGTTATTCCTATTTAGAAGCAACATCACTGCAGGATGACAAGATCTGATCTGAAAAGCCCTTAGGCAAGGACATAACAGCTTCCGTCTGAGGTGGATTATGGCGGGACAAATGCACAAAAAATGTAATACACTTTCTTCTGAGAGATTGCATAGGTGGCAGAGGGCGTCTGGACAGGTTTGTTTCCAGAATGGAATCCATAAGGATTAACAGAAGAGAGTGTTGAATGGGCTGTGAAATATGATTTGTGAGATATAGTTGAAGGCTCCAATTGGTATAAGAGTGAAGAACTGACCATCCCTGCCTACTTTGTTGAATGTCCAAGAATGTAGTTTAAACGCCTTGTATGTAAGTTTTTGTGAAGTAGTGAAGCCAATTTTGGATCTCATGCTTTGGCCAGCTTTAGATTGGTTAGTGTTTGCTGAACCACTGTTGGCAAGTTATTTTTATACATGGGCTGGTTTTCCATTTCTGGCCAGCACAGAGCAGCAAGTGAGTCAGGTACAACTGATATAATCTTCCTACACAATTTGATGATTGCACCCATTCTTACTGGGGATTGTTGAACTAAAGCAAACTCCACTCTCACCTGTGCTTGTGGGATGTGTTGCAGAAGTCAGAAACAATGTTTGAACAAGAGAGATTGGAGCTGGGTTTGGGTGGTTCCCAAAGGTGAGTGAGGAGAGCAACTTGGCCCCAGTGACCGGTGGAAGGTAATGCTGTTATGTGCACCCCAACATTTTTTGAAGGAAGTTGAAAGTGAAACATAGTTTATTAGCCAGGGCTCTCCTTTGAAGTAGGGCTCTTTGAATGATAGTCTGATATCCATTACTACTCCCAGGTATTTGTAAGATTTGGCCAGATCTAAGTTTTGTTCAGCTACTTTTCACTTAAACATGGTGCGATGGGAACCGGATTTTGCTGAGGAGCAGATTACCTTTATTTAACTGTAGTTAAGTTCCAGGCCAGCATTTCGATATATTCAACAAGATTTGTGATTAGGCGCTGGAGGCCAATTGGAATCTGATTATGTTAACCCCTTGCATGCTGATGACGGAACCGCTCCGTCATCAGCTGCGGGTGCGCTGTGCTGATGACGGAGCGGTTCTGTCATGGCCCGCCCAGCTCAATAGAACGCTCATGCGCGGCGCGAATTCCGCGCCTGCGCTGAGCGTTCTATTGAGCGGGGCGGGCCATGACGGAACCGCTCCGTCACCAGCATAGCTCAACCGACGCTGGTGACGGAGCGATTCCGTCACCAGCATGCGGCCGCCGAGCGGCCGCCCCGCCCCCTTAGCACTGCGGCGGAATAGCCGCCGCAGTAAAGGGGTTAAACAATGTCATATGCGTATTGTAGACACTGTAGTTGTTTGTTCGCTAGTTTGGGGGGGTCGTCTACTACTTCCAACAATCGAGCATCAAAGTCCACCATGAAGAATTGAATAGGCAGGGGACCAGAACACACCCCTGCTTTAAACCAGTATGAGTGGCGATCTTACTGGTTATTCTGTTGCATTTGCCAATTTTTACTTAAACCCAGTTATCTGAGTACATATTATTTATGGCCTCCGATAGTTTCAATGTCATGCTCCAGCTGGCCATTTTTGCCCAAAGATAATCTCTCTAGGGCTGATTCACAGAACTAACTTAAGACAAAATCCTCAACTTACTACTTTTGGTATTCACAGAAGTTAGGATTTTGTCTTAAGTTTGTCTTAAGACAGACTTAAGACAGATTTAAGACAAAATCCTAAATTAAGTCTGTCTTAAGTCTGTCTTAATACAAACTTAAGACACAATCCTAACTTATGTGAATACCAAAAGTAGTAAATTTAGGATTTTGTCTTAAGTTAGTTCTGTGAATCTGGCTCAAAGTACCCTGTTGAATGCTGCTTTCAGATCAACGAAGCAAGCGTATAGTTTTGAGCATTTGCATTTAACTTTTTTGACAAGGAGGCTTACTGCGAGGAGGTTGGTCATTGTACTCATGCCGGCTACAAACCCCGTCTGTGTTTTCAGCATGATGTTTACTGATGAAGCCCAAGCTTCCGGATCCGATAATAAATTAAAGGCAAAGAGCTTGGCTTCAACATCAATAAGGGACGATTCATCTGTAATTCCCTGGTTTGGATCAGGAGCCACATTTGAAAATAGTGTGTAGAATACTACCCCTCCAGGATGCCGGGATTAAGTAGGTAATAAAGGCCCAAAAAGTTAGATCACGCTTGATCAAGGCATTTTTTGGGCCCATTTGGTCTGGGCAGCCTGTCTGGTCTCAATCTCTTAAGGGTGATCTGGACTTGCAAATCTTTCAGCCATGGGTCTTCCGGACGTTTTGCCAATTAATTTTCTTGGAGAGTGTTTTTTTTAGATTTATGTGGCAATCTGCATAGTAATGTCTGCATCTTATGCAGGGAATGCTGCTGTTAGGTGGGCTATCCAGTCGGCTTCTCAGATGCCGGCACTGTGAAGGTGAAATCTGCCATTTGCAAGAGTGTTGATTTCATCTAATATTGTTTACTGTTTTTCATTTTTCTTGTGTGCATAAGCTTTAGCCATACGTTCATCTGGTACATTTTTTAGTTATCCATATGGCATTTCTGTAGAAAAGCACTTGTTACAAATGCGTACCAATACAATGCATACCATTGCACCGCGGGTATTAGTACGCGTTGCCAATTACAACGAGATACCATTACAACGCAATCTTTTACCCCGACTATGCCTTTAACATGCATGCTATTATAACGCAAAAACATGTGTGGTAAAGGTATAGTCGTTGTAAAAGTTTATAATGTAAGTGACAGCCCTCTCACTACCTTTACACTACCCAACACAACCCCTGACACTATCCTAAACCCTAAAACACTACCCTACACTACACAAACACCGCAACACTACCCTAAACCCTAAAACACTACCCCCAGCATGACCCCTACACGACCCCTACACTACACATACACCACAACACTACCCTAAACCTTAAACCACTACCCTATCCTTGAATTAATCCTGGTAATAGCCGTTATTTTGAGTTTAAACTATATTCCTTCGATGTGGTGTGTTTGTAGATGTTTAAGATTGTCTAAGGCACTTTCCAGTTGTAAAATAGCTCTCCTTCATAGAATGTTGTGCCGTCCTCTGGACTAGGCCTGGGTGGATAACTATGCTACACTCACGTAGTTTGGGCAACTACGCACTACGCAAATTGCACGTAGCACAGTGCAAAAACGCATAGCTTAGCAGAGCGGGTATTTTTTGCTTGCTCGTGATCCTCAACATCAAGTTGGCGACCGCGAGCAAGCAAATGACATCCCGGCGAGACTTTTTCCTCGTCGCGATCAGCAACATCAAGTTGCCGATCGCGAGCATGGAAAATAAACCTCCCGCTGAGATACTCCACGCGGGGAGGTCCTGTTTCTCATTGCGAGTGGTCGCGTATGCTCATGACCGCTCGCAATGAGAACTACCAGTCCGCGTTGAGAAAGCTGCTGCTCGAGTAAAAGTCTACTCGAGTGGCAGAAAACGACCACTTGCACTGTGCAAGAGGCCGTTTGCAATGATTGCACAGTGCGGACAAGCATCCGGCAATGTGCAATCATTGCGAACAGCATTTCCGTACCGCACTAATCAGTTTGCGTAGTGCTACGCGTAGCTCGCATAGTGCGAAGTGCACTTCACGTAGCTATGTGTAGCGCTACTACACGAACTACGCCCAGGGTTACTCTTGACCTATATTGTGGAATTATTCAAATCATTTCAAGCTTTGCTATGTCTGTTTCGGAGTCGGCTTCAGTTTGTGGGTTAGCCCCATGGCTGGGCTGGGTCGCTAACCTTGTTTGTTCTTCTAGATGATGCTTGAGCTGGTTTGACCCTGCAGTAGATAAAAACGGTTTAATGGATTCAGCTGAAGGCATGTGATCTTGTTGGCCTGCTAGCGTGATTTGACTTGGGTGGATTAAGGATGGCTAGCGTGATTTGACTTGGGTGGATTAAGGATGACATGGTGTCTTGGTGAGACTGTTTGATTGGATTGTGCTGGGAAAATCTGGTCATATGTCAGGGACCTGGATGGATGCAGTTGTTCAGACTCTGGAGGCTGTCATAGGAGTGTTGAAAGGATGGGCTTGAAATTGTGCATGGTAAGAAGTAACTTGACTTGACCCATCCTGGGTGATGGCTGCAGGGTAAGTTGTGCCCTGTTGTTCTCTAACCATAGTTAGAGAGCAGGCATCCCAAGGGTGTTGTGGCTCAGAGTGGTTGGGCATGGGAGGTAACTTGGCTGGAAACCTGATGGGTGAGGATGTGGGCTCCTCTTGGCCATGGGATACATGTCCCTTTGTTTCATAGTTGGATTGATTGGACTCTGTCAGCTTGAAGTCTTTAAAAGACCATTCTTTTTTGGAAACAATGGATAAATGGGGACTGGGGACTGTCCCCTGCTGGTGTTCACTTCCCTTTGAGGTTTGGTTGATGTCTTGTCCCATTTGGGAGTAGTTATTGTGAGGTGGGTTTTGTGCTTCTGCTACTTGTCTTTTCTGTTTGTGCTGTACCTTGCTTTTCTAAGGCATTTGTGATCTCTTCTAGTTATAGACGGTCTGTAGTGCTCCGGCAGGTTAGGATCGCCAGGTGATGAGGATCGACATGTCTGTACATGTTTGTTTGATGTTTCTGCTGGATGCAGATTTGGAGGGGGGGTGGGGTGAATTTAGGTTCTTTGCAGTGTCCTGGAAGTCCTTCAATCTATTCTTAACTAGGGGTGCATACCTGAGGGAGGGGGATCAGATTTGTGCGGGCTTGCTGTAAACAATATGTTGGTGGACAACGTGGGGAGTTTGATGATTTGACTTTCGCTGAAGTGTCTAACCAGATGATAGGGATGTTTTTTAAATGTTAGAGAGCTGAGGAACATTGTCATGAGTGGTAGACGGCATTGGGGTCTTTTTGCACCCGCCTGATCAAGTTATTTAATTCCTGAAGCTTCTGATCAATGCCTGAGACATGGGTAGCTAAGTCCTTCAATGAGCCAACATGGATTTTGAGTTTTCCAGAGTGAAATGTTATAGCCGAGGAGATTACCTCCATTGGTTTCCGCAATGGGGCCCACGGGGGGAAGGAACAACGGTATTATTGTCTGTGACATGGTCGGCATCTGTTGAGTGCACCTCTGTGTCACTAAGCTTGGAAGCGGGGGGCAATGTTATGATCTGGTTTCCCTCAGAGCTGGGCTTGGCCTGTGGACTGTTGTTAGACTGGGTAATACAGTTGGCATGTTGAAGCCTAATCAGAGAAATCACAGCATTGTAATCGTGTTGGGGCCCAGAATTGGCTGAGGTATTATGATGGTTCGTGGCACCATCATGGCTCTCTTCAAGTTATTGCCACTCTATGCAGGCCTCCAAAGATCTTTTTAGGTAAGGGATTGTCCTGACAGTGGTCTGAAGAATGGAGGGTACTCTCCTGTGAGATAGGCGGACTTCCACAAATGGTGTTATCTGAGGGGATACAAGTGGACAACTGCCAAGGTGATTGCTCATGTTCAGTTGCATGTACTTGCACTTCAACATGAAGTTAATTATGATTGTTCAGTTATTAAGCACCTTCTCGGTTGTAAGTGGAGGGGGGCAGGGTCTTTAGGGTGCACTACCTTGGACCCTTGGCGATATTGAAAAGTCAGTAATTTTTGATTTCCTGAGTGAGTTTGATTTGATCGGTTGTGTGGGGGTGACTTGTCTGGGAATATTTTGATGTTTTCGACTTAGTCTGCCTACTTAGCTTTGTGCTTGGTCCTGTGCTTCTTCATCGATTTTGCTGCATCAAAATCCTTGCCAGATCTCTGGATGGCAAGGACGGATGATGAATACAGAAGGAGGCTAATGAAAGTCAATTGTGTGTATAACGACCAGTCCCAAAGCAGAAAGCACCCCTACTTTCGTCTTTGATTACAATGGCACCTTCTTCTCTTCCTGCTCCTTTACACCCTTCAGATTACAAATAGAGTGCCTCATAGGAGGAACCTCAAGACCTGGCTCTTCAGATGGCCAAAGCACCCCACGGAGCAGTCACCCATAGCACCTTGAGACTCTCATGGGTGGGAGTTTGCGCTATACAATGCCCTGATTGATTGATTGACAGCGACGAGAGATTGGACTCTTGCGGAGGCAGCTAGATGCCATGGGGGGTGTTGAGTCTACTTTTCGCAGCTGGCTTGAGGAGGCAAAGGCTTGCATTGCGTGGTCGGCTGTTAGAGGGCCGTTGCATGCTATGTGCGGCACTTGTTTTCTTTTTGCTGGGATGGGTTGGTATGCCACCTGTTGTCAGCGTGGCACAAGCTAAATTGGCCTAATGTTGGCCGTCTCCGCTCCTACCGGCTGTTTGTCCGTGACTCTAAAGCCTTACCACCACTTGCTGCCTTATTGGCTTGAGTGGGGCCCTTGCTCTGGGAATGAAATTGTCCAACGGTGGACCTGAGCACTAGGGTCGTGGTGCACAGGAGCGTGTAGAAACCTGCGAGGGCAGTGATAAGCCACTGCTGATATCTGCAATCTTTTATCATTGTGCTTGATGGCCTATAAGATGTTAGTAAGTGGTACTATCTCCAGGAACTGTAGCCTGGTTGCTACTCCAGGCACACAGCACCACCACTCCCCATCTGTGAGATTCTTGTATCAGTGACAAAAGACATCTACACCGGTCTATTGTACTAAGAAAGGTTTTCAGCCCCCTCTGTTATCATAAGTTTACTTTGTTTGAAATGATCTGCTGCTAGCTTTTCATAATCAGCATCCATGGTTGACATCATTAGAGAATAAACTCTTTATTGTACAGTTAATAAAAACCATTACAAAAATATAAAATACCGGAATATTTAAAAAGCTGTAAATGAACATTAGACCGCAAATAAGCAAGTAATGAGTCGTAAAATTTATGAAAATTAATCTCGTACTTAAAAGATGCCCAAGATGGTTGACATCATTAAATTATCAACAATATATCAGTACACTGTGCAAAGCTAGCCCCTTTTTAACATACACAAAAGATGAGCCAAAGCAGTGTAGGCCCTATCGTTCCACAAGTGTATCTTGTATCAGTGGCAGAGAGGGGGCACAAGAGCACTGGCGGATTTAAGTTTTAGTTCCGTCTGCCTGTTTTTTACTTTCCAAAGCAAGCAGGAAGACTCATGAAAATGTTAATGAGTGATTCTTCCTCCAGGGACTGTGGTCTTGTTGCTATTCCCGGCCCACAGCGCCCCCATGCCCCCCTCTGTGAGCTGCGTGTGTCAGTGGCGGAGTGAGTGGCACAAATGCGCTGGCAGAATTATGTTTTAGTTCCTTCTGGCCTGTTTTGTTTAGGTCGAGCATTCGAGACCTATTGTATATACTTTAGTATATACTTATAATATACTTATATGTGTACTTTGTGGGCTCTGGAGATCAGCCCTAGGACTTGTCTGCTTCCGCCTAGGTACTTTTTTTTATGTTCAACTGCCTCTCTTTAACTGTCTTGATAGAAAATGTCCAGCCAAGCTCAGTAAAATACCAGAATTGCTTTCTGCTGAGGGACTTTCTATTTTTTATTTTTCTGGCAACTGCCTCTATTTAACTTTCTTGATTAAAATCGACTATCAGAGGTCAGTAAAATACAAGAATCACTTTGTCATTCTCTAGATTCCAGTCCATAGAAATTGTCTTCCACGAGCACCTGATATTTCTCTCCATGTGTTTCCATCAGGGTTGGATTGGGAATGAAAATTGGCCCGGGCACGCAAAAATAAAATCGGCCCACATTTGCATTATGCCATTCCTCAACTGACTGCTTCGGCGTCATCTTATAAAAAAAAGCAGGGGGGTTTAAACAATGCACATGTTAGTTTACACTGCTGAAACACACCTGGAAACAAGTGAGGCCACTTCTACTGGGCCCCTCCCCCCGCTCAATATGTGCACACACGTTAATGGCCCGGCCAGCTAGACAAAGGGAGTTGTACCTCTGCCTGTTGCTAAACAGGAGGTAATGAGCGCCCATCTGCCTCTAGAAAGGCCACTCAGACACACACTGGGCCGCTGGCTGTTCGAACAATAGAGACACCGACCAAATCGGCCCCCCAGACTGCTCAAAAATGCAGCCCACAGCAGGAATTCGGACACCGGCCCCTCGGGCATTGCCCGAATTCCCACGTTACCAATCCGACGCTGGTTCCCATACCTGGTGTGTCGCACAGTCAGGTGCTTACTTTCCCTTCATGTTAAAGAACAGTAGATGTTTCAGCACCCAGGCTAATGTGCTGCACAGCTAATACATATAAGGTCCCAAAGGGGAGACCGATTGGATTGCAAATGCTTTTTGGGTTTCGCCTGCCGAAGGCTGCGCTCTGCGCAGCTTTTCGGCACAGGCGAAATCCATTGATTACAATAAGGTCTTCAGGAACGTCCCCCGGCTCCCATTGGCTAGCTCCATAAATGGAGGCTAGCCATTGGGTGCCGGATCTGTCCGTCAAGGCCGGACCAGATTCGGGGGCGTTCCCGAGATTTTTTCGCTCTCCGCCTCTGCGATGTCGTCATCGCGGCGGTGGGCGGAGTTTCGTTTTTTTTTTAATGGGTTTGTTTTTGTCATACGGCCGCCGGAGGAAGCCCAGGTGAGTGCTTGTTTTCTTTTTTGCCATGTCTCAGATTTCGCCCCTCGCTAACCACCCTACCCGTTTTTTGTTTTGAGAATCTGGTCACCCTATGTAATGTATGTACTGTACAATAATATGACACTATCGAGTGCTGGGAGAGATAATAATTGATAAACTGGTTTGACCTCGGTCATCTAACTGGGGAGTGGGTGATCTCCCTATCTCCCTCCCGCAGCGTACAGAAGTAGAATTACAATAATTGTATATGTACGTCATTTGGAGCGCCATAAACCTTCTACAAATGTTACCCTTATTAGTAATCTGAAACCGTGGCAGCTATGACAGCCTTCTTAATATTAAGTTTACTGCAGGTTGTTATCATTGAACTTTGGAGAGTGTGGGAGCAGCAGAGTAAATAGACATTGGCTGGGCTGCAAGAGAGGAACTGAACGCGGATGCTTTGGCGGCCATCTTGGAAATGACGCCACCTGGGTACTTCCAATTCATCACAAGAAGTAAAAGCAAAGTGAGCGCTTTATCAAAACGCTAGGTGAAAGATGAACCATTGTCGCCTTCAAAACACGCAAAAAATAGGCAACTTCCGAATAAAAATGTGTATATTTAAAGATTCCAAAAAGTAAAAAAAAAAAAAATTAAAAGATAAACGATCCATAAGACATCATCATTGAACCGGCATTCCGTCTGTCGCTTGCACCTTGAAGATGAGTTCAATTAAGTAAAGGGATCTAGTTCCAAGAAGCCACTGGAGGGCATACAGCGCAACTTTAAACCCAGCCGCTCTCCACCAAATAAAATACTGTACATCTGTGGGAGCAACTCGGAAGGTTTTCACAATGACTTTCAACTACAAGGGGCATCATTCGCTAGCTGTGCCTCCGAAACACGCGAAGTAATGTTCATGCACCCGGCGTGCAGTTTAGCAGCTTAGTGCATTTGCTTAGAACTACATATCCCGTGCTCCGCGGCGCGGGAACTACGTCATCCTGCAGCTCCAGGCAGAGCAGCGGAGTGGCAAAACGGCAGAGTAGGGCCACTAGAACCGTGGGGCGGTGATTCGTCAGGGAGTCCCGGGCTTCCGGTCCATTCACCACGGGGTAGGTTGGGTCTCCGAGACCAGGCACCAAGGGTCTGTGTTTGTTGAAAGCGAGGCTATGATATGAGCATGCGGGGTGACAGGATCAGGGTCAATTTCTGCCTGCACTTCAATAATGTAAGCATATGTGTTTTTCATGCTGCAGAGGGGTTCTTCGCCTGGGGGGGGTAAGAACACAACATTGTGACGTGGGCTATCTACGGACGTGTTTTTCCCCAATGTAAATGGAATCATAAGGTTTTCAGTTTTGTAGTGCTGTTAATGGCAAGTGTATTAATACTATCCTGTGTACTGTTTCTCTACTTAACTACCGGGGGCCGTACCGCGGAGAAGCCCCCACCCAAAATGGGGGTCCCATTTAGCCTGTCAATGAAAATCAATGAAATATGGGGTACTCGGGCCCCTCGTCACATTCTGCAGGTGTACCCCATCATTTTGCGTTACTTCTCTGTTATCCACCTGTACAGCATGACCGACATTGTCGGTTAGGCAAATGTTAGCGCTAAACTACGGAACCTATTTTTCCTGCTTCTAGTCTATAGGAGATTTAATGGTATTAGATGCATGGTTTATATTTCAAGTTGTTAGTTGGAGTTCTTTAGTGTGTCGTTATGATGATGGGATGTACGACGAGCTTTGATATGGTGGTCAGCGCCATCTACGGATACTTTAGCAACATTCAATGGTTTGCTAAGAAAAATCTTTGATATTGTGATCCGAAGTGGACAAGATGTAAGTATGTGGGGCATTATGGCGGACTGGAAATGCCTCTCTTGTAGAAATATGGGCGGAGGTACATGAGTTAATCATTTGTTAAAACTAAAAGTATAAGCCTGCTGTTTAATTACCGCTGATTTTAACTGCTGTAAATTACAGAATTTACTGTTACATAATTTACCGACGTTAGCTGGAATTCAAACTCGTCTCATGTGGGTCAGGGAAAATCTCAGCAAGAAGCATTGACCTCACTGCACTACATTCCTGGACAGGATTTGGGGCTGCAGGTATATGAGATACAAAAAATTCTGGGATGGAGGTATATGGGATTTTCTTTTAACAAACTTTTTCTGTACAAGTATATGGGTTGTTATGATATAGACTGGTTGACGTGGTGTTCCTGGGTGGAGGTGAGCGAGCTGTGAGTAGGGCCACTGGAAATATGAGGCATGGGAGGATCACATTTTGCGGCAATGCTGACTAAATTATGCAACAAGGTAGGCCCGAATTATGGTACTTAGTAAATGATTACAGCATTCTTTAGATTTTTTTTTCTTCTTTACACATTACCTGTGTCTGGGCAAATATTCCACCTCATAAGTAACAGTTTAACACTCTAATACAGCCATAAACAATTGAAAGGTGACCAGTTGACTTTTGGCAAGGGCCTTCAGCTGCACTGTAACACAAGTTACTGCATTGTAACTTTGATCTATTTGAGCTAGGAACACATTTTTTTGGGTTACAATCCTGCAGATAATGATGGATAATGCAGCAAATTCTTAATTATGTGGAAAATGCAGCAGCCAAAAGAGTCGCATAATTCCAGTGGCCCTGTTTGAGTCATTGCTGTGTTAGAAGTGATTAATCTGGCATTGATGGTGTACTGTCTGTTATGAAATAGAGGACCTGAAATTGTATGTCGATATGACCGGATCAATAGTTATTGGTGTGTACTGTATCTTAAGGCGTGAGGGTTTTTCTTCGTATGTAAATGCTTTGTTTTAAAATGGATCAACCTGGAGCTTGATCGTGTGCTGTCTTATATAATGGGTTGCACGAGTTGGAAATAGTTTTTTTGTTCTTTCTAAAATATGGTGTTGATTAGAATAGAGTTTTGGCTTCTTTCCCTTTTGGCTAGGGTTACATTGTGTGTATGTTTTTTAAGTTGTAGAACTACTTGGGGACTTACACTTCTTTTTAGGTTTCGCCTGCCGAAGGCTGCGCTCTGCGCAGGCGAAATCTAATGTTTACTATATGGGCTACAGGAACGCCCCCCGGCTCCCATTGGCTAGCTCCATAAATGGAGGGTAGCCATTGGGAGCCGGATCGGTCCGTCAAGGCCGGACCATATTCGGGGGCGTTCCCGAGATTTTTTCGCTCTCCGCCTCTGCGATGTCGTCATCACGGCGGTGGGCGGAGTTTCGTTTTTTAATGGGTTTGTTTTTGTCATACGGCCGCCGGAGGAAGCCCAGGTGAGTGCTTGTTTTCTTTTTTGCCACGTCTCAGATTTCGCCCCTCGCTAACCACCCCACCCCATTGCCCTCAGTTCGTGGCTCCTTCTCTAGGGGGTCTTTTAAAAATATTTGTTTTAATTTATTCGGTACGTGAGAATGCTTATCTCTTTCCTGTGACACTGAGCCACATGGAGGAGCATTACTGATGATCACTTCACTAACCCTGTGCGAAGAACTACGCTCCGTTCGCGGAGCTAGCGGAGTTTTGGCAACTCCGCGTTCCGCGGAGAACGCGTAGCTGTCGATTACTCCGCGATCCGGTGCGTAGCGTAGTTCTCGCGCGCTGAATAACATTATCGCGTGCGCGGCAATGGCTTTCCTCCGTTCTGCGTTCGCTTTTTCCTGGTCGCGTGTGCCACCATGTTTGGAAACACTCTCGCACAATCCCGTGCGACTGTGCGAACGCGATAACGTCATTTGGACGCGCGATAGCGTCATAAGGATGCGCGAGGATGCTTGTTGGTAAGATAGAGTTCCCGAACACGCAGAAACTGCATTCTTGCACAGAATAACTCGCGAGCAAGTTAAAACCATAATAAATTACCATTTTTGTTAGCAAAAAAATTAAAAAAAACCTTCAAGTTGTACCTTTGGCTGTATTTTTGGGGGGGAAGGAGCCCTCTTTTTGTTTCTACTCTTGTTTTGAAGAGTAAGGAGGAAGGAGGAAGGGCCCTTGAGTTTACAACTTCCTGTTCCTGTCCACCAGGCTCCTCCCAGTGCTTTGTCCATGTGGTGCTCAGTTTCCTTTGGATTTTGAGCTTGAAGCATCACTTTCTGTGTGTGTTGGCTGCATTACTGATTTTTCTTGGATTTATTGAGGACTTTTGGATTTGGAATTCTCTTTTTCAAGTAAGTTTGTGTAATGTATGAGTGAGATGTAGATAGACTTGTGTTTGTTTGATTTTTAATTTTTTTTTAACTACAGTATTCAATCCTGTAATTAAATTATTGATGGAGGCCTGTACTTTTATGAGGTCCCACTCCCAACTTGAATATTTTTTTTAAATTTCATCCAGGCTACATAGAGAGGTACCCATGGGTCCAATCATGTTTCTGTAGTCTGTGTTAACATTTTTATTCCAGTTTGTAAACAAACATCATGGATGGCATTGATATAATGTTCATTAATGCTATAGCAATGTCTGTTGTGGAATTTCTGTTTGTGGAATTTGAAATGTTTTTATTTTTTAAGCCAATAGCTGACCCTAGTACTCCATGTAGTTAGTGTGTACTAGGCATGCTTGAGTTCATTGTATTAACTTTCTGTGGTTGGCCTGGCCATGTGTTGGCGGCCATTTTATGTTTCCAGCCACTTTGCTCTTGCCATAGGCCTCCAACCTTGTGGCCTACTCTGCCAGTCGGCCAGAGGTACTACTCATAAGGTCATGAAAGTTAATCAACTGTTTTTGTGGTGTACCCTTATTTTGAAAATCATGGATGGCTTGGATTGATGTAGAAAATCTTATTTTTATGTGTGGGGTATTTCAGGTTTTGGGTGTGTTTAAATACTCTGTCAATTTCTGACATTAGGTAACCCTAGGAATACAGCTTGGGTAGTTGTGGTAACTTCGCACAGTGTGAGAACGTGACCTTACATTTTTTGTCTTGTTCGCGCACTCAATATACTTGCTCGGGAACGCGAAAACGACGTTTTCTTCCATTCGCGCTGCCGAACACGCCGAAAATGTTTAATGTGTTTCTTGTGCTATAAAAAGTCCTCATTTATGTTGTCATTTGGTTGTAGTTTTCTCTTTTTGGAGCATGGACCACTTCCATTTTCTGTCCTCTATGTAATGATTTCTTGTTGATGGGTGGGGTGACCAATTTGGGCGGTGGTGGTGTGTCCATTTTGTGAAGCAAAGCATTGTCCCTTTGCCATAGGCATTATTGTCTGTCTTCTCTTTCTTGTCATGTTGTTGTTGGTGGCCAGGCCATGTGGTGGCGGCCATTTTGTGTATGCTTCCTTTGTGATTTTGCCATGTTGTTGTTGGTGGCCAGGCCATGTGGTGGAGGCCATTTTGTGTATACATCCTTTGTGAATTTTCCATGTTGTTGTTGGTGGGCAGGCCCTATGGTGGCGGCCATTTTGTGTATGCTTTCTATGTGATTTTTCCATGTTGTTGTTGGTGGGCAGGCCCTATGGTGGCAGCCATTTTGTGTATGCTTTCTTTGTGATTTTGCCATGTTGTTGTTGGTGGCCAGGCCATGTGGTGGAGGCCATTTTGTGTATACATCCTTTGTGAATTTTCCATGTTGTTGTTGGTGGCCAGTCCCTATGGTGGCGCCCATTTTTTGTGTCCTTCCTTTGTGCTTTTGCCATAGGCATCCAAGGTTTTTACTATTCTGGCAGTAGGGCAGAGTTACTACTACTCATAGCCATAGGTGCATTAAAGTTAATCAACTCTTGACACGCGACATTACATTTTTTGTCTTGTTCGCGCGCTCAATGTACTTGCTCGGGAACGCGAAAACGACGTTTTCTTCCATTCGCGCTGCCGAACACGCCGATTTAGCATTCTCGCGGACAATATGTCCCGAGTTGCATAAAAGTTTCTCGAAAATGTTGCATGTGTTTCTTGTGCACCCAAAAAAACAGAAGTTGTCATTTGGTTGTAGTTTTTGGAGCCTGGAACAATTCCTGTGTCTGTCTTCTTGTTTGTGGGTGGGCTGACCACGTGGGCAGCGGTGCGGCTACTTTGTGAAGCAAAACAAAGCATTGTCCCTTTCCCATAGGCATTTATTGTCTGTCTTCTTTTTTCTTTTTCTTTTCATGTTGCTGGGGGTGGCTAGGCCATGTGGCGGTGGCCATTTTGTAGGTACTTCCTTTGTGCATTTATCATTGGTCTCCCAGCTTTTGGTCTGATCTGACAGTAGGCCAGAGTCCCAGAGGTAGTAGTTAGCGGGGGTGCTGCCTTTATGTAGCTGTTTTAATTCGGTGTATGCAATTAACATCATTAGGGCATGTGTGTATGGCATTGCATTCCAAAATGTGTTGTCTGGGCAGGGGTTTGTTTGTATGTGTTTTTGCGGTGTTAGGTTTACAACCTCTGTCTTAGCCATGGGGTATTTTATTCCTTGCATTAACCTGTCATGTGCAGCAGGCATCCTCCTTTTTCTGTCCATATTGGTATATATAGGCCTGCTTGACTTTATTGGTTCTTTCTGGACTTCATGTGGCTTTGAGCTGTGGTGCTGGACTGGTATTATTTATTAGTCTTCTGTTTTGTCTTTTATACATTGGCCTGTGTGTCTTTCAATTGTTCATGTTGCCTTACTGCTTGTTTGACTGATGTTGTTCTGCCTTCTTTACTTGTAGGTGCACAAAAAAAGACTGAGGAGGTGCTGGTTGTTTTTTCATCCATCGCTCGTTCTACTGCCAGACGGACTTCCTTCAGTTGTACGCCACCTGTGGTGTGTGACTCATCTGACCACACATCTCTGCAATTTGTGCTGCTGTGAGCTGACATCAGAAGAAGATGGGCCCTAAGAAAGCTACCAGGTCCTCCACCACGAAGAAAGTTGCTGAGAAGAAGGAACAGAAGAAGGAAGTGTCACTTAAGTCTGGTATGGACCCCAAAACCTTTTTTGGGACCCCCCAAAGGTACGCCTGCAGCAGCGGTATCTGGGGTGCAAGCTGGGACCAGCACATCCGCATTAGTGGGGGCAAGCCACCATCCCAGGGCCAAGCACATGATGAGGGTCGAAGAGGTAGCCAGCCTTCTGTTTGCGAGCAGTACTACTGAGCCTGAACTAAACGTATCGCTGTCTCAAAGTAGTACACAATCCACGCAAGATGGAAGTGCTCAACAACCACCGCCAGCAGTAGATGTTCAACAACCACAACCACCGCCCGCAATAGGAGTTGTTCACCCACAACCACTTCCCGCAACAGTTGTTGAACAACCACAAGCACTGCCCGCAACAGTTCTTGTTGAAGAACCACAGCCCGCAATAGTACTTCCTCAAGAACAACAACCACCATCTCCGCACGCAATAGTAGTAGTTGTTCCTCCCGAAGTCAGGGCAGTTCAGGAAGTAGAGCCTCATTCCGAGCAAGAAGAAGAGGAAGCCACTTCTGGAGGTGATCTATTGCCTTTGATTTCACCAAGGGAAAGGAGGGTTAGTGCATCCAGTTCTTCGCCAAGCATTCCTTCCGATGACCTTGATACGGATTGGCAGCCACAACTATCTGAGCATTCAAAGGAGAGACATCCCAAGAAGACCAGGCTAGGAAAAAGGAAGTTTCCAGCCAGGCTTGAACTTATGGAGGCCGATGTAGGTGAGCAGGATACTGCTGGTGATAAAGACGGGTCTGACACTGTCATCATCACGAGTGTTATTCCTGGTGCAGAGGATGTAGAGACCAACATTTTCACCCTATCCAGAAATGCTGCAATTAGTGATGAGCAGGTAGCACGCATAACTCCTAAACACTCAACACCCAAAGTAACACCAGCTCCCATTTTTTCATCAGCGAAGGCCCGGCAGCATCCGACATCCAGCAGAAGCGCCACTTCAACAGAAGGAGGTAGTGGCAGTACTAGGACTGAGCTGTCACATAGTGAAATTCAACAATCCTCCAGTCCATCCGGCATTGGCAGTGGGTCCTCCTCTTCCTATGGCAGGAGACAAAAGTTTACCTCCCCAGTGTGGGACTTCTTTACGGTTCACCCATTTCCGGAGAACATTGCTGTATGCACCATTTGTCATGTCAATGTTAGTCGTGGTAAGCTTGGTACAAACTATGGTACTGGAGGCCAAACGACCCATTTGAAGAAAACACACTTAATCAGGTGGGAGAACCACCTTGCAAGCTTAACATTTTTTAGCACTGGTGTTGGTGGGGATACTGTGGTACAAGGTCCACTCATGGTTGACCAGGAGGTAGAAGAAGAGGGAGACGATGACCTTCTATCTAGGAGTGGTACACAAAGGAGCCCTGTCGCCAGCACTGGAATGGTAAAGTCCACATCCTCCGCATCAGCAACTTCTCAGTGGCACCAGAGTCAGCTGGAAACACCAAGGAGTGCAAAGTCAGCGATGCAAGGTGGTCCGTCTAGCATAAGTGAAAGAAATGCAAAGCAGCGTACCATTCCTAGCATGTTTAGGCAGGAGGGAAAGTACGAGCGGAACCACCCAGTAGCACGTTTGTACAATGCGAAACTTGCGAAAATGTTAGCACTGGACCTTCTCCCATTTTCATTTGTTGAGGCTGTTGGATTTCTGGAATTAGTGGCAACCCTCTGCCCTAAATGGAAGGTTCCCAGTCGCTACTATTTTGCCCGAGTTGCTGTCCCAGCACTACACCACGACATGCTGGAATTGATTGGGAAAGCCTTACAACAGAGTGTTGTCCATTGTATCCACCTGACAACAGACATGTGGAGCAGTTGCGATGCTACAGATTTCATGTGCATCACCGCATACTGGATCTCTTTTGCAGGTGTTAAAGACAAGTTAACTTCAGGCCTCCGTGACGTTGCTGGAATTTTTAATGATACGCGCAGACATGCAACTATAGCCATGTTTGGTATGGACAAAAGTCATACTGCTGAAAACATTTTGTCTGACTTTAACACCAAGGTCTTTGAATGGCTTAAACCAAGAGGCCTTAAGATTGGTTTTGTTGCCACCGACAATGGCAGTAATGTAGTGAAGGCAATGAGAGAAGGACATTATTTCAGGGTACCCTGTTTGGCACACTGCATTAACTTAGTCGTGCAAGACTTTCTGAAAACTGAAGCCAAAGTCAGCAAAATACTGATCATCTGCAGAAGACTATGCAGGCACTTTAACCATTCTTTTAAAGGACGGAAGCTGCTACGGGTCATTCAGCGTGAGCATAACTTGCCAGTCAAAGCACTGATCCAGGAGGTCCCAACACGTTGGAACTCAACTTATTTCATGCTTGAGCGTCTCTTTGAGCAGTACATCCCACTGAATGCTTATGTTATGTCAAGAGGCTTAGGGGATCCTACTGTTAATCTTAAAGCCCTGACCATTGAGATGTGGCAGTGGAACCTCATTAAATGCATCACAGAGATGCTACTACCCTTTGAGGTCTTCACACGTGCAGTTAGCAGGGAGGACTGTACTATGGGCCAAGCCATCCCATTGTTGTACATGCTTGAGCAACAGGTGAAGGAGGTCTGTCAAACATACGAAGGAGACGAACAAAAAGTTGATGCATATACCTTGGCCAAGGGCTTAACCAACCGCTTGTCTACAAACGTAAGGCTCAACAATATTGTGTCAGGTGAACATTACATAACTGCAACAATCTTGGATCCACGGTACAAATTATTTCTCAGCAGTAGCGCAGTAATTCCTTTTTCAGATGAGGATGTTGACACGTACAAAACTTCCATAGCTGCGGAAGCTAATGAGTTAGAAACTGAACGGCTGTTACTTAAAGGCCTGCCACTGCCAGCCCAGGCCAGTCCAAGTACTCCTGACGCAAGTTCTTCACAGCATGAGAGCAGTGCGTCTGCTTTCCAGCAGGCACCAACAGTAAAAAAAGCAGCACCTACACGATCTGATTCAGCAGACCCAACCAAAAGCATAACTGCTTTTTTTCTACAGAAAGGGATGGGTAAGTCCGTTGCTGTTGCAAAGGGAAAAGAGGACCAGCAAAGCCGAGCCCCAATGAACACTGAGCGGATGGTTCAGGCCTATCTGGATGACACAACAGAGGTGTTCATGGAGCAAAGCCCATTGGTCTATTGGTATGAAAGAAGAAGACAGTGGCCAGTGCTGAGCAGGCTGGCGATAAAGTATCTGGCTTGTCCTGTAGCCAGTGTCTCTTCTGAGCGGGTTTTCAGTGCTGCTGGTGCCATTGTCACATCGAAAAGGACTAGTCTCTCCCCCAAAAGCGTGGAGAGGCTGACAATGATAAAAATTAATCAACGCTTCATACCACCAGACTATCAAGTACGTGAATCAGCGCAGGATGAAGAAAGCGAGTCCGAAGACCTCCTCACTACTGGGTTACATGACCTACTTCTGTCCGAACGCACAGAGTTTGAGGACGAGCTCCTCTTCCCTGACAACTAGGCTTTTAAATTGTTACTTTCTCCCTTCCTTTATTTGTGTTATTTTCTTATTAACAATGGCTTTCTGGGGCTAAACTGCAAATAAAAAAAAACCACAACCAAATCCATCCCCACAACTGATTCTTTTTATGTACCTACTGGAGTTGCACGACTGCTTTTATTTTCACTGTATCTTTTTATTTACCTACTGGAGTTGCACGCCTGTGCATTTGTTGACTGCAGCACTCCTCAGAGTCTTGCTCCATCTTCTTGCCTCCCACTCAAGTCAATACAATTCCATCTTGCCAGCCATACATTGGATGTTGTATGTAGATGGAGTATAGTACAATAATGTAGCCTCTAACAGTCCCTCCATAACAAGTGAACCGTACAGTCATGACTACAGCCATCCTCTATATCATTTGAAATCTGCAACTCATCACTGTCTTACTCTTAAGGCTACCACCTCTGTCTGCAGGCATTCATAGAGACTCTTCAGTGTCAATACTTGAGCAGGCATCCACAACTGAAGTCAACTTGATGTGATTTTTAAAAGGCTCGGCAGCATCTGTGATCAATCATCTGATAGTGAAAGACAAGAGCAAGACAGGTATATTAAATGAATGATGCAATGCATTGCATAGGATGTTTAGCTGACTCTGAGCAAATGTGCATGGAATTAAAGTATACTAGTAAGTTCAGACTCACGTGATGGGCAATTTTTCCATGTGATTTAATAATATAAATTATTTACGCACTTGTGATCCTACTACTACAGGTGCAGTCAGTACTTAATTTATCGTTCGTAGTCACTCACTACAGAGTAGACTGAGTTGCTGGTGCTGTTGGACTAGACGTGCCAGACCTGATAATGATGGTGACACCACACATATCATTGCACGCTGCCAGTCAGTTCGATCTGCGCTGATTGATGTACGATGTTTCTTGGAGTGGAATACAAGGTAAATACAAATAAGAGGCACAGCACAGTAGAGTAGACCCAGGCTACTTCATGTGTGTGCACTGCACTGTGCAGTGGTACAGTACAATAGTGGTATTATTGCTGACTGAGAATGACGCATTGATTTGGTTGATTAATTTTGAAAACGCTAGGTTGCTTTTTTAATTTTTATGCCCCTTTCTCTGGCTCAGGCAAATTGTTAGGTAAATGCAGTTAGTGTTACTGCGACCCTGTGTCGTGGGTCTGTTCTGTGCTGGCTCCTATCTTTTCTTGTACTTCTAGATTAATAATGATGTGCAACTAGTAGACTTATACATAACATATTGTATCGAAGCCGCCTCAGTCTGAAAGTCCTCTCTCTCTTTACGACTATTCCGCTTGTATTATTTTGTTGATCTGCACTGTATTTCAAATACACTTTGTTTAGGTCATTCACATTCTTTTGTATTTGCCTTTTCTTTTTCAATCCACACAGACTGGACGTTGTTCACCCACTGCTATTATACTATGAGCGTCTACTCAGCGTCCATTACCACTAATCATCATCATCAAGCAATTGGATGGCGGGAAACAAAGAATGATATTCTGCGTATCCTGGTTCTACATTTATTCCTTACATTCATTGGCTAGTGGATCAAATTCAACATCATAAATCATCGTCTTCATTGTTTTGCTTTTGTTGTCTACATGCGTACTGTTTTTATTTCTCAAACCTTTCCGCAAACCCCCGTACCCATCCATTCAACAAACCCTAACCCTCTTCCCCCGGGCTGCGTGGTTTCATTGAGGTGCGATGTTTGTTACATTAAATATACACCAACAATTTGATCACGCGCTTGCTGGGGCAGATGTGGTGAAAAGCAACAATAGTGTCAGACTCATTTTCAACAAGGCATGGCCGGGATCTTCTTCTGCTTCCCAACTCAAGCTCTGTGTATAATGCCAATTAATTTACCATTACCATCAAACAACCAATACGTAATGAATTGGCGTCATTGTTTGTGTTTAAGTTTACAGCATTATGAGTTAGAAAAGTTTGACGTTGACGTGAGTACTACAACTACAGTTGAACTTCTTATCTTCTCTTGCACTTACTTTCCAGTCCCCAAAACCATTGTTTTGTTTCAGTTTAGCAGTTGCAAAATTGTATTGGCTCAGTCGTGTAATCTACTGTACTTAATACTTATACTACCCCCACATTGTCTATCACGAAAATGACTGCCTCTTTCTTTTTGTCTCAAAATGCTACTGGCAGGGTCTGTCTACTACTATCTACTATCACAGAAGTTCAGAACAACAGATTCTTATCCATTGTCTTGGGAAACAAATGCAGCCCACGTCATCATCAGCAATCACAGGTAAGATAAGTTTGCTGTGAGGTATAACGCAAGACAGACTGGTAGTTCTTCTAATACTACAAATAGAACTCGGTGAGGGTTTAGCGCATCTACCTGTCTGCATGTTAAAGATGTGGACAATATATTTTTTAATTCGAAAGCACTGTCCCCCCTGACCTGCATGGCCAATTAAACGTTGTGATGTTGCACAACGTACATTATTTGGTGAAACAGTCCCCCCTCCACCCCCCCAACAAACACAAATGAACTTCAAATGTTTTCTTTTGAAAATATCTTTGTCTCATTTTTATTTTAACATAACGATGATAGAAAAATAAAATATATATCAAATGTTACCCCCAGGCCCAGAGCTGTCCCTACCCTCCCCTAACCCCAACCAAAGTTCAAAGTTAAATGTACACCCCAACACCCAAATCCCACCCACCAACAAAAGGATTTAAAAAGGGGCAAACAACAGGGTCCATTTCAAAGCCGGCGGGCTTTCAGGTGTTTGTCCACCATGATCTTCACACGCTCCTCTATTCCGTCCTCCAGCTTCTTCCGCTCCTCCTCAAGCTTAGTCGCTACCCGGCGGAGAATCTTTTCTTGGAATTCCCGGCACCTACATTTGCACGCATGTTGTTGTGGGGGGGCCGCCGATGATGTAACAACAATTCGGCGGCGGGCGGCTGCCTGACCACGGCGACGTAGTCCTGCAGGCTTGGGGGCCGGGGCATTGGAAGAGGCAGCAGCTGCTGCCGCCGCCTCCTCCTCCTCCTCCTCGGCCTGATCCACCAGCCGGCGGTAGGCCTCTACGATAGCCTGCAGTTTCCGCTGCCGGGCCCGGACTGCCAACTCCTTCCTTGTTTGTTTTTTGGAAGGAGTAACTATAAAGAAAGAAACAGAATTGTTGTAATCCAAAATCCCCGCAAATCAAGAACACAACATTGATTCAACACATAGTGGGCGGCACAGTAGCACTAGCAAGCAAGCTGAGTACAAAAAATTGTGTTGCATCTATCTTGAACATTCTACGGCCTATATAATTAATTTGTTGGACTTTTTGGCACGGCATTATGCCTGCCCTAGTAGCATGGGTGTACTTCAACGGTCACACACATTAGAACGAACACCTGTCTTTTTCATATCTCGTTTTATATTATATACTCTGATTCCGGGAAGGCGGGAACAGTCTCAAAATAACATTAATTAACAGGGGGCAGCTAGTAGTACATGTCTAGTAGAGACTATCATTCTTTATATCGCGCAACAAACCTTATTTGGTTTGTGTTTCACCAGCAACGACCCATGCACCCAGTCGTCCCCTCCTTCCCTTGCCTTTGGGTTTGCCCAAAACACCGCTACTGCTGAGACTATCCACTAACCACCGGTATTGGGTGTGTCTCCCAACCACGCTGGCAGCTGTGTTTTCCCCTTTCCATGCTTCAACAACAACCCATGCATCCGACTGCTATCAGCCACCTGCATTACTGTAGTGGTAATGCTAAGCATGGTAATGCCAAGTAAAGGTAACATCATATATTGTCCAGTAGAGTACAGTGAGGAAGTTTTCCCCTCCCACCAAGTAATGCGGATCACTATTGAATGTAACTTACCATGGCTCCCCCCCACTGCTGCTGGTGTAGGTGTAGGTGCCTCTGGTCCTCCTGTCCCCGCCGGGATCGCTGAAGCTGCGCCGCTGTCCCCGTCGGCACTGGTGGATGGTAAGGGTTCTGCATCTATAAAAATAAGTACACCTTTTGAGATGGATGCACAGCCCCCATTGTACTTGTTCACCAAGAATGGAGTTCTTCAAAACAGTTAAGTACAACGTACGTAATCAGTAGGAGTCCACATTGCATAGTACAGCAGAGTCACTACACATATTAGCATTCATTGTTATGGTATGGTACCCAAGCTCATCTCATCTGTACTGCTACTCTAGTCCTTGGAAATTGGAAGTGAACTATGTAACCGTTGTACATCAATGTATCCAGTTTTGCGCATGCTAACTCGCAGCTTGTTACGCAGTACGAGAAGACGCCTTTGAGGCAACACATCATTGTTCAATGCATACACCTGAAGAGGTTGGAAAATAAAAGGGCCCGTATTTAAGTTTTCTATGTGGATTGTGGAATAGAGTTTGCTTACAGGTTACAACTTCTTTTTAGCATGGCTGCATAAAACTGGCCTAAATGTATTTCATACTGTCTAACGTGCACCACTTTTGTCATTAATTTTCGGCAGATGAGAAGATTTCCTTCTACGAAGCTGACATTTCCAGAGCTTACCAAAAAAGAGGCATATGTAACCAGTATACGTTCAATGGTGAGGGGTCTCTGATATTTCCCACATTTCCCTATTGTGCACTAGTAGCTGTACAAATGTTGATTACTTTATTCTGCCTTTTTTAACTCTGGATTTTTTCTGGTGGGCCCCTCGACGTATTTCACGGAACAACTTAAAAACATTGATGTTACTTACTTACTTCTAACAAAATAAAGCTTTTGAAGTACCACTTTGACTCTGAAGTTTATTTTCAGTGTCTGTTGTCTTGTAGACTCACACGAGTGAGTGAGCAAAAGGGTGTTTCTTAGGTAATGGTTTGTGTAATAAAAGCATTGGGCATCTTGGTATTGGGGTTCAGGAGTGTGATAATTGAATAATTGACCAATGACTGAGCCCATATAGGTTGTCGTTCAGTGAATTGTGGGTTCCTCAGAGTTCTGTGACTGAGGTGTAAGAAAGTAAGGTCCAACCTGCCTATCAGCAGCACCAACATCAAATTTTCTGGTGCATACATAGTTATGTAATATGTATATGACTCCATAGAAGATAGAATACCCACAAGACTAGTAGTGGTATACTAACGTTTACAAAATACTAGACAAACATCATTCTGGATGCATACTTGGTTGGTGTCAATTGCCAAAGCAGACACATTACAGAGGAAAAAACAAGCACTGTTGGACTTACTGGGGACAGCAGCAGGATCCTCAGTAGAGGAGCTCTGTGTCTGTGGTGGTTCACCCGCCGACTCGGTCCCTGCATTCTGCTTGCCCCTGGGTTCTGTGGTTCATGTAAGAAATAATAAACAAAGAGAAAAACATTGAGTGCTGTGAAACATAGACATCATTTCAAAAAACACTGCTAGAACATTAAAAGAAACAAACATTGATCTACCAAATGACTACTGCCTTGCACGATTCACTGACTGTATACTTGTAGAAAACAAATCACATATTCCATAAACATTATGATTGCAGATTAATAAGGCAGTAACACCTGAACAACACCACCGATTCAAGAGATTCAAGAATGGGGTAATCAATTATCTGTGAGTAGTCATTTCTTTTTCATTTTTGCCAGCAAAATGCCATAGATCACAAGGAGGAGACATGCAGAAATTTTGTGCATACACGAAATTGTACGTTCGTTGCATCATATTTTGTTCTGCTACTGACTGAATGCTACTGCTGCCAAGCCTACCACTCATTAAACAAACTACATCAGTTCTATGGAGGGCTGAGGCAGGGGTGGCTCTAGGCTCATGGTGGTCCTCCTGGGCAGGGAGCGTAGGTATGGGGCCCCAGAAGAGGAGGTCGGGGCGGAGGACGGAGGACAGTGAAGAGGGGGAGTCAGTCAGGGTGTTTGGAAGTGGAACAGAGCCGGAGGCAACAAATCCCTGCCAGGGGCCGCAACGCAAATATGTATCCATCCTCAGAGGATTATTAAATTAAGGATATATATTGGTGCGGTGGCCCCTGAAGTTTGGTGGCCCTGTGCAGTTGCACAGCTTGCACATGCCTAGAGCCGGCCCTGGCTGAGGTAAGAAGAACAAAGTAACTTTAGCATTCATTGCCAGAGGAGGATTCGATTCATGCAGAAGAGAAGGCCGTGAAAAAAATGCTACAATATGCAAACTACGTACAATTATCCATCCACCGCTATTTCACTGACGGACAAAGGAAGGACAAGACCTAATAGCATTAACTAACTTCAGTTCTCTACAATAAAGAAAATCTCACATCAATAAACAGCAACAGCTAGCGCCAAGTTGAAACAACACGCAAGAGTCAGTGAAGAAGAACACTGTCATACAATTACAGTACATATACCGGAATACATCGGAAATGTAACTAGGAGCAACAGTCATCGCGTTACTTATTCAGCCAATATTTACAAAGATACAATAACAATATTTATACTACTATATTACCTACTGGCGGTCGCCAGTAGGTATATATAGTTAGGATTTTTTCTCTATGGGTTTTTTGAAAATTCTATGTCTAATAACTTTGCCGTTTGTGGACGGAATTGGCTGAAATTTTCAGGAAAATGGCACATTTTGTTTCTGAGCAGCCTTTGAAAATTTGGGGGGGGTTCGTCAAGGGGGGGCCGAGAAAAAAGGGGGGTCCCAAAACGCGTTTTTCCCATGTTAATTTCCATAGGGCGGTTGGCCTCACTTTTAGCCCGAACGGCTGAATGGATTTGCACGAAACTTGGCAAAATTGTAGGGACTGGTAGCCCGATGTGCCTTTTGTAGGTCTCAATATATGTGCTCCAGTGGATTTTGAGAAATTAACGTTTAAAAAAAGATATATATCTGTAAGCGCGGACCAGGCAGCGGTCTGGTTCGCGGACTTTTCGCGCAACGGAGCTTTGTGAAGCGAAGCTGATTGGTTCTCCGGCGTCTGTCAACATTCCAAACAGTCCGTAGCGGCCGCCATCTTGTCTCTCGGTAGGATCGAGAGACAAGAGGAGGCGAAAGCGAAGGGGCAAATGACCATAAGGGGGAATAGTAGATCCTCGCTGACCCCCTAGGTTTGATGTGGAGGTTTTAAAAGGGTCCCGCGGGGCAAAAAAAATAATAATAATAATAATCGAACGGCTGAATGGATTTGCACGAAACTTGGCAAAATTGTAGGGACTGGTAGCCCGATGTGCCTTTGCTAGGTCTCAATATATGTGCTCCAGTGGATTTTGAGAAATTAACGTTCAAAAAAAGATATATATCTGTAACAGCGCTCCGCTTCGCGTACTTTTCGCGTTACGGAGGTTTGCGAAGCTGATTGGTTTTTCGGCGTCTGTAAACATTCCAAACAGTCCGTAGCGGCCGCCATATTGTCTCTCGGTAGGATCGAGAGACAAGAGGAGGCCAAAGCGAAGGGGCAAATGACCATAAGGGGGCATAGTAGATCGTCCCTGACCCCCTAGGTTTGATGTGGAGGCTTTGAAAGGTTCTCGCAGGGCAAAAAAATATATACCGTTTTTTTAGTTTTTTTGCGTGGAGTGCGCTCGGTTCGCGAACCGGGAAGCGTTCTGGGGAGCGTACTTTCTTGAAAATTAGTGAAAAAAGTTAGAGTACAATAATAATTGTGAGTGATCAGATGTAGGGTAGCTCTGAGAAGAGCTTTTGGGTTTATGGTACATTTAGGTACTTATAAGTAGGTACCAATGCACATTCTTAAATTCAGAGTGAAAACTCTGTTGCCCTCATCTGAGAAGTGAACTCCATCTCCTCTGTAGATATCTTGCATGTAGTAACGCAAGTTATTGTTGTACAGGGAGCCCATTCCATGGTCTCTCATGTAAGCTGAAACAGATTTGTTTACATGCTTCCTCGATTTCTCAATTTGTGGACAAAATTGGTTCGACCACCTCCATTTCTGTCTTTGGCATATATTTGAATATACCAAGGCAGTCTGAGGAAAAAGTGCCATCAATTGCTCAAAGGTGTCCTTTAAAAGCATTTCCAGACCTCCCCCAGTCAAAGTGCCCAAATCATTACCTCCACAGTGCACAATTAACAGGTCAGGTTTTGGCAAATGCATAAAGGTTTTCACCAATGGTATCAATTGGTGACATTTTAATCCTCTGTGGCCAAACCACTTAATTTCCACATCTTGTAAATTGAGGTTAGGTAAATTCCTGTTTTCAGCGTACCTTTGAGCCCAATAGATGTAGCTATGTCCAACAATCCAGACAGAAAACATGGCGAGAGAAGGTTCTCCTGCAGTCAGATGAAGTGTGGCAATGAAATGGCAGTTGAAAAAATGAGAGTGTAAAATGAAAAAAACTGAGGAGTTTCTGTGTTAATGAAGCAGTAAGAGTGATTGGTGGATTTTGATTGCTGAAAACAGAAAGTTAGTGTGCATGGATGAGTTCGTTGAAAGATGTATTTTGAGTGGCGAAGAAAAAATCATTAAATGAAAGAATGCTTTGGATATGCAGGTGCACTGAGAGTTCAGAGTTCAATTGCAACATTGTTGTGTGAGAGGTCTTGCAAGAGGTGGTTGCTATGCAGAAAAAGCAGAGAGGGGGCAGAGGGGGGAAGGGTTTTGCTTTGAAAAAAAGTGAGGGAAGAGTTTTGATTGGGTGACATGAGAGATCTGTGTGAGGAATTACAGCATTTCTGTGCTTTTGATAGCTGCAGACTCTGGAGTGCATACCTTTTGCTCTGCTGAAGACAAATTGGTGTGTTTCTGAGACTGTTTTGAAAGTGAAAGTACTTGCTAAGGTGAGAAAAAATTTCTTTAATTTAGATAGAAAATAGTGTGCTTTAAGGAGAAAATTATGAAGAAAGTTGTGTTTTTCAAATGTTGCTTTGTCTCAAGTGTTTCACAAATAGATTTTGTTTGTTTGAGAAATTGTAATTGGAGAAAATGTGAAGTATTAGTACTGACAGGGCTTTTATGTGCATAGGAGCTGTGGAGTGTTTTCAAATTATGACTTGTAAATCGTTTTTGAGAAAAAGCAATGGTTTTAATATTGATGAGAAGGATATAATGGTGTCTGCTTCTTTATAAGGTAATTGAGAGTCTTTCCCATTTCAATGTAAGAAGTTTGTCTGTGGAGCAAATTGCTTGTAAATATGCTCCCACCTGTGCATGGCAAATTTAGATTTTGAATGTTTCCGTTACATAGGCATGTTAAAGGTGACTGAAACATGCTGCAAAGGCAATCAAAAAATGCTTTTATGTGTCTTAAGGACATTTTAAGTCATTTCCCCATGTGCAGTGTTTTCAAATTATGAGTTGAAAATCGTTTTTGAGGTAAAGGAATGTTTTCAAAATTTATGTGCGCCATATGACCCCAAATTTTTTTTTCAGGGGTGCAGCAGGGTGTTCTTGAGATACCCCTGCACCGTCGGAAAAATTCGTAATTTGCGATGAGGTAATTGCTAATCGCAAATTGCACCTTCATTCCTATGGGCCTCCTGCTGCATGGAAATGAATGGGTAATCTTGCTGAAATGCAAAGTCGAATCTGTATTTAAAAGGGTCTGCACCTCTGTACGGGTGTTCGCTATGTGAAGCACGAAAGTTTCACGGGCCGAACTCAAGGCCACCTCTCTCTGAGACAAAAGAGCTCTTATTCTTGCCATGCTGTTGAAATGTGCTCCCAAGGTTGGTATTTGTGGCCAGATTGAAAACTCCCTATGTTCATGTGTGGGAGGAAATAGAACATTTCTGCAGCAAATAACCCATTCATTTACTGTTACGATAAAATGAATACTTTTAATTAACCCAGAACAATCTTCATTATTGAGCATCAAATAACTACCATTTTCCAAGAACTTGAACGTGGGGATGATAGCAGGAACTGGCGTGCCTTGCAACACGCAAGCCATATTTGGTCGGTGTTTGTTGCATGAACCGTGTAACTGTCTGTGCCTACACATTAGTGAATGATCTGGCGTCTCAGTGCATTCCTCTCCATTCAGATAAAGTTCTTGATCATCTTTGAAAATCTGTATGTGTATGGAAGCGACCAGACTTGATGAAGAAAACCACTACCTAAAGGTTAATAACGACCTATTGGTATATATTTCATACAATTTGAAAACTTATATAAAGCAAAAGGCAGCGTTATTAAACCGTGGATAAGGCACGTTGCCAAAGCAGTCAACCTTTTGGATTTATACTGGAAATGTTAAAGGAAGAATTACGGAGTAGGGCCTGTAAATCTTTAATAGACAACGAGTAAAATTACTCCAACCATCGTATTCCTCTAACTCCGGGATAGTAGGGGTGTTTAATTTTTTAGAAGTAGCCAATCCAAAGCATTTGGTCTGGGAAATTGTTTCATTCACAAACAACATATGTTTTGGGATGAGACATGCACGGTGGAAAGCCTCAGTGCCTTGTACCTGCCAGGTTCGTGAACCCCAAACTGATGTAGATCCTGGATATTTTTACTCTGTATTACGTTAGCATGGTCTCATTACTGGTTTAAACGCCATTTTTCCTTTTTTGTAACTTCTGCACACGACACTTAGTTGTTGCTTTAGCTTTCAGCCTACCTGCGTCAAGATCTATGCCTGCTTCAAGCAGGCGCAGGGTTTTGATGTAGCTTTGTCCTATCTGATTGTAAATGCGGCACACCGTGGGTGGCAGAGCAGCGGTGCACGTTAACTGGTGCATCCCTGGGGATGTGCTAGTTAATATAAATCTGTCCCTTTACATTTAATTATGTGCAGGGGACACAGAGTAGGTGAGGTTTATCCAAGGTTAAGAAGAGATGAGTCCTGTTCAGTGAAAAATTGGAGATAGGCTTCAGTATATTATATACTTAAGTAGTGTGTTAAGTTTTTGATGACTGTTATTAATTTACTGTTGGGTAATAGTGGTTAATAACATTTTTTATTATATTTTACCACAGATTCAACTGCACATTATTTCAAGATTTTAGGATGCCTAGCAAAGAAAGAGTAAGAAAGGCTGGAAAACGTCAAAGACAGCAGGAGCATGGAATATTGCAGCAGTCCTCTAACAAAAAGATTTGTCAAGTCACCAAGAAAGCACCGGGTAAGAGTCGAAAAACAGTCATAAGAAATATGTGTAGTAAAAAAAATATTACTACAGAAAATGTTTCACTCCAGAAAAGGAGACCGAATTCAAATGGTAAGGAAAGGCCAATGAGAAATGTTACTGCTAGAGTAAGAGATAACTCTATGCATGAAAGTAGAAGGAAACAACAGTTTAGGGATATTCGTAAACGAATGTTCCGCAACAGGATAATTGGGAATTTGTTAAAAAATATTAAGAAAGGTCAGCAGAAAGTGGTTTTTTATAAGAGAAAAAAAATAGTTGAGAAAGTTATTGATCAGGCATTTGAATTTAAACGTAAGTTATTTATTTTGACAATCAATAGAATTAGGAAGCTAAACAAGGTAATTTATGATTTCAAAAGAAATAGTAGATGGAAGAGAATAGTTAATCGTAGTAATTTTTGTGAAGTTTTTTCTGGAGAATGGATGCATAGTTCAAGCTCTGAGGCATTTTTTAATGAGGAGAGTTATTTCCAGGATAATGATTTGGTGCATGCAGTTGACACCAGTGGTCGAGCTTATGAAGTGAAAGATGGTTGTCCAGTTGAAAAAGAAAAACTTGTGAGAACAGAGATAGAAGAGGTGTTAGGTAATGAGGTTTTAGGGAGACGTCCTAAGGGTCCTGTGTACACCTGGAAGTGTAGTAGTATTTGCAGTGTACGACAGGATTCCATCAATTTGCTTTGTGATTTTATACGGTCATTTAGTAAGAAAAGTTTGAAGCAGAAAATGAAGTTGTTGCAAGAATTAGATCCTTGCAGAGTGAGAGAAGTGATAGGTTTGCATGGTCATTCACTGGCTTGTCTTTCCAGGAGAGTATGCCAGAGTGTTTTTCATCATTTCAGGATGCTAGCAGTGCATCATAATAAAGTGAGGAAATTAGTTAGAATGTTGTATTATGCTAAGAGTCCAGCAATTATGCTAAAACAATTATGCGCTGCTCTTTTGCATGGTTCTGAAATAGATGTGAAGAATATATGTGAAGAAATTGAGTTTTGTTACTTTGGAAGTAAAGAGGAGAATGTTGAAATTGACCAAGAAGAAGAGAGTAATGTGGAAGATAGTGTACAGGTTTCCAGTACAGATAATTTCCAGAGGGAAATTGCGACGTTTGAGGTGAAATCAAGTGAGAGGCCAAATTTCACTTGTGTGTGTTGTCGACGCACTTATTATAAGAATCAGACTAAGTTAGTGGATTTATATGGAAAAAGTGAAAGGGAAAATAATAGTGAATGGAAGGATTTTACAACATACTTGATGGTAGAAAATTGTTTTGATTTGGGATTGGATCAACGTGTGTGTACTTATTGTTGTAACAAATTAAATCAAAACCAGATGCCTGCTAGAGCAGTTCATAATAATCTGGAATTGGTTGAAATTCCTTCTGAATTGAAGGATTTAAATACTTATGAATCTATTTTGATTCAAAGTATCCATCCCTTTCAGGCTATTGTAAGAATGGAGCCAAAGACAGGGAAATTGCCTCCATCAGATTTACAGAGAGGATTAAAGGGAAGAGTTGTTTATTTGCCTCTAGATTTGAAGAAAAACATTAACACAATTGGAGTAGAAAAAGTGGAAGAGGAACCTCTGGTTATCTTAGTTAATGGGGTTCCGACAAAGAATAAGAAAATATGGCAAGATTTAGTAGATGTTAGGAAAGTCAAAAGGGCAACATTGTATTTGAAAAAATATAATAAATACTATAAAAATGTATATGTTGCAGAAGAGGAAGTAAGTGAGGAAGAGGATAGCGATTTGTGTGCTGGTCAAATTGAGAAAGTAGAACCCTGTACTAGTGAAGAAATATATGAACATTATAGTGTTCATCCTTTGCATTCCAAGGAAGTCATGGGGAATGCTATTGAGTTGTTTCAAATGAAACAAGCGAAAGGGAGTCCCATTAGTGTTTGGGAGGAAAGTTTGGAAGCTCGGTGTTTCCCACAGCTTTTTCCAACAGGTCAGGGAGGAAGATATGATGAGCGACCTCATCAAATTCCTGCTTCTGAATACCGGACTTTGCGATTGTATGCAGGAGATCCTAGGTTTCGACAATGCATTCCTTATTTGTTTCATCTCCTGTTTGAAAGCGATCTGTCTGGACTGTCATATGCAGTGAACCACATCTTGAAAAGTGGTATACACATGCAAAACATCTCGGCAAGTGACTTTATGGATAAAGTCAATGTCCAAGACAGTATTTTGGATTCTCACCTGATTAATCTCATGGCGTGTCAGCGTGGTACTAATGAGTACTGGTACCGTCGTCATGGTGATTTAAAATGTATGCTGAGGAACTTAGGAACTCCCACATGGTTCCTCACTTTGAGCTGTGCTGAGTATGGCTGGGAAGACTTACTTGAATTTCTACGAGAGGCAAATGCTAACGTAGAAAACATCGAATTCAAGACACCCGGAGAACTGTGCTCTTTGGATCCAGTCAATGTATGTAGGTACTTCAATCATAGATTTGAAGGTATGATGTCTTTCATCATGAATAAGAAGAATCCACCTCTTGGAGAGGTGTTGGATTTCTTCTGGAGGAAGGAGTACCAAGCAAGAGGTGCTCCTCATATACATATGTTGCTGTGGATCAAGGATGCACCTAAATTTGGAACGGATGCAGACGACTCAGTGATGAGTTTCATAGAACAGTATTCTACGTGTGCTGTTCCAAACGCAAAGGAGAAAAAAAGCCTAAGAGAAAAAGTTCTACGTTTCCAAAGCCATCGATGTGGAAAGTACTGTCGTCGTAAATTCCGGAACAAAGACAAGTTCTACACCAAATGTCGTTTCGGCTTTCCACGATCGGTGATTTCTAAAGGAAGAGTGAACAGTTTGATGTCTTCGCTGCGACATAATGTGATGAAGAAATCACCTAAAAACACATACAATTTGAAGAGGAACGAAGAGTCTAAGTACATCAACGACTACAACCCGGTGATTTTGTCCATGTGGAATGCTAACATGGATATACAGTTTGTGGCTGATAACTGTATGGCTGTGGCTAGGTATGTGACATCTTACATCACCAAAAAAGAGAAGACAGAATTGAAGGATATGTGGGAGGACATTTCCCATGAAAAGAGCCTCAGCAAGAAGTTGTACAGTTTCAGTCTGAAGATGTTGTCGCATCGAGAAATCGGAGCTTACGAATGTTCTGACCGGTTGTCTTCAGCAAGTCTCTATGCCAAGTCCAGGAGTATCGTTTGGGCGAGTGTTGGTCTTGCTGCAACGCGTAATCGAGTTCTGAAACCTGTGCGGGAAATTGAGTATTTGGCGGAAAAGGAGCCAAACAGTACCGACATTTTGAAGAGCAACATGTTGGATACATATTATCCAAATCGAAGCAGTCACCTCGAGAATGTTTGTCTGTATGAGGTTCTGCAAAATTACATATTCAAGAGGAACATCAAAGAAGATACTGAGAAAGGAGTGTATGCTGTAATAGGAAGTGAGGGATGTCTGGTCAAGCAAAGAAAATGCCACTTGATAAACCATCGAAAATTGAGTGGCGAATCTCGTGAAAAAAAGGAGTTTTTCTATTTAGCACTTTTGCAACTTTTTAAGCCTTGGCGTGCAGAAGAGGAACTGCTTGGAGATTTCCTCTGTTACGAAGACTCTTTCAATGCTGCCAAGGAGACCATAGAATGTCCTGCTTTTCCCAAATATGTAGAAATGTTGAATGTGGAAATTGAGCAGGAAGCAACGATTGCAGCCGAGATTGCCAGAGACAGTTCTCAGGACAGTCAGAGTTCTGCTTCATTGAGTCAGGATCCACTAGGAGGACCTCTTATCGAAAATGAAGCTGCCACTGCTATGAATGAAGTGGAAAGAGCCATGGCACATGCTCAGGAGGATGCGGTTAACTTAGAAGAGTTGGAAAGACAACTCAACGTTGAGCAGAGGAAAATATATGACGAACTTACCATGCAAATTGATCATGGATTAAGTCATGATAAGAAAGAGTGCTCATGTACGTCGTTGAAGCCTGTCCGACTGTACGTGAGTGGAGAAGCGGGAACTGGAAAAAGTTTCCTTATTAAAGCAATTTCATGTTATTTGCAGGAAAGGACAGAGTCATCGCTGTCTTGTGTTGTCACCGCTCCAACTGGACTGGCAGCACATAACATTAAAGGGATTACTTTACATCGTTTACTGATGCTGCCAGTGGAGCATGACAACAAATTAGAATATCACAAGCTATCTGGAGATGCTTGTTTTGAAGTTTCAAGAGTCTTGAGGAAAATGAAACTTCTTATCATTGACGAAGTAAGCATGGTTTCCAATGTTATGCTTGCCTTTGTGCATTTGAGAATGCAAGAAGTTCTCAAAACAGAGTATGATGTGTTATTTGGTGGCAAACACATCATTGTTTTTGGAGATCTTCTGCAGCTGACACCAGTGAAAGGGCAACCTGTGTTCAAAATGCTCACGCATGAAGATACCAGGAAGTGCTTAGGGAGTATTGGCAACGTCAATATATGGTTAAACTTCAATTATGCTGAACTGCATGAAAATATGCGTCAGGCAAAGGATGAAGTTTACAAGACTATTCTACAAGATGTTAGAATTGGAAAAGTGACCGAGCATGGGAAAGAAGCTTTACATGCACGATTACTGACAAATTTATATCCAGACGAAGATGTTGTGCCTGAGAATATTTTTCAGAAAGTTACTGAGAAAAAATCTGGAATATGTTTGATGCCAACTCTTGCAGAATGTGCCAAATTCAACAACAAAATGTTGCATTTAGAAAAGCAAGAGATTGTGAAATTGGAAGCTATTGACAGAGTAGAGCATATGGGATCAACAATTATTTTGTCTGAGAATCTGAAAACAAAATTGGATTCATTAGAGAAGAGTATATCTAAAACTGCGGGTTTTGAAAAGACTCTGAATGTGTGCTTGAACTGCCGTATAATTTTAAGAAGGAATTTACATGTTGAAAGAGGTCTGGTAAATGGATCAATGGGTAATGTTGTTGATTTTGTGAAATACAGAAATAGAGATGGAATTGAATTTTTAAAAATTAAATTTGATGGCATTGAGGAAGTACAGCTAATTGCTCGTTGTTCTGCTAGATTTTTGCTTGTAAAAGACTTATATGTACGTCGTAAGCAGTTTCCTGTTTGCTTGGCATATGCGGTGACAATCCATAAATCGCAAGGTTTAAGTGTAGACTGTGAATTGGTGAATATTGGCAGTTCTGTGTTCAAGGAGGGTATGGCATATGTGGCATTGTCACGAGTTAGGACTTTATCGGGATTGTACTTGATTGAGTGTGATGTCACAAACATTTGTGCGGATCTAGATTGTGTTAAGGAATACAATAGGTTGAGAAGAGAGTATGCGCCACATTTGCCTCAGTATCCTTTGTTTGAGAAACGTGTGGTAGGCCGGAAACGAAGAAATGTGACCAATACTGGGGAGGTTGTAGCAAAAAGACGAAAAGTTGATGAACCTGAAATTATAAGCAGAAACAAAAAGGATTCTGTTGAAGATGTTGTTGGTTTTCAATTTGAAAACAGTTCTGGTGTCAACTGCTATGCTAATGTAGTGGTTAATGTTGTCTTTTCTCTAGAAACTTTAAAAGAACAGATTGTGGTCAATTCGGATCAAAGATTTTGCAGTTTGTTAAATTCTGTGTTAGAGAAATGTAGCACTGATAGAACAAACATAGAAAGTGTGTCTGAAATTCGAAATCTGTTAGACAGATGTTCAGGCCAAACACAATTCTCTCAAAATAGTCAGCAAGATTGTCAGGAGTTTTTAATGTATATGCTTGATGTATTGCATGATGAAGGTGTAGATGTAGATCACCTGTTTGGGCTTTCTTATCAATGGCAGCATGACTGCGAGAACTGTAGGGTATCAGCTACTACTAGTGTAGACTCAGAAAGATTTATATATTTAACTTTGCCAGACAGTAAATCAGTCTCTTTTAATAAGCTAGTAAAAGCCGCTGATCACAACATGGAGTGTAGCCAATGTAAATCTGAAATGATGTCCACTTTATTTATACGAACATATGGCCAGTATGTCATTTTAATGTTCCAACGATGTAGGCCTGATGGAACAAAATTGACAACTTTAATTAAAAATTTTGTGGCTTCACAGTTGTCAATATCAGGAAGGACTTTTGTAACTGTAGCAATTATATATCATGATGGTCCTTCAATAACATCAGGACATTATACAGCTTATTTAAAGTGTAGAAATGGCTGGTCATTCTGCAATGATTCTGTTTTAATTTTCAAAAAAAAATTGCCATATGACCTTAAAAACTCTTACCTGGTGTTTTTAAAACCAAAATTTTAGGGAAAGAATCTCGGGATGTGCTCTGAGGAATTTCAAGAAGTTCTCATGGCTCCTACACTATTTGGCCTTGAGGATAAGTGTAGTACAGAGACATAACTTTTTACCATAACACTGGACGTTATTGAGAAATACGTGCACTGTGAATGAGTTCAGAAAAACTATTTCTTTTTATAAGCTAATTGAAGCAGCGAATCAAAACATGGAGTAGAGGGAATGTAAGTCTGCAATGCTGTCTACTGTTTTACATTGCTTTGTGATTAAAAGTGATGTAGAGAATTAAATAATTGTACTAGTCATAAAGGTAGTGTAAGTCTGCTTCATAGTAAGCAGTATCAGTGTGATAGGAAATGTAGAACATGATTGAGCAAGAAGGGGAAGATATTACTAGTCCAGGATTGTGTAAATGATCTTCAACATTTTAATTCTGAAAGTTGCGGAAATGCGAAAAGACGGGATTGGCTTACAAGAAATCCAAGAGTTATACATGGCTCTGACACGATTTGGCCTTGTGGAATCGTGTGGTAGAGAGCGAGAAGTCATTTATTGTATGTAACATGTTTTTGAAAACGATGGAGGTTTTCTTTCAGAAAGTGGCGGGTTGAAAGTAATAACAGCACAACAGAGTGTAAGCTGTTCATAGGACATCCTTGGCAGTCATGGAAAGTAAGTTAACTTTAAGGAGTTCTGAATTCTGATTTGTAATGTATGGGTTTTTTAAACACAATCATTTTGATTGTGTTTTTTTTTCCCCGCTGTTATATGATGAATACCTTCAAGTCACTGTTTTAGTGAAATTTGATACATTCTGAGAACAGCAAAAATAAACCATTTAACATGTATAATTAATTCTGTTCTGTTTGCATTTATGATGTACATGTAGAACTGTGTAGGAGGCATGGAGAAGGTGAGGCTTCTGTCAGTGTCAAAGTTGTTGCATACAGTGCTCATATTCTACGTAGTCTTTTATATTTCATTACTTTCACTGTTTCTGACAGATCTAAAAAAAATTTTTTTAAAAGAACAGTAAGTATAAGGGAAGGAAACAGACAGTTATGTTAAAAGAAACACAGCTATAGGGAATAAACTAGGGATACTGTTACCCGCAATCCTCTGCTGATGATGTCACTGAGCATGTCATGAATGATGTAATATGTGACATCATCAGCAGTGGATTACGGGTAATAGTATCTCTAGTTTACTCCCCTATAGCTGTCTTTCTTTTAACATAACTGTCTGTTTCCTTCCCTTATACTTACTGTTCTTTTTTATAAAAAAAAATTTTTGGTTCGCTTCCGGTTCGCGTACCGGGGAGCGAACTGGGAAGCGAACTAAGAGAAATAGAGGTTGGCACAGTTGCAAATATTGTACCCATTTTTTTATAACGGGGAGGTAGTTCTGAAAAGAACTTTTTTTTAAATTGTTTTTGTTGTTTTATATTTTTTTTATTATTTTTCTGAACATTTTTTTACTTTTTTTGAATTTTTCTGAACAGTTTTATATTTTTTTTGTTTTTTTTTCGGAGGGGGCAACGAAAACGATTCATTGTAAAGGGCTCAACAGGAGGAAGAAAACAAAAAAAAGAATTTATTGTTTGGGGAGTTTCGGACAAACATGAGCATGATTGTTAATAGCTCTGTTGATCAGAGTGATGCTACTTTCTGCGTAGCAAATGATTCCACTGCAATGTACGCAGACTTGTTTTACTTCACGAAATCTCGTTTGTATATTTGGCACCATCTCCCTGCCCTCTGGTCCCGTTACTTCCGGTACAACAGATCTTCTGGCCATAATAGGGAGATTATCTAGGTCGTCCTGTTCCTCTTCTTCCTCTTCTTGCTGAATTATAACTTTAGCAGGTGGTCCACTCTTCCTTGGATGTGGTGGAGGTGGTGGGGAAGCACCAGCTGAAGCTAGTAAAGAAGCCATTGCTCATTGGTAACAAAGGGTCTTTCTCTCACAATGATGAAAGTCAGAGTGAGGAAAGAAGGAGGGATTTTCACCATTTGGGAAAAAAAATAGTTCTCAACCAATGAAAAGTGTTCATTTTAGATCATATGACCTAGTCTTACATCATTAGGAAACCGAAAGTGAAATGAACCAATGAAAAGTGTTATTACCAAGTCACATGACCTGCTGTGTTTACGTTACGCGCTTTGCAGGGCCTCCCGGTTTGCTTCCAGAAACCTGTGCTTTGCGACTCGGTAAGCGTACGAGTTCGCTAACGTAGCACGTCATATGACGTATCACGCGACAACGCGAAACGTCATGCGGACGGGAGGCGTCACGATGTTGTTTTCTAACGCGGCAGTTGCGGTAAAGAAACGTTTACCGGCTCGCGGTCTATTTCGCGGCATCAAGGTCAGCTAACGGGAAGCTTCCCGATTCGCGAAGCGGGAACGAAGAAAAAAAAATATTTTAAAAAAAAAATTATTCATAAACATATAAAATATATTTTTGGATTTAAAGAAGAATACATTTTACAGCTACAGATATTAGCTGTTAAAAAACCAATGAAATTCACAGAAAAAACCATAGGTTATAGACCATATATAGTTAGGAATTAGCATTTACAAAACCTTGAAAATTCACTGAAAAAACCATAGGTTATAGACCATATATAGTTAGGAATTAGCATTTAAAAAACCTTATTTTACTCACACAAAACCATTGAAATTCCATATATAGTTAGTTGCACTAACTATATATCGCGCACCCGTAATCCACTGCTGATGATGTCACATATTACATCATTCATGACATGGTCAGTGACATCACTGATGACATCACTGATGACATCTCAAATGACATCACTGATGATATCTCATTTGACATCAATGGTCACATCAATGATGATATCATTAATGTGACAATACAATGCATCTCCTCACACTTTAATATAACCTCTGTTACACCCAGTGTTAAATACAGAGTATAATTTTTGAAACCATTGACACACCAATACTAGTTACTACATACCCACTCACTGATTCCTACGTCTACACACACATTCACTCATTCACCCATACAATCATTCATACATACAATCACTCATCTTTACAACACTATCATATGCACTCATACACCTATACAGACACTCACACTCTGCCACTCATCCATGGAGTTACTCACACACCTAGTCAGTCCTGTAAAGAATCAATCACAGTTCCATTTTCTAATCTACACAGTTAAACATAGAGTACCTTACATTTTAAAACATATACTAACACATACTTACTGTCTTATAGAATCACTGATACAAGTACACATTGATCTGCACAGAGTCACACACCTCCCAGCCAGTCATACACACACTCAGTCTCCCATACAAATACTTGTGCAACCAATCAATAACCCATATAGCTACTTATATAGCTACTGATCAACACATGCAGCAGCTTGCACAACAACAGACATGCTGATGCACACTTTCAGACAGTTTAGTCACTAACCCGTGCATTTAGTAAGACGCATTTAATCACTCACTCATACAGTCAATCACGCACCTACTAAAACCTTCATTGAGACACTTATACATCCACTCATTCTTCAATATGTAAAACATATTTAAACTTTACAGAAACACATAATCACTGGATGTTGTCATCAGTGATGTCATCAGTGATGTCACTGACCATGTCATGAATGATGTAATATGTGACATCATCAGCAGTGGATTACGGGTGCGCGATATATAGTTAGTGCAACTAACTATATATGGAATTTCAATGGTTTTGTGTGAGTAAAATAAGGTTTTTTAAATGCTAATTCCTAACTATATATGGTCTATAACCTATGGTTTTTTCAGTGAATATATATATATATATAACTATATATATATATATATATATATATATATATATATATATATATATATACACACACTTTATTTTTGGGGTAGCCACTCACCAAGACCCACAACCTCGACACCAAGCAGGTCCAACAGGTCCTGCTCCCGGTCCAAAATGTCGGCCCAGCGGTGGGACAGCTGATGGTGGGTACGCCGGATACCGGAGCAGCGGAAGACTGCCCGGCGCACCTTCGCCCACCGCCGGAGATGCTCTTCAATGCGCTGGTAGCCGGAGCCGGGCCTGCCGCCTGCTGCCAAAGTCAAGGGGAGGTGGCGCTTGATAAAAAAGACCAGGGCAGCCACCTCCTCCTCCCCAAAAAGTTGGCGGGGCGTCACTCCTGCGGGGCGCATTCTGCCGCAAGGCAGCCGGGTTTTTTTCGGCACAGCCGCCTTGCCCTTTGAGCCGCCGATGCTGCTGGCACCCTTCACCATGGTTCTGGGTGGAGGGGAGAAGAAAAGTTGAAGACAAAAAGGTAGGGGAAGGAAGAAGCAAGGTAAAAGAAGGAAGTAATATAAAACAAGAGAAAAGTTGCAAAAAAGTTGTAAAAGTAAAAATAAAATGAAAAATATAAACCTAGGCACAGAGAGAGATAGGTAATAAGTAAAGAAAGTTTGAAAAAGTGAGTGAAAAGACCTGGATTGAAGAGATAGGAGTTAGATGCTAAAGTAGGCCCAAAACCATAGCCAGAGTGTGAAATCCAAGATGGCTCCGCCCGTCGCGACCGCCGGGGTAGGTTCACGCGATATTTGACGCGATCACGCACTTTGGCAGTGCGAACGAGAAGATGAGTTCCCAACATGTCTAACACAACGCGAACACGTTACTTGTGACCCGGAACAGGAAATAAGGGAACGCAAGCGGGCGGGACAAACCTCTTGAGTAACTTAGCGCGCTAGCTATCTCGAGCATGCAGGCAGCGCCCCGAACACGCGCACCGCGCTCCCGAAGATGAAAAACGGCGCGCGAACGGGTCTAGCAAGCAACTACGCATGTCCGCGGAGCTACGCGTAGCTCGCGGAGTGCAAGTGCGTCTTCGCGTAGCTTCGCGGAGTGCGGCTACGCGAACTACGCCCAGGGTTACACTTCACTCGGCACACCTAAACTACATTTTGAGCATACGCAACCATTTTTTCACATGCAATGTAATGTGGACCCGTACCGGTCATTGATTTACATTTGGTTTACATTGGTTTAATTGCCCTTGCAATCAGAACCATCCGCACATATCGGGTGTGAGAAACCGTAACATTTATCAAATCATTTGTTGGGTACACAATGGAATCTATACCCATTGCTTTCACCAGATGTCTAGTCTGTTTTGTGACCTTCTCACAGCCCCTTCACTACAGTGATTTGATGCATTTAGTTCCGAAGCGTGCAACTATTTTTTGGTGGTATTGTGTGGTTTGGTGAAAGCTGATTGTGCTTGGAGAGGTTTTTCTTCAGTAAGAGGTGTGCAATACTGACACCCAGGCATGAGGAAGAAGTGAGGATTAATCTATTAAAATATGTTGGAACGGAGGTCTAGGTTATGTTCCCAAAAGAGAAGGCCGTATCAATTTTTGTGGCATTTTTTTGAAGCCTCATTGTCTATTTCTTCATGTGAGTTTTGCTTTATTTAGGATCAGAAGGTGTCTTGGGGTACTTTGTTGCCTTCTGCCTGGCACAGCATGTTGTATAGTATCACCAAAAGGCACTGTGGATGCCAGTAAGTCCGAAAGGCAACACCAATTGACTTTGCCAATGCTAGGGAGTGCAGAGTGACTAGGGAGTGCAGAGTGACTAGGGAGTGCAGAGTGACTAGGGAGTGCAGAGTGACTAGGGAGTGCAGAGTGACTAGGGAGTGCAGAGTGACTAGGGAGTGGAGAGTGACTAGGGAGTGGAGAGTGACTAGGGAGTGGAGAGTGACTAGGGAGTGCTAGGGAGTGGAGAGTGACTAGGGAGTGCTAGGGAGTGGAGAGTGACTAGGGAGTGCTAGGGAGTGGAGAGTGACTAGGGAGTGCTAGGGAGTGGAGAGTGACTAGGGAGTGCTAGGGAGTGGAGAGTGACTAGGGAGTGCAGAGTGCAAGGGAGTGCAGAGTGCAAGGGAGTGCAGAGTGCAAGGGAGTGCTAGTGTGTGGGCTGTGAGCTGTGTGGACTGTGTGGGCTGTGTGGGCTGTGTGGGCTGTGTGGGCTGTGTGGGCTGTGAGAGCTGTGTGGGCTGAGAGAGCTGTTGGCAATGTAAATAACAATGCCATTTATTTATAAGTAAAACAAAAAAAAAGAAAGGTCATGAGCAATGCCAATAGCTCTAACTTTTCCAAAGGCGAAACCATTGCATTGTAAATGATTGTTTGTTTTTGCTGTCTAACAGCAGAGAGAGGTGTTTTTCCACTATAGCTGAAGTCAGAGGTGACCCACTGTATGTAAAATAAGGGGGAGGGCCAGGGGATGGGGTCTGAGCGGGAGCACACCGGGCTAGCCCGCAAGCTGCACCCAGACCTGGCTGGGCTGCTTCCGCAGGGGCCTGGGCTAGGTTTTCTGCTGCCGCTGACTTCAGCTGCCACGCCAGGGCGCTCAAGCGCTCTCTTACCCCTGTCGTGAAGCTGTGCCTCACTGCGCCTTACCAGATTGCAAACCAGGCTGCGGGCCTGTCCTCTGGATTGCAAGCCTCTCATCCGGTCAGTGTGGGCCAGTGTCAAGCCTGTGTCAAGCCCGTCTGGGAGACTCGGGCTCAGTGTGCGCTCCGCTCAGTCGAGCGTCACCGCAGCGTCACCACAGAGTGATGCGTACTGCATATTGCGTATTCAGAGGAACAATCGATACTTGACGTCCAATGCTCGTTTTCTGACCTCTACATATAGGAGTTTTTAGCAATAAATATTTCCAACTGTATTTTGCTGCCTTCATATTCAGAATAAAATTTTTTTTTAAGGGTCCACTCCTCGGACCCTTAAAAACACGTCAATGTGCTCCGTGCAATGAGTTCCTGGGTTTCCTGTAAAAAGACATTGCCGGTTCGACCCAGACGTTGGGTGACACAGCCCAGAGCCTTCAGTCAGCGATCCTGTGGCCAGAATGTGGTTATATTTATGAAGATGAGGACAGGGATGGGCCAGATTGATTTCTTTGGGCATTTCCCTGATGGCCTAGTGCCAATGGAGGCTGATTCATGAAGGCTGAGGGTGTCCCTGGAACTTTTTCCATCTCCCCAAGGTAGTTATTGCAGACACAAGAGAGACAAGAAATGAAAAAGAGCGAGAGGAGAGAGAAAGAGAAAAAAGAGGAGAGAGAAGAGGGGAGAGAGAGAGAGAGAGATGAGAGAAATAGAGAGAGAAATGAAGAGGAGAGAGAGTGAGTGAGAAATAGAGGGGGAGATGAGAGAAAGAAAAGGCAGGGCTGCTTTAAACATCTTTGTCAGGGCTGCTTTCTTTTCCCAGTTTGGCCCTGGATGGTAAGGAGCGGTGGGGAGAGTTTCAGTGATGTGAGTGGAGAAAAACACAGAAGGGGTTTTATCCCCAGGCCTTTCCAGGTCCAAGCACTAGAATTACCAGATGAAGAAGCCCTTCATCCCTTCCTTGAGAGGAGAGAAAAGAAGGGGTCCCTTGCACAGTAATGAGGAAGAACAACCATTGAAAGATGGTGCAGCGGACAGTGAGAAACCCAGGGTGGGGTGAGGGGAGGAACAAGTGGCAATTCCAGATCAGAGGGAGGGGTTTGGGGGGTGGGGATCAGCTGCACTTGGGCTCAGATCAAGAAGGAGACACACAGTCTGTAGACCAGATACCATTCCCCACAAAATGGCCTAAAAGAATCTGCGTAAGAGAGGCCACTCGTGATCAGGATGTGCAGACCTTTTCCTGTGTGTGTGTGTGTGTTTGTCAATGAAATGATTCGTATTTGTAAAGCGCGCTTATACTCATGAGTGTCTTGGCGCTATACGCATACCGCTGTGGAACCCTTCCTGGCTTTTCCCCGTGAAATGCCCACTCCTGGGCACCCCCAAGGTTAAGCCAGGCATCTCAGCACTGTTGGGGCCATTGTGGCGAATAAGCAAGCTATTGCCCAGAGTTGCAGCGTGGGACCCATGGTTAGAATAGGCACCAAGGCGAGAATTATCAGGTTCGAGGAAATTGAGCCCGAGACCCGACGAAGCGGGAATTGAACCCTTGTCCCGGGCTACACCTCTGCATCAGGGTCTGCCGCTCTAACCATTGAGCCACACTTCTCCACAATTTGATTAATGTGATTTGCAATAAGGCAAATGAAATGATAGACTTCTGAATGGCAAATAAATGGAGGAATGTTGAAACTATTTTCCACGTTTCAAGTAAAATTGTATTTTGCCAGCCGTGGCACTCCCCATACACTTAAAAATGAATATTTCCTCATTTCTTTTTTTCTTGCAGTTTGGTGCCACCACCAGGTCCTATCCTACAGCCGTCACCTTACCTTGTAGCCGATGGTATCAAGACGGTTGCTGTAATGTAAATGTAAATGTACAGGAATTTATATAGCGCAAATCACCAAGCGGTTTGTAAGCGCTTGCTTAGGGAACCCGTCCTGGTATTCCCCTGTGAGATAACCCCAGCAGGGTATCCGCAAGGTGAAAGCCAGGCATCCCGCCGCGAGGGGCCGTTGTGGAGATTAAGCAAGCTATTGCCCAGAGTCGCAGAGTGTGAACCCGTGAATCGAGTAGGCACCGTAGCGAGAATTGCTGAGTCCATGGACATTTTAGGACTCAAGACCCCGCCGAGCCGGGAATTGAACCCTGGTCCCGGGCTGACCTCTGCTTCCAGGTCTGCCTCCTCTAACCAGTGAGCCACACTTCTCCACCTGGACTTTACTTACATTTTATCAGCGCTGAATTGCCTATCTCTTCCTACACGGAAGTCAAACTCTGCTCTTTAAGGATGGTCATAGAAAACTGGAAAAAAACATACCACTGTCACTGTCACAGTCCATTATCTAATGTGTTTTGTTTATAGTGTTAATGTTTCCAGTGCTTGATGCCTTCCCCGTAGAGTCGAAAGACTTCCAGAGTCAAACAATGCGTGTCCCAAGCAGTCAGCAGGTTCCAGACCTCAGTCAAACTGTAAGTGAGAGCTGAATAGAATGTCTCTCATCAGAGGACCGCAGGGTGCAGAGATGCAGGAGAGAGAAACCCGTGCAGCCTCACTGAGTGAGTGTGACTCACGCCCATGAGGGGGTTCCTCTGCTCATGTGGTGGTGTATCGCCCCACTGCTTTGCGAGCAATAGTTAAAGGAAAAGTTAAATTATAATAATCAGTTAAAATATCATTTTAGTTTTCCGTTTCCTGGTTTGGGCCAGGCTGGACTGACAGAACAGGAGCCAGGAGGAGGAGTGATTGCCCACTCTATAGTGCACAGAGCTGTTTAGCTGGCCCTATCGGGCCGACCATAACATTCATGCACATTGTGTGTATTCTGAACCCAGGCTGCATTACAGCGTGGGTGCAGAACATGCCCACGCCCCCATTCTCCATCTGAGCAACGAACAGGAGCACACAGGCCAATCACAACGGTGTTTTGCAGGTTTTTGATTGGCTAGGGGAGTCAGGAGCCTGGGTGTTTCCTGGTTCCTCCTTCCCAGGAGAACAAGCATTTACAATGCAACGGTTTTGCCTTTGGAGAAGTTAGAGCTATTGTCATTGTAAATGACAAAATTTGTATGTATGTGTTGGTTTTGAAAACAGATAAATAAATGGCATTGTCATTTACATTGCCAATAGCTTAATCTCTCGCAAATGTGAGAACTATTGTACCCTACGGACGAGCTCAGCAGACAGCAATTACTACCACCCACACACACACCCAGAGCCAGCCACACACACCCAGAGCCAGCCACACACACCCAGAGCCAGCCACACACGCAACCAGAGCAGTCACATACACACACCCACTGGAGCAGTCACACACACACACACACACACACTGGAGCAGTCACACACACACACACACACACACACACACACACACACTGGAGCAGTCACATACACACACTCTGGAGCAGTCACATACACACACACACACCCAGGAGCAGTCACACACACACACACACACACACTCTGGAGCAGTCACATACACACACACTCTGGAGCGGTCACATACACACACACCCTGGAGCAGTCACACACACACACACACACACACACACCCAGGAGCAGTCACACACACACACACACACACTCTGGAGCAGTCGCATGCACGCACACACTGGAGCAGTCACACACGCACACACACACTGGAGCAGTCACATACAAACACACCCTGGAGCAGTCACACACACACACACACCCAGGAGCAGTCACACACACACACTCTGGAGCAGTCACATGCACGCACACACTGGAGCAGTCACACACGCACACACTCGGGATCCCTCATGTGTAGACAGCGGGTGAGATCGTTGGTGTTTTCAAATATAGAAGAACGGGCAAAATGGAAGACTTTACTAAGGTCTAGTGCTTATAGAAATAGTAGAAGTGCTATATAAAAAACATGAAAGTCGTGTGGTCACACAGCGGAGAAGGTGGACTGTGTGCATCGATGGGCTGGCGCTACCAGTACAGGATGAGCTACAGGACAAACAGCAGGCACCTAGTAAAGCGCACATCTAGAGAAGAATTTTAAATGAGTTTGTGACTTAGGGCGGATACTAAAAGGGAACGGGCGCCCGAGGGAAAATTCATGTGAGACGAGTACTTACACAGTGTTTATTTTACAAACGTTTTTCTCTAGATTACCAGTTTACCACCCTCTTTTCACGTCTTTTCTTAAACAGTGCGAAGAGCCTAAACGTACAAATCTTGATAAAAGCCTGGCACGCAGGGGCCATATTACTCAGTCATGCTCGAGGGGCCCCTGCATCGCCTTAAGTGACATCCTCGACTTGTCAAATAAATCCGGTGGATGAAACGCTCACTGCGACATCTTCGCGCAACCTGCAGCCCACAGACTTAAATCACAGCGAGACTGTCAGTCTATCATTCTTCTTCCAAAAGTGGACATGATCGTTCACTTCAGTAACAGCAACACTTTTGACATGCAGTGCTACGAAACTCCAGTTTTGTATTTCCAAACGCTACCCTACATTTTCTTAAAGCTTCACAAGGCGCCGGCACCGTAGAACACTGTTCATCCGCTTTTAAAAAACAAATACAATTCTTTACAACTACTCCCTCAATACGGCATGTGCCCCACGTCACGTGCACTGCGCGGGAATCGCCGTCACCCAATAATTGTTTAAGGGGCAAGGCTTTACTCAATTTTACTCGAAAAGCAGGGATGGATAACGAAGGGAAAGTCCCACCTTGTTACCTCTTTTCAGATGTTTTAATGTTTCCTCAATGTTATTTTCTTTGCCGTATTTATCATGGTAGACTCGTGATTGGCCTCAAGGCAGGTATCAAATGGCCTCCGACTTTAAAAAGTCGCCTGTACTCTGGATTCGGCTGGTACTGCAACCATCTGGGGGGCAATTGTCCCTAGCCTTTCACTAGCGCCGCCTCTGGGAAGTGGAGCAGGCGCCATGGTCTTCTAGGCACCCCCAGGTACAAAGTGTTCATGCTGTGTTTCGTTTAATCAGGGTCGATAGCTTCCGGCTGCTAATCACAATGGTCAGCCTCCCAGAAGTGTTGAGCGCCCCCTACAGCCGTCAAGAGTAGCTGCAACCACCTGGGAGACTTAACCTGCTGCTGTGGCCACCAAGTGACCCCGCCCTCACCCCCCATATGTGGCACATTCCGTCAGTCCTGGTTGTGAAGCCCTTGGAATTCTGAGGCCTGCAAGTCCACTTGACCTAGAAATAACCCCAAGAACAACAAGTCCAGGGGAATAAAGCACAGCACCTGAATGGTGAGAGACAGAAGAGAGCACGCATGACTGGCAGCAGGTGCGCGCTCAGCATCACACACCAGATCACCACAAACTATCACCACGTACAGGCGGCCGGAGTAAGGTCAAGAAAGCCATATGTAAAGAGCAGGCACGTAGAGATCAGAACACTGCGGACGGACACACCTAAGGACAGACACGTTTACCCCGTACACACAAATAGTATTATTGGAGCTATAACGTGCACACGCAGCGCTACAAAATAGGGAATTACTATTAAACGAGGAGGCACTGCAGAGGGGGCAGCAGGCATGGTGGGGGTTAAGCAAACAGGCACGAGGCTGAGGACAGCAGTCAGAAGTGAAAGGGCACCCAGGGTTGAGGAAGGGCACGGGTGCGAGGTCCAAGAGTGAAGGGTGAAGAGAGAGCGGGTAGGCCACGTTAGTGAGACAGAGGACAGGCAGGGTGGACACGTTAGTGAGACAGAGGACAGGCAGGGTGGACACGTTAGTGAGACAGAGGACAGGCAGGGTGGACACGTTAGTGAGACAGAGGAGAGGCAGGGTGGACACGTTCGTGAGACAGCAGGACAGGCAGGGTGGACACGTTGGTGAGACAGAAGGACAGGCAGGGTGGACACATTGGTGAGACAGGACAGGCAGGGTGGACAGTGGGGTGGACACGTTCGTGAGACAGCAGGACAGGCAGGGTGGACACATTCGTGAGACAGCAGGACAGGTAGGGAGGACACGTTAGTGAGACAGCAGGACAGGCAGGGTGGACACATTGGTGAGACAGGACAGGCAGGGTGGACAGTGGGATGGACACGTTCGTGAGACAGCAGGACAGGCAGGGTGGACACGTTAGTGATACAGAAGGACAGGCAGGGTGGAGTGATAGTTGACACGCGAGAGCACCAGAGCGAAGTCAGGCCGGGCCTCACCTGTGCTGTAGAGCGCTCCGGGAGGGTAGCAGAGCGGGTAGAGCGGCTGCAGGACGGGGGCTCTGGGGAGCCAGCTCTCCTCCCAGCCCCAGCGGGCAGGACTGGCCCTGGCTGGCGGCGCAGGCGGGTCCGCTCTGCCCAGCAGGGCCTCGATGGTGAAGGATTTCCCAGGCTGGGGGGCTTTGGCCTGCAGTTGATGGGTCCAGGGTGGCATCGGCTGCGAGAAGGCTTTGGTCGGAGGCTGCAGGGCCCAGGGCGGCAGCTGCTGAGCCATCATCATCATCCTCGGGGTGTCCAGGCTGAAGGGAGTGCGTGAGTGTGCGCACTTCTGTGGTGCACGGCAGATCTGAAGAGGCAGAGGGCTCAGCTCGACCTTTTATGCAGGACCCGCCGCCCTCTACAAACAGCCCCCAGCAGCCCGACCAACCAGCAGCCGCCCCAACTAGAAAGAGGCAATTAACGAAAGGCCGGAGCCCCGCTGGGGTGCCAATGGCCCCACTCAGGCCATGCTGGGCGCGCTGCCGCCGAGGACCACCAGAGGGCGCGCTGAGCACCACTGAGCGGGCCTGGGACTAAACTTTACACCCTTCACACCTCCGTCCCTGTCCTGATTAACACCCCGTCCCCACCCAAAACAGAGCAGCACTGAAACCAATGCACAACAACGCCACTCAGATCGCAACTCGAGGGCTGACACAACATCTAAAACTATCACGACAGGCACGAGTCATGGCGCTGGGGCAAAATCACAACTCACTGCGGACCCGCGTTCGAGCACTGAGGAAAAAACACAACTTCACGACCACCCCGATAAAAACAGATGAGTCACCATGGACCCTAGTCCTGACCTTGGTACTCGACTACAATCACTCTAGTCCGCATCCTTGGCACTGGGACACAACGTAGTTAAATCCTGGCCTTAGCACTAATGTAAACCCACAACTCACCACGAACTCCAGGCCTGGCACTCATAAACAACCACAACACGCTCCACGGTGAACCCCACAACGCTGGAGGGAGGCACACGGACAGCGGGAGGGGGCGGGAACAGGGAAAGGCACACGGACAGGGGGGGGGGGGGTCGGGAAGGCTTCCTCCGTTGGAGAGGGGTGCGGGAAAGTACTCACCTGGACTTCCTCCGGCGGCGGAATGACGAAAATCAACCTCGACAAAAACAAAAATAAACCCCGCCCACGGCCGCGATGACGATGCGAAAAGGGTGGAGAGGGAAAAAATCTCGGGAACGCCCACGAATCTGGTCCGGCCTTGACGGACAGATCCGGCTTCCAATGGCTAGCCTCCATTTATGGAGCTAGCCAATGGAAGAAGGGGCGGATTCAAGTCCCCCATACTGCAAAACAAAAGATTTCTCCTGGGCGGAGCTAGGAGCTCCGGCCCCAGGCGAAACCTAAAAAGGCAGCAGCGAGTTGAGCGAGAGGCTGTGGCCTGCCGAGTGGCCGGCCTGAAGGTAAGTGTTTTTTTAAATTATATTTATTTGCAGGAGACGCAATGCTAATTGCCCGTACCCTGCTGGCACTACAGCATCTTCTCAATAAAATTTGTACATTACATGCAGAATCTGGGGTTACAATCAACAAAGTAAAACCTCTGTTATGAAAGCTGGTATAAGAACAGCTAAATGTTGTAATATTAAAATTGAGACCACCACCTTACCGCAAACACCTTCTTTCTCTTACTTTGCGATCTTATTTGATTGTGAGGGGAATTGGAGAAGTGCTGTAAACTCTAGAAGACTCCAATTTGTCAAATCCATTATTGCCTTGCTCAGATTTTCTACAAAATTGGGCAGCAAGCACCCAAAAGAGATACAGATCATTTACAATTCTAAATGCCGATTTATTGTGATGTATGGTTCTGAGTTGTGGGGAAATGCAAATGTTGAGTCTTTACAGCTGTCAGAAAATGTTTTTTTTTTTTTAAACTCCTTGCACTTCCTAAAAGTTGTTCTAATTTTATATGTCATTCAGAATTGGGTGCTGCATACTTAACAGGCTTGATAAACGTTTAGCCAGGTTTGCTGTGGCATAACATTTGCACGTCAGACTACACAGAACTCTATCGAGCTATTGTAAAGATTGCTGCAGATCAGTGTATGCTTCAGAAATCCTGTGGTTATAGTTTGTCAAGCAAATCATGTCTGACATTGGCCATTCTGATTATTCTGATCATACAGAACCCTGATTTACATCTAGAGAAAAGCATTAAAGCTGGAATAGTCAACTTTGCTTGAGGAAGTGAGGTTGTCCGTTGAACTACCTAAACCTACTGTTCATAAAAACCTAAATATTTTGGCCACCTTTGACAAGCAACCTTTGACATGCAACCCTACTTATTTAATGTACACCATTCCCAGCAAAGATGTGTTCTAGGCTTGACATTTTTCACCGCCTGACAAGCTGTCCCAATATTTTCAACTGGTCACTCGATTTAATGTACTGTCCCTGTGACAATATATCCAAGCAGTCCACCATGCATATAAGGTTATTTTATAAATTTTACTATGATTTGAGACGCTCCTTTATTAAGACACTAATGAAATTGCTACATTTTAAACAATGTAGATCGGCGTTATTATATTTACAACGACTTCCAAATTTGTATACATGTATGGTTTAATCACATTTCTTACGGGCTGTAATTTTCCAAAGGAAGTCCCTATTGGGCGAGCAGATTACTGTTGCCTTTTCCTAAATTGTTTCTATATTTTTATCATTTAGTTTTTTTTTAGCATATTTGTGACTATTTAACTGTATTTTGTATTTTACTATGTATGCTTTTTTGATTCACTATTGTGATATCAAATAAAGCTTATCTTGGTCTTGATTATATTAATTTACAACCCTACCCCCCTCACCCCCCCCCCCACCTGCCACCCCGGCAAATAGTGGCCTCCACTGCTCGCAACACTCACTGATTGTCTCACTTCTCGGAGCACACTCTTACCAATTGTTTCTATCTCATTCCATGGAGCATTGCCAGGCTCATTCAACGTGGGGCCATCAATTGGTTCACAGTCCACAGCCTCACTCATTTAAAGTTGGTCAAGTTGGGAGGATCCGGCCACAGGCTTGTGTTCAGCAGAACACTCAAAGAATCCTATCACAGCCAATCATCAGCATGGATACCTCTGTAATCTAGTTAGCAGTTTCTGATTCTGGCTAGCACCCCTTAAGTGAGCCTTACACAGCACATTTCAAGTGGCCCCCACCAAGTCATGACAATGACCCTGGCCTGGTTTTCTATTCAGTTGCTGTCTTCACAAAGTTGTAGCAGTAACTTGTACTTTCGTTTTCGCAGAATGGCTCCATTCCTGTCTCGCTGGCTCTGCAAACAGAACAGAGCAGGCTGCAGCCAGTTGCACGAGGTCAAGGTCAACATTCAAGCCATGTGGCTGGGGGCCCCCAGGATAGAGAGGATGAGGACCCACCTGCTCTACTGAGGAATGAGGCGTGGTGTTGTAAGGCCCCTGGGGAAATGCATCTGTTCCTATGAACCAGTCTATAAACAAATTACATTGAGGGGACTATTGGGAAGGATGGAGAGTGGAGTGTAATATGTGGAGGTCATAACTGGTGAGGAGGGACCTACAGCATCCAATGAGCTGTGAGCGGATTTCCCTGGAGAGGGCTGCTCTCCTGCCCTTCTTGGAGCTTTAAAGATGACCTGGAACGTCTCCTTCATCTACCTCTCTGCATCAGGAAGCTTTGATGGACCAATGAACCATGTCCAGGACTCCTGTCCTGTTTGCGATGTGCACCCCTAGTGCTTGTGAGCACAAACTGCGTGTTTTTCTTGCAATTCTTGTAAGATTAGTGTGAACTAGAATGTTTCTTCCTCTCCCTATGGATATTCATCAACAGCTTGTAATACGTTTGTTTTATGGATAAGTCTAAACTTTTGTTGCAGGTGCTGTACGAGCCACCCTCAGTCCCAGGGACCCCGGGACAGGCAGCCAGTATCCCCTGTGCTGTAAAAAGCGGCTACACTGTCAGCAGCTATACCATATGTTGGTACCCCCATAGACTTGGGAGCCCCCAGATACATTATCATATTTCAATCTGACTCTAAGAAGCACCATTCATGGAGTTCTCAGCTTCCTTCTCAAGCTCCAAAGACCTCTCTGTTACCACCGTCCATCTGACCGTGACTGGGGCACCGAGGGGGAAAGATGCTGGTTCAGCCTGGCATGGTGCCAATGGTTCACAGTGTCACAAAGCAATGGAGAAGTGAGATGGACCTTGGACACCTGTGCAGTAAAAGCAACAATAATAAACTATGTTTATAGATTGTGTATAATTGGCTGCGATGCATACAGGCCACAGCGCCAGCAGGTGCCCCCACGTGCATTATGTACAAATTGTAACACACCGAATGGGGCGGAGGAACCGTTCCCGCCTTGGCCATACATGAATTTTCTGTAAAAACTGATACTATTCAGATGACTGGGTAAAAATCTGGTTCACCTGGTAAGAGAAGGAAATTCTATCACTAAATACACTCTGCACACCAGAGTAGGGTCAATAGCTTGAAGCAATGAGCTATTATTAGGAAATGGCAGTGAGAACATTAGACTTTAATTAGTTCTTTACAATGATTTAAAGAATGAAGGTGGTCTATAATATATTTTATTACAGGAATAAAAACGTATCCACTGGATACTGAGACATCAGGGGGTGCCTGTCTGCTCCAGAAATGTGAGTATCTTGATGCACCAAGTTTAAACTGACACATTTTTGGGCTCAGCCCTTGAGTGGATCTGAAAGACTGAAGCTAGCTGGATAAACTCAGCAATGCAAGTTCCGTGGCACAAACCATACCTTAGGGCTCTGCACTTTTGACCTTTTCCGTTCAACATGTACATGTCCCCTTATAAATAAATAAAAAGAATTTCGTTGCGCGTGCTGCATTGCCAAATGTGATGCAGAGTGTGCACCAATTTTTGTTTAATTTATTTATATGTTTATTTATCTCTAATTGGCCGTAATCCGTAGTTTACTACCCACACACTCGCCCTCCCCGGCCCCACGTTAGTGCCCAGCAGCACTCCCAATGTACTATCACGGGCCGCTACTGGTGACGTGGGGCAGGGGAGGGGCAGGGGGGTAGTAAACACCGGAATATTATTTACTGTACGTAAGTTGACAATTAAATCAATTAAACAAATTTTATTGCGCGTGCTGCATCGCCAAATGTGATGCAGAGCGCGCACCAAAATTTGTTTAATTATTTATATGTTTACTTACCTCTAATCGGCTGTAATCCGTAGTTTACTACCACCACCCTAGCCCAGCCACGCCTCACGTTAGTGCCCAGCATCACTCCCACCACGGGCCGCTACTGGTGACGTCGGGCGGGGGCAGGGTGGGGGGTAGTAAACATCGGAATATGATGGAAAGCAGTTAAGTTGACAATAAAATCAATTAAACAAATGTTGTTGCGTGTGCTGCATAGCATTTTGCGATGCGGCACGTGCAACGGAATTCGTTTTATTGATTTAATTGTCAACTTACCTGCATTCATCCGTATTCCGGTGTTTACTAACCACACACCCCTGCGTCCCTCCCCCACGTTACCGCCCGGTAGCACTCCCACCAGGAACCGCTACTTCTGTCGAGATATGTTCAGTAGAGTGTGCTACAGGAGCGTAGGCACATCCCTGTGGTGGGCAAACTTATGTGGTTCAGGGCACCGGGATCAGTGCGGTGAATTCCAAAATAAAGTTCAATTTGAAAAACGGTAAATGAGGTTTCAAGATTTATTCAGTAGATTTCTTTTTGGTAAGAGTTCATATTTTCATCATATGAATCGTAAAAACGATGCTTGTAATCACATTATGACGCTAGATGAACTCCAATGCATTTCGGACTGGAGGTCCTTTGTCAAGGAGCGCTACAACAAAAGAATAAACAAAGTTCGAATCAATGAAGGTCCTAAACAAAAGTGAGAAAAAATGTATCAAAACTGTGCGTGTGGGTTAACCTCATGCAACCCTTATGGGATCTAACAAGTGGATGAGTGAACTCTAGGATTCTTAGTGGTGGGTAGAACGGTGAGTAGGGTGTGTTGGGAAAACGGGGTGGAAACACCAGGTAAACAGAGAGGTTCTGGAGCTAATAAATGGTACGCTGTGTAATCTTAGGGAATGGACTGCTCAATGCAACACGAGACTTATGTCCTCGTTAAGGTGGATGCCGGCGAGTGACAAACGGTTAAACGTGGTGAAATCGGGTTAAAAACTTACTTTGGAAGGTTAGCGTCTAGCATGCAGCGTGACGACTTCAGTGACTCCGCGAAGTTGAAGCGAAGTTTAAACAGGATAGGGATGGTGCAGGTAGAAATAGGACTATGACGAGTGTGTGGAAGGCTCGGAAAGTGGTGGGATGTGAGCGGCCATCTTAGAAGGGAGTGGAGGCTGGCGGCGAAGATTACAGTGAGGGATCAACTGTCAGCAGAACAAAGTTACAATACAGCAGAAAATGTCCGTTATAAATAACAGCTCAGTTCAGTACGGTCATTAAGACCGGACGGTTTCTGTGACTGGAGTCTGTATATCCATGATGTTTCTCGTTGTAGAAGGGTTCTGTTGTTATCTCTTCCTTCGATTTTTGGAACCAGTTCGAGTACCAAGTATCTCAATTGTGCCACATTATGGTTTGCTTCATTAAAATGGATGGCTACATTGGATTTTGGATTTCTAGTACGAATGTTCGACTTATGTTCATTGAGTCGGGTCTTGATCTTGCGGCTGGTCTTGCCCACATAAATCTTGCCACAGGGGCACTTTAGGAGGTAAATGAGGTTAGAGGAATCACAGGTCGCATCCACATTGAGTTTGATGTTGAAGCCCCGCATGGGATGATTGAGGTTGTTGCCTTTAATGATATTATTGCAATTATTGCAATGGTGACAAGGGCGTGTGCCTGTGTGTTGGATAGGTGCAGTGACAGTACTGGTTTTTGATAGGATTTCTTTGAGATTCATTGGTCGTGTATATGCAAAGATGGGCGGATCCTTAAAGAGGTTCTTAAAGTCAGGCTCTGATGATAAGATGCGCCAATGTTTCAAAATGATGTTCTTGTAACATTTGCTTACGGTGGAATACCTAGAGACTAAGACCATTCTTTGATCATCAGTTTTTGGCTTGCGTTGTAAAGCTTCTGCCCTGGATATAGTTGAGGTTCGTTTGACTGCTTCTTCTAGGATGTCAGTAGGATATCCCCTGTTTTGAAATCTGGTTGTCATAGAGTTGATTTGAGTGGTCCTTATGTCAGGATCAGAAACGATGCGTGTGATTCTCAGCATCTGGCTGTAAGGCAGGTGTCGTTTCAGTGAGTTCTGGTGGAAGCTGCTATAGAGCAGAGAATGATTGCGATCGGTGGGCTTGCGAAAGAGGTCAGTTTCAATCCCGTTGGGGGTGAGTTTAATCAGGACATCCAGAAAGGTTATTTCCTGGTTGTTGATGTTCCAAGTGAACTCAATGCGATCATCTTTTGTGCTGAGGTCTGTGAGGGCCCGTTCTAAATTCTCTTTCGTGTCTTTCCAAATAAAGAACAGGTCGTCGATGTAACGTACGTAAAATTTTAAGTTTTCAGTCCAGTTTGCGTCCTTGTAGATATGGTTGAGTTCAAAATTACCCATATACAAATTCGCGTACGTCGGTGCTGCACAATTGCCCATGGCCATGCCGGACATCTGAAGGTACCATTTTTCTTCATGTTTGAAATAGCTGTGATATAAAGTATATATCATCAGTTCCAAGATGAAAGGTTTTAGGGGATCATTCATGTCGGATGAAAGTAGGGCTTCTTCTACTGCATTGATTCCTCCTTCATGAGGAATGGAGGTGTATAGACTTTTTACGTCAGCTGTGCATAAATATACTACTTCATTTTCAAAAATTTGTACAGTGGAAAGTTTGTTCAAAAAATCGGTAGTGTCCTTTATGTAGCTCTGTAGTTTGAGAACCATAGGTTGAAGGTACCGGTCTATTAGTTTTCCTGTTGGTTCATGAATGGAGCCTCTGGTGGAAACTATAGGGCGGAACGGGGGGTCCGTCAAATTCTTGTGTATCTTTGGCAGCATCGTGATGGATGGACTTCTCGGATGTTCCACGTTCAAGTATCTTTTTGTCCTGTCATCTATGGTGCCATCGGCTGTCGCTTTGTCAATTATTTGAGATAGTTCCATCTTGTAGTCTTTAGTCGGATTGCAATCCAAAGGTAAATACACATCATGGTCCCCCACATGTTCACGAACTCTTTGGTTATAAAATTGTGTGTTGAGAATAACAAGGGCGCCGCCCTTGTCAGCTTTCACACATTTGATAGAAGGGTTTCTAGCTAAGTTCTTGAGAGTGTCCAATTCTTTGTTGGTGATGTTTTTGCGGGTTTTTTTTCGAAAGTTGATCTTTGAAATGTCCTGTTTCACTAGGATTTCAAAAGTGTCTATACTTTTGTGACTGGTTGGTGACATGAAGGTGCTGCAAGGGCGTAAGCCCTTCAGTTGGTCAGGTTTGTTTTCCTTCGGTGGTTCTAGAATGTTCTCAAAGAAATGTTTCAATCTTAACTTTCTTGTGAGCTTGAAGGTGCTTACGTCGAGTTCGAGTAGATTAGTGTCGCAGGTGGGAATGAAAGACATGCCCTTTTGAAGGGTTTTGATTTCAAAATCAGTGAGTTTAACATCCGAGATGTTGATCACTAACGATTCTTCTTTGCTTTCTGTCTGGTCTTGGAAGTTTGTTGGGTGTCTTCGAGATCTTTTGCCTGCCCTTTTGCCCCGTCTGGGTCTGCGGTTTTGTCTGGGCCTACCCCTAAAAAAGACTCAGTATTGGTTAGGTCAATGTTGGATGTGGAAGGTGTTTCATTCGTGGAACCGGTGGAAGTTGATGCTCCAGCTGGGTTTCTCTTTGGTGGGCGATTAGAGTTGTCACTGCCAGAGGACGATGTATCAGTATTCGGATTAAAAGGTTTATTTCTACGTCGTTGAGCGTATACATCCGCCCACGTGTATACTTCACCAATTTGTAGTCCAGGGTGTCCCGGCGGAATTTCCGAATTTTTCGTTCATTTATATCTCTGGTGTGTCTATCTAATTGCGTCTTGATATCCTCCAAAGTTGCGGTGAGTTCCTCAGCAGTAATTGATTGTTTCAGTTCATCCTCTATCACATCAATTTCATGTTGGAGTTCAGTCAAGATTCCTGATAGTTCCTCTACAATTAGGAGTATTAGGTCCAGACTGCACTTGTTGAGGATGGCATTCCATCTCTCAACAAATGTTTTAGAGTTCTTGCACAAGGACGGTTTCAGAGCAATCCGAAGGCCTCGGGGGATGCGTAGTACCTTGTGGTATTTAATTAAGGTGTGCGCATGGAGTTGCTGGTTGATGCGACGTTTCGATAGATAGACCAGTTGTTTGATGCATTGTTCTTTGGTTCTGCTGGTTGACGTTTGAGTTAGATCTTCATTGATAAGTGCATATATTCTCTCCGTTGCATCCGTGTCAAAAGCTAAAGTATTAGCCCTTACTTCAGTGGATTTTGAGATTTCATCATATTGCATGTTTGAGATTAGAAGGGTGCGTGCTGCCAGCCTTGAGAACAGTAAGAGACGAATGAGACTATGCAAATTGGGGCTTGGCGCACCGCGAAAGTTATTCCTCGTTTAGGCACGTGTTGAGGTGTTTAGTAAATTTTTTAAGGTGCTCCTACAGGTGTCGCAACTGTTCGAGTGCGACCTGGAATGAAACAAAGTTGAGTGTGCTACAGTGGTGGGCACACTTATGTGGTTCAGGGCACCGGGATCAGTGCGGTGAATTCCAAAATAAAGTTCAATTTGAAAAATGGTAAATGAGGTTTCAAGATTTATTCAGTAACCTGAAACCTCATTTACCGTTTTTCAAATTGAACTTTATTTTGGAATTCACCGCACTGATCCCGGTGCCTTGAACCACATAAGTGTGCCCACCACAGGGATGTGCCTACGCTCCTGTAGCACACTCAACTTTGTTTCATTCCAGGTCGCACTCGAACAGTTGCGACACCTGTAGGAGCACCATAAAAAATTTACTAAACACCTCAACACGTGCCTAAACGAGGAATAACTTTCGCGGTGCGCCAAGCCCCAATTTGCATAGTCTCATTCGTCTCTTACTGTTCTCAAGGCTGGCAGCACGCACCCTTCTAATCTCAAACATGCAATATGATGAAATCTCAAAATCCACTGAAGCAAGGGCTAATACTTTAGCTTTTGACACAGATGCAACGGAGAGAATATATGCACTTATCAATGAAGATCTAACTCAAACGTCAACCAGCAGAACCAAAGAACAATGCATCAAACAACTGTTATATCTATCGAAACGTCGCATCAACCAGCAACTCCATGCGCACACCTTAATTAAATACCACAAGGTACTACGCATCCCCCGAGGCCTTCGGATTGCTCTGAAACCGTCCTTGTGCAAGAACTCTAAAACATTTGTTGAGAGATGGAATGCCATCCTCAACAAGTGCAGTCTGGACCTAATACTCCTAATTGTAGAGGAACTATCAGGAATCTTGACTGAACTCCAACATGAAATTGATGTGATAGAGGATGAACTGAAACAATCAATTACTGCTGAGGAACTCACCGCAACTTTGGAGGATATCAAGACGCAATTAGATAGACACACCAGAGATATAAATGAACGAAAAATTCGGAAATTCCGCCGGGACACCCTGGACTACAAATTGGGTGAAGTATACACGTGGGCGGATGTATACGCTCAACGACGTAGAAATAAACCTTTTAATCCGAATACTGATACATCGTCCTCTGACAGTGACAACTCTAATCGCCCACCAAAGAGAAACCCAGCTGGAGCATCAACTTCCACCGGTTCCACGAATTAAACACCTTCCACATCCAACATTGACCTAACCAATACTGAGTCTTTTTTAGGGGTAGGCCCAGACAAAACCGCAGACCCAGACGGGGCAAAAGGGCAGGCAAAAGATCACGAAGACACCCAACAAACTTCCAAGACCAGACAGAAAGCAAAGAAGAATCGTTAGTGATCAACATCTCGGATGTTAAACTCACTGATTTTGAAACCAAAACCCTTCAAAAGGGCATGTCTTTCATTCCCACCTGCGACACTAATCTACTCGAACTCGACGTAAGCACCTTCAAGCTCACAAGAAAGTTAAGATTGAAACATTTCTTTGAGAACATTCTAGAACCACCAAAGGAAAACAAACCTGACCAACTGAAGGGCTTACGCCCTTGCAGCACCTTCATGTCACCAACCAGTCACAAAAGTATAGACACTTTTGAAATCCTAGTGAAACAGGACATTTCAAAGATCAACTTTCGAAAAAAACCCGCAAAAACATCACCAACAAAGAATTGGACACTCTCAAGAACTTAGCTAGAAACCCTTCTATCAAATGTGTGAAAGCTGACAAGGGCGGCGCCCTTGTTATTCTCAACACACAATTTTATAACCAAAGAGTTCATGAACATGTGGCGGACCATGATGTGTATTTACCTTTGGATTGCAATCCGACTAAAGACTACAAGATGGAACTATCTCAAATAATTGACAAAGCGACAGCCGATGGCACCATAGATGACAGGACAAAAAGATACTTGAACGTGGAACAACCGAGAAGTCCATCCATCACGATGCTGCCAAAGATACACAACAATTTGACGGACCCCCCGTTCCGCCCTATAGTTTCCACCAGAGGCTCCATTCACGAACCAACAGGAAAACCAATAGACCGGTACCTTCAACCTATGGTTCTCAAACTACAGAGCTACATAAAGGACACTACCGATTTTTTGAACAAACTTTCCACTGTACAAATTTTTGAAAATGAAGTAGTATATTTATGCACAGCTGACGTAAAAAGTCTATACACCTCCATTCCTCATGAAGGAGGAATCAATGCAGTAGAAGAAGCCCTACTTTCATCCGACATGAATGATCCCCTAAAACCTTTCATCTTGGAACTGATGATATATACTTTATATCACAGCTATTTCAAACATGAAGAAAAATGGTACCTTCAGATGTCCGGCATGGCCATGGGCAATTGTGCAGCACCGACGTACGCGAATTTGTATATGGGTAATTTTGAACTCAACCATATCTACAAGGACGCAAACTGGACTGAAAACTTAAAATTTTACGTACGTTACATCGACGACCTGTTCTTTATTTGGAAAGACACGAAAGAGAATTTAGAACGGGCCCTCACAGACCTCAGCACAAAAGATGATCGCATTGAGTTCACTTGGAACATCAACAACCAGGAAATAACCTTTCTGGATGTCCTGATTAAACTCACCCCCAACGGGATTGAAACTGACCTCTTTCGCAAGCCCACCGATCGCAATAATTCTCTGCTCTATAGCAGCTTCCACCAGAACTCACTGAAACGACACCTGCCTTACAGCCAGATGCTAAGAATCACACGCATCGTTTCTGATCCTGACATAAGGACCACTCAAATCAACTCTATGACAACCAGATTTCAAAACAGGGGATATCCTACTGACATCCTAGAAGAAGCAGTCAAACGAACCTCAACTATATCCAGGGCAGAAGCTTTACAACGCAAGCCAAAAACTGATGATCAAAGAATGGTCTTAGTCTCTAGGTATTCCACCGTTAGCAAATGTTACAAGAACATCATTTTGAAACATTGGCGCATCTTATCATCAGAGCCTGACTTTAAGAACCTCTTTAAGGATCCGCCCATCTTTGCATATACACGACCAATGAATCTCAAAGAAATCCTATCAAAAACCAGTACTGTCACTGCACCTATCCAACACACAGGCAGACGACCTTGTCACCATTGCAATAATTGCAATAATATCATTAAAGGCAACAACCTCAATCATCCCATGCAGGGCTTCAACATCAAACTCAATGTGGATGCGACCTGTGATTCCTCTAACCTCATTTACCTCCTAAAGTGCCCCTGTGGCAAGATTTATGTGGGCAAGACCAGCCGCAAGATCAAGACCCGACTCAATGAACATAAGTCGAACATTCGTACTAGAAATCCAAAATCCAATGTAGCCATCCATTTTAATGAAGCAAAACCATAATGTGGCACAATTGAGATACTTGGTACTCGAACTGGTTCCAAAAATCGAAGGAAGAGATAACAACAGAACAGTTCTACAACGAGAAACATCATGGATATACAGACTCCAGTCACAGAAACCGTCCGGTCTTAATGACCGTACTGAACTGAGCTGTTATTTATAACGGACATTTTCTGCTGTATTGTAACTTTGTTCTGCTGACAGTTGATCCCTCACTGTAATCTTCACCGCCAGCCTCCACTCCCTTCCAAGATGGCCGCTCACATCCCACCACTTTCCGAGCCTTCCACACACTCGTCATAGTCCTATTTCTACCTGCACCATCCCTATCCTGTTTAAACTTCGCTTCAACTTCGCGGAGTCACTGAAGTCGTCACGCTGCATGCTAGACGCTAACCTTCCAAAGTAAGTTTTTAACCCGATTTCACCACGTTTAACCGTTTGTCACTCGCCGGCATCCACCTTAACGAGGACATAAGTCTCGTGTTGCATTGAGCAGTCCATTCCCTAAGATTACACAGCGTACCATTTATTAGCTCCAGAACCTCTCTGTTTACCTGGTGTTTCCACCCCGTTTTCCCAACACACCCTACTCACCGTTCTACCCACCACTAAGAATCCTAGAGTTCACTCATCCACTTGTTAGATCCCATAAGGGTTGCATGAGGTTAACCCACACGCACAGTTTTGATACATTTTTTCTCACTGTTGTTTAGGACCTTCATTGATTCGAACTTTGTTTATTCTTTTGTTGTAGCGCTCCTTGACAAAGGACCTCCAGTCCGAAATGCATTGGAGTTCATCTAGCGTCATAATGTGATTACAAGCATCGTTTTTACGATTCATATGATGAAAATATGAACTCTTACCAAAAAGAAATCTACTGAATAAATCTTGAAACCTCATTTACCGTTTTTCAAATTGAACTTTATTTTGGAATTCACCGCACTGATCCCGGTGCCCTGAACCACATAAGTGTGCCCACCACCGGGATGTGCCTACGCTCCTGTAGCACACTCAACTTTGTTTCATTCCAGGTCGCACTCGAACAGTTGCGACACCTGTAGGAGCACCTTAAAAAATTTACTAAACACCTCAACACGTGCCTAAACGAGGAATAACTTTCGCGGTGCGCCAAGCCCCAATTTGCATAGAGATATGTTCAGTGTCATGTTATATGTAATAATACGTGTCTCTTCAATTCTTTTCTTTAATAGATATTTTGATTGATTTCTAAACTCTGAAGTAAATGATTAGGGACACGACATTTCTATCATCTCTCAATGTTTTTCCTATCGTATAACTGTGCATGTATCCCAGGCCATGAATATACAATCTAAATATGCGTGTATTATATCAACATACTAAAGAGCTCATAAGGAGAGGTTCTATTCTAAGTGGTATTATACCATTGTCGCAGTTGTGGCATTTCTCGGATGCTCTATAACTGCACAATTCTAAATTTCTCACCTGGGAGTGGGAGAGTGGTGCCTCATTCTCAAGCTTTCAATCCGGGAATGCTTCAGATTTCCTCCATGCAAATGTCACCAGGCTCTTCTTTCGAACATGTGTGAGGTCAACCCTGTGAATATGGTAATTACCACAAATCTCAGACTACTGCTTCAGATGCAAACTCCTGTCTTCCAACAAATTAGGATTATGGGGGTAAACTCCGACCCAAAGCTAGGCAGATTTCATAGTATATTAATAAACATTTTTGGGTGACAGAAATTATAATTTTCATGATGTCAGTAAAATATTAAATTTTTGCTATTTTAATTAAAGTTCACAATAATGTTTTATTTCATTGAAGTATGGTTTTGTGAGGGAAAAGTTTGCACATACAGTGGTTTGTAAAGTTATTTTTCAACAAAGATTTGCAGAAAAGAGGTCAAATGTTCAGTCTAGTAAGCATTTCTCTGGGAAAATACTTTTCTTTTCTGTTGTAATTTAATCAATAATTGTTATGACATTTTGCATTAGAGTATAGTACAAACTTTATAAACGTGGAGACCCTCAGTTTCGGACAGGGGCTTATCATGTTATGGATGTGTGATGATCATGGTCACTGGAATTATGTGGCAGTGTAGCACCAAATTAAGCAACAGTGTTCACTTAATTGTGCAGCAAGAACATGCTTATTATGTGGCATAATGTGGCACATTTTTGATAGTTTTACTTCATTATTTTGCACTAGTAATACTGTCTGGGCAACAAATTCACCCCATTAATACCAGTTTACCAACCAAACACATAAAATAGGCAACTGAAAGATGACCACTTACAGTTGTGAAGTGTCTTCCAATGTACTTGAATACATATCACCAACTTTTTAGTGATTTTTTATACATTTCAGCTAGAAACCATTTTTTGCTGTTGTTAAAATCTGTAGATTATGGAGCAGATTATGGATTATGTTGCAAATGTAGCAAGTCCCTAATTAGGGGGCAACAACTGTGGTCACAAAATCGCATATTTTCGGTGGTCCTGTTTATAATAGTGTTGATATTTATGCTGGCCTATTTCTTACCTTGTTTACCAGAAGATACAAATAAATTAAAAGATTAAGAATACCATTTTTTGCATAAAGGCATGAGAGGCCCCCACCTCCTTATGGAAAACGTAAGAAATATTTACTAAACACAAATAAAGAAATGTATCTAACTAGTAATGGGAACCTACGAGTTAAGAAAAACTATCCCTGACTCAATCATCATGACTAGTCTTGCACTGAGCTCTAGCACTGCCAAAGGCTTAATGTCATTGACATGATCTGAGAGAGGTTTTGGATAAGTCTTCTCCGGTCATTTGTTACATTGGATCACAAACCTTCAGCCATCAGTTCTTCAAGTTTTAAGTGTCTTCCTTGTTTTTGTGCACACCCTAAAACAGAGGAGCGTGTGCACCTCAGAGTTATTTGTGAAGTGTTTTATGTGTCTTGACTGGGTGCTTTGTTGTAATAACCGAGGGCATTCAAAGTGTTGTTCATGCCCCATTCTTTAAGCTATTAGCTTGTCTACGCATTTCAACATCACTTGTCTTATTCACCTGTGTTAATTATTTTCTGACAGTTTGCCCTCAACACGTTTGTGAAGCGCTAGAGAATAAACTGATCAAAAATCGAAACCCGCGAGTGCCGCTGCTTTCTTCCCAGCTGGGAGAGAGGGTTTTTGTAGCAGGATATGGAACATGGGGCACCGCCATGTGAGTGCCACCCACCATCGAGTGATCCGTTTTTGAAAGGTGCAGAGGAGCGGCAAAGTATATATATATATATATATATATATATATATATATATATATATATATATATATATATATATATATATATATATACATACATACATACATACATACATACATACATACATACATACATACATATATATATATATATATATATATATATATATATATATATATATGTATATATATATATATATATATAGAGAGAGAGATATATTTTCACGACGTGTCAGCATCCCTTCCAAACTGAAAACATGGAAAGCACTCTGGTCATCCGATTTTAACAGTGTTTATTGCAGACCCCCTGCCCCTCCAACAGACGCATTTCACCTTACGGCTTCGTCATTGTTGGCGTGTGTAACAAATGGAAACCATTTTATTGCCCGTTGTTCCCACACATCCTCAATGGACAGTGAAAACGGACTTTTCCTATGTGTCCCAATACTGTGGCCATCTTTAAACATGTTTAAAGTGGGACAAACCCTTCAACAAAATGGTCTCAAAAAAGTGCAAGTGCATGATTAAAAACAATTCCTTTTTCACTTCATTACATGAACAGTTCATAAAACGTAGAGGGGAACACAAAGGGGAAATATCACAATATTATTTCGCTTCAGCAGGCAGCTATTCCAATTCATTTAGTCAATTCTGAATTCTATCAACATGTGCAATAAAGTTCAACATTTTCCACCAAAAATTCAATGTGGGAAAAATGTGAACATATTTCCGCTGCCACACCTAACAGTGTCTAAAAAAATCTTTATTCCCCTCTTCGTTGTTTTTGATGCCCTGCATGGGCTGGCTCACCTGTTAAAAAAAAATTATATATATATATATATATATATAAAAACGAGCAAATGCGCACCTGCGCTATCAGCAGTCACCCTCAATGCCTCTTGCCATCCAGCTATTAATGCGTCTCACAGCCTGGAATCCTCGTTGATCCTCAACATTACTTCATGTGCCCGACGCGTTTAGAGGCTGGCCGCCTCTTCTTCATGGGGCTTACAAACAAACAGGCAGCACGCTCAGATTAAGTTTCCAACTTTATTTAATTGGAGAATACCGCCCTAAGTGGGCGTGGCTTCATCGTCCTGTAGGATTTCAGCGCTGACATTGTCCCAATGAAATAAAGTTGGAAACTTAATCTGAGCGTGCTGCCTGTTTGTTTGTAAGCCCCATGAAGAAGAGGCGTCCAGCCTCGAAACGCGTCGGGCACATGAAGTAATGTTGAGGATCAACGAGGATTCCAGGCTGTGAGAGGCATTAATAGCTGGATGGCAAGAGGCATTGAGGGTGACTGCTGATAGAGCAGGTGCACATTTGCTCGTTTTGATATTTCACACGGCTGCCCCTGGCCGTGCAGCAGAGCACCACCTCCGGCTGCAGTGAAACGCTACACAGCGCGGAGGGGCCATGGCGCTGCACTGTGCATCGTTACATTGGTTCAAAGCCTCTGGGACAATGTCAGCGCTGAAGCCTACAGTTCTTCCCCCTACTCAAGGGTTATAAAAGAAATGGTGACATTTTTCGAATCAACAAGGCAACCTACTCAAGGTATATAATACACTCTCAGAAGGGACTACTACGACCATCATGCTTGATGGCAAAGACGATGAAGCCAGGCCCACTTAGGGCGGTATTCTCCAATGAAATAAAGTTGGAAACTTAATCTGAGCGTGCTGCCTGTTTGTTTGTAAGCCCCATGAAGAAGAGGCGGCCAGCCTCGAAACGCGTCGGGCACATGAAGTAATGTTGAGGATCAACGAGGATTCCAGGCTGTGAGAGGCATTAATAGCTGGATGGCAAGAGGCATTGAGGGTGACTGCTGATAGTGCAGGTGCGCATTTGCTCGTTTTGATATTTCACACGGCTGCCCCTGGCCGTGCAGCAGAGCACCACCTCCGGCTGCAGTGAAACGCTACACAGCGCGGAGGGGCCATGGCGCTGCACTGTGCATCGTTACGTTGGTTCAAAGCCTCTGGGACAATGTAAGCGCTGAAATCCTACAGTTCTTCCCCCTACTCAAGGGTTATAAAAGAAATGGTGACATTTTTCGAATCAACAAGTCAACCTACTCATGGTATATAATACACTCTCAGAAGGGACTACTACGACCATCATGCTTGATGGCAAAGACGATGAAGCCACGCCCACTTAGGGCGGTATTCTCCAATGAAATAAAGTTGGAAACTTAATCTGAGCGTGCTGCCTGTTTGTTTGTAAGCCCCATGAAGAAGAGGCGGCCAGCCTCGAAACGCGTCGGGCACATGAAGTAATGTTGAGGATCAACGAGGATTCCAGGCTGTGAGAGGCATTAATAGCTGGATGGCAAGAGGCATTGAGGGTGACTGCTGATAGCGCAGGTGCGCATTTGCTCGTTTTGATATTTCACACGGCTGCCCCTGGCCGTGCAGCAGAGCACCACCGCCGGCTGCAGTGAAGCGCTACACAGCGCGGAGGGGCCATGGCGCTGCACTGTGCATCGTTACGTTGGTTCAAAGCCTCTGGGACAATGTCAGCGCTGAAATCCTACAGTTCTTCCCCCTACTCAAGGGTTATAAAAGAAATGGTGAAATTTTTCGAATCAACAAGGCAACCTACTCAAGGTATATAATACACTCTCAGAAGGGACTACTACGATCATCATGCTTGATGGCAAAGACAATGAAGCCACGCCCACTTAGGGCGGTATTCTCCAATGAAATAAAGTTGGAAACTTAATCTGAGCATGCTGCCTGTTTGTTTGTAAGCCCCATGAAGAAGAGGCGGCCAGCCTCGAAACGCGTCGGGCACATGAAGTAATGTTGAGGATCAACGAGGATTCCAGGCTGTGAGAGGAATTAATAGCAGGATGCAAGAGGCATTGAGGGTGACTGCTGATAGCGCAGGTGCGCATTTGCTCATTTTGATATTTCACACGGCTGCCCCTGGCCGTGCAGCAGAGCACCACCTCCGGCTGCAGTGAAACGCTACACAGCGCGGAGGGGCCATGGCGCTGCACTGTGCATCGTTACGTTGGTTCAAAGCCTCTGAGACAATGTCAGCGCTGAAATCCTACAGTTCTTCCCCCTACTCAAGGGTTATAAAAGAAATGGTGAAATTTTTCGAATCAACAAGGCAACCTACTCAAGGTATATAATACACTCTCAGAAGGGACTACTACGACCATCATGCTTGATGGCAAAGACGATGAAGCCACGCCCACTTAGGGTGGTATTCTCCAATGAAATAAAGTTGGAAACTTAATCTGAGCGTGCTGCCTGTTTGTTTGTAAGCCCCATGAAGAAGAGGCGGCCAGCCTCGAAACGCGTCGGGCACATGAAGCAATGTTGAGGATCAACGAGGATTCCAGGCTGTGAGAGGCATTAATAGCTGGATGGCAAGAGGCATTGAGGGTGACTGCTGATAGAGCAGGTGCACATTTGCTCGTTTTGATATTTCACACGGCTGCCCCTGGCCGTGCAGCAGAGCACCACCTCCGGCTGCAGTGAAACGCTACACAGCGCGGAGGGGCCATGGCGCTGCACTGTGCATCGTTACATTGGTTCAAAGCCTCTGGGACAATGTCAGCGCTGAAGCCTACAGTCCTTCCCCCTACTCAAGGGTTATAAAAGAAATGGTGACATTTTTCGAATCAACAAGGCAACCTACTCAAGGTATATAATACACTCTCAGAAGGGACTACTACGACCATCATGCTTGATGGCAAAGACGATGAAGCCAGGCCCACTTAGGGCGGTATTCTCCAATGAAATAAAGTTGGAAACTTAATCTGAGCGTGCTGCCTGTTTGTTTGTAAGCCCCATGAAGAAGAGGCGGCCAGCCTCGAAACGCGTCGGGCACATGAAGTAATGTTGAGGATCAACGAGGATTCCAGGCTGTGAGAGGCATTAATAGCTGGATGGCAAGAGGCATTGAGGGTGACTGCTGATAGTGCAGGTGCGCATTTGCTCGTTTTGATATTTCACACGGCTGCCCCTGGCCGTGCAGCAGAGCACCACCTCCGGCTGCAGTGAAACGCTACACAGCGCGGAGGGGCCATGGCGCTGCACTGTGCATCGTTACGTTGGTTCAAAGCCTCTGGGACAATGTCAGCGCTGAAATCCTACAGTTCTTCCCCCTACTCAAGGGTTATAAAAGAAATGGTGACATTTTTTGAATCAACAAGTCAACCTACTCATGGTATATAATACACTCTCAGAAGGGACTACTACGACCATCATGCTTGATGGCAAAGACGATGAAGCCACGCCCACTTAGGGCGGTATTCTCCAATGAAATAAAGTTGGAAACTTAATCTGAGCGTGCTGCCTGTTTGTTTGTAAGCCCCATGAAGAAGAGGCGGCCAGCCTCGAAACGCGTCGGGCACATGAAGTAATGTTGAGGATCAACGAGGATTCCAGGCTGTGAGAGGCATTAATAGCTGGATGGCAAGAGGCATTGAGGGTGACTGCTGATAGCGCAGGTGCGCATTTGCTCGTTTTGATATTTCACACGGCTGCCCCTGGCCGTGCAGCAGAGCACCACCGCCGGCTGCAGTGAAACGCTACACAGCGCGGAGGGGCCATGGCGCTGCACTGTGCATCGTTACATTGGTTCAAAGCCTCTGGGACAATGTCAGCGCTGAAATCCTACAGTTCTTCCCCCTACTCAAGGGTTATAAAAGAAATGGTGAAATTTTTCGAATCAACAAGGCAACCTACTCAAGGTATATAATACACTCTCAGAAGGGACTACTACGATCATCATGCTTGATGGCAAAGACAATGAAGCCACGCCCACTTAGGGCGGTATTCTCCAATGAAATAAAGTTGGAAACTTAATCTGAGCATGCTGCCTGTTTGTTTGTAAGCCCCATGAAGAAGAGGCGGCCAGCCTCGAAACGCGTCGGGCACATGAAGTAATGTTGAGGATCAACGAGGATTCCAGGCTGTGAGAGGAATTAATAGCAGGATGCAAGAGGCATTGAGGGTGACTGCTGATAGCGCAGGTGCGCATTTGCTCATTTTGATATTTCACACGGCTGCCCCTGGCCGTGCAGCAGAGCACCACCTCCGGCTGCAGTGAAACGCTACACAGCGCGGAGGGGCCATGGCGCTGCACTGTGCATCGTTACGTTGGTTCAAAGCCCCTTAGACAATGTCAGCGCTGAAATCCTACAGTTCTTCCCCCTACTCAAGGGTTATAAAAGAAATGGTGACATTTTTCGAATCAACAAAGCAACCTACTCAAGGTATATAATACACTCTCAGAAGGGACCACTACGATCATCATGCTTGATGGCAAAGACAATGAAGCCACGCCCACTTAGGGCGGTATTCTCCAATGAAATAAAGTTGGAAACTTAATCTGAGCATGCTGCCTGTTTGTTTGTAAGCCCCATGAAGAAGAGGCGGCCAGCCTCGAAACGCGTCGGGCACATGAAGTAATGTTGAGGATCAACGAGGATTCCAGGTTATGAGAGGCATTAATAGCTGGATGGCAAGAGGCATTGAGGGTGACTGCTGATAGCGCAGGTGCGCATTTGCTCATTTTGATATTTCACACGGCTGCCCCTGGCCGTGCAGCAGAGCACCACCTCCGGCTGCAGTGAAACGCTACACAGCGCGGAGGGGCCATGGCGCTGCACTGTGCATCGTTACGTTGGTTCAAAGCCTCTGAGACAATGTCAGCGCTGAAATCCTACAGTTCTTCCCCCTACTCAAGGGTTATAAAGAAATGGAGAAATTTTTCGAATCAACAAGGCAACCTACTCAAGGTATATAATACACTCTCAGAAGGGACTACTACGACCATCATGCTTGATGGCAAAGACGATGAAGCCACGCCCACTTAGGGTGGTATTCTCCAATGAAATAAAGTTGGAAACTTAATCTGAGCGTGCTGCCTGTTTGTTTGTAAGCCCCATGAAGAAGAGGCGGCCAGCCTCGAAACGCGTCGGGCACATGAAGTAATGTTGAGGATCAACGAGGATTCCAGGCTGTGAGAGGCATTAATAGCTGGATGGCAAGAGGCATTGAGGGTGACTGCTGATAGCACAGGTGCGCATTTGCTCGTTTTGATATTTCACACGGCTGCCCCTGGCCGTGCAGCAGAGCACCACCTCCGGCTGCAGTGAAACGCTACACAGCGCGGAGGGGCCATGGCGCTGCACTGTGCATCGTTACGTTGGTTCAAAGCCTCTGGGACAATGTCAGCGCTGAAATCCTACAGTTCTTCCCCCTACTCAAGGGTTATAAAAGAAATGGTGACATTTTTCGAATCAACAAGGCAACCTACTCAAGGTATATAATACACTCTCAGAAGGGACTACTACGACCATCATGCTTGATGGCAAAGACGATGAAGCCACGCCCACTTAGGGCGGTATTTTCCAATGAAATAAAGTTGGAAACTTAATCTGAGCGTGCTGCCTGTTTGTTTGTAACCCCCATGAAGAAGAGGCGGCCAGCCTCGAAACGCGTCGGGCACATGAAGTAATGTTGAGGATCAACGAGGATTCCAGGCTGTGAGAGGCATTAATAGCTGGATGGCAAGAGGCATTGAGGGTGACTGCTGATAGTGCAGGTGCGCATTTGCTCGTTTTGATATTTCACACGGCTGCCCCTGGCCGTGCAGTAGAGCACCACCTCCGGCTGCAATGAAACACTACACAGCGCGGAGGGGCCATGGCGCTGCACTGTGCATCGTTACGTTGGTTCAAAGCCTCTGGGACAATGTCAGCGCTGAAATCCTACAGTTCTTCCCCCTACTCAAGGGTTATAAAAGAAATGGTGAAATTTTTCGAATCAACAAGGCAACCTACTCAAGGTATATAATACACTCTCAGAAGGGACTACTACGACCATCATGCTTGATGGCAAAGACGATGAAGCCACGCCCACTTAGGGCGGTATTCTCCAATGAAATAAATTTGGAAACTTAATCTGAGCGTGCTGCCTGTTTGTTTGTAAGCCCCATGAAGAAGAGGTGGCCAGCCTCGAAACGCGTCGGGCACATGAAGCAATGTTGAGGATCAACGAGGATTCCAGGCTGTGAGAGGCATTAATAGCTGGATGGCAAGAGGCATTGAGGGTGACTGCTAATAGCGCAGGAGCGCATTTGCTTGTTTTTATATATATATATATATATATATATATATATATATATATATATATATATATATATATATATATATATATATATATATATATATGTATATATATATATATATATATATATATATATATATATATATATATATATATATATATATATATATATATATATATATATATATATATAACCTACTGGCGGTCGCCAGTAGGTAGGTATAGTTAGGACCTAGTTACCATAGGAAAATCGCAGCATTCTATTCCCAATAACTTTAGTGCCGATTGACAAATCTTCGCAAAATTTTCAAAACTTATGGCCCGCTCCGGTCCGCTCCTATCTTGAAAGTTTCGGGGTGATTCGGCAAGCAGGGGCTGAGAGAAAAGGGGGGTCCCAAAACTTATTTTCCCCATGCAATATCCGATAGGAAACTTTAGCCATGGCTACAGCCCGAACTGGTGAATGGAATTACACCAAATTTGGTAAAAAGGTAGCCCTTGGTTCAGAAAGAACTCTTTTTGTTAAATGGTGTAAATCCATTCAGTAGTTCCTGAGAAATTTGAAAAAGAATAAATATTGATATCTGTGCGGAGCCTAACCACACATGTCATCGTGAGATCTGATTGGCTGTCAGCACTTCATCCTGGAATTGCTGGCAGCCATCTTGGGACCAATATACATGATAGTACCCCATTGAAATGCATTGTAGTAAATCGAAGATTTTGAGTGTTACCAAAAGGAGAACTATAAAGGGTGATAGCAGAATTTAGTTACATTAGAATTCATTTGTTGATGGTACCATACTAATTTCATGAATTGTGGTGTGTTCTGAGGTGGTTTTACCCTGGTGAAAAACCTTCTGCTGGGATATCATGAATCATGTTTGAGAGAAAACAATTTTCACATGCTTGTCCCATAGAGTTTTGGAAGGTGCTCCAGAAGCTAAAATGAGAGCATATTTTCTGTAAATTCACATTATCTTTCTCAGTCATGTGAGAATGAAGTCTGTCATTCTCAGTAAATCATGTACAACCAAAAAGGGCAGAGACTGTTAGTTGATTCCTTTGTGTTCTACTGCAGCTTCCCAGAGTGTTCTAAAGAACAACTAGAGCACTAACAGCCTTACTTATAACAAACGTATGGCACACCTGAAGCCATCTTGATTGGAATAAAGGGGTAACACTTAAAACATTTAATTTAAAAAGGAACAAAATGATGGGGTTCACTTTGTCATAGAAATTATGGTTAGTGTTGTAGAAAGAAAAATTAGGACATGTTTTAAGTGTGATCTCAAATACCTTCCTGTTATATTTCAACAGGAGCAGCCTGTCAGTTGATGCCTTTGTGTTCCACTGCAGCTTACCAGAGTGTTCTAAAGAACAACTAGAGAGCTAACAGTGTTAGTTATAACATAATTATGGCACACCTGAAGCCATCTTGATAAACTGGTAACACTTAAAACATTTAATTCATAAAGGAACAAAATGAGGGGGTTCATTTTGCCATAGAAATTATGGTTAGTGCTACAGAAAGAAAATGTAGGGCATGTTTTAAGTGAGATCTCAAATACTCTTCTATTTCATTAGGAATTTCTGACATGCAGACTGAAACAATCACTTTCAATACCAGCAGTAGACTTCCAGTTAACTCCCTGGTGAGCAGTAGATTTACTACAGTGATCTAATGAACAACTAGAGGGCTAACATTCTGAATTTATGGCAAATGTGTGACACATCTGAATGCCTTCTTGATGGAATCACAGTAAAAAAACAAAGCATTTCCTACTGAGGAGACTACAGTAAATGAAGAAATTAGGAAACTTCATAACAAATTATTCTCCAAAGATGGCCACCAGAGAAAAAAGAGCCCACATAGAGCACAAATATCACCCAGATGTAGCCCACATATAGCCCAATGACAGAAGTGTGCAAAACACTTTCTATTTTTAGTTTTTCTGCAGTTTTATATAGTGCAGACTGGTCAGGTATTGGAGCGTTACATCTTACTTGGACCCCTTATTGCGTATTTTGCACAAAGTACATGAGATTAATCTTGCGAAACATTGATTCTGTTAACCTGAAGTTGCTCTGAACCGGGCTTTGTAACACCCGTTTGTACCTACTGGTCTTAATTAATTCTCACTGCGTTGTATTAGGAAAGAGGATTTACTGTTTTTATGTACACTTTTATGATCTATGTTTCTAAATCAAATTGAATAAAGTTTAATGAATTCTATGGCAGGACGGAGGCGAGGATTATGCATATCTTTCCTCACTTTATTTGCATAGAAGTTCAAAGAACATGTAACACAACAATCATTAAACAAAAGACGACACAACCCATGAAACAGTAGGGGGGAGGTCTCCATGGCAACTATAGTCCAATCATATGAAAGTCCATCGTATATAATATTGAGATGTCCCCTCCGCTTCCTCTTTCTTCACTGCTCGTCAGTTAAGTGCATTCCTTACATTCTAGGCTTAATCTCATGTTGTTGCTGTTTGTATAGTGGTTTCTTTTGCTGTGTTATTAGCATTATTGCCTTGGTATAGTTTCATATTCCCTGCGCAGCGGGCTCTTGCCCGAGCACATTCTCCCCCTTGCAGTTTCTCCCACTGTGCGCTCTGCGTGCGGTGAGATCCTGTCAGCCGCGTCAGGTCCGAGCGAGGCAGCTCCGTCGAGCGCTTCCACTGGCCTTTACGCGCTTTTGGGAATCCGGTCACTCCTTTAGTGTCCGCTTGATTCCCGACCAACCCTCGCCTAATTTTGACACCACTACGTGGAGATTCTCCCAGAGGGCCACGTTAGTGACCAGCGTCACCTGGTGGTGGTAATTGGTATTGCGCCTCAGTCTATTCTTATAACAGCTTCAGGGAAAGCCCAGCTGTTAAGGGCATTTGTTCTGTGCTCACATCCTCTGCTATCATGTCTTCTCCAGAAGACCATTTTTACTCCTCCTACCAGGAAGTGGAGGAGGAATGGCCCCCAACTTCTGCCTCAAGCAGTGGACCAAGCCCTCTCTCTGGCTATTTCTAGGGTGCTGGCTTCCCTTAGGGATCAGGTTGATGAGCTGGTGAAAAGCATCCCTGGGGTTTTCAGTGACCCAGATCTGGTGGTGGTGGGTCCCAGTAGCTGCCAGATGGGGAATATAATGGCCGTTAAGCATAACGCGGGACACTTGGAAGGATTTGATAAATTTACGGAGTCCTTTCTCAAGAGTGGGCGAATGCTAAAACATGCACCCTGCCGGGAGGAGAAGGTGCCCGGAGAAAATTGCGACGGTTTCACCACTATTGTAGACCCCGATGGCGGGTGTCCCTTAGAGAGAGAGGGCGTATCGGAGGACGATTTCTCCTCCGATGACTATATGGAGTCGCGGTGTCCATGGTGTCCAGAGTCCCACTCCTCTCAGTCCCCGGTTGGGGACGGGGTCCACTCAGACATGTTCGAGCATACCCAAATTTACCATCCTAGGTCGGTGGAGTGGATCCCTGATGCCAAAGTGGCAGAGTATGTGGTGGGGAAAATCCATCAACCCCTTGAAAGGGAGGTCAGGAATAGGATGAGGGGAGAATGCCCAAGGCCCTCACTGGAGGGGAAGGTGGCACACACGCGTGAAATTGATGAGAAACTATGTACCTTTTTCTCCAAGTATATGAGGGATTCCAAGAAAGGAATTGATAGGTCTTGGATGTGGTAGGGCCCTTGACCCAAATTATTCAACTGGCGGAGCGTTCAAAAGAGTCAGGATCGCCTTTGTCCACGGATATTGTGACTGGTTGGGCGCACTACCCTAATCCCTAAAACACTACCCCCTCCACTACCCAAACACCACAGCACTACCCTAAACCCTAAAACACTACCCCCAGCACGAAACCCTACATTTCCCAAGCATAACAGCACTACCCTAAACACTAAAACACAACCAACAGCACGACTCCCTACACTACCCAAACACCACTGCACTACCCTAAACCCTAAATCTACCCCCAGCACAACCCCCCACACTACACAAACACCACTGCACTACCCTAAACCCTAAAACACATCCCCCAGCACGACCCCCTTCACTACACAAACACCACAGCACTACGCAAACCCTAAAACACTACTCCAGCACTACCCCCTACCTGTAAAGGCATGTGTGGTAAATGACCATGCGTTATAAAAAAATGCACAGTAATGACTTTGCGATGTACAACGCAATTGTGGTAATGCATGCGTTGTAATGGTATCACAAAGTAAAAAAGTCGTTATAACTGCTGTTTACCTATCAAAGCTGGCCCCTGTTCTTCAGTGAGATGTTTATTTGATTAAATAGGTGGAAGGAATGTGTTTTTTTTTTACAGAAAAGTGCATTCCTGGCTGTTGTATTGTGAAAGTGTCTGCGTGGCCTGTTTTCACTTCCGGTGAGAGAGTGGAAGAGTCTGTTTGGATCTAAAGGAGTTCTGTTGTTGGACGGGGCCGGTGCGACACGTCATCAGAAAACATAGCTAATGGAAAGCCTCCTCCCTGAAGTGTGGAGCAGTGCCATGAGAGGTCAACGAGTGTGCGTCTCACCGCAGTATGACCGCACCACGTCACCCATGTGCCGCCTCCAGGGTACGGGAGGCAGAAGCGGCATCGCAGGTCCTCTTGAAGACCGTTGTAGCACTAATTCTACATTTTAGTACTAGGGTATTTTAACTTTGTTTTTCCTGCCAGATACAAAGAGAAGATCCTGTGTTATTTAGTGCCCTCGTTACCTTTTTTGTGGGTTGTGGTCCTTCTCACTTCGCTGCCTCGCCGGTGCACACGACTGGGCACCCCACCTCGCGTGACATCTGCAGGGCCTCTGCCCTCGGATCACTGGTTTCGGTTTCTGGAATGGCAACATAAACAGTTGCTCCCAAAGGACTAGCCTGAACACTTAGGTGAATATCCCCTGCACCAACTTTCCACTGAAACTCTTTCCTAGCTCTCCCACGTCACCAAGGACGTCATAATAGCACGGCTCCGCTCGCGACACCGGATGACGTCATTGGATCCATAAGAGGACCTTGTCAGCGTGCTGATGTCAGTTCCACCCATCTTTTCTGTGCCATCGAGGCAAACAGGCGGACCGAGACATTTTCACATGTATACATAGTATAATACATATATATATAGATTGTGACTGAAAAAAACATAGGTTTCAGGCATGTTATAGTTAGAAATTAGCATTTAAAAAACCTTAGAAATTAAATGAAAAAACATAGGTTTCAGGCATCTTACAGTTAGAAATTAGCATTTAAAAAACCTTATAAATTCACTGAAAAAAACATAGGTTTCAGGGGCGTTATAGTTAGTTAGACATTTCACTCGTACAAAACCATGGAAATTCACCCATTATAGTTAGTTCAGCTAACTATAACTTACGCGCCCGCAATGCACTGCTGATGACGTCACATATTGCATCACTCATGACATGGTCAGTGACATCACTGATGACATCACTGATGACATCATCCATTAAATGTGCGTTTTTCTGAAAATTAAATATGTTTTATATATGTATATCTCAAGGTCGATGGAAGAATAAATTGGTATATAAGTGTCTAATCAGCATTTCTCGCGAGAAATGCGCATGCGCGGCCACGGGCGCATGCGCATTGGTTAGAAGACGGCGCCGTGAACGAGCAGAGGGAGCCCCGGGACGCTGCTGACAAGGTAAGTGTATTTTATTTATTTATCTTTGCCCATTTAATTAAATTAGCTATGCGGCGCATAGTGGGGCTATGCGAAGTGCGCAGGTGGGCGTAGTTTCTTGCCCACTCTGCGTAGCTTCGCGTAGCCTCACTACGCACACTACGCCCAGGGTTAGTTATTAGTTGTTTTTTTGAGTATCAGAATGAGTGTCTGTATGGTTCGGTGGGGGGTATTACTTAGTGCATAGATGCATGAATGAGTGACTCTGTTTGTATGTGTTGAAGACAGCATGTGTGCAGGACTGTATAGGTGGATGAATGTGTGTATGGGTGTGTTAGTGAGTGAATGACTGTCTCAATAGTGTCTTTAAGAGTAACTACATATGTTTTAAACTAGTATATGTGAGTATTGGTGTATATAAGTGCGTATATGTGAGAGTAAGAGATTGGAAGAGTTCCTGTACAAATAAGTGGGTGTTTCTATAAGTGATTGTTTAAGAGAGTAAGTATGTGTACGTTTCTGTAGAAGTAAGTGTGGTAGTATGTGTATAACTGTATATGCAAGTAAATGGATGTTTGATACTTTGCATATGTGACCATGTGTGTGAGTAACTCTATGGATTAGTGGCGGTGTGTAACAGGATGTATAGGTGTATGAGTACATATGATGAGTGAGTACATGAGGGACTGTATAGGGACTGTTGGTGAATGAGTGGATGTATGTGTAGATCTTGGAATTACTGAATAGGTGTGTTGTAACTGGTATTGGTATGTCCATTGTTTTGAAAATGTTAGTTTGTATTTTTGAGTGTGTATATGAAAGGTTATATTAGGGTGAGAGGAGGTCTGCGACTCTATCACAAGGATGGTGTCATCAATGAGGACAACAGTGATGTCATTTGAGATGTCATCAGTGATTTCATGAGTGATGTCACTGACCATGTCATGAGTGATGTAATATGTGACGTCATCAGCAGTGCATTGCTGGCGCGCGAGTTATAGTTAGCTGAACTAACTATAACGGGGGAATTTCGATGGTTTTGTATGAGTGAAATGTCCAACTAACTATAACGCCCCTGAAACATTTGTTTTTTTCAGTGAATTTCTAAGGTTTTTTAAATGCTAATTTCTAACTAAAACGTGCCTGAAACCTATGTTTTTTTCAGTGAATATATATACTTCCTTAATGTATTTTACAGATTTCACTAGGGAGACACCAGTCCTACCCCATGCCACCATGGCATCATTGGAAAGGGTCTGTGACTTTCCACGTCTCTCGATTTACACTGTCCGGTGTAAACTGCAGTACAACGTGCCACCTTGGCACTTATCTAGAACCAATATTGCGTGTCTGTGTCACTCGCTTTTCGACAGCGCGCATTTATCACAGGGCATCACACACCCCCGCCCATGCCACCTATTATCTTGCATGGACTGGGCAATTGTATAAGATCGCTACTTTAGGTATCCACATGTTTATAGAAGTACATGCACCTATACACTCATAGTCCTCAGATTTTCAATTCCACATGATGATTTGCGAATTCTGTTATGTGCTGTGATAACCATGTACCTAGTTATTTGCGCAACATAGGCAATGGCATTATATGTATTTGGATGAGAATTTCTGCATAGGCCCCCTATTTAAACAACAGTAACTTTATTCATTTGTGATGTCTGATGTGTTCTATAATTACTTTTTACCCAGCCTTAGCGCAACACAGGCAGTGGCAATGCATGTATTTGCATTTGAATTTCTTTCCCACCCCCCCCCCATTTGAACAACAGTACTTAACTTTATGTGCATGATGGTTATGATTCCGATGTTTTAATTGTACCCATGTGGCATCACCCAGTCCCTTTGCTTACAGTATACTTTACCATTATGATATTGCCGACACCTTTCATACTTAATAGTCCCATTGCTATGTACCTGATCGTATGCCATGATTTAATGCCTCTATTGGTTATCTAAATTCACGTGCTCAAGCTCCTTTGCGAGTGAAACGCATTGTGAATAAACATGGTGGTGAACCCTAACAAGTACAGAGGCTATCATTCCTGAGAGCGCGCTTACTTTTTACTTTTCAAGTGAATATATAGATATATATAGATATATATATATATATGTAGATATATAATGAAGCACATAAAATAAGGGTTTAAAATTTATGATTTTATCGCATATAATTGTCCTTCTCTATATAATGACATGAATTGTAGATTTGTAATATGGAGGAACCAAATTTGCCCACATTACTTTTTTAGGTCGAGCCTAGACAGCACATGCGCTGTCAGGATGACCTGTAGTGGGGGAAAACAATTTGAAAAGGAATTATGTCCCACCTATTGCCTTCCCATTCGTTAAATCCATCAGTTGCTCTTCTTTGCTGCTTGCTAAATTGGGTAAAGCAGCGATACTTCACTTCCGTTTTTGTACAAGCAGCACGGACCAACTACGGTTACCTTCCACTTTCATTCTTCCTCTGTTGTTCCAGAAAACTTGTTTTCCTGTTTCCAGAGCATCATGACTTCCGCTGTAGCCACTTTGCTTTTCGCCCATCACGCCACGTAAGTGAAATCGTTTTATTTTCATTTTACATAGCGGCGATAATTGGACATTTTTTTTACTGAAGCCCGCTGCCAGACAGCATTGTTCATTTGTTAAACCCGCTGCCCTTAAGTTTTACGTGTATGACTGCAAATGTTTTTATTGGCGCACTGCTGTTATGATTCTTACTCACAGACATACTTGAGTATGTGTTTTAGTACGTTTCTAGGGTGAGTGTACTAGCGCCTGGTCTCCGCAGCTGCTAGTATTCCCACTAGCTGACCAGTTGCCTCTCTTGGCTTCAGCCCAACCTTGCTCCAGCCCGTCAGCAGCAGCCTCGGCGGCAGTACCACACGGAATGCATTTCCAATGCCTGTTTAACGTGTAAGTATTCTGACTAGACTGTTTGTGTTTACGTTTTACTATGCAGAACTTCGATGCATTGTATTTTTGACAAGGAGTAAAATGTTTGTTGAGGTAGTAACTCTACGGCCGCTATGGTTTTAATTTTCTTTTTATATCTTGTTTTGCACGGTGGAGGACAAATAAGTTACAGTTGTGGCTGGTGCTTCACTCAGCTTTTCTGTGACTTGCAATCTATGGATAGGCTGCCTGCCTCTGTCGTAGAAGACTCCAGGCAGCCACTGGGAATTCCCTTTCTTCGTTCACCTGCGCGTTAACTCTTGGCACTGACTGCAGATGTGACTGTGTATAATGAGATGAACAATTTGTTCATGTTCATGTTTGGGCTGATGGAATGAATTTACCGGTATCGCTGACACTATAAAAAATGTACATATGGTGTATTGCAGATCCCACTACAAACAGTTTGCTTCAACTCAAGCCGCTTTCGATGGCGGGCCGTGGATGGTCAGCGACGCCCAATAATCCACAACCTCCGTTGGGATCCTGTTTCCAAGTACAAAAACAACGGTCCACGGCACCACAACTGCTTTCACAAACGTTTATTCAGATTGCAAACCCTCTACGCGTTTCGGAAACCACATTTCCTTGGTGTATTGCAGCTCTGTTTTCAGTTGGTAGATAACTTCCACGTGACTTATATGGGAGGATTACATCTCTACAGCAGGCCAATGAATGGCACTAGTAAATCATGTGTTGATTGACATTCAGCCAAATAGAGCACAGGCTTCTTTTAAGTTAGGGATACAAACTTCACCCTCCATAATGATATAAGTGCTTTCCGGTGATTTCTTAGTTGCTGGCGTTCTCAAGCATCATTTTATTGTTTACATATATATAATCCAATGCCAAACATTTGCATAATCTGTGTTACTTTCGCAATGTTAACACGGGACGTTAGATGTCAAATGTCAAATATCAAAGGTTCTTATATAGCGCCTTATCACCGCAAGGTCTCAAGGCGCTTGCTTTGGGAACCCGTCCTGGCTTTTCCTTGTGAGATAACCCGTACTGGTCATCCCCAAGGTGAAAGCCAGGCATCCCGCCGCAGGGGGCCGTAGTGGAGATTAAGCAAGCTATTGCCCAGAGTTGCAGAGTGTGAACCCGTGGTTCGAGTAGGCACCGAAGCGAGAATTATCGAGTCCGTGGACATTTGGGCTCAGGACCCTGCCGCGTCGAGAATTGAACCCTGGTCCCGGGTCTGACCTCTGCTTCACGGTCTGCCTCCTCTAACCAGTGATACAAAAGGGGGATGATGGACGGAGCGTTTGAGCAAATCAAACACTCACCCCCAGTCAACTGATCTGGGTTTAATCCATCACCATTCTTTAGCTCACTCGGCCACCCCAGTTCAGACATGGCAATATGCAAATCAGTCTGACCCTGTGCCTCATGGGAACAGTCCAGCCCGAACTGCCATGCCATGTCTTCCCTGGACCGGAAACAAGCATCCTGGGACCGGTTTCGGATTCATAATCCTCATCAGCCAGGCTATCTTGAATCCAGTGGCCAAGTGAGCAAGGGACTCACGTCTGAGCATACCCTGCCACACTTAGGGCGAACAAAGCGATACAAAAGGGGATGATGGACGGAGCGTTTGAGCAAATCAAACACTCACCCCCAGTCAACTGATCTGGGTTTAATCCATCACCATTCTTTAGCTCACTCGGCCACCCCAGTTCAGACATGGCAATATGCAAATCAGTCTGACCCTGTGCCTCATGGGAACAGTCCAGCCCGAACTGCCATGCCATGTCTTCCCTGGACCGGAAACAAGCATCCTGGGACTGGTTTCGGATTCATAATCCTCATCAGCCAGGCTATCTTGAATCCAGTGGCCAAGTGAGCAAGGGACTCACGTCTGAGCATACCCTGCCACACTTAGGGCGAACAAAGCGATACAAAAGGGGATGATGGACGCTCCGTCCATCATCCCCTTTTGTATCGCTTTGTTCGCCCTAAGTGTGGCAGGGTATGCTCAGACGTGAGTCCCTTGTTCACTTGGCCACTGGATTCAAGATAGCCTGGCTGAGGAGGATTATGAATCCGAAACCGGTCCTAGGATGCTTGTTTCCGGTCCAGGGAAGACATGGCTTGGCAGTTCCGGCTGGACTGTTCCCATAAGGCGCAGGGTCAGACTGATTTGCATATAGCCATGTCTGAACTGGGGTGGCTGAGTGAACTAAAGAATGGTGATGGATTAAACCCAGATCAGTTGACTGGGGGTGAGTGTTTGATTTGTTCAAACGCTCCGTCCATCATCCCCTTTTGTATCGCTTTGTTCGCCCTAAGTGTGGCAGGGTATGCTCAGACGTGAGTCCCTTGTTCACTTGGCCACTGGATTCAAGATAGCCTGGCTGATGAGGATTATGAATCCGAAACCGGTCCTAGGATGCTTGTTTCCGGTCCAGGGAAGACATGGCTTGGCAGTTCGGGCTGGACTGTTCCCATAAGGCACAGGGTCAGACTGATTTGCATATAGCCATGTCTGAACTGGGGTGGCTGAGTGAACTAAAGAATGGTGATGGATTAAACCCAGATCAGTTGACTGGGGGTGAGTGTTTGATTTGTTCAAACGCTCCGTCCATCATCCCCTTTTGTATCGCTTTGTTCGCCCTAAGTGTGGCAGGGTATGCTCAGACGTGAGTCCCTTGTTCACTTGGCCACTGGATTCAAGATAGCCTGGCTGATGAGGATTATGAATCCGAAACCGGTCCTAGGATGCTTGTTTCCGGTCCAGGGAAGACATGGCTTGGCAGTTCGGGCTGGACTGTTCCCATAAGGCACAGGGTCAGACTGATTTGCATATAGCCATGTCTGAACTGGGGTGGCTGAGTGAACTAAAGAATGGTGATGGATTAAACCCAGATCAGTTGACTGGGGGTGAGTGTTTGATTTGTTCAAACGCTCCGTCCATCATCCCCTTTTGTATCGCTTTGTTCGCCCTAAGTGTGGCAGGGTATGCTCAGACGTGAGTCCCTTGTTCACTTGGCCACTGGATTCAAGATAGCCTGGCTGATGAGGATTATGAATCCGAAACCGGTCCTAGGATGCTTGTTTCCGGTCCAGGGAAGACATGGCTTGGCAGTTCGGGCTGGACTGTTCCCATAAGGCACAGGGTCAGACTGATTTGCATATAGCCATGTCTGAACTGGGGTGGCTGAGTGAACTAAAGAATGGTGATGGATTAAACCCAGATCAGTTGACTGGGGGTGAGTGTTTGATTTGTTCAAACGCTCCGTCCATCATCCCCTTTTGTATCGCTTTGTTCGCCCTAAGTGTGGCAGGGTATGCTCAGACGTGAGTCCCTTGTTCACTTGGCCACTGGATTCAAGATAGCCTGGCTGATGAGGATTATGAATCCGAAACCGGTCCTAGGATGCTTGTTTCCGGTCCAGGGAAGACATGGCTTGGCAGTTCGGGCTGGACTGTTCCCATAAGGCACAGGGTCAGACTGATTTGCATATAGCCATGTCTGAACTGGGGTGGCTGAGTGAACTAAAGAATGGTGATGGATTAAACCCAGATCAGTTGACTGGGGGTGAGTGTTTGATTTGTTCAAACGCTCCGTCCATCATCCCCTTTTGTATCGCTTTGTTCGCCCTAAGTGTGGCAGGGTATGCTCAGACGTGAGTCCCTTGTTCACTTGGCCACTGGATTCAAGATAGCCTGGCTGATGAGGATTATGAATCCGAAACCGGTCCTAGGATGCTTGTTTCCGGTCCAGGGAAGACATGGCTTGGCAGTTCGGGCTGGACTGTTCCCATAAGGCACAGGGTCAGACTGATTTGCATATAGCCATGTCTGAACTGGGGTGGCTGAGTGAACTAAAGAATGGTGATGGATTAAACCCAGATCAGTTGACTGGGGGTGAGTGTTTGATTTGTTCAAACGCTCCGTCCATCATCCCCTTTTGTATCGCTTTGTTCGCCCTAAGTGTGGCAGGGTATGCTCAGACGTGAGTCCCTTGTTTACTTGGCCACTGGATTCAAGATAGCCTGGCTGATGAGGATTATGAATCCGAAACCGGTCCTAGGATGCTTGTTTCCGGTCCAGGGAAGACATGGCTTGGCAGTTCGGGCTGGACTGTTCCCATAAGGCACAGGGTCAGACTGATTTGCATATAGCCATGTCTGAACTGGGGTGGCTGAGTGAACTAAAGAATGGTGATGGATTAAACCCAGATCAGTTGACTGGGGGTGAGTGTTTGATTTGTTCAAACGCTCCGTCCATCATCCCCTTTTGTATCGCTTTGTTCGCCCTAAGTGTGGCAGGGTATGCTCAGACGTGAGTCCCTTGTTCACTTGGCCACTGGATTCAAGATAGCCTGGCTGATGAGGATTATGAATCCGAAACCGGTCCTAGGATGCTTGTTTCCGGTCCAGGGAAGACATGGCTTGGCAGTTCGGGCTGGACTGTTCCCATAAGGCACAGGGTCAGACTGATTTGCATATAGCCATGTCTGAACTGGGGTGGCTGAGTGAACTAAAGAATGGTGATGGATTAAACCCAGATCAGTTGACTGGGGGGTGAGTGTTTGATTTGTTCAAACGCTCCGTCCATCATCCCCTTTTGTATCGCTTTCCTCTAACCAGTGAGCCACACTTCTCCACTATGCATTGATGCATTGGTGATGTCATAAATAAAGATACCCCTCAATATGTGGTGAGAGACCCCTATGATTCGCTCGACCTGCTGTCTAAGTACCTTGACAGCCTTCTACCAAACATATTTTACTAATATCCATTTCTTTTCATTTCCAATCTTTTGGGTCTTCTTAATGCATAACATACTTGCCCATTTTAATTTACAAAGGAGCTGTCAAAGGTGGTGGGGACATCTTTAACTATGTTGTTCCTGCTTACATTTCACTTGCTTTACTTGATCTTGCATTCCCTATGAGTGTTTGCTATTTCCAGGATGATGGTGTTTTTTTTTCCAGCCTGCATATTACTCTGGTTTTCTCTCCTTCATAACCTATTTCCCATTTTCTGGTTCTCCAGCGCAGCAAAGTCATAGGAACGCAATAGCGCTATGCAAATACCATCCACTGCATAAAAAATACAAAAGGTAAAAAAGATTGTCATTTTTAACGCCAAGAGCTCTAACTCTTGTAAATGCAATAGGTCTCACATTTGTGAGAGTTTGGGCTATTGACATGGTAAATAACAAAGCCTTTTATTTATATGTTTTGAAAGCCTGCAAGCATAACAATAGTCCTTGCTTATGAAAAGCAAAGCTTACAGTAAAAGAGGCACAGTTACTGCCAGCCTTGCTTCTTGTAAGCAACGACTATAAGTACAAAGTGTATGTTTACGCACCACTTGCAAGCTTTTGAAACACAAAAATAAAAGGCATTGTCATTTACAATGCCAATAGCTTAAACTCTCACAAATGCGTAACCTATTGCATTGCAAATGCTTGTTTATAGTATGCCACTTTCCTACTCATGCTTTCATTGGTCCTCGGAACTGAAGCACTGATTTTATCTTGGTTGTGTAATTGATGATTTGACATTGTATGATATTGATTAATCGATCAATAAAAATGTGAATTTGAATTTGACATAGAGCATATATGTAGGCAGGTGTTCCTTCAATTTTGTGTTCCTTGGTTTATTATTGACATTGTTTTAAGCAAAGTGGGTCCCAATGGTTGTACGTTGTAAACCTTTTCTTTAGAAAAACATTACTACTTTAACCAAGAGTCATCGACAATCAAAGCAAACCAGTCCAACCTCACTTGCATCATCTAGTGGGTGTGACGTTACCCTCAATACCCTTGGGATGCACACATCACAGAATCAATCTGACTATTGTTTATTAGCAAGCAAGACGGCTCGAGGAAACAATTGCATACTTTCGGGGAATAACATGGAAATCAGTTCTTCTGTGTTTATAAGTGTACATAGTTTATTGTGTTCAATGAAATGTAAAATAACAGCTGTGCAATAGTATACAGACTATAGGCAACATATGCAACAATCAAAATGAGATAAATATACTATGATGATTAAAATACATAACAGTAAAGCATTTAAAATTTACAAACTTTTTAAATGACCCTGCTTTGAAGTAAGTTCTTAACAAGTTAATACTTTACGAATTAAATCCTTTTTTTGGATATGTCATACATACACCTTAAACTTATTGATTATCCCTATCCTTACTGTTTTGTACACTCTTAACTTTTTAAGGGCAGCCCTAAGACTCAGGTCAAGTTATGATTAACTTCTGCACTGTAATCTATGTATTTTAGTATTAACGGTTGTTAACCTGTATTGTGGAACACATTTTAATCATGTTTGTTTGACTTTTATGGTTTTACTCATGAAACCAAATAAAGTTTGTTGATGATGATATGCACCTTAGCTGTAATTGAAATAATGGCATACAGAAAACAAGCAATGGCAAAGCCAATATGAATGTTGCAATATGCTAGCACTTGCAAGCACAGATATGCACAAATACTGTTTACATGCAGAAGCATATAAATGTCAGGCGTTTTACATTTAACAAAGATTATTTTATATGGCCAATCAATAACACAGAAATGCAAATGTCCCACCCCACCATTCATTCTCTTTTAATTATGGTCCTCCAAGTGCTATACTTTGAAAGAAATTAAATCAAAAAGTGAAATAATGCAAATTTGTTGATAGTCAATCAACTCAAAATGCTTCTACAAAAAGATCTAGAAGTTTCTAGCCTTTTCAATTCATGATGGCCTTTTCTGAAATTATGAATAAGAGACGGAAACCTACAAACGTAAAGATTTTTTGCAGTTTTTTCAAGAACCGGGATCCTCTAAAGCATGGGTGTGCCAATGAGGATAGAGGCGAGATTTGAAAGATAGAAGATAAGTCTGGTCTGAGACTGTGCATGAGAGTATGAATGTGTGAGTGAATGATCCCAGTGTCTTAGTTGAAGTAAAAATGTAGTACTACAGGGTACTACAGGGGGGGCTTGTGAGGGTCAGCTACCTGATAGGAAAAATACAAGAAAGTCTCAGGAAGACCCCTTATAATTTGATAGATAGATATCCTTTATTGTTTGATTAATTACAATCTTACAAAAAACAAGTTCATTCAATAATCCATTATATACAATTTGAATAGCAGCAATTCTTTAAAATTCGATACATCTTTTGAGTGAGTATTTTCAATAAAATTCTTTACAGTGGGGTGAGAATAAAGCAAATCAATAAGAATTTAAAAAGGAAAAAAAATAAAGTAGTTATTAGCTTTCTGTTTCTTGGAGTTCTAATTTTTTCCACACTTTCGTTAAAAATTTTACCAAAGCAGAATTCATAAGTATATCATCTGAGGAAAGACATGGGATCAATGCCTGTCTACAAGTTCTTACCCCTCTTTCGTTTAATAGTCTCTTTCATTTCTCAGTTCAGAACAGAGACACAATAGGTGGATAATGCTATCCTCCCCAGATTTACACAGCCTACATACAGTGTCCTTTTCATACTTTTTCCAAGGTGGTAAATGGCATAGCCTGGTAATACACTAAAATGTGCTTTAATAAAGATTTGTTTGTTTGTTTTTCAGCGACCATGGCGTATTCAAGTATTGCTGTGACATCTTTTTGAAAATCCATTTATTATGGGCCATGCATGTTTTCTTTTTGAAAAAGTGGCTTTATCTCTTATCAATGATAAGTGATCTGTTTTTTATTGACAATTTTCTTAAATGATTCCTGAGTTATAGTAGAATCCCAAAGCGGCCTAACCTCAAATTCTTCCAGAGCCGCATTCAAATATTTCCAGGCTAGTGACTTGCTATTGCCGCTAATTTCTCTCCAAATTAACCGGGGCATTAAATTGTCTTGGTCATTTTTTACTCTGTTCCAGATTTTAATTACATGTCTCTTTCGTGCATACAGCTGGTTATTTAGACCGAATTCCAGTCTGACTTGTGCTTGTGATGCGTTAGTGGCCAAATGGAAAAGGATTTTAAACATTTTTGAAGAAGCATTGTTGATAATGCCTGCATTTTTTCCATTTAAAGCCTCACTGCCGTAAGTTAAGGAGTGTAGCAGTTTAGCAGAAATCACTTTCAGGAACGGACGATAAGTTAGGTCGCTAATTGATTTTTGGATAGTCCTAAATGCTGCTGTCAAGGCATTTGCTTTCCTATAGATTTCAAGTTTCTGCGGGAGAAAGTTTCCGTTGTTGTTCAAATTGGGACTTTCCCAGAAACCATTTTAATTTGTATTTCCGTCTTGAGTTTTTTGTAATAACCATGACTTTGGATTTTGATTCATTTATTACCATCCTATTTTCTTTTACATACTCAAATAATCGCGCTATTAGGCATTGTAATCCCACTTTTGTATTACTTAAGACAACAACATCGTCCGCATATAGGAGGTTTGATATATGCTTATCAGCAAGCTTAGGTGGATGAGCGTTTATATCATGTAGTGCCTCCGTTAAATCTGCTAAGAACGGGTTAAATATTAATGGGGCAAGTAAGTACCCTTGCTTTAGACCTCCTGATGTTGGTATATCCTTGGTTAATGACCGACCATCCCCCATCTGCACTCTGACCCAGGTGTTAGTATGGAGGAGAAAAATCAACTGTAATAATTGTGGTGGGTTCCCTTGCAGTCGTAGCTTATCCACACAATTGAAAGCCGATTTTAAATCAACAAAGCATAAGTACAAAGGTTGTTTTATTGCAATTGCTTTGTCCATGAATACCGATAGGGCTAGGATGTTCGTTGCCATTCCTAGGCCTTTGATAAAACCTGTTTGATTTGACAGGAGAATTTTATTTTCCTTTACCCAGTCTAATAGGCTTGACAACAAAATCCCTGCAAACTGTTTTGCGTCCGTGTCTTGTAGTACTATTAACCGGTAGTTCTCAGGCTGGGTCCAATTTCCCTTTTTAAAGATATTAGTGACCCTCCCCACGATTGAGGGATCATCCCTCTCCGTACTACTTTGTTAAAGACTTTAGTTAGATGTTCTGCCCATATGGCCGGATCCTCCTTGTAGAGGGCAAAAGGGATACCGTTTGGACCTGGTGCCCCGTCTTTTTGTTTTTTTTATTAGCTTAGCCACTTGAACTTGTGTTATTTCAGTTTCATTTTCCATTTCTGGGTTTGATTCCTCCTTCCATTTGTGGTCATATCTTTTCGTTATTTTGCAATCGGGTTTAAATGGTTCCCCAAAAAATTGACCCACTCGGTCTTAGTTAGTACAGATGACACAACAGTTTTATCCGGTCTTCCTAGGCTATTTATAATTTTTCAAAACTCCCTTGAGTTTGCTTGATTGGTGGCATGAAAGATTTTTGTCCAAAGTTCATGATTGGCTTTGTTTTTTTCATTCCAGATTAGTTTCCTTAGATTTTGATTTAATGATTTTATGGTGGCTGATATTTCTTTGTTGTTTGGAAGCTCTTTCCTGAGTTTGTTTCGATACTGTTTCATTTTCCGAACCGTATATGTCAAATTAATTTTTGTTTCCCTTTTTCCTTCCGCATTGAATTTTTATTCCTAGATTCGATGGAGGGGTCGTGTGGATCAAATATTTTGCGTGTAAAGCTTACCCAATGATCAATTTTGGATGTGGAGGTTTTTTCTTGAAAGCATTCAGTAACCAGTTGTTGTGCTAGTTCACTGGTGCGTTATTTAGTATTTGGCTTCCAAATTAATCTCCTGTAACTTATGGTTCCAACTTGACCTTGTGTTGACAAATATAATTGATGTTTCGTGCTTTTAAATGATGTAGTAATTATTTGCTGGGTGTGATCACTCTCAAGGAGCTTCCTAAAATAGAACAAAGTAATGTTGTTAAAGCTGCTCAGTGATACCATTGTGTAATCAATTCATGAATTCACATTTTGTGCATGAAATGACCATGCTGGGGGCGAATCCGTCTGGAATCTCCCATGTAGTATGCATAGCCCAATGCTTCCATGTCTTTCACGAAGTTTAGACCTGTTTTGTTTTGCTTAGATTTTGTTGTTGTGTCCACTGATTGCTCTGGAATAAGCCATTGTTGGTCTTGTGACTGAGTGACATCATCTCTTGTAAAGGGTACTAGCAGATTTAGAAGTAGATAACTGGTAAGTGTAGCACACATAGACTTCATTGAGATCCCTGTTGGGGGAATATATATATTAACCAACTTTAACATTTTTACCTGATCATGCGTTTTGTATTCTAACATTACCATTTGGACATTACAGTTGTTTGTAACCAGTTGCTTATGTTTTGCTTTCAGGTCTATTGATATAAATATTGCTAAGCCTCCACAAGGGCGACCGTGTTTATTTTGCTTAATCGCTGGTTCGACGTATCCTTTATATCCATGAAGAAAGAACGGGTGCGTTGCCCAGGTCTCTTGTAATAATATAATCTGATAGGAATTAAATATTGACATTTGAGTAGAGTTATCTAGTTTTTTACTTAATTTGTTTATATTCCACGAGCAGATTATTATTGTTTCACTTTCGTTCATTAGGTTTTGATATGTCTTATGTTGTTTATTTTGTCATTGATTATCTTTCACATGCAAGGACATTGTTATCCATTTCTCATTTTTCCCTCAAGTATTCACTGTCTTTTTGTCAACCAATTGCTTTTCAACGTCTAAGTTTGTTTTTCCTTGCGGATTTTTTAATACAGAGAAGACCTGGATGCCATTTCTTCCTTTTTCACCTGTTAGCAGGTTGTCGGCTTTTAACAGTGGGTAGGATATTCCTTTGGTGTGACTTTGCTAATTATTATCCCCCAACTGCCGAAAGTTTCTTGTTCGTTTATAATTTGTTCCACTATAGAGGGTGGTGTTACGGTTATTATTGTTAGTGGCTGTGAACCTTAAGGATTTTGTGAGAAATCAAACATTCAATGTCACTATATGACATATTGGCTAATGAAGGTATCGAGGTAAAAAGGTACAGAAGATTGCCTCTATTCAACATGTCTTGCTGCCCACGTGACTCATATACAGGTTTGAAAATTAGTTGATTCGACACTTTAACAGGCAGTTCCCTTTCTGAGTTGTCTTCCGATTCTTGCTGGGCTTTATGTATAACTCGTTTGTTCTCACCATGTCTTACTATAACTAAATGGTCCAATTTTGTTATATGACTTGTATTTGATCTCTCTGTTCAATTTGTTTCACAGGGTCATGGTTTACTTTGTTATTCGTTTGTATCCAACTTGAGCAGGCGAGATTGCAAGCTGGCTGATTTGAACTCCAGTTTGGATTTTAGACTATCAGCTAGATTCATGAAGCCAAATTGCGATCGCAATAGCTGCGAATTCGCAATTGCGTTCGCAATTTGACGGGAAGGAATTCAAGAAACCCAAAATTCCAAAAATGCGAAATCGCAAAAAAAAAATTGCGACTTCGCAAATAAATTCGCAGAATCCTGGAGGATGGGCATTTGCGAATCTGAAATAGCGAGAAACCATGGATTCTGCAAAATCATTTGCAAAGTCGCAAAACAGTCGCAATCGCCATTCATGAAAAATCGCAAAATGCGAAAAACAAGAAAATCGCATTTTGTGACGCGCAAATTAAGAAGAACTCAAATCAGGTGGTAACCAGTACTGAAATTTTTTTTTCTTTCAAAAAACAGTTAAGTTACTCCCAACAGGTGACGGGCTGACCAAACACATTTAAGGACATGCAGCTGGAGCCTGGGGATTCCCACAATGCCTGGACTCTACATGCTGGTGAGGCGGCGTAGGCTGCAGCGAGCTGCACGCAACAGACGGAGGATACAGGAGCGGATTTTCCGCCAGCAGGTCACCCTTCTGGGCCAAACCAGGGAGCAAATCTATGCTAAGTACCGCCTGAGTGGGGCTATGATAATCAAGCTCATCCGGGACCTAGACCCCCTGATGCAGCACCCTATAAGGAGGACCAATGCCGTGCCCACACATGTGCAGGTATTGTGCTGCCTGCACCTCCTGGCCTCCGGAAGCTTCCATTCAATGGTCGCTGTTGCAGGGGGGATATCCCAGCCCACCATGTCCCGCTGCCTAAGGAGTTTCCTGGAGGCAATGCTGACCCGGCTACACCACTATATATCATTCCCCACCAGCCAACAGGACCTCAATGAGACCAAGCTGCAATTTTACAATGTAGCTCAATTCCCACACGTCATTGGATGTATTGACTGTACGCACATCCATATTTGCCCACCTGCTGAAACGGAGTACATGTACCGCAACCGGAAAAGCTACCACTCCCTCAGCATCCAGATGGTGTGCAATGCAAAAACAATCATCACGGACATTGTGGCACAGTACCCGGGGAGCACACATGACTCCTTCATCTTCAGGCACAGCGGCATCCACACATGACTGGCCGGGGGGACTTTGGGGAAGGACACCTACTAGGTAAGTACACATGCCCCAAAATTGTACACTGTGATCATGTAGCTGCGCAGAACAGGCACTCACCCTCTGCTCCTTTCATTCAGGTGACAGCGGCTATGCTCTCCGTGAGTACCTCCTCACCCCATACCTCAACCCTGCAACACCACAGCAACTGCGATTTAATGCATCACACATACGCACAAGGAATTGTATTGAGAGGACATTTGGCCTGTTGAAAAGCAGGTTCAGCATACTGCACAAGACAGGTGGGGCGATGAAATACGATCCTGAGGTCTGCTGCCGCATCGTGGCTGTGTGTGCTATCCTTCACAACATTGCTACGAAGTGCAGGATCCCTGTTGACATCTCTGGCAGTGAGTCGGAAGGGGACAACCAACCACCTGCTCATATGCGTCACGCACTCGGGGAGAATCCTGCAGAAGGACACAGGCGCCGTAACGAAATCTGCATGAACCATTTCTAATGCACCCACTCCCCACACCCATTGCTTGACTCATGCATGAGGACATTAATAATGACATGAGTCAGATTAAGGTAGTCAGAACATTTGTATTTGTTAAAGCACAATAAATTTGGCATTCAGCTAGCTTGTACATCAATGACATATTGCGTCATATGTCTGTCCTTCAGGAGGGCATGCTTGTAGCAGCAGCATGGCCCCTCATGTCAATGTTAATGTTCAATGCCGCCTCCGGGCAGATGCTCCCAGCCTCCTTTCCCCATCGTCCTCCTGATTAGGCCGTGAGGCAGCAGAGGGCCTGCTGCTGCCGCGGGGTGCTACCACCGGAGGGATGGACTGGCTGCTATGGCTGGATGTAGCCTCACTTGTGTCGTCAGCCCCCCCCCGCCTCCTGGCCATGGTTGGCAGCCTGCATGGTCTGGACTGCAGTAGTCACATGCTCCAGAGCTGTCGCGACGTCCTGGCAGCACTGGACCATTTGGACCTGCATTGCCAAGGAGCGTCGCAAGAGCTGGGAGGTAGCGTTACCTATTATGTAGTTCGACCGCGTGTACGCCGACAGGCGGGTCAGCAGTTGGCGGTGTCTGCGGCGATTGAGTTCCCGCTGCCTGTTAATGGCCTGTGTGTTGGCCTCCATAGCAGCTGTCATCCGCTCAGACATTACTGCAACATTTCGGGCGGTCTTGTCCAGTTGCAGGTGGATGGCCCCGAGATGACGTGCCTGTGTCTGATGCACATGGAGCATCCTGCGCTCAATGGATAGCCCACCTGCTTGCACATTTTGCCCCCTACCAACACGGGAAATGTTTGTGCGCTGACCCCTCACCAGTCCGCTGGACTGGCCCCTCACAGCCGCAGGGCGGCGGGTTGGTTGGCGAACTGGAGCTGGTGTAGCATGTCCCACTGGGGAAGGTGTGACGGGCAGTGCTACATCAGCGCGTGCTGGCACAGGGGTGGCACTGGCCACGGGGGCAGGTGGTGTGATGAGCGCTGGTGCGGCAGCTTGCACAGATGGTCCGGGCTGTGGGGAGAGATTTGTGTCTCCCTCTGTGTCCTCCGTGATGTCCATGACCAGGCCATCGCTGTCTGTGCTTGGGACTTCTACGCCACCTGTGATGTAAAGTGGACGTTGATTAGTGACATGTTTCTTACACAGTTAGGCTTCCTACATGCATGCAGACTACCATTCCCTGAGTCGCTACAGGATTGACTCTCACTAAAGAGGTCAGGCTTAATGGGTCAAGATGGTAATTGTGGTCAGACTACACGTCCCACAATGCAATAGCGCTTTAGTGGTGTGCTTTGGCTGCATGACTGGCGTTTGATATGGGAGGCTCTGGAGTCATGGACATTGGGTCCTCCAGTGGTGTATTCGGTGGGTCAGTGGGCTCCCCTCCACCTGTCGCCACACGCTCCCCCAGCCTCTCCGCTATCTTCTCCTTTGACCTCCCTCTGAGGTCATACCAGCGTTTTTTAAGTTCGTCCACGGAGCGCTGGGTCACCCCCACAGAGTTAACTTTAGCGCGGATGCGCAACAATAGCCGCCTTTTATCGGCCTCGGGCCCCCTCCTCGAATCTTTCCCAAACAGCCGATTGTAGTCCTTGCAGACTCCTTCTATTAAAAATTCTAGCTCTTGCTCAGAAAATTTGATTTTTCTTTTCCCCCCACTAGCAGATCCAGCTGCAGCTTCCTCAGACATGCTTGCCACTGGGGTGTCTCCTGCACAACTCCTGTAGGCACACTGAAGGGGACCTCTGAATGGTGATGCTTCCTGTTCAGGCTCTCACTGCTGAATGAGGGTGGAACCTGCCTACTTCCTGGTTGTGATGTCATCACTGTGCTGATGCGACTTCCCGTTTTTGCGATCTCCCACTTAGCGAGATCGCAATTTGCGATATCGCTAATTACGAAATCGCAATTTCTAAAGGGGTATTGGCCGATTATGCGATTATTTACCGAATTTCGGGTACTCGCAATCGCCGATTGCGGCCGACTGTGAATCGCTTTTTTTTCCCGCAATTATTCATGAATGCCAATCTGCGATTTCTTAATTGCGATTCGCTTTTTCTCACAAATAAGGAATCGCAGATTGGGAAATTGATGAATCTAGCTGTATATTACGATCCCCATGAAGTGAACGTTGCATTTAGTTACTGCTGTCTATTTGTTCTGCATCCTTTAAAGCTACCTGGGCTTTATCTTTTCCTGCGTTTGGCAAACTCGTTTTTTAATCCCCCTTTTTTTGTGAGCTCCTTTGGGTGTCTTCCCTGGCCATTTTTTCCTTGCAGCAATTTTCCTGATGGTCATGAGTAGTCTTCTCTGGCTGAGTTTGATTCCACACCTCGGTTAGTTTGTCAGGGGAAAGCACTATGGTGTTGCTTAAGGTTACTTTGCCTTTATGGATGATCTTTTTCATAGAAGTTTTGCCTGACTTTCCAAAAATATCAAACTACTGAATGTTTGTTGTTGTTGCTGATATAGACTGATCCCTACCTAAATTGGGTTTTTGTTTTCCTGTTGTTTCCTCCGAATGGTATTTTTCACTTTTAGTCGCATTGATAGACATTTCTGCTTCAGAGTGTGTCTCTGTTTGATTCTCCGTCTTAACTTTGTGTCTTACTTTGCGTAATTTTTTCCTCTGTCTTTTTGTGATTGTAAACGGTGTCAAGTCCACTGCTTTGTCCTCTTGATTGTCAATCAGGTTTCCTGCAAGTTGGAAAGAAGGTTCATTATTTTTCTCTTTTTGATTTCTGAGGGTTTTTGGGGGGAGTAATCCATCCTGGGCATCTAAATCAGTTTGTGCTGTTAACTCTTCTGTTGTTGTAAAGTTACTTTTTACTGCTAAGCACATGCCTTCTTTATTTTTTAGTTCCTTAATTTCTTTCAGTTGAAGGCTTACTTTAACATCTTCCAATATAGTGTTAATGACTTCCAGTATTGATGTTAATTTGTTAATTATTGGTGTGCAGGAACTTTCCAAATAAGTAGTTGATGTATCAGATTGTGCTCTTATTATCAATTTATTTAGCTCAGTTGGTCTATGGTCTATTCCAGCCACCGCTTTTGCCATTGTACCCAGTATTTCAATTTCAATATCCATTTTGTTCGACTGAAGTGTCAGTGCTTCACGGGTTAGTGATGAAGTTTGATAAAAGATGTCCCAAATCATGATTTTCTATGGTTGTAGTGTTTTGGTCCCTCTGAGGTTCCTGTTTGGTATCAAGAGAATTTTTTGGATTCAAGTAGGTGTTTGCTAAGGTGTTGGAGAATTCCGTTTCACAGGCCTCTGCATTGTATTTGGTCCGGTTATCGATATCGGGTTGAGCGGTTTCCGATTTTTTTGTAGTGGCACCTGAAACTTGTTTGCTTTCTTCAGTTATTCCATTTGCCCAATTGCCAGTTGGTGGTATTTGTTGTTGCCTGACTGGTGGACTAGGCAATAGGTTGAGTGATTAATTTCTCTATTTAATCTGTTCTGAACAGTTTATTTCCAAATTTGTGACTTCATCATTTTCTAACATCATTGTTGACTCTGGCATGGAAGAAATATGTCCTTTTATTCTAAGTTGGCTGTCCAGGATGATTTCATCTAAATTGTCATCTAAGTTTTCACTTGTATATCCTTCTACCATCACGTTGTCAAATGTCTGGACACTGCTTTGAACATTAGTTTTTCTTATTTCAACCTTAACTTCGATTGGTAATTTATTGAAAGCTATTATTTTTTTGGGTATTGCCGACATTACTTCAAACGACATCTCAATTTTTGAATCCTTGCCGATATCCGGTTGTTTTTGATCCATTTGGCAGTTGACATTTAACGTTTGACAATGTGATGTAAAACATAGTAATTCAAGATCAGTAATTTCTGTAAACATTTAATCTATTGTTTGCTCTGATATATTGGCCTCTACGTCCACATTGTGTGATTTGTTGTCAAATTTTTGCTAGTGTGATTACTTTCCCATTACTAATAGGCTTGATGGGTGCCTGGAGATTACTTATTTCTGGTTCAATTTGACCTGACATGATAGCCCCAGTCGGATCTTTGAAGAAATCTAATTTATGCTGGACTTTTAAGGATTTCTCTAACATCCGTGCTATTGGTCATATTAGCGTCTGGTTCATATCTTTTGGCTGTGCTTAGGCTTTTTTTAATACTCTCGGTGCTTGAGCTTTCCGTGACCGTCGTATTGGAGGGCCCGGTGCCCTTTCCCTTCCTGAGCGCATGCTTTGAGATCGATCGGTATTACTTAAGCTGTATATTGCAGTACTTACTTCGAGCAGTATCAACCCCTCTATGGGGCCTTCCAAGTAGTTCACACCTACTTCAGCACAACCCAATACGTTCCTTCAAACGTCGGACATCCCCCGACTTAGTCAACAAATGTAACAGCTCCTGTGGCTCCTCTAGTGGCTTCAGGCATGTGAGTGAATGATCCTAGTGTCTTAGTTGAGGTAAAAATGGAGTACTACAGGGGGGGCTTGTGAGTGTCAGCTACCAGATAGCAAATATACAAGAAAGTCTCAAGAAGAATGTTGTAAATAATCGGATTGTAGTCGGTATAATTGCTTCAAGTAACTTTAATAGCAGGAGAAACACAGAACGATCCCTACCAGACGCAGCTGGTAAAACTGTCAATGTCCACTGCATGATGACCTCAAAGATGGAATCCAGGTACATCATAAGTGAGCTGGCACAGCCCAGCATAATACAAGCTGGTGCAATATAACATATCTCCCCATCTTACACTGGAAAAGAGAACATGTTAAAAGGAATAAACAAAACAAATAAAAAAAACAAGAAATGCTTCAAAAATGTATCATGACATGTTCTAAATGAGAAAATATTTCAAATATACACTATGTAGTCTTTAAGATACTGAGGAGCTCTTCTTTCCCCAACTTCTCTCAAAACACGAGAAGATACAACCAACTCATCTCCTCTCCTTCCATCATCACCTTGTCTCACCTCCCGATCTAAAACAGCCTTCCTGTATCCCGCAATATCATTATTTTTACAAAATTCTTCATTATCCATCATCATCCAAGGTAACACACCTTCTTTTCCACATTCTCCTTCCAGATCAATCTTACACCTTCCATTCTTTCTTTGATATAAAGCAACTCTCCTCAAATTCCAGGTCTGTCCATTCATCAATTTTACCCAATTTTCACCAATGGCTTTCACTTTGAATGGGCCTCTGAATTTATTAAAAAAATTAGTGTTGAGACCAGTTTTAACCTTAACCCAATCACCAACATTGATAAAACACTTATCACTTTTCTCAACAGATGAATTATCTTCTCTTTTTGTTTTCTTACTAGCACGCATCCATGCTGGAAACAATTTCGTCCCTGCCACTCTACCACGCATCATTTCAAAAGGACTCAAACCTAAATCACTGTTTACTGTTGTCCTGTAAACCGACAACATCTCAGAAACAGCATGCACCACATTCATGTGTGAATTATAAGCTAACTGCATAGTGCCTTTTACTATTCTATTCATGCGCTCAACCAAGCCATTACCCTGTGGGTTGTACAATGAACAACAAGAATGCTTGACACCTACTGAATTCAAAAATTCTTACATCTCATAAGATCTCAATTGTGTGCCATTATCAGAAAAGATAACAGATGGAAAAGCCTCCCTCTTGAAAATGTCACTCAAAACAGCAATAGTGGTTGCAGTAGTTACAGAACTCATATAAGCCACTTCAATCCATTTCGATTTCACATCTACTAAAACAAACGCAAATTTCTAAGACTGTGGCAAAAATGCAAAAGGACCAATAAAATCTATGCAAACCTTTTCCCATACCTTCTCCACATTGGTAATATGTTGTTGTTCTCTTGAACTTCCCAAACCTACTTTTAAGCTCTTCTCTGACTCTCTACAAGCTACACATTGCTCCACCCATTCTTTTACATCTGCATCCATATTCAGCCACCAATAATTCGCCTTAATTCTTTTGACCGTCAAGGTTTGCCCCATATGTCCTTCATGTGCCAAACAAATCAACCTTTTTCGTAGACCACATGGTGGCACAAACTTATCATTCCTCATAACGGTACGATCAAGAGTTACAGACAATTCATCTAGTATTTTCACATAAGGTCTCATACCATCTGGTAACGTACCTTCTCTCCTAGCACCATCTTTGATCATTCTCACAATGCCAGACAACACAACATCCTGCTCCATATGGGTATACCACATATTTCTTTGTATTGCACCTGCGTAAGTCTCCAAAGCGTCATCCACATTCTCCACCACCTCCTCCGTCTGTAAATCAATAACTTTGTTGTTACAATCTGGTAAACACAACAAACAATCGGCCACTCTGTTCTTCCAACCTGACAAATACTCAAATTTACAATCAAAGTCTTGCAATTTCACTGCCTACCGAGCTAACCGTCCAGAACAATTCTTAATTCCACCTGGTCCTAAAACTTTCAACAATGGTTTATGATCCGTGCGGAGTGTGAAGGTACTGCCCCATAAAAACACTCTAAAATAATTTGTTGCCCATGCCGCTGCTAACGCCTCCCTCTCAATCACAAAAACAACAAGTGATGGACTGAATGTGGATCAATGTCACACACTCCCCCAGTCAAAAGATCTGGGCCCAAATCCATCGTTTTTTTGCACTCCACACCACCCTGGGTTAGACAATGGCGATATGCAAATCAGCTCTGACCCTGTTGCCCCATGGGAACAGTCCAGTCCGAACTACAAAAGCCATGTCCTTCCCAGAACGGAATCAAGCATCCGAGGACCGGACCGGTTTCGAGGTAACACCTCTCTTCAGCCCGGCTAGCTTGATTCCAGTGGTGTGGAGTGCCTGGGACCCACGTCTGGGCATCCCCAGCGCACTTAGGGCGGCAATTGCAAAAACAACAAGTGATGGACTGAATGTGGATCAATGTCACACACTCCCCCAGTCAAAAGATCTGGGCCCAAATCCATCGTTTTTTTTGCACTCCACACCACCCTGGGTTAGACAATGGCGATATGCAAATCAGCTCTGACCCTGTTGCCCCATGGGAACAGTCCAGTCCGAACTACAAAAGCCATGTCCTTCCCAGAACGGAATCAAGCATCCGAGGACCGGACCGGTTTCGAGGTAACACCTCTCTTCAGCCCGGCTAGCTTGATTCCAGTGGTGTGGAGTGCCTGGGACCCACGTCTGGGCATCCCCAGCGCACTTAGGGCGGCAATTGCAAAAACAACAAGTGATGTACTGAATGTGGATCAATGTCACACACTCCCCCAGTCAAAAGATCTGGGCCCAAATCCATCGTTTTTTTGCACTCCACACCACCCTGGGTTAGACAATGGCGATATGCAAATCAGCTCTGACCCTGTTGCCCCATGGGAACAGTCCAGTCCGAACTACAAAAGCCATGTCCTTCCCAGAACGGAATCAAGCATCCGAGGACCGGACCGGTTTCGAGGTAACACCTCTCTTCAGCCCGGCTAGCTTGATTCCAGTGGTGTGGAGTGCCTGGGACCCACGTCTGGGCATCCCCAGCGCACTTAGGGCGGCAATTGCAAAAACAACAGGTGATGGACTGAATGTGGATCAATGTCACACACTCCCCCAGTCAAAAGATCTGGGCCCAAATCCATCGTTTTTGTGCACTCCACACCACCCTGGGTTAGACAATGGCGATATGCAAATCAGGTAACACCTCTCTTCAGCCCGGCTAGCTTGATTCCAGTGGTGTGGAGTGCCTGGGGGAGTGTGTGACATTGATCCACATTCAGTCCATCACTTGTTGTTTTTTGCAATTGCCGCCCTAAGTGCGCTGGGGATGCCCAGACGTGGGTCCCAGGCACTCCACACCACTTGGAGTCAAGCTAGCCGGGCTGAAGAGAGGTGTTACCTCGAAACCGGTCCGGTCCTCGGATGCTTGATTCCGGTCTGGGAAAGATATGGCTGTTGTAGTTCGGACTGGACTGTTCCCATGGGGCAACAGGGTCAGAGCTGATTTGCATAAAGCCATTATCTGACCCAGGGTGGTGTGGAGTGCAAAAAAACAATGGATTTGGGCCCAGATCTTTTGACTGGGGGAGTGTGTGACATTGATCCACATTCAGTCCATCACTTGTTGTTTTTTGCAATTGCCGCCCTAAGTGCGCTGGGGATGCCCAGACGTGGGTCCCAGGCACTCCACACCACTTGGAGTCAAGCTAGCCGGGCTGAAGAGAGGTGTTACCTCGAAACCGGTCCGGTCCTCGGATGCTTGATTCCGGTCTGGGAAAGATATGGCTGTTGTAGTTCGGACTGGACTGTTCCCATGGGGCAACAGGGTCAGAGCTGATTTGCATAAAGCCATTATCTGACCCAGGGTGGTGTGGAGTGCCAAAAAACGATGGATTTGGGCCCAGATCTTTTGACTGGGGGAGTGTGTGACATTGATCCACATTCAGTCCATCACTTGTTGTTTTTTGCAATTGCTGCCCTAAGTGCGCTGGGGATGCCCAGACGTGGGTCCCAGGCACTCCACACCACTTGGAGTCAAGCTTGCCGGGCTGAAGAGAGGTGTTACCTCGAAACCGGTCCGGTCCTCGGATGCTTGATTCCGGTCTGGGAAAGATATGGCTGTTGTAGTTCGGACTGGACTGTTCCCATGGGGCAACAGGGTCAGAGCTGATTTGCATAAAGCCATTATCTGACCCAGGGTGGTGTGGAGTGCAAAAAAACGATGGATTTGGGCCCAGATCTTTTGACTGGGGGAGTGTGTGACATTGATCCACATTCAGTCCATCACTTGTTGTTTTTTGCAATTGCCGCCCTAAGTGCGCTGGGGATGCCCAGACGTGGGTCCCAGGCACTCCACACCACTTGGAGTCAAGCTAGCCGGGCTGAAGAGAGGTGTTACCTCGAAACCGGTCCGGTCCTCGGATGCTTGATTCCGGTCTGGGAAAGATATGGCTGTTGTAGTTCGGACTGGACTGTTCCCATGGGGCAACAGGGTCAGAGCTGATTTGCATAAAGCCATTATCTGACCCAGGGTGGTGTGGAGTGCAAAAAAACGATGGATTTGGGCCCAGATCTTTTGACTGGGGGAGTGTGTGACATTGATCCACATTCAGTCCATCACTTGTTGTTTTTTGCAATTGCCGCCCTAAGTGCGCTGGGGATGCCCAGACGTGGGTCCCAGGCACTCCACACCACTTGGAGTCAAGCTAGCCGGGCTGAAGAGAGGTGTTACCTCGAAACCGGTCCGGTCCTCGGATGCTTGATTCCGGTCTGGGAAAGATATGGCTGTTGTAGTTCGGACTGGACTGTTCCCATGGGGCAACAGGGTCAGAGCTGATTTGCATAAAGCCATTATCTGACCCAGGGTGGTGTGGAGTGCAAAAAAACGATGGATTTGGGCCCAGATCTTTTGACTGGGGGAGTGTGTGACATTGATCCACATTCAGTCCATCACTTGTTGTTTTTTGCAATTGCCGCCCTAAGTGCGCTGGGGATGCCCAGACGTGGGTCCCAGGCACTCCACACCACTTGGAGTCAAGCTAGCCGGGCTGAAGAGAGGTGTTACCTCGAAACCGGTCCGGTCCTCGGATGCTTGATTCCGGTCTGGTAAAGATATGGCTGTTGTAGTTCGGACTGGACTGTTCCCATGGGGCAACAGGGTCAGAGCTGATTTGCATAAAGCCATTATCTGACCCAGGGTGGTGTGGAGTGCAAAAAAACGATGGATTTGGGCCCAGATCTTTTGACTGGGGGAGTGTGTGACATTGATCCACATTCAGTCCATCACTTGTTGTTTTTTGCAATTGCCGCCCTAAGTGCGCTGGGGATGCCCAGACGTGGGTCCCAGGCACTCCACACCACTTGGAGTCAAGCTAGCCGGGCTGAAGAGAGGTGTTACCTCGAAACCGGTCCGGTCCTCGGATGCTTGATTCCGGTCTGGGAAAGATATGGCTGTTGTAGTTCGGACTGGACTGTTCCCATGGGGCAACAGGGTCAGAGCTGATTTGCATAAAGCCATTATCTGACCCAGGGTGGTGTGGATCGCAAAAAAACGATGGATTTGGGCCCAGATCTTTTGACTGGGGGAGTGTGTGACATTGATCCACATTCAGTCCATCACTTGTTGTTTTTTGCAATTGCCGCCCTAAGTGCGCTGGGGATGCCCAGACGTGGGTCCCAGGCACTCCACACCACTTGGAGTCAAGCTAGCCGGGCTGAAGAGAGGTGTTACCTCGAAACCGGTCCGGTCCTCGGATGCTTGATTCCGGTCTGGGAAAGATATGGCTGTTGTAGTTCGGACTGGACTGTTCCCATGGGGCAACAGGGTCAGAGCTGATTTGCATAAAGCCATTATCTGACCCAGGGTGGTGTGGAGTGCAAAAAAACGATGGATTTGGGCCCAGATCTTTTGACTGGGGGAGTGTGTGACATTGATCCACATTCAGTCCATCACTTGTTGTTTTTTGCAATTGCCGCCCTAAGTGCGCTGGGGATGCCCAGACGTGGGTCCCAGGCACTCCACACCACTTGGAGTCAAGCTAGCCGGGCTGAAGAGAGGTGTTACCTCGAAACCGGTCCGGTCCTCGGATGCTTGATTCCGGTCTGGGAAAGATATGGCTGTTGTAGTTCGGACTGGACTGTTCCCATGGGGCAACAGGGTCAGAGCTGATTTGCATAAAGCCATTATCTGACCCAGGGTGGTGTGGAGTGCAAAAAAAACGATGGATTTGGGCCCAGATCTTTTGACTGGGGGAGTGTGTGACATTGATCCACATTCAGTCCATCACTTGTTGTTTTTTGCAATTGCCGCCCTAAGTGCGCTGGGGATGCCCAGACGTGGGTCCCAGGCACTCCACACCACTTGGAGTCAAGCTAGCCGGGCTGAAGAGAGGTGTTACCTCGAAACCGGTCCGGTCCTCGGATGCTTGATTCCGGTCTGGGAAAGATATGGCTGTTGTAGTTCGGACTGGACTGTTCCCATGGGGCAACAGGGTCAGAGCTGATTTGCATAAAGCCATTATCTGACCCAGGGTGGTGTGGAGTGCAAAAAAACGATGGATTTGGGCCCAGATCTTTTGACTGGGGGAGTGTGTGACATTGATCCACATTCAGTCCATCACTTGTTGTTTTTTGCAATTGCCGCCCTAAGTGCGCTGGGGATGCCCAGACGTGGGTCCCAGGCACTCCACACCACTTGGAGTCAAGCTAGCCGGGCTGAAGAGAGGTGTTACCTCGAAACCGGTCCGGTCCTCGGATGCTTGATTCCGGTCTGGGAAAGATATGGCTGTTGTAGTTCGGACTGGACTGTTCCCATGGGGCAACAGGGTCAGAGCTGATTTGCATAAAGCCATTATCTGACCCAGGGTGGTGTGGAGTGCAAAAAAACGATGGATTTGGGCCCAGATCTTTTGACTGGGGGAGTGTGTGACATTGATCCACATTCAGTCCATCACTTGTTGTTTTTTGCAATTGCCGCCCTAAGTGCGCTGGGGATGCCCAGACGTGGGTCCCAGGCACTCCACACCACTTGGAGTCAAGCTAGCCGGGCTGAAGAGAGGTGTTACCTCGAAACCGGTCCGGTCCTCGGATGCTTGATTCCGGTCTGGGAAAGATATGGCTGTTGTAGTTCGGACTGGACTGTTCCCATGGGGCAACAGGGTCAGAGCTGATTTGCATAAAGCCATTATCTGACCCAGGGTGGTGTGGAGTGCAAAAAAACGATGGATTTGGGCCCAGATCTTTTGACTGGGGGAGTGTGTGACATTGATCCACATTCAGTCCATCACTTGTTGTTTTTTGCAATTGCCGCCCTAAGTGCGCTGGGGATGCCCAGACGTGGGTCCCAGGCACTCCACACCACTTGGAGTCAAGCTAGCCGGGCTGAAGAGAGGTGTTACCTCGAAACCGGTCCGGTCCTCGGATGCTTGATTCCGGTCTGGGAAAGATATGGCTGTTGTAGTTCGGACTGGACTGTTCCCATGGGGCAACAGGGTCAGAGCTGATTTGCATAAAGCCATTATCTGACCCAGGGTGGTGTGGAGTGCCAAAAAACGATGGATTTGGGCCCAGATCTTTTGACTGGGGGAGTGTGTGACATTGATCCACATTCAGTCCATCACTTGTTGTTTTTTGCAATTGCCGCCCTAAGTGCGCTGGGGATGCCCAGACGTGGGTCCCAGGCACTCCACACCACTTGGAGTCAAGCTAGCCGGGCTGAAGAGAGGTGTTACCTCGAAACCGGTCCGGTCCTCGGATGCTTGATTCCGGTCTGGGAAAGATATGGCTGTTGTAGTTCGGACTGGACTGTTCCCATGGGGCAACAGGGTCAGAGCTGATTTGCATAAAGCCATTATCTGACCCAGGGTGGTGTGGAGTGCAAAAAAACGATGGATTTGGGCCCAGATCTTTTGACTGGGGGAGTGTGTGACATTGATCCACATTCAGTCCATCACTTGTTGTTTTTTGCAATTGCCGCCCTAAGTGCGCTGGGGATGCCCAGACGTGGGTCCCAGGCACTCCACACCACTTGGAGTCAAGCTAGCCGGGCTGAAGAGAGGTGTTACCTCGAAACCGGTCCGGTCCTCGGATGCTTGATTCCGGTCTGGGAAAGATATGGCTGTTGTAGTTCGGACTGGACTGTTCCCATGGGGCAACAGGGTCAGAGCTGATTTGCATAAAGACATTATCTGACCCAGGGTGGTGTGGAGTGCAAAAAAACGATGGATTTGGGCCCAGATCTTTTGACTGGGGGAGTGTGTGACATTGATCCACATTCAGTCCATCACTTGTTGTTTTTTGCAATTGCCGCCCTAAGTGCGCTGGGGATGCCCAGACGTGGGTCCCAGGCACTCCACACCACTTGGAGTCAAGCTAGCCGGGCTGAAGAGAGGTGTTACCTCGAAACCGGTCCGGTCCTCGGATGCTTGATTCCGGTCTGGGAAAGATATGGCTGTTGTAGTTCGGACTGGACTGTTCCCATGGGGCAACAGGGTCAGAGCTGATTTGCATAAAGCCATTATCTGACCCAGGGTGGTGTGGAGTGCAAAAAAACGATGGATTTGGGCCCAGATCTTTTGACTGGGGGAGTGTGTGACATTGATCCACATTCAGTCCATCACTTGTTGTTTTTTGCAATTGCCGCCCTAAGTGCGCTGGGGATGCCCAGACGTGGGTCCCAGGCACTCCACACCACTTGGAGTCAAGCTAGCCGGGCTGAAGAGAGGTGTTACCTCGAAACCGGTCCGGTCCTCGGATGCTTCATTCCGGTCTGGGAAAGATATGGCTGTTGTAGTTCGGACTGGACTGTTCCCATGGGGCAACAGGGTCACAGCTGATTTGCATAAAGCCATTATCTGACCCAGGGTGGTGTGGAGTGCCAAAAAACGATGGATTTGGGCCCAGATCTTTTGACTGGGGGAGTGTGTGACATTGATCCACATTCAGTCCATCACTTGTTGTTTTTTGCAATTGCCGCCCTAAGTGCGCTGGGGATGCCCAGACGTGGGTCCCAGGCACTCCACACCACTTGGAGTCAAGCTAGCCGGGCTGAAGAGAGGTGTTACCTCGAAACCGGTCCGGTCCTCGGATGCTTGATTCCGGTCTGGGAAAGATATGGCTGTTGTAGTTCGGACTGGACTGTTCCCATGGGGCAACAGGGTCAGAGCTGATTTGCATAAAGCCATTATCTGACCCAGGGTGGTGTGGAGTGCAAAAAAAACGATGGATTTGGGCCCAGATCTTTTGACTGGGGGAGTGTGTGACATTGATCCACATTCAGTCCATCACTTGTTGTTTTTTGCAATTGCCGCCCTAAGTGCGCTGGGGATGCCCAGACGTGGGTCCCAGGCACTCCACACCACTTGGAGTCAAGCTAGCCGGGCTGAAGAGAGGTGTTACCTCGAAACCGGTCCGGTCCTCGGATGCTTGATTCCGGTCTGGGAAAGATATGGCTGTTGTAGTTCGGACTGGACTGTTCCCATGGGGCAACAGGGTCAGAGCTGATTTGCATAAAGCCATTATCTGACCCAGGGTGGTGTGGAGTGCAAAAAAACAATGGATTTGGGCCCAGATCTTTTGACTGGGGGAGTGTGTGACATTGATCCACATTCAGTCCATCACTTGTTGTTTTTTGCAATTGCCGCCCTAAGTGCGCTGGGGATGCCCAGACGTGGGTCCCAGGCACTCCACACCACTTGGAGTCAAGCTAGCCGGGCTGAAGAGAGGTGTTACCTCGAAACCGGTCCGGTCCTCGGATGCTTGATTCCGGTCTGGGAAAGATATGGCTGTTGTAGTTCGGACTGGACTGTTCCCATGGGGCAACAGGGTCAGAGCTGATTTGCATAAAGCCATTATCTGACCCAGGGTGGTGTGGAGTGCCAAAAAACGATGGATTTGGGCCCAGATCTTTTGACTGGGGGAGTGTGTGACATTGATCCACATTCAGTCCATCACTTGTTGTTTTTTGCAATTGCTGCCCTAAGTGCGCTGGGGATGCCCAGACGTGGGTCCCAGGCACTCCACACCACTTGGAGTCAAGCTTGCCGGGCTGAAGAGAGGTGTTACCTCGAAACCGGTCCGGTCCTCGGATGCTTGATTCCGGTCTGGGAAAGATATGGCTGTTGTAGTTCGGACTGGACTGTTCCCATGGGGCAACAGGGTCAGAGCTGATTTGCATAAAGCCATTATCTGACCCAGGGTGGTGTGGAGTGCAAAAAAACGATGGATTTGGGCCCAGATCTTTTGACTGGGGGAGTGTGTGACATTGATCCACATTCAGTCCATCACTTGTTGTTTTTTGCAATTGCCGCCCTAAGTGCGCTGGGGATGCCCAGACGTGGGTCCCAGGCACTCCACACCACTTGGAGTCAAGCTAGCCGGGCTGAAGAGAGGTGTTACCTCGAAACCGGTCCGGTCCTCGGATGCTTGATTCCGGTCTGGGAAAGATATGGCTGTTGTAGTTCGGACTGGACTGTTCCCATGGGGCAACAGGGTCAGAGCTGATTTGCATAAAGCCATTATCTGACCCAGGGTGGTGTGGAGTGCAAAAAAACGATGGATTTGGGCCCAGATCTTTTGACTGGGGGAGTGTGTGACATTGATCCACATTCAGTCCATCACTTGTTGTTTTTTGCAATTGCCGCCCTAAGTGCGCTGGGGATGCCCAGACGTGGGTCCCAGGCACTCCACACCACTTGGAGTCAAGCTAGCCGGGCTGAAGAGAGGTGTTACCTCGAAACCGGTCCGGTCCTCGGATGCTTGATTCCGGTCTGGGAAAGATATGGCTGTTGTAGTTCGGACTGGACTGTTCCCATGGGGCAACAGGGTCAGAGCTGATTTGCATAAAGCCATTATCTGACCCAGGGTGGTGTGGAGTGCCAAAAAACGATGGATTTGGGCCCAGATCTTTTGACTGGGGGAGTGTGTGACATTGATCCACATTCAGTCCATCACTTGTTGTTTTTTGCAATTGCTGCCCTAAGTGCGCTGGGGATGCCCAGACGTGGGTCCCAGGCACTCCACACCACTTGGAGTCAAGCTTGCCGGGCTGAAGAGAGGTGTTACCTCGAAACCGGTCCGGTCCTCGGATGCTTGATTCCGGTCTGGGAAAGATATGGCTGTTGTAGTTCGGACTGGACTGTTCCCATGGGGCAACAGGGTCAGAGCTGATTTGCATAAAGCCATTATCTGACCCAGGGTGGTGTGGAGTGCAAAAAAACGATGGATTTGGGCCCAGATCTTTTGACTGGGGGAGTGTGTGACATTGATCCACATTCAGTCCATCACTTGTTGTTTTTTGCAATTGCCGCCCTAAGTGCGCTGGGGATGCCCAGACGTGGGTCCCAGGCACTCCACACCACTTGGAGTCAAGCTAGCCGGGCTGAAGAGAGGTGTTACCTCGAAACCGGTCCGGTCCTCGGATGCTTGATTCCGGTCTGGGAAAGATATGGCTGTTGTAGTTCGGACTGGACTGTTCCCATGGGGCAACAGGGTCAGAGCTGATTTGCATAAAGCCATTATCTGACCCAGGGTGGTGTGGAGTGCAAAAAAACGATGGATTTGGGCCCAGATCTTTTGACTGGGGGAGTGTGTGACATTGATCCACATTCAGTCCATCACTTGTTGTTTTTTGCAATTGCCGCCCTAAGTGCGCTGGGGATGCCCAGACGTGGGTCCCAGGCACTCCACACCACTTGGAGTCAAGCTAGCCGGGCTGAAGAGAGGTGTTACCTCGAAACCGGTCCGGTCCTCGGATGCTTGATTCCGGTCTGGGAAAGATATGGCTGTTGTAGTTCGGACTGGACTGTTCCCATGGGGCAACAGGGTCAGAGCTGATTTGCATAAAGCCATTATCTGACCCAGGGTGGTGTGGAGTGCAAAAAAACGATGGATTTGGGCCCAGATCTTTTGACTGGGGGAGTGTGTGACATTGATCCACATTCAGTCCATCACTTGTTGTTTTTTGCAATTGCCGCCCTAAGTGCGCTGGGGATGCCCAGACGTGGGTCCCAGGCACTCCACACCACTTGGAGTCAAGCTAGCCGGGCTGAAGAGAGGTGTTACCTCGAAACCGGTCCGGTCCTCGGATGCTTGATTCCGGTCTGGTAAAGATATGGCTGTTGTAGTTCGGACTGGACTGTTCCCATGGGGCAACAGGGTCAGAGCTGATTTGCATAAAGCCATTATCTGACCCAGGGTGGTGTGGAGTGCAAAAAAACGATGGATTTGGGCCCAGATCTTTTGACTGGGGGAGTGTGTGACATTGATCCACATTCAGTCCATCACTTGTTGTTTTTTGCAATTGCCGCCCTAAGTGCGCTGGGGATGCCCAGACGTGGGTCCCAGGCACTCCACACCACTTGGAGTCAAGCTAGCCGGGCTGAAGAGAGGTGTTACCTCGAAACCGGTCCGGTCCTCGGATGCTTGATTCCGGTCTGGGAAAGATATGGCTGTTGTAGTTCGGACTGGACTGTTCCCATGGGGCAACAGGGTCAGAGCTGATTTGCATAAAGCCATTATCTGACCCAGGGTGGTGTGGATCGCAAAAAAACGATGGATTTGGGCCCAGATCTTTTGACTGGGGGAGTGTGTGACATTGATCCACATTCAGTCCATCACTTGTTGTTTTTTGCAATTGCCGCCCTAAGTGCGCTGGGGATGCCCAGACGTGGGTCCCAGGCACTCCACACCACTTGGAGTCAAGCTAGCCGGGCTGAAGAGAGGTGTTACCTCGAAACCGGTCCGGTCCTCGGATGCTTGATTCCGGTCTGGGAAAGATATGGCTGTTGTAGTTCGGACTGGACTGTTCCCATGGGGCAACAGGGTCAGAGCTGATTTGCATAAAGCCATTATCTGACCCAGGGTGGTGTGGAGTGCAAAAAAACGATGGATTTGGGCCCAGATCTTTTGACTGGGGGAGTGTGTGACATTGATCCACATTCAGTCCATCACTTGTTGTTTTTTGCAATTGCCGCCCTAAGTGCGCTGGGGATGCCCAGACGTGGGTCCCAGGCACTCCACACCACTTGGAGTCAAGCTAGCCGGGCTGAAGAGAGGTGTTACCTCGAAACCGGTCCGGTCCTCGGATGCTTGATTCCGGTCTGGGAAAGATATGGCTGTTGTAGTTCGGACTGGACTGTTCCCATGGGGCAACAGGGTCAGAGCTGATTTGCATAAAGCCATTATCTGACCCAGGGTGGTGTGGAGTGCAAAAAAAACGATGGATTTGGGCCCAGATCTTTTGACTGGGGGAGTGTGTGACATTGATCCACATTCAGTCCATCACTTGTTGTTTTTTGCAATTGCCGCCCTAAGTGCGCTGGGGATGCCCAGACGTGGGTCCCAGGCACTCCACACCACTTGGAGTCAAGCTAGCCGGGCTGAAGAGAGGTGTTACCTCGAAACCGGTCCGGTCCTCGGATGCTTGATTCCGGTCTGGGAAAGATATGGCTGTTGTAGTTCGGACTGGACTGTTCCCATGGGGCAACAGGGTCAGAGCTGATTTGCATAAAGCCATTATCTGACCCAGGGTGGTGTGGAGTGCAAAAAAACGATGGATTTGGGCCCAGATCTTTTGACTGGGGGAGTGTGTGACATTGATCCACATTCAGTCCATCACTTGTTGTTTTTTTCCCTCTCAATCACAGCATAATTCCTTTCAACTTCAGACAACGATCGTGATGCAAAAGCCACCATCTTTCCCTTTTTTACATGTTTCTGTGCAAAAACTGCTCCAATCCCAACACCACTCGCATCTACAGTCACCACACACTCCAGACCAGACTCAAACAGAGTCAATACCCCTGCATGTGTGATATAATGTTTCACTAACTCAAAAGCTCTCTGTTGTTTTTCATTCCAAACAAACTTCTTGCCACGCCTCAACAATTCCCTCAAAGGCTCAGTCTTTTGTGCAAAATCAAATACATTGACACCAAGGAGAGGGGCTCTTTAAAGTCCAAATAGGGACAGAGCACCAGTAACAGTTAAGTTAAAATATATTTCCCTATGGACTCAATCACTGTAGTACCACCTCATGCCCACCACTCTTCTAACGAATTTGGAAAAGATCAAAAACAGATAAAATATGTATCTAATCAAATGTATTCAGTACAAAAAAATAGTTAAAAACATTTCTCCTAAAGTCACTCTATATAGAAGTACATTTAAAATACCTGACAAATGTATGCATATTAAAACATATACAGCCTGATTCATGTAGGCAATAGCGCTCGCAAAAGGGCCAGATTCTGAGAATCTGGCCCTTTGCGAGTGCGATTTTTGCATTTGGTATTCACAATCCCAAATGCAAAAATCGCTATTTAAGAATTCGCATATTTGCGAGGAATGGCATTTAAGGAATCTCTAATAGAGATTCCTCAAATGCTATTCATGACACATCAGGAAATTGCGATTTTGCACTTTTGGGGCCGCTATTTACCGAGAGGTCAGACCTGTCGGTAAATAGCAAAAACTCAGAAAAATGCTTTTAAAAGCATTTTTCTAAGTTGCATGTTGCACACACACATGTCCTTTGGACATGTGTGTGCGCAACACCTGTTCAAAAGTGCATTTTAGGGGTGCTACAGGGTGTCCTTTGGACACCCCTGGCACCCTTAAAATCGCTATCTGATTTGCGAGTAGCAAATTGCTACTCGCAAATGAGGGATACTCCCCATTCATTCCTATGGGCCTCTTGGCCCATAGGAATGAATGGGGAGTATTTGCGAGTAGCAAATTGCTACTCGCAAATAAAGAACATGTAGGAATCGCTATTTTATTAGCAATTCCTACATGAATGCCGTTTTGCGTGTCCTCAATAGCGAGTCGCTATGATTCGCTATTAGGGACACGCAAAGCGGCATCTACATGAATCAGGCTGATAGTCTTTAAAATAATTTGAAAAGACACAGTATATCTAAGAAATTAAAAAACAATATTTGAAAGGAAAACAAAGAACAGGGGCCCTATGTATCAGCCCTCAACATAGTTAATCTGTTCCGTGCTACAAACACAGTTATATCCGAATATACGGTTATTAGGCTCTGTGTCTTGCTTCAGATTTAACGTGGATCAAAGCGTCGATGCGTTTCGGTGGAGTACGTTTATTTTCTTCCACCTTCATCAGGACAAAGTATCATAAATTTCCTTCCTCTTTAAATTCATAAATCTAACAGAAAATATATAACACACAATCAGTACATCATAATAAACCTATTAAAAACAGATTAAAAAAACCTTTTGTAATTTCCTTATTAATGGGTCTCATTATTTATCAATATCCTATTCTAATACAGAGAAGTTACTACTCATCATACTTCATTCCTATAGTATACAAATGTATTGAACAATTCCAAATTCTGTTATTCATGCGTGTCCACAACCTCACATTCAACAATTAACCTTTTATGCGCCCCAATAGATTATATTTTTTAGGGGCGATTCAGCTGACTGCTGCGTTATTGTTGTCTCATGGGGAACCTCTTTTCAAAAAGAATTTCTTTCTATCCCACTTCTCCCAACTCTTTTGGGTAGCTCTTTTTTTTTTTACAAACTTTGCATAATATTCAACAAGGCCCATGAAAGACCTTAATGAATCTCTATCATGAGGAGCCTTTGCATTGACAATTGCACTGACTAAATTTTCTTTTGGCTTAATGCCTTCACTCGTGACTAAATGACCCAGATATTCAACCTCCCTTGTTAAAAATGTACACTTCGCCCTACGCAATGTCAAACCTGCCTTATCTACACATTCTAGAACTTTTTCCAAGAAGATGTTATGCTCTTCCTCACTTTCGCCAAACACCAAGACATCGTCCTGAAACACCACTGCTTTCTTCACACCAGAAAGAACTGAATTCATTAACCTTTGAAACACGCTCGCCGCTGAGCATAAGCCAAACGGAAGCCTACAGAACCTAAATGTCCCCTCACCAGTAATGAATGATGTCAAATTCCTTGACTGGTGATTTAAAGCGACCTGATGATATGCACTTCTCATATCTAGTTTTGTAAACAATTTTGCACCATTCAACATCAACACTAACTCATTAATTTTCAGGAGGGGAAATTTGTCCATGATTACATTTTGGTTCAAGCTTCTCAAGTCCATACAAAATCTTAGTGAACCATCCGCCTTCTTCGTGATAACGACCGGAGATAACCAGTCCGTGGTCTCCACAGGTTCTATGACCTTGTCATCCAATAACTGTTGTATAATTTCTTTCACTTTTTCTCTTGCAGCTATGGGAACCCTCCTTGCCAGATGTCTGACTGGCACAGAATATTCTCTCAACTTTATCTCATGTTCATAGCCTTTGAATTGACCCAACCTTGGCTCAAAAACGTTTTTGTGTTGTTGCAAAATATCATTCAAGCTCAACTTTTGAATGGCCAGAACTGGAAAATCAGATCTTGGGTCAATTTTTATGTCTAGATCAAATTGATGTTGCCAACCCAAGATAGGTGGCCCTTCCTCTGCCACATATAGTGTTCCTTGTGTCACTCTATCTTGAAATCGAATATCAGCATCCACCCATCCTAAGACAGGAATAACATTTCCCTGATATGATTTCAACGCAACATCCGTTTGAGATAAAATTGCCTCTGGCCAAGTCTCTTTAAACAATCCCATTGGAACAATGGTGTAAAGTGATCCTGTATCCACCATTAGAGACACGGGGGCATATTATCAAGGGGGTTTATCTCCGCTTTTTTGGCTTTAAAAGCCAAGAAAGCGGAGATAAAATTATCTCCCTATTACCAAGCTGTCGCTAACACCAGTTAGCGACAGCTAATAGGAGATAGCGACCATCTTGGGCCCCGCTTTGCATGTCAGTGATATTTATCACTAATGACATGCAAAGTGGGTGTGCCAAGATGTTAGCGACTGGAAACAGTCGCTAACATCGCTATCTCCTATTACCAACTTTTGGAGATATTCGCGCTAAGCGCGAATATCTCCAAAAGCTAACACCTGCCGTGAGCAGTTCTTAGCCATGTTAACCAATGGGAGGTGGATAACATGGCTAAGAGCATTTGCTCGATAATGCATGAATATCGCTGACTTTTCAGCGATATTCATGCATTGCGGCCGTTTTTTATCGCATTTGCGATAAACCTTGCTAATAGCAAGGTTTATCTGCGATAAAAATCGCCGATATGCGGCGATAATTTTTGTCTCTAAACAAGTTAGAGACAAAAATTATCTCTATTGGTTGGTAATATACCCCAGGTTCTTTCCACTGATGACAAAATCAGCTTTAGGACGCACTCTTCTACGTTCATCCCCTTCTACTCCTGCCACCTCTTGTACGCCGTCCACTACTATGAGTCTGTATGTAGATAGTGTGTCTTCCACTGCATTTACTTTACTAGTTTGCTGTTTACACATTCTAGCCAAATGTCCTCTTTTCCCTTTCCCACACTTTAAACAGTCTTTTCCCACTGCAAAGCACAATTTTGAATCAGCTTGATGATAAGTGCTCCCACATCTTGTGCACTGTTTTGCCACACCTTTTGCTGGGACTTTGCTCCACTGCCTCTGAGGCCAATTTTTTTCACCTGCAACATTACTTGACTAAACTTTACTCCTAACTGCATTCACGGTATCATCCCCATCATCCATAACTGCTACTTCCTCAACTTTTCTTTTATTAGCGGTGATTTTCATCACCCTCATGCATTTCTCTGATTCTTTCACCATCTTTGCTATAGCTATGGCATCCTTCAGTGTTGGATTACTTGCCGCCCATAATCTTTTTTGAGTCTTCTTGCATGCACACTGAACGATCAATTGATCCCTTAATCGGATTGTAGTCGGTATAATTGCTTGAAGTAACTTCAATAGCAGGAGAAACACAGAACGATCCCTACCAGACGCAGCTGGTTAAACTGTCAATGTCCACTGCATGATGACCTCAAAGATGGAATCCAGGTACATCATTAGTGAGCTGACACAGCCTAGCATAATACAAGCTGGTGCAATCTAACAAAGACCCCTTGTAATTTGATAATGTAGGCTTTACAGATAAATTAAACTTAATTATTCTCCCAGCTTGAAGTCAAGGGAATGAGAACCTCCACTTTCACAAGGAAAAAGGTACACTCCAGTAATTTTTTCTTCTGTTCTCACCAGTATTTACCTATGTTTAAAGCTATTCATAACATAAAGGTGAAAAAAAAATATCCATGGTTGATTGATATTTGCGAGAATTGAACTACATTAAAAATTTCGACTTTTTGATATCTAACTCAACATTGATTTGTGCATCAGTGTGCCTCATTAGGAGTTTTTATTAATCAGTTCATAGTTGGTTACTATGTAGCAAATACGTGCCAAGGCCCGTGAGCTTCTACTGGTTAAACGTTTGTTCATAGAGCAACGAGATTGCAACTCAAATTTAATGGAAAAAACGTGTATCAAAGTCTTGCATTAAAATAGAGTGGCAAGTTGTGTGAGTAAGAAAAATGATGTGCATCGGGGTATTTACTTTGTGTCATGCGCCGATGATGTCCTTTATAGCGATTTCACTGAATATAATACGTTTGCACAACAATGAATATGATTTACACTTGAACCTCTTCACAAAGGCGGGCAAACATTGCCTTAAGTGAATTTTATTCTCGAGACTCAGAGGCATATTTACAAACCCCTATCGCCACCAGAGCATCACTTGTTATGACGCTTTCGTAGCATAAATGCATTTGCCATATTCACAAGGTGGCGCTAAGTCACTTAATGTGACTTAATACCACCTTGTAAATATGCCCCTTTTCGCCGAGGTCCTCTGCGAAAAAGGAGCATGTAATGGGTGTTGCAGAGGGCATTCCACCACAACACCCATCACATTGTGATGCTGCCCCAGGTTTACAAGGTTGGGGCTGCTCCAAAAAATAATGCCAGGGAATGCCTTGTTTTAGGATGGTGATACAAGGAGAAATTATTAATTTCTCCTTATTTTTTGTTCTTTCCATTTGTGCTGCATTCTGCAGCACACATATAGAAATCAAATCACCATTATTGTTCATGTGGAGGATGCTGCTGCTTCCTGCACATAAACAATCACCCCTGCAGCGCAGACACCCTTGCGACATGGCAGTAGGATGCCTGCGCTGGTGCTAGGCAGCTTTTTTGTGCCAGCGCTTGGGGTAACACAGGGGTGTGTCATAGTCTTGTGAATACGGCACATTCCTGCATTTTACAAATGTCAGAGACCAGCAGTGCCAAATTTGAGGTAGTCCCGTTTTCCGACATTTTTTTGTAAGTATGCCCCTCAATCTCAAATACAGATCTCTAAGAAGAGACAACCAACCAAGAGAAGATAGAGTAATTACTTGGAAATCGTGTTAGATGAGGACATACATCGCTACAATCAGTGCTTCATTTGAGCCAGTGTTACCAGGTGCAACCCAACTCCATCCTCTATTGGGTACTCAGAGTTATTTTTAATCTTCAGACTTCGACCCAGAACAAGAGAGAAAAAAAGAAACACATTTGTAAGAAGGAAGAGAAAGATAGGAAAACAGTGACAGAGAAAGCACAGAGGAAAAGAAACAAGCAAGAGTGAGATAACAACGCAGGGAGAGTGTGTTGGTAGAAAAAAAAATCATGAGGCTAAATTAAATTGTACAGCCTTGGTATTCATCAATTCATTGTTCGGCAGAGATGTCAGATGTCAGAAAAAAAATATGGTCTCAGCACTTTCTCTTTTACAAATTAAGCACTGGCGAAGTTTCTTTTTTGTGGCTGTTTTTCTTTGCCCCTTGGATCTACACAAAGCTGTGTCACACTACTTTGCTTGACGTTAGTAGACCTGGGATTGCGTTCAATCCAAGGGGTGTCTTCACTGGGACTGCTTCATTATGTCCCTTTGTGCAGATTATGAAAGGTTTGGGCCTACATCATTCAATGGCAATTACTGCTGCACTCTACCTTTGGCACAAGCATCCGTTTGTGCTTAAAAACTGATCTGCTACAGAGCTGGTGCCACTCAGTGTCACAAGAGCACCTTCAGTAAAGATTTACTTGATAGATGTCCTTCATATACATCGCCAACATAATGGCTAGCTACAAGACTAACAATGCCAATCCTCCTCCACTTTCCCCTCCTAATAATCCTACTCAATTCTCTATTCAGACCATCTCTTCTGTCAGATCTATCCAGCCTCCCTCTTCTTCCCTGGCACCCTCATACAAGAATCTTATGCCCATCTTCCTTAATAGCCCAAACGCCCCCATCACCAAAACAGTTGCATCAGAGCTGCATTGTTTGCTCCACAACTGCAGATCTGCAATTAAGCACAAACTGGAAATTTCCGACACTATCACCCATCACAATCTTGACCTGCTCTTCCTCACTGAGACCTGGTTTAATGACTCCTCTCATATTATGTTTGATATTCAGATGCCTACTGACTACTCTATCCTCAGAAATGACAGAACTGACAAAATTGGGGAAGGTGTCGCCATCTTTTTCAGAAACTTCCTTCAAATTAAAGTCTTTCCTACCATCCTCTTCTGTACATTCAAATGCCTATCCCTAGAACTTCAAGTATATCACGGCTCACCTTTCAGGTTCCATGTCATCTACCATCCACCCGGTAACTGCTCTCCCTTTCTGGAGGAAAAATCACCGACTTCATGAGTGACCAATTGTCTCAAAGTGACAGACAGATCTTCCTGGGTGACTTCAATCTACACTGGGGCTCTTTGGAAGACTCGGCTGCCAACAAGCTTGCCACTTTTCTCTCAGCCAATGATCTTTTCCAACACTGCTCAGAAACTACACACTCCAAGGGCTCAATTCTGGACCTTGTCATAACCAAAGCAGACCTGCTCACTATGTCTCCCCCTGTCCATGTAGACTGGTCAGACCACTTCCTCATTCCCTTCTGTTTTCACCACATATTATTACACTAGGCCACCCAAAAGGGCAATTACCTGGTTTCACAAAACACTAAAAACATTGATCTTGATACTCTGTGTGACCCCGCTTTGCAATCACTTCCTAGAGTAGACCCTAACGTGGATGTTAATGATCTCACCTCCCATTGCCTCTCAGTCCTAGCAGTCGAAATCGATATAGTCGCTCCACTCCAAAGCAAAAAGAAAAGACCCACCCCCTCAGCACCTTGGTTCAATAAAGCTCTCTATGATGAAAGGAAAAACCTTTAAAATCTTGAAGGCACAGTGGAGACAATCTCCATCCACCACCAATCTCTCTCATTTACGTTCGGCAAGATCAAAATACCACAAGCACATATTCCATGAAAAAGCATCACATTTCAGATCCCTCCGTGACTCAGCCAAAAACAGACCCCAAAAACTTTTTGACCTCATCAAAAACCCAAACTGCTCTACCCAAACCATCAAGCCTGAGGATTCTTCAAAGAAACTGCTGAATTTGCTTTATTCTTTGATGAAAAGGTAAAATCACTAGTGGATCAGGTCTCCCACCCCACCCCATTGAGGAACAAAAAATCTTAGTCACTTGACAGAACTTTGCCACCAACATGGAAGATGACCTCATCAAATGCATCCTTGAAACCAAACCCTCCAACCATTCCTCTGACACCATCCCTAGTGACATCACCTTTGATTCCTACACCAATACTCTCTTACTGGACCAGGCTAGTTAATCTCTTCCTCAGTCAAGGCTCCCTCCCTGCTGCCCTCAAAACAGGACAGGTTACCCATCTTCTAAAAAAACCCTCTGCTGATGCAAATGACCTTAACAACTTCCGCCCCATCACCAACCCCCCTTTTCTTTCTAAAATCACAGAAAAATCTGTTGCGAAACAACTTTCCCTACATATTATGGACAATAATCTTCTTGACGTGTTCCAGTCTGGCTTCATCCAAAATTGTTGCACTGGAACAGCCCTGCTGCAAGTGATTGATGATGCGCTGCATATACTCGATTCTGGGGAATCGTGCCTTCTGATTCTTCTTGACCTCTCTGCAGCCTTTAACACTGTCAATCAGAACACCCTCCTTAACACTCTTCAACAGAGAATGGTCATGGAAGACACAGTGTTTAAATAGTTTTCCTCATTCCTCTCAGACATATCCCAAATGATCAAGATAGCGAACAGTCTTTAGTCTCCATTGGTGGTAGGTCAAGACGTCCCTCAATGTTCTATCCTTTCACCCACTCTGTTTAATCTCTATCTGGAACCATTAGGGAACCTCATAAGTAAATCTGGGATCCACTACCATCTCTATGCGGATGACACCCAAATCTACCTCAAAGTGTCTTCCCCACATGATCTTTCACTACTCAACTCTACTCTCAACTCTATTAACAACTGGATGTTAGTTCACCAACTTATTCTCAATCCCACCAAAACTGAATTCCTCCTCCTTTCTACCTCTCTCTCCTCTCCTCCGGTTCAATCCTGGATGGATCAGCTGAATTTACTCAACAATAAACCCATCATAGTCGACAGCGCTAAATCCCTAGGTGTCATATTTGACAAAAGACTCAACCTAAACTCCCACATCAACTCCATCACTAAGAACACACATTACAAGCTGCGCCTTCTGTGGGGGATTCGTCAGTTCTTCCCGGAGAAAGACCTAAAAACGCTGGTCCAATCGCTAGTTCTCTCTAGACTGGATTATTGCAATTCTTTTCTGACTGGCTAACCCAAATCTCACCCCTCCCCCCTTAAATCTGTCCTCCACTCATCAGCTCGCTTTATTTCAGGATCCAAACGAAGTGACCACATCACTCCTATCCCGTCTTCTCTTCGATGGCTTCCCATCGAGGCAAGATTCATTTATAAAACTGCTTGCATCACCCATAAAGTCTTGCACACTTCCTCCTCTTGTTACCTGGCGAATAAACTGAAAATGTCAGGAGGTTCGAGACCTTCTCAGAATGCTGAAAAGTTTCTGCTTGAGCACCCCTCCTTCAAAAAGGAAAGATCGATGGCTCAATCGTTCTCAGGTAATGCGGTAAGAATCTGGAACTCGCTTCCGCCATTGCTCCGGGCCACCACCTCCATCCAGATTTTCAAAGCTGACCTCAAATATATTCTCTTCCAAAGACACTTTCAGAAATAATACCCTCTTTCTCAGACCCCTCCAGGTAGTTAGTTCATCATTGTGTACATTTTTAATATCTTCTTGTTCATGCCCCACCCTTGATTGCTGTGTCTGATATTGTGTTATTGCCTATATGGTTTTACTCTACCTCTTCTGTTTATTTGTATGACCTTCTATTTTGTACCATTTCACTCATGTAACGTAACTGGTTCTATTGTACAGCGCTCTGACACCTTTGGGTAAAGTCCGTGCTATATAAAAATGCATTAAATAAATAAATGAATAAAAAATGATGTCATGCGATCAGGGCCATATGTATCAACCGTTTTTTTAGTCGCAAACGCTGCGACTCGCAAAAAAGCAGCGTTTGCGACTAAAAATTCGGAAAACGGGATGTATGAGTCAAATCGCTTCGCAAAATGAAGGAATCGAAAAATTTGTGATTCCTTAATTTTGCGTAAGCATTTAAGGAATAGCAAATTGCGATTCCTTAAATGCTATTTATGAAGCACCCAAGTTGTGCGATTTCTTTCCCAAATGCACTTTTTGGCATTTGCAAATGTGCCATGTGGCACACATACATGCCATTAGGGCATGTATGTGCGCCTTATGGCATGTATGTGCGCCTTAGGGCATGTATGTGCGCCATATGCGCACACATGTTCATTTCAGGGCTGCATCACGGTGTCCTTATGACACCCTTGCACCCTTGAAATTATTCTCAATTTGCGATTCTCAAATTGCGAATCGCAAATTGAGAATGACTTCTCATTCATTTCCAAGGGCCTCCTGGCCCATAGAAATGAATGGGAAAGTATTCCTTAATTGCGATTTCGCAATTTGCTAATCGCAATTAAGGAATACTAAGGATTTGCAAATAAATTGCGATTTCTTTAATACATCCCGTTTTGCAATTCTCAAATAGCGATTTCTAAAAAATCGCTATTTGAGAATCGTAAATGAGGATGTTGATACATATGGCCCCAATTCATTGGGGCCATATGTATGCGTGGGAGACTGAGTTCCAGGTATTTCCACTGGATGGCGCCCTTCACCGTTCAAGTAACCGATGTTTGAGAGTTACGGTTTCGGATCAGTGCCTCGAGCAAGGTCTCTGGGGTGAAGACAAGTCACGTGTACTTTGGCAGAGAGACTCTAGATAGGGTAGAGGGTAGATTTGAATGTTATTGACAGATTTCTGCCCTATTTCGAGAGCATCTTTAACACTGCAAACACTCTCTTTTCGTTTTTGGCTGGGACTCCACGAAATATTAATGACTCATAATCAGTTTAAAATGTAAAGATTACCTTGGCCCAGCATTGTTAGTCAACGGAGTCACCTGGAGACACTTAGTGATGTAAGATTTAATATTATATCTGATTTAATATGCGTGAAACGTGTCTGCTCCTATAAACGCTGCACTGTGACTCTCTCCTAAAGTGTACTGGAGTGATGGAGCCCCTGAGAGATGCAGGGAGGTGTGACGAGGGTTCGAATGGAGCATGAGGGGCTTGTATCATCCAATGAGCGGCGAGCCTATTTGCATAGAGGGAGTGACCCCTCCCCTGCAAGGGTTTAAGGATGACTTTGGGGCCCCCACCCAGAGATCCGTCTACACCTCAGACCAGAGCCCTGCTGACGCGTCGCCATGTCCTCCTGGGCTCTCCTCCTCCTCGCGCTCAGCGCCCTCTGTGCCTGTAAGAACTGAAAGGGTTTACTTTTAATTAGTCCACTAACAGTTTAAAAGAAATAAATCAGACGAATGTAATCATATGGTCCCTGAATTTTCTTGCAGGTTCCTGGTCTCTGCCTTCGCTGACCCAGCCGTCCTCGCTGTCAGTGACCCCCGGACAGACGGCCAGACTGCCCTGTGTGATGAGCAGCGGGGTCAGCATCAGCAGCTACAGCATCTTCTGGTACCAACAGAGGCGCGGGAGCCCTCCCAGATTCCTGTACTATTATTTTTCTGAATCTATCAAGCGCCAGGGCTCCGGGGTCCCTGCTCGGTTTTCGGCCTCCAAGGACCCCTCCAGTAACACCTGTCACCTGCTCATCACCGGGGCCCTGGGGGAGGACGACGCGGATTATTACTGTCAGATCAATCCCAGCAACAATTGCTGCACAGTGACACAGAGCGACGGGGAAGTGAGACAAGAACTTCGCTAACAAATGCAACTAAACTTGCACCGAATCATTTCCTTTCTCAGCATGACTGACTGACTGACTGAAACATTTATAAAGCGCTCGAATGCCGCGGCGTCTTGGCGCTATAGTACAGAGAAAGCGGTGAGGACAAGTTCTACTGCAGAGAGAAAAGCCAAGTTTTCAGTGCCTTTCTGAAGCACATTTTGGATTTTTGTGAGCGCAGTACGGGGGGGCAGAGAGTTCCATAATCTGGAGGCTTGGTAGGAAAGGGATTTTCCACCCCATCGAGCTCTCCTTATTCTTGGTTGGCATACTAAGTCTTGGTTGGCTGCTCTCAAAGTGCGTGCTGGCAAGTACAGAGGAAGGAGTTTGGTAAGATCATCAGGTCCCTTGCCATACAAGGACTTGTGGACCAGGCAGAGGGCTTTGAACTGTATTCTGCTGCTAATTGGCAGCCAGTGAAGTTCACGGATGGCTTTAGAGGTTGGATGACGGCGTGGTAGGTTCAGCAGGACCCTGGCTGCGGCATTTTGGATTGCCTGTAGTTTGGTCAGCTGTTTTTCTCCTGTGCCCAGGTAGAGTGAGTTGCAATAGTCCACTCGGGACATTACCAGGGCACCCATCACCGTCTTTTTTAATGTTGAGGGGATGTATGGCAAGACTTTTCTGAGAACCTTGATGGTATAAAAACAGGTGGAAGTCCCCTGATTGATTTGCGCCTTACACAAGAGATCTTTATCTAACATGAAACCAAGATTCCTGACCTTATCAGCAGGATCAGGACATGAGCCCGCCTCAGGAGGCCACCAGAGGTCGCTCCAAACGGAAGGTTTTTGGCCGAACTCAATTATCTCGGTCTTATCCGTGTTTAATTAAAAAAAATTACCACTCATCCAATTTTTTACACAAATGAGGCATGTCTTGAAACGCTCTGCTGTTGCTTTAATTGACTGGGATACTGACACTACAATTTGAGTGTCGTCGGCGTACGACACTTATTTTTAATGCTATGAGATTGAATTAGGGCGGCCAAAGGAGTGACATACAAGTTAAACAATGTAGGTAATAATGCAGAGCCCTGGGGGACCCCACCTGGGAGGGTGAATTCATCAGATTGAAAGCCTTCCCAGTGCACCTGCTGCATGCGAGAATCCAAAAAAGATGTTAAAAGGGTCAGCGCAGTGCCGGCAAAGCCTAAGGCTCTCAGTCTGCATAGCAGGACCGGATGATTAACGGTGTCGAACGCCGCTGTAAGGTCCAGTAAAATCAGGGCCGTTCTGCCACCCTCATCCATTGTCCTTCATATGTTTTCCGTTGCCATGATCAAGGCGGACTCTGTTGAGTAACAAGGTTGAAATTAAGTGTGAGCGGTAAATCCGTTACGCCCACGGATTTTTCGGATTTTTGGGGAACCGCAATACGCGTATTTTACGGATTTCCCACAAAATCCGAAAAAAAATCCGCGCGGACGTAACGGGTTCAAAAGTTGAACCCCCACAATTTACAATGGCGCCAGCAAGCTGCCAGCGCCGTTGTAAAATAGTTACGAAGTTAGCTTGCACAGGAACCACTAGATAAAACGAAGCAGGTGCTGCTTTATTTTATCTAAGTGGTTCCTGTGCAAGCTAACTTTGTAACTATTTTACAACGGCGCTGGCAGCTTGCTGGCACCATTGTAAATTACAGCAGCAGCTCACCCAAGGGACCCCTGCGCCCTTCGGGGCGATTGCATAGTAACACACACATGGTCGCTGTAGACAACTCTCTGGCACTTTAGGAAGCTGTAGTATAGTAAAAGCACTATACATTTACCCAACGAGGTAGCACTTACTGATGATTATCCAGTAGAAAGTACTCCAGTTGAGTAGAGGTATGGCACAAAACGGTGGCGTCTTCTTGAATAAATATGAAGGGCAGGGTTCATTCTGGCACGATGGTCCTGGCACAAAAATTAAACCTCAACAGGAAGCACTTACAGATATCAATAAAGCATGTGCCCTAGTTGAAGCTTAAATTCAGTGACTCATTCATCAGCCCAAAAACAATCGTAAGCGTTGTCAAGGCTGGGCAGATGTGCCTTCTTCCCAAATCTACCGTCGAAAATCAGCTGTGATGCTGGATAGACTTTGCATCCTTGACTTTCACGAGCGCAATACCCAGGCACATTGTGTTCGCACGGGTTTCTGCACGTTCGCGAGAGTTTTGTACAATAAAACCCTCGCGAACTTGCAGAAACTCGTGCAAACACAAAAAAAAAAATACGCTAGGATCCGCGGATTTGGCGTATTTTCGAAATCCGCAAATCCGCAAATCCGCGGATTGCCAATACGCAAAATCCGCTCATGCTTAGTTGAAATCCATGTTGTGAAGGATCTAATAACTTATTAGAGTCTACATATCTCATCATTTCTTTATTCATAGCTTTCTCCAGAATCTTGGCTGGTAGGGGCAGGCAGGATATAGGACGATAATGTTTGAGTTCGGTAGGATCCAATGTGTCCTTCTTAAGGATGGGGCGGATACAGGCTTTCTTCCAATTGGTGGGGAATTCACCTGAGATGATAACCTTGTTTAACAGGGGAGTTAGAACAGCTGACACAATCTCTGGAATCATGTGCAGTACATGCGGTGGGCAGGGATCTAACGGGGAACCGGATTTCATCTGTGTGATTAGGTCCATCACCTGCATCTCCTCTAATAGAGGGAAGCAGGAGAAGTTGGGATGAGACAGCATGGCGGTCGTACTGTTGTCGGTGGATGAATCTGCTGCTGAGGTACTAAGATCATCATAAACTGCCTGAACCTTCTGTTGAAAGAAGGTGGCAATGCTTGTCACCTGTTCTGGTTGGGACTAAAAGCAGTATCACGGGGGCTCTTTGTCAGATGGGTGACGGTTTTAAATAGTTCTCTAGCAGTGTTGGAAGCAAGTTGGATTCTATTCTATTATTCTAAGTAGGCTGATTTGGCCAGAACTATTGCTGATTTATATTCATGCAGGGCTTTGGAGTATTCCATTCTGCTTTGGCGACTGTAATCTGAACGCCACAACCGCTCTAGTTGCCGGCATTTCAGTTTTATTAGTTTCACCTCTGCAGAATACCATTGCGCAGTGGCAAACCGTCTTCTAGGTTTTTTTATTTCCACTGGAGACAGCTCATCGACTGCCTGACTGATCCAGTTATGATATTTAAGTGCCCCATTATTAGAGTTATCATGCTCAAATACAGGGAGATCCTTAGCAAGTATATTAGCCAAAAGAGTGGGTTCGAGCTTTTTCCATGGACGTATTTTTTCAGGGAGTGTAAGACCTCTCCGTCGGTTGACCAGGTTATTTAATTGCAGATTAAAAAAAATAGCATTATGGTCGGACCATGGAACTGGTAGAGTTGAGATAACTTTAATATGATTATTATTTGTAAAAATGCCGTCCAGGGTATGTCCTGCAATGTGAGTGGGATTTGAGATTAGTTGAGTCATGCCAAAACGGAGAAAATTATCAGTTAATGTAGTTGATTCAGAGTCGTTATTTGCTTCTAAGTGGAAGTTAAAATCACCCAAAATTGTATAGGTGGTAGAGTCAGAGGTAGTTTCTAGGTAGGTATGTAATGCTCTAATAAATGGGACTCTCGGACCGGGGGGACGATAGATCAACAGGCCATTGAAAATCAGGCAGTTATTGTCTTTCATTTTAAAACTCATGGCTTCGGCTTCTAAGTCCTGTTGAGGGAGTGCAAACACTTTTAAGTGGGATTTATAGATTATCCCGATTCCACCACCCACTGCTCCTCCTCTATTTACATATTCTACCGAGTAGCCTTCAGGAACAGCAATATTCCAGTCCGGGCCTGAGGCATCAGATGCCCATGTTTCTGTTAGAAACATTAGGTCAGCAGCGTGGTCTGAGATCAGTGCTTCAATTTCATGTTTATGTTTTACCATAGATCTAGTGTTCAACAAAATACATTTTAAGAATCTTTTCCCACTACCCATACACCCAGACTTCTGGTTGTTGTTGGCCCGCAGATGAACGTTGAGGCACTTACTCGTGGCCAGAAGCGGGTTGGGCAATTTGTGTAATGCAAAGGGGGGGTTATTAAGCATCTGCAGGCCACAGGAAGCACACCTAAAAGTAGAGGAGAGATCTACCGGGTTTATTCTTCGCAGATGTTTACAGGGGTCTATATCCATCCTGAGCAGCTCCGCTCTTGAATAGTGTATTTTTTGGAAATGGGCATAGTCTCCGGCGCTGGGCGCGGGTCTGGCGCGGACGGGCGCAGATGGGCTTGCCTTTGGCGCGCCGCCGGCGGGCCGCCGGCGCGCCCGCTGCGCTCCCTAGGTGAGGTGGCCATTTTATACCCCTCAAGGACGTGAGGGGCCGAGCACTAGACCGCTCGTCTGGTCCTCGCCCAAGATGGCGTGATCTAAGGCAGTCCCCCGGCAGCACCTTACTCGGCTGCGGTATGACTGACAGCAAGCTCAGGAGGACACACAGCGCTCTGACACTCGAGTGCAAATAATACCTTTAAAAAGAACAGTGACAGCAATAAGATACACGGCACGGTGAGTTTAAAATAAATTGACTTTCGATCTGCACAGAACACTCTCTTGTCCCAGCTTCCGCCTCAGGACACAAACGCTCTCGCAATCAGAAGCGCGCGAGTGATGTGATGTTATTTATAAACTCACGGACGTGAGGGGCCGAGCACTAGACCGCTCGTCTGATCCTCGCCCAAGATTGCGTGATCTAAGGCAATCCCCCGGCAGCACCTTACTCGGCTGCGGTATGACTGACAGCAAGCTCAGGAGGGCACACAGCGCTCTGACACTCGAGTGCAAATAATACTTTTAAAAAGAACAGTGACAGCAATAAGATACACGGCGCGGTGAGTTTAAAATAAATTGACTTTGGATCTGCACAGAACACTCACTTGTCCCGGCTTCCGCCTCAGTACACAAACGCTCTCGCAATCAGAAGCGCGCGAGTGATGTGTTTGGTATTTATAAACTCAGGGACGTGAGGGGCCGAGCACTAGACCGCTCGTCTGGTCCTCGCCCAAGATGGCGTGATCTAAGGCAGTCCCCCAGCAGCACCTTACTCAGCTGCGGTATGACTGACAGCAAGCTCAGGAGGGCACACAGCGCTCTGACACTCGAGTGCAAATAATACTTTTAAAAAGAACAGTGACAGCAATAAGATACACGTTTAAAATAAATTGACTTTCGATCTGCACAGAACACTCTCTTGTCCCGGCTTCCGCCTCAGGACACAAACGGTCTCGCAATCCAGATTGTGTTGTTCTCCTCTATCAGAGGTGTTGTCCAGCACTTACGCCTCCAGGGCAGGGAAGTCTTCCAATCCCAATACCTTGTCCATGAAGCGCCTGGAACACCTGTCGGGAGATACTCCTGTCGCGATAATGATGGCTGAGTGATGGGCACACTGGCCTCCGAAAAGAAGAGAATCCTTCTGAGCAAAGGAAGCGAGGGAGTTTAATGCTTCCAAAAATAAAATACAGAAAACATGAGAGGTGCTTTTGTACTAAGCAGAAAAGAACAATAGAGCTTTCCAAAAGTTTTTAAAATATGTCTAGCAATATTTTTGAATGTGATTGACAGCAGGTTTAAAGACCTTCAAACTTACAAAAAATAACATATGAGGAGGGGATGGGGCCTTAGAGTGGGGGTTCAAGCAAAGAAGAGCCCCTACTGTTATCAGCCTCTCCCCTTCAAGGGGCAATACAAAATTATACGGTCATACTAGGAAAAAGAATGAATATGCCCTTTTATTTAGTTTAAGTTTAATTAAAGCCTGTATAAGACACCATGGGGGATATTTACAATACATATCGGAGTGCGGTGTTATTCCAAAATTGGTAATGCCGAGCTCCAACATTTTCTAAATGCAAGAATGCACCATATTTACAAAAATATGGTGCACCCTTGTGTTTCCACTAGCGTTGGTACTAGAAAAGTTACCTAGCACAAGTGCAGACACCCTTGCTCCATGTTGCAAGGGTGCCTTCGCTGTAGGGGCGAATGTTTATGTGCAAAAGGGGCACCTTACTCCACATAAACAATCAATAATGGTGATTTGCTCTTTCTATGGGTACTGCAAAATGCACACCTAAAAAGAGCAAAATGTGAGGAGGAATTAATCATTTCTTCTCGTAGCTCCATCCGAAGACTAGGTTTTACCTGGACTTCGTTTTTGGTGCTGCCCCATCCTTGTAAATATGGGGCAACGTCAACAAGCAATGGGTGTTGCATGGAAAGCCCACTGTAACACCCTTTGCCAACTCCTTTCATGCTAAGTGAAGCATGAGAAGGGGCTTTATTTACAAGGTAGCGCTAAGCCACGTTAAGTGGCTTACCGCCGCTTTCTAAATAAGGAGAAAGAGATATCGCAACCAGAACATCACTAAAAGTGACATTCTGATGGCAATAGACTCCTGTAAATATGTCTCCAAGCAGGGGGCATAACAAACACCCCCACAGCCCCTGCGGTGTGGGGGCCCCAGTCTTCTGTACGTGAAGGGGGCCCCTCAGCTCATCTGTAGAGAGTTGTGTGTGTCTTGCTCTAAAACAGCTGCAGTGTGCAGCCTGATCTGAGCTCCTGCACTGACACAGGACTGAAGAGAAACAAAGCAACAACTTACATTGTTTCTCTTCAGTCAGAGCCTGTCAGGACCCTGACAAGGGTGGGGTGGGGGCCCTCAGAGAGAGCATTCTCCACAGGGCACTGCTCCTCTGAGAAGGGTCGAGGCAGCACAGTGCTGAGTGGGGCAGAAGGTTTGCAGCTCCAGGAACAGAACATTGCTGGGACAGATTGGACGGCACAATATCAGGGGCAGAGCTATCCGTGGTGCAGCCAGTGCAGTGGCACCAGGGTTTAGGAGCGAGGGGGGGCATCTTGCCTGGGTAGACTGCATTTATTTTACTTGTTGGTTCCTCAGATCAGTGTTTTTCCTCGTATCTGCCCTGCACCAACCTCTCTGTTTCCACTCGCTGGTGAGAAAGAAATTTGAAGGGCAGGTAGAAAAAAAATAGAATGGCCGCAGATAGGCATCAGAGATGATCAGATGTTTAATTTATATATTATTTGAGAGAATGTATAGCGATGGTGCTCTGGCTGCTTGTCAGGAGTTGTGATGCTTTATAAGTGAGTGGCGCATCATCAGCCATCCAATGACAGAGCAATTCATAATCAAGACACTTTAGAGGTGGTGATGAGAAGGCAGGGTAAGCACTTTCGGCACATACAATGCTTTCAGCTCGTCACTCACCACCAGGGCTGGCTTTAGAGTTGGTGCTGCCCGATGCTACAGTCTTTTTTGGTGAACCTCCTCCAATGACCTCCTCCTCAGATTCCCTCATTACCATCTGGCAAAAGTGCCCGTCATCTCTCCATAGCCCCAATCTCACATACATTTAATTTGTTTTAAAGCGCTGGCAACGGCTGGTTTTACTAATCCACTCACCTAGCCTAATAAAATACATATCTGTTCTTTGTAGCAGGCATTTTAAACCTCTGTGCTACTTTATGGCGAGTCAAAACTACCGCTACACACAACTCTGATCTATTTTTCTAGCAAGAACATTCATTACAAGATTTATCTTGACATTTTTATTGCTGCCCGAAAGCTGTATGCACAAGGAACTCTGCAGCAGGCATTTTTAAATCGTAATGAGCTGCTAAGCACAGTGCCCCTCCCAGGCCAGCGCCTTGTGTACCCGTACCAGTCGCACTGCCCTAAAGCCAGCCCTTCTCACCACTCCCAAGCTCAATTGCTATATGCATATTTTCCCCTAAAAGCTAGAAGAATTTTTTTTTAATGAACCAGTCGTGGAAAGTTGAAATAAACATATCTAAAGAAGATAGAGTGATTTTCCACGGTGAACGACGGTGAGTGCTTCTGTTCTTGTTTTCAAAACTTAAGACACTTGGCATTAAGCTAAAGTTTTTTGTCTGTACATACAGTCCAGTCCATCCTCATGGTTGGGACCCCGTATAGTTGAAGATTTTAAGACTTCTTAGGAAGCTGGTTGATATGGAAACACAGCAGTTTAAGACTTGGATTGAATAGTTGTGATTCACTGGGTAAGTTTACTTTAGCATCATCAGGGTTCTATAAGAGGAGGTCAGGGAGTGGGTCACTCTCTTCCTCCTGTCCCTCACCAGTCGCCATGAGCAAGCCCATGTCTGACCTGTTCACATAGGGTTTGAGCCTGTTTACATGGAGCACCCTATGGGGGCTCCTGGGAGTTTCAAGGTCCATAAAGTAAGTGACCTCACCCTTCTGCTCAAGAATAGTATGGGGTTCACTCCACTTGTCTTGGAGGGCAGCTGGGGCCACAGGCCCCAACACCCATACTTTCTGTCCTGGCTGATAAACAGTCAGTCAGCCTTTTGGTCATGCCAAGCTTTTTGCAATTCTTGACTTGTCTCAAGGTTTTTGCTGGCCTTCTTCTTGTACTGAGCCATCCTGGAGCGGAGACCAAGTGCATAGTCCACAATGTCTTGCTTAGGTGGTTTGAGAGGTAACTCCCATCCCTCCTTTACTAAACACAGGGGACCCCAGGCCCTCACTGGATGCACAAACAAAAGTTCAAAAGGGCTGTGGCCAACCCTCTTATGTGGGACCTCTCTGTAGGCAAAGAGAAGGCACGACAACAGGGCATCTCATTTTCGCCTAAGCTTTTCTGAGAGAGCCATGATCATGCCCTTTAGGGCTTTGTTGAACCTTTCAAGCAACCCATTGTATTGTGGGTGATAGGGTGTGGTGAATGTGTAGTTCACTCCACACTCCTTCCACATTGCAGTGAAATAACTGGACATGAAGTTTGTACCTCTGTCAGTTAAGACCTCCTTATGGAAACCCACACTGGAAAAAAATCCGAGGAGCGCTGTAGCTACCACAGGGCTGTGGTAGTTCTAAGGGGTATTGCTTCTGGGTATCTAGTGGCATGGTCCACCACCACTAGAATATAACTGTGCCAGAGGCAGTAGGAGGGTTCATGGGACCAATTATGTCAATCCCAATCCTTGCAAAGAGTACCCGCACCACAGGTAGTGGTATTAGGGGGGCCTTTGTAGTAGCACCCGACTTACTACTGGCTTGACAGGTGGTACAGGAGCGACAAAACTCCTTGGTGTCATCGGACATATGAGGCCAGTAAAGTAAGGGGCAAGCCTTTCCCTAGTCTAACTTTGGCCTAGGTATCTTGCCAAGGGAATGTCATGTGCCAAAGTGAGTAGGAAGCCCCTAAACTTCAGAGGTATGACCAACATCCTGGTGGCACCAGGCTTGGGGTCTCAACCCTCTGAGTAAAGGACTACCTCATCCCAATAGATCCTGTGGGACCCACTGACACTCCCAGCAGCCTCAGCAACAGTTTGCTGTCTGAGGGGTTAAAGAGAGGGGCAGGGTTCCTGCTCCTGGATCAGATCTGTCCTCGAAGGGCCCCCTGTCCCCAAGAAATCAACCTGATCAGCTTCCAGTTCCTCTGAGACAGTTCCGTCACAGGGACTGAGATCATCTCCCCTCAGAGACTGATCCTCTCTCTGAGCCTGGGGAGAAGACATAGCATTACCCCTCCTGCTCCTTCTCTTGGAAAGATCCTGATCAATTTTTCCAGAATCCAGGGCCTTTTCGGTAGAATTCAGTTTGGCCTGTGACCTGGTCACAGCAAACACATCTGCAGAGAGGCCCAGCATTGCTGAATGCATCCTACGTTCCACCTCAGCCCTGCCGAATTCTCCAAATCATTGCCCAATAAGGATTCCACTAGAAGGTCTGAGCTAACCACAACTCTCTTAGGGCCAGTTAACTCTCCCCAGCTGAAATTAACAACTGCCAAGGAATGACCAGTCCTGACATTGTTAGCATTGGTCACTTTGTACATCTCATCAATTATGATCTGGTCAGGGCCCACAAGATCTTTTGTCACCATAGTGACACTTGAATCTGTGTCCCTGTATGCCATGGCCTCCTTACTCTTAATCAAAAGCTGCTGTCTGTATTTGCCCAGGTTACTGGGACTGACAAATAAGGTGGCAATGTCAATGCCACAATCACAGACAAGGACAGCCTGAGCTGGAGTTCTGACTGAGCCAGAACTCAGAACACACAAGATGATGGATGGAATGTTGCACAATGGCAAAACATTCACCCCCAGTCACAGATCTGGGTTTAATCCATCGTTATTTAAGCCAGAACTCATTTCAGAGCCCAAGGTTGACCCTACTAATCCTTTTTCCCTGTACTACCACTTGAAACTGTACTTTGGGGAGCAGTTGCCTTAGGGGCAGTGGTGGTTGGAGTTGAATCCTTGGCCTTTGGACAATTGACATCCTTTGTCCAATGGGTCTTTTCTTTACATAAGTAACACCAAGCTTTCGTTTTGCCTTTTCCTTTGTTGGCCTATCCCCCCCCCCATCCCTCCCACTCCCGATGCAGGTTATTGCAACCCGGATTAAACATTGTCCTCTTTACCCTTGTCCCCACCCTTATCTGATGTTTTAAAATCTTGCTTCTTTTGGTCACCACAATCGGTCTGGTTTCTCTGCTTCACCCTGGTTCTGACCCACCTATCTGCCTTCTTTCCCAATTCTTGGGGAGAAGTCAGATCAGAGTCAACCAGGTATTGATGCAACAACTGATTTTGGAAATTATGAAGGATCTGCTCTCTCATAATCAAATTGTACAATCACTTGAAATCATTCACTTTGCTGCCAAACAACCAGCCCTCCAGATCCTTAATGGCACTATCCATAAAGTCTACCCAGTCCTGATTCTGTGCCTTTGGGGTGTCTCTGAATTTACTGCCGTACTGTTCAGTGGTCAAGCCAAACCCATCAATGAGAGCACTCTTCAGGACTGAATAATTGCCAGACTCCTCTTCTCTAACAGTGAGGAGCTTATCTTTACCTTTGTCAGCAAAGGAGAGCCACAAGATAGCTGCTCACTGCTCTTGAGGGATCCTCTGAACTTTACAGGTCCTCTCTAAATCAGTTATCCATTTATGGATGTCATCTCCAACATGGTAGGGAGGAACAATCTTGCTAAGGTTCCTATTGTCAAAAGAATGTTCCTTAACTCTAAGGAAACTGTTGCTGCCAACAAAGGGACTGTAGTCTCAACTTTGTTCCACCTCTGCTGACTTCTAGGGGCTCTTTATCCAGGGCCAATTGCTCTTGCCTGAGCCTAAGCCTAGCCTTTTCATGCTCTAGAAAATGGTATTCCCTTTCATAAGAGCGGTGTGTATTGCTAGATACAGAGGTCCCTACAAACTGTCCTGAGTGATTAGATTCTGCAGAGGCAAATATAGATCACCTTGGTAAACTCTGCACTCTTGCAGGAGGGGTGAAGAGAGGTTCTCCAGAACCATCTCCCTGAACCTCTTGAAAATCTGAATTGTCCAGGTGGGAACCTTCTGGTCCTCCTGGCCAGAGTTTTACTCTAGGTCATAAAATGTCCCACCTCCTGACCTGCAATATACACCTCCTGACCTGTGCTCATTCCCTGTTCCACCCACTCTCTCCTGTTCATCTGACCCAGGGTTCTTCCTAAGGTTATCAAAAAGTAACATCTCTACCCGATGCTGAGTGTTGGCACTTCTCCCTGTCTTCAGCTTCCTAGAGGCACACAGGGCTTTCAGTGCTTGGAGCAAAAGCTCACTATATCTAGAAGACAGACAGCTACAGGCATCTCCTTTAGTGGACATACTAAGAGTGGTGTTGTGTTGCACCTACCTAACCTAGTGGGATCTAAACTCTCTTAGGTTGGAGAAAGGGTGTGCTAAACCCTTGAATTACCCAACCCCAAGTCAGGGGCTGGCCATAGCGGGCACCGGGCAATCCCTTGGTGCGCCGTGTTTGTTACAGGGCTGTTTTTGCAGCATAGCTGCAAAATCGGCCCTGTACCAAAATCGGCCGAAAACCGGCCCACTAAAGAGCTCGGCGGCACCTCCAACCCCCCGAGTTGGGAGTGAGGGGCCGGCTGAGCACTTTGCCAGGGCCGGTTGTGGTTCCCAGTCCGGCCCTGCCCCAAGTTCAGTAGAACTTACTTTTCAAAGCTAGTATTATTTGTACCTAGTACTTAGTGGTTTTCAGTTAATCAATACAAAGATTTATCTGGTAAAACAATGCAGGCTTGAATCCCAACCGCTGCACACCAATGTGAGAAGTTGGCCTGCTATATGATGTCCACTAATTAAAGTGGGAACCTTGCACCAGTCAAAACAACCCTTATGGTGATTTAAGAGGTCAAAGATAACCTTAGAAAGCTATCCAAGTGGTAGCTGTGGAGAGCAGCCTTCAGACTCAGTCTTGAAGGAATGTTAAGCAGCTTGTTTTACCAGAATGCAATCTTATTGTATTGGTTAAATGAAAGGAGAACCACACAGTAGTTATAAAAATATGTGTTGGACTTGGCCCTTTTGGCAGGTTCACCCCAAAACTTTTTGTGTTCTCCTAGCCCTTGTCTGTAACCTGGTGTTGGTGGTTTTAGGCCTCTGCGCACTTTAGCACTGTGGCTCAGTGTAAAGTGTGTGCGCTCTCTGTGTATGTGTGGTGAGGTTGGCCTGCCCTCCAATGGGAATGCATTGGGGATATGTGTGTCCATGGTAATTCCTGATATGAGAGGAGTGCAGGGGCGAGTTTAGTATGTGCGAATTCATGAGAATAAATGCTGCGCAATGGGGTACGCAGATTTATTGTGACTAGTGGAGAATTGCCACTTTTAGACGTTGGCATTTCTGCATGCAGTGTGTCTGCCTGCCCGATGTGAATTGCCTGTCTGGCTTGGGATTGACAGGTGCTGGATGATGTGGGTGGCTCCAGGAGCCAGGATGGGTCTGCCCGGTGGTGAATAGGGAGATCTGCATGTAGATGGGAGGGAGGAATGCACCTGGGACCTGAATAGGGCTATGCCTTCCCTCCACAATACTGGCTCCACCTCCTGTGGTGCTTCTGATGTCCCTGGCCTGTCCTGTGAATAGAAGAGAGGGGCTGAGCAAAACAAAGTGCTCAGGAGCTCCCCTGAACCAGTTGGATCTGGTTCTCCCATGCCCTACACTGTTTAGACAAAGGAAATGGTGTATAAAAGAGGGGGCTGTGACCCCGTGAAAATGTTCTGCTTTGGATCCTGACAGAGGGGGGCTCGCTGATGGTGGGGCCCAGGAGGGACTGCCATGGGGGCTGCCTCCCTGCTGGGGGGCCCTGAGTGCTGGTCCTACATTGCCCTCCCTTGATGCCTCCAGGACTTGTTGGACCTTTTTGCTTTTTCCTTGATCTACCAAGGACTTTGTGCTGTGCTCCTAGCACCCTGTGAGCACTTTATTTCTAGGCCTACGGAGCACTTTGTGGTCCTGAGGAGGAGCGCTTTATTTTGCTGGGCTTCGCAGCACCGAGCTGCCTCTCGCCAGGAGGGAATCCCTATCCCCCGAAATTGCCGGGACCCTGTGGGTGTCCACCCCGCTTATTTGTTTATATTCCACTGCAGGTGCCCACCCCGGTCATTTGATTCCCAATGCGGGTTCCCACCCCACTTCTACATTTATTTAAATCTCGAGGGAGCCTACCCCTCGTTTTCCCCAAAGAGAAACCACCGCCGTGGCCCGTGGGGCTGAACCGGAAGTCAGGCATCCCTTGTCCGGGACGTGGGTGGGGCCTGAAATCTGTCCGGAAGAAGGAGACGGCTGCCTGGTGCCTCGCTGTCTCCACACTAGAAGTCCCGGTCCTGAGACGGGGGACCGGGTGAAGCATGGCGCGTGAGGAAGGCAGGGCTCTCGTGAGGAGAGCCCCGCAAGCGCCGCAGCCTGTCTCCTGTGGAGGGGGCGTTAGGCACATTGCCGGTGCCTGCACCCGCCGCATCCACTCTGAGGAGCCTTCGACCCGCCAAGAGCCGGTAAGTTGAGACGGCTGGAGGGGAGTCCACATGTAGGCACACAGTGCCAATTTGGTGAACGGGCCCGCAGTTGCGGGCCGCTCCGACGGCGGGACATCCTTTGTCTTTAGAGCTGTGTGGCTTATGCGATAAGCTAACTTGATGGAAGGGGCCCTAGTGGGGTCCCCAGGCATAGTGGTGCCAGTTCTTTATGTTGCTTCACAGCGGCACCGCAGTAGCGGGCCGCTGCAACATCATGGGCATGTTGGAGTTACAGTGCCAGTGCGCTCAAAGGGGCATAGTTGTTTCCTGGGCCAGAGGGGCCCGTGGTTGCCCCAGTCGTGGCATGTTTATTTCTAGAGCCTAGATGTCTCCAACGTTGGGGACATGATTATCCTCAGAGCCCGTGCGTGGCTCCAACAGGAGAAATTTTGTGCTAAGAGCCCCAGCAAGGCCCTGGAGGCACAGATGTGCCAGGGCCCCCTTTTGTTCTATCCCCAGCTGCGCCACACCAGCGCAGGTACCTGCAACGTGTGGTGCAATTCTTGAGAATGTCCCTGAGAGGGACAGAAGTGGCCCAGAGGTGCCAGCCCTTCATAGCTGCGCAGCAATCAGTGCCAGCTGCACCGTTTAGGTGCACAGTTCTTTGGGGGCATGCTTTGAGTAAGGAGTGAGATGCAAATACTTTCCCAGCTGCTCAGAAAGTAGTGGGCAGCTCCAACGTTTAGGTTTGCACAGTGGCGCACCCTTGACTTTCGCTGCCTAGGCAGCAGCCCTGAATCTTTGAACATAGGGCATTTGAGCCCCTTTTTGGATGGTCAGTTGGCCAGGGGGGCGGTTACATTCATAGGGCGCCAGGCCCTAATGTGATTGGGGTGCTAGGAAATGTAGTGTATGTAGTATGTTTTATGTTTTATGCACCATGTTTTATACCTCTAAAAGTGTTTTATGATTAGGAGGTTGTTTTGCATATTATGGTTTATGCTAGTGAGATTATGTTTCACTGTGGGATTTATGCCTAATGTGATGATTATTGCTTAGTGTGGTTTACATTGCAGCACCTCATGCTAAGTTCCTAACTTTTACCAGTAGTTACTGGCTGTGCTCTACATTTATTATTTGTGCTACATTTACAATTGGTGATTTGTGATTGTTCTGACAGTGGCCCAATTGGACCTGTCAGGTGTATATAATCCCCTGTAGATACTGCCCAGTGCCAGTTGGCACAGTGTACATTGTGTGATTATGACCTAATGTGTTTATGATAATACAAAGGCTATTTTTATATATAACCTTGTGTGGAGTTCCTTTTGTGGTGTGCCTAGTGTGTTGCTGCTGTTGTGAGTGTGTTGCGCAAACGCTTTACACATTGCCTCCGGGAAAAGCCTGACTGCTCGTGCCAAGCTACCAAGGGGGTGAGCAAGGGTTATCTTGGCGTGTAACTTCCTTGCCCTGACTAGAGTGGTGGTCTCTGCCTGGCTTCAGCGCAAGCCTTAGCCACCAGAGATCCCATTTCTAACAATATGTATTTATTATAACACACCCTAAATACCTCACAGTATCTGCTGATAAACACAAAGCACACAATACTGTAGCACAGAAACAAATGTAAGTAGCATTAATACACAGCGGGCTCCTGAGGAGATCAAACCATATACTAAAATAGTGGTATGAGAAGCACGACTCAATACTATGGCGAATAGTTATTATGATCATGATGCTATGTACTCTCTGAAGTTTATCTTGATATTCAATTTGTGCAAAATGGAACATGTGCAACCTACTGTGGCAAATTGTTGTTTACAAGTATATTCACGTACAGCTACAGGATGTTACGTTAATTTTTCATCTACTTCTATGATATGCACTGTGTACAAAGGACAAAATGCAATAAAAGATATAAAAAAAAATGTGAGAACCATGACTCAAGCCAAGACAGAGTCTAGAGGTAGTAGAATCACTGGGATCCAAGGAACCTCCCAAGGTGAGTAAGTAGGGACCCCACGGAGGATGGGTAAAGTGTGAGAACACGACTGCGTGCTATGTAAAATTCAATGGGAGAGTTGCAGTTGCAGTTTTAAGGTTTAAGGTCCCTTCATAGTGGATTACAAAGAAACCCTTTGGAACCTAGAAGGTTAGAGAGCCACCCCACCCGGGGGATCCCGAAGAACCAGAGTTACCTATCCCAGGGAATCCAGGTGTATAGGGTCAAAGTGGCGTCGGAACCTCACTCATTCTCAATGGGAGTCTTTAAAGAAATGCCACTGCTGGAAAGAGGAAACGTGTCTGGTGGAACCCACAGGTTGATTCTTGATGGAAGGAACCTGAAAGCAGAGTGGACAGAGCCTGGGTCACTCAGGAGTGACCAGGGGCTCGGTAGACGAATGCTAACTGATGACTGGTGCGTCAGGTGGGAAGATTGAGACCTTAACTCTTCAGCTGCAGGACCAGGAGATGTTGAGGCCACCCAGGAGCCAGATACGATCTGTCCCACAAAGGATGTCAAGTACTGAGGGGTTGGTGTCTGGTAGCAGCACCACAAGCCTTGGCAGCGGCAACCCATGAAGAAGGTCAAAGAAGGTTATGGTCTGGCCCAGCAAGTCCAGGGGACTCACCCCAGCAAGGGGAGTCAGGGCAGCCATGTAACCATCAGGGAAGCCCAAGAAAAGCACTGTTGTCCATCAAGTGGACTCTCAGGTCAAAGCAGGAGTTGCAAGGGGACATCTAGCAGTTTCACAAAGTAACAGCTTGCAGGACACAGAGTGCAAGGATGCCAAAATGCTTTGTACAAAATGTGTACAGAGGTTGGGGCTTAGTTGGAGAATGCCAACAAGCATATGTACTTGCAAAAGTATGCGGTGTACAGAGGTTTGGACTATGCTGTCCCAACGAGGAATACTGGCCTCAAACCTGGTGAGAGCAGATCAACCTCAAGGAACATAGGAACCCACCTCCTGTGCTCCTGGAGCTGTCAGAGTCTGCAGGAGCTCAGGATCAGCAGACCGGTCAGTTGCATTATGGTCCCTGCGAATGCAGGGGAGTGACTCCTTGACCCCAAGGGAGATAACTTCAGTTGTTCTTGATGCTCCACAGGTCCTGCACAGAGCCTGTATGGTGCACGGGCAGAGACGACGCTTTGAGCGGAGAGGGAGACAAAGTCGGGCCCAGTGGAATTCCAGCGAAGTCGAGAGTGTCCAGGTGGTTGAAGATCAGTAGTTTCTAGTTCACAATCTTGTTCATGTCGAATCTAGGATACTAAGCCAGGTAAGGCCTGAAGTACCCACGGGAGAGGGTTGGACAGATTCAGGGGACCCTCCTAGAGGAGGGTTTGGACAGTGGGGAGGTTACTCCCATGTCCTTTGTCCTGTTTCGTGCCAGAGCAGGAGCCAACGCTCTCAGAAATTGTTTGAGCTGGACTATGCACAGGGACACCAAATGTGCCCCTTGTGCAGACTTCCATGCACTTTGGAAGTCCACCCACATAGCCCCAATATACCTAATCCTGTCTGGGAGGTGGTCAGACCTTCCTGTGACAGGATGCCTATTGTTCTGCCTTCCACTGCTCGAGCTTGGCTCAGCAGCAGGAGGGCAGAAATATGTCTCTGGTTGGCAGCAACCATTTTATACTGCCCTGGTCGAGCAGGCTGGTACAGGGAAGACCAGGAACCCCATGAAGCTCACTTCAGAAGGGTGGAATCATACCTCCCACACCGGGTACTGGTGTGGAGGTATGATTCAAAGCTGTCTGATACCAAACGCAACATGTTTTGTTGCAGCCGGTTTCGAGATAGCATTTCACGCGAGCATATAATGCACCTCTACCTATATGTCTGGCTGCGTCACCAACAGCCTGGGAGAATGGTCTCCGAAGGCTGCAGGGGTGCTCTGCTCATGTAGGGGCACCCTCTCATGGAAAACCCAGCAGCCTGCCTAAATGATTGTCAAGGCCTGCCATAGGGGTGACTTGTAAGTTTTAAGTGTAGTGACCTATAGATAAAGTAAACCTATATCTAAAGTAAGGGGTGCATGTACCATATTGCCCAGGCTGCAGTGGCAGGCCTGTAGTTCCATTTTGCATGGCCTCTCGTGGGTGGCATAATACATGCTTCAGCCCATGGGAGGCCTCTCGGGTACCTATGCCCTGGGTACATGTGTACACTATCTAGGGAATGACAAGGGTACCCCATAAACCAATCTGGAGTGTACCTAAGTACATGTCATAACATTTTAAGGAGAACGCTGATAGACTGTGGTGCTGAATCCCAGACAGACTAGACAAAACAGTGTAACATCAGCAAAAAGTGGGGGTAACCATAAGAAGGAGATCCTACTTTCCTACAAACATTCTGCAGCACACAACAAAATAGGAAATCACCTAAATGTATTGATTTTGTGCAGGAAGGTGTCCCTTCCTGCACATAATCAATCAGCCCCGCAACACAGACACCGTGGCACCAAGCTGCAAGGTTACCTGCATTAGTGCACAGCAGCCCATTGTGTGTCGGCCCTGGGCAAAAGAACAAGAATGCACAGTATCACATAGATACGGCACATTCCTGCTCCTTTGTTTTGAGGTATGGCAGCGCAGCAAGATTCCTTGTGGCCTGCCCTACGTCAGATTCTCATAAATTAGGCATTTTCTGTGTTGTAAAATGCAGTTCACATTTCTAGGATTCTTATTGGCTAACATGCATTCACTATAGCCACGAAGAAAACATAATTCATTTTATGACATCCTTCCTGATTGATTTTGAAATGTTAGCTTTATGAGCAAAACTTTTAATTCTGATTTTCACCAGTTATGGTTACCTATAATATCACAGCACTTTCATTTTCACTGGTCATGTGCTTAAGGCATGATATGTAACAAATAGTGCTGCCTGAGGTAATGTCTGGGCCTGGCCTTGCTGGATTTGATAGCTCAATCGTGGGCAATTACATTAAGCTGCAAGCCCAAGTGTCCTGAATTTGCAGCGTTCTGTATTTAATAACATTTGGTGAGGTTCAGACTGCACTGTACCTGCTGAAGGCATTTTGCTTGTCATACATGTTTTCAGTCATACTAAAGCCTCTGCAACAGTCTGAGAAAAGAAATGAGATAGACAACAATAGGAGGAGAAAGGAAAAAGAGATGGAGTTAGGGCTAGATACAGAGTCAGATAATTGAAAAGTATAAATAGAAGAGAGCTATACAGAGTAAGTCAGAGAATGACAGAAAGAATGGGAGGACATTGGAGGATACACAGAGAAAGACATAAAAGAAGGGAGACATATAAAACCAGAAGAGAGAGAATCAGCAAAGGTGAGAGAGAGAAACAAGAAACAAAGAGGTGAAAAAGAAGAGTAGAAGTGAGCCAGTGACAGGACATTGTGAAGCAGAAAAATAATTCCCAGGGTTAGAGATGAGCATGGAGTAAGTCAACAATGGGCAGTTCTTGAAATGGCACATGTGAAGCGTGGTATTTATTGTCGCAAATTACTATTTTCCTGCTCAAAAGAGCCAGTACTCTACTTCTGAAATTCAAATGAAGTTGGAATTAGGATTGCTAGCCCTATACATTTTGCCATCTTTCCTGTTGCAACACAGTAGAACCTAGTATGTCTGCACCTTACTCTTTCCCCTAGCAGTAATCACAACTGATGAGATAGAACCTTTTTCAATTCCATTTCTGAGTTGGACTCAGTCTGCAAAAATTTGACAATGAGTTCAGCAATGTCACCAAATGGTTTAATAAGGTGTTTTATTATTTAATATTTTAGTTACCAGTGCTTATGAGTATGTTAAATCGTTTATTAATTCTGTGTAGTGGTGGGACTTTGGATAATCATACTTCATGCTCAGTTTCTGCCTCAGTGTTTGTACAGTCAACATCTTTCCAAATGAGAGGCCCATTTCAGGCCATTGGAGCGCCTAGGCAGATCATAGCAGATAATATTTGATGGCAGGTGAAACTCAGGGGTAACATTTGTAACTATTGAAATACAGATTCAACATTCATTGTGTTATCGAGAATGGACAAGAGGCATGCTTCCCTCTGACTGCAAGACAGTTGATGCAAGTACCAACATCTGTCCTGCAAATGTGTTGGTAGTGCGTGCCGGGAAATATAGCATGCATATAACAATAACTACTAAATTATGTTTAACCAGTGAACATTTTGTCAAACTTAATTTGGTGGTGGGCACCTAAATACCTTGGAAGCATTGTTTTTAAGACAATTAGCTTCAGAATAATGGAATTGGAAAAGGGTATTATGGAATGCATCATTAGCTGCTGTTTGACCCAGAAACTAGAACCTGAAAATCTGCCCCTTACCAAGTCTAATGGCTTCCTGTGCAATACAGCAAAGCAACATGTGTTATTCCTTCTGCTAAAATTCATTCAAGGGGAAATTCTACATCCCCTCGAACAGTTGTTAAATCTTGCTATACTAAACCCAACCTTACTGCCAGTGCTCTTACTGGCCACATATCATTGAGAGTAATGACACATCATATCATCTATTGTACAAGAAGATTGAAGGGAACCCCACAAGTGACTTTGATTCAGCTCTTAATATGCCCCCGCTCCCACTATTCTAAGTGTTAGCCTCCCGCCACCCGAAATCTGGGTCTGGTTGAGCCCCTGACTCTCACACCCAATAAAAAACACTCTACCTGTTTATCAATGTTTCTGTTTGATTCCACTGAAATGTATGCAAATGAATGAGTTTCCTGATTAACTTTTAGTTCTAACCCTTCCCCTCATCAACTGAAAGACGGTCTGTGCTGAGCACCAGCAAACACCGGCCTAAGTTAAGCATGATGAGGTAACCCTTGGTACCTTGCCTGAAGCATTAAGACATTTTTCTGAGAAATGCTTTTGGTACATGAACAACTAATAAAAACAATACAAGTAGAAATAAAAAACTTAAGATGTCCAAACTGAATTTGTGAAAAAAAATCCAAATGTAATTACTCCAATTCCTGAGAAGGAAGAAATCCAATTGTAGAGAATAAAAGTCATTGCTAAAACAAAAATAGGCCAACTCATAAACTACACTGTATAATATACAATGTAGTACTAGTCTTTATTACTAAGAAATGTATTTCATAAACCTACGGGTGAAAAATCTATTTGTAGTTGATCCATGCGCCAAGGTAGAGAGACGCAACCGAAGAGCATGTGAAACCAGTAGTGGCTGCTACTGAGCGGGGATGGTAGGGTGGGATGGGTGGGTAATAAAAAATATAAATAGCACATACCTTAATACCGTTGGCCACCAGCCCCAACCTCTCCTTCATCCTCCTCTCTGCAGCAGGAAGCTCCCAGGCTCCCAGTCTTTCCCAGCCAATCACAATGCTGCCTTACATCAGTGTTGTGATTGGTCTGAGTGCAATTGTTTGGCGCTCAGATAGGGACTGGGAGTCTGGGCATGTTCTCCACCAAGGCTGTAATGCAGCCTGGGTGAAGAACATGCAAAGTGTAAATGACAGTTTAGCCACCTGTAACGGATGGCCAAACCGTCTTGTGCACTTAAGGTGCAGCCACCACTCCTCACTGTGATGCGGGGAGCCAATCCCGCCCGCTCTAACCTACCCTGGCTCCAGTTGCAAGCTGAATGCAAAAAACAAAATTATAATATTTTAAAGTTATTATCAATTTTTTATTAGTGTTCAGCTTGCAGTTGAAGCAGTGGGGCGATGCTCCTCTGCAACTGGTTTCTACGGAATGCAGATTTGGCAAGTGGAGTTTCGGACCCTGGACTCACATGCCGAAGTGAAAGAGACAAGTAGATTTATACTTATTGGTTAGAAAAAGAAAAAAAATGTCATCTGAAACCAAAAGGCACCGGTTACCAATTTAGAGATGTAACTAGACTGACCTGGAATTCTGACGGTTACATTTTGTGTCCAAAACCTCACAACTGCACCCAGATTCGGGAATAAGCGACTCGTTATCTGTGATAATAATGTGTTTAACAGACGCAATGGAAAATCTTTATTGTGACTACACTTTCCCACTCCTAAAGTTTGTTATGAAAGAAAATCCGTCTGTTAGTGCAACATATACAAAATGAGTAGAAATACATTCAAACTATGCAGTGATACTCCATTTCCAAATTCAGAATTTGAACATTTAATGCATCTGTTCAAACTTTTGCTACTACAAATGATTAATTTTTTTATTGGATACTATCAGGAAAGATAGACTATTAATCAGATAATAGTGGGTGGAGCTTACATTGGTACGAGTAACTTGATAGACGTTAATAGATGTTGACAATATATACGGTTGTGTGTTTTGATGTCACAATTGAAAAGGGGGGGCCCTCGGCCCCCCCGCACGCATGGCGGCGCGGCGACCGTCGCCCCCCCTACCCCCTTTGTTGTCATTCGGCGGTGGGGGCGTGCCCTGGGGGCGCGGCCCACCGCCGATTGGCCGGCGGCCTTCCTGACCCGGATCCAAGGTAGTGGGTCCGGGTCAGGGGGGGCGGGCGATAGGAGGGGCCGCCTGGCCCCTCGGGAATAAAGAGGTGGGGAGCGCCCAGGAGACCCCCTTGTCCCTGGACGCTCCCTCGCTGAACGGTGTGCCCCGCGCTCGGGGCTTCTTTGTTTTCTAATTGTCCCGCTTTTTATATTTCAGGTCGAGCCAGCTTTCGTGGAGATCGACATCGGTCTGGGATCGGCTTGGGACGCGAGGCAGCCGTGTTGGAGACTTTCCCCTGTTGTTTTCTTGCAGGGTTACAGGGTTTCCAGGACGTGGATCTCGCGCCGGGGGACGGAGGCTGAAGCCGCTTGCTGATCGTCGGCGCCGGGGGACGGAGGCTGAAGCCGCTTGCTGATCGTTGGTTTTTCGCTTTGGCGCCCGCGTCGCCATTATTTCAGAGAGCGGGGAACAAGTGAGTGTTAGGAGAGCGGAGCGAGAACAAGCGTGAGGCTCCGTCAGGTACCGGGTGCGGGCGGTTTGGGTAACGCGGTCTAAGGGGTTTGAGAACAGTTGCAAGGCTTTCTGAAACAAAGGTCGGCTACATCAGCCTGTGTTGGGGTGTATAATTCGGGTGCATTTAGGAATTTAGCGATTTAGACGCTCTACCCCGCCGCATTTGATCTTTACGCGGGTGCACGCTTGATTCTTTATTCTTGTCTCCACCCTAGACTCGGCAAGTTGTGGTTGTGCCGGTCTTTTACTCGAACAGCAGATAACGAGGCAGGGCCAACACGTGGATGGGAGACCAGTGGAGGAACTGCGCAGTGGTTTATGAAAAAGCAAAAGCTTTCTATTGATCATATGATTTGATGCTTGTTGGATGGTAGCTGTGGGTTACAAGGGGTGCATTGAATTTTGTAATTTGATGTGTTAGGTTTGGTGCACATTGTTGAGGGGAGGCCCACATCGGGATGTTTCACTACTGAAAGGTATTAACTACTAAATGAATTGCTTTCAAGAGACAAACAAGGTGGCATTTTATTAAAAGTTTTCACTGTTGAAGTTTGGTGTTCTAAAACGTTTTTCTTGCTTTATTACACGGGATTAATACCTGTTTTCAATTCCAGGCAACCTTAACTACATTATTGGCACGTTTCACTCGCAGACAGGGCACACGACGTGGCGAGGGCTGTGATCGCAGATCATCACCGCCGGCGAGTGCACGGGACTGGTCGGTAAGAGGGGTACGGGGGGCTAGCATTCATTGCTCCAGGTGGCCGCCGGGTGGGTCTACATTAGGTTTACTCACCCCCTTACATAAGCGGACAAGCCGCTAGTGTTGCGGTCGCCGTTGCATGGTGCTGAAAGCCCCCTGGTGACCCTCCATCAAAAAGGTACACGGAGTCGGCCTGTTGTGATATTAGGAGAGTAGGCTGCGGTTTTTTGGGGGTATCATGCCAGGTCCGCGGGGTGGAAAAAGGGGGTCCAGCATGGAGGCTATGATCCGGGCCATGATGCGTGACATGAGTGAAATTAAGCAGCAACTAGGGAAAGTAGATGAGCTTGAAGCACGGTTCAATGAGAGGCATGGGGATGCCCCGGGCCCATCGGGTAGGCCTACCCGCAAGAGGGTGGCACCAGTGCCAAGGGGGGATTTTGTCACCCCACCTGGGAAGTCTAAGTACAAGAGACCCAGGGATGCTGCCCCTACCCCAGGGCCAGTAGAGCCGGTACCTGCCGTGCCGCCGGCGGTCGTCCCACCCCCGCATATACCTATGCCTACACCCCTTGCCCCCGTGGTGCCGGTGCCTGTAGGTCAACCAGTTGACGCTGGGCCTGCTCCCCCACCGGTGCCCACAATCCCGGGTACAGGCTTGCCACACCCGGCACCCGCCCTGCCAGCTGCGCCAGTACCACAGGGCATAACCCCAGTGGTACCTGTTGTCCCGGGGGGTAATTTAGAGTCAATGCCCCCTGAATTGTTATCCCAGATAACGGCCTTGATGCCATGGCTCCAAAAAGGGGGAGCTTTCCCGAATTCGGCAGACCATGCAGCAGAGGCGGCGAGGTTTGTGGAAAAAATCAGATCGGCAGCGGTCGCCGACAGTGTTGCATTGCCATTATCTTCTCCCCTTGCAGGTCCAAGTGTTCCCCAGCTGGACGGAGCTAAAGGGCAGCCGCCCCAGGTGCCCGCAATTGGTAAGGAAGTGGCATTGCCGCTCTTGGGGGACGGTGTTCTACCTTCCAGGAGCGAGAATTTGGCTCAGCATGTGTCATTAGCTGTGAAAGAGATGATTTGGGCTGACAAATACGTTTATATTTACTCTTTGTTGTTAGATAATAGGGAAATGGAGCAGGTAAAAACACTGAAAGAGTGGATGCTCCCAAGCGAATGGAGGGTGCAGTGTGCTAGATTTAGGGTTGAGGAAACTCTTAACAACTGGATGAAAGCATGGGCGGTATTCACTGCTATTAAAGCTGAGCGTCCTCCAGATTTGCAGGCAGCATTGGCATGCTACTCGAGCAGGATTGTGGGGTGGAGTGAACAGTATTCTGGGGAAGCATGGAAAGGGTATGATGTCAATTTCAGGAAGGCATTGGAATTTAATAGAACATTGGCATGGGACACGGTAGATTCCATGGCTTGGCACAAACAGTTCTCAGATACCGCACCTCCCCCCCAGTTCGGTTCGGTCAAGGTGTTCTCTAGACCTCAACAGCCCTTTCGGCCCCCCCAAACGAGTGAGGTACCTGGGAAGTTTAGGGCCAGTGGGCCAGAGAAAAGAGGGGTGTGCTGGGATTTTAATAGGCGCACCTGCACAAGGGCCGCGTGTAAGTTTAGACATGCATGTTCCTCCTGTGGGCACCCCTCTCATCCAGAAACTGCCTGTAGGTCCAAGCAGGGAAACACAGGTCAGAGGGGTAGAGGAAAGCCACTATAAGACAAACAGGTTAGGCCCCCCCACTCCAGTGGATGTGGTGGCAATGATTCCATGGTTGAACAGATACCCGGACCACACGTCGGCCACCCTACTCCAAGAAGGTTTTTCTAAAGGCTTTAGGATCCCGGCCGCGGGATACACAGGCAGCGCGCACTGTAGAAACCAATTGTCAGTCAAGCACAATCCGGCTGTGGTGGCCGCTAAAATAGACAAGGAGCTATCGTTAGGCAGGATAGCTGGCCCTTTTACTGAAGTGCCATTACCCAACTTTGTGTGTTCCCCATTAGGAGTTGTCCCCAAAAAAGAGAAAGGGCAATTCAGATTGATCCATAACCTGTCAGCACCCAGGGGGACGTCACTGAATGATGCCATTGACGAGGGTATCTGTAGTGTTAAATACGCCTCTTTTGATCAGGCTGTTAACTTATTACAGGCCACGGGACCCGGGGCGCTGATGGCGAAATCAGACATAGAATCAGCCTTTCGCCTCCTCCCGGTCCACCCAGCCGATCAGCATCTCTTAGGCTTCACCTTTGGGGATATGTTCTACATGGACAAATGCATGCCCATGGGTTGTTCTATATCTTGCGCTTACTTCGAGATGTTTAGCTCTTTTCTTGAATGGGCCATGAGACAAGTGACGGGCCATCAGCGGGTCATGCATTATTTAGATGATTTCCTCTTCCTGGGTACAGCGGGATCTCAGGAGTGTGCACTGGCATTGCAGGAATTTTGCGTGCTCATGCGGGCTTTTGGAGTCCCGCTTGCGCCCGGGAAGACGGTTGGCCCGACCACCTGCTTAGAATTCCTCGGCATTGAAATTGACTCAATGGAAGGATGTTTTAGATTACCTAGGGACAAGGTGGACAAATTCAAGACGGCGCTACATTTATGCCTCCGGAAGGAGAAGGTCACTCTGCAGCAATTACAGGAGGTGGTAGGGCAATTGAACTTTGCACTGAGGATCATCCCCATGGCTCGCCCGTTCTCTCACTCTATTGCGCAGGCAATGAAGGGGCTGAGGGAGAAGCACCACCGCACTCGGCTATCGGTTGAGATTCTCCAGGATATGCTTATATGGATGGCATTCCTGGAGGATTTTAACGGCAGGGTAGTCTGGCCCGGCCCGCTGACAACATCAGCAGAGTTGGGCCTGTGGACGGATGCTGCCGGGAGTGTGGGTTTTGGCGCCATCCTAGGGAACAGGTGGGTCGCTCAACAGTGGCCGGAGGTATGGCGAACATGGGGCCTGAACAACAACATTGGCTTCCTGGAACTCTTCCCAATATGGGTGGCACTGATGGTCTGGCCCGAACACCTATGTAATCAATCAGTGGTGTTTTGGTCAGACAACATGACGGTGGTGGAATGTATCAACCAGCAGGGGGCGCGGTGTCCTTTCATACTTCGTTTGATCAAAGAAATTGTTTTGCAGTGCCTCAAATTGAATGTCATTTTTAAGGCCAAACATGTCCCTGGTGTTCTGAACAATGCAGCTGATTCCCTCTCTCGCTTCAAAATGCAGGTGTTCAGGGAGCATCTTCCTACAGCAGACCCCTCGCCAGCGCACTTCCCAGCAGTACTTTGGCAGATTGGTGCCCCAGATTACAGGACCTCGTGGTCGCTAGCCTAGCCCCCAGGACCAAGACGGCTTACGAAGGGGCGTTTTTGTCTTATTGTTCTTTTTTGGGGCAACAATGGGAAGTGCTTTGGGCAGAGGAGGATGGCTTTGCAGCCTATTTAGAATGGATGCATGAGGAAGGGCGCTCGGTGGCAGCGGCGAACAGACATAGAGCAGCGGTGTCATTTTTTGCTCAAGCTAGGGGCTTCCGGGATCCCACTAATACCTTTATGATACGTAAGGCCTTGAGGGGGTGGCGCCGTATTCAGGGACATCAGAAGGATAAGAGAAAGCCCATAGGATTGGCCCGGCTGACAGCTTTACTGGGCACGCTGGACACTGTTTGTAGCTCGGAGTGGGAGGTGATTCTTTTTAGGGCAGCATTCTCTTTGGCATTCTATGGGGCGCTGAGAATTAGCGAACTTGTGGCAGGTTCTAAGTCAGACCTACTGGGCGGCTTGCAAAGGGCTAGTGTGACGATAAGGGAGGACACCATGTGGGTGATTATTCAGAAGTCAAAGACCGACCAGGAGTCTAGGGGTCACACCATAGTTCTTCAACGGGCCCCCGCCAACCCTTGCTGCCCAGTGAGGCACGTGGAATTATTGCACGGACTGCTGGTGGGCTCAGCGGGCAGGGCACTGCTCTGTCACGCCGACGGGAGCCCCTTGACCAGATATCAATTCAGGAAGGTATTGGAGATGGGGGTCAGGAAAGCAGGTCTTGACCCTAAAGAGTTTGGCTCTCATTCCTTTAGGATTGGGGCAGCAACTGAGGCGGTGGCGGGGGGCCTCCCAGTGGAGAGAGTGAAGACAATTGGGAGATGGTCTTCAGAATGCTACAAACGTTATGTACGGATTGACATGCTGTGATTACATGGCACTCACGCTTGGTTTGTTTCCGCTCTCTTACAGTTTCTCAGACCTGTTACGCAGGGGAGGAATTTGTCGTCGGGCACCAGCAACATACATCAGCACGGAGCGGCAGCCAAGAAACAATGAAGAACAGTGTTTGGATTGTGGGCCACTCCTATGTAAAACGAGCAGAATGTGTCTTTATGTCAGGTGACAGGGGGAAAAGGGCGGCACAACTAGGGTTGGACATCACGTTCTTTGGCAGAGGGGGGTTGTGTCTGCACGAGTTTAGGGGATTCTTCCAGGGGCTGTTAGCACGCCGGCAATCTCCGCCGTCAGTGGTGATACTTCACCTGGGGGAGAATGATTTGGCAACACTCGGTAGGCGCATTCTGATCGAGGAGATTATCTCGACGGCGGGTTGGATGGCCAGGACCTGCCCGGGTTGCACACTAGTATGGTCACAACTCATACCTCGACTACAGTGGCGGGGGGGACATTCGGTCAGGGCGTTGAATCACTCGGTAAAGAGGATCAACACACGGTTGGATAGGTTGTTTCGATCCCCCTTGTTACAGTCAATACCTCATGGGTGCATCTGGGGCGACAAGTATTACTTAAAGGACGGAGTTCATTTAACAGAGGACGGGAATGTCTTGTGGTCTGACAATATCTGGGCCTGGCTAGAGGGTTTTTGCAGGTAGGAGGGTTTCCTTAGGTAGGGGCTAGAGGGGGGAGGCCAGATCGTCGGTTAACAATGCTGGCCTGTGGCGGTAAGGTCATTATCGGTGAGCACATATTTGAGGTCTGAGGGGGCGGGCATCATCCTATGGAGGTTCCCGCCCAGGGGGAGGGGCCTGCGGGCCACTCCCAGAACTCCAGGGGCAAGGTAATGGATGCTGCAAAGCAAAGGAGTGCGGGTAGGAGTAGTTCACGCTTTCCTTAGGCTGGTAGCCACCCCGCGCGCGTGGACTCATGACGCCACCGGCGCAGAGTAAGGGCCCTCCTTTAGTGGGTAAATGGAGTTCAGGGCGTAGACCGGGCAATTCCCGGGGTAACACTGCGCATGCGCACGTCTCTAGGGGAGGCGCAGCTTGTAGGACCTGACACCGGTAGTGACCCTGCCATATGGCCAGAAATGTACAAAAATCAAGATGAGGATGTTTAGTCTCGGTTAGGAAACAACATGTATTAGAGTTTTGTTAAGGTCAGGCTCTCAAACTTTTTGATAAGAATTGTGTATCTAAATGTCCTGCTGATTTTTGTATAAATTGTTGATTATGCAATTAAAACCTTTTTAATTTCATACTTTAATAAATACGGCCGGGCGACTAGCGCCCGCCTTCCAAAAAGTAAAGACGTCTCGTGTCCACGTTCCTGGGTGTTGGGTGCCGGATTGGGGGGGAGGCGGCAGCTAGTCGCTGACCATGTCCTATATGGGTTGTGTTAACGAGAATGTTGTCCCAGAGTGAGTATGGGGAGATTATGAATAAATAATGTAGTGAATTGTGACAGACATCAGTTAGCATACTTGTGCAAATAGTTTGTCATGAGGATATTGGCTTACGATATGGATTAGTGATTGTAAAAGTGAGGAGAGACTGAGAGAGTAAATTAGTTATTGTGTGAAAAGTAGTGTAACATCATAATATTCTCTACTTTGCCAATCATTCCCACAATGACTTCAGTGTGGAGTGTGCACAACACCGACTCCTCTCAGATATGAGGTTGAGGGGTCAGGGAGAACCACCACAGCCAGTTCCCAGAGCATCTTGACATGTCCTCAACACAAGGGAACTGACTCTCCCCCGCAGGCCGTTCATCCACCTGTGAATGCCGTCCTGTGAGCATCTGGTGTTGGGGACAACAACATTCACCCTTTGCATGATTATGTCCCACATTTTCCTTCCGCAGCTCTTGGTTGTTGTCTGGGCCAGGGCTCCAAACAACTGTGGCTCAACCTAAATTATTTCATCCACCATAACAGTTAACTCATTTACAGAGAATGTGGCTTGTCTTATTCTAGACACAATAGAAAAAGAAGACATAGGTCTGCTGCTGCTGGTGCTTTGTGTTGTGAGTGGTAAATGGTTTTGGTTGGTTTGAGGAGTGCATTTTGTACTGTTAGCTGCAGGTGTTGTTGAAGAGTTGATCATCAACAGGTGTGTTCTGATGGATGCTTCTGCCAATATAGACGGATATGTCTCATGTTGAAATCCTGTCTGCCATTGGGATCCTTTGTCGTTAAGGTCGCTCTGTCTCTTTATAAAGGCAGACAACTCTAAATATGGTGGACAGATGACCACCATACCAACACGGGTGAATTTGCATCTGTCGACGTTGGATGGGAGGACCGACAGAGGAATGAGGTTCAGCGAACAGACCATCCTAAAGCCTGGTGGACATCGGTCCATCAGGCCAAACCCAAAACACGACAGAGATAAATCCCTCAGCTGATGGACAGATCAGTCCCTCTGTGATAGAGGAATGACTGTCCATGCACCAATCTCTAACTCCAGCCCTATCAGCCTGTGTGAGTTTGCTGAATGTGCTGCCAGACATTATGAGAATGCTCAGGTGGCCACTGTTCAGTGCATCTACAAATACCACTCAAGAATTAAGAATAGTTCCTTTCTTTATCAAAGAGGCCTATGTCTTGCTAGGGCTGATGAATTTCTCTGCTGAACATGGTATGGTAATCTGCGAGGACCAATCTAGCAGGCAATAAGGCCTCCTATGCCTCAGTAGCATCTCAGACGGTGATACAATAAGTCTAACATCTCCGAAGGTGGCCGAGTCGAAGAACTGACCTCAAAGGCATTTGAAACTATACAAGAAAGGCCATAACCAACTGGCCTAGATACCCATGGGCAAGTGGTGCATAGGAGGTGGATAAACTAAAAAAGAAAACATACATGGAATTCAAAGGTAGAGAAGAGGGAAACACTGGTCTATGGCTCAAGGGGGTGACAACATTAAGCAACACTCGGGGCAAAGGGGCATTAAAAAAGCCACAGTAGTGATGCTTCTCTTGGTGCTTTGGTGGGTCCTGCAGTGAAGTGGAAGGCCCTCTGGTCTGTAGTAAGGCTGCTCCGGATCAAGGTTAGTGGATTTTGGTGAAGTGCCTCAGGATTCCAGGGCTCAGCCCCGCAATAATACCCAGACTGGGAATCCGGCTGCACTAGGTGTGGAAAGAGGTAGATTCTGCCAACAGTGGAACTATGGAAAGCAAAGCCATTGAGAATGAAGATTCCAATGCAAAGTTGTGAGCTTACACTCTTTAATTTAAATCAATATTTCCTCAAAAGAGACCACCCGGTGACTCAATCCTGGATCCTTCAGCAGAGAGGAAATGACAAGAGGTCATCTTATCTCCATAAATGAGAAAGAGTTGATGGAGCTCTTCAGAGACAGACTCCAGGATAACATTTTAATCTTTTGCAGAGGCCACAGAGAGACACACCCAAAATAAGAAACCTGAAGGCTCTGCAGTATGTCAGCAATGCTCTAGGTCAAAATTATTCTTCGTACGTACAGGAGAGCCTGATGTGTTTTCAGATTATACACAAGTGCCTATAATTAAACACAAATGCAACTCATTTATACGGTGGGTGAGTAACTCTGAAACTCTTGCATGGATCCAGCCCTCCTGGGCCTACATTGGACACCCATAGGTCAGCAGTATTCAAGGGCTCCCTAGTGGTGTGGTACTAGAATATTGAGACCTAAATATTGTCTGAGAAAAATAATGTGTCCTAAATAGCCTTAACAAAAAATATTGCCCAATTGGAGTCAACAGTAGAAACTGTACTTCCTGTGCACAGATATGTTCATAAATGACACTAAAGTCAGACTATATACATCGGCCTCATTTACTATATTCTGACGCATGGTAGAGCAGCCATCCTTCCTACTGCCCTGCCATGGGTCAAAATAAATGAGCAAGAATGCGCCCTATCTACAAGAAACAGCGCATTCCTGTCCTTCTCCCCAGCGCCAGCACACAAACAAAAGCCATATTCCAACGCAGACACCCTTGCATTCTGTTGCAAGGGTGTCTGTGCTCGGAGGATCATTGTTTTTGTGTAGGGAGGGACACCTTCCTGCACAAAACCAATATTTTATGGCTGTTTCTTCTTACTATGCGTGCTGCAGATTGCAGCACACATAGAAAGAGCAACAAATGAGGAGAAATAAAAGAATTTCTCCTCGTTGTGACACTCCTATGCCTCCTCTGGGGAGGCATAGGATTCTGACACATTCCCAGCCTTTACAAAACATTGTAAATCTAGGAATGGGTCAGGTTCCATGGATGTTGTGTGGGAAAACCAACAGCAACACCAATGGAATTCCTCTTTCACGCAGAATAAGGCGTGAAAGGGGCCCATATGTACAAGGCTATGAAAAGTCATGAATGGGGACTTTATGTGGCTCTTGTAAATATGGGCAGGCCCATTGCACTGCCTGTGCGTCACAAAAAGTGATGCACTGTTGGGGTAAAGGGCTTGTAAAAGATTAGTGAGGATCTTGCTAATAGCGATGACAAACATATATTTATATATATTATACAAGTTTTATGAGAACCTGAATACAAGATACCAATAAGTTTAGTTACTACTCCATATTTCTGCATAATAATAAAAAGCAAAAGTAACCCAAAAATATCACATTCAGCCAGTGTGAATGTTGGAAAGTGGGTTATTGGTAGGGGCAAATGTAGGTCTTCCACTGGCAATAAGGCCACTAACTCATGATAGGACTCAGCATAGGTCTTAGAAAATTATTCCTATGCTCAACCCTTGGTAATGTGGCTGCGAGCAGACAGGCTTAACATCAAAGACAGGTATGGAAAGCATTTAAAAACAACATTTCAGTAATAATTAGGACACAAAATATAATAAAAAATCCAACATCAATTTATATGAATAGGACATATTTTTATCTTTAAAATTACACCAAAACGACAACAATCCAATATAGGGAACCGGAGATATGAATTTTCAAAGATTATTATTATTATATATTTTTTTTAAACTTTATTTTCCAGTTTTGCAATGAAGGCATGACAATAAAGATACAATGCAGTCAGACGTGGCACAGTCAGCGAAGGAATGAGAAGACATACATAAAGCATAGACATGGGAACCGATATTGACAACAAAGAATCAAATGCCGTGACCAAAAAACAAAATACATTTCCGGAAATTATGATAACCATACGATACATACTGCACTCAAACATGTAGTCTAGAAGCAGGTAATCAATGTTATGAGGAACTAGCCCACCCCCTCCAGGGTAATGCCAGCTTGTAGTTGGGAATCATGCCCCTCCTGTCGCCTGGAGATGGGGAAGCAGGGTACTAAACTCCTCACAGTTCACATTGCAGAAGGCAAGGCTGTTCAACCATGCGTCTAGCGTGGGGGTACGTCTACTGCCCCACAATAGTGCAATCTCTCGCTTGGCAAAGAGAAACCCCAGCGCAGCTAGCCTACGGACCTTTTTGGGGAAATTCGCAACATATCCCAGAAGAGCGATCTCAGGTAGTGCTAGGAGTTGCATGGATAGTATGTCCCCCAAAGTGGTATGAATGTTCAACCAATACTGGTGGATCCTAGGGCATGTCCAAGTGAGATGTGCAAAGTCAGCATTGGGGGCTAGTGAAAAAGTTTTTAGAAGGCCCCCTCTTGGTAATTTTCTGGGACCAGGGGGAATATGCGACAATTATGGGGTGTCCCGTTTTTTTGCAAGCCTAAAGAGACCTGCTGATCAATAGGAATGTTCTGTATACCTCTAAGTACTCTGGGATCAAGTCGGGACTCAGCAACCCTACACACAAAAAGCCCTAATGTGTGCCCAATACATAGACAATCTGTGAGTGCCGCAGACGTCGGGTGACGGGTAATGTAAACTAATACAACTAATTTCTGGTACAAAATATCCGAATTTATTCTTATTTTTTATATAGAATGGGACATATCGTAATGTTAAAAACAGCAAATAAAAACAAACATATATATAGTCAGATAACATAGTATTATACAAATTCATTAAAACAGGTTAAAATTCGGTACATAACAGAAAGAATCACAATTTAAGTCATAACAGAAAGAATCACAATTTAAGTCGACGCGGCGTTTCGGTTTTTCTAATAAGACACCTTCTTCAGGACCGATTCTAAAAGGTATTTTTAAAAAACACAGGATTACCCACTGTTAACTGTTATTTTGTACCAGAAATTAGTTGTATTAGTTTAATTACCCGTCACCCAACGTCTGCGGCACTGACAGATTGTCTATGTATTGGGCACACATTAGGGCTTTTTGTGTGTAGGGTTGCTGAGTCCCGACTTGATCCCAGAGTACTTAGAGGTATACAGAACATTCCTATTGATCAGCATTGGGGGCTAAACATTTCTGATAATGGTAGGGCCTAGAGTCGTCAATTCTATGAGCGTGAGCTGGGGTGAAATACATCCGACGAAGGAATTTAAAGTGGATTAATCTGTGTTGACTGTTCAGGGAAATGTCTCTTGTGGCCCTGCAGCAGTGATACCACTGGTCGTCCCGGATCGGACCTACCAAGTCCGCTTCCCAAGCAGCTCGGATCCTAGAGTCGTCTAAGGGTGTAAGTGTCCCACACATCTTGTAGAGCTTGGACATGAGATGGGCGCTGTCCGAAGTCTGAATAAATAGGGTGAGGGGAGGGGCCTCAACAGGGGCCACCGGGAAGCACCCGAAACCAGCTCTCAAAGCCAAGCGCATCCGGGTCAGAATGAAGGCGTCCATAAAGGAATGCTCACTGAAGCGAGTATCTTCTGTCAATGAAAATGCATGTCTGTCTGGGAACAGGTCTCCGAGTGTGTGCATCTGAAATTTTTCCAGGGTGTGCCTGACCAGTGATTCCCCGGTGATCAGGAGCAGAGAGGAATTGGGCAATGGCAAAGCAGGGGAATATAGGGAGTCAAGTCCTAATAAACTGCGTAGTCTGCTCCAAGCCCAGAAAGTGGTAGATACCGTCTGTCCATCCCGAGGATCACAAGGGAAACCGGTAGGGAGGAGTGTGAGAAGTTGTCGTGGAAGTATGAGAATGGCCTCAGGCTTCAAATACCGGATGCGTGAGTCGGGGTGGAACCAGGCGTATGCGTAACAGCATTGCGCAATTAAATAATATAAATAAAAATCTAGGACGCCGAGCCCACCTCTGTCCGGCGGTAATGTCAGTATCTTCCAACTGACCCGGGGTGTCTTGTCCCCCCAGACCAGCCGCAGCAGTATGGAGCGGAGCTGCGAAAAAAAGGTCTTGGTGAGGGGGATGGGAATATTGTTAAAATAATACAAAAATCGGGGCAGGACTATCATCTTAATAATGGCAATTCGACCCGCCATGGATAAGGTCAGACGGAGCCACCTCGTGACCTGCGACTCCAGAGAACTAATGGCGCTACCATAGTTGAGGCGGAGGATGGAATTGGCGTCCAGGTGGATGTGGACGCTGAGATATTTGACAGAGTCATCGCACCATTCCAACGGAAATTCACACTGCCAGGGCGTGGTGCTCGACGTAAGGGGAAATATAACAGATTTATGCTAATTAATGGGGAGTCCAGAGAACTCACCAAACCGTATGATCTTGCAAATTAAGGGTGCTAGGTTGTCCTGGGGCATGCGAACATACAACACGGTGTCGTCAGCGTACATTGACAATAACAGAGGTCCCGTACGGAATTGCGGACCACGCTGCAAGTGATTCTCTTGGAATTGCCTGGCCAGGGGGTCCATGGCCAAAATGAACAAAGGAGGGGATAAAGGGCAGCCCTGCCGCGTGCTGCGTGATAAAGGGAAGGGATCAGAAAGCGTGCCATTGAGGCGAAGGCGGGCCGTGGGTTTAGTGTATAATAACGCAACCGTCGCTACAAAGCATTCTGGCATGCCCATACGACGCATGATGGAAAGGAAGAAGGGCCATTCGAGGGTATCGAACGCTTTTTCCGCGTCAAGTAAAATCGCGGCCGCAGGGGTGGATTTGATGTAATATAGTGAACAGCGTCTGGAGATTAAGCGAGGTGGATCTGCGGGGAACGAAGCCCGACTGTACCGGCGATATGATGAATTCCATCAATAGTGATAGTCTGATGGCAATGACTTTGGCCAGGATTTTATAGTCCAGGTTCAAGAGGGATAACGGTCGGTAAGAGCAGCAGAGCCCGGGTTCCTTCCCGGGTTTGGGTAACAAAATAATCACCGCTTCACGAAAGGTTGGGGGGAGGACCCCAACCTCCAGAGCCTCAGCATAAACTTCCACTAACCGGGGTACTAGAATATCGTTATACGCTTTATCAAAATCGGCAGAAAAGCCGTCAAGACCAGGGATGGAGAAAAAGGCACGCAGGGAGTCTCTGGCTTCGATAATGCTATCAGGGGTAATGGGGAGCAAGAGGAAATCCTGCATGTATTTTTCTAGATAAACAAGGGCCACCTCGGATAAATAGGACTCTTGGTTGCTGAGGTCCCCGGACAGACGAGAGGCGTACAGGGATTTGTAATAGGAGATAAACAGGTCGCAAACTTCAGGGGTAGACTGTAAGGGGGTGCCATCTGGACCAGTCATGGAGACAATGTAGGTGGGGCCGTGGGGGGGGCCTAATGTGTTTGCAAGGAGTTTGCCCGGGCGTTCCCCCTCACCATACCAACATGCAACACAATGCTTATTGAGGAAAGAAAGTTCCCTATCTGCAGCATCTCTAAACTCCACACACAGTTCCAACCTACGCGTAGGTAAGGCATCATTGGGGGAATGGAGCAGCTTGCGATCAATAGCAGCTATGTCCTTCTCAATGCGGCCTAGTGAGGTGCGAAGATCCCGCAAGACGCCGGCGTGCTTCGAAATGCACACCCCCCTTATATAGGCATTGAAGCCCTCCCACAGGACCGCCCATTTGTCAAAGAACCAGTGTTCAAGTTGAAATAATCTTCTATCGCCTGTCGGACTTCTTCATTAAAAACTGTGTCAAGAAGGGCTCGGCCCGGAAAACGCCATTGTCTCTCAAAGCCACCAGCCCGGGGATTGAGGAGCTTGAGGATCACCGGGGAGTGATCGGAAAGGGAGCGGGGGAGGGTCAAGACTGCCCCCAACCAACCCACCACCCCAGGGGAAACTAGCCATCAGTCTATTCTCGTCCAAGTGTTGTGGAACTCTGAGTAGTGAGTAAACACAGGTTGATGTGCGTGGAGATGTAGTTCAACGTCAACCAAGGAGTATTGGGTGCAGATCTCTCTGAGTGCTCGTCTGGCATGCGGTTTAGTGTCGAGGGATGAGGCAGTGCTGTCCCTAGAGTGGTCCATCAACAGATTAAAATCCCCACCCATGATCAGGAATCCAGTGTCAATGGAAAGAAGACGAGTCAATAAATGTAAATGTAAATGTATGTGTCTTGTAAAGCGCACTGCTGCCCTGAGGCGTCGTGGCGCTGTAGACCGCTGGGGAACCCGTCCTTGCTATCCCTGTGAGATGGTCCCTACTGGGTATCGCCAAGGTGAAACCAGGCATCCCCGGCGAATGTGGGGGGCCGTTGTAGAGATGAGGCAAGCTAATGCCCAGAGTTGCCGAGTGTGATCCCTGGTTAGAGTAGGCACCGAGGCGAGAATTATCGAGTCCGCTGGCCCTGGTCCACGACCCTGCCGCGTCGGGAATTGAACCCTGGTCCCGGGCCGTTCTCTGCTTCCGGGTCTGCCGCCTCTAACCAGTGAGCCACACCACTCCACATATATAATAAGGAGTGGAAAAAGGAGGGGAATCAGTGTTCGGGCCATATACTCCCACCAGGGTGACCTTTTGTCCCATCAGCAACCCAGTGATAATTAAAAAGTGGCCATCGGGGTCCGGGAATGAGGAGAAGTGCGCAAATTGAACTCTCTTGTGGATGAAGATGGAAACCCCGCACGCAAATTTGCTATAGTTTGAAAAGAACCTGTGGGGGCCCCAACCTGCATCCATTGGAGCACCGTCCATGCCATGTAGGTGGGTCTCCTGCATAAAGAGGATATCTGCCTTATGTCGCGCCACATAATTCAGGACCTGCTTGTGTTTCCTGGTATTGTTTATGCGGCGTACATTCCATGTTAACAAAGAAAGCCCAGAAGGGCCGGGCACATTTCATAGCCATGCCATTCCGAAGGCAGCAAAATTGTCATAGCTGTTTATGCATGCAACACATATCTAATCTTAATTGGCATTGATTGTAAACTGGAAAAGACATTGCAAAAGAACAAAAGAACACCCCCCACCTCCCCCCACCCAACCTCAGACACCCCAGAAAGAGGCAAACCCAAACATTACGAACCAGAACCCCAACTACAAAGGTATTCACCGTGGAGCTTGGCAACGCCACACCAGTCGGGCATATCAACAAATAAGCTTTGTGCAAAGCAGCACGTGCAAAAATTGGAACATGAAAATGCAATCCACGCCAATATTAAGACACATTAAAGTAGCGCATCAATGTGGGTAACCATTAGCCAGCCCTGGTCTGGGAGTAGAGTTCCAAGCTGGACTGTGACGCATGCATTGATGGAGAAGTAGGTCTGGACTCGCCTGCCGCACCAGAGTGACCTGTCTTGTAGTTTCTGAAGAACTCCTGCGCCTCATTGGCAGTGTCGAAAATTTGCGATCTGCCATTAATGTCCACTTTAAGATGAGCGGGGTATAACAGTCCGTAACGGAGTCCCAAGTTCTTAAGCATCACCTTAACGCTCTGAAATTTGCGCCTGGCCTCCTGTACCATGATCGAGAAGTCCGGGAAAAACGACAACCTGGACCCCTGCCACTGAACCTCTCCCATCTCACGTACAGCACGCAAAGCGGTATCTCTGTCCCTAAAGTTCATAAGCCGAGCGATGATGGGCCTGGGCGGCAAGCCAAGCCTGGGGCGGGGGCCCAGTGATCTACGTGCGCGCTCAACTACGAAGCCCTGGGTGAAGGTCTCCCTGCCAAAGAGATCGGACAGCAGCTGTTCCACGAATGAATCAATGCGGTCAGTGGTTGTTGTCTCCGGAACGCCTAATATGCGGATGTTGTTGCGGCGTCCCCTGGCCTCCAAATCCTCGTTCTTGATGGCAACCTCCTTAAGAATCTTCTCCACACGTTCCAGCCATTTCAAAGAAGAGGACGCCCCTTCTTCGAGGTCAGATACCCTGCATTCTGCGACATCCAACTGACGGTCATGGCCCTGAATCTTCGTGTTCATGTCAGACAGTTTTCTGTCGAGGTCGTCAAATCTGGCATCCAGAGCCTTAAACCCCGCCCTCATCTCTGCCATCATGGCGGTGGCTAGGGAGGACGAGGCCTCTGTCTCCGGAGAGAGTGAAGCGGCAGCGGTTTGAGCCGAAGAGGCGCCCGCCATGTCTTATCAAATTGGAGCCTGGTCTGCCTGGAGTCTTTTCTCACCATCATCACCAGACGGAGAGAGGAGCAAGATGAAAGGCCTAACGCTCCAAGAAATGGGCAAGGCAGACCAGAGGGGGGCAGCAAGGCAAGGAGAAGTGTCCCGTGGGCCCAGAAGACAGGTAAGTGAACTGAATGGAGATGGGAGCAGGCCCAGCTATACCACCGATGAGGCCGATTGAAGACAGGAGGTGAACAGCTTCCAGCTGTGTCAAGTGAGTGTCCAGGGCAGTGGGACCAACAGGAATATGGCCCGCAGTGATGTTTCAGTGGCAAAATAGAGGCCCAGAGGCAGACGCTGTGCGTAGAGCTGGTAAGAAGATTAGGAGATAGGAGCCAGCTGAGGGCTATGTGCTATTGCAGCCCGGAGGACAAGTCAGGAGCATCAAGCATCATATCAGGGTGAAGCAGCAGAGAGCCCGCCAAAAGGGGCAAAGCCCCAGGGATTCACAGGGCCAGAGTGGGGATTCCAGGAACCACCGGGACAGTCGCGTCCGCCAGGCTGCAGGCGCCCGCAGAGAAGCCCCACACCGTAGCGGGAAGGAGCTACGGGAAAGCTCACAAAGCCCGCCGGAATAAGGGCCCCCCCGGGGGGGTCGAGGGGGGGGGAGACCAGGTGCCCCGTCGCCAGAATCCCACCACAAGCACCCGACCACCACCTGACTCCCGGAGCCCGCCCCCGCAAATCCAGTCCCCGAGCCGGCCGCCCAGCAACCCCAGGCCCCGACTTCATGGCGTAGAGGAGGCCCAGGGGGCCCGAGCCTCGTACCAGCCACCCGGGCCGGACTGGAGCGAACACGGCCTAGGGCAGGAAGCGGGAGGGAGATCCAAGCAGGCAGTGGGGGGCGCAGCGGCAGAGCTAAGGCAGCTAGGGGCAAGGACTCACCGTGTCCCGGGTGGCGCCGTGCCCAGGCAAGCCAGGTCGCAGGCAGGCTCCAGTGTGGTCGGGCTGCGGTGTCCCTCAGGCAGAGCCCTCCTCCGGATCAGGCCTCACATTTCGATGCCAACGGCTCCGGGTGTCGGCGGATGGCTACAGGAGAGGAGAAATCACGGCTGCATTGGTGAAAGGATCGTAAAAGATCGCCCGACCGGCGGAGCTTCAGATGGATGCGTCCATGGCCACGCCCCCGAATTTTCAAAGATTTAATAAAATATAGCACTTAGAAGACTATAGCACTATATTGTGATACCTGCTCGAGATAGACTGGGGCAAAGTCAAAGTTTCAGGCCGACCGCGATGGAGCCCTGGGCCGCTGCAGCTTGTGGCAGGTCCTGGTCTCAGTTTCTACCTTCACACTTAGAAACTTTTCTAGAGCTTTTCTCCTCGAGGCCCCTCGACGCTCCAAGCCAGTCCGGATTCGGTGAGGGTTCGCCGGCTTGCCTTTCGACGAGCTCCCGGTCAACTTCCCTGGAGTGGACTTAGAACATTTTCCCTTAGCGCTTCAGCGGGGCAATCCAGGAATCCAGGCCGACGCGATGGGAGGCAGGTGGCTTGGCGTTTGCGGTTGCTCCCTGTGACCTTTTCTACGAGCGGACTGAGAAACTTTTCTGGAGCTTTTTCTCGTGGGGTCTCTCGATGCTCTTCATGTAGCCGGATCCGGTGAGGGTTCTCCGGATTCAGATTTCTTCTAGTCCTGGTCAATCTCTGGAAGTGAGACCTACGGAGCTTTTAGTGCAGAAAAAGGCTGCTGGCCTCTAAACTGCCATGCCCCAGGGTACTGGGGACTTCAAGGTAGTTTCAATCCCCCTGCCCTATTATATACTAGGGGCCTATAGGGGAGGTCAAGCCAATCACAGGAGTACCCCACCATACCATTGTGTACTGTAGTGTATGTAGGTGTTTTAACTGTATTCTAATGTGTCTCTTTCATCATAGCACTGGCCCTGGGCCTGGGTAGGCAGTGCCCAGGATCAGTCAAAATCAGTTACCACCAACACTTACCAATTAGGAGTACACATGAAGCCAACCAATGGTACGAATGGACGTGTTCTAAGCCATTTATGTGTTTACAAAATGTTTCCCAATTGAAAGTGCTTACGCTGCCTCAGGCAAGGATAAACTGGACCTATTCACAAACTATGTTTTCTGCTATATAGTACTACAGCAGTACTAGTCACATACTATGAAATACAATTCACAAAGCTTTAGGTGACGACCTCTGCCTTTCCTATCTTTCCTTTGTGGACATCTTTTTTCCACACACATGAGTATATGCTTCTGTAGTAAATGTGGGTGGGGCAAGGAAGAGAGGTGGGAAAACGGGTATATCTTTGACTAAATTGGAGGTGTTAAGTAACATTTAAGAAGGGAGTTATTGAGTGCCAGCATGCTGAAATGCTGACCTTGTTAAAGAACTCAAACCTTCAGTGTCAACCAAAATATAAACACTAATGTTAAAACTGTTTAACTTTGAGAAGTATTGACATATTTTTACATCATATGTAATTGTTGTGATTAACAAAATGTTTTAATTTCTAGTGTTTGCATGATGATTTTTTTGCTGGCTTAGTTTGTGGTCTGATACTTAGATCCCATCTGACACAAAGCTTGGCTTTACTCGAGAACTTTCTGGCCTGGCCACCTCTATCACTTTCTTGCTCACTGACTTCTTGGGGAAAATATTACGCCTCATCAGATGCTATTAGCTGAGAACATAGATCTTTCTGGTTCAGGACAGGGTAGGACTGGTCTATAGGGGAATCTGGCAGGGCCGGGAGGACTGATCTGACAGGTTAGTGTGTGGGCCTTTTTTTTGGCTCTTTGTGGGCCTATTTTATCCTCTGCTGGGCCAGTTTTTACTACTGACATCCCTAATAATAAAATAAACATTCCCTTCCACCAGGTCAAATCTATGCAGTCTTCCATACCTTGCAAAACATTATACAGAGTTTTACAAGTTCAAAACAGCCACAATATGCAAACCTAGAACACTTTTTAGGTCTCGCCTAGGCAGCGCTTGCTCTGGTGGTGTGGCGGTCTAGTCTTTTTTGTGGCCTCCTTCCTCTACCGGTATTTAACCGGGACATGGCGCGGGAGCGCAGCGGATGCGCCGGCGGCGTGCCGAAGGCGCGCCAAAGGCAAGCTCGTCTGCACCCATCCGTGCCTGGACATCTCCTCTCACCAGGAATGCTGGTGGTGGCTTCTCCGGACTTACTCCAGGACAGAACTATTGGCTGATAATTTTATGGTCAAAGCTTGCAGTGCGCCTCCATTAGGTCCTCTGGAAGGTCCCTTTGGCTGTTTCTGTTGTAGGTTTGATTCTCCTTTGCCACTGCTTCCTTTACTTCCCCCTTCCCAGCCCAGGTCCTTTATGAGAATTCTCCATTTGAATGTTCGCTCACTGGCCAAGCATTACCTAGAAATCTATGATCTGGTCATAGAAGAATTTCCTGGCTTAATGAAGACATGGTGGCTGAACCTAGTTTAGTGCTGCCTCCAGGTTATACCATTCTTACCGTTAATAGAGAGTTTAGGGGGGGCGGCATTGCAGTTATTTTCAAATCCTGCTATTCGTGCTAATTTTTTCAAAGTAGCGATGGAGGGCTGTGAATGTGTGTGTTTCAGTATCACTTTCAGTGCCCACTCGACTATTTCAGGGTTATTAGTGTATCGCCCTCCTGGGCCTGCTAAGAAATGTAAGTCTGCCCTTATGGAGGCTACCTGCACGCTTGCAATGGGTACAGCCAATTTCAGCATCCTGGGTGACCTTAATTTGCATTTTGAGCTTGTGCAAGATATCAAAATGTGCAGTCTGCTTGTTGATCTAGGAGCCTGCCAATTAAAGCAATTAGTCCCCAGCCCTACCCATTAAGCTGGCCATCTGCAGGACCCTGTGTTTTCTAATATTCCTTTTCCGACGATGAAGACACCTAAACCCGTAGGCTGATCTGACCACTCCCTGGTATCCATGTCCTTCCCTGCCTTTGAACCCCCTGACAAGGCTGTTCAACTGCCCGTCTTTAGACATCCTTGGCACAAACTGAGGCTGGAGGACTTCCACGCGCTTCTTGCTGCTAACCCCCCCGGTACCACATAACGATGCTGATGTGGGCTATAGATCTTTCTGTAACTGGATTGTCCAAGTGTTGGACTCCCTCATTCCAGCGAAATGGTCTAAAGCTCGTACATCGGACTCTAGTCCATGGTATAATGACTCTTTGACAGCATTGCGTAAATCGTGTAAACAACTGGTACGCGCTTGGAGAAAGGAATATGACCCTGTGGCTAAAAAGTGTTATCTGGCTTCTATTAAAAACTATCATAGAACCATGTGCACTGTCCGAGCGGCCTACTATGCTAATGAAATCAAGCTAAGCCCTAATCCGGCCAAATGTATTTTTAAGATTCTCAAGGACCTCAGAGTAAGAAAAAATTCTTCTGCTTCCGGGATTACATCTGAGCAACAGTGTGAGGACCTAGCAACTTTCTTTGTCAATAAAGTGGATGCCATCTATTGGTCCTTTCCGCAAGGGTCTCCTCCTCCCATTGCTCTTTGCGTATCTCCTTCATTGCATTCTGTGGCAGATATTCCCATTATTACACAGGCAGAGTTTATACTATTGAGTGGGAAAATAAAATCTGGCTCCCCGGCCGATTCTTTAAAACCTGCCCAGTTCAGGGACTCGCTCTCTCGCTTCCTGGCCCCTTTGTGCCAGGTTGTTAACACTTCTTTTTCTACAGTTGTGGTCCCTGAGCTGTGGAAACAGGCAAGGGTATCTCCTATACTTAAAAAAACGTCGCATGACCCGGCCGAACTTGAACATTTTCGGGCTATATACCTCCTTCCTTGGGTAGCTAAGATTGCGGAGGCTCATGTTAATAGCATTTTAATGAGGTTCCTGAATACTAATAACATATTGGATCCCTCTCAGAATGGTTTCCGCTCGGGCCACAGTAGGGAGACCACTCTCCTGGCTGTAACAGAACATCTGCGGACCATTCTTGATTCCGGTCATTCGGCGGCACTGATCTTGCTTGACCTGAGTGCCGCATTTGACACGGTTTCTCATGGGATTCTGCTACAGCGTCTGGAGGAAGCGGGTGTTGTGGGCCTAGCTCTGGAGTGGTTCAGATCATTTTTGACAGGGAGATCATTCCGAGTGTCGGCCCCCTGTTTCTTTCCCAGGCTCATTCCATCGGTCAGGGCTTGCCTCAGGGCTCTGCGCTGAGCCCCGTATTGTTTAATCTATACATTCAGCCTCTTGCAACGGTGGCCAGGAACATGGGCCTCATCATGGTCTCGTATGCAGACCATACGCAGTTGGTGGTGGCCCTCTCGGATGGTTCCATGCAGGATTCTTCTAGGTTTAGGAGCAGCCTGGCCACCGTTGCGGAGTGGATGACCACAAGCTGCCTCCAGCTGAATGTCAATAAAACAGAGGTATTGCTGGTGGGGAAGGACATGAGTCTCTGGAGTGAGCACTGGTGGCCAACTGTTCTTGGTAGTGCTCCCACCCCTAAGTCGTTGGTCAAGAACCTGGGGGTATGGATGGATCTACCCTCAGTTTTCAAGATCATACTAAGAAAGTTGCCGGCACCTGTTTCGGCCTCCTTCGGGGACTTAGGCCTTTGTTGGGGTTATTTGATTCTCCTACGTGCCAGCTGATTGTTCAATCAGTCATCCTATCTAGACTTGACTATGCTAGTTTGCTCCTTCTGGGGGCTAATCAGGCTGAGGTCATGCGATTGCAGCATGTCCAAAATGCTGCTGGGGCTTCCGTGTAATTGCCCCTCCACTGGTGCTATCCGGCGGATTCATTGGTTACCGATTGCCAAGCGGATCCAATTTAAGGCTCTTTGTTTGTCTTTTAAGATTATGAAGCTTGCGTCGCCCTGCCTCCCATCTAACCTGCTAGCTCCGTATGTTCCGACTCGCCAGCTGCGCTCCCTGGGTCAGCACCTGGTTAGAGTCCCCCGTGTGAAGCGTCTCCAGGCCGGGGGTCGATCCTTCCGCTGCTTAGCAGCCAAGCTATGGAACTTCCTGCCTTCCCAGATCCGTAGCCTGGACCGCCTGCTGGACTTTAGGAAAGCTATTAAAACCTTTCTCCTCCCCTCTGCCTAGCCATTTCCTGCCCTTCTGCATGTTTCTTGTGCTTACCTGTTCTGTTCCTTAGCCTCCTGGTCCTCTCTGATGCTGCCAGCGCTGGGACGCCTCTTTGCTGGGGCAGCTGTGCGCTATATAAACTAAGATAACATAACATAACATGCACTGTACACTATAGCGTGGAAGCTTCTCCCACTCTCCACCCATCATTTCCATTGGCTTGTGTTTAAAATGCTGCCTTCCGATTGGTTGTAGGCTTGTTAGTCCCTCCTTATGATGGACATGTCTTCATTGGTGTCCTTCCGTGGCTACTGGCCCCTTTATTGCACAGACTACTTTCTTCCTGTCCCTCCCTCCTCTCCCATGCCTTCTTGTGTCCCTCCCCATTGCATTGCCAATGCTTGTTTTATTTGTGTTGGACCCGGCCCTTTTGGCAGGTTCACCCCGAAACTTTTAGCTTTTTCCTAGCCTGTTTCTGGAACCTGGTGTTGGTGATTTTAGGCCTTGGCGCACTTTTTCACTGTGGTACAGTGTAAAGTGTGTGAGCTCTCTGTGTATGTATGGTGAGTGACCTGCCCTCCCATAGGAATGAATGGGGAATATGTATGCCCATGGTAGTTCCTGATGTGTGGGGAGTGCAGGGTCGAGTTTGATATGTGCAAACTCGTGAGATTGAATGCTGCGTAATGGTGTATGCGGCATGATTGTGTCTAGTCTAGAAGTGCCACTTTGAGAAGTTGGCATATTTGTGTAATTTGTGCCTGGCGTGTCATTGGCTGGTGAGCCTGGCCCAGAGTGCCTGGGCCTGCTTGTGGATTGACTGTCTGGTTTGAGGGTGACAGGGGCTGCAGAGCCCCCAGGAGGTTGTCTGAGTCAGCCCGTGGATGAAAGGCAGCATCTGCTGCCAGGGAAGTGGGAGGAGATAGCACCTGGGAGTGAATGAGGCTGTGGCTGCCTGCCACAATGCTGGCTCCACCTCCCTGCTGGGCGACTGTCACCTCTGTCCCTGATACTGAAAGAAAGAAGGAAGCCAGGAAGCCCAAGGGCTCCAGCAACACCCAAGAACTGGTTTAGACCGGGTTCAGGGCCCACTTGCCCAAAGACTTCAAAGACTTTTCTCTGTATAAGAAGGGGCTGTGTCCCCTTCCAAAATGTTCTTGTTTTTGGACTTGAATCTGCCAGGGGCGTGCTGCTGCTTGGGCCCAGGGGAATCCCTGGGCCCTGCCCAGCCCCTGGACACCTGATGGACTTTCCCTGGGGGACCTTTGCCTGTGGTCCCCTGCTGCAGACTTCTAGAAACGTTCTATTGCTTTTGCCAAGGCTTATTATAGCCTAAAGTGCCTGGAAGGACTTGGCTGCATACCCTGAAGGACTTTTCTGGACTTTGTGTTTCCTTCTAGCGCTTGGGAGCGCTGGGGTTTACTTATAGCGCTGGGTGCGCTTTCGCGGCTGCCCACGCCGCATTTTGCCCGTATTTTAATTATTTATTTAAATTCAGGTGCTACCCCGTGTATGGCGCCTTAGCGAGTGCCCACCTCGCTTCTATGTTTATTTTTAACTTCGAGGGTGCCCACCCCTCGTTATTGCCTCCGTTGAATCACCGCCATCGGCCCGGGCCGCGCTCATCGTTGGAGCGGCCACGCTGTGATTGGCTCGCTCTGGGGGGCTCGCCTGGAAAGGCCGCGCTGCCATTGGTGGATCGTCGGAGACTGCACGAAGAGGCCGCGCGCCTATTGGCCCAGCACCGGGATTGTGGACGCCGGTAAACAGGAAGTCAGGCGATGTTATTGCCTGACGGCGGGCGGGACTTTTTTGCTAAGAACGTCTCGCGCCGGCCGCCGGCCCGAGGAAGAAGTGTGGGCTGTCGCGGGGCTCCCATGTGTGGAGGGAGCCCCGGGGAAAGAAGAGGAGGAGTGGCCTGTGACGGGGCTCCCGTGTGCGGAGGGAGCCCCGAGAGAGGAAGAGTCGCAGCTGCAGGCGCCGGCAGGGCTCCGGTGTCATGGAGAGCACCGCAGCCCAGGAGAGGGAGACGCAGCAGGGACCCAGCGCGACGTCGGGGGACCCGGTGAGTGACCAAGCAGGAGAGGGGGGCGTCGGGGCACATTGCCGGTGCCCGCCCCTCCCCTCAAGTGCGAAGGCCTGGCTGCTGAGAGGCCCGTGGGGCCTCCCTTGATTCCGAGTCCCCCGGGGGGGACTCCAACGACTGGCCCTATTTGTTGTAGAGCCTAGATAGGCTCTGAGGGGCATTTCAGTGATTGAGTTCCCAGAGGAGGGACTCCAAAGGGCATTTCTTTGTTTAGAGCCACGGAGGCTCTGAGGGGGCATTTCTTTGAGTAGAGCCCCGATTCTCCCTGCCCATATTATTGTTTCACGAGCCCAGTGAGGCTCAAGGGGGCACAGTTGTTTTCAGAGCCTGTGTGGCTCCAACGTTTGACTATGTGTAGTTTAAGAGCCTGTGTGGCTCCAACGTTTGGGACATGTGTGGTGTCCAGAGCCTGTGTGGCTCCCAGTTGGCGCACCTTTGGTTCTAGGGCCAGTGAGGGCCCTGGCGCAGTTTTGATGATTCCCAGCTGCCCAGCAATTAGTGGGCAGCTCCACCGTTTAGGTCTTGGGATGTTCCTAGGTGCCCAGCAAGTAGTGGGCACCTGCACCATTTAGGCCCCTGACATTGAGACACAGGGCGTCCTAGCCCCAACAAGGCCAGTTGGCCTAGGGACTGCCACAGGTGGTGGCTTATGTAGGTTTTGCGCAATTGAGTGGTTTTTCCTTGCACCTCTGAATGATTTAGGCATCATGTGGTTTTGCGCTATTGAGATATGTTCTGGCACCTCTGAATGTTTGTGATGCATCATGTGTCTTGTTATTAAACCGCTGAATGTTTTAGGCATCATGTGTTTTCTTTCCCTGCACCTCCGAATGTATTTTTATGCATCATGTGTTTTCTTTCCTCACACCTCTGAATGTGTTTTTGATGCATCTTGTGTAATGTGTTCTTGCTGATACCCCTAAATGTATTTTATTCTTAGGTGGTTGTTCTTTTTAGTACAGGTGGTCCTAGGGAGGTCCTGGTCCCCTGCGTGACATTTTCCTAAGGTGTTTAGGGTTGCGTAGGTGGAACTTACCTGTTCCCAGTAGTTACTGGATGTGATTTATAACTGTTATTGTGTGCTATTCTTGCTATTTTGTGCTATCCTTTTATTCTAATTTCTGACAGTATTTCTATTTCTAAAAGTGTTGATTCTGACAGTGGCCCATGTGGCCCTGTCTTGTAAATAATCCCTTATGAATATTGCCCGTGCCAGTTGGCACAATGTACATGTGTGATTTCTATCTGCTGTGTTTTGACAATACAAAAGTTATTTTTACATAACCTTGTGTGGAGTTCTTTTGTGGTGTGCCTAGGATGTTGTTGCTGTTGTGTGCTGGCGCAAATGCTTTACACATTGCCTCCGAGTTTAGCCTCACTGCTCGTGCCAAGCTACCAAGGGGGTGAGCAGGGGTTATCTTGGCGTGTGACTCCCTCGCCCTGACTAGAATGGTGGTTTCTGCCTGGCTTTGGCGTCAGCCTTAGCCTACCAGAAATAGCCAGTTCTAACAATTTGTCTCTCCCCACCCCCATCTAGGATCTCCGTTTATTTATTCATGAATAATACAGCCCATGACGATGCTCTAACCCTGTTCTCCAGCTCCAAAGTCTGCAGCGTTATATGTTGAGCCACCTCCTCCCTGCGATTCTGTGCTCCATTTTTTCAGTTGGTTTCAGGTGCTACATTTGACAGTATTTGTTTTATTTTATCTGTCTGACCCCTCCATGTGTGTTGTGTTTTTGATATTTGTCTCTCCCCACCCACCTCCAAAATCGCTGTTTATTTATGATTAGGTGATACAGCCCACGCTGAGGTTCGAACCCTGCTCTCTAGCTCCAAAATCAGCAGCTTATATGTCAAGCCACCTCCTCACTTCAAGACAAGCCTCTTAATGGGGTTCATCTTTGTTTCCCTCACTGAGTCACCCTCCCACCATGCACCCAAGCAGCATGGTGACGTAGGAAAAACAAGCCACATCTCTCAACGCTGCCAGATTGGGCAATTTCCAGCACAAATGGGTGGCATTTTTCTCATTTGTGTGGGGAAAAGACCAATGTGGCAGTTGAAATATTTTTGGGCTGTAGTTGGCACTGTGTGCTGAATTTTTCAAGGGGAGGCGGCGCCCTCTTTAATGCCCCTGACTGCGTCCAAGGTGCACGCACACATGATTCAGCTGCCTGGTTTCTTTTCCGGACCTCAAGAAAGCAAGCTTTGGTTTTCCTTAGCCTGCCTCTCCCTCCCCCAAGTGAGCCCCCACCCTCTCCTATGAGGCAGCAGCAGGCTCACACACAATTGATACAAGTAGTTACTTTAGGGCACTAAAGGAAAGCACCTTAGGGTAACTACTTGTGTCATTATTGACTGAGCCCCAGGCCCACAGTGGTATTTGTCCGCAGGGCCGTCAATATATTAGAGCGCGAGAACGTGCTTGCAATGAAGGCCCTGTTTAAAAGGCGAGAGGACAGCTGCTGATCGGCTGAAGCTCCGACTCCTGTGCTCGAAGTTGTGGTAAGCGAGAAGGATTCGGGCCTGCCTGGTTCCCTACCTTGAAGTTGGTTATAACCTCTGCTAGTCTGTCAGTTCGCTCGCATATGTTATTTCCAGTTATGATGAATAGAAGACAAAGGCAATGTCCACTGTGATATGCGGTGCGCGTGTGCATTAAATTAGCGCTGCGGCCGCAATTAAACATGGGACACGGCTTTAGTGTGTAACCGCATGGTCCCGACTGCCGGAGCCTGGCCACGCCCCTTTGTTTTATAGCCGGCGTGTGACGGCTAGGTGGAGTCCTCTGAGCGCGGGTAGACTGCACCGCTGCCCGGCCAGAGGACACTACATCCACTTCTCCTATGCTGGCAGCTGCGCGTCCCACTCTTACTTCCTCTTCCGCCTTCTTTTTCTGTCTGTCTCGCTCCTCCTCCCTTGCTGTGTTGTATTTCTATCTAGGACCCTAATTCGATATTCCTGATTTATGCCCTTATGTGGTTATAATAAATAATATCCTTATAAAGGCATACGAATCATATCCATATTTAGTCGTAGCCCATGCAGTCCAAATTAAGCAAGGCTACTTCCCCAGGCTCCTAGAGAGTACAACGAGTTCTCTAAACAAACCAAACCTCCAGCAACCTGGGAATTCCCCATGCTTTTGTTTTGATTTGTCCTAGAACTCCTGTGAGCACTGTAAGAACGGCCAGTTCCTAGTGACATCTTTATTGACGTCTTATGTCCAACCTTACGTCAAACCCGGCACCTTTCAGGTATAAATATACCAACGTTGCCTTAAGCAAACACACAGTGGTTTGGAGCAGAGCGGCTATCTACTTGCCCGAGAGCCAAGATGATGCGAGAGCCCACGGACGCCGTCCCTCCCTTTTGACGCACTGAGAGAGACGCTGTCTTTTCTCCTGCCGAGAAATCCAGCTCCGGTGTTCTCAGCCGCCCTAGCGGGTTGCTGGGATATCGAGTCCTGAGAGAGAGATACCGGACCTCCTGCTTTCTATTACCCAGGTACGGAGCTGACTAAACCCTTAAAGAGAATTCTTGACTCAGATTCTTGGCAAAACCAACTTAACTTAAACTGCTACTTACTTACTCCTTCCCACGTATTAGGCTTAGGTCAGGTACACCGGGGTAGGCGTATTTAGAAGCACCAGTTGAGTACGTTAGTCAATGTATATATGTATGTATATATTTTATCCATTTTAAAGTATGATATGGCTAAGAAACCATATCAATGCTTTTACAGTATTATTTTATAATACTCCTTTTACTGTACGCACTTTACTTTATGATGAGTATTGCAATAGTGGCAATTCATTTCTCTTGCATGAGAAAGAAGACTGCTCAATACATAACACCTTTTATTGAAAACGCCCATCTCTCTATTCTCTGCACTCTGGTGAAACTAAGTATGCACAATTGACTGAGTAAAATAGCTGTCTATTGTTTTCACAAGACTCTAGAAATACACTCTTATTCTGAGGGAGCAAAGTTGTCATGTTTTATGGTTGTCAGAAGCTAATCCCTTCTTGTCTATCCAGGGAAGTTAAACTTCTCCTTGTTTACTCGAGAAAGTTTCTAGTGACCTCTGAGCTAGCTGGCAAAACTAATTAAGTCTAATATAGTCAGTTGAGACCTGGTCGACCTCAGTCCTACGTCTACACTGCTGTTTATATTATTCCAATGCGCAGAGGCTATTGGGACTATAGGAACTACACTACATAGCGCCCAACGTTTGGTAAGGCGATAATCTAACGCAAGACACTAGAGTAACTCAGTAGTGCTTTTTCACACAGAACCCCTTTTTCCCGTAAATACTCCAAAAGACGTCTGGAGTGGGTAAAAGGTTAAAACACGCCAGAACTTAGTAGGAAGACATTCCTATGTATAGTTTTTGGTTTAGTCAACATTGAAGGATACAGTGTTCCAAAATATTGTGCACCTAATCTTTGTTTCCCTTGAAACTTGATCTGCAACCACAAAACTTTCTGTCAGTAAAATGGGGGAAAGTGAGGACAAAAAGGGAGGCAGCTAGAATAGCAGCTCAACTCCTAGCAGATGACACGAGTCTCCAAGAAGATGACCCGAATGCTATATTCATTCCGGTCAACATAAGAAGAACTATAACTATTAAACTTATAGAAAATAGACTGACATCACGAGGTGGTACAGTCATATTCGTGGTAGAGGCCCATGAATATCGGCAGACAGAGGTATTCTATTCATGGATACACTTTCCAGCAGCAAACGCTGTAACAAAATAGAGGAACCTCCGGAGGAATACATTCCTTTCGAGGAGGTTGAAATCCCATTAAATTACCAAGAGCACCTGCTCTGGTTTAAAGGCGCCCTAAAACATCAAAATCACATCACCAGGCTCGGTCCACTAGGTAGACCAGGAACTACGTGGCCGGTTCTAGCCAGCTACACACCTCACCCAGACATTGATAAAATGCCAGACCGGGAACTTTTAGCCCAGCTAAAAATACCAATTAAAATACATAGACAATTGGTCCAATATGTAATGCGGACTTCAACAGTCCAACCAGCAATTAACATTCCACAGCTGACCCCTCATCAGGGGAACACAAACAAAATTACACCACAGAACATACAATCATGTCTTGGTAAAACACCCGCAAAACGGGAACAAATTCCATTCTGTTTAGCACAAAAAAATCACTCAAATAGAGGTAGTATTTCCTGATACTACACCTACTGAGAAACACAGAATTCTGACTATCCATCTTCCAATGGGGATCGCACCACATGTGGAAGACTGTGATACTTGGGGCACAGTCTTTGCTTCCATCCACACAAAAACACATGGTGTTCCGTCCATGGCAGTAATACCAGATGTGTTAAGACAGATTCAAAATGAATACGGTCCAGAACCTGCTTTACCTCTGGGTATGAAATTACTGAAAGACTTCAAGCAGGTCTCGGCTATATTATTAGCCAACATAAAAGGAGAAGCAGCATCTGTGGCGATCCGCCAGAAATTGAAAGAAACAGATATAGCAGAACAACCTTTTGAACTTGCAGGATTAATAGAAAAATCCTATGAAGAACTAAGAAGAGATAGTTTGGGTGGGAAACCAGTAAAACCCCAACTAACTGAAAATCCTGAAAAAACATTTATTAAAAATAATCTAAACACTCCAAAAAAGAGTTGGGATGGTAATAAACAATCGACTCCCAAAGAAAAACGATTCCAGTCCAATCAATCAATCAATCAATCAATCAATCAATCAAAGCATTTATATAGCGCACTACTCACCCGGAGGGTCTCAAGGCGCTGGGGGGAGGGGGTCCGCTACTGCTCGAACAGCCAGGTCTTGAGCTGCTTCCTGAAGGCGAGGTGGTCTTGGGTCAGGCGGAGGTGGGTCGGATGGGAGTTCCAAGTCTTGGCGGCCAGGTAGGAGAAGGACCTTCCTCCTGTGGTGGCTCTTCGGATGCGGGGGACGGCGGCGAGGGCGTGGCTGGTCGATCGAAGCTGGCGTTTGGGAGCGTAGAAGTTGAGGCGGCTGTTGAGGTATCCTGGGCCTTGGTTGTGAAGGGCTTTGTGTGCGTGGGTGAGGAGCCGGAAGGTGATTCTCTTGTTGACCGGGAGCCAGTGCAGGTCTCTCAGGTGTCCGGAGATGTGGCTGCGGCGGGGGATGTCCAGGATGAGTCGTGCTGAGGGGTTCTGGATCCGCTGGAGTCTCTTCTGGAGTTTGGCAGTGGTTCCGGCATAGAGGGAGTTGCCGTAGTCCAGACGGCTGGTGACGAGGGCCTGGGTGACCGTCTTCCTGGTCTCGGTGGGAATCCATCGGAAGATCTTACGTAGCATGTGCAGGATGTTGAAGCACGACGAGGAGACGGCGTTGACTTGTCTGGTCATGGAGAGGGAGGAGTCCAGGATGAAGCCCAGGTTGCGTGCGTGGTCTGTGGGTTTGGGTGCGCTGCCCAGGGCGGGGGACCACCAGGAGTCGTCCCAGGCGGAGGGTGAAGATCCCAGGATGAGGACTTCCGTCTTGTCCGAGTTCAGTTTCAGGCGACTGTTCGTCATCTACTTGGCAACGTCTGTCATCCCTTCGTGTAGGTTGGCTCTGGCGGTGGCGGGGTCGTTGGTGAGGGAGAGGATCAGCTGGGTGTCGTCGGCGTAGTCCAGAGGAAGGTGTCCTCAACGGAGAGATAGATCTCCAGACCCAGGAAACAAGTCTCACCAGTGGGAGCCCTCTGAGAAAAGATACAACCTTAGAGATAGGGATAAATTAAGAAAACCTGACAGATATCAAGGTATTGATACACGTCCCTCTCGATCTTTTCAGACTTCCTCACAGAAATTGGAAAGAAGAGGACGGTCAGAACACAAGGAAGAGCACGTCAAGTCCAAAGACAAGGAGCCTGCTCATCAAAGTAAAAAATTAGAATTTCCAAGAAAGAAGGTAGCCAGTATTAAAATAACTAAACATGCCGAGGATACTGAGGACACAACTGAAAAACTGAGAGTGGGCCCAGACAATGCTAGACAGCGCAGCAGAAGTGACCATAGCTCGCAAGATCCTGATGAATCTTCTGGAGACAGTGGACACGAAGGAATACATTCAAGTGGAAACTGCAGATACCAGAGTTAGCAAACCTCATAAAATATACGAAATAACACTGCGTATAGAGGGAGATAAGACTAGGAAAGTAAGGGGTCTCTTTTGGGATAACCTTTCGAAAGGCTATGACATCCTTTTAGCTGAAAAAGACTGGCCACGAGAGTTTGTCAGGGAATGCCCTCATGGCGAAGAAATGATTATGCCTGCCTTCTCAAATAATATTCCAATTCATAAAAAATATACACTTGCAAGAAAATAGGCAGTGGCCCAAGCTCCTGCATTATATAAAAATCATGTAGGATGGGATGAGGACTCTCCTCCTCACAAAATCCAGTTAAAATGTCAACCCACTGCACAAAGGCAGTACCCAATTAAACAAGAAGCTAAAAAAACAAGTCAGGGAGATCTTAGATCAACTTGAATATCAGGGGTGATTGAAACATGCACCTCACAAATGAACAATCCTTTGTTTCCTGTCTCCAAACCAGACGATTCATATCATCTAGTTTTGGACTACAGACATTTAAACTCCTGTTGCAAAACATTTGCAGTACAAAACTCACACAGTGCAGCACTAATGAATAACATCGTGCGCAAAAAATACAAAACAACATTAGACATCTCTAATGGATTCTTTTTTCAAAACATTGCACCCGAGAGCAGGTATTTGACCGCGTTCTCAATCATGGGGTCACAAAAAAACTTCTGTCGACTCCCACAGGTATTCAAGAATAGCCCAGGATTATTCTCAGCAAGAGTAACAGAGTTACTACAAATATATGATGATTAAGCATTATCTTAAGTCGATGACATCTATCTCACAGATGATGACCTGGATACTCACTTGAAAAGAGTGAACACCATAATACTTGGTTTCGCAGCTGAGGGTTACAAATTCAACTTTAAAAAGTCACAAGTTGCCCATCTACCTGTCCTATTTTTAGGATATGAATTATCAAGTGAAGGCAAAAGCCTAGCAGACAACTTCTTAGAGAAGTGTGCTGTACTCCAAGCACCTAAAACACTGAAGAACTTACAATCAATACTAGGTTTCCTGAATTTCGGAAGAACATACATTCTAAATTATGCAGAGAGGGTTAAACCTCTCTATGAATTAATAAAACCTGATTTCAAACCAATCAATTGGACTCAGAAACATACAGAAATTTTGAGATCATTGCAAACAGACATGTTAGCTAAAACAAAATTGCAAACTCGCGAAAACATACGCAACCTTGTAATCCGAGTCATCCCAGGAAGATGCGGATTCACGTACCTGACCTCTAATGAGGGAGAAACGGTACCAATAGCTTACAAATCACACTTGTACACACAAGCTGAAATGAAATTCAGTTGTACTGAAACAATCCTAATAGCGGTTCAAACTGCTGTAGCAAAAGAAAGAGCCCAAGCCCAAGGCAGGAAGATAACTGTTTTAACAGCGGAATCAGCCCTTGAGGCATTAACAAGCCCACGCAATTTGACTACTGTGGCATTAGATCCAAAATGGATACAATGGGAAAATTCTCTTGCTGCAGAAGACGTGAAATACTATTTTGACCCGAAAATGAAAAAACTAGAAAATCTAGAATATGAAGAAGAATATCCTCTGCCAATCGAAATTCTACCTCTCGAACAATACAGATGTGTAATCTATATGGACAGATTTGCACAACACTACGATGTAGAGAAAAAATCCTACAACGCAGCGTGCGCGATTGTTAAAGGTCGCTGGCGCTTGGGTAAATTCAGACAGTTAATCACCAAAACTGAATCACTCAGAAACTGTTCAACTCAGCGAGCTGAAATAAGATCATTAAAGATGGCGCTTGAAAATGCCGATCGCGAATTCCTCACACTAATAGTGTGTGATTCGCATTACTGCGTCAAGTCTTACAACAATGACTTGCAGAACTGGGTTCAAAACGATTAGAAAGATGACACAGGTGCCACAATAAAGCATAGAAAGCTTTGGGAACAGGTAGTTCTTTTGCAGAAAGAACTACAAAAGACTCACATGATACATACACTGAGTCATCAACGTGATGGCGTTCACGTTGCAGGGAATTCATTGGCTCACAGAGCCACAGCGGAAGCACCTCAACCGGCTTCTGTAGCCACAAAAAAGCGGTCAGAAAAATACATAGACGGGGAAACAATGCTGGCGGTAAAAACGTCTTTGAAAGACGACTGTGCAGCATTACCTGTGAACTATCCACTCAATTATACATACATAATAGATGCAAACTCCGTTCCTTTTGCTCGAATCCCTGGAGTGGGGGATAGAGTAATTCCAAACATGAACAGGAGAGTCTTTTTAATAGCAGACGCACACATGGGATTGGGTCTAAGGCACCAAGAGATCAAGGAATCTCTGAAAGAATTACAATTAGAATACTGGTGGCCGGGGATGAGCCTGCAACATTACAAATTTGCAATGGGCTGTCCAAACTGCAACAGAGATCGCAGTCATGACCTGACCGGAGTAATGCCAGGACCCTTCTTTTAGAAAGCATAAGGCTATCTATACGCAAAAATCCAGCAGGAGAAATGCGTCCCATTTATGTTTAAGACTTGACTCACTTAAAATGTAGACCCCAGCGCTCGGCTGATGCCAGAACTGTTATAAAAGATTTGCGAGTCTTTATTGGCACATACGCAATTGGCATGCTACATTCTGACCAGGGTCCTGCTTTTAGCTCTCGGGCTTATAAGGAGGCCATGGCCAGCATGGGCATTGCATTGCGGTACTCTTGTCCCTTCCATCCTGAGGGAAATGCGGTAGTGGAAAGAAAAAACCGGGACATAAAGCAATCTATAACGGTGAGGGTATTAGGTTCGGGTGATGGGTGGGTCCAACACTTAACAAGTGTCCAACGTAGTCTTAATAATCTGCCAAGAAATTCTCTAAAAGGTCTCAGTCTGTACGAACTATTGTTCGGTACTAGAATGCATATTCAGGACTTTGATAGTCACACTTCAGTGGTAGAAGAAAAATGCTTTGATATCAAAGACCGTTTGGCTGTTTTACAGGACTTAAATGAAACAAGACGAAACCTGAGCAACATAAAGTTAAAGCAACAGCCAACAGCCACTGAAGAAAACACACCTGTCCCAGCAAGACCTGTCTGGATTCCAAAGATTGGGGATCTGGTCAGAGAGAAGATCGCGGTAAAGAAGGAATTTTGGCCTTCTTACAGAAAAGCAGTACCTGTCTTAGCTGTCAGCGGAACAAGATCAGTTGTACTACCGCCCCTTGCTGGTAAAAAGGAGAACCGAGTTGTATCCATCGACCTTTTAAAACCACAATCATGTGGCCAATAATAAGTAGTAGGCCCAGTGGACTCCCAAGAAATAGCAGAGTACCAAAATTTACTACAATACAAGAGGTTCAAACTGAGAGACTAATCACATTCGATAGACCTGCAGTGAATAAAAAAGGACGATGCATCAAAGCCATGGAACTTGTGCCTCTTGAAACCCAAATTGCAACAGTTCGTCAAGAAACACCAGTCTACAACGATGTAGCCTCAGACTATGCTAATGAAACAAAGAAAAATCCAAAAGCAAATGAAAATTCGGAAGCAATTCCAACAATTGACAGAACTGCATCTGGCTACTTCATCAATTTCGATGACTTTTCTGAAGATCCAAGCGAGCCTGAAGAAACGCCAGCAACAAAAACTTTCAAAGAAAAAGTAACAGAACTCTTTCATCAACTCAAAGAAACCTATCTGATTTCTCCATGGATTGAATTTTGGATTGTGTTAGGTGTACTTTTCCTCCTGCTTTGGCTCATCATGGTTCTTTGCTTGGGAAAATTCATTGAAGGAAAATACACTACATACATACACTAAATACAGTACAATGGACACAGCAAGTCAGTACATCAACTTGGTCCTAAAGCCTCACAAGTCATCTCACATCGAGAAAAGAGAACTATCATCAGTGAACGTCACAGCCAATCCAATACCCGGTGGGGTAGCATGGGACAAAACGGATTATGAAATCTATGGCCCGATTGAGCTCTTGAAATATCCACACCAGTTTAAGGTTTCATTAAGTGACTTTGTAAAACCAAGTACTTTTTCTGATGATTGGGACTTTGAAAATATTAATAATATGATGTCAGATTTAGTAATGTCAGCAAAATTTACAGAACATGATTATTTACAGGGTTCGTCAAATTATGAAGAACTGTATTGCTATAATCACTTTGGCCATCACTATTTGCATAAATCTGCACAGCCTAGAAATGTTTTTAATTATAACCAATGGGAACATTGTGCAACACTGCCTAAAAGCAGCTCAAAAACGTTTTATGAGAAATTCCCATACTTCTCAGGGTTTAACACAAGTGATGCAGAAACGTTTTATTTTAAAATGTTAAATAAGACAGGAATGAAAACAATGTTGACAAATACTAAATTGATTTATTCTGAAACATTTTCTGAAAAAATGATTACATTCGGTTTTGAATTCTGGAAAAACAACATTGAAACAAAAACCATCTGGGGTACAAAAGAATGGCAGGTCCAAGGTTTAGAAGCATTGTTTAGAGCCTGCATGATCCCAGAACAATTAATATTCTTGAATGACACCATTCAACAGACTACCTGTCTTGGCCTAGCCAAAATTAAGGACTTAAACAAACCGTCTATTCCAAAGCCCATACCTGATAGTAATAGCACTACTGATATGGAGATAGACGTATCCCATATTTTAAACCAAAACAGAACACATCCTGATTGGAAAAATGGTTGATCTGGCCCACAGACACAAATAACTGTCAAGATCGATTCCTGAACAAAATACAGGGGTTCAAAATGACTAGGCCAGATCCAAGATACTCCCTGAGACAACATCCAGGGATAGTTACAACATACAGTGTAGGGAAACTATGCCTCGAATGGCTACAGAAATCCACACTGCTGAAATTAAGCAACACTTGACTTTACTTAACCCCTTCGCTGCTAGGCCTTTTCCCCTCCTGTGCTAAGCCCTTTTTTGGCGTTTTGGGGTACTGTGCACTTAGGCGCCTGTAACTTTTTGACCACATAAGGTATCCACGCCAAATTTGCGTCCTTTTCTTCCAAAATCATGTGGATTCTAAAGTTGTCCAGGGTTTGTGGATTCCCTTGGAGGGGTCCCAGAAATTAACCAAAATATAGTGAAATTTTTGTTTTTTTTCAGATAAATGGGAAAAACGGGCTGCAAATGAAAGCCTCTGGGGTTTTCCCTGCAAATGTTATCAAAAAAGAGTTTGTGGGGCTGAAATCTCCATTTTCTCAGCTTTTAGGGAATGACAGTCTTTTGTCAGAGAACCAACATTTTTCACACAGTTTTGGCATTTTTCTGGGACATAGCCTATTTTTGCTATTTTTAGAGCTTTCCACCTGCTTCCAGTTAATGGTAGAAATGAGTTTGAAATCAATAATGGATCCTAGAAAGCTATACATTTTCGAAAAGTAGACAAAATTCTGAATTCAGAAAGGGGTCATTTGTCTAAATCCATGAAGGTTTCTTTATAGAAACTAACAGTTAAATATTGGAATAATTGAAAATTTGTTGAAAAAAACAGCCTTTTCACCTATAACTTCTTGTAATTTTGACAGCTCTTGGAAAGCAATATACCGTTAAATCCGTTGGACCTTCCTGGTTGTGGGGATATATAGGACTTGTAGTTTCACCAAGAACCTGATGAACCCAGATCCAAAAACTGAGCAGAAACTTTCAATGGTATTTTTTTATTTACTGGGTGTAGTGCACTTTTTCTTTGAAAATGTATACATAGAAAAATCTGTATGAAATACACGTATGTATTTCTGAATTGGGTACAAATTATAGAGTTTAGAAACAGTATATAATTGCACATTTTCAAAATTGGGAATACTCATACGAGCATGAGAATTATTGGTCATTTTTGAAAAAGATTTTTTTTTTACACAATGTCTTTCATTGGGAAGGGAGAAATGCATGAAAACTCAATTGGTAATAACAGTTGATTTACAAATCTGAATTACCCTACGTCTCCCAATAAAAACAGTACCTCACTTGTGTGGGTCGGCCTTGTGCCTGCGACAGGAAATGGCGCAAAATGCAACGTGGTCACACCTCAATTTTGCAGTTAAAAATGGACCCTTTTATGGCAAAGTGCCTAGCTGTAGTTTTTGTACCCTAGCTCTGCGGGCACCTAGGGAAACCTAGCAAACCTATACATTTCTGAAAACTAGACACCCAGGGGAATTCAGGATGGGGTGACTGAACTGCCTACCACCAGGTTCTGTTACCCAGAATCCCTTGCAAAGCTAAGAAATTGACAACAAAAACGCATTTTCCTCACATTTCTGTGGTGGAAAGTTCTGGAATCTGCATGGATCAACAATTTTCCACCCACCTAGCGTTCCCCTGGGTCTCCCGAAAAAAATGGTACCTCACTTGCCTGGGTATGCCTAGTGCCAGCGACAGGAAACAGCGCAAAACGCAACGTGGTCGCACCTCAATTTCGCGGTGAAATCGGGCCCTTTTTGGGGAAAGAGACTACCTTTTGTTTTTGAATCCTAGCTCCGCCGGCACCTAGGGAAACCTAGCAAACTTATACATTTTTGAAAACTAGACATCCATGGGAATTCAGGATGGGGTGACTCGACTGCCTACCACTAGGTTCTGTTACCCAGAATCCCTTGCAAACCTAAGAAATTGACAAAAAAAATGCATTTTCCTCACTTTTCTGTGGTGGAAAGTTCTGGAATCTGCGGGGATCAACAAATTTCCACCCACCCAGCGTTCCCACGGGTCTCCTGAAAAAAATGGTACCTCAATTTCCTGGGTCTGTCTAGTGCCTGCGACAGGAAACAGCGCAATACACAACGTGGTCGCACCTCAATTTCGCTGTGAAATCGTGCCCTTTTTGGGCAAAGAGACTACCTTTTGTTTTTGAACCCTAGCTCTGCCGGCACCTAGGGAAACCTAGCAAACCTATACATTTTTGAAAACTAGACACCCAGGTGAATTCAGGATGGGGTGACTCGACTGCCTACCACCAGGTTCTGTTATCCAGAATCCCTTGCAAAGCTAAGAAATTAACAAAAAAACACATTTTCCTCACTTTTCTGTGGTGGAAAGGTCTGGAATCTGCGTGGATCAACAAATTTCCACCCACCCAGCGTTCCCCCGGGTCGCCCGAAAAAAAACTATGCCTACCCACGCAAGTGAGGTACCATTTTTATCAGGAGACCTGGGGGAACGCTGGGTGGGATGTAATTTGTGTGAGCCCAGTGATGCCACGCTTCCCCACACAAAAATGTGTGAAAAATCTGATTTTTTTCAGCTATAATCGAGATTTGCAAGGGATTCTGGGTAAAGGAACGTTGGAGGATCCACGCAAGCCATACCTCCTGGATTTGACAATGGTGACAATGTCAAAACCACCAGCTTTTGCAAGAGGGGTTACCTGGGTTTTTGGCCCCGTGCTAGACGGCCATCTAGGGAAACCTACCAAACCGACACATTTCTGAAAAGTAGACACTGGGGGGCTTCCAAGGAGGTATGGCTTGCATGGATCGTCCAACGTTCCTTTACCCAGAATCCCTTGCAAATCTTGATAATAGCTGAAAAAAATCAGATTTTTCACACATTTTTGTGTGGGAAAGCGTGGCATCACTGGGCTGACACAAATTTCCTCCCACCCAGTGTTCACTAAGGTCTCCCGATAAAAATGGTACCTCACTTGCGTGGGTAGGCATAGTGGCTGCAACAGGAAAATGTCCAAATCGTACGGTGGAGAATTAAGTTTTCAATTTGAGAGCGTGCGATTCAAGGGACAATATTACATGGAAATTGTGACAGACAATTTCAAGTTTGCAGGAGATTGTGGATAAAAATCAACAATCGAATTCACCAGAAAGACATGGCCATATACTTCCATGGTTTAACAATAATATCTAAATTTAGTAAGTTATTTATAGCTATAATGTACACCTTAACAGAGTTACTCAAAAGTCAAACATTCAAGCACGGCTATCTATTCCTCAAAGACACACACATACAGGTTGGATTTGGCACGAGGGCGAGTGATGGTTAGGTACATAAAATTTTATTAACAAGATATTTCAAAAAATGAAATGCTCTGTCAATAAATAAATGCATAAAAACCGAACCAGTGACTCGCAACTCGTGAGCTGTAAAGCCATGACAAGGCACCAACCGTTTTACAGGCCATTCACGCACCTTTCATACCTGATACAACCCGGACCATTGACACCATCCGGAAGGAACAGCAACACATTACAACAATCACAATAAGGGACAAGGTACACCCTACTTCAGAAAGAGATAAAAGACAAATATTACTGCACAGCCATCTAATCCGCAAGCACACACACATACTGGTTGGATTTGGCACGAGGGTGAGTGATGATTCAGTACATACAATTGTATTCGCAAGTAATTTCACAAAAATGAAATACACTGCGTATAATTGAAAGTAGGATAAACTGAACCACTGACTCACAGCTCGTGAGCTTTAAAGCCACGTCAAGGCACCAACCTCTTTACAGGCCATTCCTACACCTTTCGTACGTGTGACACATACAAAACATTCACACTGCCAGCCGCGGACCAATCACATTTCAACACTCACACCAGCAGACAGCGCCATTCAATGGCCCATCACTTTCACATGCCCACATTTCTGACATTGCAACAACACAAAATGATGGACTGCGTGGAGTGTCACTCAACTAGCAGTGTGTGTAGTGACCAACAGAAAGTAACTACTCACACACCACCAGCCGAGCGCCAGTCCACCCACACCACCATCCAAGCACCAGACCATGCACACCGCCAGCCAAACACCACCCAGCGCACACCGACAGCCAAGTACCACTCCACACACACCACCAGCCAAGTACCACTCCACGCACACTGCAAGCCAAGCGCCACTCCACACACACCGCCAGCCAAGCACCACTCCGTGCACAGACAGCCAAGTACCACTCCATACACACCATCCAGCCAAGCGCCACTCCACACACACCGCCAGCCAAGCGCCACTCTACGCACACCACCAGCCAAGCACCACTCCACGCACACCGCAAGCCAAGCGCCACTCCACACACACCGCCAGCCAAGCACTACTCCGTGCACAGACAGCCAAGTACCACTCCACGCAAACCACCAGCCAAGCACCACTCCACACACACCACCAGCCAAGCGCCACTCAACACACACCACCAGCAAAGCGCAACTCCACACACACCGCCAGCCAAGCACCACTCTGTGCACAGACAGCCAAGTATCACTCCACGCACACCACCAGCCAAGCGCCACTCCACACACACTACCAGCCAAGCGCCACTCCACGCACACCACCAGCCAAAGACAAATCCAAACACAACACCAGGCAAGCGCAAGAGCATGCACACCACCAACCAAACACCAGACCACGCACACGGCCAGCCAAGCACCAGTCCACAGACACCGCCAGACAAGCACCAGTCCACAGACACCGGCAGTCAAGCGCCAAACCATGCACACCGTCAGACAATGGACACTACACGCAAACCAACATCATACTTTAGTTTTTTTTTTAAATAAAACAAAAACAAAAACAAATTGCAAATTGATACAAATCTACTAACTCAACAACTAAATCTAAAAAGACTACAGAAATGCAAACTTTGAAACTGAACAATAAGACAAACCAGTTCACTTTACCACTCATTGATACTCCCCAAAATTCTTTTGCGTGTGGTACAATCTAAAACAAGCAGGTACACACAGCCCGGGGTTTGAAGGGCAGTCAGGGCAGTACATACGAACCTCCTTCCGCAAACCTCTTCACCAACAGACTCTACATCTCCAACTGGGAAAGTCTTTTGAGATTGTAGGAGGAATTGTATCAGGAAAGTGGCGATCTTTCAATCTGGCAACATCCTCCACCACTCCAAATCTAGGAACACTTGCCTGTTCCACTAAAACAAGGCTGCCTATTACAGACTCCTGAAACTTTACAAAAGTCATCTTTGACTGGGGACAAGATTTCTGGAACACAACAAAAGTATTAAAGGTTGCCAAGTGGAAAAGATGGATAGCCAACTTCTTGTACCAAATGTAAGCCTTACGAAGAGCAGCATACGGTTCCAAACTCTGATCTACTCTGTCAGCACCACCCTGTGCCTATTGTAGTCCATTATGCACACAGGTTTGCGCACTTCTGCAACTTGACCCCAAACAGTCACCGGTTCAGTGCTTTCATCATGTATTGTAGTCAACATGTAGACATCTCTCCTGTCTGAAAACTTCACAGCTAGAAGCTCCTCACAACGCAATGCCCTGCACTGTCTCCAAGCAAGCTTTCGACAAACAAGTTCTTTTGGTAAACCTTTACGGTTTGAGCGGATTGTGCCACAAGCAACAGTGTCCACTTTGGCCAATTCCCTGAACAACCGCACACCAGTGTAGAAGTTATCGACATACAAATGATGGCCTTTGTTAAAAAATCCACGACCAAGTTCCCACACAATTTTCTCAGTCACTCCAAATGTCAACGGACAACCAGGGGGGTTAATCCTGTATTCCTTACCAGTGTACACCCTGAAATTAGAGACATATCCAGTCTCACTGTCACACAGCATATACAGTTTGATTCCATAGCGTGCCCTCTTACTAGGAATGTATTGCCAAAATACCAAGCGGCCCTTGAACAACAGCAAAGACTCATCCACTGCAATTTCTTTCCCAGGATAACAGATCTCAGAAAATCGATCAACAAAATGATCAAGGACAGGCCGAATCTGGAAAAGACGGTCACAATCAGGGTGATCCCGTGGCAAAGCAAGACTATTGTCAACAAAATGCACCATCCGAAGCAGAAGCAAATACCTATCACGACTCATGACTGCCGGAAATATAGCTGTTGCCATCAAGGGACTAGTAGACCAATATGAAGCCATTGATGGTTTCCTAAGCAAGCCCATCAAAAAAGTTAAACCCAAAAACCTTTTCATCTCCTCCAAATTTGTGGGAGTCCACCGAGTAGCTCTAGCGTGGGGCTTAAGGCTGGCACTATTCACCCTCAAAAAATTTTCAGCATACAAATTAGTCTGCTCTACCATCTCTGCCAAAAACACATCATCCATAAACAACTTGAAAAAATCAATAGGCAAAAAGTTTTCAGTGTTCACCCTACACCCTGGAACACCAGTAAATTCAGGCAATGCCGGCTGCACCATGCCTGATGCAACCCAGAGGTCAGAACTTTCAACGTCAAGTCTTGCAGCGGCAGGCTGCCGCCCAGCTGCCTCTTGTCTCACTACACCAACTGGAAGTCTAGCAGCCCCAGGCTGCAGCCCAGATGTCTCTTGCCGCACTATTGGCACAGCAATGTCCTCAGCAACCACAGGCACAGCAATGTCCTCCGCAACCACAGGCACATCATCCACACCAAAAGTAGCTTCATCAGCACTCAGAGTGTCTTCATCATCAGATGAAGCCATGTGTAGAGAAAACTCATTACCTGAATCTTCACCTCCCACCTCTGGTTCAGAATCAGAGTCAGTCTCTGGACCATGGTCAGAGGAAGAATCAAAAAGCATTCCAACACCTTGCTGAGCAGTAATCCGGCGGCTAGCCATTATCCTTACAAATAAAGGAGTCTGCACAAACAACTCAACAACCCCAACACTGTGCAAAGTAAGAAAAAAAATGTAAGCCTTTTTCACAAAAATCTATATTTAGAAAAAATATACAATTCACTTACAAGACACAACTACACTCACCAGCACCTACTCTGCAAAGACACAGCAAATAGGCAACGATATCCCACTAGAAAGAAGAAAAAAAAAACTTACATCAAAAACAAATGCAAAACATGTTTTACAATCACAAAAACCAGAAACCAAACATACTCGTATTACTACACACTTTGCAAAATAAACAATTACATTACAATTGAACAAAAAAGAGGTCTCTTACCAAACACATGCAATATAGAAACAGCAGAACAACAGAACCACCAGTAACGGAACCGCACACAGCAACAATCTAAAGAGAAAAAAAAACAATACACATTAGAAGAAACAAAAACAACACACATTACAACAGGCTATATCACAAGGTATGTCACAAATGGGGTGTCTGTCCCCAAGGGGGGAAGTTTATAAATCATTATAAACGTGGGCCCCCTGGAAGCAACCCTACGGAGGGCAGAGAGGCCAAATAAAGACAAGGCAGAACATACTTTTGAAAACAAATGGGCCCAAGGAAGCAACCCTTGGCCAAGGGGTCGCTCCCTATAACAAAAAAAAAACCCTGGAGTCTAGTGGGCTTTTCTATCCCCCCCTGGGTCCAGAAACGGTAAAAAAAACAGCCGATCTGCCCCCAGGGGGGCTTAACAGTCTACAATATTTATAATGCCCCCTGGAAGCGACCCTTGCCCAAGGGGTCGCTTCCTTTATAAATATAATAAAATCCCTGGTGTCTAGTGGGCTTTTCTACCCCCCTGGGTCCAGATGCGTCCCAAAAAACGGCTGATCTGCCCCCAGGGGGGCAGACAAGTCTAAAAAAAAATAAGGGCCACTAGGAAGCGACCCTTCCCCAAGGGGTCGCTTCCTTTTCAATTGTAAACAAATCCCTGTTGACTAGTGGGCTTTTCTGCCCCCCCCCCCTCCCTGGGTGCAGATCGGCCAAAACAACGGCCGATCTGCCCCAGGGGGGGGGCAGAAAAGTCTGAAAAATATTTTATCCCCCTAAGGAAGCGACCCTTGCCCAAGGGGTCGCTTCCTTTATACATATAATTCAATCCCTGGTGTCTAGTGGGCTTTTCTGCCCCACCCTGGGTCCAGATGCGGCCCAAAAACGGCCGATCTGCCCCCAGGGGGGGCAGAAAAGTCTAAAATAAAATTAGGGCCACTAGGAAGCGACCCTTCCCTAAGGGGTCGCTTCCTTTTCAAATGTAAACAAATCCCTGGTGACTAGTGGACTTTTCTGCCCCCCCTGGGTGTAGATCGGCCAAAAAAAGGCCGATCTGCCCCAGGGAGGGCAGAAAAGTCTGATAAATAATATGGTCCCAAAAGGATGCGACCATTGCCCAAGGGGTTGCTTCCTGCACAAATAAATATGCCCAAACACAATCCCTGGTGTCTAGTGGGGCATTCCTGGTGCACGATCGCGACGCTGTGCGCGATCGTGCACCAGGAATGCCCTGCATTGGGACATCAGGGGAGAGGAAACACAGTTTCCTCCCCCCGATGCCTCAAGGCACCGAAAAACAGCCCCCCCGCCCCACCGGAGCACCAAACACCGACCTGTCTGCTGGACGCGCTGGAAACAAATGGCTTCCAGCGCGTCCAGCTCTTCGTGATGACTTCGGCGCGCGCTGTGCGCCCTGACGTCACCAGGAAGCGTGGGGGATCCAGGGGGTGGCAGCGGAAAGTCTTCCGCTGCCACCCCTGCAAAAATAACCAGGATCGATGCACAAGGGGGGGAGCGCCAGCGCTCCCCCCCAGGGCTGTACTGATGACGGAGCGGTTCCGTCATCAGCACAGCCCAACCGATGCTGATGACAGAACCGCTCCGTCATCAGCATCGAAGGGGTTAAAGACGGTGCTGACTTGCGTGATTTCATATTGGGACCACGCAAACAGCGTCAAAAACGTTTCATAGTGGCCGGTATATACGCTGCGTACAACGAAGCTTGAAAAGTAATGCAAATTGAAACAGCAGAAAAAATACGAGAAATTGATCGTATTCATTTGGAAAAATGACTTTCTGTTGTGGACAATGGGTTAACGACTCTGTCCTCCAGAATATATTCACTGGACAGTATTGTATCATCTGCTATTGATATAATAGAGCAGGACTTACAAATGTTACATAATAATAATAATCCACATTTGTAAAGCGCACAATCACCCGTAAGGGTCTCTAGGCGCTGGGGGCCGTCGGGAAGATTAAGCAAGCTATTGCCCAGAGTCACATGGTGCTGGGCTAACCTGCCGCCGGAGCTGGGGATCGAACCGTGATCCCCAGATTCCAGCGTCAGTCGCCCTGGCCGCGGCGCCACACCTCTCCCCTACAACATGGTCAGTCCCAATTACGTTCTATTGTACAGCTTGGCTGGACGTTGCAAAATCTGCGTTCAGGCTACGTGCCATGGCGTTTAATCAACACAACGTCATTATTCTGTATCTTTAACCTTACTGATAAACAAATCAGTTTGGCACAAAAAGGAGCAGACTATACGATTCTGAGCATTGAAAAACTTGAGAGATTACCATTGACAATGTCAGAAAGACCTGTCATTGAATGGATAATACACAGAATAATCACAATTCCGATAACAACTTTCCAATTTAAATACTGCCAAGAATATATACCAGCGGGCCAGTATGAAAGGTTGGGTAAAGGATACATCAAGTCAACATGGAATTTACCTTATACACACACATGTTACAGTGAAAAGAAAAAGAATGTATTTCTTAGTGGTATAAATTGTAAAGGATCACTAAGCGGTACACTTCTGTGTCAAGGTATTAACCTGCATGGAGCCTGCGAAGGGTCTTCAAATAACCTATCATGTCACCTGCACGGCACTCCTGCAACACAGATAGAGCCATTCTTTAGACAACTTTCTAACGGGAGTTATATTCTAATAAATGACCACAGCTGTTGTGGCATGGTGCCAGGGAAAGCCTATCTCGTCAGCGTTAGTTCCATGGTCACTTGCTGTATGCAAGTATTGTATCCAAACAGCAATCCAGATATGGAGGCGGCAATATGGCCTCGTTTGAATATCTCTTCTATTCGAATTGATACTTTAAGCAGAATGAAGGGCCCGATTCACAGAACTAACTTAAGACAAAATCCTAAACTTACTTCTTTTGGTATTCACAGAAGTTAGGATTTTGTCTTAAGACAGACTTAAGACAGACTTAAGACAAAATCCTAACTTAAGTCTGTCTTAAGTCTGTCTTAAGTCTGTCTTAAGACAAACTTAGGACAAAAGCCTAACTTCTGTGAATACCAAAAGTAGTAAGTTTAGGATTTTGTCTTAAGTTAGTTCTGTGAATCGGGCCGAAGTCTGTTCTTTTACAGATAACCGTGCCTTTGACCTCGTCCAGAGAAACGTATGACCTGCAAGTTGCAAGGACAACGGCAGAGATACATAGCCTTTAATCAACAAATTGCCCCGTGCATTTCGTAGAAATGCTGAGCCAAATCCTAAACATGTCAGATACCAGTGGCATCGCACATGTATTTAAGACAATTTTTTCGGGACTGTTAACACCCTTTGAAACAGTTCTGGGAATCTTCCCCAATTTTGTCCATTCTGTCTCTGGCGGCCTACCTCTACTTTTGGGACTCGTAGCAGGAATTTTATTTTTGATTCTTCTGCTCCGATATGGCAAACCAAACAGCAGACAAGACTCCAGCAACGATGGAAGAAACGATCCTAGCTATACGCTATCGGGACCGCATAACTAGAGTCCTCGGATTTGCCCGGCTAAGAGATCTGAATATGACCTGGTTTCTTTCATTCAGACCAATCTGGCAAAATTGCATCTTACCTGTGCTTCGATGTATGCTATGCGGAGAAGAATGTGTGTCGGACGTCTGTCTTACACTACCATCAGCAGTACCAATGGATACAGATACCTTGCTAGGTCCGGTAACGACTCATGCATCGTGTTGTTCCCAGCAGCTACCCATTCTGATGACGGCATTCGTTGAGACTTCACCACTACGAGTATGTGGCAGTGGAGTACGAGATGAGAGCAGCATCACACAGGTACAACCTTCAGTGAGCATTGCTGATCCAGACATCGATGATAGCAATCATTCTCATGACTGCACTGTTGCGGCATTTTCAAACTTGGTTGAACTTTCACCTGATGCTGTAGACCAATTTTTTGCGAGTCTGTCTGAAATGATGTTCTCCCCTGAACAGAAAGAATAACTTTCTAAACAAACGAGCACACAGCGTTCCCTGAACTCTGAATTCGGCCTTCAGCTTTGATAAACAAAAGCTACTGAAAACATTTGGAACTATTTTTTCCCCTGAAAGCGAAATTATATATTTTTTTTCCCTTCCAAAATATTTACCTTTTTTCTGGCACATGTACTTTGCTTAAAGTAGAACTATTCTTAGAGAACAGAGCTTCTATTTTAGGGACTCTAGAGACAATATTTTACCTCAGCCTCTAGCACATGTACAGCATTTGTATTATTATGTGATGGAATGGTCTCGACCTTCTCTTCTGTATTCAGAGCCATTTCATGTGTAATTTTCGCAATTCATTCAGCTACTATAAATATGCATTTTTAACTGAATGATACCTCTGCTTGAAAAGCGTACAGTACCAATACTCATTTTCGTGTATTTACCATATACCATTTCAAATGCAAACAATATGTATTTTGTGGTGGGTTGGAAAACACATGCCCCATTATATGTTTACTATTGCTTAGTTTTAAGTAATGAGGGACATTAGATCGTGGAGTGGGTGTTGTATTTCTATCTAGGACCCTAATTCGATATTCCTGATTTAAGCCCTTATGTGGTTATAATAAATAATATCCTTATAAAGGCATAAGAATCATATCCATATTTAGTCGTAGCCCATGCAGTCCAAATTAAGCAAGGCTACTTCCCCAGGCTCCTAGAGAGTACAACGAGTTCTCTAAACAAACCAAACCTCCAGCAACCTGGGAATTCCCCATGCTTTTGTTTTGATTTGTCCTAGAACTCCTAAGAGTACTGTAAGAACGGCCAGTTCCTAATGACATCTTTATTGACGTCTTATGTCCAACCTTACGTCAAACCCGGCACCTTTCAGGTATAAATATACCAACGTTGCCTTAAGCAAACACACGGTGGTTTGGAGCAGAGCGGCTATCTACTTGCCCGAGAGCCCAGCTGATGCGAGAGCCCATGGACGCCGCCCCTCCCTTTTGATGCACTGAGAGAGACGCTGTCTTTTCTCCTGCCGAGAAATCCAGCTCCGGTGTTCTCAGCCGCCCTTGCGGGTTGCTGGGATATTGAGTCCTGAGACAGAGATACCAGAACTCCTGCTTTCTATTACCCAGGTACAGAGTTGACTAAACCCTTAAAGAGAATTCTTGACTCAGATTCTTGGCAAAACAAACTTAACTTAAACTGCTACTTACTTACTCCTTCCCACGTATTAGGCTTAGGTCAGGTACACTGGGGTAGGCGTATTTAGAAGCACCAGTTGAGTACGTTAGTCAATGTATATATGTATGTATATAGTTTATCCATTTTAAAGTATCATATGGCTAAGAAACCATATCAATGCTTTTACAGTATTATTTTATAATACTCCTTTTACTGTACGCACTTTACTTTATGATGAGTATTGCAATTGTGGATATTCATTTCTCTTGCATGAGAAAGAAGACTGCTCAATAAATAACACCTTTTATTGAAAACGCCTGTCTCTCTATTCTCTGCACTCTGGTGAAACTAAGTATGCACGATTGACTGAGTAAAATAGCTGTCTATTGTTTTCACACGACTCTAGAAATACACTCTTATTCTGAGGGAGCAAAGTTGTCATGTTTTATGGTTGTCAGAAGCTAATCCCTTCTTGTCTATCCAGGGAAGTTAAACTCCACCTTGTTTACTCGATAAAGTTTCTAGTGACCTCTGAGCTAGCTGGCAAAACTAATTAAGTCTAATATAGTCAGTAGAGACTTAGTCGACCTCAGTCCTACGTCTGCACTGCTGTTTATATTATTCCAATGCGCAGAGCCTATTGGGACTACAGGAACTACACTACAGCTGAATGAAAACCGTGACTCCAAGAAACAGCTGGTACCCTCTCTTTACTCTCTAGTGCAGTGGTTCCCAAAGTGTGCGCTGCGGCACCCTGGTGCGCCATGATGAGAAGCCATGGGCGCCGCGGCGCCACGCAGGATGTGGGGGGGCTTCAAAGAAATGCCATCTTCAACACGCATCGCACGTGCTTCGAGACATTGGCGCAGCGCGCCCTCTCTCCACCTCCCGCCCCCATTCCTGCAATCACAGGCTGCGACAAGCTCATCCCCACCACACACACTCTTCCCAGCACTTGCCCTTTCCTGAACCGAGGCCTGTCATTCACGTCTCCTGTATGATCCAAGGAGATAAATGAGTTACACACGGAAACCCAAAACATTTTAAAAGCTGAGATTCTTGTTTGGGGGGCTCGGAGGCGAGTTCTTACCTGCCTGCCGGGCTAGGATCAGAGGAGAGCAGCGTTCCCCAGTCACCCGCTGACTGCAGGAGCAGAGGTGGCTGGGCCCGTGGGCTGCTCCAGGCTGTGAGAGAAGCGGGGCCAGGCTGAAAGAAAACACAACACCTGCAGCCTGTCAACGGCGTCCCTGGCAATGGACCCACAGAACCGTTCACTACAGCAGAGGCACTGGAAGTCACTGCAAGCAGCTGATCCTGGGGTGGGCAAGCTACCAAAGTCACACACACAGACGAGCAAGGGACTGGGCATTGGCCTGGCTACCCTAAGGCTGCGGAAAGACCGGTCCTATGGAACGACTCATCATGTGTCAGAGACATAGATTAACTTTCTTGTTCTGCATTTGATTAAACCTAAAAGTTGTTTGGAAGCAGATCAAGTAGTTGTTTTATTCCTGTTAATATAGTGTTGCAGGACCTGCTTACTCATTATGCAGGGCTTGGAACTCGCAATTTTGCCATTAACTGTACTCCTTCCCCCTTCCTCCCTCTCAGCTTTTGAGTTTGCTCCCCATGTGCCCTGTGCATTTAATTTTTATGACTGGGTGGATCTTGGAGGCCTGGAGGAAAAACCCATGCAGCTAGTAGCAGGACGGGTGAAGCACTCCTACATCCATTCAAATGCAGGGCCCCAAGTGGGATAAAAAAAAACAGGGGGGTCTAAAAGGGGCGTGACCGATGCAACAAAGGGCGTGGCCTAAAACACTCAAGCCAAAAATCCGTGCCTAGCACAGTTCAAGTTCAAGTTCAAGAATTTATATAGTGCACTACTCACCCAGAGGGTCTCAAGGCGCTTCAGGGAGGGAGGGTGAATTACTTATCGAAAAGCCAGGTTTTTAGCTGCTTTCTGAAGGAGAGGTGGTTCTGTGTAAGGCAGAGGTGAGTGGGGAGAGAATTCCAGGTTTTGGCCGCTAAGTAGGAGAAGGATCTTCCTCCCATGGTGGACCTGTGGATGCGCGGAATTGCGGCGATGGCTTGATTGGATGATCGTAGTTGGCGGGTGGGTGTGTAGAAGGACAGTCTTGTGTTGAGGCATTCGGGTCCTAGGTCGTATAGGGCCTTGTGTGCGTGAGTGAGGAGATGGAACGTTATTCTCTTGTTGATGGGGAGCCAGTGGAGGTCTTTCAGGTGACCGGAAATGTGAGCTTGACGGGGGATGTCCAGTATGAGTCTGGCTGAGGCGTTTTGGATGCGTTGGAGTTTTTTCTGTAGTTTGGCAGTGGTTCCGGCGTATAGGGTATTTCCATAATCCAGTCGGCTAGTGACTAGTGCGTGGGTGACTGTCTTTCTTGTTTCGGCGGGGATCCAACGGAAGATTTTTTTGAGCATGCGTAGGATGTTGAAGCATGAAGATGAGACGGCGTTGACTTGTCTGGCCATCGAGAGGGAGGAGTCCAGGATGAATCCTAGGTTACGTGCGTGATCTGTAGGTTTGGGTGCTGCGCCCAGGGCCGGTGGCCACCATGAGTTCTCCCAGGATGAGGGGGATGATCCTAAGATGAGGACTTCCATTTTGTCTGAGTTTAGTTTTAAACGGCTGTTCTTCATCCATTCGGCTACTTCTTTCATTCCTTCGTGTAGATTGGTTTTGGCGGTGTTTAAGTCTTTGGTAAGGGAGAGGATCAGCTGGGTGTCGTCTGCGTAGGAGATGATGTTGAGGTTGTGTTGTCGTGCGATGGAAGCGACGGGGCTCATGTAAACGTTGAAGAGGGTGGGACTGAGTGATGATCCTTGTGTTACGCCGCAGATGACTTCGGTGGACTCTGATTTGAATGGGGGGAGGCGGACTCTCTGGGTTCTCCCGGCGAGGAATGAGATGATCCAGTCCAACGCTTTTCCTTGTATTCCGACGTTGTTGAGGCGTTGTATGAGGGTGCTATGACAGATTGTGTCGAAGGCGGCGGAGAGGTCGAGTAGGATGAGGGCGACTGTTTCTCCGTTGTCCAGTAGCGTTCTGATGTCGTCTGTAGCTGCGATGAGGGCGGTTTCGGTGCTGTGTTTGGCTCGGAAGCCGGACTGTGAGGGGTCGAGGGAATTGTTGGATTCAAGGAAGGCGGCGAGCTGACTATTGACGGCTTTCTCAATGACTTTGGCAGGGAATGGGAGTAGTGAGATGGGGCGGTAGTTCTTGAGCTCTGAGGGGTCTGCTGTGGGTTTCTGCAGAAGTGCGCTGAGTTCGGCATGTTTCCAGCTTTCCGGGAAGGTAGCGTAGTTGAAAGAACAGTTGATGACATCGCGGAGATGGGGTGCGATGATGGAGTCTGCTTTGTTGAAGATGTGGTGGGGACATGGGTCGGTTGGTGATCCTGAGTGGATGGAGTTCATCAGGCGGATGGTGTCTTCAGTAGTGATTGGGTTCCAGGCGCAGAGGTCGTGAGAGTGCTGTTTTGGTTCGGAGGTGGGTGGAGTGGACTGTTCTTCGGAATGGTTTTCAAAGCTGTTATGTATGTCGACGATTTTGTTGTGGAAGAAAGAGGATAAAGAGTCGCAGAGGTTTTGAGAGGGAGTGATGTCGTTGGTGTCAGCGGTGGGGTTGGTAAATTCTTTGACGATGTTGAATAATTCCTTACTGTTGTGGGCGTTGTCGAGTCGATCCTTGAATGCAGATTTCTTGGTGGATCGGATTAATTGGTGGTGTTTGCGGGTGGCGTCCTTGAAGGTGGTCAGGTTGTCTGTGGTTGGGTTTTTTCTCCAGGTTTTCTCGAGGGTACGACATAACTTCTTGGATTTCTTAAGGTCATCGTTGAACCAGGGGGCTTTTTTGTTACCTTGTATGGTCTGGTGGTTTTTCAAAGGTGCTAATTCGTCAGCGCTGTGGGTGATCCATTGTGTGAGATTGGTGGCAGCAGGGTTTGGGTCCGATGATATGGCGGGAGGGTTTTGGTTAAGCGATGTGAAGAGTTGGTCGGTGGAGATTTTGTTCCAGTTTCTTTGAGGAATAGGTTGTGGGGGGTTGTGGGTCGTTGTTTTTTTGTAGCTGAAGTGAACGCAGCTATGGTCTGTCCAAGGGAGAGCTGTGGTGTGATCGAAGGAGATGTGTTTGCTGGAGGTGAAGATAGGGTCAAGCGTGTGTCCGGCAAGGTGGGTGGGGGTATCAACAAGTTGTTTGAGTCCGAGATTGGCCAGGTTGTCCAGAAGGGTGGTGGTGTTGCTGTCGTATTTCTTTTCCAGGTGGAAGTTCAGGTCTCCCAGTAGAATGTAGTTCTCGGAGGTGAGGGCCTGCGGGCTGATGAAGTCAGTGATGTCTTCGTTGAATTGTGTGTGGGTTCCTGGTGGTCTGTAGATGAGGGTGCCTCTGAGTGTGGTCTTGGGGTCGGTGTGGATCTGGAAGTGAAGGTGTTCGGCGGTCGCAAGGTTATTGTCGGAGTTGGTCGTGATTTGGATGGTGTTCTTATGGACTATGGCTATGCCACCTCCTGTTTGGTTGGTGCGGTCTTTTTGGATGATCTTGTAAGCGTCCGGGATGGCTATGGCGATGTCGGGGGCAGATGAGGCGTTCATCCAGGTTTCTGTAAGGAAGGCGACGTCCGGCGATGTGGTGTCGAGTAGGTCCCAGAGTTCAGTGGCGTGTCTGTGGACCGAGCGGGTGTTCAGCAGGATGCACTTCAGGTGGTTAGAGTGGGAGCAGTGTTTGGAGGTCGTGGATTTGGTGTGGGTCCTGACGCAGGCGAATTTGCAGGAGTGGCAGGCGAAGGGTCCATGGGTGTGTCCTGGGGCAGCCTCGCAGCATTGTGGTTTGCGGCCGGGGTTGAGGGCAAGGAGGGTAGCGGCATCATACGTAATGCGGGAGGAGTGGGTATTGCGAGGACCAGGGGGTATGGCGCTGGGCGCGGTCCAGGTGTGGACGGGCGTAGACGGGCTTACCTTTGGCGCGCCTTCGGCGCGCATGGGGCCCGACCGCTGCGCGAAGGTCCATCTGTCATATATGGATAGTGGAGGGGGGCGGAGCGAGGGAGGGGCAGCTGGGAGGCGGGGGGCAGGGTATGGTCAGTAGGAGCTGGAGGGAGCGGGGGTGCGGCCGCGGGGGAGCAGCGGCGGCGTGGACGGGCTAAAGGCACAACAACAAATGCTGGTCGAGGTGGCAAGGGAGGTCGTGGGTACAAGCAAAAACGATCGCTGGCACAATCAGGGCACAGAATGCGGTCGCAGGCACAATAAGCTGGCACAGTAGTAGATGCGGTCGCAGGCACAATTAGCTGGCACAAGACAAAATGCGGTCGCAGGCACAATTAGCTGGCACAATGGTGATCAATGCAGGCAATGATACCAGGCACAATGGCAGGGCAGGATGCAGGTCGCTGGCACAAATGGCTGGGAAGAGCTGCGATAGGAGCGACCAGTTCCGACCGGAGTCAGGCTGGACACGGCTCCTAGTCTCGCGCTATCACCTAAGGTTTGTTTGTGGGAGGGGGGGGCAGCTGGGAGGCGGGGGGCGGGGTATGGTCAGTAGGAGCTGGAGGCAGCGGGGGTGGGGCCGCGGGGGAGCAGCGGCGGTGTGGACGGGCTAAAGGCACAACAACAAATGCTGGTCGAGGTGGCGAGGGAGGTCGTGGGCACAAGCAAAAACGATCGCTGGCACAATCAGGGCACAGAATGCGGTCGCAGGCACAATAAGCTGGCACAGTAGTAGATGCGGTCGCAGGCACAATTAGCTGGCACAAGACAAAATGCGGTCGCAGGCACAATTAGCTGGCACAATGGTTATCAATGCAGGCAACGATACCAGGCACAATGGCAGGGCAGGATGCAGGTCGCTGGCACAAATGGCTGGGAAGAGCTGCGAGAGGAGCGACCAGTTCCGACCGGAGTCAGGCTGGACACAGTGCGCTGCCTGACCCACCGGCAAACAAATGGTGGGGAGCCACGGCCAACCACCAACCCGGTCAAGGGAGCCACGGGCCAAAAAAGTTTGGGAACCACTGCTCTAGTGGCTCCACGCCCAGGCGAGTCCTTATTTGCCAGGCGGTGATGGCGGCAGTCGGCCCGCTGTTTTGTTCATGCCTGCGCTTGGAAGCCGGTGACACGTGGATGGGCACCATGCCCGCTTGCTGCACCACTCGGTTGAAAGGGGCCTGTGTGGCTACATGCACATTGCCTGCGTCTACGGGAGATGTTGCCCTCCTCAGTTGCCTCACAGTCTCCTCCTAAACAAGACTCCGTGCTGGCAGACCAGGAAGTCTGAGGCCGGCCCATGGAGATGAGACGTGAGGTTTGCCGCACATGCAGAAGCTGGGTCAGGAGAAAGAGCAGTGGGGAAGGGTCCTGTTCCTGTGGCCTTCGGCCCAGAACCAGCCTGAATGACTCATGCAGAAGGGCCATGCTGGACAGGGGCTGTAGCTCCTGCCCTGCCTGCCCTTAGAGTTGTGAAGGAGTTGTCATGCACAATAGGAAACCGCGCTCGTTATGCCTATGGGTATTAAAGCCTAGTAAATATCATTGGCCCACTCCTTTGTATGTTACAATTCCATGATAAAAAAAATGCATGCACTTGTTATATTTTTTGTCCATTGTGTAGGGCACTTTCCAAATAAATAGAATGTACATTCATATAATACCTGAACATCTATGCAAAGGGGAGTGGGTGTTTCACTTACGGCCGCTTGATGGCAGTCTACACTATTAGAATAAAATCCAATGCCGGCTAGGTCGCTGAGAGGAATGGACGCGTGAGCTCTGCGCTCCTCGCTGGCCTTCCCGGTTATCCTGATTAAAATCCCCTCAGAGGCGCCCGCTGACAGGCGCTTGCCCGCATCCCCATCCGCGCACCATCGGACCCTCGTTGAACCGGAGGAGTGGTCCTGGAGACAGCGGAGGGGCGCGCTGGCCTTGAGATCTTCGACGCGGCGCCGGCCATTTTGAGCGGCCTGGGTGCCCAGCGAGATCCCCGACCTCGAGTAAGCAAGTGGCCGACCCGCGGTGCGGGCTCCCCGGCCGCCACCCACCACACGAGCCGGCTCGGCGGAGGTGCAGCCGGAGCCTCGGCGGACGGAAACAGACCATCCTGCGACGGCGCGGGGGAAGCGGCGGCTAGCGGAGCCCACCAGAGGACAGACTGGACCCGCGCTGGTGACGGCGGGGGCTTCTGGACGCGCGACACACCCCCGGGAGCAGACGTCTGCCGGTAGGTGGCCCCCCCCCTCTCCTTACTGCCTTACTCAGACCCCTGGCAGTGGGAACCTCGGGGACACAACGTTGGGGGGACCACCGAGGGGTGTCAGGCTGGGAACACTCTGCTGGGCATTGTAGGCCTGAGCGCTGCTGTATTGGGGAGAACTCTGAACTGTGGGCGCTGACTCCCGGGGCTAGTGCTGGCTGGACATTCACTGGGGCTGGCCCCCCCGCTCTGAGACACAGTCCATCCACTTTGGAGGGGAACGCACGCTGCCGTCAACTGAACTCTCAACTAGGGGGTGGTGGGCCCGGAGCCCCCCTGTGCTGCAGTGAGGAGCTAGCGGGGGCCCCTCTGCACTCTGCACACTTCGCGCCCCCCAGGAGGTGGGGATTGGGGAGACGCTTTGCACCTGGGTCCGACTGCCGCCATGGGGCGCCGCCCAAAGCCTCCAACAGCTGTGGAGGAGGGGGCAGCGAGCGGCCAGAGCTCTACAGCGGGCGAAGGCCCGACATCGGGCCTCCCGCAAGGCCAACTGGAACAGATTCTACAGGCCATTGTAAACACCAGGGAGGCACTTCGTCTGGATATCGGCCAAGTGTCCACGAGCCTGGGACTACTGCGAGCGGACCACGGCAAGTTAGCAGACCGGGTCAAACAGACAGAGTGTCGGATGGACGCGCTGGAACCGACGGCCAAGGCGAATGAGATTGCCATGGGGGAGCTACAGCATAGGGTGCACCTACTGGAGCGGAGAGCGGAAGACGCGGAAGGGCGCAATCGCCGCAACAACATCCGCGTGGTCGGCCTGCCGGAGAAAATTGAAGGGGCGGACATGCTGGGCTACCTGGAGCCCTGGCTGCGCGACGTGGTGGCGCCGGAGGGCCTGACCCCGTTCTACACGTTGGAGCGCGCTCACCGGGTACCTGCTCGGCCTCCAGCTGAGGGCAGACCTCCACGCCCAGTGGTAGCTCGCTTGCTACACTTCAAGGACCGTGACTTTATCCTACAGAGAGCGAGGGCGCTGGGGCCCTACCGGGTGGACAATGCTCAGGTCTCTATATACCCGGATTACTCCCTCGAGGTGCAGAGACAGCGCTCCACATTTCTGGCAGTCAAGAGAGCACTACGGGAGGAGGGCATCCGCTACTCACTTCTATTTCCTGCACGCCTGCGGATCATGTTAGATGGTAAATCTTCCTTCTACAACTCTCCAGATGAAGTATGGGACTGGCTGGAGCTCTACAAAGCTGGGACGGATGCTTGCCCTGCAACTGAAGAACAGCGAAGGAAGACACAGAAATCCAAGCAACCCCGGAGACCCAGAAAACGACCGCCGAAGGCTGGAACGCCCTCTATCTCGCAAACCAAGCTAGAACGCAAGGAGGCCCTTCGGGCGGTCTCTACTATCTCCAGAGCAGTAGCAGCGACGTCTGCAGCGGAGACGGGCTCCCGGGAGGGCTCGGAGGGTGTGGTGTCGGAGGAGTCGAGTGCTGGTGATAAGGGGCCACCTCATGTCACGCCTGGGACAGCTGATGGCTTATTGGATGAGTGACCCTCAGGACCTGTTATACTGGTAGCGTATTAGCAGCTGGACCCCTGGTTGGGACTGTGCGGAGGCACATGGCTGGGGAATGTGGAGTGGAGCGGGGTGGGGGAGGGATTCCCTCCCGCTGCTGTTGATTTAGACCTCTGCGGGGGCGGGGATGTGGGGCAACGGAGGCGCACTGAGGAGGGCTGGCCCGGTGGCATGGTTCGCTCACGACCTGTTGGAGGTAGCGACAGGCCACCCCCCCCTTTCTCACACCTACTGTGGGACTCTGGTAGTTACCGGAGACTGTTAGACTAAGGTTATTGACATTTGGATGGGACTCTGCTGTTTGGGGCCTATTCTGGGGATGGGTGGGACATGGGGTTGTTGGGCGGTGTTCGGGGGTTGGATCGGGGGTGATGTCAGTGTGTCCAGACTCTTACCTGTCGAAGGGGCTGCTATTACTGTTGTGAATGGGGACCATACCTGACCTAAAATGTGTAACCTGGAATGTGAGGGGACTGAACTCCATGCTGAAGCGCCACAGGGTACATGCTTATCTTGTTCGTAGGGGGGTACAAATAGCCTTTCTACAAGAGACACATATTGACCAACGTGAAGGGCGGGCTTTACAGCGCAGGTGGCGGGGTCAGCTTTTCCACACGAGCTACTCGGCCTTTGCTAGAGGGGTTTTGATCTGGGTGCGGGCGGGGGTCCCCTTTCAGCCAGTGCAGACGGTGCTTGATCCTGAGGGGAGGTTCGTAGCTGTACAGGGCCGTTTGGACGGGAGGGATGTGACACTTTGCAGCATCTACGCCCCCAATGTAGACCAGTCTGCTTTCTTTGCGCGCCTATCAGGGAAACTGGCGTCAGTGCTAGCCAATGCGGTCTTACTAGGGGGGGACTTTAATTCAGTACTTGATGTGGGATTGGATAGGTCTCACCCCCCACTGGCGCAAGCAGCGGCGCACAGGCTGGCGCAGAGTAGGCGAGCATGGCAGAGTAGCTGGAGCCTGGTTGATGCATGGCGAACCCAAAACCCGACAGAGAAAGATTTCTCGTTCTATTCCCCTCCGCACGAGCTTCATGTTCGTCTTGACAGCATTCTATGCACGCCGGACGTTCAATGCTTGGTCCGCCACAGTGAATACCTGGCTAAGACTATTTCTGACCATAACCCTTGCCTGGTGACGGTCCACTGGACGCGGCAACGCCAAGCTATACCGACGTGGTGATTGAACCCGCTGGCGCTGGAGGACACTGTGTTTAGGGCCGAGGTAGGCAATGGGGTGGAGGGCTATTTTGGCGCTAACGCGGGCACAGCTTCCAGTAGGGCGCTGGAGTGGGATGCCTTTAAAGCGGTGGTTCGGGGAGTCTGCATCTCAGCCACGGCGGGAGTCCGCAAGACTCTCCTACGGGACCTCACGCGGAACGAGGATCGCTTGCGCGAGGAGGAGAGGCGTTACCACGCGACTCCGGACGCTCGCGAGGCGGTTTCGGTGGCATGGGAGGAAGTGGCGGCGGCAACAGAGAAGTTGCGCTGCTTTGATTATAAAGAGTTCCTTGTTCGGGCTCATGCTGAGCGCGACAAAGTGGGTTCACTTTTAGCCTGGCTGGCCGCTCCGGGAGCCCGCGGCACCCCGATTATAGCTTTAACTACGCCGGAAGGGAATGAGGTTTACACTCAGTCGGAGATCAATGGCCAATTTTTCACGTATTACGCGCACCTTTATAGGAGTGCGATGCCGTGTATGCCAGAAGAACTGGGTGAGTTTCTCCGGGTGGCGCAGCTTCCCCGGCTTGACCCTGAGCACGTGGCCCCACTGGGCGGAGACATATCTGAGGGTGAAATTCGGGTGGCCATTAAACAGATGGCTCGCCGGAAGACTCCCGGTACGGATGGGCTGCCGATCGAGTTTTATGCAGCTTATGCTGACATGTTGGTACCGCGCTTGCTTGAGGTATACCGAGAGGCATGGGAAACGGGGACCATCCCTGCAAGAACCCGCGAAGCCTTGGTGATCCCCTTACTGAAGCGGGACGGCGAAGCTACCTCACGCTCGGCCTACCGACCCCTGTCCATGCTCACGACGGACTATAAGATTTTGAGCAGGATTCTTGCGACGCGACTGCTGACCCACATGCGCGCTTTGGTGCATCAGGACCAGGCAGGGTTTATTCCCCAGCGCACTACCGCCAACTGTGTGCGTCGCCTGCTCCGGGTCATGGGGGGCTATGTTGATGGTCCGCCGGGAGCCGCTGTTCTGTCGACCGATATTGAGAAAGCGTTCGACAGCGTCGAGTGGCCGTACTTGCTTTGCGTACTAGAGACCTTCGGCCTGGGCGAGCGATATGTGAAATGGACCTCCTTACTCTATGCTGCGGCCACGGCCAGAGTCAAGACCGGGGCCACTATTTCGGCCCCATACAGGGTAGAGCGAGGGACCAGACAGGGGTGCTCCTTGTCCCCCCTCCTATTTGCGTTAGCTATAGAGCCCCTGGCAGCTCACGCCCGCCTGGGCCATGCATATGAGGGCCTCCAACTAAGAGGCGACACCAACTACATATCCCTTTATGCCGACGATTGCCTACTGTTTTTGGCTGACGCGGACGCTGCCCTACGCGGGGCTAGACGCCTGCTGTTTGATTTTGGCTGCCTATCGGGACTAAGGGTCAACTGGAAGAAGTCCTGCCTCTTCCCGCTGGTGCCGGGAACGGACGACTCCCAGCCGGAGGATGAGCTGCGGTGGGAATATCATTGCCTCCCTTATCTAGGTACGCGCATATACCGATCGCAATTGGACCTACTAGAGGGTAACATTGAGAGAGCGATTCGAAGCCTACGTGGCTGCATAGGGTTCTGGCGGACGCTACCGCTGTCGGTCGCAGGGCGAGTGGCGTTACTTAAAATGGTGGCGCTGCCCCGCCTATTGTACTTGTTTCGCACACTGCCGGTCTGGATCCCGGCATCTGTGTTCACCAGATTGCGCTCCTTGCTCACTGAGTTCATTTGGGGTGCGGGCAGGAGACGAGTAGCGCTGGCCACATTGATGCATCCTAGATCGGACGGGGGACTAGCTGCCCCTGATTTCGAATGGTACTATTTAGCGGCCCAGTTACAGTGGCTTACCCAGGCAGTGGCTCTTGAATTCAGAGGCCCGGAAGGGACTGCAGGCGGATTCCTTCCGAGACATGTCATGTCCTTCATTATTCTGGCCCAGAAACTGGACCTTTCCCTACTCTCGAGCGAGGAGCGGACGATCCGCAATTGCTGGCTGCGATGTCATAGGCGAGCCGGCGTCGCTCGCCCATATGCCCCAGAGATTCCACTGGGGATGTGCACCGCTTTCCCGCATGGAGGGGATTGGTCGGCACTGGCGACTTGGGAGGACATAGGCCTGCAAATGATCGGTGATTTGTATAAGGAGAGATCACTGCTATCATTTCAGGAGTTGCGCGACGTTTACGACCTCCCGAGGGGGGATTACCTGTTGCACGCCTCGCTGGTGGCTAGTATCCAGAACCACTGGAGGACGGGCCTTTCTGAACCACCGACATCTGGGAGCTGTCAATATGTGGTTATGGCGGCTGGTACTTACAAGGCCGTCACCTGTCTTTATCGGAGGCTGTCGACGGCAACGTTGCAGCCCCTGGACGGGTTGAAAGCCAGGTGGGAGAAGGATATCGGGCGACCGATTCCCGATTCGACTTGGCCGCAGCTTTTGCGGCGGGCGTGGAAAGGCACAAGAAACGCCAGGTTCCAGATGGTCCAATTTTTCTCTCTTCACCGTGCTTATCTGACACCGGTCAAGATCTCACAGTACTTTGAGGGCGCGTCTTCACTCTGCCTCAGATGTGGCGTGGAGGATGCGGATTTTGCCCATATGTTCTGTGCTTGTGCGAAGCTAACCGATTATTGGGAGGCGGTGGTGGCCTGCCTGAATGCTATCACGGATCGGCAACTTGAAGCGGATATGGGCGTTTGCTTATTATTGTGGATCCCTCACACCCCCCGTACTCGCGTCACCAGCAAATTCTTTGACTTGGGCCTGATACTGGCCAAGCGGGAACTCACCATGCATTGGAAGTCTAACCGGGGCCCCAGCTACTCGCGCTGGAGATCTACCCTGGAGCGGTGGGCTAAGGCAGAGAGCGCGCTGCGGCTGCAACAGGCCAGGCGACTAGATAATGACAAGGCGCTAGAGACAGCCAGGGCGTGGGAGGCCCTTGTGACCGAGCTGCAACTCCCTGAGGGTGGCCAGGACGAGGATAGTGAGGCGCCGACGCCATAGGGTGCTTCGGGGATGAGGTTCCCCGTTCCGGGTGCACTACACAACAGACATGAGTAACGACGGGGGTTATGGAAGTTCAGGTCCCCCAATCGGAGGCATCCCCTACCTCCTCCTTTCGACTGCCCTGAGGAAAGGATGGTTTGTTGGTTATTAGCTGCTGAGTAAGAGGACATCGGCGCACTGACAAGGGGGGTGGGATACAGGGAGGTTCTAGTTGCGGGTTTGTTCTCATAAAAGGCATATTTTCAGAAAGAATTTTATCCTGTATTCTCATGTATGAATCCAAGCACTGCTCGATATCTTGAATTGCAATATTCTGAAATGCCAATAAAAATTGTTTTTGCAAAAAAGAATAAAATCCAATGCCATTGGTAGCGACAGTTCTACATCGCTAAGAACAGCTAACTAGTCTGAGACACAAGATCCATTCAATCACTATTATAAATGCGATTAGTTTATCTTTTTATACATCTGTAAAATCACGATCTCCTTCTTTTATTTTTGTTACACGTTCAGGAGGGGCTCAGGTATTAAAGGTTTATGGGTGATTGCGGGGCATAGATTACTTGAAGACTGGTGGGATTTTCCAGTTAATAGTTTAGCTGCAACTGGTTTCTTTCCACAGAATGCAGATTTGATACGTGGGTTTTTGGGCCGTGGCCTATACCTGCCCAAGAGAAAGAAACAAGGGGGTGCTGCTTGTTTAATGAAATCACCATCTGAAACCTAAGGATGCCGTAAAATACGCATCACCAGTTTGAAGCTGTAACTGGGATGACCTGGAATCTTCATTGATACATTAGATGTCCAGATGCCCGTATTGGCAACAAGATTCACTAGAAACCAGGGGCCTCATTTATGAGAAATGACGCATCGCTGCGTGAAAGCAGCGATGCGTCACTTTTCACTGCGCCCTCCTTGCAACATACATGATGCGTCATATTTACTATATGACGCATCATGTCGCATCATGTCAGTATTTCTGACGTATCTGTATGGCGCAAAAGTGACGCATTGCTGGAGTGTGTCACAAAAGTAATGCAACTCCAGCAATGCATCCTTTCACATGGGACAAGCCCCATGTGTAAGGGCCTCCATCAGTCTTACGCCTGCTGTGAGGCAGACGTAAGATTTTGACGCAACAACATCCTAGAAGTGGATTTCACTGCGTCACATCTACGAGGCTTTTTGCGGGGGAACGCCCCCCCTGCATACATTACACCTGACGCAGGTATAATGTGGCGCAGGGGGTTACAAAGTGACGCATCTACCTAGATGCGTCACTTTGTAAATATGACACAGCATGACGCATGTTTTACCCTGCTGGTGCGTCACAAAAAGTGACGCACCAGCAGAGCAAAAGTGACGCAAGGGCTCATAAATGAGCCCCCAGAAGTCACAGCTCAACAAGAACTTAATAGCAACGATGTGAGCAGGCACAGCATATCTGGTGATTGTGTTGATGACCAGAGAGGGAGGCTGAGAAAAAAGTTGGTCGGCGCATAGATCAACTCGAGGGCAGGACTCCAGACGGAATGAGCTATGAACACATTTTAATGACTTCAAAACAAGAAACTGTATAAAGAACAGCGCGGCACTGCTTAAGTGTGAGAAGACACACAGCTGTCATCAGCAGTCAGAGAGCTGTGACCGGATTTGCATACAGGGCGCTGCCCCAGCCCCGCCGGTGCTTTAAAGCGCTGTCCAGATCCGTCTGCATCAGAGACCAGAGCTCTGCTGACGCTACTCCATGTCCCGGGCTCCCCTCCTCCTCCTCGCGCTCAGCGCGCTCTGCGCAGGTGCGTTGTTTATTGAGACTCTGTTACCTGCTCTAAGATACAGAAATCATATGCAATACTCTCTTCTCTCCCTGTCACGTGACACTGTAAGTCCTCATTCCTCCTTTCATTCCAGGTTCTGCTGCTCAGTGGGTTCTGGCTCAGCCGCCCTCGGTGTCTGTGTCTCCGGGAGGCACCGCGGCCCTCACCTGTGCCGCCGGTGGCATTGGAAGGGAGAGGGTGCACTGGTACCAGCAGAGGCCGGGCGGGGCCCCCCGACTGGTCATTTATAATGATGATGGAAGGGCCTCAGGGAACCCCGAGAGATTCTCCGGCATTAGCTCTGGTGACAGGGCCACATTAACCATCACCGGGGCCCTGGCGGAGGACGAGGCGGTCTATCACTGTCCAGTGGCGACACTAGGGGGGTGCGGGGGGTGCGGACCGCACCGGGTGTCACCCCATCATGGGGTGACACCAATCTGGTTACACTGCTGGCTCGCCTTGCTGTGTAACACAAACACAGCTCTGCACTGCAGTGCAGCTTCAACTGTGCTCAGAGTGTGCTGCTTTATTATGGTGCGCAGCGCACGCATCTGCTTCTGCTTGCAAATTGAAATACTGCAGTCAGTGCAGTGCTGCCAATGCACGTCGTAACGAACGCACGCACGCACCCACCACCTACTATAGTTGTGATGTGATGGTGCGATGCGCGGCGGCGTACCCAGTTTGTGGGTCCCAGGGCCGTCAATCTTTAGAGCTACCAATGACGGCCCTGGGACAGCCCCGGCGCGCTGTGCTCCTCAACGCGTCACGGCGGTCGCGCGCCAGCGTACCACGTCTGTGGAGAGACAGTCTCTGTCAGTGTTTGATATCGTGCGCCGTCATCTCCCCTTCATCCGGTAATGGGTCCGGAGGCCCGCCGAGGTGAGAAGAAATTTTATTTATTTTATGAAGGAGTTTACTTTAGAAATGGTGGTAAATGGATTTGGGGAGAGTGTTTTTTATATAGTGCTCTTAATTGGGCTTGTCGGAATAATTGGTAGTAAAATTGGATAAGTGTCTACATAGTGAAAGATCGGATCCGGTGTCCCAAAAAGCGCCAATACACATATGTAAAAAGTGCCTGACCTGCTTTGAACTGGGAGGGTGAGGCGTCGCGCACTACTGTGTTGTGAGTATCCAGTGTCCGATCGTATCAAGTGTTTGAAGTCGGTGAGTAGGTGCCTGGATGTGGGTGCAAATGGAAATGTGGCACACAACAATCAGATCGCATTCGCAATCGAGTCCCAGTCCCCAAGGTCGGGCCAAGACAGTCACACAGTGGGTGCTATAAAAAAGGAAGCTTTAAAGACGTTTCAAGGAGCGAACTAATGATTTCAGGGCTGGTGTTCTCTATCGCTTCATTATTTATGTGCGCTGGCTTGGCGTTGCTGTCAACTCTTTGGGGGTCGGGTTTGGTACTGAAGGTCACTACATTTCCCTAAATATAACCAGGCACTAAATGTGTGCAACCAAACTCAAAACCCCCATTGAAATAGCAGCACCACAATACCGTATGAGGAGCTGGCCGGCGGTCAGGGCCTGTCTGCTTTTACATAACTGCCAAGGTTTCAGGTTGCTATGCGTGACATTTTCGTAATTACAGTGTTATTATGAGTGACATTTCAATGACTATGACTATGAGTGACACTTTCTCACGAACAAAGTCAAGCAATGAAGACGATTGAAAAATATAAATGTTAGAAGTTAAACCCGTGTGAGGAATAAGAAACTCTAAAAAAACAAAATCTTAAAACTGCTGCTATACCAGAAATGGAAGGACACTAACTAATATGACACAGAGAGCCCTGCCCCCAAACAGGTCACTTGTTTCTGCTAGGAAGTCTCAGCTTCCATGCTCGCAACAATATCAGAATGCACATTAGTGTTATTAAAAATATTTACCTAAAGTACAGAGAAACGCCAATAAGAACAGGGCACTCTGCAGCCAGCCAGCCAGCACTTGACGGTAGCGCCTGGAACACAACACTACACAACATTCAGAATTACATAATATTGCAGATGTAAAACAAAATAGATAACAAAAGATAATGCAAATTTTCTTTTAACTCTTCTATGTAGTATGATAGATGCGATGAAAATATTTTGTAATGGAAAAGGTCAGAAGTTTGTAATGTAAAAAAAGAATCCTACTGATTATTTAAGTTTTACTTGTCTTTCATTTTAAAGTGTGTGAGCTATGATTTTATATGCAGTTTAAAGTGAACTGTGCCTATACCTTACACTTGGGCACTGCGAACACCGATGCTGACCAGACATGACAGCCAGAATCGGTTGATCCAGGCGATAGCTGTAATCATTTTCAAACTGGGGCCATACTGCGGGATCACAGGGGTACAGAGTGAGGGAGGTCTGCTCTTTGGCTTGGACGGACGGTGTTCAGACATATGGCTTTGGCCCAGGAGCACGACCACTTACAGGCCCCAAAGACCACAAAGAATAGGGTCGCTCTGTGTCACCTTCTCTGGGTGTGGAATTGACAGGCACCCCAGCACACAGCAGAACATGTCCCAACATTACCTAGGATCACAGTTCTGCCTGATGATGGGGACCCCCCCCATGTAAACGGGGATATTTGAGGGCATCGAATGCGTCTTACAAATGAGAAGTGGCTTGTCACGATTGTCGAGCAGGTGCAGTGTTGTGCTGCTGCCCCAGCCCCACAGCTAGAGTGAGTATACTCATTATGTTCACTGTTATAGTGGAGCTACAGGCTTTGAGGCCTTAGGTTCAGCTGCTTCAACTTTAGTTTGCTCAGTATCAGACATGTATAAAATAATTGGAGAAGAATTGGAGATTACCTTGTGACACAGACACTTACTTGTACTCTGTAGCAGGCAGCGCCATCAGAGGAAAGGGCCAGCCCGCTGCAACGACTTGCTGCAGCCCCGCATTGGGGCTCCTGGCAGCAGCCGCGGTTATTTGCCATCTGTGTCCACTGGCGGACTCAGAGCGGAGGAGGGCCATGCGGTAAGTTATGAGGGGGTGACACCATGAGTTACCAGCACCGGGTGACACCAACCCTAGTGACGCCACTGTCACTGTCAGATCTGGGACAGCGACGCTGCTGCTGCACAGTGACCCAGAGCGACGGGGAAGTGAGACTGAAACCCGCCCTGAAGGTGCCACAGAGCGGCGCCCTCACCCCGCACTGCCGCTGCTGCTAGGGGAAGATACAAGATTTTATCTTATGGTTTCCATATGTCACTCTCTGGGGAATTCAGGGGCATATTACCAACAACTAGCGATAATTTTTGTCTCTAACTTGTTTAGAGACAAAAATTATAGCCGCACATCTGCGATTTTTATCGCAGATAAACCTTGCTATTAGCAAGGTTTATCGCAAATGCGATAAAAAACGGCCGCAATGCATGAATATCGCTGAAAAGTCAGCGATATTCATGCATTATCGAGCAAATGCTCTTAGCCATGTTATCCACCTCCCATTGGATAACATGGTGAAGAACTGCTCAGGGCAGGTGTTAGCTTTTGGAGATATTCGCGCTTAGCGCGAATATCTCCAAAAGTTGGTAATAGGAGATAGCGATGTTAGCGACTGTTTCCAGTCGCTAACATCTTGGCACGCCCAATTTGCATGTCATTAGTGATAAATATCACTGACATGCAAAGCGGGGCCCAAGATGGTCGCTATCTCCTATTAGCTGTCACTAACTGGTGTTAGCGACAGCTTGGTAATAGGGAGATAATTTTATCTCCGCTTTCTTGTCTTTTAAAGCCAAAAAAGCAGCGATAAACCCCCTTGATAATATGCCCCTAAGTCCCTTAGGGCTCTAAGAGTCATCTGTCAGTAACATACCGAGTACTATCTTAAAGTAACTAGTGATTAGTCACAGACTGAATTTGTTTCTGTCCAATCACGTTTCTAACACTGCCTTAACAACCTTCGCGTGACATACTTCATGTAATGTACTCAGGGGCATATTATCAAGGGGGTTTATCTCCGCTTTTTTGGCTTTAAAAGCCAAGAAAGCGGAGATAAAATTATCTCCCTATTACCTAGCTGTCGCTAACACCAGTTAGCGACAGCTAGTAGGAGATAGCGACCATCTTGGGCCCCACTTTGCATGTCAGTGATATTTATCACTAATGACATGCAAAGTGGGCGTGCCAAGATGTTAGCGACTGGAAACAGTGGCTAACATCGCTATCTCCTATTACCAAGTTTTGGAGATATTCCCGCTAAGCACAAATATCTCCGAAAGCTAACACCTGCCCTGAGCAGTTCTTAGCCATGTTATCCAATGGTGGGTGGATAACATGGCTAAGAGCATTAGCTCGGTAATGCATGGATATCGCGGACTTTTCAGCGATATTCATGCATTGCGGCCGTTTTTTATCGCATTTGCGATAAACCTTGGTAATACCAAGGTTTATCTGCGATAAAAATCGCCGCAGCTCAGCGGTAAATTTTTGTCTCTAACCAAGCAATAGCGATAATTATCGCTATTGCTTGTTAATATGCCCCTCAGTGCTTAATTTGTAAAAAAAAGAAGTGCAGGTGCTGACAATTTTGCCAAGGAGGCCATAGCTCACTTCTTCCTCCAGTGAGCCCCACTTTCAACACTCTCACTGCCTCAGTCTCTATCTTCTAACCTTGATCTGTTGTCTGTCCCCTAAGTCTTTGCTCTAAGAGTCTATCCTCTCACCTCTCTAAGGGCCAGATGTAGGTCGGCAAATACCGGTCGGTAACGGCCGATTTCGGCCGTTACCGACCGGTATTTGCAAATGAAGATGTAGGGGCTTTAAAATTGACAGAATCTGTATATTTACTGAATCGGTAAAGTTACCGATTCGGTAAAATACTGATTCTGTAAATTTACCGAATCGGTAAATCAATATGTAGGTGGCACTGAAAACAGTGCCACATGCCCTTACCGATTCGTTATTTACCATGTAATACTATTTCATGGTAAATAACGAATACCTGTGTACATACACATCTGTGCATGTACACCTGTGCCATGTGGCACACATACATGCATGTATGTGTGCCACATGGCACACAAGCCACAAACAGGGGTGCAACAGGGTGTTTGACACCCTGTCCCCCTTGGCAATTCGGTAATTTTACCGATTCTGTAATTACCGATTCGATATTTGCCATTGAATCCTATGGGCTTCAAGGCCCATAGGAATCAATGACAAATACCGATTCTGTAATTACAGAATCGGTAAATACCGAATCATACCGATTCGGTATTTTTTACCAAAAAATTACCTACATTAGATTTACCGATTCATGAATACCGAATCGGTTAAATTCGGTATTTATGAATCGGTAAATCTAATTTACCTACATCGGGCCCTAATTGTTTTCTATCACTTTTGTCATACCCTGTATTTCTGATTTGCCCTCTATTCATTTTAGCCCTGCCCTTTTTTCTCTTCACTTTTATCCATGCTCTGCTCTCTCTCCCCTCGATCTTGGCTCTTTACTATCACTCTCTAGCAGTCATTAGCTGTGTCTCCATTTTATCAATTGTCTGCTTTTTTTCCTCTGTCCTGTCCTCCACATCTATTCAATCTCTCTTCTCTGTTCCTAATGCTCTCTTCTTCACATCATGGCTGCTTACTCTTTGTATCTGATTTGCCCTCCTCCTTTTCTTCTACTTTGCTCCGTTTTATCGGTATACACCTGTTACAACGCATTTTTTACTCCGCACTACCATTACAACGCGACTTTTACTCCGCATACCATTACAACGCATTGCGCTGGGGGGCGCTGTAGGATAGGGAATAAGTTTAATTTTCTATCCAACACCTTCCCTAGTGTCCACGGGGACTGGTGTTGGAATAGAAAATTAAACTTACCACTATCCAGCGCCCCAAGGCGCTATGCGTTGTAACAGTATGCGGAGTAAAAGTCGCGTTGTAATGGTATGCGGAGTAATAGTATGCGTTATAACGTCATACATCCGTTTTATCTCTCTCCTCTCTTGTTGTTTCTTCTCCTCTTTACTCTTGCTGTCTCTCATCTCTAACACTGCTGCTGCCTTTGACCCTGTCGTCAGCCTGTACATGTCCCTGCTATTTTAAACTCTGCGTTTTCCTGTTGTCATTCCTAAAGAAGCGGAAGAGGATGTGTTTTACTTTCTTACCTACACTGAGTGCAAAAACAAAATGTACACCAAATGAAAATGCGTTTTTGTATATATTAATCAGTTTGGTATGACTGGGTTTATTGCGGAACAGGCGGCTGCTTGAGCACAGCAGGTCATGTCACTGCTAGTGCTGCCTGTAATTAGTAGGTCCAGGGATGGCAACGGCATCGGCATCCACTGCTCAGCTTGCTGTGATCCTGCCTGCTACAGCACAGGCATCGTCCCCAGTAGTAATGCTGCCAACGCCGGTAAGTATAGATGTGGTGCCTACTGGACTCACTCACGCTCAGCAATTACCATGCTGGGGTGCAGCGCACAGATTCTACTGGTGACGCCATGGCGCAAAAAAGTTGTGTTGGGCCACAGCCGCATCGAGCACATTGAGAATAGCAGCAATGCAGGGCTGCCGGATATGCTACTCTAGCTACGCAACAAGTGGAAAGACCACACTTACTTTAATTTATTCTTCCTCAAGAGCCCTCACTCCAAGGTTCCAAATGCACTCTTGAAGCTTTCTTTCCTCAACTCAGTCATGAGCCAGCCCCCAGCTACAATTATTCAATGGGAGGTTTAGGCTCAGGCAGTGGCAGGGTGCAGCAGACTAGGGGAATAGAATGCAAGCCATAGTTTGTCAATGACTTCTTGGATTTGTGATCAGTGTGATGACATCATCACTAACTTGGTGGCACACAATCATGCTTGCCTGGACAGGCGTATGCCGGCCTGCCTATGAACATTTACCAGCCAGTCACCATGCAATGTATGTTATTCTTTTTATTTTGAATTGAACAATTAGGGGCATATTAGGATGGCATGCGGACTTTGTCCGCCCGCCATCCTGTCGTAACCCGGGACCACCGGCCATCAGGGCCGGGGTCCCATATGTGCCATTAGGATGCGCCCGCCACAGTGGCATATTAACCCTCAACACTACTTTATGATGCTTCAAAAGGCCACTAGACAAAATGCACATCTAGGGATTAGTTTGCCGGTGCGATTGATAACTAATCAGCAGCAACTTTCCCCTCCTGAGGCGGAAGCCGGGAGGTCTCTTTCCTTTTACTTTGTGTAATTTGTATTTTATTGCACTTTTAACTCGTGTGTTTTACGCTTGATATAATAAGCTTTAGAGACTTCCATTCGCGCTTCCTTGCGCTTTGTGTCCCTTTCCCCCCTCCCTCTGCCTCCGGACCGCTCTCGGCTGAGTATCGACGCCGAGGGCTGGTTCCTGGTTTTCTTGACGGCCATATTGGGTGTGGGCCAGGCGGGTGACGCTCTCTAGCAGCGCTTAAAAAGGGATTAGTTTGCCGGTGCGATTGATAACTAATCAGCAGCAACTTTCCCCTCCTGAGGTGGAAGCCGGGAGGTCTCTTTCCTTTTACTTTGTGTAATTTGTATTTTATTGCACTTTTAACTCGTGTGTTTTACGCTTGATATAATCAGCTTTAGAGACTTCCATTCGCGCTTCCTTGCGCTTTGTGTCCCTTTCCCCCCTCCCTCTGCCTCCGGACCGCTCTCGGCTGAGTATCGACTCCGAGGGCTGGTTCCCGGTTTTCTTGGCGGCCATATTGGGTGTGGGCCAGGCGGGTGACGCGCTCTAGCAGCGCTTAAATAAGACGGCTATGACTCCGCGCAGCGGACTCGTACAGCGGACGCGCCGGACCTGCGCCGAAGTCGTGCCAGAGTCCTGCCCGTCTGCGCCCGTCCGCGCTCGGGCGGGGTCAGGGGCCAGGACTTCTGGTCGACGACAGGTATTTTCATCTAAAGACTTGCTAGACATGGATATGGGCAGGCAGAGTTTAGATCCTATCACTGTGACTAGATCAAATGACTTAAATATTCTCCAACCTCGTAGGGGTCATTCGGGATCAGTCCCTCTCTCCTTGAAGGTAACCTGTTTAAACACTAGGTCTCTTCAAAAGCACCATCTTAAGGTATTTACTCTTCTTCAGGATGATGCTATTGATATTTTAACTCTCACAGAGACATGGTTGGGCGAAAATTCCCTGCCAGATATTATAGCTGCCCTTCCCAGCAACTATGATGCGGTATGGCACAACCGCACGGAAAATGCCCGGGGTGGGGGGGTAGCAATTCTATTTAAGAAAAACCTAAAAGCTGTCCAAATAATTGCTGAAACCATAGAACTAGCTGATATACTTGGAGTGAAGATTATGCTGAATAATTCATGCTTAGTGATCCTCACCGTGTACCGTCCTCCAAACTCCACTTCAGTATTTAATGATCTGTTCACCCCGATCATGTCTGACATATGTACTAGATACCAAAAAATTGTGGTGACAGGGGATTTTAACATGCACTGAGATAAAGTGCAGAAAGATCTGCCAACTAGACATCTGGAGAATACTATGTCCTCATTGGGTATCAGACAGCTTGTGGATGCCCCCACTCATGTTAAGGGACACATCTTAGACCTTATCTGGACATCAGATCCAAGGGTAAACCTAGTGGACATTGTACCCTGTATTTGGTCGGACCACTACCTGGTGAATTGTGAGATCCCGATCGCAAGCTATTCGTCCCAAAATCCTCCTAAATTGAAAAAAGTCCGGCAATGGACAAAAGTGGATTTGCAATCTTTGACTTGTAGTCTTCCCGACCGTGTCCAAACATTAATCTCAAATGGAGATCTAGAACAGGACTATAAGGATTTAATGCGGAATCTGAGTCAGGCAAACGACCAGATAGCACCTGAGAGACTACAAAAAGTAAAAGGAATAGTAAAAGGTGCCCCATGGTTCACCCCACTTTTGAGGGACCACAAAAATAAACTCCGGTGTTTAGAAAGGACCTGGAGGAGAACTAAAGTCGGGACAGACAAGGAACAATACAGAATCTAACTTAAGTCATATAAGAAATTGATTGTGGCAACAAAAGCAGTTTTTTATGAAACTCGTATAAGTCAAGCTGACAATATTCAGAAGGAAACTTTCAAAATCTTAACTGAGTTGAGTAAAAAATCAGAAACGTCGGAAACAACAATAACTGCCGATAATTTTCAAAGTTTCTTTCTTGAGAAGGTGGAGACTATCCTCTCTGAGATTAAGAATAGTGCCCTGAAGGGCCCTTGTCCGTTACAGGAAGCTCAGCTTTCCCCTGAAACATATATTTCTAAGCTTCCTGAATTAGACTCTCTAAGTCTTGATCAGATCATGAATAATACCAAGTCAGGCTCCCCAGCGGACCCGTGTCCCCCTAGGGTCTTTCGTTTGGCGCGCCCTATCCTGGAAGATCATATTATCTCCCTTCTTAACAGCTCAATGGAGACCGGTTATCTACCATCAAGCCTCAAGGAGGCACGTGTCAGGCCCCTGTTAAAAAAGCCTGGAGCCGACCCGGCCATTTTAAAAAACTATAGGCCGATATCCCAACAGCCCTTCCTGTCCAAGATCCTAGAGCAACATGTGCTGAGGTCCCTTTCCTCATTCCTGGAATTACACCATCTTCTCCAGGAGCGTCAGGCGGGATTTCGCGCACACCATAGCACCGAGTTGGTGATGCTCTCGGTGCTGGACGAGCTGGGAGGCATGGCTGACAGTAAGAAACTGAGCGCCCTGATACTTTTAGATCTATCGGCGGCATTCGATACTGTCAGTCATCCCATGCTACTGGACAGATTGGCTGCATTTGGGATAAGGGATCAGGTCCATCAATGGCTCCAATCTTTTTTGACGGGTAGGACCCAGAGGATCCAACTGGGGGATGCCATTTCTAAAGTGGGTATTCTGGAGTGCGGAGTCCCTCAGGGTTCCGCACTATCCCCACTGCTTTTCAACCTGTACCTCTAGCCGTTGATAGACTCTCTAGCTAACATGGGTTGTCGTGTATTCAACTACGCTGACGACACCCAGTTGCTGCTGAGTATTGATAATACGACCTCGGCACAAATTAGCGCCCAGAACATTCTCAGACACACGGTTAGCTGGATGACGGACAATTTGTTAAAAATAAATCCGGAAAAAACGGAGGTATTGGTGATCTCCACCTCAGCCTCGCCCTGGAGTGATCTCTACTGGCCCCAAGAACTAGAGCCCTCACCGATACCGAGTGACAAAGTAAAAAGTCTCGGAATCAAGATTGACAATGAGCTGTCAATGGCCAGTCAGATCTCCTCAGTAGTAGGGATGTGCACTGGCTTGATCAGACAGTTACGAAAGTTGGCCCCCCTCCTTTCCTTTTCCGCACTCCGTATGGTAGTCTCTGCCACCATTGTTTCGAGGCTAGATTATGGAAACTCCCTTTATCTAGGCCTACCTAAAATCTTGATCAACAGATTGCAGGTGGTCCTGAATGACGCGGCGCGTCTGATCTTCAAGTTACCTAGAAGATCCCATGCCTCTCCTTTACTACTCAAGCTACATTGGCTGCCCATTGAACAGAGGGTGGAGTTTAAGAGCCTTTGTACAGCCCACAAGGCCATCTATGGGCAAGCACCTGCGTATATCAAAGAGCGCTTGGAGCTGTACATCCCCAAGCGAGTCCTGCGGTCTGCCGAATCCCAGCTCTTGGTCTGCCCTCGGTATAAGTTAAAAACCAAAGGAGGTAGGTCTTTCTCGGTTCTGGTTCCGCAGATCTGGAACAATCTACCAGAATCACTTCGGAAAGAAGCGAATCTCCTGCGTTTTAGGAAGCTGTTAAAAACCTTTTTATTTAGGGAGGTACTTGATCCAGCTAAATAAATCTTATTATATGCTCCTGCCTCTCTTCTGTCCTCATGCACGGTTGTTGTTGTCTGGTTTGAGCGCCTAGAGACCTGTAGGTGAGTTGGCGCTATAAAAGACTAAGTTAACAATAACAATAACAATAACATCTTTCCAGCAGGAACATTAATCACAAGAGTCATCTTGACATTTTTATTGTTGCCTGAAAAAGGCTGGAAAAGGAACTCTGCAGCAGGTGCTTTTAACCCCATAGGTTATTTCTCAACACAAACCCCTCCCTCCCCCAGCTCAGTGCCAGGTGCGACTGCACCGTTCGCACCACTATAAAGTCAACCTTTTTGCCACCCCTTGATTGGGATTAATGTATCTGGAGAATTCTGGACTCATGGCAACAACCTCGCACTTGTAGCTGGGGATTTGCTTACCCGTAAATGGCCTTATTCCTGCCAGGATTCACTTCATGAATTCCTCGAAGCTGTAAATGGGTACTTTTGCTTATAAAACTATGGGCCTTATTGCCATGTCAGTGGGCCCACCACTGAAAGGCCGTCAGTGGCAGGCCCAATGATAAGGCAGCATAGCGGTTTGACCACCACAATATGATGCCGACAGGTTCAACGAGTCCGTCAGAGCATCAGTCCGACCGTAATCCCTACAATGGGGGCACCACCGTAGGGATTATGATGTCCCCCTTCCCTCTGCCTTTACATGGCAGTCTGACTGCCATATAAAGGCAGAGGGAATGGGACTTTGGGGGCCCCTAGCCGGGCCATGTCCCTTGTGGGCTACTGCTATGGGTCCAGGGGGGCATATGTGGCACCCCCCCAAACATCCATGCACTATGTGGCAGGCACCACATGTTGCCTGGCACAAGGTGCATGGATGTTTGAAAACTTTTTTTGCATTCTGGCTTGTGCTGCGGCCATATTCTAGCCATCGTAATGGGTCCCTATGTTTACAACCAAATTTACCTTTGTTTCACTTGGTTGGTGATTATAAAGTAAGCCCTAAACATTTGACATGTCCTAGCAGAGACTGTGTGTCCTGACAGTGATATACAGAGAGCTGTGTTTTATTTGTGTTTATATAACAAGATAGCGAGGGAGGTTTATCGTTAGTTGGCAACTGTGGCCAAAGTCACTGCACAACTTCAAAGGCCACAGGTTAGCATCACATGAGGTTCACAATGGCTTCCCTCCTTTCTGGACAAGTACTTCAAACCATGTGTTACTGGTGTAAGAAAGCTGATCAGTGAATCAGGATGGAAGTAAATACCAGTCACAACCAGTGCAAGTAAGAGCGGAGGTGCAGGGGCGGGGTGGGGGAGAGGTGGGAGGGGCAGGGGAGAGGTGGGAGGGGCGGGGGAGCGGTGGGAGGGGCGGGGGAGCGGTGGGAGGGTGAATCAACAGAAGGCGATAAGGGAAAATAAAATTAAAAAGAGAAACACTTACCTTGTGCTCGCCGCACAAGCGCAAGGTAAGTGTTTAACTTTAAAAATATATATATATTTTCCCTTGTCGTTGTCTGTTGACTCACAGCTCTGCCCCGCCCCGCCTACCACCCCTCCACTCTTACCTGCATCATTTCCGACTGGTAAATACATGGTGCAGCTTGAACAGTGCAGGTGAAGTGATATCCCCTAACCTTCCCAACGCAAATAGGTTCTCTGTGAAAAAACAAGAAAATGAAGCCAAAATGTGCATTTTCAGTACAATGTCCCAAAGAAAAAGCAAAATGACACAGTCAGCTGTTGCGGGCAAACACATAAAGCATCTACTTCAACTCTGGCTTTCCATATCCTTTCACTGTCACATGGTAGGTGTTCTCAGTAGAAGGTGGGGGGGATGGAATTCATAACATGAGTCAGAAAGTACAAGCGACCTCTACAAACATTTGCATTCAATTTTCAATCTTGGTACTTCTTGGCCAGCCGCATGTACCTCAGATTGCATATGTTGCACAGACTCAAGCAGGAGAGTAACTGTTCAGGTTACATATTTCCTACAGGTTCTTGTAGCAGACAATCTTATAGGATAATTGTTGCAAAGTCATCCTGTGCCCTGGGCACCCCCCAACTTTTTGCTGACTGGAACTGGTGCTAGCTCACTCTGACTGACCCTGGGCTCTGTTTATCCCGGCCCAGGGCCAGTGCCAAGCTAAAAGGAACACATTAGAATACAGTTAAGACACCCAACCAACACTAGGGTACACTATGGTATGGTGGGGTACCCCTGTAATTGGCATGACCTACCACATAAGCCCCTAGTATGTAATAGGGCAGGGGATTGAAACTACCTAGAAGTCTCCAGTATCCTGGGGCATGGCAGTTTAGAGGCCAGCAGATTTTCTCCACTAGCATGTGTGCAGTGCTGAAGCCTGAGGTCAGTTTAAAAGCATCCCTGGTGGCCAGGACAGCTTTTAAACCTGAAATTGTGCCCAAACTCGACTTTGGGGTAGGGGCCCTTAAAAATGAAAAACCTACCATGTTTTTGCATATTAGGGACCCCCAGGGTCCCCCCTAGGTATCCCAGGGGTGAGGGGTCAGTTATCTATAAGGAGCGCCCTTATAAAGTGAGTTTTTATATGCCTGGGTAAAGTGACATTTTACATTTCACTCCCCACATTCTATTAAAGAGCTGCTCAAATTCGACTTTGATGTTAGAAGGATTGGGTAAGGATGATCTGCAATATTTCTGCAGACTCAGAACCCCTAAAGTCTCCCCTAGTTGCACAGGGGGTGGGGGCCCTGTAGAAATTAGAGAAATACTTATTAAATATGGTTTTATAAGCCCTGGTTCTTGAAAAGTGGCCCAGACCATTTTCCCTACTGCAAACCCAATGGCCCATAGGTTAACATGGTAGGAGGTGATTGATTAATAAATATTGATAGGAGAGGACTAGCCGGACCATTCAAAGACTTCCAAGAATGATAGTAGTAAATTCAACAATATTATATTGTTAAATTTCTCCTAAAGTGTACATACAATAAGTTATGAGGATTTCTTGTTTGTAAGTCCAAATTCAGCCTTTCAGTGGTTTGCCCTGATTGGTCAGAGTTAAGTGGATTAGCCAGGTTGCTGGGAGGTCAGTGTGCTGTTCTATAGGAATGCCAGCCCAGGAGGTGGCGTCGTAAACTACCTCTTCAAAGGCAAGAGGGAAGGCCTGGGTTTCAGTCCACTATGACAGTCGTGACCCAGAGTCAGGGCTAGGCTTAAGACAGGTATGTGCAGATGGTAGGGGGTGTGTTTAGCCAGCTCTTACCTCCTTGCTGGAAAATCAGCCATTATGGATTTGGAAGAATGATGCACTCTGGGACAAACTAATGCCACACTCCACAGAATGTAGTCATAACTATGAGGAGTTGCCCTGCTCTCATTGGTCAGCAGTGACCTGGTGCTTTACCCAGAGAATTTTGAATAAGTATCTGAGAGGGGCAGAGCCCTCCAGATCTGCTGCTTGAAACTGAATGAAGCAAGTGCCCTGCTGAAGTTTGCTGTGCAAGTAACTCTAAGGCCTGACCTATGAAGACTGTACCATTTGAAACTACAGCCCTGTGGATTACCTTGCTACCAAAGGACTAGGAGTGGACCCCCTGCAAGCTACAGGTTAACAGAGCTCACCTGGACGGCCCCACAAAGAATTCAAAGCCTGGAGCACCAGTGGATTTGTAAGGGTTTTGTTCAAGTGGATTGCGGAATTGAAGTTTCACACTTTCAAGGACCCTCTTGGAGATTCCAGAACCTTGGATTGTGTGTTGGATACTTTGGGACCCGCAAGCCGAACGCCAGGAAGGTGTTCTAACTGGACCCCGCTTGCTGAAGAAGGCAATATTTCAAAGGAATCTTTTCAATATAGTAAAACACAGAGAGAAGAAGCACACAGCAATAGAAGTTATATTTAAAGTAAATTGTATTAAGATAAATCACAAGGAAAAATCATGGGGACAAAAGAGAACAAACTTCAAGTAAAAGTCATGAATAGCAGTATATCTGTATTAACCAATCAATTTATAACAGTTCATCAGCTCCATAAATGGTTGAGGAAGACCAAAATCATAAATGTATAACGGTGTCCTTACTATATTGAAAAGATTCTTTTGAAATATTGCTTATAAATGTTTAAGTAATCCTGTGGATACAATTGGTTCAATTGCTTAATGAACCTATAATTGAATTACACTTAAGCCTAACTGAGCTGTTTAGGAACAAAATCCCTTGTAGTCACTTTTTACACTAGCTACACATTGCCCAAGCCTACAAGGGTCTATTGGGTCTCCCCACGTTTTTGAGATTGCTGAAGAAGCCGGCCCACTACAGTGGTGAGAATTCTTCAGAACAATTTATAAAGGTGTGTCACTGACAGAGAAAACAAAATGACTTAAAGGGGCGCTGTTGCGCTGTTGGTTTCTAAGCACTAGAAAGTGACTAATGTTTAAAAATTCATATCCCTGGTTCCCTACAGTGGATTATTTTCGTTTTGGTGTCATTTAAAAGATACAAATATTACCTATTTTTATAAATTGGTGTTGGATTTTTATTTTGTGTTGTGAAATGAAATGAAATGAAAAATTCCACTTATATAGCGCATAACCACCCGGAGGCCTCGCAGCGCTTGTGTCTTAATTATTCACTGAAATGGTGTTTTTAAATGCTTTACATACCTGTCTTTGTAGTGAAGCCTGTCTGCTCGCAGTCACGTTACCAAGCGTTGAGCAAAGGAATACTTTTCTAAGACCTATGCTGAGTCCTATCATGTGTTAGTGACCTTATTGCCAGTGGCAGACCTACATTTGCCCCTACCAATAACCCACTTTCCAACAATAATGCATCACACAGCTTTGTATGCGGTGATAATTTAATTAAATGCTTCTAATATAGAGTCATGTCACCTTGGGGCTCTTGAAAAAGGTTGGCCATCAGCCAGAAGGTGCCCGCTACAACTGGGAAACGTATGCCACTACAAAAGCAATAGTTATCACCAAATTAGCATGAAATATTACCAAACTAACAGTTTGACATAGCTTAGTATTGAGCTTACAGTGCCCTAATGCATCAGCCCATCATTTCAGTCAAAAAACTAATTTTGTCCCAAATCATGTAATTTTAGGAAAATTCATCCGGTTTCCCAAAACCAATTGTTTTTTTAAAGAAAATATTCAATGTTGTCCCGAATTGTCCGCTTGTACTTTAAATGAAATTACCTCATGTTCCAAACATCCCCTGCTTTTAATTTTAATAAATGATCCTCTGATGACTTTTCTCCTGCTGAAGGAGGAGAGGTAATCTGCCAGGTTGAATATAGAAAGAGGGGCAGCAAAGCAAGTGGTGAGTATGGCATCCTCTGTCATTGTAGCTTCTCAGATGTTGATGTAATAAGTCTAACATCCATGAAGATCACTGAGCTGAAGGATTGACCACAAAGGCATATCAAAGTCTACCAAGAAAGAAGATACCCAACTACGAGAGAAACTTGTAGGGGCAGAAGAGGTTGACAACTTAAAAATACATGAAAAAAAAGGGAAAACGTTCTACTGCACAAAATGAATCTGGATTTGTAAGACTAGATGGATGATATAAAGAGGCAAATAAAAGTTGTGTCAGCAGTAAGGTGAAAGGTCCTCTTATTTCTAAGAAGACTGAGCCAAAGCAAGGGTTACCAGATTTAGATGATGTGCCTTAGAATTCCAGGGTAAAGTCCCTCAATAAAACTAGACTGGTAGTCTGGATACACATGATTCTAGTTTCTGCTATCCGAGAAACGGGGGGAAAATTAATTGTTATAGAGATTCAAGTGTAAGGTTGTGAGCTTACCGTTCCTTACTTTCTCTCAATATTTCTTCACTCAAAAGCAGAATGGAAATGAGGAGAGTGGATTTTATCTCCATCTATGTGAAAGAGTTGATAGAGATCTTCAGAGACAGAGTCCATGCTAACTTTGATACTTTTACTGGTATTATCAGAAGTCCTGGCGCAGATGGCACAGATTGGGTTCACCCAGCCAAAACAACCTTGTTAGAAATGGGAGTCTCTAGTTGGTAATGCTGGCGCCAAGGTCCAAATAGGGACCCTTCCTTCTAAGTCAGGGCAAGTGGGCTACCTCCTTTGATAACCCCTGCTCAACCCTGTGGTAACGTAGCACAACCAGTTAGGCCTATCTCAGAGGCAGTGGGTGAAGCGTTTATGACCATCCACAATATGACAGTAACGACACCACAAAAGGACACAACTCAAGTAGGTATAGAAAAATAATATCTTTATCTAAAGTTTAACCCAAGATTCTCAAAGCGTTTCCACACGCTACAATGCACATAAACCAGTAGGGACTCAAAAAGGCAATAATGTATTCACCAGAACGTGACAATGACTGAGTTCAAGGCCGGGTCCTACGCGACCCGTTGCGCACCAAGTACCTGCTGTTGAAAGGGGACACAGCACGCAGCTTCTCGAAGAAGTGGAGACGGTGACAGGCGGACTCCCAGCGACCACAAGTCTTGGCTGGAGAGGCCCGCAGCGTGCACCCACAATGATTTGGGCACTCAGGGACAGGCAGGATCTCAGCGGCCGCAGCATGCGGCTGCGGCGGTCCGGGATGGCGGTGGTGATGACTCTCGACTTGCAGCTCCGTGGTGGGCTCACAGCGACAGCAGCTCTCTCTTAGCTGCGGCGGCCCACAAGACGATAGCTACAATCCTCGATAATGGTGAACAACATGCGGGCACTCAGCGGCAGCAGCTCTCCCTTAGCTGCGACGGCCCACAGGACAAATCACGATGAGGCAAAATTGGCCAACATGCGGGCACTCAACGGCAGCAGCTCTGCCTTAGCTGCGACGGCCCACAGGACAAATCACGATGAAGCAAAGTCAGCAAAAGTGCGGGCACTCAGTGGCAGCAGCACTCTCTTAGCTGAGGCGGCCCACAGGACGAAGGGTGATGCAAAGTTGACAACGGTGCGGGCACTTAGCGGCAGCAGCTTTCTTTTAGCTGTGGCAGGCCACAGGATGAAGGGTAATGCAAAGTTAGTAAAGGTGTGGGCACTCAGCGGCAGCAGCTCTCTCTTAGCTACAGCGGCCCACAGGACGAAGGGTGATGCAAAGTTGGCAAAGGTGCGGGCACCTTGCAGCGGCAGCTCTGTCTTAGGTGCAGCAGCCTACACAGACTCATCAAAAGATCCGGACTCCAATGGACCGACCACAGCTGCGTCCACTTCAGCTTCAAAAGATCCACGACCCACCACCACCCGCAACAGGTACCTCACAGGAATTGGAGCAAGATCACCGCAGACCAGCTCACCACCTCCCTCAGCCAGAGCCCACCCGCCAACACAACGGACCCCAACGAAGCAGCCCGCAACTTCACACAGTGGCTGACCGCCTGCACCGATGACCTCGCGCCACTAAAGAACCCTCCCAGCAGACCCAGAAGCAAGAAGGCATCCTGGTTCACCGACGACCTCAAGGACTCCAAGAAGACCTGCCGCACCCTCGAGAAAGCCTGGCTCCTCGACCGGACCACCGACAACATGACCGCCCTCAAACACGCTACCCGCAAGCACCACCAGCTCATCCGCACCACCAGGAAGAAATCCCTGAAGGAACGACTGGACAACAACGCCGCAACAGCAAAGAGCTCTTCACTATCGTCAAGGAGTTCTCCAACCCCAGCACCGGCACCAACGACATCACTCCGTCACAAGACCTCTGCGACTCCCTCGCCTCGTTCTTCCACCGCAAGATCGCCGACATCCACAACAGCTTTGGCGCCTCACCCACGCACCCAACCGTCGAACCAACGCCCCCCATCGCCACCCTTCGCACCTGGACCACGGTGACCACCGAAGACACAGCCCGCACGATGAACACCATCCACTCCGGATCACCGACCGACCCCTGCCCACACCACGTCTTCAACAAGGCCGACTCCACCATCGCACCCCAACTCCGGAACATCATCAACGCCTCCTTCAACACTGCCACCTTCCCGGAGAGCTGGGAGCACGCCGAGATCAGCGCCCTCCTGAAGAAACCTACAGAGGACCCTACCGATCTCAAAAACTTCCGCCCCATCTCGCTCCTCCCTTTTCCTGCTAAAGTCATCGAGAAGATCGTCAACAGACAGCTGACCGCCTTCCCCGAGACAAACGGATCCCTCGACCCCTCGCAGTCTGGCTTCAGAGCCAACCACAGCACCGAGACCGCCCTCATCGCAGCCACCGACGACATCCGGACCCTGCTCGACAAGGGGGAAACAGTGGCCCTCATCCTCCTGGACCTCTCCGCTGCGTTCGACACGGTCTGCCACCGCACCCTAGTCCAGCGCCTCAGCAACATCGGTATCCAAGAGAAGGCACTGGAGTGGATCATCTCGTTCCTCGCAGGAAGAACACAAAGAGTCCGCCTCCCCCCGTTTCGCTCCGAGGCCAGCAAAGTCATCTGCGGCGTCCCGCAAGGATCTTCACTCAGCCCCACCCTCTTCAACATCTACATGAAACCTCTCGCAGCCATCGCACGCCAGCACAACCTCAACATCATCTCTTACGCCGACAACACCCAGCTGATCCTCTCCCTCACCAGAGACCCCGACACTGCCAGATCCTGCCTACACGAAGGGATGAAAGAGTCAGACGTCGCCGAGTGGATGAAGGACAGCCGCCTGAAACTGAACTCGGACAAGACAGAAGTCCTCATCCTGGGATCTTCGCCCTCCGCCTGGGACGACTCCTGGTGGCCCCCAGCCCTGGGCACCGCACCCAAGCCAACCGACCATGCACGCAACCTGGCCTTCATCCTGGATCCCTCCCTCTCGATGACCAGACAAGTCAACGCCGTCTCCTCATCGTGCTTCAACACCCTGCGTATGCTTCGGAAGATCTTCCGCTGGATCCCGACCGAGACCAGGAAGACTGTCACCCAGGCACTTGTCACCAGCCGACTGGACTACGGAAACGCCCTCTACGCCGGAACCACAGCCAAGCTACAGAAAAGACTCCAGCGCATCCAGAACGCCTCCGCCCGACTCATCCTGGATGTCCCCCGACGCAGCCACATCTCCAGCCACCTGAGGAACCTGCACTGGCTCCCCGTCAACAAGAGGATCACGTTCCGGCTCCTCACCCACACACACAAGTCTCTCCACGACCTGGGCTCCAAGTACCTCAATGACCGCCTGACCTTCTACACGCCCACCCGCCAGCTACGGTCCACCAGCCTCGCCCTCGCAGCCGTACCACGCATCCGAAGAGCCACCGCCGGAGGAAGATCCTTCTCTTACCTGGCTGCCAAGACTTGGAACTCCCTCCCCATCCACCTTCGGCTGACCCAGGACCATCTCGCCTTCAGGAAACAACTCAAGACCTGGCTGTTCGAGCAGTAGCATACCCCTCCCCCCAAGTGCCTTGAGACCCTCCCGGGTGAGTAGTGCGCTATACAAATGGCATGATTGATTGATTGAAATTCAGGCAGGCTCTCAGCGGCAGCAGCTCTATCTTAGCTGCAGTGGCCCATACACATTCAGCAAAAGTTTCGAAGGTTCAAATTCAGGCGGGCTCTCAGCGGCGGCAGCTCTCTCTTAGCTTCATGGGCCCACACAGATTCAGGGAAAGGTTCGAGGGTTCAAATTCAGGTGGGCTCTCAGTGGTGGCAACTCTCTCTTAGCTGCAGCGGCCCATACAGATTCAGAGAAAGTTTAGAAGGTTCCCAGTCCACGTTCCTCACAGTAGAACTAGAGGCTCCGGATTACTCAACGGAGGCCTCACCTGTAAGCAGAATTCCTCTCACAGGAATTCCGACAGCTGACGGGGTGAAGTCTAATGTCCCTGAGACTTCAGCAGGAGGCGCTCTCGATTCAGGCCCTCTGGTAGTTTCTTTGGCAAGCTTGGTGAAAGTTTGAAAGTCCTTTCCTCTGTTCACTCTGTTTCGTCTTGACATCCAGAAGGAACACACTTGAACAAGGTTTCAGCGCAGCGTTTTACATTAAAAAAAACGTTGTTCTCTAAAGTCACAAATCACTGAATCCAGCCAGAACCAGGGAGCACTTGGTTTACGAGGCAACATCCTGCCTTTTGAGAATGAGGGGGTCTGCTATCAGACGCCCAGTTGTAGAAAATAATAGCCTTCTCAGGGGTCTCACTGATACCTGGTCCTTTTAAACCAACCAAGAAGAAATTTGCACAGACGCTGAAATATAAAAAGAATGCATTTATTCACCTCAGATGAGAGAGACTATGTCACACAAAACCCTTAGCAACTGTATGAGGCAGCCTAAGGAGTACAGAAAACTGGGGCCTTATATATGCTTAGGGTTACATAGTGAGCATAAGACCAAGGGGCAGTGCTCGCTCATGTAAGCATGCAAAATGCCTAATATGGGCATACAAGATCTGCTTGCTCAACAAAGTGGGAGGAGAGTTACTTCTCCATACAGCAACAAAAATAGCCTGACAGTTATACTAGAGGAGCAGGAGCATTCTACTAACTAGGCCCTTCTGAGCATGTGCAAGGCTCTGAAGAGGGAAACAGCACATGGCGAGCACATGGCTAACTAAAATGGCTGCCAAAATACAAAATGGCTTTCAGCTCATGCTAACAAATCCCTGCAATCTTTAACAGATGGTCCTTTTAGCATGAGCTAAAGACATTCCTATAATCCAGTAAGAACATAGAAAATATTTGCACATTAATTTTCATAAATTAATCAATATCCTAATTCATTGCTAGGTAGGCATTTTCCATTCTAAACATTTCATTAAGCGGGTATATGTGAAGTATAAGCAGGAATACAAAGAGAACGGAGCATTGGGTCATAATTAACATACAGTAAGGATAGAGTAATGACCATTATCACAAACAGAATTATAATTTTTCACAACCCTAAGCAAAAGCAACTTCTAAAACCGTCTAGTAAAAACATTTTCAGTGCTACTTGTCCATTTTCCTTTTATGAGGGCTAGAACATCAATTATATTTGGGACCAGGAGGACCACACAGGGCCATAGGAATAAGTACGAAGAGCTGCGAAGGGCTGCTCCACCTTAAAAACGGGACATCCAAAGGGGTACATTATTGACAAAAAGAAGAAGTCCTTGGGGAAATGGAAGCCGCTGTACAACTAAGCCAGAGGGGAGTCTTCTCCCTGTGTCTGTTTGAGCCTCACAGGCAGGCTCTTGTTGTTTCCACGGTGGAGCTGCACAACTCGCAACTCAAGAATCACAGCCCAGTTTCAAGGGAAAAGTTTCTTCTTTCAGGATGAGGCAGTCACCCACCAGGGCAAATGCTCTTAACGATCCTGTCCAGTGTCTCAGGCAGTGCACCAGTTTCCTTCACTTCAATCTAACAGGCACCGGAGACACAGCTTTTCAAAAAAAGAACCTATACCCCAGGCACTAATTACATTTATAACTTAATGGTGTATCTTATGTCGCAAAACATTACAACCATCCTCCCCTCTTTCAATTGATAGGGTAGGAGATACATCACATTGTGCCATAATTAAAATTTGCCCAGACCCTCCTCCTAAAATAACAGCTGTGAGACAACAGACAACACACACCAAGGTGTCACGTTCAGACAAAAGGAAAAAAGTGTGTGTGAGCGAGATGGCACCTCACGGGCGAACCACCAATGGGAACCTGGCAGGTACTTACCAGGATTGCCCTGCTCTCATCATTGGTGCCATCAAGCCACAGAAAATGTGTCCAAATCAACAAACAAAAGTAGTGTTTGTAAATACATGCAGTGTAAACAAGCAACAATGACACACATTGAAGTCAAAACAACATAGATACTACAAGCAACACGGATCTCCAATTTTATTCTTTCTACTTAGTGTTGGTTGTGGAATATTAAAAAAGTGAGTGTGGTTACTACTTATCCAACCATACTTCACTTGCCGACATGTTTCATTGCCACTTAACTTTTTGGCAATTTCTTCAGGGCACTACGTTTTTTTAGCCACTGCCTTGGACATACATCGTCTTCACAGCCTCTATCAGCTATCTTGTCGCATACCAGCTGAGAGGTGGAATCCTTTTGTGATTCTAAAAGGGCTCCAACTATGAGTCCCCTTTCTTCCCCCTCGGTGATTGTCACGGTGATGGGAGAGACACTGGCTGAGGAAATGCCGGCGGTCTCCCCCATCACCGTGACAATCACCGAGGGGGAAGAAAGGGGACTCATAGTTGGAGCCCTTTTAGAATCACAAAAGGATTCCACCTCTCAGCTGGTATGCGACAAGATAGCTGATAGAGGCTGTGAAGACGATGTATGTCCAAGGCAGTGGCTAAAAAAACGTAGTGCCCTGAAGAAATCGCCAAAAAGTTAAGTGGCAATGAAACATGTCGGCAAGTGGAGTATGGTTGGATAAGTAGTAACCACACTCACTTTTTTAATATTCCACAACCAACACTAAGGAGAAAGAATAAAATTGGAGATCCGTGTTGCTTGTGGTATCTATGTTGTTTTGACTTGAATGTGTGTCATTGTTGTTTGTTTACACTGCATGTATTTACAAACACTACTTTTGTTTGCTGATTTGGACACATTTTCTCTGGCTTGATGGCACCAATGATGAGAGCAGGGAGCAGGGCAATCCTGGTGAGTACCTGCCAGGTTCCCGTTGGTGGTTCGCCCGTGAGGTGCCATCTCGCTCACACACACTTTTTTCCTTTTGTCTGAACGTGACACCTTGGTGTGTGTTGTCTGTTGTTTCACAGCTGTTATTTTAGGAAGAGGGTCAGGGCAAATTTTAATTATGGCACAATGTGGATGTATCTCCTACCCCATCAATTGAAAGAGGGGAGGATGGTTGTAATGTTTTGCGACATATCATACACTATTAAGTTATAAATGTAATTAGTGCCTGGGGTATAGGTTCTTTTTTTGAAAAGTTTATGAGTGGAGGGCGACCTATGACCCCAATTCCCTCTCAGCTCCTTGTTGTCAGACAACAGAGACACAGCACCTGTACCCTAAACTCAAGTCCTTCCCTAACTTCTGTATTGCTCTGCTGGCGCACTGCTCATTCGTTGGGGCCACACATTGCATCCAGTATACCCAGGTATCTCTTGACCAACAAACAAAGGAGGAAACTTGCATTCACTTTGGGACCAGAATTCAGAGGCCTGATGCTAGGATCTCTGAAGCAACCCGTGTTTCAAAAGGGGTTACCTCAAGCAAAGCCTCCTCACCATTCTTGTCGGTCTGTGACTCTGCGCTTGGCATCAAATACTTGATCCACAATTTCTCCTTTCTGATTTGTGACACTGTCTTTCGCCCAAGACAGTGGCGGGGTACACAATTCATCCCAGGGCTTCCACCTTCACTGAGGTCCTAGTTGCCAGCAATACCTGTGCTGGTTACCTTCACTTTAGCTTCAAGCTGGACTGGTGCTGACGCTGACTCCCCAGGCTGAATCTGATGTCCGGACCCCTCTGGCAATGGTTGTAAGGCAGCAAATATCTATTGGTGGACAGAACAAAAGGTCTTTAGACAAGGCACAGAAACAGTCTATCAACAGAGAGGATAGTCTCAGAATACTTCCTAGTCTTGGGCTGCCCCATATATTAGCAAGGCACCAAAGAACAACTTTCATCTATCTATGAGAGAGTAAAATAAAAACAACAGCCTGGACCTATTGGCAAGTATAAAAGGAACTTTTTGGTGAACTGACAAGAGTAATACATCACCCAATCCCAAGCAGCCACGGAAGTCGGTGTTAATTTATTAAATTGTGAGGGAAAGAGAAAAACAACACAGACATACCCTAAATCCTTACATTGGTGTATTCCTGTGTACAAATCTGAAAACCCTCAAAAAAAAGAAAATGTTCTACACTTTTGCTCATAAACCTTACATTACTTGTACAGGACTGCAGACACTTCTAAAATGATTCTACTTAATAAAAGCACCTATATTGTACGCTTAGGACCATGCTCTCATGTTATAGGAGCAACAGGGAAATCTAAAACTGCTAATTTAACAGGGTTTCTTATCTATAAAACAACATTTCCTTCAAAACATTTTTTTTGCTAAGGATCACATGGGCATCTTCCCTGCGTTCTACTTTTCATGATCCAAACTATGCAACATCAGCTCTAATAAGGACTGTCAGTTTATTTACACAGACTAGCTAATAAACACATACAATAATGGTGATATCACCTAAGACTTGTAGAACAAAAACTACCCACATCTAGTTCCCCTTAAAGATCAAAATAGGGGAACAACAATCTAGACTACTGATCCTGTCATAATTTTATCAAACAGGATGGGCAGTAACATAACTTACATTTATTCATTTTATTAATTCTAACAATGTTTTAAAACAGTGTTACTGAATAGCCAATTAAATATCTCATTGCTATTTCACAGACAGCTTAGACAAGCTAAAAAAAATTGAGAGACCAACATACATTTTACCTAGCCTTAATTTGTAGAGGAGATAGCCTCCTTCCCCCATTTTGACAGTAGGAAACCTGAAACAGGTTTCACTTCTGTCAACACTATCAACCCCTATTTGTAGCAACTGGGCATAAACAACGTTATAGGAGGTACATAGTATATTTAAGGAGGTAAAGAATATGAATACCCAACCCCCAAACCTTTTAGCAAATGTACAAATGTAACATGAGGGCAAATGAATTCAAACTAAATTTCATTGCCTCAGCTTTTTACAGTAATCCTCAGACTAAAAGCATTAGTACTGTATATAAATATGGCAAACGCTTATCTATTAATAAAAGTTCACATATACCATTATATTGTTTTCTATCATATGAGTACATAAAGTGCTTGCTTTTGCCAAAAAAGTAAAATTTCTCATTTTCTCCCCTGTCCTCTTTTGAAAAGTTTGAGAGGTCAAAATGTCAAAGCAGACCTTGCTCTGGGAGCCTTGCTAGGCTTCTAAATATAGAACTAACATTTAACCCTCCCAGCTGTCCTATTCTGGGTGCAAGGGTTTCCATGCAGCTGTCCCAATTCAAAGTCACCCTAGAGACAGAGCTGGAAAGCACTTATCCCCCTGTTTGTCAGTTTAGAATTTAAAAGAATAACTTCTGCTGATTTTTGATACATATTTTCAATTATAATCAGTTTGCAGTATACTTGTCTAACAATATAGAAGTCAGCTATTTGTATTAGTCCTAAATGTATGCATTTATTGAAGCCTAAGGCAGTCTAAAAGCTGCTCTGAATGCAGAATTTGTTTTTAAATTATTGAATTTTACCCAATTTCGACTTTGATAATTGGGGCTCTTAAAAATGAATATCCTATAATTTTTTGCATATTAGTCATCCTCAGAATGTTCTCTACAAATCCAGAGATTGGGCATCAGAAATATATCATTTATACCCTTATAAAAATGAGTTTTTTACACCTGCGCAGAGTGATATTTCATATGTAAATTACCTCATTATGTGGTATAACACAACTTAAATTTAATTGTAATGCTAGGAGGTCACAATATGAGTATTAAGCTTTATAAATATTAAAAAACGAATTTAAAAGCACGTATTTTTTGATTTTTTTTTCTCTATAATAATAATAAAATAATAATAAACCAATCATTTTGATAATTCCGCATAGGAAAAGCAGGCTTCATTCCTTGCCTATCATATTTAGACACATTCATTCATAAGCCTAAGCACAGAATCCTAACTTGAAACATGAGAAGTTTTGCGCCACTTTTTAAAAGGACAATCATTATTTAACACCAGAACCAAGAATGTGCTTATGTAAAAAGGCCTTAAGAAAGGAAATCCCTACTTTAAATGTTTTCCTGTTATCTAAAATAATGAACATGATTTTTGTAACTTTTTAAAACAACAGTCTGAAATGCAGGATTTTACACCATGCTTGCACTGAGAAAATCCTAGCTGAGTCAACATTCCTGTCTCTCCGTGGCCTACAATCAAATCGAAAGCTGATGCTCAGCGGTAGTTAAAACACAGCTGTTGGAAAGCTTTTTTAGTGTTGAAATGTAAGCACGGTGACAGTCTATTTAAAACTGAGGCATTGCAAGTTTTAGTTCAGCAACATTCAATTTACTCAGAAGATGTGTTTGCCTGTTAATATCTAATACAATGTATCTAAGGAAAAAGTAACATTTTATTTTTGTTTATTTATTGCAAAACACACAATTTCTTTTTTTGTTTTTTTAGGCCTATTTTATTCCTATTCAATGTGAATTCTAATTTTATCTTTTTAGCATTGTGGCCTTTTGTACATGTGCATAATTGCTTACTCTATAAATTTAATAGTAACATGCAGTTATTTAGCATATCATATGGTTCATTTCTGGATTTTCATTTAATTTTTATTTAATATTAATTAAATGACATTTTGCATAACAGACTGATGAGAGCAAGAAAACACAAACAAACACATTGAGCTCATTCCAGACATATGCAGAAGGGGGGGTCAAACACTTAAAACACACAATACAGCGCGCTTAAGGCTAGCCATTATTTCACAAAGAGCGCAATCGCTATTTATGCACAGAAGTTCCACTAATGGGAAAACCACAAACCACATAGACATTTAAACACACATTTAACCCACAGATCAACACTTAGGACAGAAACAAAGGACAGCCCACAGACTGGGCCGATTCACAGAATGAACTTAAGACTAAATCCTAAACTTACTACTATTTGGTATTCACAGAATGCACTTACTACTTTCGGGATTCACAGAGTGAACTTACTAATTTCGGGATTCACAGAATGAACTTACTACTTTCAGTATTCACAGAATAGATTTAAGACTACTAACTTTACGTTCGCAGTCGGGCTGGAAATTCCGGCCCGGAGGTGGAGTTTTCGGCCCTGAGACGGAGTTTCAGGCCCGGAGGCGGAGCTTCCGGCTTGGGGGTGGAGCTTCCAGCCCAGAGGCAGAGCTTGCGGCCCAGAGGTTGAGATTTCAGCCATGGCTAAATCCCCACCTCTGAGCTGGAAGCTCCGCCTCCAAGCAACAAGCCCCGCCTCCGGGCCGCAAGCTCCACCCCCAAGCCGGAAGCTCCACCTCTGGGCCGGAAACTCCGCCTCTGGCCCGGAATTTCCGGCTCGAGTGCGGACGTAAAGTTAGTAGTCCTAAATCTATTCTGTGAATACCGAAAGTAGTAAGTTCATTCTGTGAATCCCGAAAGTAGTAAGTTTACTCTGTGAATCCCAAAAGTAGTAGGTGCATTCTGTGAATACCAAATAGTTGTAAGTTTAGGATTTAGTCTTCAGTTCATTCTGTGAATCGGGCCCTCTGTACTTAAAATAAACCATTTGTAAATACTAGTTGTAAGTCATATTTACAAGAAGAGCTTCTCAATAGTATTCCAAAAGACTGCAAAAAAAACAGCCCAACAAACTGTTTTATTTTCAAGAAGCCAAAATACACTCAATTCACTAGCTTTGGCTGGCAGAACACCAAAAAATCGCTCTGCATATCTCCATTCATAAAATTACGCAGAAAAGGATCTTTCAGCCATATTCATCAAGCGCAATGCGCTCCCAAAAGGGCCAGATTCTGAGAATCTGGCCCTTTGCGAGTGCAATTTTTGCATTTGGGATTCATCATCCCAAATGCAAAAATCGCTAATAAAGAATTCACAAATTTGCGAGGATTAGCATTTAAGGAATCTCTATTAGAGATTCCTTAAATGCCATTCATGAAACATTTAAAAATTGCGAATCGCAATATTTGGCCGCTATTTACCATGAAGTCAGACTTCGTGGTAAATAGCGAAAAAAATAGAAAAAAGCACTTTAGTGCATTATTCTTTGTTGCATGTTACACACACACACATGTCCTTTGGACATGTGTGTGCGCAACACCTGTGTAATGTTGCATTTCAGGGGTGCTACAGGGTGTCCTTTGGCCACCCCTGGCACCCTTGAAATCGCATCCTTATTTGCGATTAGGAAATTGCTAATCGCAAATAAGGAATAACTCCCCATGCATTCCTATGGGCCTGTAGGCCCATAGGAATGCATGGGGAGTTATTCCTTATTTGCGATTAGCAATTTATAAGGAACATATAGGAATCGCAATATTTTTTGCAATTCCTACATGAATCCCGTTTTGCAAGTCCTTAATAGCGATTCCTTATGATTCGCTATTAAAGACTTGCAAAACGGGTCTTTGATGAATCTACCTGTTTGTTTGTATTATTGTCATATTTTAATTCAATTGGGGTACAGAGTCACCAAGAAAGAAACATGTTTTTATACCTAAACCTATTTAGGTATTCCCACAGGGGAGCCGGCTAATTCAATTCACATCTTACTATGGTATCTCCAAAAAGCAACACATTCTTCGATGTGTGCTTGAAACAGGCATGCCAAAAATATTGCAACATATGCAAATATCATAACCAAAGTAGCACTTAAGGTACTCTTGTACTGTGTGCCGTTCAAATCAATTCAAAACAGGGAAAAATCTCCTCATTACCTGCCTATATAAATTGCAATTTATATATTACATACATACAAATACAAATATTGGCCAATCGTACAAATCAAAAGCCACAGTAAGCATTACTAAACTACCTTACGAATCCAAGGCATCAATCCAACAGCAAGTGTTGCATCAAAACAACCCTTATCAATCACTTGGGGGTCGATTCCGATCCGGTATAAAGCGCTCCGAATTGCCGTTCGGAGCGTTTTCCCCGTACGAATCGTACCGTGCAACGTCCCCCGTACGTACGATGAAGTACGATCCGTACCAGGAGCTGGACTCCGTACGAATCGTACAGGGACCGAACTAATCGAATCCCCGTACGAATCTCCCTCGGAACCCGCTGTACGCGACATCTGTACGGTTCGTGGATGCTTTTCCAAACCGGCAAGTACGATTTGTGTTGGGTACGCACCGTACAACCCTTTTTCTACGGGAGCTGAAAACAGCCGTAAAAGCAGAGTTCGCCCCGAAACGACCCACCCTGGTACGGTGCGTACCTCCATGATCGCAGGGGAACGGTGCGCACCCCTGCAATCACGGGGTATACGCACCGTACCCCGCGATCTTGGGGTGTACGCACGTACCCCATGTATGCTGGGTGTACGGTGCATACCCCATGTCCACTGGGTGTACGGTGTGTACCCCCATGATCGCAGGGGTACGGTGCGAACCCCTGCAATCATGGAGGGGTACGCACTGTACGGTGTGTATGTGAATGTGCGGTTTTCTGTACGAATCGCCCTTACCTGACGTGGACCGTACGAATCGCATCCTGATACCCCGGTCCGGATCGTACTTGTTGAGTCATACGGTGTGTGTACGAGTCTTACGGAAACGGCTCCGGATGCGAATCGTACGGACGAGAATTTTACCGGATCGGAATCGGCCCCCAGGTGTCCAAATTCTAACTGCCAATTTCTGAATGACCTAAGGGTCATTTTCTTTTTAGAATACTCACGCCAAAAAGGTTCTCAGTCAGGAGTGGTAAACATCATGTGGAGAATCAAAATCAGGAAGACCAGAAATATACTGGGCTGCAAAGACAGAGAATCCCCAGAATCTCCGTGCACAGAGTACCTCCTTAGTAGAGTGCTGTACTGTCCTCCACAGTAGATTTCTGTCTCCTGACAAGATCACTCCCTTAGATAGCCACTTCTCTGATGAGGTCCACGTTGGTGCATCATTTGTAGAAAATAGAAACCTTCTCAGGGGTCTCACTGATACCTGGTCCTTTTAAACCAACAAAGAAGACATGGGCACAGAAGCTGAAATAGAAAAAGAAAGCATTTATTCACCTCAGATGAGGGAGACTACGTCACCCAGAACCCTTAGCAACTGTATGAGGCAGTCTAAGGAGTACAGAAAACTGGGGCCTTAGAGTAGCATAAGACCAAACCAAGCGGCAGTCCTGGCTCATGTAAGCATGCAAAATGCCTAATATGGGCATACAAGATCTGCTTGCTCAACAAAGTGGGAGGAGAGTTACTTCTCCATACAGCAGCAAACAAAGCCTGACAGTTATACTAGAGGAGCAGGTGCATTCTACTAGCTAGACCCTTCTGAGCATGTGCAAGGCTCTGAAGAGGGAAACAGCACATGGCGAGCACATGGCTAACTAAAATGGCTGCAAAAATACAAAATGGCTTTCAGCTCATGCTAACAAATCCCTGCAATCTTTAACACAGTGGGAGGTGGAGCCATCATTCACCTTGCCAGGCACAGCCCTGCTCGGATCAAAGAGTCACCCCTCCCCATGCTCTGAATACCGATCTCTATCTCCAGCCAGGTCTGACCCAGCTGGCCCTGCTGCTCTTAAACCAGATGACCAATACACATACTAGCAAAGCCTACAGTAAAGCTTAGGCAACAAACTACCGTATTTTCAGAAGCGGCATTTCCAAACATGGGATCTATAAATGGTCCTGACTAAACAGTGTATCTCTATGTCCTGGGCATAAACATATCAAACTCGAAGTTCCTATCAGGTTCCTTGGGTCAGATAGGATTATAGAAGGTAATCCTCAACCTGCCTATTCTGGCCTATGAGAACGGATTGTTTCACAGTAGTAACAGTGAAATGGAGGGTAACTCGCTATTAGAACATGCTACACAGATCTAGGCATTATGGTTATCCTAATTCATACAGAGGGAGAATTCGCGCTGTGGCACTGATTGGCAGTGGCACGTCGCCCAGAGCTTCTAAATCCAGCCAACATAAAAGATAGGAAATGAAAAGAGGAAGGGAGACCCATGCCTGATGTGTGACGTTACAACGCATACTTTTACAACGCATGCCTTTACAAAGCATTTTTTACAACGCAAGTACCTTTACAACGCATGTTTTAACAACGCATACCATTACAACCATTACAACGCGAAATAATATTACTAATGAAAAAGTACCATTACAACGCAAACAAATATAACGCATACCATCACAACGCATATATTATGAATTTTATGTATTATTTGATATTTTGAAAAATAACTCCTGGCACGCTATGCAGGGAAAATAGGGATTTTGGGTGGGGAAGTGTATTAAAATGTAGTAAAAAACTGAACGGTAATTCTTAAAAATAGCACGGGTTTTTAATAAATTAATACTCGAGTATTAATACTGAGTATTTTTTAGGAAAATAGCCAATTTTAAAATACATTTTTTCATTGTACATAAATGCATATGAAACGTATTACCAAAATTATTTTTTTTAATTATTAAAAATATTATTAAAAACCGTAACTTTGAAGAATATAAACAGAACGGAACGGGATGCAGGGAAAACAGGGGTTTTGGGTGGGAAAGTATATTAAAAATGTAGTAAAAAACTGAACGGTAATCCTTGAAAATTGCACGGTTTACTATCAAATTAATACTTGAGTATTAAAAATAATACTCTCATATTTTAAAAAAGTACTCGCTATTTAATAAATAGATTTTTTCATTATACATAAATGCATAACAAATGTATTACCAAATAAAAAAAATTAAAATTAGTAAAAATCAGATTAAAAACCGTAACTATGAAGAATATCAACAGAACAACAAACACATATCCGCCATTTTAGTTAAGAAGCCAAAAAAAGAGTCCTACAACTCTTTTCATGAAAATAACAGCACAAGACTCTAAACAAAATGGAGGACAAAATGCTATGTCAAGGTAAAACACACACTTAAAATAGATATTTTAAATTACACGTTTTTACATCAATTGAATATAAAAAAAAAGATTTAAACAATGGTTTTCTCAAAAATTAAGAAGTCACTCACAAAAACCTATAAATACAAGTAAGCCACCATTTTGAAAACAGTTGTTATTCAACTCTCAGAGAGAACAGACGCTACAAACTGACCCTCTGACCTTTTTGCCACAGTGACGACCTCGAGTCAACCGAAAATAAAGCCATCCATAAAACCAAGTAAGTTTGCAGTAAAACACAAGTAAACATCGCATTTTTTTTAAATATCGAACTATTAATAATAAATGTTAAACATTTTTAAATTTCAGATTTTGAAAACTGTACCATCACTGCATTCAATCGTATCGACATTTCAATTAATTGTTCACAAATGTGAGTACATTTTTATTAAAAAAATGTATTTTCCATAATAAGAAATTGTTGGGTTAAAATAAAATGTTCTAATGTCGTCCAGTGGCCAGATAATCTCTCAAATGTGACAGTGTTTTATAAAACCCATTTATAAATATAATTTTATGAATTTTCACAGAGCACATCACAATTATATATTTTTTAAAATGTTTGTAAAATAATTAAGAATTTTTTTACAGCTTAATCGTATTGTGACATTTCAGGTTTAAAATGTGTCAAAAATTAAAGATTTAAACTTTTCATATTTTAACAGCCAAATTATTAGATGTGAAGCACTCAAAAACGACATCCACAAATCGTTTGCAAATTAGAAGCAAAAGACCATAATTAACTTTAAAAAAAGGTAATTTATTAAAAATAATTTAAATAATATTTTTTTTTAGAGGGATGCAGTTAGTTACCTACAAAAAAATGTTTAGACTTTTAAATGTAAAATAAGTTTTTATAAACAATGATCTGACTGTCATAGATTAATGGGAAATTTGTAATAATGTAATGTAATCACCATGTTGTTTTTTTCCTTTTAAATACAAGGGGCCTCATTTATGAGGCCGTGCATCACTTTTATGCCGCCGGTGCATCACTTTTTGTGACGCACCAGCAGCGTAAAAAATGTGCATTGTTGCACCATATTTACAAAGTGACGCATCCAGGTAGATGCGTCACTTTGTAAACCCCTGCGCTACATTATACCTACGCAAGGCATAATGTATGCAGGTGGGGCGTTCTGACGTAAGACAGGGTCATAGAAGTGACGCAGTGAAATCTATAAGATTTCCCTGCGCCACTTCTAGGACACAAATGCGTCAATTTCTTACGCCTCCCTCACAGCAGGCATAAGACTGACGCAGGCCCTTTCACATGGTGCTTGCTCAATGTGAAAGGACACATTGCTGGAGTTGCGTCACTTTTGTGACACACTCCAGCAATGCGTCACTTTTGCGCCGTACAGATACATCAGAAATACTGACGTATCTGTAACTCCTTGCGCCATGATGCGTCATACTGTAAATATGACGCATCACTGGTCTCGCAAAGAGGGCGCAGTGAAAACTGACGCATCGCTGTTTTCACGCAGCGAAGCGTCACTTTTCATAAATGAGGCCCAAGGGTTTTAAATATTTAAAATAACATGTATTATTTTGTCAAACCATTTACAGAGATCACGAATTTCAAAAACTTGAAAATCAGAGCCAACATATCAATAAAGAAAAAAACTATAAAAGGTAAATAATACAAATAAAGTAACTGAAAACACCTATGACATGTTCTTATCAGACCATTTTTTTACCCACCAAAACAAAATGTAGCATTATTAAACAATCTGTAATTTAAAATTCTCCAATTGTATCTTTCTACCAGATTCAACCCAAACGACTCTACAATTTGACCTGAAATTCCACCCAAATCAAACAGACAACAACAAGGTAAAGAACAAAAGGTAAGACACGTTTAAAATCACAAATAAACTTTTTTTTATTAAACATGTCCATAAAACTGAATTCAAAATGTAAGCAATGCAAAAAAATTTTTTAAATGCAAACTGGTTTCACACTGTTTCAAATTAAAAAGCATTTTTACAACCTTGAATAATATCTTAATCAATAAGCAGAACAATAAAGTTAAAATAAACTTCATTTAATACAAAGTAATAAAACGCATTATTTAAAAAGGTCAAAACGCTAATGAATGGTCTATCTATTCATTCTAAATAGACCTCTTTTAGGAAAACTCATCAAAGAAGAGCAATTGAAAAGACATCTTGAAAGACTACTTATTCAAACTAAAAAGCTAAAACTCAGAAAAGTGAACCAGTAGTAAACTTAATAGATACGTAAATGTTTCAATTACTATTCTAACTACAGGAAGGTGCACCATTAGGGAAAGTGATGGTTAGTGTAGGGGTATCATTTACTATTCTAACTCAAGGAAGATGTTGCATTAGGGAAAGTGATGGATAGTGTAGGGGCATCATTTACTATTCTAACTTCAGGAAGGTGCAGCAGTAGGGAAAGTGATGGATAGTGTAAGGGTATAATTTAGTATTCAAACTCCAGGAAGGTGTTGCAGTAGGGAAAGTGTTGGATACTGAAGGGGTATACTTTACTATTCTAACTCCAGGAAGGTGCAACAGTAGGGAAAGTGATGGATAGTGTAGGGGTATAATTTACTATTCTAAATCCAAGCAGGTGTATCATAAGGGAAAGTGATGGATGGTGTAGGGGTATAATTTACTATTCTAACTCCAGGAAGGTGCAGCAGTAGTGAAAGTTTGGATAGTGTAGGGGTCTAATTGACTATTCTAACTCCAGAAATGTGTTGCAGTAGGGAAAGTGATGGATAGTGTAGGGGTATAATTTAGTATTCTAACTCCAGGAAGGTGTTGCAGCAGGGAAAGTGATGGATAGTGTAGGGGTATATTTTACTATTCTAACGCCAGGAAGGTGCTGCAGTAGGGAAAGACATGATTAGTGTAGAGGTATACTTTACTATTCTGACTCCAGGAAGGTGTTGCAGTACGGAAAGTGATGGATAGTGTAGGGATATTATTTACTATTCTAACTCCAGGAAGGTGTAACAGTAGGGAAAATGATGGATAGTGTAGGGGTATAATTTACTATTCTAACTCCAGGAAGGTGCAACAGTAGAGAAAGTGATGGATAGTGTAGGGGTATAAATTACTATTCTAACTCCAGGAAGGTGCAGCAGTAGGGAAAGTGATGGATAGTGTAGGGGTATAAATTACTATTCTAACTCCAAGAAGGTGCAACAGTAGGGAAAATGATGGATAGTGTAGGGGTATAACTTACTATTCTAACTCCAGAAAGGTGTTTCAGTAGGGAAAGTGATGGATAGTGTAGGGGTATACATTACTATTCTAACTCCAGGAAGGTGCAGCAGTAGGGAAAGTGAAGGATAGTGTAGGGCTATAATTTACTATTCTAAATCCAAGCAGGTGTATCAGTAGTGAAAGTGATGGATGGTGTAGGGGTATAATTTACTATTCTAACTCCAGGAAGGTGCAGCAGTAGTGAAAGTTTGGGATAGTGTAGGGTTCTAATTGACTATTGTAACTCGAGAAATGTGTTGCAGTAGGGAAAGTGATATATAGTGTAGGGGTATAATTTAGTATTCTAACTCCAGGAAGGTGTTGCAGTAGGGAAAGTGATGGATAGTGTAGGGGTATATTTTACTATTCTAACACCAGGAAGGTGCTGCAGTAGAGAAAGTCATGGATAGTGTAGAGGTATAATTTACTATTCTGACTCCAGGAAGGTGTTGCAGTAGGGACAGCGATGGATAGTGTAGGGGTATAATTTACTATTCTAACTCCTGGAAGGTGCAACAGTAGGGAAAATGATGGATAGTGTAGGGGTATAATTTACTATTCTAACTCCAGGAAGGTGCAACAGTAGAGAAAGTGATGGATAGTGTAGGGATATAAATTACTATTCTAACTCCAAGAAGGTGCAGCAGTAGGGAAAGTGATGGATAGTGTAGGGGTATAACTTACTATTCTAACTCCAGAAAGGTGTTTCAGTAGGGAAAGTGATGGATAGTGTAGGGGTATAATTTAGTATTTTAACTCCAGGAAGGTGTTGCAGTAGGGAAAATGATGGCTAGAGTAGGGGTATAATTGTCTATTCTAATTCCTGGAAGGTGTAGCAGTAGTCAAAGTGAAACATAGAGTACAGATATTCAAATTTGTTTAAATAAACTTAACTTTAATACAAAAATAATCATTTGCAAATGTTTTTCTTTTTCTTAACAGATAATGTCTACTGAACAGACTGCATCATATATCAAATCCAAGACAGGAAACCGCTTACTCAAACATGCAGGATATATATATTGTAAAGAGAGGAAAAGTGAACCACGAAGACATTGGAGGTGTGTGCAATATTACTCATCCCTTTGCAGTGACAGAGGCGTTACTCTTGGAGAGACCATCATTAAGACAACTGACCATAACCACTCTGCCTCTGCAATGGAGATTGAGGTGCGTGAAACAATCAATGAAATGAAAGAAATTGCATGCACCTCTAATGACACTTCAGGTTCTATTTTAAGAGAGGTTGCACAGCATGTCCCCAGTCATGTAGCTAGCAGTATGCCTATAATTCCCAATTTGAGAAGGATAATCCAAAGACAAAAGCAGGCAAGTAATACACATACTCCAACTCCACATACATTTTCTGACATTCACATTCCTCCTGAACTCTCTATTTCTTTTTCAAATGAACCTTTCCTCCTGCATGACAACGAAAACCGTCTGAAACGTATTCTTATCTTTAGTGTCAGGATCTGATGTTGAACAGTATTGCGCCTGCCTAAGTCATTAAGGACTTCGAGTCCCAGAAGTCTGTGGGGCAAGGAGGCGGGGACTATTTAACCATATCCAACCCGGAAGTTGGGTTGTATTGGATTTTGTTACCTGTACTGTAGCGGTGCGGCTGCCTGCAAGTTTGTGGTGCTCTGTGGTGCTTCGCAGTTCTCTGCTGAAGACACGGACACCCCTCGTTTGAGTCCCGGAGCAGGAGCGGTGCGGTCCGTTGCCGCGCATGGTTCTGGATGAGTGTGTCGGCTGATGCACTCCGAGTGTTCTGTGGTGCTTCGCTGTCATAGTCCGCGAAGACACAGACACTCGTCGGCTTGTACTTTAGTTCGAAGGAGGAGATTCCTTGGTTGTTTCCCGGAGTAAGAACTTGGATTACCGACGGGAACAAGAGCATTTTGGAATCAGAACACACAAACGTCTTTTCGGTCCGGAGTTGTTTCTTGCATTTGTTTGTTGCAGAAGGATCGTCTGCATTACAGATCGGGGGAGCTCTTTCCTAAGGCACCTACCGGAACACTAGGACGACATAGGAGCCCAGAGGTACTGTAGACTCCAGTGATTGGGGTGGGGGAGGCGTCACGGTGTCAAGGGAGATCCTTGTCCGGTGACTCTTTGTTTGCTTAACTTTTTTTTCCTTATGGTTTTCTTTGAGCTCTGATGCTGGTAACTGCGGGAATCGGTCTTTTGCCTCTGTGTCTTAACAGAAGGAGATCGGTCCTGAACTAAGTACAGTCTTTGCTGAAGAGATCTCTTCATTCTGTGGGAAGGTTGGCCATTTCCTTTAGGTCTCCTTGGTGTGTGCCCTGGTATGTAGATGGAAAAGAATACATGGAGGAGGGATAGGAATAGGAAGCGGTATGGGTGTGTAATATGTGCTTGTGTCTTTGTAGACTCTACCGCAAGTCGTTCCATACTAGAGAAACTTTATTGTGTCCTTTGTCTTTCAGATTGCCTCAACCCGCGCAGCATCATCCCGGACCCTCCTTTTTTCCCTCACCTGATCACCTCTAAGCTCTGGGTACTAACTGAACCAAGCTTGGGGAGATCTGGAGGTGGACCCCTTGAGCATCACCCGGATCCGGAAGAGCATCGAGAGTCCTGACAGAATCCAATACCCAAAAAATACTGCTCTTCTTGGTCTGGTGATCCTTCAAGATGGCAACGATGGATGATGTACTGCAGGCACTAGTGTTGGTTCAGCAGGAGTTAACTGCTTCAAAAGCAGAAACCGCGGCATTGAGGGAAAAGGTGGTAAGACAGGCACGCAATCCTCCTCTCAGATACATGTCACGGTGCCCCCTCCCGTTCCTCTGGCCTCGCCGGAGAGCTATTCAGGGGATCCGCTTAAAATACAAACCTTTCTCACACAGATTGCTTTACACTTTCCTTGTAGGTCCGCCTCCTTCCCTAACAATCTATCGAGAGTCGCTTTTGTGATTTCGTATCTCACAGAGGATGCGGCTGATTGGGCTGTTCCGTTGAAACGATGACCCTTTGCTTTCTGACTGGGAAGAGTTTAGAAAGGAGTTCGAAAGGGTGTTTGACCGTCGGGCTACCACCTTTAGTGTGGATAAGGAGCTCTTGGAGCTCAAGCAGGGTAAAAGGGATCTGGTATCCTACATGACGGCTTTTAACCGTTTGATAGCAGAGACAGCTTGGCCGCCGGAGAAGAGGATGTCCATCTATTACCAGGGTTTGTGTGAGGAGATGAAGGACGTGTTGGCACATATAGACCCTCAACCCACCTCCTGCATTGATCTAATCAATCTCACTCTGCGGTTGGACCATCGCATGTCAGAACCTCATGGGGGAGGTCGAAGGGGGGATAGGCCCTCATTGGGGAAAGATCATGATCATCGACCTCCGGCTACCCCTATGAACGTAGGGCCAGAGCCTATGGATATCGGGGCCGTGAGACCACCCTTATCCAGATCAGAAAGGGAGACCCACCGGGCCCAGGGTCTATGTATGTACTGTGGCGAAAAGGGCCACTACGTCCGGGAATGTCCGGCCAAGCCTAAGAGAAGGAACACCTATTTCCCAGGGAAGAAAGTGGCTGTGAGTGTGGTAGGAGAAATAAAAATGTGTCTGTCCTCCTCTGCAGAAACAGGGAGGAAGGTACAGGGTCCGGTGTGGCAGATCCCGTCTTTGGCCATACCAGAACAGAAAAACACCGAATCACACATAGTCCTAGACATGCTTCTGACAGTCCAGCAAACGACGTATCAGGTCCTATAATCGAGCACAACGAAATGTTGGAACTAACACTTCCTGGGGACCCTCAGGACCATGTGGAAAACATAGTCCTCAATATCATCGAGGCTCCTCAGTACGAGCTTATACTGGGTATGCCGTGGCTGTGGCGACATAGCTCTTCCATGGATTGGAGACAGAAAACCATTTGATTCCAGTCTAAGGAGTGTCTGTCGCAATGCATGAGAAACCATCAGTCCGTAGCCTTGACTCTTGCCCTGGTACACCAAGTGGCCACTGCAGCCGAGAAAGAGGTCATACTGCCATCGGAGTATGCCGCATATCAGGATGTGTTTAGCGAGGTTAAAGCTGAATCGCTACCACCACATCGCGAGTATGACTGCAGGATTGATCTGGTGGATTGAGCAGTCACTCCGTCCTGCGGAGTGTATGCCTTGTCTGAACCAGAGAATAGACACCTATGTGAATACCTGGATCATTACTGTGCAATAGGGTTTATCCGACCCTCTCGCTCCCCTGCAGCCTTTCCTCTTTTTTTTATTGCAAAGGCCAATGGAGACTTGAGGATCTGCATTGACTATCGTGTCTTGAATAAAAATATGGTGAGGAACCGGTATCCGCTTCCGCTCATCCCAGTGTTGTTGGACCAGGTTAGAGAAGCTACCATCTACACTCGCCTCGATCTTCGAGGGGCCTACCACCTGGTCCGTATACGCAAAGGAGATGAGTGGAAGACGGCGTTCAAGACGCGATATGGACTGTACGAATACTTGGTAATGCCGGTCGGGCTGTGCAATGCCCCGGCGGCATTCCAGTATTTTTTAAATGATGTCCTGAAAGAATATCTGGACCGCGTAGCGGTCGTGTATATCGACGATATTCTTATTTATTCAGCTTCCCCTGCACAACACTCCAAACATGTGTGTATGATCCTACAACGGTTGCATGAGAACCACTTGTATTGCAAGCTAAGCAAATGCCAGTTTAGCGTCCGACAGGTGGAATTTCTAGGTGTGATTCTGAGTCCCCAGGGGTTCAACATGGCTGAAAGGAAAGTGGCAGCAGTGCAGGAGTGGCCTGTCCCAAGGAACGTGCGTGAGGTCCAATGTTTCCTTGGTTTCGCCAACTACTACAGGCGTTTCATTTCACACTTCTCACAGTTGGCAGCCTATTTATGACCAGGCTGTTGAGGAAAGGGGTTCCTTATGTTTGGACTCCTGAGTCTACGAAAGCCTTTGTGCAACTCAAGGAGGCCTTCTGCTCTGCACCGATATTACATCACCCTCAGGTCGATATCCCTTTCATCGTTGAAGCCGACGCGTCGGATGTGGCAATAGGCGTGGTCCTGTCACAAAGGGAAAGGGAGACAGGACAGTTGCACCCGGTGGCGTTCCTGTCCAAGAAGTTGAACCAGGCTGAGATCAATTATAGCGTGGCGGAGAAAGAATTCCTGGCGATCAAAAGAGCCTTCCAGGAATGGAGACATTACTTGTGGGGGGCTCAACATCCCGTTACGGTATATACGGATCATCACAATTTGCAGTATATGAAAACTGCCAGACACCTGACGCAGAGACAGATGCGATGGACCTTGTTCTTTGCCGAATACAACTTCGTGATAACCTTCCGTCCTGGCTCAGACAATCGAAAAGCAGACTCGCTATCAAGGCAGAGCGATGAAGGTAATCCACGCTTGGCCTCTCCCGAGGCTATCGTAGCACCTGATAAGGTCCTGTGTGTTGTCACCGTGGACGAATTCCTGGATCAAGTGAAAAACCATTACTCTTTAGCACAGTGGCAGGAATGGGTCACGAAGGACAGACAACGCACTCTTCAGCATGGCATTCCCTTACACTGCCATCGTCCGTTTTTGCCACAACATGAGGTCCGACAGAAGGCGTTCAACTGGTGCCATAATGCAGTGTTGGCAGGACATCCAGGTTATAAGAAAATGCTTTTGCCCTTGCAACGATCTTTCTGGTGGGAAAACATGGCAAAGGATGTGAAAACATGGGTTTCCCAATGTGATACTTGTGCTCGGGCCAAGGGAGATTCCTGTAGAGCAAAGGGGGTGTTGATGCCGTTACCCACTCCGTCCAGCCCTTGGCAGATCAGCCTCGATTTTGTTGTGGGATTACCCATGGATCAAGGGTGTAATGCGATTCTGGTGGTGGTGGATAGTCTAACCAAAGCAGGACATTTCCTTCCATGCAAGAATTTGCCTACCGCTGCCCAGACAGCCTAAATGTTTCTCCAACAGGTGGTCCGGTTGCATGGCCTTCCCAAGGTCATTGTTTCGGACAGGGGGCCACAGTTTGTTGCCAGGTTTTGGAAGGCTTGGTGCACGGCGTTGCAGGTGGAGGTGGCCTTGTCCATGAGTTTTCATCTGCAGACCGATGGCCAGACCGAGAGACTGAACCAGACTCTTACAGAATTCTTGAGATGCTATGCGAAGGAGGCCTCGTAATCCTGGGTGTCGTTGTTGTGGTTGGCGGAACTGACGTACAATAACTCCTGGCACAGCTCCATTAAAGAAACCCCCTTCAGGGCTAACACCGGGTACCATGCCAACACCGTGCCCCTGACTGTGCCAAGTGATGTAAAGAATCATCCGTCGGTTCATGCTAAGGTTAAGGACTTACCGGAGGTACACAAGCGGATACATACGGAGCTGGTTCGGGCCAAACTAACCTACAAGAAGTGGGCGATGTCCATCGACAGGTGGGGCCTCAGTACATGGTGGGGGACTGGGTGTGGTTGTCCACCAAGAACATCAGGTTCTGGTACGTAGCATTTTCCACCCACGCTTCATCGGTCCGTATCCAGTCCTCCGACAAGTGAACCCGGTGGCGTATAAGTTGAAACTGCCTGCATCTCTACGGATTCATCCGGTCTTCCACTGTAGCCTACAGAAACCGGCGGTTGGTCGACGGCGTCTGGCAACTCCTCCAGTGGAAAGGGACGGCCAGTTGAAGTATGAGCTGCGAAGGATCTTGGATTCCCGGTATCGGCGGGGCCGTCTGTGGTACCTCATTTCCTGGAAAGGATATACCTCGGAGGAGGACTCTTGGGAACCCAGCATGGGTGTGAATGCCCAGAGAGCTGTGTGTCTGGTCCATGCTCGCAACCCGGGGAAGCCTGGTTCTAGGAGGTGCTTGGGAGGGGGACGTACTGTCAGGATCTGATGTTGAACAGTATTACGCCTGCCTAAGTCATTAAGGACTTCGAGTCCCAGAAGTCTGTGCGGCAAGGTGGTGGGGACTATTTAACCATCTCCAACCCGGAAGTCGGGTTGTATTGGATTTTGTTACCTGTACTGTAGCGGTGCGGCTGCCCGGAAAGTTTGTGGTGCTCTGTGGTGCTTCAAAGTTCTCTGCTGAAGACACGGACACCCCTCGTTTGAGTCCCGGAGCAGGAGCGGTGCGGTCCGTTGCCGCGCATGGTTCTGGATGAGTGTGTCGGCTGATGCACTCCGAGTGTTCTGTGGTGCTTCGCTGTCATAGTCCGCGAAGACACAGACACTCGTCGGCTTGTACTTTAGTTCGAAGGAGGAGATTCCTTGGTTGTTTCCCGGAGTAAGAACTTGGATTACCGACGGGAACAAGAGCATTTTGGAATCAGAACACACGAAAGTCTTTTCAGTTTGGCGTTGTTTCTTGCATTTGTTTGTTGCAGAAGGATCGTCTGCATTACAGAGCGGGGGAGCTCTTTCCTAAGACACCTACCGGAACGCTAGGACGACATAGGAGCCCAGAGGTACTGTAGACTCCAGTGATTGGGGTGGGGGAGGCGTCACGGTGTCAAGGGAGATCCTTGTCCGGTGACTCTTTGTTTGCTTAACTTTTTTTTCCTTATGGTTTTCTTTGGGCTCTGATGCTGGTAACTGCGGGGATCGGTCTTTTGCCTCTGTGTCTTAACAGAAGGAGATTGGTCCTGAACTAAGTACAGTCTTTGCTGAAGAGATCTCTTCATTCTGTGGGAAGGCTGGCCATTTCTTTTAGGTCTCCTTGGTGTGTGCCCTGGTATGTAGATGGAAAAGAATACATGGAGGAGGGATAGGAATAGGAAGCGGTATGGGTGTGTAATATGTGCTTGTGTCTTTGTAGGCTCTACCGCAAGTCGTTCCATACTAGAGAAACCTTATGGTGACCCCATTCGTTCTACATCATGGTATTCTCAGCAAGGTATGTGGAGCAACATCAGGGAGAATATAGAGAGTAGAGAAGTGGCCTAGGCCTTTATTAACGGGTTGTCCTTTGTCTTTCAGATTGCCTCAACCCGCGCAGCATCATCCCGGCCCCTCCTTTTTTCCCTCACCTGATCACCTCTAAGCTCCGGGTACTAACTGAACCGAGCTTGGGGAGATCTGGAGGTGGACCCCTTGAGCATCACCCGGATCCCGAAGAGCATCGAGAGTCCTGAGTACACCCCGCAACCTTGTTAAATTAGAGAATAGTGAAATTTGGATGATGGATGGGACATTTAAAAGTACACACCATCCTTTCACTCAAATTTACACTATTCATGCTAAGATTAATCACAATGTTATTCCCTTAGTGTACAGTTTGCTACCAGATAAACAATCTGCAACCTACACTGAACTTTTATCAGTGATTAAAAACAAAACATCAAACAAAAGTCCTAGGAAAATAATAGTTGATTATGAATTTGCAATGATTAATGTAATCACCAAAACGTACACGGATACCCAAATTCAGGGATTTTTTAAATATTTTTCCCAGGCTTTTTGGCGTAAACTTCAAAAAACATCCTTGGTTGCAGATTATTCAACAGATAGCAAACTACAGTTTGAACTTAAAAAACTAACAGCTATTTGCTTTCTTCCTCCTGAAAGTGTAGACGAGTACTACACTGCAATTACAGAATCAGATTTTTATCATGATAACGAAGATAAATTGGCACCCTTACTAAATTATTTTGAGGACACATGGATTGGGCATCTAAGCCGATCGGGTCGCAGGAGGAACCCACGTTTCCTTGTGGAGTGGTGGAACTGCTACACGAGTTGCTTAGAAGGAGAAGCAAAGACAAACAATGCCATAGAAGGATGGCATAACTCCTTCAACCATACAATTGGAAAACCTCACCCCAACTTTTATCATTTTTTGAAAACTTTAAAGAAGGACCAAAGTTTCCAAGAAATGAGAATTTCTCAAACAGGTAGTCTGAACCCACGTATCTCCAAAAAATCTAAAGAAATGTCCGAGAGACTATTGGCTATTTTGCAACAGTTTTCGTTGTGTGTGGCTTCAGACTACCTTGATAATGTTGCTCAAATACTACATGTTTAATTTAAATTAACACATTACTTTCCTGCTTTGCCCTAAATTAAAATAACATTGAAAATTAAATCAGCATTTTTTTCCCAAATTTCTTTTTTTAAATTACCTTCGGGTCACCTTACCTTTAGTTGTCTTCTTTTCTTGACTTTTTTTAAAAATCCAAAATCAATCCATTTTGAAGTAAAAACCAACAGCAAATACAATCCAAGGAAACCCACATTTTTTTTTAATCTCCTTTTAAAAAAATCGATTTCCAATTCAAAACTCCTTTTTCAAAAATCGATTTTCCATTATTGAATAATGCAATCCATAAGTGAAAAAACAAGTCATTCAAAATCGAATACAACTTGACCATCAAAAAAAATCTTCATCCAATTTTCAAAAAAATATCTTCTGAATCCAAAATCGAACTCCAAAAGAATAATAAAAAACAACTCCAACTTTTCAAAATAAAAGTCCTCGTTCCATCTTCTTTTTGTCAAAAACAATTCCGATTTTCCAAAAACAACAATCCCCAAAAATTGCTTCAAATTCCTCTTCTTTAAAAACCATATTCCAAAAGTCCATGTCCTTTTAAAAATAAACTCCATAAAAATCCAAACTCCACGTATTCGATCTTCCGCTTGACTTCTTCTTTTTCACGGCATTATTCAATCAAACATTGTATATACTTTAAATTACTTTTCAATATGCATATTTAACACAATTCCATTATTAATACAACTTTAATACTGTATACAGGCGACCCGACAACGGCATACTCTAGCTACATGATCGGTGACATGCTGAAATTACAACAAATACATTTAAAGTAACATATACAACCTCTTCTTATCCTCTCTTTACAATTTATATACTCCTAAAAGTTTAAATGTTTATAAATAAACTTTAAAGTTTGTCCTACCTGAGCGCAGATCTGCTTGCTGCTGCATTGTCCATCGACACTCTTCAAAATGGCCGCGAGCTTGCACGTTTACGCGTCGACGTCATCAGGAGCTACAGAGAGAAAAAAAGGACAATTTATAAATAATATGTTTAAAAATACATTTATATTTTCAAAAACAATTTTTATATATATGAAAGAATTATATTTTTATTACCAAAAAAATATGACAAAATTAATAAAATTATTATGTTTAAAAAAAAAATTCTAATAAATTAATCACAATACAGTTTTCTAGTCCGTGTTTTATTATATTAATTTAATTTATATTAACTTTTTTTAAATATGTAATATAATCAATATTTCTATTAAAATGCACTTACCTCTAATTTTGTTCCATTTCCTTCTGATCTATCCTGCTGCTTGCTTCAAATGAACTTCTAAAATTGTTTTGTGACATTCATACAAGCAGCTATGGAAATAAATAAAGGACATTACTATATATTGGAATCAATGCGAAAGCGTGGGAAAATAACATTTCAATACAATTTAACATACATTCAATTTTATTTAAAAAAGGTATTACATTTTGAAATAATAATTAATAACATTGATTATAATTTTTAATTAAATATATTGTAATATGTAATCAAAAATGCATTATAATTAATTATGTATTATAGCTTTTTTGTTTTTTTTATTTAATTAAATATTTTATTCATTTTAAACAGTTGAGTATTATTTATTCTTAAATTATCATTTTTTTGTTTAAAAAAACTGTATTAGTTTATATACGAATATTTTTTTATTCTTTTTATATATATATTTATTTATATATTTTAAAATACTAGAGTATTAATTTAATATAAATTACTAATGCTTATATTATAATACTTTATATTATAAAACATTTTTTTTTAAATACATATAAGTATAAATTAATTTTACCTATTTTTATTTGAATCAATACATTTTAAAATTCTCTTTATATATATATATATATATATATATATAAGATCCACAGGTTGCTTACAAAGCATAAAGGACGCACTCAGGAAATTGCAGAAAAGCGGATTTATTTATCCAGCAACACGCTACGCGTTTCGACAACTGATTTGTCTTGATCACACGTGAAAACCCCCTGGTGGTGACAATGAGTTATACATTTCGATCATGTAAACACAGACAAAGGACATACAAGCAGTTCCACTAAAGTAATATAGTAAAACGACCGCCATATTGAACTGGTGAAAAGTGACCATAGTATCTCATAATCGGACAGTGCCTGAGAACAAGGAATTAATGCAGCACAAATTACTGCACCCAAATAAACATTTGAGGACAAGTGCCCTTATAGACTTTAAAAATTGTTCAAATGAAAAATACAGGTAAGTGTTACTAATGTATCTCGTAGTAGGACAGTACCTACAAAACAAATTCATATTACCATGCAAACTATTGTCATGTAACATTTTAAAGAATGAGGACTAGTGCCCTTCCCACTGAAACAGCTATTCAGTCGTGGATGTGAATATAAGCCAGATTCACTAGGTACATTGGTTACGGCGGTCTGGAACAATGATCAAAACATGGACTCGTCAATTGACATGTCTAGCCATGTACAAGAAAAGTCTTGTAAATAAAACGAATATGTATACATCGGACAGCAGGGAGAGTGCAAAGAAATCAAAAAAGTGAAAATTCTACTTTCATTCTTGTGGTAGTGTCATTCATCCAAAGTTCCATATGATAGAAGACCGTGACAATAAATGTGACAGGATTGAACACAGGAATTCTCCATCATATCCTGAAAAATACACATAAAACATACAGTTAAAATCAAATAAAATCAATGTAAACCTACAAAGGAAAACATGAATGATTATATCTTTTTAACTTATTCATTTTACACAGCTTATTCTGAAGCTAACAATGATATTGTTCATAGAACTGAGGGATCCTAGGAAAAGGGGGGGGGGGTCTGTTAGGTGTAAGAGGGAGGTGAGGGAGTGATTTATCCCTCGTGTAAATGAGTGGCAAGCTCCTCATCCCAGTTATGCCCTCCCGGAAATTTAGTCTCGAGGTCCATGATCCAGCGTGATTCCTTCTTCCTCAACGCCAGTTCACGGTTACCCCCTCTTCTTCCAACATTTACCTGTTCTACCACAAAGAACCTAAGCAGAGAATTATCTGAGTTGTGGAATTCTCTGAAGTGCCTTGCAATAGGATAGTGACTGTCAACATGAGTGATGGCCCTGAGATGTTCCATTACTCTCTTTTTAGCTGTGCATGTGGTGCTACCCACATACCTTTTGTTACATGGGCATTCGAGTATATAAACAACGTACGTGGTGGAACAGGTGAGGAATTGCTGAATAGATTTATGTTCCTTCTTCCCTGGTATGTTGATATACTTCACCATGGTACTGTTGGAGCACGCCTTACAATGCCCACAGGGGTAAAACCCTCTAAGACCTTGAGTGCGTTTTTTATTGTCAGTTATGTCACTTTTAATGAGCATATCTCTCAGATTGCTGCCTCGTCGGTAAGTAATTTGTGGTCTAACAGTGAGGAGGGGACCTACGATATTGTCACTACGTAAGATTTTCCAATTACTGGCAAGTATTTTCCGTACTTTATCGGATTCCTGATTAAAGGTGGTTATAACTCTCACGTTATTCTGGGTATCACTACCTATGTCTGAGGGTGTTGGGTTGAGAGCTTTCGTTCTATCCACACTCCCAACTTTTTGGACAGCTTTGTTCAGTACACCTTCGGGGTATCCTCTCTCTCTAAATCTGTTCAACATGCAATCTTTTTCAGCTAAAAAGGTGGACTCATCGCTACAATTTCTCTTTGCTCTGAGTAGCTCACCATACGGAATGCTCCACTTGAGAGGGTCCGGATGGGCGCTGAGGGCATGGAGGAGGGTGTTCCCTGCGGTGTCCTTTCTATGCAGTTTAGACGTGAGATGCCCATTCGTGACTTCTATTTCTGTGTCAAGGAATTCCACACATTTCTCACTAATGTTATGAGTGAGATGTATATTATAGGAATTCCGATTCAATGTATCAATAAACGTGACAGCTTCTTCACGTGTACCTTGCCAAACGACGAACAGATCGTCGATATAACGTATCCAGGTAGTGACTTTATCAAAGTATTTTTTGAGGTCAATGTCCAATCTGATTTCTTCCTCCCACTTCCCTAGAAACAGATTCTCAAAACTAGGGTAAAATGCTGAGCCCATGGCCGCCCCACGTACTTGTTTGTAAATTGCTCCATCGAACATGAAAATATTGTTCCGTAAACAAATTTTCATCATGTTTATGAGCATGTGGGTATGGTCCATGAAGCAATTGTCCCTTTGTCTAAGAAAATACAAGCTAGCTTCCATGCCCTGTACATGATCAATGATCGTGTACAGTGCATTGACGTCCATAGTAATGAGAAGAGAGCCCTCTACCCATTGTAAATTATCAATCTTTTTCAAAAAATCAGTGGTATCTTTGATATATGCTGGAAGTTTGAAAACATATTCTCTCAGAAAGTGGTCTATATATTGCGAGAGATTCTCATTGACACTACCTAGGCAGGAGATGATGGGTCTGCCCGGGGGATTGAGAGCATTTTTATGGACCTTGGGGAGCAGGTAGAATATGGGGAGCTTGGGATAATCTTTCTTCAAGAAGCAGAATTCATGCCATGTCAATAAGCCCCTGTCCCGCCACTCAATAAGTGATTCCCAGGTTTCAAGTATACATTCATTATACTGGACCATAGAGCTTTTAACATAGAAGTCACTGCTGTTGAGTTGTCTCAATGCTTCGTTTACATACATATCCCTACCCCATAGGACAATATTTCCCCCTTTATCCGCAGGACGCAGAACAACACTTTTGTCTTCTGCTAATGAGAGAATAAATTCCCTCTGATTTTTGGTGAGATTGAAATCACCCTTTCTGCTAGATCTCGGTGCGTGTTTGAGATTCTTCAGTTCTTTAGTAACCACATCGTGGAATGTATCGATAGAATCGTGAGGCATGATGGGACAAAACACAGATTTGGGTTTAAAGGAAGAACCTGCCGCTTTGTCCGTTCTATTCTCTTCCATACTGCTATTATAGGTATCCTGTTGGCTTTCCCAAATAGTCAAATCCATGATATCAGCGGATATTTCCTCAGGAATAATATCCAAAGGGTCACCTCCACCTGCCGTATATACCACTCCTTGGTTATGTTTGAGATAGTGCCATTTCATAAGTTTCAATTTCCTAGTAAATTTAAAGATATCCACTCTAGTGTCAGGGTAATTGAACAATTCTGTGGGGCAAAAAGTGAGACCTAAACAAAGAGTTTGTTTCTCAGAGTATGTGAGGGTTCTAGAGGAGAGATTGATTATAGTTTTGTTTACCATTTGTGCATCCATGGTTATTTTTTGTTTTTGTAACCACTTCTTTTGTTTCCCACTGGTTTTTGTTGTTTCTTTTCGTCTCCTCTGCTGGAACTTGAGTCGTCGTCTGAAAGACCTCCCCTTCCTTTTCCTCTGCCCCTTGGGCGCCCTCGTGTTGGTTTCTTCTGGAATATCGGGGTTGGGTCCTGGACTTTCTTGTGTCGTGTTCTGAGAACCCTGAACTCGTCTAAAAAATTGGCCTGCTTAGTGATTGGTTCCATCTCGGATGCGGTACTATCGCTTTGTCCAGATGCATCGCTATATGATTCAGTGCGTACACTGGACGTACCTGCTTCCACCGATGCTGTACTAGTGACTGTATTCTGCTTGGTAAGGCCAGCTTGATTATAAAGATAGTCATATTTGGGGCTATATGTAAGAATTCTCCCGCTTTCGTAATCACCGCAGTCTCTATGTAACTTGCGTTGTTTCCGATATTTAATATCGTCTTCATATTTTTTAAGACGAGTTTTCAATTCCTCTTTGAATTTGGTAATAGTCTCCTGATCAGGGTGGCTGGCAAATTCATCGTCTAGTTCCTTGAGTTGTTTCAAGATGCCATCACGTTCCTCCCATGCATCTTTAATAAGTATCAGTAGCATGTTTTTGCTGCTAGTTGCGGAATTCAGTGCCCAGTCCTGTAACATTTGCGGGTTAGGTGATTCATGAGTTGGGGTTATATAAATCCTCAGTCCCCGTGGCACCATTTCTTTATCCACATAGTCTTGCAGGGAGGTGGCCTCCCACCATCGCGAGCTTTCCTGCTTGCGAAGTTTCTCATATTTCCTCAGCTGAATAGATAAGGATATATTGTCCACAGTTACATTGTTAATAGGCACAGTATACGCTTTGCCAGGGGCCCTAGCGAACAGAGTCGCTGCTTCGCGTTTCCTCTCTCCGTCGTCATCCATTGAGAAAAGAAATGTAAATCAAGGGGCGTCACTTGAAAGCGCTGTGTAGAACGAAATTTTTTATTTTTTTATTTTTTGCACTCTAGGTCTGACTGGATAACGCAGCGGTAAATTACCGTCTTGTAGATTCAATACTTCATTGTGAGTAACTGCAATCTCCCCCGCTACAATGAGCGGTTCCTGATGCCACACGAGTAATTTCAGAATGATAAACACACCGGCAGTGGGAAAATGCGGGCTATTAGTAAACGCTCTCGTTTACTTCACAGAAGTCCCAACCCGTCCTCACGCCCTCCCGCTCTCACGGGAACACTTCCGACCCCATGCAACAACAGTTTCAAAGGAGGCAAGAAAGAGCACACTCCTGTGCCCTCACCCCCCTTTTACCACCGTATCAGCAACAGATAAGAGGCTCACCGTGAGAGTCGGGGTGTAGAATCTCTGAAGTAAAACTCCCGTTTTACGTGTCCAGGTAACACTCGGCGGCCGGCACTGGATCCCTCGATTAGGAATGTAAACACAAGAGGGTTCTACCGGGATCGTAGCTCCCAAGTCAGGTGGCGTCCAAGTTCGGCGAACCACAAGCCGAAAATCCAATAAGATCCACAGGTTGCTTACAAAGCATAAAGGACGCACTCAGGAAATTGCAGAAAAGCGGATTTATTTATCCAGCAACACGCTACGCGTTTCGACAACTGATTTGTCTTGATCACACGTGAAAACCCCCTGGTGGTGACAATGAGTTATACATTTCGATCATGTAAACACAGACAAAGGACATACAAGCAGTTCCACTAAAGTAATATAGTAAAACGACCGCCATATTGAACTGGTGAAAAGTGACCATAGTATCTCATAATCGGACAGTGCCTGAGAACAAGGAATTAATGCAGCACAAATTACTGCACCCAAATAAACATTTGAGGACAAGTGCCCTTATAGACTTTAAAAATTGTTCAAATGAAAAATACAGGTAAGTGTTACTAATGTATCTCGTAGTAGGACAGTACCTACAAAACAAATTCATATTACCATGCAAACTATTGTCATGTAACATTTTAAAGAATGATACTTATTAAAGATGCATGGGAGGAACGTGATGGCATCTTGAAACAACTCAAGGAACTAGACGATGAATTTGCCAGCCACCCTGATCAGGAGACTATTACCAAATTCAAAGAGGAATTGAAAACTCGTCTTAAAAAATATGAAGACGATATTAAATATCGGAAACAACGCAAGTTACATAGAGACTGCGGTGATTACGAAAGCGGGAGAATTCTTACATATAGCCCCAAATATGACTATCTTTATAATCAAGCTGGCCTTACCAAGCAGAATACAGTCACTAGTACAGCATCGGTGGAAGCAGGTACGTCCAGTGTACGCACTGAATCATATAGCGATGCATCTGGACAAAGCGATAGTACCGCATCCGAGATGGAACCAATCACTAAGCAGGCCAATTTTTTAGACGAGTTCAGGGTTCTCAGAACACGACACAAGAAAGTCCAGGACCCAACCCCGATATTCCAGAAGAAACCAACACGAGGGCGCCCAAGGGGCAGAGGAAAAGGAAGGGGAGGTCTTTCAGACGACGACTCAAGTTCCAGCAGAGGAGACGAAAAGAAACAACAAAAACCAGTGGGAAACAAAAGAAGTGGTTACAAAAACAAAAAATAACCATGGATGCACAAATGGTAAACAAAACTATAATCAATCTCTCCTCTAGAACCCTCACATACTCTGAGAAACAAACTCTTTGTTTAGGTCTCACTTTTTGCCCCACAGAATTGTTCAATTACCCTGACACTAGAGTGGATATCTTTAAATTTACTAGGAAATTGAAACTTATGAAATGGCACTATCTCAAACATAACCAAGGAGTGGTATATACGGCAGGTGGAGGTGACCCTTTGGATATTATTCCTGAGGAAATATCCGCTGATATCATGGATTTGACTATTTGGGAAAGCCAACAGGATACCTATAATAGCAGTATGGAAGAGAATAGAACGGACAAAGCGGCAGGTTCTTCCTTTAAACCCAAATCTGTGTTTTGTCCCATCATGCCTCACGATTCTATCGATACATTCCACGATGTGGTTACTAAAGAACTGAAGAATCTCAAACACGCACCGAGATCTAGCAGAAAGGGTGATTTCAATCTCACCAAAAATCAGAGGGAATTTATTCTCTCATTAGCAGAAGACAAAAGTGTTGTTCTGCGTCCTGCGGATAAAGGGGGAAATATTGTCCTATGGGGTAGGGATATGTATGTAAACGAAGCATTGAGACAACTCAACAGCAGTGACTTCTATGTTAAAAGCTCTATGGTCCAGTATAATGAATGTATACTTGAAACCTGGGAATCACTTATTGAGTGGCGGGACAGGGGCTTATTGACATGGCATGAATTCTGCTTCTTGAAGAAAGATTATCCCAAGCTCCCCATATTCTACCTGCTCCCCAAGGTCCATAAAAATGCTCTCAATCCCCCGGGCAGACCCATCATCTCCTGCCTAGGTAGTGTCAATGAGAATCTCTCGCAATATATAGACCACTTTCTGAGAGAATATGTTTTCAAACTTCCAGCATATATCAAAGATACCACTGATTTTTTGAAAAAGATTGATAATTTACAATGGGTAGAGGGCTCTCTTCTCATTACTATGGACGTCAATGCACTGTACACGATCATTGATCATGTACAGGGCATGGAAGCTAGCTTGTATTTTCTTAGACAAAGGGACAATTGCTTCATGGACCATACCCACATGCTCATAAACATGATGAAAATTTGTTTACGGAACAATATTTTCATGTTCGATGGAGCAATTTACAAACAAGTACGTGGGGCGGCCATGGGCTCAGCATTTTCGCCTAGTTTTGCGAATCTGTTTCTAGGGAAGTGGGAGGAAGAAATCAGATTGGACATTGACCTCAAAAAATACTTTGATAAAGTCACTACCTGGATACGTTATATCGACGATCTGTTCGTCGTTTGGCAAGGTACACGTGAAGAAGCTGTCACGTTTATTGATACATTGAATCGGAATTCCTATAATATACATCTCACTCATAACATTAGTGAGAAATGTGTGGAATTCCTTGACACAGAAATAGAAGTCACGAATGGGCATCTCACGTCTAAACTGCATAGAAAGGACACCGCAGGGAACACCCTCCTCCATGCCCTCAGCGCCCATCCGGACCCTCTCAAGTGGAGCATTCCGTATGGTGAGCTACTCAGAGCAAAGAGAAATTGTAGCGATGAGTCCACCTTTTTAGCTGAAAAAGATTGCATGTTGAACAGATTTAGAGAGAGAGGATACCCCGAAGGTGTACTGAACAAAGCTGTCCAAAAAGTTGGGAGTGTGGATAGAACGAAAGCTCTCAACCCAACACCCTCAGACATAGGTAGTGATACCCAGAATAACGTGAGAGTTATAACCACCTTTAATCAGGAATCCGATAAAGTACGGAAAATACTTGCCAGTAATTGGAAAATCTTACGTAGTGACAATATCGTAGGTCCCCTCCTCACTGTTAGACCACAAATTACTTACCGACGAGGCAGCAATCTGAGAGATATGCTCATTAAAAGTGACATAACTGACAATAAAAAACGCACTCAAGGTCTTAGAGGGTTTTACCCCTGTGGGCATTGTAAGGCGTGCTCCAACAGTACCATGGTGAAGTATATCAACATACCAGGGAAGAAGGAACATAAATCTATTCAGCAATTCCTCACCTGTTCCACCACGTACGTTGTTTATATACTCGAATGCCCATGTAACAAAAGGTATGTGGGTAGCACCACATGCACAGCTAAAAAGAGAGTAATGGAACATCTCAGGGCCATCACTCATGTTGACAGTCACTATCCTATTGCAAGGCACTTCAGAGAATTCCACAACTCAGATAATTCTCTGCTTAGGTTCTTTGTGGTAGAACAGGTAAATGTTGGAAGAAGAGGGGGTAACCGTGAACTGGCGTTGAGGAAGAAGGAATCACGCTGGATCATGGACCTCGAGACTAAATTTCCGGGAGGGCATAACTGGGATGAGGAGCTTGCCACTCATTTACACGAGGGATAAATCACTCCCTCACCTCCCTCTTACACCTAACAAACCCCCCCCTTTTCCTAGGATCCCTCAGTTCTATGAACAATATCATTGTTAGCTTCAGAATAAGCTGTGTAAAATGAATAAGTTAAAAAGATATAATCATTCATGTTTTCCTTTGTAGGTTTACATTGATTTTATTTGATTTTAACTGTATGTTTCATGTGTATTTTTCAGGATATGATGGAGAATTCCTGTGTTCAATCCTGTCACATTTATTGTCACGGTCTTCTATCATATGGAACTTTGGATGAATGACACTACCACAAGAATGAAAGTAGAATTTTCACTTTTTTGATTTCTTTGCACTCTCCCTGCTGTCCGATGTATACATATTCGTTTTGTTTACAAGACTTTTCTTGTACATGGCTAGACATGTCAATTGACGAGTCCATGTTTTGATCATTGTTCCAGACCGCCGTAACCAATGTACCTAGTGAATCTGGCTTATATTCACATCCACGACTGAATAGCTGTTTCAGTGGGAAGGGCACTAGTCCTCATTCTTTAAAATGTTACATGACAATAGTTTGCATGGTAATATGAATTTGTTTTGTAGGTACTGTCCTACTACGAGATACATTAGTAACACTTACCTGTATTTTTCAGTTGAACAATTTTTAAAGTCTATAAGGGCACTTGTCCTCAAATGTTTATTTGGGTGCAGTAATTTGTGCTGCATTAATTCCTTGTTCTCAGGCACTGTCCGATTATGAGATACTATGGTCACTTTTCACCAGTTCAATATGGCGGTCGTTTTACTATATTACTTTAGTGGAACTGCTTGTATGTCCTTTGTCTGTGTTTACATGATCGAAATGTATAACTCATTGTCACCACCAGGGGGTTTTCACGTGTGATCAAGACAAATCAGTTGTCGAAACGCGTAGCGTGTTGCTGGATAAATAAATCCGCTTTTCTGCAATTTCCTGAGTGCGTCCTTTATGCTTTGTAAGCAACCTGTGGATTTTATTGGATTTTCGGCTTGTGGTTCGCCGAACTTGGACGCCACCTGACTTGGGAGCTACGATCCCGGTAGAACCCTCTTGTGTTTACATATATATATATATATATATATATATATATATATATATATATATATATATATATATATATATTAACTTTAAAAAAACAGGAGTATTAATTTAATTTAATATCAACCCATAAATAACTTTTAAAATCCCAAATCATTTTTTCTTAATTCTTTTCTAGAGTATTATTTGATTTTTAATATTAAGTTTTATTATTAATTTTTAATAATATACTATATATTTTATATTTCTTAAACAGTAAGAATTGGAGAGTATTAATTTAATATAAATTACTAAAGCTTATAATAAAATACTTTTTATATAAATATGTATTTAAATATATTTTTAAATACTGGAGTATAAAAAGAATATTTTTTTAATACTTAAATATTAACTGAGTATTAATTTTTTTTAATTAATATTTTTTCATAAAATAAAATTATAGTTGAATTATTAAATAATTATAATTCAAGAGTATACATTTAAATTAAACTACTAATACATTTAATTCTAATAAAAAATATTTTAAAACAAATAAGTAATTATTAAGTACTTTTAAACAAAAAAATAACTCACTAAAAAAATATACTTACGTTGTAAAGACATGTGTTGTTATGGCATCTGCGTTGTAATAGCATGCGTTGTACAAGCATGCGTTGTAAAACACTTGCGTTGTAAAACATTTGTTGTAATGGTAGTGAGTTGTAAAAGTTGCGTTGTAAAGGATGTTTCCCCCATGCCAATGATGCCAGGTCTAACAAGCGTCCCCTCCAGCTGAAATGTGGGGAGAACTAACCATCCCCTTGGGAGTTCTCATCACTAAGGTGGAAAAACCTGCACAGACCGTCAGCATTGGCGTGTTCCTTACCAGGGCAGTGTTCCACCGTGAAATCCATACACTGTAGGTAAATGGACAATCTCAACAACTTGGGATTATACCCCTCATCTGCATCAACCATCTAAGGGGCCTGTGGTCTACCAGAACCCGGAAGTGAGTACCAAACAGCTATGGTCTCAGCTTCTTCAGCGCCCAGACCACAGCAAATGCCTCGTGCTCAATTGCACTCCACCTCTGTTCCCGGGGAAGTAACCTCCTGCTTAGGAAAGCTATCGGTTGGTCTAGTCCCTCCTCATTGATCTGTGACAGAACAGCCCCTATAAGATGCTCTGAGGTGTATGTCTGGACTACAAATTCCTTTGAAAAGTTGGGCACCTGAAGCACGGGTGCGGTGCACATGGCAGTCTTCAGGGAGTCAAAAAGCTTTCTGACAGGTGCCAGTCCAGTTAACCTTCTTTGGCTGCTTCCTAGAAGTCAGCTCAGTCAAGGGTGCAACAATGTTGCCATATCCCCTGACAAACCTCCTGTAGTACGGCGAAAGTCCTAAGAAGGCCCTCACCTGCATCTGAGTCTTGGGGGGTTCCCACGCCAGGATAGTTTTGATTTTGAGCTGAAGGGGTGCCACCTGGCCGCTCCCCACCTGGTGCCCCAAATATACTACAGAAAACTACCCAATCTGGCACTTACTGGCTTTGATTGTGAGGCCTGCTTTCTGCAGTGCCATCAATACCTCCCAGAGATGGCGCAGGTGGTCCTCCCAAGAGGAGCTAAACGCTGCAATGTCATCCAGGTAGGCGGCACTGAAGTCTTCCAGCCCAACCAACACCCTGTTGACCAACCTCTGAAAGGTGGCAGGGGCATTCTTCACTCCAAAGGGCATCACCCGGAACTGGTAGTGCCCATCGGGTGTGGAGAATGCTGACTTCTCCTTTGCTGCGTCGGTCAAGGCCATCTGCCAATACCCAGACGTCAAATCAAATGTGCTGCGGTATTTGGCAGCCCCCAACCGATCTATGAGCTCATCAGCTCTGAGGATGAGGTGCATGTCATTCTTCGTGACTGAATTGAGACCCCAATAGTCCACACAGAACTGAAGTTCTGGGGTGGCACCAGGTGCTGCAGCTTTCGGGACCAGGACCACTGGGCTGGACCACAGGGCTGCTAGAGGACTCAATCACCCGAAGGGCAAACACTTTGGTAACCTCATTGTGGTAAATAAATAATTAATTACCGGTACTATTTTTGACAATGAATAAAAACAGATAGCTCAATAAATAAGAGACAGGATTCGAGGTATCTTGAGTCTACAGGCTTTAATCAGGCATAAGGGACAGGAACAGGACAGCCTGCATGGGAATAGACGGATGGCAGCTGCCGGGGGCAGGAGAAAATGGCAGGATCGCTAAGGGGTAACTTTTAACATGGGTGCACAGTATATATACTTAAACAAATACATTACATTCAATACAGTAGGCGTAGCAGTAGGCGTTTCTCGTAGCAGTCGCGAAAGATAAGGGCAAAATGATGTAACAAGAAGGCGTGTACAGGGCGTATACATAGACATGTGATGTAAACGTAACAGAAATGTCATAAATGGGGTGGAAACATGGAGGGGGCTACCTGAGCAGCTGGGACCTTTAACCTAGTGGTGCGCGCAAACGGGCAATGACGTGTTACCAGGGAGAACTGGGGGCTATGACTTCTGCGCTAGAAGAGGAGACTAAAGTCTGGAGTGTCAGAGCGACATGTACCTAAAGCATATCTAGTATCTGGTGTTTGGAGTACATATTGATAGAATCCAAAAGTTATCAGGGCAAAGGCTACTAGACACTAAGACTGGTGCATGCATAATTCTACATGTATTGCGTGTGCGAGGAATATTCTATGAATATTAATACAGTATTTCTCTTACATGGAGACAGAAAGGCTAGACCATGGCTGAAACTATTGATGCGATTCAGTAGCTTAGGAATGCAGAGAAGGAGGGCTGGACTGATAACTAGAAGCATAACATACTCTTGGCAGACTGGCAGGCAGAGCCAGGCCGGGCCGGGCACTGTGAGGCAGGAAGTAAGTGAAGGGTCAGGGATGCAGGTGGGGGCTGTATCGCTCCTCGGAGAGGGTTCAGGAGACAGGAGCTGAGACTGGTGTCCGGGCCCTTTTGAGGCCTAGAAACGGGGACAATTCAATGAATTTACGTGCACACTGTAAAACGTGGCAACATAGGTTTACATAGGCCTAATACTCGTTGTTTTCACGAGGACTGGAAACTGACATACTAGAGATGGACACAACTATAATTGCGTCTTTAATCGATCATAGGGGGATACATGCATATCGATCATGCACATATAGTATAATATGGGGGACACGTAGGCACATATAACATGGCAAAATTTACTTTTCCACATTCCCTCCTTGTGCCCTACGTTTCCATCAAGAAACATCAATATTCATGATACCATCTATCATTTCATATAGCATCATTTGTTCGTCTCGAATTGTCTTGGAACGAGATTTAGGACTAGGAATACAAGAGGTAGCACACATGCCTCAAATCGCAGGGCCACATTGTATACAGAGGCAGCAACTGAATATGATCATTACTGCAATACCTACAAATGACAATACTTTCCATCCCCAGGCAGATATGATACTCCAGAACCAACCGGACCATGTCCAGGTGCCTGGACTCTGGTGTAACTGATGGGCAATTTTATGAAGTCTGGTTATAGCTGAATAAACAGACGGCGCGTTATTAGGAATGAAAATGCAGCAACTAGATCCGATGACTCTACATGCTCCTCCTCTATCGGCCAGTATGACGTCAAGAACGAGACGATTTTGGAGCACGACAAATCTCATAGCAGATTGCTCTTCGGTTAAGTTACCTAGAGCAGAAGTAGTCTCATTCACTACTGCTTCAAGGGTTCTGGTTAACCTACGTATTAACTTACTATTCTGGATAGGTCCTATAAAGAAGAAGAAACCTTTATTGAAGTCTGTATACTGTTCTAGAGTAGTTTCAGTTTGATCGACAATTGGGGACTCGGTCTCCCTTCTATGTCTGACGTGTACTAGATGTGTATTTCTGTGATAGTCGGATGGGGCTAGGAAAACTGGTGGCAGTAGGAAGGCAATATAACATGTTCCATCCCAATCGAGGGGCAGACGAACATATGCGGTCTGACCACAAACAAAATAAGAATGACGTGAGGCTTTGAAAATAGATTTCCCACTGTCACTATACTCGACAATAGTAGTACAATCACTATGTCCTACATGTGCGGAACCATTCTTTCTGACACATAATTCGCCTTTGACTGGTAACACTGAAATAGCAGGCAAATCTGGAGTAGTATCGGACTGAACATTCAGGACCATGAAATTCGAAGAATAATTACCTAAATCATACACTTCATTTTCTAGATCTAACCCTGTTCTATGGGAAAGACCTTGCTTGTCTGGGAAACATGTTCGATTCAGAGGGAACATATCATTCGAGGATGACGTTAACGTGGACCATGCTCCACACGAACCATTATGTGAAAATGGATAAGGAAAGAGTGGCAGAACTCGCTTCGGTGTCTGGAAAGGGGGAAGTCGACCACACACCCAACAATTAGTCGCATTGCTGGTCTGGTGTGAATAGTGTAACATTCGGATGAATGTATTATTACGCATAGCAAGACGATAGGATAGCTCGTGAGGAGGCAGATCACTAAATGTGTGCTCTACTGTAGCATTAGAAAACATATGTACATGTGAAATTGGAAAACATAAATGTAAAGCATAACTTGTGCCGGTAACCATAAGACTCAAAAATAACAAGAAGAATAGAACAATAATACATCTTTTAGAGTTTTGACTAACTCTCTCACTGTGTAGGTCTGTCTCATACATGTCAGGAACCTGTCTAACCGTTTCACCCGAGAGGGACTTAGACAATTAAACTGGCTGACTTATTTTACTAGACCTGAGTTTGTCTTTATACTCCTGATGCGGAGTTTTTTCTAACAGGGAAACTTTGAGTTCAGAGTCTGTTTTTAGGCAGTCTTTCGGAATAAGGCAGTCCTTAACAAATGTCTTTTCTCGTAATCCATGGAACTTTTATATGGCTGAGGTGGACCCACCCCTTCCTGCCTTCAAGTTTGACGGCGGTCCTTGTTGTTAGCAATACCATGCGAGGCTCCTTCCAACGGGGCTCCAGCGGACTTGAACGATCAAAATTTCGGACAAATACGTGATCACCGGGAACGACTTCATGCGGTTTCACCTCGGTGTTGTCTGGAAATGCGGCGGCAACCTGTGAACGACAAGAGTGTAGGGCAGACATCAAGGAAGCTAGGTAATCTGTCAGCATATTACTGGAGACATCTGTAATACTACGGGGTCTAGGTGTACCCCACATGTTTGGAGGGCGGCCGAATACGACCTCATAAGGGGAGAGACCTGATCTGGAATGCGCAACCATCCTCATATAAAATAAAGCAACTGGCAGGGCAACTAACCAGTCTACACCTTTTTCTCTACAAATTTTAGCAATGCGGATTTTCAGAGTCTGATTATGTCTCTCTACGAGACCGGCTGCTTCAGGATGGCGCACACAATGGAACTTCCACTGGTACCCTAACAGAAGGGAAACATGTTTCATAAGCTCGGATGAGAATGGCTGGCCGTTATCTGAATACACGACCCTAGGGAGTCCATAGCGGGGAAAGAACTCACGAACCAACTGCCTAGCAGTGGTCGCGGCTGTGTAATCTGGAACTGGATATGCTTCTGTCCACCTGGACAAAGCGCATACAACTACGAGGACATACTTGAAACCTCGACATCGCTCCATCTGAATATAATCCATCTGGAGGACTTCAAAAGGGTGGTCAGGAGGTTGGAATCCCCCTTGTTCCACCGGGACACTTTTACCTGGATTGAACTGACAACATATCATACAAGTACGGACTTTCTGTATGGCTGCAGCTCGTAAATGCTTGTTGAACCAAAGGTTCTGAATACTGTCTAACATAGCTTTTTCTCCTAGATGTGCTGGACTATGTGCGGTATTGATAATGACTTGAACCATAGAGTCGGGGAGAAACCATGTGGCTTTTCCCTTCGTCAACCATCCCTGATCTGTCTGGACCCCTCCTTGTTCGGACCATTTCTTGATTTCTTCAGGAGTAGCATGTAACTGTATGTCTATGACATCTTGTGTAGGGTCCTTGACTGTCATACAAGTAGTCTGATCTAGAGTGAGTGTCTGTGTCGTGTTAACTGGAATGTCTGGAGTCTGAGCTGTAAGCTTGGCTGTTCGATCTGCTAGATCGTTACCTTGGGAAATGATGTCAGTGACTTTCGTATGTGCCTTGCACTTCATGATAGCGATAGCTGTCGGTAAATGTATTGCATCTAACAGAGCTTGAATGAGGAGACCATGCTGGATCTTGGTTCCATGAGAAGTCATGAAACCTCTCTCCTGCCAGAGCACTCCAAAGTCGTGTACGACTCCGAATGCATAACGTGAATCTGTGTATATGTTTACTTTCAGGTTCTTGGCACGTATGCAGGCTTGGGTCAGAGCGACTAGCTCTGCTGCTTGAGCAGACAGGGTGTCAATACGATGTGTTTCTATAACTTCGGTTTCAGTAGTCACTGCATACACGGCTACTAGTTCTCCTGTACTTGTTCTCATACATGAACCGTCCACATAAAGTGTCAGGTCGGGATTAGGTAATGCAATGTCTGTCAGATCTTGTCTCGGCTTTGTCATAGTGTTAACAACCTCCACACAGTCATGTGTGGCAGGATTGGAAGTAACTGACGGTAACAGTGTAGCAGGATTCAGAATGTTGCAGCGTCTGATTTCTATGTGTGGCTGGAACAGTGTCAGTTCATAACCTGTTAAACGTGCAATTGTCAAGTGCTGAGTCTGGGTTCTGTTTAAAAGAACTTCCACGGAATGTGGAACTTGTACTGTCAGGGAGTGTCCTAACACTATGGAATCACTTTGTCTGATCGCTAGAGCTGTGGCTGCAACTGACTTGAGGCACGCAGGCAGAGCCTGGGCCACTGGATCTAATGTGCTCGAGAAATAAGCACAGGGCTTGTATTGTCCTGCTTGGTCTTGTGTGAGAACAGATAATGCAGTACCATCACGTTCTGTGACAAAAAGTGTAAAAGGCTTACTGTAGTTCGGCGTTGCTAGAACTGGTGCTTGACATAAAGCTTTCTTTAACTCATTAAAAACAAGTGTATGTTCCTGGGTCCAAGGGAGGACAGTCGATACGGCTGCCTCCTGTGTCGTTAACTGTATTAGTGGCTTGGCTAGAAATGCATACTGAGGAATCCATTGTCTGCAGTAAGAAGTAAGGCCGATAAAAGCTCGTACCTCCTTCTGTGTCTTGGGCTGTGGAAGACTCGCTATTAACTGGATACGGTCTGGTGTCAACTGTCTACCCCACTTGGACAGCAAGTGTCCTAAGTATACCACTTGCTGGACACAGAATTGTAATTTGGAAGGGGACACCTTGTGCCCCTGCTCGGCCAGAAAATACAGAACTGTAAGTGACGCACGCTCGCAGTCACGTTCAGAACGGGCTGTGATCAGTAGATCATCGACATACTGGAGCAGGGCAGTGTCAGTTGGCATGTGAATATTGTCTAGTTGTCTCTTAAGTGCTTGACTGTAAATGCTAGGACTTTCTGTAAAACCTTGAGGAGCTCGTGTGAATTTATAGCTTCTTCCATTTAAACAGAAACCGAAAAGGAACTGGCTGTCTGGATGAATGGGGACACTGAAAAATGCGTTCTTGAGATCGATAACTGTGAAGAATGTAGCTTCAGAATCAATGGCTGTCAAAAGGGATGAAATATCTGGGACTACTGGGTACTGAGGTATGATACATTTATTAAGCTCTCGAAGGTCAATCACTAATCGATATACTGGAGGTGCATTTGGATCAGTACGTTTCAGGACTGGAATGATAGGAGAATTACATACATTGGAGTCAGTTTCTACAACCACTCCTTGAGCAATAAGTTCGTCAATAATTTTGGATAAGGCTGCTACAGCCTCAGGTGGCAATCTGTACTGTCTTATTCGTGGCAAAACTATACCTTGTTTCAGAGTCACACGATGGGGTGTGATATGCATACAACCTACATCAGTTGGACCTTGCGCCCATAAATGCTGTGGTACATTCAATAATCTTGGATCAAAATCACGTAATACATAATGACCTTTAAAGTCTCTCAAAAACAATCGGACCCCTTCTGGGGAGCAGCAAATTACTGCACCTAATTCTTTTAGTGTCTTGATGCCTAACAAATTTTCTGGACATGATTTCGTGAGTAACAAATCAGTAGTTCGGGACAATGGACCAACTTCTAGAGTAACTGGTTTCGAAATTTCATTAACAATTGGCTTTCCTGAAAATCCAAGGGAAACATTTTTAGAGCCTGAGAGCGGAGCCCCTGGAACCTCGTCATGACTGATGGTAGTCCTACTTGCCCCTGTATCAATCAAAAACTTTCTGTCTTTCCCTAATACTTGACTGTGTACATAGGGACCCTCTTGATCTACAGGTATCTCGATGAGAGGCAAGCCTGCCTCCCTCTCTAGGCTGTTTCATGAATACGGCTGATAATCTGGATACTCTGTCTGAGCATACTGGTACATCTGCTGTGTAACATGCTGTGTTGCAGCGATAGGCTGCGGTACTGGAACTGTCTGTTGCGCATTCTGTGGTGACTGAGAAGTCTGTGAAACTTGTTCTTGTCTAGGCGGACGTGGTCTTTCTTTAGTTTTACCAGTAGCTATGTTGTGTTTCAGAACTGCACACTCGTTTATAAAGTGACCTGGCTGTTTACAGTAATTGCAAGTCCCTTTAACGGGAGCTGCAGGATGACTGGCTTGATTCGGACCCCTCTTCTGATTGTCTTGTGGAACAGATTGTGCAACTAATACTTTCATTTTCGTGTCTTTCATACGTCTCCTTTCGTGTTCTTGCTCTTCCCTGATTCTGTTCTGGTGGTACTGGAGCATTTGTAACATTTGTGACGGAGTATTAGCTTGCCAGGTACTTTCGACTTTCAAAACTCGATTTTTAACTTGTGGTAAAGAATTCTCGACTAGTTTGGTAACAAAAAGATGAGGGTACGATTCACTACTTGTTTTCAGACCACTGTTAATAATAAAACATTTTTCAAATCTAGAATAAAAATCACTAGTGTCTTCATCTTGTTTCTGTTTACAGGCTGAGATTGCATCCCAATCTTCCTTTTTCGTGGCTAGTAATCTTGGCAAAACTTGTATCAATAACTCGGGCAAATCTTTACATTTCTCCCCAAGACCGGTACCTGGTACTCGTAAACCATCTTCAGCTTCTAGAGCTGTCCAATCTATCTTTTTCTCTCCCACCTCCCATTCTTTTTCCTTGAGTTTTTCATATACCCCTGCGGGCAACAGGACCTTTAACATTTTAATGATATCAGGATACGTGTATTCTCCCATACGGAGCATGTCTTTTAATTCTCGGTGGAACCCTGCCGGATCTTTGTCGTGACAGGGAATTAACTTCTTCATCTCTAAGAGTTCCATCTTTGTGATAGGGGTGTAAACAAATACTCGTTCTAGATCACCACCCGCTGTCCTAACTGGGTGTACTTCTCGTAACGGATGCTGTCTATCTATGTAAAATGATTTACTTTCTGGACGTGAGACATGAACAAAATGCGGATTCAAAAACGTTCGATATTTGTGGCGCTGTTCTAGGATGACACTAATTAAATCAGTACCCAGACCTCTCCATCTGTACTGGAGTAACTCGTTCAATACATCATGTAATGGACCTGGATCAGAATGCTGTCCCTCATACAGTGTAATGAGGTGCTGGATCATATACATACCCACCAGTCGCTGCTCGGCTGGGGTCAGTTTCAGAAACGTTTGTGCCACTATTTCGTCTGGAAAAGTGGTAGAATCAGTAGTCCATCGGACTGCTGATCGGGCTAGTTCTTGTTCATGCATTGTACTAAGCTCACTATAACCTATTCGTGATTTCAGAATGTGATCGGTAGCTTGGAATACTTGTTCGAGAGAACTCTGCTCTGGTGCTGGACGAGGGAAAATTTTCTTGTGATCTAGGCGTGAATGTCGGTCGGGAAGTCTAGTTCTGCCTACATACGCTATTCTGGAGGGATTCTCGTCGTCTACCTCTTCGGTATCAGAGTTGTCTTCTTTCTCGGTTACTTGTGCTGCTTCTCGTTTCTCGTGTAACTTTATTATTTCCCTACGGATTTTCTTGTACATACTCTCTATACAGTTCTGTGTCTTGTGTCTTCCCTCGGCTATATGGTCACTCCACCTAGTCAGGACTTTCATTTCTTCCGGATCTTTATCCGGATAATCTTGTTCTCTGATTAAACAATTAATTAAAAACTTTAGAAGCATGAGCTGGATCTCGACTTTTCTTTGAATCATGGCGTCGCGAACACTTTCTGGATCTACTCCTGTACGGATAAAACGATATATTCTGCCTAGATATTCTTTCATATTGGGCAGGGTGTCCAAATATTCGGTCACCCGTCTTACACGCAATGAATATATGACCATATTACCATCGCCTGAAACTGGATCATAACGGCATTCAGTAAGTGCTCGCTTGATATCTGCAAATGTCTGTATTTTTGGCGAACGCTGTAACGCTCGTTCATGTAGCTCAAGTATCGTCATACGTCTGTGTTGAGGCGGGGTTCCAGGAGGACTTCCCCCCGCGGCTCCTAGACTAGAATCGTCGGTGTGTACTGTACGTGCTGGTAGAGTGACTGATGTAGCGGATACATGTACTGTAGGCTGGACCGGGGGTGCCGTAACAGGTGCTGCAACGGGTGCCCCGGTGGCTGGAGGAACAGGAATTACATTATTCACAGGAGCAGGCGGAACAGGATTTGCATATTCCGGGACTGTATCGTCCAAATAGGACGAGAGAAAAATGTCAGCTGCGGTCGGTTTGTGACGTAGCTTAATCGGAACCAAGGGCGGCGGACAATTACATGGTGCTTCCGGGGTTGCTTTTGGCAAGCCCTCGGCAAGAAGAGGATACATACCCTTAATAAGGGCATTTCTCTGTCTGTCTGACTGTTCTGCTCTAACTCGTTCACCTACTTCGATTAATTCCCTTTCTTGGGCTCTTTCTGAGGATTCCCTACTTAATTCTGTTTTTCTGATTTCTTTTTCGGTTCTTCTATGAGATTCTTTGCGCCATAACTCGATGGCATCTTTCTGGGACTGTCTGGCTTTCTTTTTCCATAATGCTGTACCTGACATGGGCCATCTATATTTCTCTTCTAACTCCTTGGTATAATCCACCCACAAGTCTAGATATAATATGGCACTTAAGCCATGCTTGTGATACATAAAATGACCTGGACTGTCCCTAGGCGGGACAGGAACTGCTTCCTCGAGCAATCCTTTTCGGGTTTTTAACTGACGTAACTTAGAGAATAGAGGCATTCTAGACTTGAATCTGAACACAATACAATACACGATAAACACAATAATGACTGGAAAAACAAATCACTCATACCACGACATTGAAAACACATTAAATGACATTGAAAACAACAGTTCGGACAGAATATTACCTGGTATACTGAGAACAGAACACATGAATTTCTCGAGAACGGAACTTACTAGAATTACTAGATGCACTGCTAAAACAGTACGAAACTTACCGGTCCCATAAAGAGACACGTCAGGACCCGCATCCACCTAGGTGGACACTTCGTGTTGGATCTGTGTACCCAAACCCACGGACCAGAGACAAATTAATTGACCCTGTCTAGATACTACCCCAGCAACGGTACTCACCGGGCAGCAAGAACGGAAGGCCTCGGACTGGACTGGACTGCTACGACGACGGACTACGAACTTCGGACTTCAGTTACAGGTGGGCCTCCGGATACCTCGGACCTTGGACTCTCGGCTTGGGCTCTGGTCGGGACTCGCCGCGTTCCTCACCGCCTCGTCTGGATGCTGGACCGCAACCTCCGTCTCCTCCGTGGGCCTGAGGGATACTTGAAGCAGAAATATCTGCACGTGCACGGTATGGTTCCGTCACGGCTGCAGAGGATCAGGGGGCCTGCGTGGCTTCGCCGGCGCGTGGGGAAAGGGCAAGTCCCTATTCGGGCGCCATTATGTGGTAAATAAATAATTAATTACCGGTACTATTTTTGACAATGAATAAAAACAGATAGCTCAATAAATAAGAGACAGGATTCGAGGTATCTTGAGTCTACAGGCTTTAATCAGGCATAAGGGACAGGAACAGGACAGCCTGCATGGGAATAGACGGATGGCAGCTGCCGGGGGCAGGAGAAAATGGCAGGATCGCTAAGGGGTAACTTTTAACATGGGTGCACAGTATATATACTTAAACAAATACATTACATTCAATACAGTAGGCGTAGCAGTAGGCGTTTCTCGTAGCAGTCGCGAAAGATAAGGGCAAAATGATGTAACAAGAAGGCGTGTACAGGGCGTATACATAGACATGTGATGTAAACGTAACAGAAATGTCATAAATGGGGTGGAAACATGGAGGGGGCTACCTGAGCAGCTGGGACCTTTAACCTAGTGGTGCGCGCAAACGGGCAATGACGTGTTACCAGGGAGAACTGGGGGCTATGACTTCTGCGCTAGAAGAGGAGACTAAAGTCTGGAGTGTCAGAGCGACATGTACCTAAAGCATATCTAGTATCTGGTGTTTGGAGTACATATTGATAGAATCCAAAAGTTATCAGGGCAAAGGCTACTAGACACTAAGACTGGTGCATGCATAATTCTACATGTATTGCGTGTGCGAGGAATATTCTATGAATATTAATACAGTATTTCTCTTACATGGAGACAGAAAGGCTAGACCATGGCTGAAACTATTGATGCGATTCAGTAGCTTAGGAATGCAGAGAAGGAGGGCTGGACTGATAACTAGAAGCATAACATACTCTTGGCAGACTGGCAGGCAGAGCCAGGCCGGGCCGGGCACTGTGAGGCAGGAAGTAAGTGAAGGGTCAGGGATGCAGGTGGGGGCTGTATCGCTCCTCGGAGAGGGTTCAGGAGACAGGAGCTGAGACTGGTGTCCGGGCCCTTTTGAGGCCTAGAAACGGGGACAATTCAATGAATTTACGTGCACACTGTAAAACGTGGCAACATAGGTTTACATAGGCCTAATACTCGTTGTTTTCACGAGGACTGGAAACTGACATACTAGAGATGGACACAACTATAATTGCGTCTTTAATCGATCATAGGGGGATACATGCATATCGATCATGCACATATAGTATAATATGGGGGACACGTAGGCACATATAACATGGCAAAATTTACTTTTCCACATCCTCCTTAATGTATGCCCTTACTCTGTCAGTCATTCGGTAAGTCTTGTGCTTAATGGGAGGACTGTCCCCGGTGTTCACGTCATGGACACACCAATCAGTGATACTAGGCACCAGGGAGAACAGAGCACTGAATTGTCCCAACAGTTGGCAACAATCATCCTGCTGCTCAGGAGTCAGTGTGGTGGAGAGGACCACACCATCTACTGACCCATCTCGCTCCCCTGCACACAAGAGGTTAGTAAGGGGCTTGTCTCTTCCTCCATCCCAACATCTATGGCCAGAAGCATGTCCACTTCAGACCTCTCAAAGTGGGGCTTCAGGCGGTCAACATGCAGGACCCGCAAGGGTTTCCACGGAGAGTGCAAGTCCACCATGTAGGTAACTGGACTCTTGCGCTCCACCACCTCAAAGGGGCCGGTCCTCCTATCCTGGAGCACACAGGGTTCCACTGGGGCCATGACCCAAACCTTTTGCCCAGGCTGAAACTCAATCAGAGTGGTATTCTGATCATGCAAGCGTTTCATCTCTTCCTGGCTGGCTTCTAGGTTTGCCTCAGCAAGTTTCCTGAAATGCTGAGTCTGATTCCTGAAGGCCAGCATTGCTCCCAGCCTTCCTTGACCAGACTCAGAGGCCCTCTTACCGGGTGACCATAGTGCAGCTCAAAGGGACTGAACACTAAGGACTTCTGTGGCACCTCACGGTAAGCAAACAACAGGCATGGCAAGAGGACATCATACTTACACCTCATGGGCTCACCTAGGCCATAATCATGCGCTTAATGGTCCGGTTGAATCTCTCAACCAGCCCATTACCCTGGGGGTGGTAAGGAGTGGTGAACTTATACTTATGTGGGCTGGAGAAAGCTTAGGCGGATTTTGAAAATGCTTTCTTCAGGTACCCCGTGCGTTCTTTCGATACATAAAATTGCTAATGTACTAAGTCAGATAAGTCTTTAGGCAAACACCTGTGTTGTTCTCAGGCTCCACAAACACATACTGCTCCTCTTGTGGTGGTATCTGGTGCTAAACAATGAGAGGGGCTCTTACGCTACATCCTTGTAGCATAGTCAAAGGGTGCACCGTCTCCTTATCTTTGTCTCATACAACCATTTTACCAATTTTCCTCCATTAAAAAATGTGCTGATTAGATATTCCTAATATGCGCAAATGCAAATTAAAGAATAGAAAAAGTATACAGACAGGAAAGAACGGAAGACACCCGGGATAATACGTGGAATAATGAATGAACATAACATTGGCAAACACGAGGAAGTAAAGAAAGTGTGAAACAGGCTGGGAGGATAAAGATAAACAGAGTCAAGGACTGCTTCAGAGTAATACATGCTTGGTCATTAATAACACTCACGAAAGGCAGGCAGAACATCAACTTCTGTCTGGGTAAATCTTTATCATTCAGAATCCCTAGAGTCACAAATTGAGGGGTGCTTTGGGAGTTTGTAGTCAAGTACTTCACCTATTTCCTATAGTATCGTCTGCCAGTAGTGTTCTAAAATATTACATCAACTGTAGGACATGCTCTGTAGGAAACATATGGGTCATATGTAGGTGGCCCAATACCGGTCGGTAACGGCCGAAATTACCGAATTTCGGCCGTTACGACTGGTATTTAGGGTCTTGAGATGTAGGAGGCAGGTTTAACGATTCGGTAATTAATGATTCCATAAGGAATCGGTAAAATACCGATTCCTTATTTTAAGGAATTGGTAATTACCGAATCGTAAAAGCTATGGAGGAGTCACTCAAGTGAGTTCCTTCTTGCATTTAGGATTCGTTATTTACCACCAACTACAAGTTGGTGGCAATTATCGAAAACCTGTAAAAAAGCAATGTTGTGCTTTTTTAGTAGTGCCATGTGGCAGACATACATGACCTTAGGGCATGTATGTGTGCCACATGTGCACACATGCACAATTCAGGGGTGCAACAGGGTGTCAATGTGACACCCTGCCACCCTTGAATATGTGCCCCCTATTACCGAATCGGTAATAGTGGGTGTTACCTTTGGATAAAGTAGTCTTATATCAATTATTGTAGGACGTGCTCTGTTGGCATCAGATTCAATTCAATTCAATCTTTATTGTTTAAGTTAACTAAAACCATAAAAATATGCCGATTAAACTTTGTGAATTTTGCGTAATTGATATAATTAATAAAGAAATGATCAACACTGTTCGTGAGTCCACAAAATGCATTACATCTTTGCTTAAAGGTTACCAAACTTTCAAAAACGAATGCTCTTCTGGATATGTTTTTGCAATGAAGTGAAGAAAAGTCAAGAACATTCCACTTTTTAAGTGGTTAAATAAATCTTCGAGACATGAGACATTTATCAGAGCAGATGTCTCAGGGATGCCTACAACAATGTCGAACACCTTTAAAAAATGTTTCTTTGAATCAGTGCCATTTTCAAAAATTGCGGACATGGGCACAGCTCTTCCTTGATAATAGGCTTCAACTGCACTACTTATTAAAATATATCTATGTATGCTTGGATGTGCCTCAATGAGGTAAACACCGGCATGGACATCTACGTGTGACTAGTAGGTCACACGTTTGAATACATCGCGACAGGTCAGAAGTCCCTCCTTTCCAAGGCCGTAGATTGAGATTCCTTAATACTTGTTGCTTACATCATTAAAATATGTAAACCACTTTGTAAGAAACAGTATGTAATAAAGTTTTATTATTAGTACATCACGCATGCACAGCTTATGCTCAGTCTCAGTCTATTTATTGTTGTTTCCTTTTTCACAGCCTTCGTTGTCTCTAGTTCAGTAGCCAGGCACAGTTCCAAGCTCAGGAGGGGAACATGGACTTTTTGTCCAAGTGTTCAAATTGTGTTGAAATAAAATGTGTGCTTGGTTAGGATAAACCATACAAAGGAAATTGGGAAGAAAAGAGGGGTGTCCTTTAAAGTCACTTTTGGCCTCCTATATTCTGGAAAGAAATATCTCATGAAGCCGATATTAACCTCTAATGTTATTGAATTCATTCATTGTCTGCTAGTTGTCTTCAGCATCCAGTTAAATACACATTTTATACATTGATGCATTCAGCAGAGCCAGCAGCGTTGTATATTTATAGCAGGGGCTAAAAATCCAAATAGATTTCTATGTTAACATTAGCACTGCTGATCCTTTTTCTTTCAATTAGTAGACAATGGAAACATTTCAAATAGTCAGCATTGTTCAAAAGCCATAAGTATATTTTAAGATTGATCAAAATAACACCTTGCAAGTAATAAGATTGATAATGCATTTTACTTTATAAAACATTTTCTGTGATATGTTTGCTAGACCGGCAATGCTTTGTAAATCTTTGTTAAGCGACCATTTGCTATAAAAACTATGGCAACACAAACCATTTTCCTTGTATACATAACAAGAAGGAAAGAAAAATGAAGACAAAGGCAGGCTAACTAAGGACACGCTCCATGATGATGAATTGCGGTAAAAATATTCTCAGTTTTTGATGTATGAGGATATAGTAAAGCAAACATCAACCATGTTCTTGGTTTCGGTTTCTTTTTTGCTACCGACTTTCAGAGGTTACTATCTGTGATGAAACCCCATTTGGAACAACTGAAACGTTTTACTATTTTTCCCTGTTTGTGGCTGATCACAGCTGTTTGAAATGTATCTAAAAGAACAGTGAATTCACGTTAGTGTTTGGCATAGGTCTGGCTTTTAAACTTTACCTAAGGAAGAAGGAACATATAATTACCAACTGTTTAAAAAATAAGCCACAAATATTAGTACCTATAATTTGAAAGACATGGGTGTGATATATCTTCTGTGCACCTTTTAGTCACCCTTCAGTGAATTCAAGGCAATCCTACCAACAACATCTGCAAGCTTTCCTCTGGGGAGTTTAAAACACACTGCCTGACATAGCTCGCAGCTATGCCTTCTTGTGCCCCAGCCCACTGTCACATGTAATTTTAGCAGCTAAACGATGTGCTTCTACTGGAAAGAAAATACACACTAAAAACTCGAGGTCAAATACCAATGGCCACATCCTGCTGGGTCCGGCTTTATAAGACGCATCATGGAGACATACACTCGCCTCCTTGGTTTCTGAAGATCCCGGCCTCAGCTGTGCGGGGGCTCTCTCCAAAAGAAACATCTTAGATAAACAAATGCGGAGGGTGGGAAGGAAACGGGCTGCAAAACGAAGAAGCAGCAATGAGGTGAAGGGGAGAGCATATAGCATAATGGTCAGAGCTGCCAGCTTCGGTCTGAGGAACAGGGTTCGAGCCTCTGCATCGACTCAAAAATCTGTGACTCTATTTAAATTCCAACAAAATTAAGTTTTGAAGTGTGTTAATAAACAGTAAGAATAGAAAATAATGAACAGGAAACCATTCAAAAAATCATAGACACCGAAGACACAAGCCGGGCGCTCACGTGTGCCAGCCATCCCAGTTGCTGCGGTTATTTCAGGAATGCAGGTGGCTGCGCAGAGTGCAGGCAAGAACCAGCTATAAATAAACCAGACGGGAGGAGGTAGGATAGTCCATAACATACTGCACAGTGTGATGGCCAACAAAATCATTCTCTTAGTGTAATTACCAGAGAGGGAACTCAGCACACAAAGGAGGGACATTTCCACAACTGCTCCAATAATAAGCCAGCATTTTTCAATTCCACACATAACAACCAATAGCAATTGGGAGGTGTGCTGAAAGCCCATAGAGAGATACAACAGGTCGAGGCTCGACCTAAAAAATAGGCCCTGTCACAAACAACATTGCAAAATGTATGAAGTAGTACTACAGTAGTTCTAGTTACTACTACTACATAATGTATTTCATAAACCTTCAGGTGAGGACCTCTGCTCAGGGGCGGCTGGTGACATTTGAAAGTGGTGGAACGTAAATACTGCACTGTTGCGATAGAACGAGCCCGAACCACTTATGGGGGGTTCCGGGGATCTCCCCCGACCAAATTATGAAAAAAAGTGTGAGCAAATGTTGCATTCTCAAGCAAATTTGAGAAAGAAAATAGGTGGCTTGGTGAACACATCTCTGGGAGTAGCCAGACAAGTCTATTTGCACTTGCACAGATACATCACTCTCCCTCCGTTGCCATAGGCACAGTCACCCTTCACTCATAGACCCATTACTCGCCCTTCTCTGACAGATCACTAAGCCAGCATTCACCCATCCACATCACTCACTCTGGACTCACACAGGCACACTGCTCAACCTGCAGTCACACAGACATCACTCACCCTGGACTCACACAGACATCACTCACCCTGGACTCACACAGACATCACTCACCCTGGACTCACACAGACATCATTCACCTTGGACTCACACAGACACACTGCTCAACCTACACTCACACAGACATCACTCACCCTTCGCTGCACTTCACTCAATAGGTTTAATTTATTTCAGCCTGTCTAGGTATTTGTGATACTATTTTTAAAATTTTAGTTAATTCATTTTAACAATAATATACAGAGAATTCCTTCAATTACATTGCTCACGGTGACCATAATGTGCCATATAGACAAAGCATTAAACAACAGTGGAAATGATAACACCCTTATAGCATTCGGATTTGGGGCTAGATGTAGGTCGGTCGGTAACGGCTGAAAATCGGTATTTTCGGCCGTTACCGACCGGTAAATCTGATTTGGTATGTAGGGCCCAGTATTTTACAGAATCGGTAAATTTACTGATCGGTAAATTTACCGATTCTGTAAAATACCGAAATCGGTATTCATACCTATTCGTTATTTGTGATATGTAGGTGGGACTCTTCTGAGTCCCACAACCCTTACCGATTCGGTATTTTACCATCAAATATATTTTATGGTAAAATACCGATTCAGGTGTGCATGCACATGCGTGCATGCACACCTGTGCCATATGACAGGCAGACCTGCCCTTAGGGCAGGTATGCCTGCCACATGGCCCCCGAATCTTTTTTGGGGGTGCTAGAGGGTGTCAAAGTGACACCCCCTGCAGCCTTGTCAAAATCTGTATTTACCGATTCGGTAAATACCGACTGGTAATGCCCCATTCATTCCTATGGGCTTCAAAGCCCATAGGAATGAATGGGGCATTACCGGTCGGTATTTACCGAATCGGTAAATACAGATATTTACCGATTCGGTAAAAGGAACATCTGGATGTTCCTACATCTCCACCCCTTAGATTTACCGATTTTTAATTACCGAATCGGTATGATTCGGTAATTAAAAATCGGTAAATCTATTTTACCTACATCGGGCCCTAGGTCCTGGAAAAATTCGGTAATTCCAATGTTTGCTTTATGGAAAATAATTATTAAAAAAATAAACTTATGTGAAACAGGAAACAGACAAAAATGTATTTACATGTGCAACATCAAAGGCGAATAGAGAGATCCTGCTTGCTTCATAGCTATAAGGCAGCAGTCAGTTCCAGCGCTTCATGACTTCCAGCCATGTGCTTTGCTTAACTATTTATCTTTTTATAGTGGCCACCGCCAGTAGCAGCAACAGGATTAAATAAAGCAGAGCAAATCACAGAAGGCTTTCTTTAAACACAAACACAATACCACAGCCCATCTGCCTCTCCAGGTGTGTGCACTCCTGATGTAGCGCTGTCAATTATAACAAAGTATATGGCGCTGAGCAGGAGAGATGTTTAATATCCTGATTCATAAGTAATTGTTACCACACTAGATGCAGAAGCCATAACCGTGCAGTAATTGAAACTGACAAAATCAATGGTGCTGACAAACTTAATCAAATTAAATATGTCTCTTATGAGCCCAAACAGCATGGCGGCGGCCCACTTAACCCTTCCCCAGAGCAGCCTTTATTAGGAGGCAAAGTTCGGCGTGATGGATTTCGCCCCCGAGGTGCCGTGGGTGACTTATAAAGTGCGGGGCAGAGTGTGGTTCTCACAGCGACGCCCCTGGGATGTGTCCCCTGCTGGTGTTCAGACCCTGTCCTCTTGTCTTCTCTTGCACTTTGCATGCACCCCTTGAGCCTCTTGGCTTCTTCTGCACTCCACTTAAGCACCTTGAGCCTCCTAAATTCTGCACTCCTCACGAAGCTCTCTGAGTCTCCTGGCTTCTCGTGCACTCAATATGCTGCACTCTGAACTTCTTGGCTCATCACCGTGAAGAACCCTGAGACTGCTGGCTTTGTCTACTCGTGACATGCATCACGCCGAGCCTCTAGGCTTCTTCCACACTCTGCATGCACCGCCCTCACCTTCCTGGTTTTTTATCAACCCCACATGCACCACCCCAAGCCTCTTGACGTCTCCTGAACTCTGCATGCAGCATCCTGCACCTCGTGGCTTTTCCTGCACTCTGCTCGCAGCACCCAGAGTGTCTTGGCTTTCACTCCTCATGCACAAGTTGCCACATACTGTCTTTCGTAACATGTCACAGTCTATCAAGGGGCGGAAGCAGGGGGACAGTCCTTCAGAAGCCAACGACACTAGTCAGTCATTGAGTTCCAGAGACGGTAGCGGCCGTGAGACTGAACGCACCTTACTAGCTTTATTCCCTGACAGTCACATTTCGTAATAAACAAGTGGCTTTCGAGAGAAACTCACAGCAGTCAAAACACGCCCATTTGTCTCCATACCCACAGGGACCTCAATGTTCCCTTCCCAGCTGTATAAAGCGAGGGGGTGCTCGCTGCACGTTTGTGTGAAGTGATTACAGGTCACAATTAAAAATACGATAAAATCAATTCAGGCTTTCATCTTAGCGAGAGCCATACATTGGAAATGGATATTAGTCCTATCTGCTAAATAAAGCGCCTAGAAGCAGTAGCTCTACGCGCAACGAATACATTGCAGAATGCCGCCCTTGAAGGATGTTAATGAAAGAACTGACTCACACTGAACGTTTTAATTGTACAGCGAGGCGAGGTACAGCAGATATATTTCCGAGCAGAGGCGACCCATGTAGCTCAGCCCAGAGTACGTTTGCAGTATTCTGAATATTGCAGTTACTTTTTGAAGAGGGTGGTATAAAATTGATAATCATGAGAGCCGTTTCTAAGAATGAGCAAACCCTAACTGACATTTCTTTTCATTATCTTAAACAACAGCACAACCCGGAGCCTCTTTACTTCTACCACACATCGAACCCTGGGCCTATTGAATTACTCTGGGCTCTGCATCAGTTGCGGGGGAGGGGGGTGTCGCGTGGGGGGTCGCGCGGGGGATAGAGGGTGTCGCGCGGGGGGGTTTAAAATACATTTTACAAAATTATCCTACCTGAGGTCCTGAGCAGGTCCGCGCCGCCCCAAGTCCGTTGGTGCCTACAGCCCCTATCACCCAATCCTGGCGCTGCAGCAGCGCCAGAATTTGCTTAGGGCACGGCTATTCTTCGCCCACCGCACGCCCATTAGGAGCCCAACTCCTAATGGGCATGCGCAAACAAGTCAAAATACAAGTGCGCATAAGTGGGCACGGTACAAAAATTCGCCCGCCGTCCCCACTCATGCGCACTTGTGTTATGCTGCTGCCTGTTGCCCCCCACTGGTCTGACAATCATGTCAGTCAACATGACGCCAGACCGCCCACCCCTTTCAGACTCTGAAGGGATTGGGCAGTCCGACGTCATGCTGACTGACATGATTGTCAGTTCTCCCTCGGGTCTTTGAACTTAAGTAAACTGATTCAGTTTACTTAAGTTCAAAGACGCCAAGGGAGCTGAGGGCGGGAGGCTATGCCCCCACGCCCCAATGGATGCACAGTGCCTGCCTCTGCTCCTCTTTTTCCTCAGCGGAAAAGGTGGCGGAGATCTTCACAAATTTAAGTATATGTTTCTGTAGCAAATGTGGGAGGCTCCAGGAGGAGCGAAACTAACATGGGGTATAGGGTTTACTAAATGAGAGAGGTTAAGGGACGTTTAAGAAGGGGTTTATGGAATGACCTGCTGAAATGCCGACCTTGGCAAAAGAACACTACAGCCATTGTCAAAAGATGTAAACACAAATGTTCAAAACAAAAACACACCTTTTAATTTTGAGAAACCTTATCATCTTTTTTTTACATCTGTTTAACACAACTTATGTAATTTCTGTGATTTGCAAAATGTTTTTTTCCCAGTGTTCACATCCTGTTTTTATTTATTTATTTTTGCTGGCCTAGCTTTGGTCCGGTTCTTAGATCGCATTCTGGGTACAGAGACCTTTCTGGTTCAGTACGGTGTGTTGTTTCCTTAGTTATGATGTTTCAAGTGTGTGTCATTTTTAAGTCTCGGCTAGCATAGTCCGCGCACATGCGCAGTCTCGTTGGCGAGATTCAATGACTCTGAGTAGCGAGGGTAAACCCCGCCCCTCTTCTCCTTTGGCTGGCCTCCTAAACGGCGGCCAGTCATTGGAGAAGAGGTCTCAGTGATGTCATTCTCTCACTCTAAGCCCCGTCTGTTTCGGATTGGGGGGCGTGTTTTTTAGTTTCTTTCTATCCTCTTCCCCATTGGCTGGAATGTAAACAACAACAGTCAAAAACACGCCCGTTGTTTACATTCCAGCCAATGGAGAAGAGGGGAGAAAGAAAAACACGTCCCCCAGTCTGAAAAGGACAGGGCTTAGTTCCTTCGTGTTTATCTATTTCTAGTCTCTTCCTAACCCTCTTTCGTATTCCACCTTATCCTCGTAGCCTTCTCTCTCCACCCCTCTTCCCACCTCTCTCCTCCTCTCCTTTCTACTGGGCTCTCCCCCTCCCGTCCCAGCCGGTGCACTCCCTGGCTGCCGCTGCTGCTGGGCTCTGTGTGTGGGACGTCGCTTCCTTCCAACATGGCGAGTGCAGGTCGCTGTTGATGGTAGAGCCGGCCATTTCTGTGTACCATTAATGCCCCGTGTAGCCCGGGCAGCAGAGGCTTTGACCCCGGTGTGCGCTCAGCCAGGCATGGCCCAGGGTGGGTGGTAAGGGCAGCGAGCGCCCACCTTTTCTGGGTGCAAGTGGAGCTGCCGCAGAGCGAGGGCAAGGTGCTGGAGGAGGAGGCCGGGCTGCGGGAGGCAGGAGCCCAGCAACCGCAGCCCCGCCGCGCCCATGCATGAGGGTAAAAAGACCAAGAACATGTTCCTGACCTGTGCCCTGGAGAAGATCCTTGCAGACAAGGAGGTGAAGAAGGCGCACCACTCACAGCTACGGAAAGCCTGCAAGGTGGCGCTAGGTAAGAGAAAGAGAGAGGGGCTGCGGGACTCCACCCATACCGGGAAGAGGATTGCAGTCCAGTACTGTCATCACTGGATGACCCCTCAACACTTCCTCTTGTCAGCACTACTCCCAGTGAACCCTCGCCTCTGTCTGTCCTCTCCACACACACACCCCACATGTGCACTTGACGACCTGTCACATGTAAGGAAGCAAGAGAACGACTTCGGGATCACCATCCAGAAGAGCCCAAGTCCCAGTTGCGACCAACAGACCAGGCATGATGGGCGTCTCCTACTTACGCCCCCCTGAACCGCTTGCGCTCGTGGCTGGAGGAGGAATGGGCCTCCGATGGCAAGAATGGCTTGAAGACTTCGAAGACTTTATGCAAGGATCTCAGGTGACAGAAGAGGATCAGAAATTAATCGCCTTGCGAAATCTTTTGGGAAAGGAAGTCAGTCAACTCATCAAAGAATTGCCTACCGATGACACAGGGTCACACACCAAAGTACGTGACGCCCTGAATAAAAAGGTTCTTCACAAAAAGAACGTAGACTACGAGAGATACACCTTCAACTTAGCATCGTTGGAGAAGGATGAACCAATGAGCACGTTCATCACAAGACTTGGGCGTCTTACTCGCTACTGTGAATTCGACAACTTCTCCACTGAAGATGCTCTCAGATTGCGCATTATAGAGGGGTACCAGTCAGAATCCCTCAGAAGAAGACTTTTCAAGAAAAGTTACACCCTAGATGAAATAGAAGAGATGACCAGAGTTCACAACCAGGCAGAAGAACATGCCAAGAAGATGGAGGCCGGACGCACTGAGAAATGTGAACAGGCATTCCGACTTCAATCGCGCACTACCCGCCGACACTCCCATGACAGACAGAGAACGTCACGACCCAAAACACAACACCCACACGCTGGTCGGAGACGTCATGACTCCATCAGAAGAGACAGGAGAAGAGAACATCCGCTCAAATGCTACCGGGGCGGCTACGATTTTCCTCACACTGATGCACTCGGACAACAATGCCGGAAATGTGGGAGAGACAATCATTTTGAAAATGTTTGCGGGGAATATCGGAAAGACAAACAAAAGGATCAAGCCCGGTCATCTCGGCCGACGACAGTGCGACATCATGCAAAGGCCATTCAAGATCGCCGAGAATCATCCACTGGGTCTTCGCGATCAAGCCAAGAGTCTCGCAGATCACAGTGGCTGAGGAGATCACCGTCACGAGAGTCAAGGTCACCGTCACCCGTGTCACAAGATAGTGATGAGTACATCTGCATGGTGGCTGATCCCGTTCAATTGAAGAAGTATCCGCGACTGGGCATCTGCGTAGGAAACCATGCGACAAAATTCGTTCTGGACAGCGGCGCCTCTTTAAACCACATCCCAGTGACTGAATACAGGAGAATGAAGCCGACTCCTCTATTAAGCCTAGCACATGTAAGGGTGTATACATGGATGTCCAAAAAGCCACTTCCATGCCTAGGGAAGTTCGCAACCACTCTTACTCACAAGAATCACACTGTACCTGCTCACATCCATGTAATTGAAGGACCAGAAGCGGATTGCCTCCTCAGCCTCCCTACCGCTGAATGACTCCGGCTAGTTGAGATTCTCTATCGAGTACATGACGACCCAGACATCATCCACAAGTTTCCCAAGTTGTTCACTGGACTCAGGAAAATGGCAGGATGTCAAGTACGTCTACACATCAATGAGAAGGTGCCTCCTGTCGCTCAACATCATAGGCGAGTCCCGTTTCACCTCCAGAAGGCCGTGGAGGATGAGTTGCAAGAACTGTTACAGGCCGACATCATTGAGAGAACAGACGGACCCACACCGTGGGTTTCCCCAGTAGTAATTGTGCCAAAAAAGGGTACCCCAGACAAAGTGCGCCTTTGCGTGGACATGAGGGTGCCAAATACCGCCATTGAGCGAGAACGTCATCCTGGTCCACATCTGAGTGATATGATCGCGTCCCTCAATGGAGCCCAAGTCTTCTCCAAGTTGGACCTTAACAAAGGATATCACCAGCTCGAGCTACATGAGAAGTCACGATCCATCACCACTTTTGCCACTCATCTCGGACTTTTCAGATACAAGCGGCTCAGTTTCGGAGTCTCCTCTGCCGCGGAGATATTTCAAGAGACCATAAGAAAGACGATTCACCACATTCCAAATGCAGTGAATTACAGCTACGACATCTTAATATATGGTGCAACAGTGCAAGATCACGACACTGCACTGGATAGAGTCTGTCACGCCCTCCTAGATGCGAATCTTACTCTGAACAAAGAGAAATGCGAATTTCACCAGTCCACGTTGAAATTCTTTGGACACATATTTTCAGGAGCAGGGATGAAACCAGACCCTGAGAAAGTAGCAACGCTGAATGACACAAAAAGCCCGCAGGATGTTGGTGATGTAAGGTCTTTTCTAGGAATGGCAAGTTACTGTGCTCGATATATCAGAGACTATGCCACAATCAGCTACCCGTTGCGCAATCTCACCATGCAAGGGCAGCCATTCCAGTGGACTCCACAATATGAACAAGCCTTTCAAGAGACCAAGAAGGCTGTTGAATCTGCAGACAATTTAGCCTATTTTAATCCTAAAAGAAAAACAGAGATCACGGTCGATGCCAGCCCTGTCGGCTTAGGAGCCATTCTTGCGCAGTTTGACCATGATACTGATCAGAGATACGTCGTTGCGTATGCCAGCAGGAGTCTGACTGATACAGAAAGATCATACTCTCAACCTGAGAAGGAGAGTCTTGCCGTCGTTTGGGCCTGTGAACACTTCCACATCTTAGTGTTTGGCAAGCACTTCACGTTGGTCACAGATCACCAGGCACTGGTTACCATCTTCGGCAACCCGCGAGCACAGATGCCTCCCCGGATAGAACGATGGGGTTTGCGTCTTCAGGAGTACACGTACACTATTACACACACACCTGGGAAGTCTGCCAACCCGGCTGACTATATGTCTAGACATCCCAAACTCTCATGTGCATCAAGGCCGTCGCTTGCGGAGGAATACATCCACTTCGTGGTCGACCAAGCCAGACCACCGGCTATCCCACTGGAAGCTGTCTGCGCAGCCACCGCTCAAGATGCTGTCCTGCAACGAGTGAAACATCTACTGCAAACAAACACCTGGAGGTACTCCAATGAAGACAAAAACAGAGATCTGGGCGAAAGACAAGAGCTGAGCGCATTCAAGCACGTGAAAGACGAGCTATCCGTCACAGCAGATGGACTGGTGCTCAGAGACCAAAGAATAGTCATCCCCATGCAACTCCATCAAGGTGTGATCAACCTAGCGCACGAAGGACATCATGGAATGGTGGCGACTAAAAGAGCGCTCCGAGAGAGGGTGTGGTTCCCGCTGTTGGATCAGATGGTCAAACTGACTCTCAAGGACTGTCCTCAATGCCAACTGGTGAGCCAAGGAGAAACCCCAGCTCCCCTCCAAATGTCCACGCTACCCACCGGCGTCTGGCAAGATATTGCGCTGGATTTCTTCGGGCCTCTTCAATCGGGAAAATACGTTGTAGTCATCTTAGACGAATATTCCAGATTCCCAATTGCGCAGTTTGTCTCATCCACCAAAGCTGCTATTACCATTGCTGTCCTGGACGAAGTGCTCGCCGCCTGGGGCATCCCGAAAAAGGTTAAAACAGACAATGGACCACCGTTCAACGGTCAAGAGTTTGGGGAGTTCGCTAACCATCTTAATTTTAAGCATCGCAAGATCACTCCTCTGTGGCCGCAAGCTAATGGAATGGTCGAACGATTCATGGCCATTCTGAAAAAGACACTTCAACAGGCGGCCCTCGACAAAAAGGATCCGCAGGTTGCCCTAAATGAGGTCCTACGGCTCTATCGCACAACTCCCCATGTGACCACCGGCAGGTGCCCTGCCACCCTCATGCTGGGACATCCCATAAGAACCAGGATACCCACTTTGGAGGACGCTTTCCAATCCCAATCATTGGATGGAGCGCACGATGAAATGGTTGACACCGATCGCAAGAACAAAGGAAAGATGAAGGTCTATGCTGATGCCCGGCGGAGAGCCAAAACCCCGTCCATTCAGGAAGGCGACTGAGTGCTAGTCAAACAAGAGCAACAGAGGAAAACAGACTGTCACTATCCGGCTGAACCCCTGATGGTCACTCAACAAAAGGGCACTATGAAAACTGCCGAATCTGAAAACAAAAGGATGACACAAAACGTGGCACACTTCCAAAAGTGCACTGCGGCAGTCAAAGACGCGTTTGACAAGCAATCAGAAGTACCAGCCAAGGAAACGTCAATCTCCAGCAGTCATCCACCAAGATCCGAGAATCAGTGTGAGTCTGAAATTGAGACTGTAGAGGCACATCTCAGACCTCGACGAACCATCCGCAGACTTGTATGACTGATTGAAGAACTATAAACACTTCATGATTTAATTTGCATTTGTTTAAGAAGAGGGGAGATGTAATGGGGTCAGCAGCAGTCTAGTGGTTAGAGGGTGGAGACGTGGGAGGGACAGGAAAGGGAGGAGCGGGGAAAACAGGAAAGGGGTCAGTGTTATGTTGTCCCTTTAATTCTTTTCAGAATGTTTCCCATATTCTAATGTATCCTAGTTTCCCTTGCCTAACAACTATGGGAGTTGCTGATGAAGAAGCCCTGTGTAGGATGTTCCCTACCTTGCTCCTGTGTTCCTTTAATAAACTACACCTTTCAACCTTAATTGTGTAGTATTCAACTTTACAATTTTGGCGACTTTGCTTCAAGGAACACCAGGAATCTAAGAACCCTTTTTCTCTACATTTTCCGTTTATATTTGGAAAAAATATTTCAAGAAGAATTCATCAAGGGTTTCAAGACATATTTCAAGCTGTTTCCAGTTTATCGTCGTTTATGACAAGAGCTGTTTCCAGTCTATCGTCGTTTATAACAAGCCTTGATGAACACTTCGTGAGTAAACCCAAGGAACTTCGTGAGTAAATTTCCTTGTTTACTTTGCGCACCTCGGCGCACCTCGGCATAATAACTCTAGCGGCTGTTAATTATTCCGCTTTTGCCAATTCTACTACAATTTCACTTTCCTTAAATTTCGGAGACTTTAAATATCCTTGTTCTACATGCGTCTTTTGAAAATGAAGGAGACCGTTACCTTCACGCGCCATTGTTCATTTCTGCGCGTTCCAAGTTTACTCGCTCTCCTTTGCTCTGCTTCACTGACGTTTACTGTTACGTCTCCTGCGCTGACGCTTGCTGTGACGTATCCTGCGCTGACACCTGCTCTAACGTCTACTCGTCAAACACCTTCCACGCACTGACGTACAAGGATTGTCTCCATAACAACGCTTCCTAACGCGTTTGAGAGCGCATACAAAGATCGTCTCCACAGCAACGCTTCGTAACGCGTTTGAGAGCGCTCTTCAACACATTGCACTCGTTTATTAAACGGATCCGATTTTATTCACGAATATTTACAAGTACTTTTTATGTGATTTTTCATTCTTAAATTTAATTATTTCTCCTTTCTTCATTTCAAAGCGGACTGTCAAGGAATTCTTCTACACCAACTAGAATCTTCAAGTAAGATTTTATTTACTCCTTAAATTTATTATTATTCAAAATGACTTCGCAAAATTTCACAATTCAATCGCCACAACCTTTTTGGCCTTCTGGTTTAGAACCATGTATGAAATGGCTTCAATGGAAAGCTTATTTCATGAACTTTATCGACACTATTGATGAAGATGGTAAAATGAAACCGGAAAGAAAGAAAAAATTATTTTTACACTCATTAGGTGCTGGTGGCCTTAAAGTTTATGAAGAAATGCCTAAAAGTGGTGGTGGTGGTGATTCAAACGTTTTTGATATTATTTTGAAAGATTTTGATAGTCATTTTTCTCCTAAGGTTTGCATAGGTATTACCCGTTACAAGTTTTTTCACAGAAAACAACGACCTGGAGAAAACATTGATGTTTATATCGCTGAACTTAAAAAAATAGCTGAGGATTGTAAATTCGACCATCTGCAAGAGCAATTTATTAGAGACCAAGTAGTTATGCACGCTTCTGATCCTTCTATTCAGGACAGACTTTGGATAAATGGAGACTCAGACCTCAAAGATATTTTAGCCATTGTAAGAAAGGCAGAACTTTCTGGTCGTAGCGCGAAAGCGATCAAAAATGAAGAAAAAGCCATTTCCGAATCTAAAACTACTAGTGATCAAACCGTTTCAAAAGTTCAAGGCAAATCCAACTATAAACAAAAGCTTCAATCTAAAAACAAACCTACTGAATTTAAAAGGAGTGATAATTTAAAATGCTTTCATTGTGGGAGCAGTTCGCACTTAGCCAATTACAAGCTGTGTCCGGCGATGAAGGAAAAATGTTCAAATTGCAATTTAATTGGACATTACTCCAGGGCTTGCAATAGACTGAAAAGTAAAAAAGTTAAAATTGTTTATGAGTCATCTTCTGATGATGATGAGGATTTAAGTAACAAAGTTATGCATTGTTATGTTGATGATGATTGTGGGAAGAGTATTACACCTTGTTCTATGAATGATATTTGCATTACTAAACCTCTTGAGAAAGTTTACATTTTTAATATTAATGACTCAGGTAAAAGGAATGTCCTTAAGAAGCCTATTTGTAATATGCTTATTGGTGGGGTCCCTATTGATATATATGCAGATTCTGGTTCCCCATATACTATCATCAATGAAAATGTTTGGAATTCTAAATTTGTACGTTATTTAGGAAATGATCTTTATTCTCCTGACATCTCGGCTGAAGGATTTTCCGGTGGTAAAATTGATGTGATTGGTTACAAACCTTTAAAATTCAAGTTCAAAGGGAGAGAATCTTTGGGCAAATTGTATGTTGCCAAACTTGGACCTTCTGTTCTAGGATGGAGAGATCAGTGGGATTTAGACATCGTTCTAAACCCTAACAGTCCAGATCCTGTTTTAGTTATTAATGAAGGAACTGAGATTGGTGATTCCATGCTTAAAAAGTTTCCAAAAGTGTTTAGTGGTAAAATCGGCAATTTTCAAGGTTTTTCCCACCACATCGTATTGAAAGATAACGCCAACCCTAAAATCTTTAAAGCCAGAAATATTCCTATTCTTGTTCGTGGCGATGTTGAAAAAGAACTAGAAAAACTTGTCAAAGAAGACATTATTGAACCAATAGAGTCTTCCAATTGGATTTCGCCAGTGGTCATCGCAAGACGTGCCAATGGCAAAATCCGTCTTTGCGTTGATCTCCGCCATTTGAACGAGAATATTGTCGTAGACAAATTTCCCTTACCTAAAATTAATGAAATGTTGTCTTTAGTTAACGGTGCTATGTTTTTTTCCACAATAGACTTATCCTCAGCATACCATCAGATTTCCCTAGACACTGAGAGTAGACAGCTTACTGCGTTTATCACTCCCATGGGGTGTTTCCAATTTAAACGTATGCCATTTGGTTTGGCATCTGCTGCTGCCATCTTCCAGCGCATCATGCACCAACTATTTGGGAAACATCCTAAAGTTAAGTTCTTTCAGGATGATATTCTGGTTTATGGTAAAGACAAAGATGAACATAATGCCATTCTTGAAGAGATTTTAGGCATACTTGAAAAAAAAGGTTTAACAATTGAATTTTCTAAATGCAAATTTGCAGTCAAGTCTGTGACTTATCTTGGACATGTTTTATGCTGTGATGGCGTTTCTACCAAACCTAAATTGGTTGATGCCATAAAAGATGCTCCTCCTCCCTCTAGTAAAGATGATGTAAGATCATTTTTGGGAATGGTAGAATTCTATTCTAAATTCGTTAAGAATTTCTCAAGCAAGGTTTTCAACATTAGACAACTTTTAAAAAGCAAAGTAAAATTTGATTGGTCTCCCTCTTGTGAAGATGAGTTCAACAGTATCAAGCTAGACATCATTAATGCTCCTGTGTTATGCTCTTTTGATTTAGATCTAAACTCTGTGGTCACAGTTGATGCTAGCAACAAAGGCCTGGGAAGTGTTTTGTCTCAGATCGACAGCTCAGGTAAAGAGCGCATTGTTGCATTTGCGTCAAGAGCACTTTCCGTTCCAGAGAGTAAATTCTCTGTTATTGAGAAAGAAACTTTAGCTGTAGTCTGGGCTCTTGAACACTTTCGCAGTTTCGTATGGGGAAAGGAATGTATAGTGCGGTCAGACCATAAACCCCTCACTAAACTCCTTTCTACTGAAGGCCTTTACAATGCCACTGCTAGGATAGCGAGAATGTCCATGCGGTTACAAGATTTTATCGTCAAAATTGAATACCTACCTGGTAAAAGCAATGTTATTGCTGATTTTCTCTCCCAAATGCCCACTGACCTACAAGAATGTGAGGTGAATGAGTGGGATTCCCTTCATGTTGCTTATATTCTTGATAGTAACCCTTTTTGTATTGATAAGAAGTTATGGAAGGATAATTATCTTAAAGATAAAATTTTAATTTCTGTCATTTCTTTCATTCGAGAAGGTTGGACAGAAAAAAAAGAGTTGACATCTGATTTTAAGCCCTATTGGGAGGTTAGAAATGAGCTAACTGTTTGTGATGACACTATTTTTAGAGGTGATAGAGCTATTCCTCCTTCATCTTTAAGAAATAACATTATTGATTTGTGTCACAAAGATCATTGTGGCATTGTAAAAACCAAACAAAATGTCAAACAGTGGTATTGGTGGCCAGGTATTGATGTCCTTACAGAAAGAACTGTTCGGGAATCCGTCACTTGTTCCAATTCTGATAAAGTACTCAATACGCTTAAACCCGACTTGTGTGAACCCTTGGTTCCAGAGGGTCCTTGGCATACTGTTACCATCGACATTATGGGACCAATTGGAGAGGATCACAAATTCATAATCTCTATGATTGATGTGTTTTCCAGATGGCCTAATATCACTATTGTGGACAAGATTGATTCTTCATCTGTTTTGAATTTTATTGACAGGGTTTTTATTGAAGAAGGCCTTCCCAACCAGGTCATTAGTGATAATGGCGTTCAATTCACATCCAAATTAACTAAGTCTTACTTTAAGCGAGTTGGTATTATTCACAAGACTACCTCTCTTTACAACCCTAGTGGTAATGGACTTTGCGAAAGGTTCAACAGAGTCCTGAAGAATGCCATACAGATAGCTGTGCAAAATGGTGAGGATTGGGAAACTTCTGCTTTCAAAGCTGTCTGGTCCTATAGAACCAATATTCATGATGCGCTAAAAATGTCACCCTTCGAGATCATGAGAGGTCGTGTTGCCAGAACTAAATGTAATCCCAAATGGTTACACAAAAAATCTTGTTTAGACATATGTATGAGTAAAGTTAGAACTAATGTCATTGAGAAGCACCTAGAGTATAAGAGAAATTTTGATAAGAAATGTTGCTCTAGCACTGCAGATGTTAATGTTGGTATGTGGGTTAAAGTGAAGAAACCTTGGAAAGTCCGTAAGGGGGATTCTCAATATTCCGAACCCCTTATGGTCAAAAAAATTCTTCGCAATGCTGGCCTTCTTAGCGATGGTAAAGTGTGGAATCTTAAAAGAATTGCAATCTACAGAGGCAAAAAAAAAAAATTTAACTAAAGACTCTGTTAATTCTCCTGAATTTTCACTTACTACCACTCCTAATTTTATTCCTTGTGGGGATCATGGTGGTTTTAGTGTATCTGAAAATCTTTCCTCCAACTCCAATCCTTCCTCTTCCAATGTAATTGATTTCCCTCCCAATGTGGATGTAGTAGACACTCCTCCCAATATGGATTTGTCAGTTCCTTCCTCTAATGTTCCTGCTACACTTGATCTCATTCCATCTAATCATGATTTTAATTCAGCGTCTGTTAATGAACCTTCCTGTAGCAGTGATGTAATTGTGAACCGGAAACGCATTTGCTCTAAACCCAAGTGGCTAGAAGACTTTGTTTGCTGATTGTTTTGTTTTTTTTGTTCCTTTTCTTCCTTTAATTATAAAGGGGAAGATGTGTTATGTTGTCCCTTTAATTCTTTTCAGAATGTTTCCCATATTCTAATGTATCCTAGTTTCCCTTGCCTAACAGCTATGGGAGTTGCTGATGAAGAAGCCCTGTGTAGGATGTTCCCTACCTTGCTCCTGTGTTCCTTTAATAAACTACACCTTTCAACCTTAATTGTGTAGTATTCAACTTTACAGTCAGTTAGAGTAGGGACGTGAAAAGGAAGGGTCAGAGAATAAAGGCTGTGCAAAGAAAAGTACCTGAGTCTTGTGTCCTTATTGTACATAGGACAGTACAGGACCATCTGTAATATGACCCATGGACCCCCAGAGCACCAAGGATGGAGCGGTCTCTGGGGGTTGGAATAGGACGCCTGGGCCATCGGGCCTCCCACAGAGGACCACAGAGCACTCGGGCCCTGTCCCCCAGAGAACCACCCTGGCTGCAGTTGTCACTTAGGTGATATTGTGATGATGGGCCCCGCTGGCTCCAGCGGCCCGTTCAGTATTAGGCCCCAGAGTCCCACATGGCTAAAGCAATCCCTGAGGCTATGGGACCTGACTGTGGATGGCGCTGCCCATCTAGGACAAGTCAACACACTGGAGCTTAAGGAGCTCACCATCCAGACCTGTGGCCAGTTAACCCTGAGACCCCACAACTTGGAGCCCTGAGCTTGGTGTTTAAGCCTTTGAAAAGAAATAGTTCTACAGATACCTTACCATCACCACACCTACAACAATAGAAGCTCTATGAGGACACATACAATGTCCATACAAATAACGCTGCCCGTGGGTAAGTACAGAGTGGGTTGTATTTATTTAGTTTACTTACATACTCCGACCTCCTTACATAGCATTCCCACACCCCGTAAAAAGGGTGTTTCTAGGGGTTGTAAAAGCCTTAATGTTACAGCCCTGTGTGTCACACCCAAAACCTCTAGCATTATGTGACATTCTTGTTCATAAAATACAAACACAAACAGCGTTAAATTACATTTATAACCTTAAGGTTACAAACACAGGTGTCAACATTAAAACCTCTGGCATTATTCATAATAAATACAATCCCACAATGCTTTAAACGCCCTTTTAAAACCTTAAGGTTACAACCATGTACCACCTCGAAACCTCTAGCAATTATTGACTTTAAATACAGTGCCACCATGCATTAAACACCCTTTAAAAACCTTAAGGTCAAAGCCATGTGCAGCCTCAAAACCTTACTCATTATTTGCATTAAATACAATCCCACAATACTTTAAACACCCTTTAAGAACCTTAAGAATACAAGCTGGTGCCATATCAAAGCCTCGAGCAGTTATTCACATTAGATAAAAACCCACAATGTGTTAAACACCCTTTTAAACCTTAAGGTTGCAACCTTATTTCACCATAAAACCATTGCAGTGTAGTTCCTATATTCCCAATAGGCACGGCGCATTGGAATAGTATATCCTATAGATATGACGTAGGACCTAGGTCAGTATGTCTTTATCGAATATACTAAACTTTTTTTTTTTTACTTTCTTTTGCAATTTTTGGTAATACAAGTAAGGCACAGTTAGTGATACTTCATAACTGGCACATCTCGACAATGGCAGTTCTATACATTCTCAGCTACAGCATATAACAGTGTAGTCTCGACACAGTACAGCAATTACATTTCAAGAAGGAAAGAGGAAAGAAAAAAAAGGGGGGGGAAGAAACCACTTGGCATTAAACATAACCATCGTACAATCAAAGAGAGCCCCATTAAATTCTCCAAAAGGCCATTAAGTTTCAAGTGCAGTTGCAATATTTTGTATCTGACTGCCCCGTGTGTACATAAGTATAATCATGATTGCGGTAAACCTCTCAGCCTATCCCCGCTGGCTCCTTGCCCTGACATGGTTGTGCAGGGGGGTCGCTGTTGTGAGGACAGGAAGGCCCGTAAAGGGCCCCAAATATCTCTGGGTCTGGAAGACACCGGTACAGTACTGGAATACATATCGCTGTGCTTTGAACAAGTTGCCATACTTTGCAACCATCCCTTCTTTGTTGGTGCTCTCCTACCACCCCAGGATATCGCAACTTCCCTTTTGGCTTGGAGAAGAGAGATAGCAGCAAATCTACGGACTTTTAGAGGGAATTGCACCACATAACCCAATAACGCAATCTCTGGCAGTGGCTCCAAGGGAAAGTGAATCATTATACTAATGAGTGTATGGATTTCCACCCAGAAATCGTGAACTCGCGGGCAGCTCCAGGCCAAGTGCACGAAGTCTGCGTGGGGTGCTTGACAATGCTGACATGTATGTGGTCTGGAGGGGTCTATCCGGCGTAACATAGTGTCTACGGAGGAATTTAAAATGCAGCAATCTATGCTTGCCATTAAACAATACCATTCCAGTGACTCTGCAGCAAGCCAACCATTGCTCGTCTGAGATGGATGTGCCCAAATCAGATTCCCATGCGGAGCGGACCCTTGTGTCATCTAATGGCATTACATCGGAGTAGGCCTTATACAGCTGTGATATGAGGTGTTGTCCTTTATCACTGTTTATTACCAATGTTAAGGGGGAAAAGGAGGGTGGTTTCAGCGGATAGTCAGGGAACTTGGCACGTAGTGCTGCTCGCAGTCTGGCCATCACAAACCTGTCCATAAACGAGGCCTCTGAAAGTGCGGGCATGTCTTGCGGGTCAAAGATATGACCTGCAGGAAAAAAATCTCCTATTGTGTGGAAGTCGAATTTAGTACAAGTCTTTTGGACTAGTTTTTCGGAGGTAATGGGCAAGAAGGGAGCATTTGGTAGGGGGAGGAAGGAGGAATAGAGAGTGCTCAGCTGCAGGATTTTAGTTAGCTGCAGCCATGCCCAGCTGGTGGTGTAAACGGGCTGTACGACTTTGGGGTCACGGGGGACACCCAAGGGTAGAACCGAGGCCAATGTATTAGGAAGAACAACATCTGACTCGGGCATAAATAGGTGACCTAGCATCTGGGTGATACCAGGCATGCGCAAAACTGGCTTGTGCAGTCAGATAGTATAAACACATATCAGGTACTCCATACCTACCTCGGTCATAAGGAAGTGTCATCACCTGGCAATGCACCCTGGGTGTCCTGCTTCCCCAAACAAGTTTGATCAACAATGACCGCAGAGTGCTAAAAAATCTATTGGTCAGGGGAATCAGGATGTTCAGGAATAAATACAAAATCCTAGGGAGGACTACCATTTTTATCAGGGCGACGCGTCCCGCCATAGAAAGTGGAAGTTTAAGCCAGGAGTCGATTCGTGTTTCCAGTTGGGAAATCGCTACTCCGTAGTTTCGGCGCACTATCTGCTCAGTATCTAGATGAATGTGGATTTCTAAGTATTTCACTGAGCCAGTGCACCACTCTAGTGGGAACTCCAAAGTCCATCGTTTCGTTCCCGTAGTGAGCGGAAAAATAACCGATTTACTCCAATTAATTTTTAGGCCAGAAAAATTGCCAAATCTTAGAATCTCTCTGAATAATGGATCAAGATTAGTTTGGGGATCGTATACATACAAAATCGTATGTTCAGCATATAGGGAGACTAGTAGAGGGCCCTGTCGGAACACCAAGCCCCTGTGGAGGTGTTTTTCCTGGAAGTGCCGAATCAAGGGGTCCATTGCCAGAATAAATAATAAGGGCGAAAGGGACTGGAGGAGCTTCGCGCGCAACCGTGATGGCCGCGTGAGCACAGGGCTCCCGGACCTTTGCCACCTCCGTCACTTATCCTGAATCTTATCCTTGCTACGACGACGGGTCGTTGATGGCATAACCCAGCTGATCTAATAGTCGTTTTCAGAATCCTGTTTGGACTTTGGGAGCCGAAGTTACGGGCTCCTGAACTTTTCTGGCCTGCTCCTCGGCGCTGCCCCGGGCTCAATTTCTTTGCCAGCCGGGCAGTAATCGAACAACATCGGCCTGCCTGCACCCACTCCTGCTCTGACATTGACTTTCGGTTTCGATTTTGGCCTTGAAGACCTCCCCGACTTGGTTTGTTTCGACTTGCCCTGGGCGCACTCTACTTCGCTATTTTCATTCGAGTACTGTGCTGGCCTGTCACGGTTCGTTGTGTGGCGAGTTGTGCCCACCCTATCTCACGAACCCATTGGGGCACCTCAAGTGTAGCCATTTTCACCAGGTCCCAGGCTCCCCTCCGGGGCGCTGTACCCAAGATGGCCACCAAGCCCGAGGTCGAGAAGCGCAAGACCAAGCCGGCTCTCCGTGGGAGTTCCATACAGTCTAACGTCATGGACAGATATACTCTTCCCAAGGGCTCTCATGGGGGAACGAACAAACCCCCGGGAAACGCCGGAGAGGACTCCTTGACGGGCGATGATTTGACGCTGGGAGACGTCATGGGCGCCATTGCTGGCATGAAGACCTCCCTTGGCCAACAGTACGAAGCCCTGGCTCACAAACTGGACACGGTTGCCGTCGATGTCACTCTGATCAGGGCGGACTTGGCCAAGACCAATGAAAAGGTCAAATCTCTTGATTTGAAGACCTCCAGTCTCACCACCGACATCTCCGATCTACAAACAGAGGTCCGCAACCTGCGATCCTCGCATGATTTTTTCTCTCGTCGTCTGGAAGACTTTGAAAGTGGTGCACGACGAAACAACATTCGTGTGGTTGGTGTCCCTGAAAAATCAGAAAATTCAACGGTTGACTTGCTTGTGGAGGACCTTATCGTGAACCACCTCGCGCCCAAGGGCCTCAGTAAGTTCTTTGCTGTGGAATGGGCTCACAGGGTACCGGGAGGAAAGCCCAAGCAGGGGGCCACCCAGCGACCCATCATTGCTAGGATCTTCAATTTTCGAGATAGGGACGTGATCCTGCAGGCGTTGCGCCAGGGTGGCCCCACAGCCTTTGAAAACACTATAGTGAGTTTTTACCCGGACTTCACCCAGCAGGTACAGAAACAACGGCTGGGGTTCCAAGGGGTGAAAAGAAGGTTGAGAGACAGGGACATGAAGTATGCTATGCTCTTCCCGGCCCGGCTGCGTGTGGTGTACGAGGATCGGACATTCTTTTTTGATCACCCTGAGGCTGCAAGTGACTGGCTCGACACGCTGCCCAGGCGACAGGAACATTCTGGACATTCCGAAGGAGCTGGGGGCGACCCGTTGGAGCAGGAATAGGGAGCGAGCTCGGCTCCTGGATCTACACATAGACATTTCAGCTGTGGTTTGATGCTTTGCAAATTCGTTTGATCCTAGACTGCTACTCAGGGGTGTGGGCGGGGGAGGGTGAGTCTTTCCTCCTCTAGGGTTCTTTTCGTAGATTAGTTGTATGTTAGGGCGACAGGCACACTGCCAGTTGGGGTGGCTTTTGAGTCTAACGCAGGGGTGCAGGGTGGGGGGGTTCGGTTTCGGGTGTTTGTTGGGGGGTGGATGGGGGAAGTTATTGTTATTCTGTTTTTCTCAAGGCAATGTACTGATGGACTCCTGGATTACTGTGTCGCGTCTGTCGTGGGGTGGGGGCGGTGTTTGTCTTTGGGATGGGGGGTAGGGGATTGAGGTTATTGTGTTGGAACGTCAATGGGTTGGGAGATAGGATAAAACGAGGAGTGGTGCTACAGCTGTTGCGACATCTCTCCCCTGATGTAGTGTTGCTGCAGGAGACACATTTAATAGGCAATGCTTGCTATGCTATGAAAAGACGTGGTATCGCCTCCTAGCACACTCTGGGTTTACCTCTGGTTCTAGGGGGGTTGGTATTCTAGTCAGGAACTCCCTCCCTCTGGAGGTTGGCGACATTATTCTTGATGATAGGGGGCGATACGCCGCCATAGTTGGATGCTGGGAAGGGAGGGTCATCACCATGCTCTCTGTTTATGTTCCGCCTGGCCTACAGACTACTACCTTTGCCGACTTGGGAAAGGTGATCCTGGGGTTCCCGGAAGGTCACCTGGTGGTGGGTGGTGATTTTAATTCTGTGGTGTCTGGGATGTGTGACCGCCACCCTCCTAGGGAAATTGCGAAGTCTCAATCCTGGATGGGTGGCCTCCTGGATACTCTGGGATTGATCGACTGCTGGAGACTGCCCCACCTGGGGCAGTGGCAGTATACGTTTCATTCCGGTGCCCACAGTAGTCTCTCGAGACTAGATTACGTATTGATGCCTGCTTCACAGGCCTCCTCTATTAGGGAGATTAAACATCTGGCATGGGGTATTTCGGACCACTCCCCATTATGGTTAGTCGTGGACACAAAGTTGGGAACGGAGGGACGGGTGGCCGCGATCAACCCCTGGTATCTTCGAGACCCTAGGGTACGGGCGGAATTGATTAAAGCGCTGGATCATTACTTCACGGAGAATGTGGGCTCTGTATCCTCCTCGATCTCACTGTGGGAAGCGTATAAGACTGTCATCCGGGGCCAAGCACTCTCTTTAATCAGTAGTGTCAAGAAATGTAAGCATGAGGCGGTTGTCCGACTTGAAAATGAAATAACTGATTTGGAGAGAGAATTGGAATTGGGGGTTCCCCAAGACAGGCTGCACCTCCTTGGTCTTAAACAACTTGATTATAGAGCACTGGTTACTGACGCTGCAAAAGCCATGAGCAGAGAGCAGCAAGGACGTCTGTATGATGTAGGTGACAAGGCGGGAAAGTTAATTGCTTGGTTGGACAAGAAAGAGTGTGCCAGTGGTGTAGTTCCGGTGATTGAGAGTATGAATGGAGTAAGAATAACTGGTCCAGCCGAGATAGTGGAGTGTTTCTCGGAATATTTCCAGGCCGTATATTCCCCTGTGTCGGATAGACCTGAGCAAGACTCTCATCTACTTCTGCGGGATATCGCGTTGCCCCGTCTGTCGGATCCGGAAAGGGAGCTCCTCGATGCCACGCTTACCGTCGAGGAGGTGGCGATTGCTATCCGCTCGGTGCGGTCAGGAAAGGCCATGGGCCCTAATGGGCTCCCCATCGAGCTTTATAAGTTGGGCCCGGATACGATAGCCCCTTATCTCAGGTCGATGTTTTTGGTAACGCTAGAAGCGGGTTCCCTCCCTCCTGATCAAAGACTGGCGTCTATTGTAGTAATACATAAGGAGGGGAAGCCGCGAGACCGCTGCGCCTCTTATAGACCCATATCTCTTCTAAACGCCGAGCCCAACATCCTTGCCAAAGTGCTTGCTAACCGCTTAATAACCATCATCGGCGACCTGGTTCAATCTGGTTTTATACCACACCGCAATACGGCGTTGAACCTCCGGCGCCTGCATGGCGCCCTAGCGAGGGCGGCGTCGTTACGTGAGCCGGCCATTTTGGCTTCTTTGGACGCCACAATGGCGTTTGATACGCTGGAATGGCCATATCTCTGGGCAGCCCTTGCTAAGTTTGGCTTCGTCCCGGTATTCATTAGCTGGGTGAAGTTGCTGTACACTGACCCTTCAACTCAAGTGGTTGTGAACGGTCGGGTCTCCACTCCGTTCACCCTTGGCAGGGGAATGCGCCAGGGCTGCCCGCTGTCTCCGCTTCTTTTTGCCCTCGCTTTGGAACCCCTGGCGGCCTGGCTGCGGTGGGAGCCATCTCTGAAGGGCATTCGATGGACCCCGGACTTTGAGGACCATGTGTCCTTATACGCGGATGATATCCTTTTGTATCTCACGTCGCCTCGGAAATCGTTGATAGTGTTGTTTGACGTGTTGAATTCCTTCCGTAAAAACTCCGGCCTCGTCATTAACTGGTCTAAGTCCTGTGTTTATGTCCTCTCGGGCGACTCTCCCCTTTTGCCACGTGGGTGCCCTGTACAGGTGGTGCAGGCGGGATTTAAGTATGTGGGGGTCTTTATTACCTTGGACCCCATAGTTCGTTATGAACAAAATTTGTTACCCCCGCTTCAGCGCCTCAGGTCTGACATGGCGGCATGGCGTAGACTCCCACTGTCCCCTCTAGGGCGGGCGGCATTATTTAAGATGATGTCGCTGCCCCGGTTCTTATACGTGTTGCAGAACACTTTCGACACTGTACCAGCTAGCTATTTTCGGGAGGTGGAAAGTCTGCAGAGATAATTGATATGGGGAGGGCGACCCCGTATTGCCCTCGCGAAGATGACGCTCCCGTGGTATGATGGTGGAATTGCACTTCCTGACATTCGCCGTTATTACTGGGCCTCCCAGTTGGTAGCGATTAATCACTGTACTTATGGTCCCATACCAAACCCCGCGTTCGAAATGGATAGGTGGTTGTTGCCCGGCGGAGACTACAACAGGGCGCTGTATGCAGGCTCTGTCGGGAGGGTGCTTACAGGTCCAACCTAGATAGCGATGCAAGTATGGTTTCGCGCCACAGCCGCCTTGGGTTGGAAGGATAAATTGACGCGAGCGACCCCACTTTATGCATCTGAGAGTTTGGCATCCCTGTGGAAATCGAAGGGATTCCATCGGTGGGACGTGATTGGTATCAGCAGGGTGAATGATGTGTGGACCAAAGACAGGGTCAAGACGTTTGAGGAGTTGAAAGTAGAGTATGATCTGAATGATACAGAGTACTTTCGTTACACGCAAGTTCGGCATGCCATGCTATCTGTCTTTCCATCGGGTGCCACTATTCCGGAGGCGTCCCCACTTGAAGACCGCATACTGGACGGATACGTCCCGGACAGTACGATCTCGTTAATCTATAAAAAGCTGATAAATAACAGGGTTGACCTTCTCTGTCGCCTTCGAGAGGTGTGGGCCAGTGATGGTCTGGAGCTAGACGATGAAGATTGGCAGGCGGCAGTGTCCTCGCCGAAGGAGGTGGCGATCCCAGCGCGCCTTCGGTTTGTTCAGCTCAAAATTCTCCATAGGGTCTATGTGACTGGTCCGCGTCTGGTGCACATGGGATTTTCTTTGGATGGAATGTGTAGGCGTGGGTGCTGCCTCGTGGGTACCTTTCTCCACATACTCTGGGAATGTCCTGCGGTGGCGCGTTATTGGAAACGTGTGCATGAAGTTATGGGTGAGGTCACGGGTGTAGTGTCGATGCCTGAAGATAGACGATGCTTATTGAATGTATGGGAGCCGAATGATTATGATGTGGCGCAGCTTCGGTGGTTGACCCTGGGCAATATGATTGCTAAAAGAGACATAGCCCAGCTATGGGGCTCCCAGAGGCCGCCCACTGTTCTGGCATGGAAACAAAACATGGATTGGTGCATGTTCAGAGAGAAGACAGTGTATGTTGCTCGTGGCAGGCCTTGTAAATGGGGGAAAATCTGGAGCCAGTGGAATTCATACCGTGGTGAGATATGCGCTCCCCCCCTTGCGGGCCTAGAAACTGAACATCTTCCCCCTCAACCCGATGTTTCCTCCGCTGCTTTTTAAGCATTTCTCCTGTTCCAAATTTCCCTCTCCCCTCCCGCTCCCATGATTTTGTTGATTGTATTTCAATTGTATGTCTTCATCCCTCACAACGATGTGACACCTCTACGACTGTGTTGCCTTGTGTTATTTGTTTTCCTCATGTTTGTGTTTTTCCTGTTTCAATAAAAAGAAATATATAAAAAAAAAAAATAAGGGCCAAAGGGGGCATCTCTGACGCGTCCCACGCGATAGACTGAAGGGGGCAGAGAGCGTCCCATTTAAACGCAGCCGCGCTGTAGGTCGTGTGTAGAGCAAGTCTGTGGTCGCTATAAAACCCTGGGGCATACCCATGCGCAGCATTATGGGAAGGAAAAAGGGCCATTCCAGGGAATCAAAAGCTTTCTCAGTGTTCAATAAAATCGGCGCTGCAGGTATTTCCGGGTCAAACCTATGTAAAGTATGAAAAAAGGTTCGAAGATTGAAGGCAGTGGATCGGTGGGGAACGAATCCTGACAGTGCTGGAGAGATTATAGAGTCTACGAGTAGGGATAAATGACACGCCAACAGTTTCGCTAGAATTTTGTAGTCTAAATTTAATAAAGATAGCGGTCGGTAAGAGCCACATTGGAGGGGATCTTTGCCAGATTTTGGGAGCGATAATATTACGGCCTCTCTCAGAGTGGGGGGGAGTTGCTGGGACTCCAGGGCCTCGGCGTACATATCCAGTAAGTGCGGGGTCAATAAGTCTCTGTACACTTTATAAAATTCAGGCGTGAAGCGGTCTAGGCCTGGGGCTGTGGATGTGTTTAATGCGTCAATGGCCTCGTGTATGTTGTCAGCAGTTATGGGTTCCGCCAAAAAGTCTTGCATAAATTTTTCCAAGTAGACTAATGCTATTTGTTATCGGGTCCCAGCTTGGTAGTGTATAGAGTTTTGAAATACGACAAGAATTCTCCTGTATCAACAGGGGATCTGTGAGTGTGTGTCCCGATTCTGATTGTAGCTCCGTGACATATGCTTTCACGTAGGGAGGTCTAAGCATCTGAGCTAAGATTCTACCTGGGCGCTTCCCCTCTCCATAAACTCCGGCGTTGTGATATTTACCCATATATAAAATTTCTTTATCAGCCGTTTCTCTATACTGCAGATGTAAAGCCGCCCTCTTGGCTACATACCCGGGGTCGGTAGTTGTCTGATGTGAATTGTCCAACTCGGCCAGATCTGCTTCTAATTGGGACAAAGTGTTCTGTAGGTCTCTAAGCGTCCCAGCACTTTTCGAGATACACACGCCCCACATATAGACCTTGAAGCCCTCCCACAATATTGCCTCTGATTCCACCGAGCCCATGTTTATATCAAAGTACTCTTCAATGGCTACGGATAGGTCCTCCCTGAACTGTTCGTCATTCAGTGCACGGGATGGGAACCTCCACTGCTGCTCGTATCCTTCAGGGTGGGGTACCAGCATCCTCAACAGAACTGGAGAGTGGTCGGAGTATGATCTGGGCAGTGTATGTATATTGTGAAACCATCTGGAGAACTCAGGGGAGGCTAACCAATAGTCAAATCGCGTCCAAGTATTACTGGCACTCGTATACTGTGTGTGTGTGGTGTGGCTGGGGTCGCGTGTCCGCCCCAGATCTATCAAGGAAAGGCTATTACACAAGGAATGCAGGGCTCTGCTTGCTCTAGGCCTCGGGTCAGGGGCCGTTGAGGTGCTGTCTAGGAGAGGGTCAAAGGTAACGTTAAAATTCCCTCCCAATAACAGAGGGATGGATCCCAATTGCAATAGCTTCGCATATAGGTCATGAAAGAAATCGGGGGAGTCAGTATTGGGGCCATATATACATCCTAGTGCGACCTTGTAATAATAAAGAGTGCCCACCACAAGAACAAATCTATCAGAGTCGTCGTGCACGACGGAATGGCATTTAAAGGGGAGTCGCTTATGGATTAAAATAGCTGCACCTCTGGCGTAAGTGCTATAATTAGTGAAGTAGCAGTTGGGACCCCATGCGGCTGCAAACCGGGATCGGTCCATTGAGGGGAGATGAGTCTCTTGGATCAGTGCATTGTCTACGGCATGACGATTCAAATAATGAAGGACTTGCTGCCTTTTCCGAGTGTCGTTCAAGCCTCTAACATTCCTGGCCAGGGTAAGAGCAGATGGGCCAACAGTGTGTCCTATGTGTGCCATAACTGTATGCTAAGTGCGATAAAAAAGAACAGCCTATGTCCGTACTCTGCTAATGTGCCAGTGATCACATAAAGTTTAATCTCAGTGCAATGCAAGAAAAACAATTCCCATCCCGCCTCCCCCCACCCAGCCTTCCCACCCATTCGGAAAGGTAAAATCCATTTGTCCATAGTAACCCATAGTACCCAGAACATGCAATGTTTGCGCATAACTAAACCTTTGGGGTACATAATAACACAATAAACACAGATCAGAGGTGTACACCAAATAGGGGGACGTTCGCTATCCGGCAGTATAGTAACCAAGAACAAATAATGTCAATGCATCAAAAAGTACTATTAAGGAACACTTGCGGCGAGAATGTTCTAAAAGGATACTTGTTCAGCTGGGGCCGGATGGAAAATAGGTCTGCACTGGTGTCAGACCCACTTAACGGAGGGGAGGAGATGACAGGATCCGGTGAGCCCTTGTTGCTGAGTTTGTAAATACGGCAAAAATCCTGCACCTCTGCTGGGCTTTCGAATATACGGGAGTGTCCGTTGATGTCTACGCGTAGTCTGGCGGGATATAAGATTCCATACTTCAGTCCCAAGTTCCTAAGGGTAGCTTTGACACCCTGGAATTTACTCCTGGCGTACTGCACCATGGTGGTAAAGTCAGGGTACAATGACAGTTTGGAGCCTTGCCAGTTGAGTTCACCTTTCTCTCTGGCCATCCGCAGCGCGGTGTCCCTATCCCGAAAGTTCATTATCCTGGCAATGATGGGTCTCGGAGGGAGGCCAGGGTTGGGTCTTGGGCCAAGCGATCTATGGGTGCGCTCTACCTCAAAATTTGGGCTGAACGCCTCCTGACCAAAAAGATCTATCAAAATGGATTCCACCAGATTGTCCATGCGTCCAGTCGCTGTAGATTCCGGCACACTTACGAGGCGAATATTATTGCGGTGACTCCTGGTCTCCAACTCCTCGTTCTTTATCGCCACTTCTTTCAATATTCTCTCCATCCTGTCGACTCTCTTCAGGGACTGAGCCATGACGTCTTCCAAGTCTGATGTTCGAGATTCCACCAAGTCCAAGTGGCGGTTGTGTATTTGGAGCTTAGCTCCCAGATCGGCAATGTGCTTATCCAGGGTATCAAAGCGGACGTCCAATGCCTTGAACCCTGCCCGCATTTCCTGCAACAGGGGGCCCAGTTGTCCCGCATTGTCAGCGGATGTAGGTGGAGTCTGGCCACCTGTCACCATGGTGGTAGGTGGGCCTTTGCTTGCATCTGGTGGCTTCTCAACGGAGAGCTGGTTTTGTTTTAAGTCTCTGCGGCCCATGCCGCGATAGCCAGTCGAGGAGGGCAGAGAGCTGGAGGCGCGTATTTACGAGGTGGAGCAAGATGTTGTGTCAGAATCTCAGACCGACAGCGAACTGCTCAGCCGGAGTCTGTGTGTTGGCAATGAACGGCAGTGGCACATAGGTGGAGGTACCACGTGCCGTATCTCAAGCTTGTGGACTCAAGGGTCGCGGGCTGGGCCCATGGTGAACAGCGCTACAGGGAGCCAGGTGTACACTGTTTGCCCCAGTATGCCGTGTGGCTCAAATGACATCAGTTGGGTGTCAATTGTGTGAAGGTGCCCAGTCGTTGGGGGCATAGAGCGCAGCGTAAATAGGGCATGTAGCAGCGATGGTGGTGAATGACGGGGGGAGTGTAGTTGCACCCGGTGGAGCTGTGTCTGAGGCGGTCGGGGGATCAATGTAGTCGTTCACCACTTACCGCACCTTGTAGTGCAGCTAGTCCCAGGGCTGTCGTCGAGATCTCCGCCACTCCCACAATCGCGGAAGGGGCAGTGTGTAGCTGCTGGGCACTCCGGGCGGCCGTCCGTTCCTGTCCGGCGTGTAGTAGGATGTATGGCTTCTCTAGACGCAGGGCCTCGCAGTCGGTCTCACAGTTCCCCATGTGGGGCCAGCAGTCAGGAGAGATGTCGGGGGCACTCACCGAGCCCCGTCCTGGAGTTGCTGATCTCGCGTCCCCCCCAGCCACACCGGTCAAGCCCATGTCGCAGCCGGAACAGGGAGCGCAGGGCGGAGAAAGCCCACAGCAGCTAGACTGATGCAGAGTGAGGAGAGGGGTGGCAGCCTCTTGACGGCGCTGTGTCCAATGCAATCGGGGGGGGGGGCAGCAGGGTCATACGCCACTCACCGCACCTCGCTGCTGCGGTAATAGGTTTGCAATTGGAGGCGCACTTGTCTCTTTCTCGATTACAGCAGTGTCGGTGCTCGGGCCACAGGAAGACCTGTGCGGCAGCGTTCGGTGTCCTCTCGGGCCGCCCGCTCCCCTTCACTTCCAGCCGGATGGTCGGTCTTGCCAGACCCGAAGCCGCGTAGCCCGCCCCGCCTCACCAGTTGCGGGGCCAGCAGCCAGGAGAGGCGCCGGAAGCCTTTATGGATCCGCCATCTTGTTTCACTCATCTCCGTGCCTCTTCAACTATCTCAGCCAATTTCGAGCTGCAGGCTGGTCAGATCATGGAGCAAGAGGACTCCGTCGGGTGCTGCAGGATTCCGACACCCTGTAGGATTCATTTTGGGCCCCCAGCGTGTTTCGTAGTACCGGATGGGTTACATCACTCCGTAGAGTTTAGCACAGCGCAGCTATTTCGATCGTCGGCTAAGCCACGCCCCCGAATATACTAAACTTATTTGTGAGTGCCAGCTAGCTCAGAGGTCACTAGAAACTTTCTTTAATTAACAAAAATGGATTAGTTTCTGACAATTGCATAAACATGACAACTTTGTTTCCCTAGGACTTGAATAACTATCTTCAGAGTCGTGGAAACAACAGATAAGTATTTCACTCAGTCAATCGTGCATGCTTCATTTCTACAGAGTTGCAGAGAAATAGAGAGACGGGCGTTTTCAATAAAAGGATTTATTGAACAGTCTTCTTTCTCATGCAAGAGAGGTGAACTGCTACAATCGTTAGACAGAATGCAAAGTATAATGTGTACAGCGAAAAGAGTAATATGAAATAATATTGTAAGAGCATTGTATGGTTTCTAAGCCATATAAAAATACATACATAAATAACACAGGCTAAAATACTCAACTGGTGCTTCTAAAATACGCCTACCCCAATGTACCTAACCTAAGTCTAGTACGTGGGAAGCAGTAAGTATGGTCTTTCGCATAGGTTTAGTTTTGCCAAGAATCAACCAAAGGTTTCTCCAGGTTCTAATCAGCTCATACCTTAGAATGAAGGAGGTCTGGTATCTCTGTCTCGGGGCTCGATTTCCCAACACCCGCAAGGGGAGTCAGAAACACTGGAGCTGGATTTCTCAGTAGAGGAGGTCAGCTTCCTGATCAGTGCCTCAGCTGGAGAGTCGGCTTCCTTCAGCACTTTCTGTTGAGAGCTGCATCGGCAAGTAGGTCGTAAAACTGCTCTGAACCACTGTGCTTTGCAATAGCTAGTGAAGGTATATTTATACCTTGAAGGTGTTTAGGAATGCCATGTTTGACATAAAGTCGGGCACATGAACGTCATGAATGAACCCCTAGAGAATAGTTGTTCATTGTAAAGTAACTGAGTTCTTGGAGACATCAATATTCAAGCAAGGGGAAGTCCCTAACGGCTTAAGCTGATTTTCCAAGAAATCGTTGTGACGTTTGGCGAACGGATGGAAGTAGCCATGCCTGTATTTGGGTAGCATGGGCTATGCCTAAATAAGGGTTTGATTGCTATGCCTATATAAGGGCAACGTGAATTGTACCTATACAGGGCATGAATCGGGAAAATCCATTCGGAAGCTTAAATGCCATACAACACCATTAGCATTTTGTAGCATGTTTATTTACATTAATTTAAAATACAAATGGCGTTAAACACCACTTAAAAACCTTAAGGTTGCAATCAAATATGCCACCCAAAACTTGTAATATTATACATTAGACACAAACCCACAATACATTAGACACCCTTTAAAAACTTTCAGTTACAACCCCTTCTGCCACCCAAGAACCATCAGCATTATGTTGCAGGTTTAGTCACATTAAATACAAACCCACTAAGGCATTTGACACTCTTTATAAACCTTATAAATATAAACAGGGCCGGCCTAAGGCATGTGCAAGCTGTGCACCTGCACAGGGCCGCCAAACCCCAGGGGCCGCCACGCCAATATATATCCTTAGATACATATTTGCGTGGCGGCCCCTGGCAGGGATTTGGCGGCCTCGGGCCCCCTACCTACACTCCCTGCTCAGGGCCTCCGTGAGCCTAGAGCCGGCCCTGATATAAAACAACACCCCCCTTAGTTATTTACCTGCAGCAGAAGATGGTTTGCACCAGCTCTTTGTGCCTTGTTATTCTGGGCCATTCTTTTCTCCTCGATGTCCGGGGAGGGGGCGGAGGGGGAGGCAGCCCTGCTCAAAGCAAACTTCAAATATGTATTTCCAAAAACTGTGACTTTTGAAGGTGGGTTTGTGTCTGAGTCCTGAGGGGGGTTTTATGCTTGTCAAGGCATGCTAACTTGACGCCCCCACACTTTATTGAGGAGAGGGCTTAGAAATATGTGATGGAGGCTTTGGTGGGCTTCATTTCTCGGTATTGGACTGCTTATGGTTGGTGTCACTTTATCATTTGACATCTGCTATCTTGTTTGAGGCCTCTCATGGAAAGTTTGGAGCAAACATCTGTGTTTGAGGTTCATTCTCAGCACTCGGGTGCTACTGCTGTTGTCACTTTTATTAGCGGGGCAGCTGTTAATCCTGTTTGCACCCTTCTTGTGGGAAGTTTGGAGCAGCCTAATGTGCTTGAGGGTTTCATTCCTCAACATTACCATGCTTGCTATTGTCACTTATATAGCTGGTCAGGTGTTAATACTGTTTGAGGCCTCTTGTGGGAAGTTTAGGGCAGCCATTTGTGTTTGTGTTTTTAGTTTCTTAGTATTGACCTGCTTACTAGTGTTGTCACTTTATACTTTGACCGACGCTAAACATGCTTGAGCCTTCTCCTCGGAATTATGGGACAGCCATTTGTGTTTTGGGGTTTCACTTCTCAGCATTGATTTGCTTATGGGTATTGTCACTTTATACTTTGCCAGCAGCTATTCTGTTTGAATCCTCTCTTTGGGAAGTTTGGAGCAAGTCCTTGTGTTTGAGCCACGAAAACAGGAGGTGGTAGAGCTATCATCTTTAAAAACCACATGAAATGTAGTTTCGACCCCGCAAATATTCCTGACCAAATTTCACCTTATCTGGCATATTGATTTACAAACCCCCAGGAAACTCTACCCAATGGGCTAACACCCTAGCAAATCATGTTACCCCTCTTTACCTAGGCTCAAAAAACTTTTCTCTTAAAGGGGATTTTAATCTTCACTTAGAAGATCCTACAAATATAAATTGCACTAATTTGATTGATGATCTGTCGGCTATGAATATCAAACTTCTTAACTCCGGCCCTACTCACAAAGCGGGATACTTATTGGACCCTATTTTTTCTAGTATAACAGAACTGGTATGTCACTCCGCAACTCCTTTATGCTTTTCCGATCATTTTTTAGTTAAATTTACTCTCTAATTACCTGCCCCTTCAGCATCTCTTCTTTTTTCACAAACTATATCCAGGGAAAATTGGAAAAAGCTTGATCTTTTAAATTTCAATAAAGCACTTTGTGTTAACCCTCCCCCAAAGGTTTAGACATGGAAAGTGCATCTAAGTCCACCCAAATCTGGCTTTCTGACGCCGCTGATTTATGCCTGCCCACACCACACATAAAATTCAAAAACCATCGTCCCCCTGCCCCTTGGTACAATGACGTACTAAAAATTGAAAAGTCAAAATGCAAAGCACTGGAGAGGCAATGGCGGAAAAACTATGCACTGGAGAAGAAGGTTATATATATTAAAGCAAGAAATATTTATCACACTTCCTGCATGAAATCAAAAGCCTTGTATGTCTTCAAAACTATACAAGCTGCAACCAATAAATCCAAAACATTGTTTAATATGGTTAAGGAACCAGCAGGTTCCCAAACAGTTGCATCACCCCAACCTCTTAACCTCTTAACGAACAACAGTGCGATAATCTCGCTCAATTTTTTGTGGGGAAAATTGATAAGTTAATCAAGGAAATGAATATTTCAAATCCGGTAACCACTGACCAAGAAGCAACGGAAAATGCCCCTGCTCCTATTGTCACCTTAGATTATTGGCCTCTCATCAAAATGGAGGAGCTTAAGACTATTTTCAATAGTATTAAATCAGGATCACCCATGGATCCAGTACCAATTAATATCTTAAAACAATTGGATCTTTCACATTGGGAAGTAATCCTTGATACCCTTAATACTTCCTTTCTACAATCCACGGTACCCGCTCTCTGGAAGCACGAAATGGTGAACCCTTTACTAAACAAGCATTTGCAATGCAATAGGTCTCGCAGTTGTGAGAGTTTGAGCTATTGGCATTTTAAATGCCAGTGCCTTTTATTTATGTATTGGTTTTTAAAACATAAATAAAAGGCATTGTCATTTACAATGCCAATATCTTAAACTCTCGCAAATGCGAGACCTATTGCATTGCAAATGCTTGTTCCATTTCCAGCATTGCCTACAGACATTGCCTACAGCAAGCACAAATGCACACTGTCTTCCGTCTCTTCTGAAGCATTTGATTTGCTATTGCGGACCACTTTTTAATATAGTACCCGGGCCTATGTTCATTCTCAGTCCGACCCTTTCGTTCCTGTGCCATAGGCTACGGTGTCACGCACCTGCCCAGAGTTCAGCGGTAGCAGGGCTCAGAGTCTTCTGTTCCACAGGCTACCCACTCATGAGGTCATCGACCCTGCAGCTGATGAAAGCGACGTCAGAGGCAGGGCGTTTCCTCGCCTCCGACGTCACTCTCAGAAGCAGCAAAGCTCGGTGACTTCTGTGCACCAGTGGGAGCGACGCCCGTGCTAAAAAAAAAATATAATAACCCTGCTTTGAACTGCGGCCGAGATCAGGGACTGCCAGAGCAGACCCGGCAAATTTCTAACCTGACAACAAGCACAGGCGGTCTCAGAATAACAGAATAAAACGACTTTCCAAATGTACAGTGGCATCCTTGCAGTTCATAGTTTGCCGAGATGTACCATTTTTAACATTCCTAGTCAATCAAGTTCAGCCTCTGTCAAGGCAGCGGAAAATAGGGCCGGACTCAAGACACATTTTCAGGGTAATCAATCGCCAGCCTTGTAAATGACCTTCCTTTATAAAGTATTTAAATGTACCTTATGGGGACATGCTGAAAGTCTAGCCTCGGGGATATAAATTGGCAACTTTCCCTGAGTGTTGTAGAAAACGCTGCTGGAACGGCTGTCTTGTTATTTCAGCGTGGACGCGGATATTGCACGTAAAAGTTTATATCTGAACACAGACTCCATAGCTGCCAAGGTTTCAAATTGCTATGTGTGACATTTTAATAATTTTAGAGTAATTATGAGTGACATTTCAATGACTATGAGTGACACTGTCTCGTGAGCAAAATTAAGCAATGAAGAGGAGGGAAACAATAATATCAGAAATTGCACACATTTGAGGAATGAGAAACTAAGTTAACTGCTGCAAAACGTAAGACATATAAACAACTTCCATTGATCAGACTCTAGCTAAAATTATAGAAATTAGATAAAGCAGCTTGGAAGTGGTTGAAAATGTCATTATAATCAGCTGAGTGACTCAGTCTCACTCAACAGCCACCAGTGACCTGAGCTATAACGAAACTGAAAAACAAAGCAGAGACTACTGTGTGAGTGACAGGGGTACAGGCAAACTCAGAATGAGTCTAGAATGGAGTGCATTTGCTAGTAGGTGTCTGGGTAGGCATATGATTGAGATGAGCCACACTTCACTCTCAGGTATGTTTGCACTGTCTGTTTTATTAGTTTAAATGGTTAAAGTTCTCTGCAGTTTAATATGCCCTAATAAATCGAAAGTAATCAATGGCATTTATTTCAACGTCGTGAATAAACACGGCACAGTTTGTTCTATTTAATAAGAAGCTAGTGGGGATTGATGTGCTGTGCTAGCTGCCCTGACCCGGGCAGACTGTTTCTAAATAAGTGAAAGATCCGCCGTGGCCTTCATGTGCTGCTTCTTATCTCTTTTCCTCTACTTGTGAGGAAGAGAGTGACGCTCCGAACAAACAAGGAGGCCCAATGAGGGAGTGGGTGGGGGGCTCTTTTACCAAACAATAAAAAAAACCTTTCCAGTCGCTTCAGAGCCCCGCGACCTCTCCCAAGGCTTCACCGAGGAGAGATGACCGAGGTACGGCGGAAGGGAGCTGCACGTGGGGGCTCAGCCAGCATCTCAACTTCGCGCACACAGGCTCTCTCTCTCACTGACCACGACCAGTCGGACATATTGTATTAGCAAAATTTCACAAACCTCACAGAAGAAGGGCCCTCCACCTCCAGTCTGTCCAGGCGGCCCCAGTGTCACTGACTTCACTCCGCGACGATCGGCTACAGTAAGATATTTCATGATTCAAAGGGGGCGGTAATAACAATAGCTAGCATGTGGTGCCCGAGCAGATGAAAGCCGGTGGACGGTGCCGTAGTTATAGGCAGCGCTACCTCTAAAGATGATGACATGTTGCGCCGCCCGCAAACTATCCAGCCTCATCGAGCGCCCAAAATAAACTGCGCGCGCTTCTGTAGTGACGTCTCACCGTGATGACATCAGCCTGCCAGTAAGAGCCGAGCCGGGGCAGTTACATTCAACCGGGATACATTGTACTAAACCTGCCGTAGCTCAGCTGATTCCCAAGCCTGCTGGAGCTGCCACAGACTCTGTTTTAATCAGGCTTGACAGTGACAACCTCAAATACTGAAAATGCACTTAGCTTTTAAATACGCATATTTGCGTGACAATTCTTTAACATGCGGTAATGCGGTAATGTAACTAAAAATGCGTTAGTGTCACACCAGATGTGTGACACTTGGCAGGGCTGAGACTCTCCCATACCAATCTAAGCGTCCCGTAATAGAACGCAATGAAATGTCTAAAGAGTTAGTTGGTGTTTGGAAGTTGGCCTTGTCGCGAATAAAGTGAATAATTAGTAGTTAATTTAAAGTTACGTGTTCATTTTTGCAAGTAACTGTCGACGTGCTGCTATTTGTAAAACGAGGTGGAACAACCTAAATTAGTGGGTGTTTGGCTTCAGCGCATGCGCAGACTGTGAGTTAAACTCTGCTCAGATTTCAGCGCGCACTGCAGTCTGTCCACTGGGATTGCTGACTGCCGAAATTGGTAAACACACAATAGGTATTTGTTCACATAATATGGCACAACTTTTCTTTTTTATTTAAATGTTAATTTGTGCACTTTATTTACCCTACTTCCACCTGAGAGTGTCGTTGTTGTCATCTATTTTGAAATGCTTTATATGGAGGGGAAATAATATCTGGTGATTTAGTCACTGGTGTGCGACCTTTTATCAGTAAATGTTTATTTTATTTTTTGCAGATTTCTATAGCACGACCTCGACTCGGAGGTATTGGAGCGCTTTCATTTGTACCGGTTTGAGAAATAATTTGACATAAATCCTTAACTTTAAAATTTCGACAACTATAAAGTTGTGCACGAACTATTTTCATTGTCGTTTTAAGAGACATATACATTATTCGTTACACTCATTTTTTACCCTGTTCTCTGGAAATAAAGGAGAAGAAAAACTCACCAGTGGCAGTGGCACTCGACCGAAAACATGTGTGGCGAGATTAGACAAATACATATAATTGTATGTGGCATTAACGTATTTTCTCAATTGTAATTACTATTTTAAAAAATAATTTCTATTTTGGTGTCAGGCGGGACAATACTATGCGCACATTTCATCAATGCGTCAGCTGTTCTTTTATTGCCAATGTTGAACATATGTAAACTGGCACCTGCGTTGCAATAAAAAGGGAGTATGTTGACATACTTGCATTTTTCTTTTGAAATTAAATGTATTTTCGAAGTTATTCGAAAATGGAGATGAGGGTAGCTTGGAGGGGGGACAAAGCAGGTAGCAGCAAAACTAACGATACGCGCATATTATTAAATAGTGGCCGTGGTTGCGGATATCGTCCGGTGTGCGCGTGGTATAAATGGGCAACCGAAACCATTCATCTCAATACAAAAGAACACTTTGAGGGTTAAAATAAATCCGACACGGGATGAATGAAGCATGGACGGTTCGACCACGAAAGGAACTGCAGTAATTCCATCATGGGTATGCGGTGTGTTCACACGCTCCCGCGCCCACGGTGCCGCACAAGGCCCCGTGCCGCATAGACCAGCTGTGAGGCGGAGCGGCGGGGGGCAGCGCCCCATCGACGAGAGAAGTGCTGCCAGGCCGAGCCCCCGCGCCTCACAGACCTGCCCAGGGGGCACCTGCGTCTCAGAGAGCTGCTCGTGGGCAGAACCCGTGCCCTGGAGAGCTGTTTTCAGGTGGTGGGCACCGCCCGCAGTCATTTGTGGGGACCGTGGTTTAATCGTCAGTCTCTATGCCCGCATTTCAATTAAAAGTAGTTGTTACAAATTAAGTGCTGTCCATGCTGTGCAGAGCGGTGCACGGCAAAGCCGAAGCCCCGACCCTCTCCGAGCTGCCCCTAGAGGCGCAGACTCAGTGCTGGGCAGATCCCCCAGGAGGCGGAGACCTGCCCCTGTGCAGATCCCACAGGCCTGCCCCGGACAGACTCCCCTGGCATTACAGAACTACCCCGCGTAGATCCAAGCAGGTACAGACCTGCCCTGGTTCAGAGTCCCCTGGCATCACAGAACTGCCCAGTGCAGATCCAAGCAGGTACAGATCTGCCCCGGGCAGAGTCCCCTGGCATCACAGAACTGCCCCGTGCAGATAGATCCCTGCAGCCACAGAGTTGTTCCCGACAGAGTCCCCTGGCCTTACATATCTGCCCCTGCAGACCCCTAGAGGCGCAGAGTTACACCTGGAAGTCTGCACGGCAGATGCTGCATGCACAGCGCTGTCACCGGGCGGCGCCCCGTGGCTCGCAGTGCAGCCCCCAGGGCAGGAGGTCTGCGGTGGAAAATCCAGCTCAGCGGCCTCCCGTCAGGCGGACGTCCCTCCCCTGGCTGACGCTGGCAGCGCCCGCCCGCCCCTCGCTGGAGCCGGGAAGGAAGGATTAGCGCTCCACGCACACGGACAGAGGCCAGCGGGCCCGCGCGGCCCACGCACAATTCAGTGCGGTGAACACGGACTCGAGTCCGCTCCGTTCACGGAAACCATCCCGGCCGTGCTGTGGAGTGGAGAGGCAAAGTGGACAATTAGAGAGAAAACAGAATCTGCACGCACGCACCAACCAATGACGCCACGAACATTCATGTTTTCTGGCAATGCTTTCAATGAATGTTTGATATTATTAATATTAAAGCCGCAATATATAAAATGCATAACGGGTAACCGGGTCTGTAAACACATTTTGGGGTTATTTGGTGTAATAAACCCGCAGTCTGACTGGCAGTGGAGTACAAAATCACCAGGACAGTGAGATGGCACTATAAAACCATACTACTTTCATCAATATTACACGTCTAGTATAAGTCAAGGGCGTCTGGGAACCCAGAATATATGTTGAAAAACAGTGACGTGCAATGCGGCAGCTTATAGTAACAAGCAAACAAATCCCCCGGCCCTCACTTACCTACCTCCGGCCACAGAAACGCTGCAACACGTACACCGCAAGTCGGCCTGAAACGCGCCTCGGGAGGACAGGAGCGTGACGCGCGTGAACGTGCACGTTGACGTTCCCGCTCGTTCACGGACCTGAGTCGGCTCGTGCACAGGTCTGGAGCTGCTCGTTCACAGCTCTCACTCCCTTGGCAGGGAGGAAGGTGACTATAGTTTCGCTGGCGGGAGCGCTTCGCGCTCCAACGCCAGCTCGACCTAAAAAAACAATGGCCAACCCCGAGGTACTATCCAACTACAGACCCGTCTCTCTTTTACCGGTGTTTTCTAAAATCTTAGAAAGACATGTCCATTCCTTGCTTACAGACTTTACAGAAACTAATAACTGTCTTCACTCCTCTCAATCTGGTTTTAGAGCAGGCCACTCCACCGAAAAACAGCACTTCTAGGAGTTACAGAAAAGATCCCTAAGCTCCTGGACGATGGCCAAACAGTTGCCCTCATCTTATTGGACCTTAGTGCGGCTTTCGATACCATCTCGCACAAAAGGCTGATCATCACCCTGAAAAATATTGGTGTATTTGGTGCAGCTCTTAAATGGATTGGCTCCTTTCTGGAAAACCGCACTTTCCAAAATATGTCAGCATCTGCCTGTTCGAAAATTTTTACTGCATCACATGGAGTTCCACAGGGTTCTATTCTTAGCCCCCTGTTTTTTAATCTTTATGTTAAACCCTTAGCAGACATAGCTAACAAAGCAGGTCTTACCCTCATCACCTATGCAGCTGATTCTCAAATCATCTTCTCGCTTTCTGATTCCAGTTCATTTGCTTCCGCTAACCTCAAACTGGGTCTTACTGACATTTTCGACTGGATGACTGCTAACCAGTTAAAACTAAATGGAGATGAAACGGAGGTTCTTGTCCTAGGACAACAGAAAGACCTCTGGAATCCTTCCCATTGGCCTACCCAAATGGGAAATCTTCCAGCCCCGACTACTCATGTTCGCAACCTTGGGGTGATTGTGCATAGGACGTTATCTATGAACCAACAAACTGGCAAAGTAGCAGCTATGTGTTTTACTATTCTAAAATGGCTGAAAAAAATTCTGTGGATGCTACCTGTTTCGACCCAAAAGACCATAGTCAATGCGCTTATAACATCTCAACTTGACTACGGAAACATCTTATATCTTGGGTTAAATAAGGCTGTGGTACGCAGATTGCAGCTGATACAAAACTCAGCGGCCAGACTGCTTTGCAAGGTTCCCAAAACAGCTAGCATCTCTGACCATCTACGGGACTTACATTGGCTCAGGGTGGAGAATCGCATCAAATTCAAAGCCCTGAGCTATATGTTCAAGATAAAAGCTGGTACTGCTCCCAAATACCTCCAAGCACTAGTGCATCCTTATGTACCTACACGTCTTTTAAGATCCCAAACTGCTGCCAATTTCTGTGTGCCGAGGTTTAAACTTTCTAGAGTAGGTGGGAGATCTTTACTTAGGTCCTTCAATTTGGAATACACTTCCCACCTTCATACGGAAAGAAACTAACTATGTGCGTTTCCGAACAAGTGTTAAGACATGGCTATTTGACCGTTAAAATCTACGTTAGGTTGTTGTTCTGCTGTTTTTGCTCAGTCTGGGCGCCGGGAAACCCTTTTTGGGTAGCTGTGCGCCTTACAAACTTAACAAATAAATAAATAAATTTGGGTTTCATTTAAAAATTTGACTAGTTGGTTCTAAAGAAAGACACTGCCTTTTTTTAAATCCGCATTTGACCAGCACCCTTTGGGTTAGGCAGTCATGGGTCTGAGGGCTGGGGGGCTGGAGCTGTCTGCTTATTTCCCAACTCCTCTTGCTAAAGTAGCCAGCTGCCACAGACCTGTTATCACCGCTTAAATATGCCCAGGCTTGCCCTCTTAGACTCAGATAGAGTGTGCACAGCTAGGGCTACAATTTTACATATGCCTAAACATGCTGCGCTATGACCCTAACAATTGACCAACCCATCTTGACATGATGTCACAACCCACATTACCCACCCCCACCTATGTCAGTTCCGGGGAGTGCTCTCAGGCATTTACGATGCCATATCCGGGGCGGGCTGCCTGTCACTTTTTGGATGATCAGTAAATATATACCCTCGTTCTACTTATATATAGATTAATTGTGGTGTTTGTAAGAGCCAGGATCCCACCTATGTGTGCATGTGTCAATGAGAATACAGACAATATTCCAGAGAGAAGACAGATCAGATTTGAGACTGAGACTAACAGTATAAATGTTTGAGTGAATGATTCTGGTCTCTTAGGTGAGGTGAAAATGCAGTATACAGGGAGAGTTTGGGAGGGTCAGCCACCTGGCTGGAAAAATAGAAGAAAGTTATAGGAAGACCCCTCAGATGCAAATAAAGTAGGTTTATAGATTTGTTAAATTAATGATATTTGGTGGTCAGTCAAAATATCGATTTTTAAATATCGACCTACATTAATATCGAGTTTTTAATATCGTAGGGACAGAATATCGAAGTCAAGAATATCGTTGACCAGAATATCAGCCCCAAGGTAAGTAATATCATTCTTTTTTAATATTGAAGTAAGTAATATCGAAGTAATATTGTAAGCAAAAATATGGTCATCAATAATATCAATTTTTTTTTAGTGTTATGTATTTTAGTATGTACTGTATATGTATGTCAGCCATTTTTTTAATGTAATTTCATAAATTTTAAAATAAATGTTTAGAAATTAGTAATTTTGTTAAAGCAAATTTTGTGTTTTAATATCAGAGAGGGTTGTGGGTTATAGGGTAATAGAGTGGGAAGTAATTTAATTATAAATAATGAATATGTTTTAATGTATTGGTATTGATTATTAATTAATTGGGAAATAATTATTCATTGGTAATTGATTTTTATTAATTAGTTAATGTATAAGTATATTAATTATAATTAATGTATTATTGTTATTAATTGATTAATTGACAATTAAATTAATTGTGTGTTTTGTATGTGTAGTGTGTTGTGTGTTAAAGGGGGAATAGTGTGGGATGTAATTTAATATTATTTAAGTAAATATTAATTTTAATGTATTGGTATGTATTCATATTTTTTGTAAATTAATTATTAATATGTTATTTTAAAAAATATATATTTAATCGATAAGTATGTTAATTTAACCCCAACGCTATCTAACGCTTTCCCTACTGTTGCAATTACTGGAGAAGGAATAGTAATTTTTACCCCTACACAATCCAACACTTTCTCTACTGTTGCACTCACTGGAGTGAGAATAGTAATTTTTACCCCTACGCTATCCAGCGCTTTCCCTACTGTTGCACTCTCTGGAGTGGGAATAGTAATTTTTATCCCTACGCTATCCAACGCTTTCCCTTCTGTTGCATCTCTGGAGTGGGAATAGTAATTTTTACCCCTACGCTATCCAGAGTTTTCCCTACTGTTGCACTCACTGGAGTGGGAATAGGAATTTTTACACCTACGCTATCCTGCGCTTTTCCTACTGTTGCACTCTCTGGAGTGGGAATAGTCATTTTTACCCTTACCCTATCCAACGCTTTCCCTAATGTTGTAATATGTGGAGTAAGTATATATATTAATTTATATGTATATGTTTATATAATTTTAACTTTATATGTATTAGTTATTATTTTTAAATATGTTTTAATTTTTATATCTATATTTTTTATTTATATGTATTATTTACTTGATTTTATATTATTATTAAAACATTTTTAAAAATTATATTTTTCACATCTGATATTTTTGTACTTACCTTTATGTAGATATGACTTCGATATGTTTGATTGCGATATTTGTGTGTCATATTTTTGTAGGTCGATTTTCTGTCCATGGATATTTTGTCAGACAGTCATGATATTTCAAGATTGACGTCAAAGGTAAATATATTCACCCTTTGATAGGGAGCGTCTGCTTGTATTCTCACCAATATGTACTTTTGTTTAAAGGTACCTATAAAATAAAGGGGGGAAAAAACAGGGCTAATTGACAGTCATGAGAAGGGAAATAAATAAAACAAAAATTAAAAACTTCTACATTTTTAAACCTGCCACAACTTTAAATTCTGCATCGGTGTTTCTCGTAGTATTTTATTACAGCTGCAAATAAGCGCCAAGGCCTGTGAGTTTCTACTGGTTGAATGATTATTCATAGGGCAGAGAGACTGCAACTCCAATTCAGTTTATAAAAAAATGTGCATCAGAGCCTTGCATTAAAATTTACACTGGTGTGTAGTGTGAGTAGGAAAAAAAGATTTGCACCAGCGTATTTGCTTTGTGGGGCATGCAATGGTGTCATTGATGGCGCTTGCAGGGAAAATGGTATGTTTGCACAATAATGGATACGATTTAGCGCTGCGCGTCAGTACAAAGACAGGCACACAGTGTCTTACGTCAGCTTTATTCTTAAATCACACCCTCAAATACAGATCTCGAAGAGGAGACAACCATCTAGGGAAAGGCTGAGTAATGTGTGTGGTTACTTCGAAATCACATGTGTTACACATGGAAATATCACACAATACTCCATGGTTAATTTGAGCCAAGGCTTGCACGGGGAGCCCAGAGGCACCCTTTGTTGCTAGCCGGGACTTTTTCTCAATCAGCCGACTTTGACCCAGAGAAAGAGAGAAGAAAATTAGCAAAAGTGAAAGGTGAAGGAAGAGAAAGACAGAAAAACTGTGACACTGAAAAACCATGGATGAAGAACAAGCAAGAGTGAGATAACAAGGCAGGGAGAGTGTGTTGGTGAAAGAAAGAGGCATGAGGTGAAATTAAATTGTACAGCTTTGATATTCGTCAGTCCCATCATTCGCCCTGGCGTCAGACCGCTGCCGAAAAATCTGGTTCCGACACTTCTTATTTTACAAATTAAGCACTGGCAATGTTTAGTTTACCCAGTGTTTTGGGCAGTTTTTCTTTGACCCTTGGATCTACACACAGCTGTGTCACGCTCCTTTGCTTGACGTTAGACATGGTATTGCATTGAATCCGAGGGCTGTGTGCACTGGAATTGCTCCATTAAGTTCTTTGTACGGTTTATCAGTAGTTTGGTCCTACCTGATGTAATGTCAGCGCTGCACCCGTCTGCTTTCGGCACAAACATCCGTTCGCGTGTAAAGTCTGATCTGCTGCACAGTTGGCATCGCTCCGTACCACGTGTGGTGACGGAAGTCACGGGGCAGTGTTGACCTATGCCTCGAAGTGGGGCCTAAATACACTTGCAATAAAGACACGAACACTAACCCCCGGGGATGGGCCGTTCACCTGAGTCCTTGTTGCTCCTCGATGCCCCATTCCAGCGTTTTTGGGCCCGGGATGCTCGTCGGAGCTGGCGCTTGAGGCTCTTCTCCCGCGGAGTTCCTGAGTGGGCACGGCCAATGTCCGGTGGAGCCGCTCTGCTCGGCTGCGGGGGTGGCACAGGGCATTGCTCCCCTCCGGACTCCGCTGCTGATCTTTGTCTTCCCCCCACCATGTCTTCTTCATTGCCTGGTTCGGAGCACTGGACTGGCCCCTTCGCTTTGTGGCCGATGCCCGGTGCTCGACTGGTCTCCCCGGAGGGTTGTGGAGGAGCCGGTCGGGAGCTCCCCGTCCTGTCTCTGGGCCTGATTGCTGCTGCCTTTCTCTTCGACCGGGCTGCCTGCTTTGCGTCTTCGCGGGACTGGTGGATTGGCTTTGGGACGCGGCCGAGGTGATTTGGTGCCGACTCTGCTCTCCGTGGCTGCTCTGAGCTCTTCACTCCTTAACTTTAATGGAGAGGAGCCCCCTCCGATTCTTCTAGCTACGCCGCTCGCCTCCTTGCTAGACCTCGGGCCAATTTGGGTCACGGCGGAGGTTTGGAGTCTGTGCCGCTCTCCGCGGCCACTCTTGGGCACATTTTTCTGCGGCTCGTGTTCTGGTGAGACGCCCCTTCCTGCCTTTGACATTGTTTTTGGACTTTGCTGCCTCCCGTTCTGCGGACAGCTGCCTTGGCGCCTGCGGCCTTTGTTCCCTGAGCCCTGGTCTCCGGATTGTGCACCTCTGCCCCCGCAGCTCATGGATGGGGCGGCTGTGGCTTGGGGCCGACTGCCTTTCTCCTTCCGGACTTGCTGGCTGTGGTGGCCCTCTGCCTTGGATGTCGGACTTGGACCTTGGTGCTCCCCGCCATTTTCTTTTTGTGGCTCTCTTCTTCTGCTACCCTTCTCCCGACCCGCCATTTTGGCGATCTCTGACCTCTTCCTCTGTCCCGGCGACCTTTCTTTTGTCTCTCCTGTGCCTCCGATCCACTCCCAAATACCTCCAAGCACTAGTGCATCCTTATGTACCTGCACGTCTTTTAAGATCCCAAACTGCTGCCAATTTCTGTGTGCCGAGGTTTAAACTTTCTAGAGTAGGTGGGAGATCTTTACTTAGGGCCTTCAATTTGGAATACACTTCCCACCTTCATACGGAAAGAAACTAACTATGTGCGTTTCCGAAAAAGTGTTAAGACATGGCTATTTGACCAATAAAATCTACGTTAGGTTGTTGTTCTGCTGTTTTTGCTCCGTCTGGGCGCCGGGAAACCCTTTTTGGGTAGCTGTGCGCCTTACAAACTTAACAAATAAATAAATAAATTTGGGTTTCATTTAAAAATTTGACTAGTTGGTTCTAAAGAAAGACACTGCCTTTTTTAAAATCCGCATTTGACCAGCACCCTTTGGGTTAGGCAGTCATGGGTCTGAGGGCTGGGGGGCTGGAGCTGTCTGCTTATTTCCCAACTCCTCTTGCTAAAGTAGCCAGCTGCCACAGACCTGTTATCACCGCTTAAATATGCCCAGGCTTGCCCTCTTAGACTCAGATAGAGTGTGCACAGCTAGGGCTACAATTTTACATATGCCTAAACATGCTGCGCTATGACCCTAACAATTGACCAACCCATCTTGACATGATGTCACAACCCACATTACCCACCCCCACCTATGTCAGTTCCGGGGAGTGCTCTCAGGCATTTACGATGCCATATCCGGGGCGGGCTGCCTGTCACTTTTTGGATGATCAGTAAATATATACCCTCGTTCTACTTATATATAGATTAATTGTGGTGTTTGTAAGAGCCAGGATCCCACCTATGTGTGCATGTGTCAATGAGAATACAGACAATATTCCAGAGAGAAGACAGATCAGATTTGAGACTGAGACTAACAGTATAAATGTTTGAGTGAATGATCCTGGTCTCTTAGGTGAGGTGAAAATGCAGTATACAGGGAGAGTTTGGGAGGGTCAGCCACCTGGCTGGAAAAATAGAAGAAAGTTATAGGAAGACCCCTCATATGCAGATAAAGTAGGTTTATAGATTTGTTAAATTAATGATATTTGGTGGTCAGTCAAAATATCGATTTTTAAATATCGACCTACATTAATATCGAGTTTTTAATATCGTAGGGACAGAATATCGAAGTCAAGAATATCGTTGACCAGAATATCAGCCCCAAGGTAAGTAATATCATTCTTTTTTAATATTGAAGTAAGTAATATCGAAGTAATATTGTAAGCAAAAATATGGTCATCAATAATATCGATTTTTTTTTAGTGTTATGTATTTTAGTATGTACTGTATATGTATGTCAGTCATTTTTTTAATGTAATTTCATAAATTTTAAAATAAATGTTTAGAAATTAGTAATTTTGTTAAAGCAAATTTTGTGTTTTAATATCAGAGAGGGTTGTGGGTTATAGGGGAATAGAGTGGGAAGTAATTTAATTATAAATAATGAATATGTTTTAATGTATTGGTATTGATTATTAATTAATTGGGAAATAATTATTAATTGGTAATTGCTTTTTATTAATTAGTTAATGTATAAGTATATTAATTATAATTAATGTATTATTGTTATTAATTGATTAATTGACAATTAAATTAATTGTGTTTTTTGTATGTGTAGTGTGTTGTGTGTTAAAGGGGGAATAGTGTGGGATGTAATTTAATATTATTTAAGTAAATATTAATTTTAATGTATTGGTATGTATTCATATTTTTTGTAAATTAATTATTAATATGTTATTTTAAAAAATATATATTTAATCGATAAGTATGTTAATTTAACCCCAACGCTATCTAACGCTTTCCCTACTGTTGCAATTACTGGAGAAGGAATAGTAATTTTTACCCCTACACAATCCAACACTTTCTCTACTGTTGCACTCACTGGAGTGAGAATAGTAATTTTTACCCCTACGCTATCCAGCGCTTTCCCTACTGTTGCACTCTCTGGAGTGGGAATAGTAATTTTTATCCCTACGCTATCCAACGCTTTCCCTTCTGTTGCATCTCTGGAGTGGGAATAGTAATTTTTACCCCTACACTATCCAGAGTTTTCCCTACTGTTGCACTCACTGGAGTGGGAATAGGAATTTTTACACCTACGCTATCCTGCGCTTTTCCTACTGTTGCACTCTCTGGAGTGGGAATAGTCATTTTTACCCTTACCCTATCCAACGCTTTCCCTAATGTTGTAATATGTGGAGTAAGTATATATATTAATTTATATGTATATGTTTATATAATTTTAACTTTATATGTATTAGTTATTATTTTTAAATATGTTTTAATTTTTATATCTATAATTTTTAATTATATGTATTATTTACTTGATTTTATATTCTTATTAAAACATTTTTAAAAATTATATTTTTCACATCTGATATTTTTGTACTTACCTTTATGTAGATAGAACTTCGATATGTTTGATTGCGATATTTGTGTGTCATATTTTTGTAGGTCGATTTTCTGTCCGTGGATATTTTGTCAGACAGTCATGATATTTCAAGATTGACGTCAAAGGTAAATATATTCACCCTTTGATAGGGAGTGTTTGCTTGTATTCTCACCAATATGTACTTTTGTTTAAAGGTACCTATAAAATAAAGGGGGGGAAAAACAGGGCTAATTGACAGTCACGAGAAGGGAAATAAATAAAACAAAAATTAAAAACTTCTACATTTTTAAACCTGCCACAACTTTAAATTCTGCATCGGTGTTTCTCGTAGTATTTTATTACAGCTGCAAATAAGCGCCAAGGCCTGTGAGTTTCTACTGGTTGAATGATTATTCATAGGGTAGAGAGACTGCAACTCCAATTCAGTTTATTAAAAAATGTGTATCAGAGCCTTGCATTAAAATTTACACTGGCGTGTAGTGTGAGTAGGAAAAAAAGATTTGCACCAGCGTATTTGCTTTGTGGGGCATGCAATGGTGTCATTGATGGCGCTTGCAGGGAAAATGGTATGTTTGCACAATAATGGATACGATTTAGCGCTGCGCGTCAGTACAAAGACAGGCACACAGTGTCTTACGTCAGCTTTATTCTTAAATCACACCCTCAAATACAGATCTCGAAGAGGAGACAACCATCTAGGGAAAGGCTGAGTAATGTGTGTGATTACTTCGAAATCACATGTGTTACACATGGAAATATCACACAATACTCCATGGTTAATTTGAGCCAAGGCTTGCACGGGGAGTCCAGAGGCACCCTTTGTTGGTAGCCGGGACTTTTTCTCAATCAGCCGACTTTGACCCAGAGAAAGAGAGAAGAAAATTAGCAAAAGTGAAAGGTGAAGGAAGAGAAAGACAGAAAAACTGTGACACTGAAAAACCATGGATGAAGAACAAGCAAGAGTGAGATAACAAGGCAGGGAGAGCGTATTGGTGAAAGAAAGAGGCATGAGGTGAAATTAAATTGTACAGCTTTGATATTCGTCAGTCCCCTCATTCGCCCTGGCGTCAGACCGCTGCCGAAAAATCTGGTTCCGACACTTCTTATTTTACAAATTAAGCACTGGCAATGTTTAGTTTACCCAGTGGTTTGGGCAGTTTTTCTTTGACCCTTGGATCTACACACAGCTGTGTCACGCTCCTTTGCTTGACGTTAGACATGGTATTGCATTGAATCCGAGGGCTGTGTGCACTGGGATTGCTCCATTAAGTTCTTTGTACGGTTTATCAGTAGTTTGGGCCTACCTGATGTAATGTCAACGCTGCACCCGTCTGCTTTCGGCACAAACATCCGTTCGCGTGTAAAGTCTGATCTGCTGCACAGTTGGCATCGCTCCGTACCACGTGTGGTGACGGAAGTCACGGGGCAGTGTTGACCTATGCCTCGAAGTGGGGCCTAAATACACTTGCAATAAAGACACGAACACTAACCCCTGGGGATGGGCCGTTCACCTGGGTCCTTGTTGCTCCTCGATGCCCCATTCCAGCGTTTTTGGGCCCGGGATGCTCGTCGGAGCTGGCGCTTGAGGCTCTTCTCCCGCGGAGTTCCTGAGTGGGCACGGCCAATGTCCGGTGGAGCCGCTCTGCTCGGCTGCGGGGGTGGCACAGGGCATTGCTCCCCTCCGGACTCCGCTGCTGATCTTTGTCTTCCCCCCACAATGTCTTCTTCATTGCCTGGTTCGGAGCACTGGACTGGCCCCTTCGCTTTGTGGCCGATGCCCGGTGCTCGACTGGTCTCTCCGGAGGGTTGTGATGGAGCCGGGCGGGAGCTCCCCGTCCTGTCTCTGGGCCTGATTGCTGCTGCTTTTCTCTTCGACCGGGCTGCCTGCTTTGCCTCTTCGCGGGAATGGTGGATTGGCTTTGGGACGCGGCCGAGGTGAGTTGGTGCCGACTCTGCTCTCCGTGGCTGCTCTGAGCTCTTCACTCCTTAACTTTAATGGAGAGGAGCCCCCTCCGATTCTTCTAGCTACGCCGCTCGCCTCCTTGCTAGACCTCGGGCCAATTTGGGTCACGGCGGAGGTTTGGAGTCTGTGCCGCTCTCTGCGGCCACTCTTGGGCACATTTTTCTGCGGCTCGTGTTCTGGTGAGACGCCCCTTCCTGCCTTTGACATTGTTTTTGGACTTTGCTGCCTCCCGTTCTGCGGACAGCTGCCTTGGCGCCCGCGGCCTTTGTTCCCTGAGCCCTGGTCTCCGGATTGTGCACCTCTGCCCCCGCTGCTCATGGATGGGGCGGCTGTGGCTTGGGGCCGACTGCCTTTCTCCTTCCGGACTTGCTGGCTGTGGTGGCCCTCTGCCTTGGATGTCGGACTTGGACCTTGGTGCTCCCCGCCATTTTCTTTTTGTGGCTCTCTTCTTCTGCTACCCTTCTCCCGACCCGTCATTTTGGCGATCTCTGACCTCTTCCTCTGTCCCGGCGACCTTTCTTTTGTCTCTCCTGTGCCTCCGATCCACTCCCAAATACCTCCAAGCACTAGTGCATCCTTATGTACCTACACGTCTTTTAAGATCCCAAACTGCTGCCAATTTCTGTGTGCCGAGGTTTAAACTTTCTAGAGTAGGTGGGAGATCTTTACTTAGGGCCTTCAATTTGGAATACACTTCCCACCTTCATACGGAAAGAAACTAACTATGTGCGTTTCCGAAAAAGTGTTAAGACATGGCTATTTGACCAATAAAATCTACGTTAGGTTGTTGTTCTGCTGTTTTTGCTCCCTCTGGGCGCCGGGAAACCCTTTTTGGGTAGCTGTGCGCCTTACAAACTTAACAAATAAATAAATAAATTTGGGTTTCATTTAAAAATTTGACTAGTTGGTTCTAAAGAAAGACACTGCCTTTTTTAAAATCCGCATTTGACCAGCACCCTTTGGGTTAGGCAGTCATGGGTCTGAGGGCTGGGGGGCTGGAGCTGTCTGCTTATTTCCCAACTCCTCTTGCTAAAGTAGCCAGCTGCCACAGACCTGTTATCACCGCTTAAATATGCCCAGGCTTGCCCTCTTAGACTCAGATAGAGTGTGCACAGCTAGGGCTACAATTTTACATATGCCTAAACATGCTGCGCTATGACCCTAACAATTGACCAACCCATCTTGACATGATGTCACAACCCACATTACCCACCCCCACCTATGTCAGTTCTGGGGAGTGGTCTCAGGCATTTACGATGCCATATCCGGGGCGGGCTGCCTGTCACTTTTTGGATGATCAGTAAATATATACCCTCGTTCTACTTATATATAGATTAATTGTGGTGTTTGTAAGAGCCAGGATCCCACCTATGTGTGCATGTGTCAATGAGAATACAGACAATATTCCAGAGAGAAGACAGATCAGATTTGAGACTGAGACTAACAGTATAAATGTTTGAGTGAATGATCCTGGTCTCTTAGGTGAGGTGAAAATGCAGTATACAGGGAGAGTTTGGGAGGGTCAGCCACCTGGCTGGAAAAATAGAAGAAAGTTATAGGAAGACCCCTCATATGCAAATAAAGTAGGTTTATAGATTTGTTAAATTAATGATATTTGGTGGTCAGTCAAAATATCGATTTTTAAATATCGACCTACATTAATATCGAGTTTTTAATATCGTAGGGACAGAATATCGAAGTCAAGAATATCGTTGACCAGAATATCAGCCCCAAGGTAAGTAATATCATTCCTTTTTAATATTGAAGTAAGTAATATCGAAGTAATATTGTAAGCAAAAATATGGTCATCAATAATATCGATTTTTTTTTTGTGTTATGTATTTTAGTATGTACTGTATATGTATGTCAGCCATTTTTTTAATGTAATTTCATACATTTTAAAATAAATGTTTAGAAATTAGTCATTTTGTTAAAGCAAATTTTGTGTTTTAATATCAGAGAGGGTTGTGGGTTATAGGGGAATAGAGTGGGAAGTAATTTAATTATAAATAATGAATATGTTTTAATGTATTGGTATTGATTATTAATTAATTGGGAAATAATTATTAATTGGTAATTGATTTTTATTAATTAGTTAATGTATAAGTATATTAATTATAATTAATGTATTATTGGTATTAATTGATTAATTGACAATTAAATTAATTGTGTTTTTTGTATGTGTAGTGTGTTGTGTGTTAAAGGGGGAATAGTGTGGGATGTAATTTAATATTATTTAAGTAAATATTAATTTTAATGTATTGGTATGTATTCATATTTTTTGTAAATTAATTATTAATATGTTATTTTAAAAAATATATATTTAATCGATAAGTATGTTAATTTAACCCCAACGCTATCTAACGCTTTCCCTACTGTTGCAATTACTGGAGAAGGAATAGTAATTTTTACCCCTACACAATCCAACACTTTCTCTACTGTTGCACTCACTGGAGTGAGAATAGTAATTTTTACCCCTACGCTATCCAGCGCTTTCCCTACTGTTGCACTCTCTGGAGTGGGAATAGTAATTTTTATCCCTACGCTATCCAACGCTTTCCCTTCTGTTGCATCTCTGGAGTGGGAATAGTAATTTTTACCCCTACGCTATCCAGAGTTTTCCCTACTGTTGCACTCACTGGAGTGGGAATAGGAATTTTTACACCTACGCTATCCTGCGCTTTTCCTACTGTTGCACTCTGTGGAGTGGGAATAGTCATATTTACCCTTACCCTATCCAACGCTTTCCCTAATGTTGTAATATGTGGAGTAAGTATATATATTAATTTATATGTATATGTTTATATAATTTTAACTTTATATGTATTAGTTATTATTTTTAAATATGTTTTAATTTTTATATCTATATTTTTTAATTATATGTATTATTTAATTGATTTTATATTATTATTAAAACATTTTTAAAAATTATATTTTTCACATCTGATATTTTTGTACTTACCTTTATGTAGATAGGACTTTGATATGTTTGATTGCGATATTTGTGTGTCATATTTTTGTAGGTCGATTTTCTGTCCGTGGATATTTTGTCAGACAGTCATGATATTTCAAGATTGACGTCAAAGGTAAATATATTCACCCTTTGATAGGGAGTGTTTGCTTGTATTCTCACCAATATGTACTTTTGTTTAAAGGTACCTATAAAATAAAGGGGGGAAAAACAGGGCTAAGTGACAGTCACGAGAAGGGAAATAAATAAAACAAAAATTAAAAACTTCTACATTTTTAAACCTGCCACAACTTTAAATTCTGCATCGGTGTTTCTCGTAGTATTTTATTACAGCTGCAAATAAGCGCCAAGGCCTGTGAGTTTCTACTGGTTGAATGATTATTCATAGGGCAGAGAGACTGCAACTCCAATTCAGTTTATAAAAAAATGTGTATCAGAGCTTTGCATTAAAATTTACACTGGCGTGTAGTGTGAGTAGGAAAAAAGATTTGCACCAGCGTATTTGCTTTGTGGGGCATGCAATGGTGTCATTGATGGCGCTTGCAGGGAAAATGGTATGTTTGCACAATAATGGATACGATTTAGCGCTGCGCGTCAGTACAAAGACAGGCACACAGTGTCTTACGTCAGCTTTATTCTTAAATCACACCCTCAAATACAGATCTCGAAGAGGAGACAACCATCTAGGGAAAGGCTGAGTAATGTGTGTGATTACTTCGAAATCACATGTGTTACACATGGAAATATCACACAATACTCCATGGTTAACTTGAGCCAAGGCTTGCACGGGGAGTCCAGAGGCACCCTTTGTTGCTAGCCGGGACTTTTTCTCAATCAGCCGACTTTGACCCAGAGAAAGAGAGAAGAAAATTAGCAAAAGTGAAAGGTGAAGGAAGAGAAAGAGAGAAAAACTGTGACACTGAAAAACCATGGATGAAGAACAAGCAAGAGTGAGATAACAAGGCAGGGAGAGCGTATTGGTGAAAGAAAGAGGCATGAGGTGAAATTAAATTGTACAGCTCTGATATTCGTCAGTCCCATCATTCGCCCTGGCGTCAGACCGCTGCCGAAAAATCTGGTTCCGACACTTCTTATTTTACAAATTAAGCACTGGCAATGTTTAGTTTACCCAGTGTTTTGGGCAGTTTTTCTTTGACCCTTGGATCTACACACAGCTGTGTCACGCTCCTTTGCTTGACGTTAGACATGGTATTGCATTGAATCCGAGGGCTGTGTGCACTGGAATTGCTCCATTAAGTTCTTTGTACGGTTTATCAGTAGTTTGGGCCTACCTGATGTAATGTCAGCGCTGCACCCGTCTGCTTTCGGCACAAACATCCGTTCGCGTGTAAAGTCTGATCTGCTGCACAGTTGGCATCGCTCCGTACCACGTGTGGTGACGGAAGTCACGGGGCAGTGTTGGCCTATGCCTCGAAGTGGGGCCTAAATACACTTGCAATAAAGACACGATCACTAACCCCCGGGGATGGGCCGTTCACCTGGGTCCTTGTTGCTCCTCGATGCCCCATTCCAGCGTTTTTGGGCCCAGGATGCTTGTCGGAGCTGGCGCTTGAGGCTCTTCTCCCGCGGAGTTCCTGAGTGGGCACGGCCAATGTCCGGTGGAGCCGCTCTGCTTGGCTGCGGGGGTGGCACAGGGCATTGCTCCCCTCCGGATTCCGCTGCTGATCTTTGTCTTCCCCCCACCATGTCTTCTTCATTGCCTGGTTCGGAGCACTGGACTGGCCCCTTCGCTTTGTGGCCGATGCCCGGTGCTCGACTGGTCTCTCCGGAGGGTTGTGGAGGAGCCGGGCGGGAGCTCCCCGTCCTGTCTCTGGGCCTGATTGCTGCTGCCTTTCTCTTCGACCGGGCTGCCTGCTTTGCGTCTTCGCGGGACTGGTGGATTGGCTTTGGGACGCGGCCGAGGTGATTTGGTGCCGACTCTGCTCTCCGTGGCTGCTCTGAGCTCTTCACTCCTTAACTTTAATGGAGAGGAGCCCCCTCCGATTCTTCTAGCTATGCCGCTCGCCTCCTTGCTAGACCTCGGGCCAATTTGGGTCACGGCGGAGGTTTGGAGTCTGTGCCGCTCTCTGCGGCCACTCTTGGGCACATTTTTCTGCGGCTCGTGTTCTGGTGAGACGCCCCTTCCTGCCTTTGACATTGTTTTTGGACTTTGCTGCCTCCCGTTCTGCGGACAGCTGCCTTGGCGCCCGCGGCCTTTGTTCCCTGAGCCCTGGTCTCCGGATTGTGCACCTCTGCCCCCGCTGCTCATGGATGGGGCGGCTGTGGCTTGGGGCCGACTGCCTTTCTCCTTCCGGACTTGCTGGCTGTGGTGGCCCTCTGCCTTGGATGTCGGACTTGGACCTTGGTGCTCCCCGCCATTTTCTTTTTGTGGCTCTCTTCTTCTGCTACCCTTCTCCCGACCCGCCATTTTGGCGATCTCTGACCTCTTCCTCTGTCCCGGCGACCTTTCTTTTGTCTCTCCTGTGCCTCCGATCCACTCCCAAATACCTCCAAGCACTAGTGCATCCTTATGTACCTACACGTCTTTTAAGATCCCAAACTGCTGCCAATTTCTGTGTGCCGAGGTTTAAACTTTCTAGAGTAGGTGGGAGATCTTTATTTAGGGCCTTCAATTTGGAATACACTTCCCACCTTCATACGGAAAGAAACTAACTATGTGCGTTTCCGAAAAAGTGTTAAGACATGGCTATTTGACCAATAAAATCTACGTTAGGTTGTTGTTCTGCTGTTTTTGCTCCCTCTGGGCGCCGGGAAACCCTTTTTGGGTAGCTGTGCGCCTTACAAACTTAACAAACAAATAAATAAATTTGGGTTTCATTTAAAAATTTGACTAGTTGGTTCTAAAGAAAGACACTGCCTTTTTTAAAATCCGCATTTGACCAGCACCCTTTGGGTTAGGCAGTCATGGGTCTGAGGGCTGGGGGGCTGGAGCTGTCTGCTTATTTCCCAACTCCTCTTGCTAAAGTAGCCAGCTGCCACAGACCTGTTATCACCGCTTAAATATGCCCAGGCTTGCCCTCTTAGACTCAGATAGAGTGTGCACAGCTAGGGCTACAATTTTACATATGCCTAAACATGCTGCGCTATGACCCTAACAATTGACCAACCCATCTTGACATGATGTCACAACCCACATTACCCACCCCCACCTATGTCAGTTCCGGGGAGTGCTCTCAGGCATTTACGATGCCATATCCGGGGCGGGCTGCCTGTCACTTTTTGGATGATCAGTAAATATATACCCTCGTTCTACTTATATATAGATTAATTGTGGTGTTTGTAAGAGCCAGGATCCCACCTATGTGTGCATGTGTCAATGAGAATACAGACAATATTCCAGAGAGAAGACAGATCAGATTTGAGACGAGACTAACAGTATAAATGTTTGAGTGAATGATCCTGGTCTCTTAGGTGAGGTGAAAATGCAGTATACAGGGAGAGTTTGGGAGGGTCAGCCACCTGGCTGGAAAAATAGAAGAAAGTTATAGGAAGACCCCTCATATGCAAATAAAGTAGGTTTATAGATTTGTTAAATTAATGATATTTGGTGGTCAGTCAAAATATCGATTTTTAAATATCGACCTACATTAATATCGAGTTTTTAATATCGTAGGGACAGAATATCGAAGTCAAGAATATCGTTGACCAGAATATCAGCCCCAAGGTAAGTAATATCATTCTTTTTTAATATTGAAGTAAGTAATGTCGAAGTAATATTGTAAGCAAAAATATGGTCATCAATAATATCGATTTTTTTTTAGTGTTATGTATTTTAGTATGTACTGTATATGTATGTCAGCCATTTTTTTAATGTAATTTCATAAATTTTAAAATAAATGTTTAGAAATTAGTCATTTTGTTAAAGCAAATTTTGTGTTTTAATATCAGAGAGGGTTGTGGGTTATAGGGGAATAGAGTGGGAAGTAATTTAATTATAAATAATGAATATGTTTTAATGTATTGGTATTGATTATTAATTAATTGGGAAATAATTATTAATTGGTAATTGATTTTTATTAATTAGTTAATGTATAAGTATATTAATTATAATTAATGTATTATTGTTATTAATTGATTAATTGACAATTAAATTAATTGTGTTTTTTGTATGTGTAGTGTGTTGTGTGTTAAAGGGGGAATAGTGAGGGATGTAATTTAATATTATTTAAGTAAATATTAATTTTAATGTATTGGTATGTATTCATATTTTTTGTAAATTATTTATTAATATGTTATTTTAAAAAATATATATTTAATCGATAAGTATGTTAATTTAACCCCAACGCTATCTAACGCTTTCCCTACTGTTGCAATTACTGGAGAAGGAATAGTAATTTTTACCCCTACACAATCCAACACTTTCTCTACTGTTGCACTCACTGGAGTGAGAATAGTAATTTTTACCCCTACGCTATCCAGCGCTTTCCCTACTGTTGCACTCTCTGGAGTGGGAATAGTAATTTTTATCCCTACGCTATCCAACGCTTTCCCTTCTGTTGCATCTCTGGAGTGGGAATAGTAATTTTTACCCCTACACTATCCAGAGTTTTCCCTACTGTTGCACTCACTGGAGTGGGAATAGGAATTTTTACACCTACGCTATCCTGCGCTTTTCCTACTGTTGCACTCTCTGGAGTGGGAATAGTCATTTTTACCCTTACCCTATCCAACGCTTTCCCTAATGTTGTAATATGTGGAGTAAGTATATATATTAATTTATATGTATATGTTTATATAATTTTAACTTTATATGTATTAGTTATTATTTTTAAATATGTTTTAATTTTTATATCTATAATTTTTAATTATATGTAGTATTTACTTGATTTTATATTATTATTAAAACATTTTTAAAAATTATATTTTTCACATCTGATATTTTTGTACTTACCTTTATGTAGATAGAACTTCGATATGTTTGATTGCGATATTTGTGTGTCATATTTTTGTAGGTCGATTTTCTGTCCGTGGATATTTTGTCAGACAGTCATGATATTTCAAGATTGACGTCAAAGGTAAATATATTCACCCTTTGATAGGGAGTGTTTGCTTGTATTCTCACCAATATGTACTTTTGTTTAAAGGTACCTATAAAATAAAGGGGGGGAAAAACAGGGCTAATTGACAGTCACGAGAAGGGAAATAAATAAAACAAAAATTAAAAACTTCTACATTTTTAAACCTGCCACAACTTTAAATTCTGCATCGGTGTTTCTCGTAGTATTTTATTACAGCTGCAAATAAGCGCCAAGGCCTGTGAGTTTCTACTGGTTGAATGATTATTCATAGGGCAGAGAGACTGCAACTCCAATTCAGTTTATAAAAAAATGTGTATCAGAGCCTTGCATTAAAATTTACACTGGCGTGTAGTGTGAGTAGGAAAAAAGATTTGCACCAGCGTATTTGCTTTGTGGGGCATGCAATGGTGTCATTGATGGCGCTTGCAGGGAAAATGGTATGTTTGCACAATAATGGATACGATTTAGCGCTGCGCGTCAGTACAAAGGCAGGCACACAGTGTCTTACGTCAGCTTTATTCTTAAATCACACCCTCAAATACAGATCTCGAAGAGGAGACAACCATCTAGGGAAAGGCTGAGTAACTGTCAGGGCTAGGGTGGCTTGCGGTCTAGGGCCCGCCCCACTCAGCATTCGGGGGTTCCCGTGTGGCAAAATGCATCTGTCGTCCTTGGGAGGGCGTTGGTGGCTGATGTGCGCTAGGCCTGCTTGTACATCTGTCTTGCATCCCTGTTAGAATGTCTGTGCAGGCTGTCTGTCCTTAAACTGCTGTTTTATGCTATTCCGCCTAATGCGTGAGGTTTGGCATGTCGGAAGCGTCCGCCTAATGCGTGAGGTTTGGTAGACTGGTCGCATGCGTGAGCGCCGTAAGCACGCTAGCTTACGCGACCGCGCCCTGTCTTCTGTGCTCACTATTCTGGACGATTCTAGGGAGAGGCTGTGGGCTCTCCTTTCTCCTCAACTTGTTTTTGGCAGATCCAGCGCTTTGGAGCAAGAAATCACCGGAGGCTTTCGGAGATCGTTCCAGGGGGCGTGGCAGTTTCCAGCTTTCCTCGTTTTCAGGATTCCAGGGGAGAAGAGTCGTTTTGAGTGCCCAGAAGGGACGTTTAGTCCTTCAGAGAAGTAGAGTAGGTCGTACTCTACAGGTAAGGGCTAAGAAATCAGAGTTCATGGCGCAAATTGTCTTAAGTTTACTCTCATGTTTTAAAGGTGACAATTAGGCTGCTAATTAACCATTGATGATTTAAATGCACTGAAAGGCTGAATCATTTCTTTTGAACAGTGAAATGCATCTCATTGCTGGCAATGGTTTAATGTTTTCTGAGAAGCGCAAAGCTAATTAATGGCGTGTTAATTCTATTTAATCACAGAATATTTTGGCGCTATTCTTTATTTGAGATATTTGGCGAAAAGGCCAAAAGGTGGTTCTTTCTGGAGATTATGTGAAAGACAACATTGTGATAATTTATAGTTTGCTCTCAAACTTTGGTAAAGGAGTTTATTTACTAAAGAGTGGTGTTATTTCTTAGAAAGAAGAACCTGTCGCAATTCACAAGAGAAGAGAATACACAACATAGTGAATAGAACTGTGATTTATGAATGCTTATTTACAAGAGGCTATTTGGATTCTTAGAGAGAGTTTGATTAGAGGCTGGTGTTCTAGAAAATTCCCAAGTTTGGTTTTGAAGGTCTTTAGTCAACTTTGGATTCCGGAGTGTTTTGTTACTAACTTTTCCTTTTCAGATCTCCTTCCCTGCTGTTCCCTTCCCAATTCCCTTTTCCCCCCCGCTTGATCACTCCAAGATTCTGTGTAATAATTACATTCGGAATTGGAGGTATCGAGAGGTGGGTCCTTATTACTTCACGACAGACCCTGAGGAAGACTTCGCCTGACAGAATAGTGAGCCCACGAATTATTTTCCTCCCGGTCTGAACGTGAAGTCATAATGACTACCATGAATGACATAATGTCAGCAATCATGCGTATGCAATCAGACTTAAAAGAAACCATGAATGCAACTGCTTTGTTAGCAGCTAAGGTAGACAACATTCAATTGCAGGGTACTCCTCTTCCTGATGACGTTCAGGAAACTGGTGCTAGTAGGGCAACCACTAACATAGCTGTTACAGTGCCCCCCCAGATTCCTTTAGCAGCTCCTGAACGTTTTTCTGGGGACTCTTCCAAGGTGCAAATCTTTTTGACCCAGATAGAGTTACATTTTGCTTGTAGACCAGCTGCGTTTCCAACCCCTCAGTCTAAAATTGCGTTTTTAATTTCGTATTTGACCGGAGATGCCGCAAACTGGGCAGTTCCTTTGGTCAGACAAGATGACACCCTGTTATATAACTGGAAACGCTTTGTGGAAGAATTTGAAAAGGTTTTCGATCGACGTACTGTAACCTTATCAGCAGATCGAGAACTGCTTCAGTTAAAACAAGGAAATAGGGACCTTGTTTCTTATTTGTCTCACTTCAACAGATTGATCGCCGAAACTTCTTGGCCAGAGGAAAAAAGAGCAGCTCTTTTTTATCAAGGTTTAAAAGATGATCTAAAAGATGTTTTGGCGCAAATAGACCCTCAACCAACTGTTTGCTCTGATTTGATTAATCTAACTCTGCGATTGGATCACAGACTCTCTGAACGAAGAACAGATAGAAAAAAGATTGACAAACCTAATTGGAGATCTGAAGCTAAATCTAGATCTCAATTTTCAAACTCTGAAGCTAGTTCTGAGCCAATGGAAATTGGAACGTTAAGACAACCTTTGTCAAAGGAAGAAAAAGACAATCGACGAAAGAATGGACAATGCCTTTATTGTGGTCGAAAAGGTCATTTCGTGAAGGACTGTTTGACTAAGCCTAAAGGAAGATTTCCTAACCCTAGTAAGTCAGCAGCTCTGGAAAAACCAGATCAAAAGTCGGAAAACTAGCTGGCCCAAGATGTTTGAAGGGGGATCTCTTGGGAACCATTGCCTTCCCTTCTGTGAACTTATGTGTCTCTAACTACAAAGCACATTTTAGATTAGCAGTGCAAATCAGGTTAATTCGAGAAACATGCCAAATGGAGGTTTTAGTTGATTCTGGAGCTACTGGTAATTTTGTGGACTTAGAAACTGCCCAACGCCTAGGAATCATCTGTGAACAAAAAGAGACTCCAGAAATTGTCCAAGCAGTGGATGGAAAAATATTAGCTGGAGGGCCAGTAACCATGCAAACTTCTAAAGTCGTTATGTTCTGTGAAGATGCTAAGCAACAAATACATAAGGAAGAGCTCCAATTTGATGTTATCCAAGCACCTCAATATGGTTTTATTCTTGGAATGCCTTGGCTTTGTTTACATAATCCAACCATAGATTGGCGGAAGAGAGAACTGGTGTTTCTGTCTGACTTTTGCCATTCATCTTGTCTAAACACCTCAAAAACAACTCTAAGTCAATTGGCCACAGCAGAAGAAAAAGAAACACTTTTGCCTAAAATGTACAAGGAATACGCAGAGGTGTTCAGTGAAGCTAAAGCAGCCCTCCTTCCTCCTCATCGTAGCTATGACTGTCAAATTGATCTCGTACCAGGTTCTAGTGTCCCAAATTGCCGCATCTATGCTCTGTCTGAAAAAGAAAACCAACATTTAAGACAGTATCTTGATCAATATTTGGAGAATGGTTTCATCCGCCCCTCCAAGTCCCCGGCAGCATCTCCGTTGTTCTTCATTCCAAAAGCAAACGGGGAATTAAGGACCTGTATCGACTATAGGGCGTTGAATAAAATCACTGTCAAAAATAAATATCCATTACCACTCATCCCTGTTCTGTTGGACCAAGTTAAGAAGGCCGAAATCTACACTAAATTGGACCTTAGAGGGGCCTACCATTTGGTTCGTATCAGGCAAGGTGATGAATGGAAGACTGCTTTCAAGACTCGATACGGATTATTTGAATACTTGGTAATGCCATTCGGGCTGTGCAATGCACCAGCGGCTTTCCAGTTTTTTCTGAATGATGCCTTGAAAGAATTTTTGGATCTTTTTGTTATTGTCTATATAGACGATATTTTGATCTATTCCGATTCTGAAGCTGAACATGAAGGTCACGTCAAAAAGGTTTTGAGCACTCTTCAGTCTCACAACTTATATTGTAAACTATCGAAATGTGATTTTCATGTTCGAGAAGTTGAATTTTTGGGAGTTCTCCTCACTCCAATTGGAATGAAAATGACTGACAGAAAGATCAAGGCAGTTGCTGATTGGCCTACTCCGACATCAGTTCGAGACATACAATGCTTCTTGGGCTTCGCGAATTTTTACCGACGCTTCATTGATCACTTTTCTGCTGTGGTGGCTCCTATTACACGTTTGTTGAGGAAGAAGGTGAAATTTGAATGGACCTCAGAAGCTGAAAATGCGTTCCAGAAGCTAAAAAAGGCCTTTACTGAAGCACCCGTTCTTATGCATCCCAACGTAGAAGAACCTTTCATCGTTGAAGCTGACGCTTCTGATGTAGCCATAGCAGCCATTCTCTCTCAAAGGCATCACACTACTGGTCAAATGCATCCAGTTGCTTACATGTCTCGAAAACTTAATCCCGCAGAGCAAAACTATGTTATAGCTGAAAAAGAATTACTTGCTATACTCGAGGCCTTCAAAGAATGGAGACACTACATAATGGGAGCGAAATTTACTGTAACAGTTTATACAGATCATAGAAATCTACAGTTTATGAGTTCAGCTAGAGTGTTAACCCCGCGACAACTCCGATGGATGATGTTCTTTGCCGAGTATGATTTCATAATAACTTTTCGCCCAGGACAAGACAATAAGAAAGCCGATGCCTTGTCCAGAAAAGACTCTTCTTTGCATCGCTTTGAAGGGACACCACAACCTATAATCGATCCTGGCAAGGTAATCAGTGTGCTCTCAGCAGATCAGTTTCTGGAGAATATTCATGAAAGTTTTCCTCCTTCTCAGTGGAAACTATGGTTGAACCCCAAAAAAGATCAAACTATCAAAGAAGGAATACCTTTCCATGGAAAACAAGTATATCTGCCCTCTTTGAAATTACAGGAAACTGTGTTCAACTGGTTACATTCACATCCTATGGCAGGACATCCAGGCCCCAGAAAGACTGTGGAGAAAATACAAAAGATGTTTTGGTGGCCTACGCTACAGAAGGATGTAATGATGATGGCTAACAATTGTGAGGTCTGTGCAAGATTTAAATCCGATCACACGAAACCAAAAGGTTTTTTGCAGGTTTTACAAACACCAACTGAACCATGGAAACATATTTCATTGGATTTCATTACTGACTTGCCACCAATCAATCAGCATACTGTGATTCTAGTAGTTGTGGACAGTTTAACCAAATACGCACATTTCATTGCTTGTAAGCAATTGCCATCTGCTGGACAATTAGCGCAGTTATTCTTGCAACATGTGGTGCGCTTACATGGCTTGCCTTCAGTTTTGCTTTCAGATCGTGGTTCTCAGTTCTCTTCCAAGTTCTGGCAACAATGGTGTAAAAATCTACAGATTACTTCCAATATGTCCACCAGTTACCATCCTCAAACTGATGGGCAGACTGAAAGACTGAACCAAACTTTGAAGCAATACTTGAGATGTTATGTTACGGACTCTAAGAAATCCTGGTTAGATCTACTTTGGATCGCTGAGTTTGCATACAATACTTCGCCTCATTCGTCAACCGGATCCTCCCCGTTTGAGGCTCTTTACGGCTATGTACCTAACACCATTCCTTTGACTCTGCCCAATGATGGGAGTGGTGTGCCGGCAGTTAGAGACTCTGTGCAGCTTATGCAGGCTATTCATCGTCAGGTTCAAGATCGTTTATTGCAAAGCAAAAGAAAGTATAAAGAGCAGTATGATAAAAGACATCGTTCAGGTCCTGAGTATGCCCCTGGAGACAAGGTTTGGCTATCCACAAGGAACTTGAACTTTAAACACAAGAGTATGTTTCAACCTAAGTTCATTGGTCCTTATCCAGTCCTGCGTCAGGTGAACCCTGTGACATTCAAACTGTTGTTGCCCAGGTCCCTGCGCATTCATCCGGTCTTTCATACTTTCCTTCTTAAGCCTGCTAATCAGAACCTGGCTCCCCGTCCAGCACCAGTTTTAGTTCATGGCAGTTGGGAATATGAGGTGCAGAACATTTTGGATTCTAAACGTCGAGGCTCCAGGTTGTGGTATCTTGTCTCCTGGAAGGGGTACGGTGCTGAGAATGATTCCTGGGAGCCGGCTGACAATGTTCATGCCCCTCGTTTGGTACGCCGTTTCCACCTCCTTCACCCTCTGAAGCCGGGCCCTAGACCGCTCTTGGGAGGGGGGAGTACTGTCAGGGCTAGGGTGGCTTGCGGTCTAGGGCCCGCCCCCCTCAGCATTCGGGGGTTCCCGTGTGGCAAAATGCATCTGTCGTCCTTGGGAGGGCGTTGGTGGCTGATGTGCGCTAGGCCTGCTTGTACATCTGTCTTGCATCCCTGTTAGAATGTCTGTGCAGGCTGTCTGTCCTTAAACTGCTGTTTTATGCTATTCCGCCTAATGCGTGAGGTTTGGCATGTCGGAAGCGTCCGCCTAATGCGTGAGGTTTGGTAGACTGGTCGCATGCGTGAGCGCCGTAAGCACGCTAGCTTACGCGACCGCGCCCTGTCTTCTGTGCTCACTATTCTGGACGATTCTAGGGAGAGGCTGTGGGCTCTCCTTTCTCCTCAACTTGTTTTTGGCAGATCCAGCGCTTTGGAGCAAGAAATCACCGGAGGCTTTCGGAGATCGTTCCAGGGGGCGTGGCAGTTTCCAGCTTTCCTCGTTTTCAGGATTCCAGGGGAGAAGAGTCGTTTTGAGTGCCCAGAAGGGACGTTTAGTCCTTCAGAGAAGTAGAGTAGGTCGTACTCTACAGGTAGGGGCTAAGAAATCAGAGTTCATGGCGCAAATTGTCTTAAGTTTACTCTCATGTTTTAAAGGTGACAATTAGGCTGCTAATTAAACATTGATGATTTAAATGCACTGAAAGGCTGAATCATTTCTTTTGAACAGTGAAATGCATCTCATTGCTGGCAATGGTTTAATGTTTTCTGAGAAGCGCAAAGCTAATTAATGGCGTGTTAATTCTATTTAATCACAGAATATTTTGGCGCTATTCTTTATTTGAGATATTTGGCGAAAAGGCCAAAAGGTGGTTCTTTCTGGAGATTATGTGAAAGACAACATTGTGATAATTTATAGTTTGCTCTCAAACTTTGGTAAAGGAGTTTATTTACTAAAGAGTGGTGTTATTTCTTAGAAAGAAGAACCTGTCGCAATTCACAAGAGAAGAGAATACACAACATAGTGAATAGAACTGTGATTTATGAATGCTTATTTACAAGAGGCTATTTGGATTCTTAGAGAGAGTTTGATTAGAGGCTGGTGTTCTAGAAAATTCCCAAGTTTGGTTTTAAAGGTCTTTAGTCAACTTTGGATTCCGGAGTGTTTTGTTACTAACTTTTCCTTTTCAGATCTCCTTCCCTGCTGTTCCCTTCCCAATTCCCTTTTCCCCCCCGCTTGATCACTCCAAGATTCTGTGTAATAATTACATTCGGAATTGGAGGTATCGAGAGGTGGGTCCTTATTACTTCACGACAGACCCTGAGGAAGACTTCGCCCGACAGTAATGTGTGTGATTACTTCGAAATCACATGTGTTACACATGGAAATATCACACAATACTCCATGGTTAACTTGAGCCAAGGCTTGCACGGGGAGTCCAGAGGCACCCTTTGTTGCTAGCCGGGACTTTTTCTCAATCAGCCGACTTTGACCCAGAGAAAGAGAGAAGAAAATTAGCAAAAGTGAAAGGTGAAGGAAGAGAAAGACAGAAAAACTGTGACACTGAAAAACCATGGATGAAGAACAAGCAAGAGTGAGATAACAAGGCAGGGAGAGCGTATTGGTGAAAGAAAGAGGCATGAGGTGAAATTAAATTGTACAGCTCTGATATTCGTCAGTCCCATCATTCGCCCTGGCGTCAGACCGCTGCCGAAAAATCTGGTTCCGACGCTTCTTATTTTACAAATTAAGCACTGGCAATGTTTAGTTTACCCAGTGTTTTGGCCTGTTTTTCTTTGACCCTTGGATCTACACACAGCTGTGTCACGCTCCTTTGCTTGACGTTAGACATGGTATTGCATTGAATCCGAGGGCTGTGTGCACTGGAATTGCTCCATTAAGTTCTTTGTACGGTTTATCAGTAGTTTGGGCCTACCTGATGTAATGTCAGCGCTGCACCCGTCTGCTTTCGGCACAAACATCCGTTCGCGTGTAAAGTCTGATCTGCTGCACAGTTGGCATCGCTCCGTACCACGTGTGGTGACGGAAGTCACGGGGCAGTGTTGGCCTATGCCTCGAAGTGGGGCCTAAATACACTTGCAATAAAGACACGATCACTAACCCCCGGGGATGGGCCGTTCACCTGGGTCCTTGTTGCTCCTCGATGCCCCATTCCAGCGTTTTTGGGCCCAGGATGCTTGTCGGAGCTGGCGCTTGAGGCTCTTCTCCCGCGGAGTTCCTGAGTGGGCACGGCCAATGTCCGGTGGAGCCGCTCTGCTTGGCTGCGGGGGTGGCACAGGGCATTGCTCCCCTCCGGATTCCGCTGCTGATCTTTGTCTTCCCCCCACCATGTCTTCTTCATTGCCTGGTTCGGAGCACTGGACTGGCCCCTTCGCTTTGTGGCCGATGCCCGGTGCTCGACTGGTCTCTCCGGAGGGTTGTGGAGGAGCCGGGCGGGAGCTCCCCGTCCTGTCTCTGGGCCCGATTGCTGCTGCCTTTCTCTTTGACCGGCCGGCCTGCTTTGCCTCTTCGTGGGACTGGTGGATTTGCTTTGGGACGCGGCCGAGGTGAGTTGGTGCCGACTCTGCTCTCCGTGGCTGCTCTGAGCTCTTCACTCCTTAACTTTAATGGAGAGGAGCCCCCTCCGATTCTTCTAGCTTCGCCGCTCGCCTCCTTGCTAGACCTCGGGCCAATTTGGGTCACGGCGGAGGTTTGGAGTCTGTGCCGCTCTCCGCGGCCACTCTTGGGCCCATTTTTCTGCGGCTCGTGTTCTGGTGAGACGCCCCTTCCTGCCTTTGACATTGTTTTTGGACTTTGCTGCCTCCTGTTCTGCGGACAGCTGCCTTGGCGCCCGCGGCCTTTGTTCCCTGAGCCCTGGTCTCCGGATTGTGCACCTCTGCCCCCGCTGCTCATGGATGGGGCGGCTGTGGCTTGGGGCCGACTGCCTTTCTCCCTCCGGACTTGCTGGCTGTGGTGGCCCTCTGCCTTGGATGTCGGACTTGGACCTTGGTGCTCCCCGCCATTTTCTTTTTGTGGCTCTCTTCTTCTGCTGCCCTTCTCCCGACCCGCCATTTTGGCGATCTCTGACCTCTTCCTCTGTCCCGGCGACCTTTCTGTTGTCTCTCCTGTGCCTCCGATCCACTCCCAAATACCGCCAAGCACTAGTGCATCCTTATGTACCTACACGTCTTTTAAGATCCCAAACTGCTGCCAATTTCTGTGTGCCGAGGTTTAAACTTTCTAGTATAGGTGGGAGATCTTTACTTAGGTCCTTCAATTTGGAATACACTTCCCACCTTCATACGGAAAGAAACTAACTATGTGCGTTTCCGAAAAAGTGTTAAGACATGGCTATTTGACCAATAAAATCTACGTTAGGTTGTTGTTCTGCTGTTTTTGCTCCGTCTGGGCGCCGGGAAACCCTTTTTGGGTAACTGTGCGCCTTACAAACTTAACAAATAAATAAATAAATGTGGGTTTCATTTAAAAATTTGACTAGTTGGTTCTAAAGAAAGACGCTGCCTTTTTTAAAATCCGCATTTGACCAGCACCCTTTGGGTTAGGCAGTCATGGGTCTGAGGGCTGGGGGGCTGGAGCTGTCTGCTTATTTCCCAACTCTCTTGCTAAAGTAGCCAGCTGCCACAGACCTGTTATCACCGCTTAAATATGCCCAGGCTTGCCCTCTTAGACTCAGATAGAGTGTGCACAGCTAGGGCTACAATTTTACATATGCCTAAACATGCTGCGCTATGACCCTAACAATTGACCAACCCATCTTGACATGATGTCACAACCCACATTACCCACCCCCACCTATGTCAGTTCCGGGGAGTGCTCTCAGGCATTTACGATGCCATATCCGGGGCGGGCTGCCTGTCACTTTTTGGATGATCAGTAAATATATACCCTCGTTCTACTTATATATAGATTAATTGTGGTGTTTGTAAGAGCCAGGATCCCACCTATGTGTGCATGTGTCAATGAGAATACAGAGAATATTCCAGAGAGAAGACAGATCAGATTTGAGACTGAGACTAACAGTATAAATGTTTGAGTGAATGATCCTGGTCTCTTAGGTGAGGTGAAAATGCAGTATACAGGGAGAGTTTGGGAGGGTCAGCCACCTGGCTGGAAAAGTAGAAGAAAGTTATAGGAAGACCCCTCATATGCAAATAAAGTAGGTTTATAGATTTGTTAAATTAATGATATTTGGTGGTCAGTCAAAATATCGATTTTTAAATATCGACCTACATTAATATCGAGTTTTTAATATCGTAGGGACAGAATATCGAAGTCAAGAATATCGTTGACCAGAATATCAGCCCCAAGGTAAGTAATATCATTCTTTTTTAATATTGAAGTAAGTAATATCGAAGTAATATTGTAAGCAAAAATATGGTCATCAATAATATCGATTTTTTTTTTGTGTTATGTATTTTAGTATGTACTGTATATGTATGTCAGCCATTTTTTTAATGTAATATCATAAATTTTAAAATAAATGTTTAGAAATGAGTCATTTTGTTAAAGCAAATGTTGTGTTTTAATATCAGAGAGGGTTGTGGGTTATAGGGGAATAGAGTGGGAAGTAATTTAATTATAAATAATGAATATGTTTTAATGTATTGGTATTGATTATTAATTAATTGGGAAATAATTATTAATTGGTAACTGATTTTTATTATTAGTTAATGTATAAGTATATTAATTATAATTAATGTATTATTGTTATTAATTGATTAATTGACAATTACATTAATTGTGTTTTTTGTATGTGTAGTGTGTTGTGTGTTAAAGGGGGAATAGTGTGGGATGTAATTTAATATTATTTAAGTAAATATTAATTTTAATGTATTGGTATGTATTCATATTTTTTGTAAATTAATTATTAATATATTATTTTAAAAAAAATATATTTAATCGATAAGTATGTTAATTTAACCCCAACGCTATCTAACTCTTTCCCTACTGTTGCAATTACTGGAGAAGGAATAGTAATGTTTACCCCTACACAATCCAACACTTTCTCTACTGTTGCACTCACTGGAGTGAGAATAGTAATTTTTACCCCTACGCTATCCAGCGCTTTCCCTACTGTTGCACTCTCTGGAGTGGGAATAGTAATTTTTATCCCTACGCTATCCAACGCTTTCCCTTCTGTTGCATCTCTGGAGTGGGAATAGTAATTTTTACCCCTACGCTATCCAGAGTTTTCCCTACTGTTGCACTCACTGGAGTGGGAATAGGAATTTTTACACCTACGCTATCCTGCGCTTTTCCTACTGTTGCACTCTCTGGTGTGGGAGTAGTCATTTTTACCCTTACCCTATCCAACGCTTTCCCTAATGTTGTAATATGTGGAGTAAGTATATATATTAATTTATATGTATATGTTTATATAATTTTAACTTTATATGTATTAGTTATTATTTTTAAATATGTTTTAATTTTTATATCTATATTTTTTAATTATATGTATTATTTACTTGATTTTATATTATTATTAAAACATTTTTAAAAATTATATTTTTCACATCTGATATTTTTGTACTTACCTTTATGTAGATAGGACTTCGATATGTTTGATTGCGATATTTGTGTGTCATATTTTTGTAGGTCGATTTTCTGTCCGTCGATATTTTGTCAGACAGTCATGATATGTCAAGATTGACGTCAAAGGTAAATATATTCACCCTTTCATAGGGAGTGTTTGCTTGTATTCTCACCAATATGTACTTTTGTTTAAAGGTACCTATAAAATAAAGGGGGGAAAAAACAGGGCTAATTGACAGTCACGAGAAGGGAAATAAATAAAACAAAAATTAAAAACTTCTACATTTTTAAACCTGCCACAACTTTAAATTCTGAATCGGTGTTTCTCGTAGTATTTTATTACAGCTGCAAATAAGCGCCAAGGCCTGTGAGTTTCTACTGGTTGAATGATTATTCATAGGGCAGAGAGACTGCAACTCCAATTCAGTTTATAAAAAAATGTGTATCAGAGCCTTGCATTAAAATTTACACTGGCGTGTAGTGTGAGTAGGAAAAAAAGATTTGCACCAGCGTATTTGCTTTGTGGGGCATGCAATGGTGTCATTGATGGCCCTTGCAGGGAAAATGGTATGTTTGCACAATAATGGATACGATTTAGCGCTGCGCGTCAGTACAAAGACAGGCACACAGTGTCTTACGTCAGCTTTATTCTTAAATCACACCCTCAAATACAGATCTCGAAGAGGAGACAACCATCTAGGGAAAGGCTGAGTAATGTGTGTGATTACTTCGAAATCACATGTGTTACATATGGAAATATCACACAATACTCCATGGTTAATTTGAGCCAAGGCTTGCACGGGGAGTCCAGAGGCACCCTTTGTTGCTAGCCGGGACTTTTTCTCAATCAGCCGACTTTGACCCAGAGAAAGAGAGAAGAAAATTAGCAAAAGTGAAAGGTGAAGGAAGAGAAAGACAGAAAAACTGTGACACTGAAAAACCATGGATGAAGAACAAGCAAGAGTGAGATAACAAGGCAGGGAGAGCGTATTGGTGAAAGAAAGAGGCATGAGGTGAAATTAAATTGTACAGCTTTGATATTCGTCAGTCCCATCATTCGCCCTGGCGTCAGACCGCTGCCGAAAAATCTGGTTCCGACACTTCTTATTTTACAAATTAAGCACTGGCAATGTTTAGTTTACCCAGTGTTTTGGGCAGTTTTTCTTTGACCCTTGGATCTACACACAGCTGTGTCACGCTCCTTTGCTTGACGTTAGACATGGTATTGCATTGAATCCGAGGGCTGTGTGCACTGGAATTGCTCCATTAAGTTCTTTGTACGGTTTATCAGTAGTTTGGGCCTACCTGATGTAATGTCAGCGCTGCACCCGTCTGCTTTCGGCACAAACATCCGTTCGCGTGTAAAGTCTGATCTGCTGCACAGTTGGCATCGCTCCGTACCACGTGTGGTGACGGAAGTCAAGGGGCAGTGTTGACCTATGCCTCGAAGTGGGGCCTAAATACACTTGCAATAAAGACACGAACACTAACCCCCGGGGATGGGCCGTTCACCTGGGTCCTTGTTGCTCCTCGATGCCCCATTCCAGGGTTTTTGGGCCCGGGATGCTCGTCGGAGCTGGCGCTTGAGGCTCTTCTCCCGCGGAGTTCCTGAGTGGGCACGGCCAATGTCCGGTTGAGCCGCTCTGCTCGGCTGCGGGGGTGGCACAGGGCATTGCTCCCCTCCGGACTCCCCTGCTGATCTTTGTCTTCCCCCCACCATGTCTTCTTCATTGCCTGGTTCGGAGCACTGGACTGGCCCCTTCGCTTTGTGGCCGATGCCCGTGCTCGACTGGTCTCTCCGGAGGGTTGTGGAGGAGCCGGGCGGGAGCTCCCCGTCCTGTCTCTGGGCCCGATTGCTGCTGCCTTTCTCTTCGACCGGCCTGCCTGCTTTGCCTCTTCGCGGGACTGGTGGATTGGCTTTGGGACGCGTCCGAGGTGAGTTGGTGCCGACTCTGCTCTCCGTGGCTGCTCTGAGCTCTTCACTCCTTAACTTTAACGGAGAGGAGCCCCCTCCGATTCTTCTAGCTTCGCCGCTCGCCTCCTTGCTAGACCTCGGGCCAATTTGGGTCACGGCGGAGGTTTGGAGTCTGTGCCGCTCGCCGCGGCCACTCTTGGGCCCATTTTTCTGCGGCTCGTGTTCTGGTGAGACGCCCCTTCCTGCCTTTGACATTGTTTTTGGACTTTGCTGCCTCCTGTTCTGCGGACAGCTGCCTTGGCGCCCGCGGCCTTTGTTCCCTGAGCCCTGGTCTCCGGATTGTGCACCTCTGCCCCCGCTGCTCATGGATGGGGCGGCTGTGGCTTGGGGCCGACTGCCTTTCTCCCTCCGGACTTGCTGGCTGTGGTGGCCCTCTGCCTTGGATGTCGGACTTGGACCTTGGTGCTCCCCGCCATTTTCTTTTTGTGGCTCTCTTCTTCTGCTGCCCTTCTCCCGACCCGCCATTTTGGCGATCTCTGACCTCTTCCTCTGTCCCGGCGACCTTTCTGTTGTCTCTCCTGTGCCTCCGATCCACTCCCAAATACCGCCAAGCACTAGTGCATCCTTATGTACCTACACGTCTTTTAAGATCCCAAACTGCTGCCAATTTCTGTGTGCCGAGGTTTAAACTTTCTAGAGTAGGTGGGAGATCTTTACTTAGGTCCTTCAATTTGGAATACACTTCCCACCTTCATACGGAAAGAAACTAACTATGTGCGTTTCCGAAAAAGTGTTAAGACATGGCTATTTGACCAATAAAATCTACGTTAGGTTGTTGTTCTGCTGTTTTTGCTCCGTCTGGGCGCCGGGAAACCCTTTTTGGGTAACTGTGCGCCTTACAAACTTAACAAATAAATAAATAAATGTGGGTTTCATTTAAAAATTTGACTAGTTGGTTCTAAAGAAAGACGCTGCCTTTTTTAAAATCCGCATTTGACCAGCACCCTTTGGGTTAGGCAGTCATGGGTCTGAGGGCTGGGGGGCTGGAGCTGTCTGCTTATTTCCCAACTCTCTTGCTAAAGTAGCCAGCTGCCACAGACCTGTTATCACCGCTTAAATATGCCCAGGCTTGCCCTCTTAGACTCAGATAGAGTGTGCACAGCTAGGGCTACAATTTTACATATGCCTAAACATGCTGCGCTATGACCCTAACAATTGACCAACCCATCTTGACATGATGTCACAACCCACATTACCCACCCCCACCTATGTCAGTTCCGGGGAGTGCTCTCAGGCATTTACGATGCCATATCCGGGGCGGGCTGCCTGTCACTTTTTGGATGATCAGTAAATATATACCCTCGTTCTACTTATATATAGATTAATTGTGGTGTTTGTAAGAGCCAGGATCCCACCTATGTGTGCATGTGTCAATGAGAATACAGAGAATATTCCAGAGAGAAGACAGATCAGATTTGAGACTGAGACTAACAGTATAAATGTTTGAGTGAATGATCCTGGTCTCTTAGGTGAGGTGAAAATGCAGTATACAGGGAGAGTTTGGGAGGGTCAGCCACCTGGCTGGAAAAATAGAAGAAAGTTATAGGAAGACCCCTCATATGCAAATAAAGTAGGTTTATAGATTTGTTAAATTAATGATATTTGGTGGTCAGTCAAAATATCGATTTTTAAATATCGACCTACATTAATATCGAGTTTTTAATATCGTAGGGACAGAATATCGAAGTCAAGAATATCGTTGACCAGAATATCAGCCCCAAGGTAAGTAATATCATTCTTTTTTAATATTGAAGTAAGTAATATCGAAGTAATATTGTAAGCAAAAATATGGTCATCAATAATATCGATTTTTTTTTTGTGTTATGTATTTTAGTATGTACTGTATATGTATGTCAGCCATTTTTTTAATGTAATATCATAAATTTTAAAATAAATGTTTAGAAATGAGTCATTTTGTTAAAGCAAATGTTGTGTTTTAATATCAGAGAGGGTTGTGGGTTATAGGGGAATAGAGTGGGAAGTAATTTAATTATAAATAATGAATATGTTTTAATGTATTGGTATTGATTATTAATTAATTGGGAAATAATTATTAATTGGTAACTGATTTTTATTATTAGTTAATGTATAAGTATATTAATTATAATTAATGTATTATTGTTATTAATTGATTAATTGACAATTACATTAATTGTGTTTTTTGTATGTGTAGTGTGTTGTGTGTTAAAGGGGGAATAGTGTGGGATGTAATTTAATATTATTTAAGTAAATATTAATTTTAATGTATTGGTATGTATTCATATTTTTTGTAAATTAATTATTAATATATTATTTTAAAAAAAATATATTTAATCGATAAGTATGTTAATTTAACCCCAACGCTATCTAACTCTTTCCCTACTGTTGCAATTACTGGAGAAGGAATAGTAATGTTTACCCCTACACAATCCAACACTTTCTCTACTGTTGCACTCACTGGAGTGAGAATAGTAATTTTTACCCCTACGCTATCCAGCGCTTTCCCTACTGTTGCACTCTCTGGAGTGGGAATAGTAATTTTTATCCCTACGCTATCCAACGCTTTCCCTTCTGTTGCATCTCTGGAGTGGGAATAGTAATTTTTACCCCTACGCTATCCAGAGTTTTCCCTACTGTTGCACTCACTGGAGTGGGAATAGGAATTTTTACACCTACGCTATCCTGCGCTTTTCCTACTGTTGCACTCTCTGGTGTGGGAGTAGTCATTTTTACCCTTACCCTATCCAACGCTTTCCCTAATGTTGTAATATGTGGAGTAAGTATATATATTAATTTATATGTATATGTTTATATAATTTTAACTTTATATGTATTAGTTATTATTTTTAAATATGTTTTAATTTTTATATCTATATTTTTTAATTATATGTATTATTTACTTGATTTTATATTATTATTAAAACATTTTTAAAAATTATATTTTTCACATCTGATATTTTTGTACTTACCTTTATGTAGATAGGACTTCGATATGTTTGATTGCGATATTTGTGTGTCATATTTTTGTAGGTCGATTTTCTGTCCGTCGATATTTTGTCAGACAGTCATGATATGTCAAGATTGACGTCAAAGGTAAATATATTCACCCTTTCATAGGGAGTGTTTGCTTGTATTCTCACCAATATGTACTTTTGTTTAAAGGTACCTATAAAATAAAGGGGGGAAAAAACAGGGCTAATTGACAGTCACGAGAAGGGAAATAAATAAAACAAAAATTAAAAACTTCTACATTTTTAAACCTGCCACAACTTTAAATTCTGAATCGGTGTTTCTCGTAGTATTTTATTACAGCTGCAAATAAGCGCCAAGGCCTGTGAGTTTCTACTGGTTGAATGATTATTCATAGGGCAGAGAGACTGCAACTCCAATTCAGTTTATAAAAAAATGTGTATCAGAGCCTTGCATTAAAATTTACACTGGCGTGTAGTGTGAGTAGGAAAAAAAGATTTGCACCAGCGTATTTGCTTTGTGGGGCATGCAATGGTGTCATTGATGGCCCTTGCAGGGAAAATGGTATGTTTGCACAATAATGGATACGATTTAGCGCTGCGCGTCAGTACAAAGACAGGCACACAGTGTCTTACGTCAGCTTTATTCTTAAATCACACCCTCAAATACAGATCTCGAAGAGGAGACAACCATCTAGGGAAAGGCTGAGTAATGTGTGTGATTACTTCGAAATCACATGTGTTACACATGGAAATATCACACAATACTCCATGGTTAATTTGAGCCAAGGCTTGCACGGGGAGTCCAGAGGCACCCTTTGTTGCTAGCCGGGACTTTTTCTCAATCAGCCGACTTTGACCCAGAGAAAGAGAGAAGAAAATTAGCAAAAGTGAAAGGTGAAGGAAGAGAAAGACAGAAAAACTGTGACACTGAAAAACCATGGATGAAGAACAAGCAAGAGTGAGATAACAAGGCAGGGAGAGCGTATTGGTGAAAGAAAGAGGCATGAGGTGAAATTAAATTGTACAGCTTTGATATTCGTCAGTCCCATCATTCGCCCTGGCGTCAGACCGCTGCCGAAAAATCTGGTTCCGACACTTCTTATTTTACAAATTAAGCACTGGCAATGTTTAGTTTACCCAGTGTTTTGGGCAGTTTTTCTTTGACCCTTGGATCTACACACAGCTGTGTCACGCTCCTTTGCTTGACGTTAGACATGGTATTGCATTGAATCCGAGGGCTGTGTGCACTGGAATTGCTCCATTAAGTTCTTTGTACGGTTTATCAGTAGTTTGGGCCTACCTGATGTAATGTCAGCGCTGCACCCGTCTGCTTTCGGCACAAACATCCGTTCGCGTGTAAAGTCTGATCTGCTGCACAGTTGGCATCGCTCCGTACCACGTGTGGTGACGGAAGTCAAGGGGCAGTGTTGACCTATGCCTCGAAGTGGGGCCTAAATACACTTGCAATAAAGACACGAACACTAACCCCCGGGGATGGGCCGTTCACCTGGGTCCTTGTTGCTCCTCGATGCCCCATTCCAGGGTTTTTGGGCCCGGGATGCTCGTCGGAGCTGGCGCTTGAGGCTCTTCTCCCGCGGAGTTCCTGAGTGGGCACGGCCAATGTCCGGTTGAGCCGCTCTGCTCGGCTGCGGGGGTGGCACAGGGCATTGCTCCCCTCCGGACTCCCCTGCTGATCTTTGTCTTCCCCCCACCATGTCTTCTTCATTGCCTGGTTCGGAGCACTGGACTGGCCCCTTCGCTTTGTGGCCGATGCCCGTGCTCGACTGGTCTCTCCGGAGGGTTGTGGAGGAGCCGGGCGGGAGCTCCCCGTCCTGTCTCTGGGCCCGATTGCTGCTGCCTTTCTCTTCGACCGGCCTGCCTGCTTTGCCTCTTCGCGGGACTGGTGGATTGGCTTTGGGACGCGTCCGAGGTGAGTTGGTGCCGACTCTGCTCTCCGTGGCTGCTCTGAGCTCTTCACTCCTTAACTTTAACGGAGAGGAGCCCCCTCCGATTCTTCTAGCTTCGCCGCTCGCCTCCTTGCTAGACCTCGGGCCAATTTGGGTCACGGCGGAGGTTTGGAGTCTGTGCCGCTCGCCGCGGCCACTCTTGGGCCCATTTTTCTGCGGCTCGTGTTCTGGTGAGACGCCCCTTCCTGCCTTTGACATTGTTTTTGGACTTTGCTGCCTCCTGTTCTGCGGACAGCTGCCTTGGCGCCCGCGGCCTTTGTTCCCTGAGCCCTGGTCTCCGGATTGTGCACCTCTGCCCCCGCTGCTCATGGATGGGGCGGCTGTGGCTTGGGGCCGACTGCCTTTCTCCCTCCGGACTTGCTGGCTGTGGTGGCCCTCTGCCTTGGATGTCGGACTTGGACCTTGGTGCTCCCCGCCATTTTCTTTTTGTGGCTCTCTTCTTCTGCTGCCCTTCTCCCGACCCGCCATTTTGGCGATCTCTGACCTCTTCCTCTGTCCCGGCGACCTTTCTGTTGTCTCTCCTGTGCCTCCGATCCACTCCCAAATACCGCCAAGCACTAGTGCATCCTTATGTACCTACACGTCTTTTAAGATCCCAAACTGCTGCCAATTTCTGTGTGCCGAGGTTTAAACTTTCTAGAGTAGGTGGGAGATCTTTACTTAGGTCCTTCAATTTGGAATACACTTCCCACCTTCATACGGAAAGAAACTAACTATGTGCGTTTCCGAAAAAGTGTTAAGACATGGCTATTTGACCAATAAAATCTACGTTAGGTTGTTGTTCTGCTGTTTTTGCTCCGTCTGGGCGCCGGGAAACCCTTTTTGGGTAACTGTGCGCCTTACAAACTTAACAAATAAATAAATAAATTTGGGTTTCATTTAAAAATTTGACTAGTTGGTTCTAAAGAAAGACGCTGCCTTTTTTAAAATCCGCATTTGACCAGCACCCTTTGGGTTAGGCAGTCATGGGTCTGAGGGCTGGGGGGCTGGAGCTGTCTGCTTATTTCCCAACTCTCTTGCTAAAGTAGCCAGCTGCCACAGACCTGTTATCACCGCTTAAATATGCCCAGGCTTGCCCTCTTAGACTCAGATAGAGTGTGCACAGCTAGGGCTACAATTTTACATATGCCTAAACATGCTGCGCTATGACCCTAACAATTGACCAACCCATCTTGACATGATGTCACAACCCACATTACCCACCCCCACCTATGTCAGTTCCGGGGAGTGCTCTCAGGCATTTACGATGCCATATCCGGGGCGGGCTGCCTGTCACTTTTTGGATGATCAGTAAATATATACCCTCGTTCTACTTATATATAGATTAATTGTGGTGTTTGTAAGAGCCAGGATCCCACCTATGTGTGCATGTGTCAATGAGAATACAGAGAATATTCCAGAGAGAAGACAGATCAGATTTGAGACTGAGACTAACAGTATAAATGTTTGAGTGAATGATCCTGGTCTCTTAGGTGAGGTGAAAATGCAGTATACAGGGAGAGTTTGGGAGGGTCAGCCACCTGGCTGGAAAAATAGAAGAAAGTTATAGGAAGACCCCTCATATGCAAATAAAGTAGGTTTATAGATTTGTTAAATTAATGATATTTGGTGGTCAGTCAAAATATCGATTTTTAAATATCGACCTACATTAATATCGAGTTTTTAATATCGTAGGGACAGAATATCGAAGTCAAGAATATCGTTGACCAGAATATCAGCCCCAAGGTAAGTAATATCATTCTTTTTTAATATTGAAGTAAGTAATATCGAAGTAATATTGTAAGCAAAAATATGGTCATCAATAATATCGATTTTTTTTTTAGTGTTATGTATTTTAGTATGTACTGTATATGTATGTCAGCCATTTTTTAATGTAATTTCATAAATTTTAAAATAAATGTTTAGAAATTAGTCATTTTGTTAAAGCAAATTTTGTGTTTTAATATCAAAGAGGGTTGTGGGTTATAGGGGAATAGAGTGGGAAGTAATTTAAATATAAATAATGAATATGTTTTAATGTATTGGTATTGATTATTAATTAATTGGGAAATAATTATTAATTGGTAATTGATTTTTATTAATTAGTTAATGTATAAGTATATTAATTATAATTAATGTATTATTGTTATTAATTGATTAATTGACAATTAAATTAATTGTGTTTTTTGTATGTGTAGTGTGTTGTGTGTTAAAGGGGGAATAGTGTGGGATGTAATTTAATATTATTTAAGTAAATATTAATTTTAATGTATTGGTATGTATTCATATTTTTTGTAAATTAATTATTAATATGTTATTTTAAAAAATATATATTTAATCGATAAGTATGTTAATTTAACCCCAACGCTATCTAACGCTTTCCCTACTGTTGCAATTACTGGAGAAGGAATAGTAATTTTTACCCCTACACAATCCAACACTTTCTCTACTGTTGCACTCACTGGAGTGAGAATAGTAATTTTTACCCCTACGCTATCCAGCGCTTTCCCTACTGTTGCACTCTCTGGAGTGGGAATAGTAATTTGTATCCCTACGCTATCCAACGCTTTCCCTTCTGTTGCATCTCTGGAGTGGGAATAGTAATTTTTACCCCTACACTATCCAGAGTTTTCCCTACTGTTGCACTCACTGAAGTGGGAATAGGAATTTTTACACCTACGCTATCCTGCGCTTTTCCTACTGTTGCACTCTCTGGAGTGGGAATAGTCATTTTTACCCTTACCCTATCCAACGCTTTCCCTAATGTTGTAATATGTGGAGTAAGTATATATATTAATTTATATGTATATGTTTATATAATTTTAACTTTATATGTATTAGTTATTATTTTTAAATATGTTTTAATTTTTATATCTATATTTTTTAATTATATGTATTATTTACTTGATTTTATATTATTATTAAAACATTTTTAAAAATTATATTTTTCACATCTGATATTTTTGTACTTACCTTTATGTAGATAGGACTTCGATATGTTTGATTGCGATATTTGTGTGTCATATTTTTGTAGGTCGATTTTCTGTCCGTCGATATTTTGTCAGACAGTCATGATATGTCAAGATTGACGTCAAAGGTAAATATATTCACCCTTTCATAGGGAGTGTTTGCTTGTATTCTCACCAATATGTACTTTTGTTTAAAGGTACCTATAAAATAAAGGGGGGAAAAAACAGGGCTAATTGACAGTCACGAGAAGGGAAATAAATAAAACAAAAATTAAAAACTTCTACATTTTTAAACCTGCCACAACTTTAAATTCTGAATCGGTGTTTCTCGTAGTATTTTATTACAGCTGCAAATAAGCGCCAAGGCCTGTGAGTTTCTACTGGTTGAATGATTATTCATAGGGCAGAGAGACTGCAACTCCAATTCAGTTTATAAAAAAATGTGTATCAGAGCCTTGCATTAAAATTTACACTGGCGTGTAGTGTGAGTAGGAAAAAAAGATTTGCACCAGCGTATTTGCTTTGTGGGGCATGCAATGGTGTCATTGATGGCCCTTGCAGGGAAAATGGTATGTTTGCACAATAATGGATACGATTTAGCGCTGCGCGTCAGTACAAAGACAGGCACACAGTGTCTTACGTCAGCTTTATTCTTAAATCACACCCTCAAATACAGATCTCGAAGAGGAGACAACCATCTAGGGAAAGGCTGAGTAATGTGTGTGATTACTTCGAAATCACATGTGTTACACATGGAAATATCACACAATACTCCATGGTTAATTTGAGCCAAGGCTTGCACGGGGAGTCCAGAGGCACCCTTTGTTGCTAGCCGGGACTTTTTCTCAATCAGCCGACTTTGACCCAGAGAAAGAGAGAAGAAAATTAGCAAAAGTGAAAGGTGAAGGAAGAGAAAGACAGAAAAACTGTGACACTGAAAAACCATGGATGAAGAACAAGCAAGAGTGAGATAACAAGGCAGGGAGAGCGTATTGGTGAAAGAAAGAGGCATGAGGTGAAATTAAATTGTACAGCTTTGATATTCGTCAGTCCCATCATTCGCCCTGGCGTCAGACCGCTGCCGAAAAATCTGGTTCCGACACTTCTTATTTTACAAATTAAGCACTGGCAATGTTTAGTTTACCCAGTGTTTTGGGCAGTTTTTCTTTGACCCTTGGATCTACACACAGCTGTGTCACGCTCCTTTGCTTGACGTTAGACATGGTATTGCATTGAATCCGAGGGCTGTGTGCACTGGAATTGCTCCATTAAGTTCTTTGTACGGTTTATCAGTAGTTTGGGCCTACCTGATGTAATGTCAGCGCTGCACCCGTCTGCTTTCGGCACAAACATCCGTTCGCGTGTAAAGTCTGATCTGCTGCACAGTTGGCATCGCTCCGTACCACGTGTGGTGACGGAAGTCAAGGGGCAGTGTTGACCTATGCCTCGAAGTGGGGCCTAAATACACTTGCAATAAAGACACGAACACTAACCCCCGGGGATGGGCCGTTCACCTGGGTCCTTGTTGCTCCTCGATGCCCCATTCCAGGGTTTTTGGGCCCGGGATGCTCGTCGGAGCTGGCGCTTGAGGCTCTTCTCCCGCGGAGTTCCTGAGTGGGCACGGCCAATGTCCGGTTGAGCCGCTCTGCTCGGCTGCGGGGGTGGCACAGGGCATTGCTCCCCTCCGGACTCCCCTGCTGATCTTTGTCTTCCCCCCACCATGTCTTCTTCATTGCCTGGTTCGGAGCACTGGACTGGCCCCTTCGCTTTGTGGCCGATGCCCGTGCTCGACTGGTCTCTCCGGAGGGTTGTGGAGGAGCCGGGCGGGAGCTCCCCGTCCTGTCTCTGGGCCCGATTGCTGCTGCCTTTCTCTTCGACCGGCCTGCCTGCTTTGCCTCTTCGCGGGACTGGTGGATTGGCTTTGGGACGCGTCCGAGGTGAGTTGGTGCCGACTCTGCTCTCCGTGGCTGCTCTGAGCTCTTCACTCCTTAACTTTAACGGAGAGGAGCCCCCTCCGATTCTTCTAGCTTCGCCGCTCGCCTCCTTGCTAGACCTCGGGCCAATTTGGGTCACGGCGGAGGTTTGGAGTCTGTGCCGCTCGCCGCGGCCACTCTTGGGCCCATTTTTCTGCGGCTCGTGTTCTGGTGAGACGCCCCTTCCTGCCTTTGACATTGTTTTTGGACTTTGCTGCCTCCTGTTCTGCGGACAGCTGCCTTGGCGCCCGCGGCCTTTGTTCCCTGAGCCCTGGTCTCCGGATTGTGCACCTCTGCCCCCGCTGCTCATGGATGGGGCGGCTGTGGCTTGGGGCCGACTGCCTTTCTCCCTCCGGACTTGCTGGCTGTGGTGGCCCTCTGCCTTGGATGTCGGACTTGGACCTTGGTGCTCCCCGCCATTTTCTTTTTGTGGCTCTCTTCTTCTGCTGCCCTTCTCCCGACCCGCCATTTTGGCGATCTCTGACCTCTTCCTCTGTCCCGGCGACCTTTCTGTTGTCTCTCCTGTGCCTCCGATCCACTCCCAAATACCGCCAAGCACTAGTGCATCCTTATGTACCTACACGTCTTTTAAGATCCCAAACTGCTGCCAATTTCTGTGTGCCGAGGTTTAAACTTTCTAGAGTAGGTGGGAGATCTTTACTTAGGTCCTTCAATTTGGAATACACTTCCCACCTTCATACGGAAAGAAACTAACTATGTGCGTTTCCGAAAAAGTGTTAAGACATGGCTATTTGACCAATAAAATCTACGTTAGGTTGTTGTTCTGCTGTTTTTGCTCCGTCTGGGCGCCGGGAAACCCTTTTTGGGTAACTGTGCGCCTTACAAACTTAACAAATAAATAAATAAATTTGGGTTTCATTTAAAAATTTGACTAGTTGGTTCTAAAGAAAGACGCTGCCTTTTTTAAAATCCGCATTTGACCAGCACCCTTTGGGTTAGGCAGTCATGGGTCTGAGGGCTGGGGGGCTGGAGCTGTCTGCTTATTTCCCAACTCTCTTGCTAAAGTAGCCAGCTGCCACAGACCTGTTATCACCGCTTAAATATGCCCAGGCTTGCCCTCTTAGACTCAGATAGAGTGTGCACAGCTAGGGCTACAATTTTACATATGCCTAAACATGCTGCGCTATGACCCTAACAATTGACCAACCCATCTTGACATGATGTCACAACCCACATTACCCACCCCCACCTATGTCAGTTCCGGGGAGTGCTCTCAGGCATTTACGATGCCATATCCGGGGCGGGCTGCCTGTCACTTTTTGGATGATCAGTAAATATATACCCTCGTTCTACTTATATATAGATTAATTGTGGTGTTTGTAAGAGCCAGGATCCCACCTATGTGTGCATGTGTCAATGAGAATACAGAGAATATTCCAGAGAGAAGACAGATCAGATTTGAGACTGAGACTAACAGTATAAATGTTTGAGTGAATGATCCTGGTCTCTTAGGTGAGGTGAAAATGCAGTATACAGGGAGAGTTTGGGAGGGTCAGCCACCTGGCTGGAAAAATAGAAGAAAGTTATAGGAAGACCCCTCATATGCAAATAAAGTAGGTTTATAGATTTGTTAAATTAATGATATTTGGTGGTCAGTCAAAATATCGATTTTTAAATATCGACCTACATTAATATCGAGTTTTTAATATCGTAGGGACAGAATATCGAAGTCAAGAATATCGTTGACCAGAATATCAGCCCCAAGGTAAGTAATATCATTCTTTTTTAATATTGAAGTAAGTAATATCGAAGTAATATTGTAAGCAAAAATATGGTCATCAATAATATCGATTTTTTTTTTAGTGTTATGTATTTTAGTATGTACTGTATATGTATGTCAGCAATTTTTTTAATGTAATTTCATAAATTTTAAAATAAATGTTTAGAAATTAGTCATTTTGTTAAAGCAAATTTTGTGTTTTAATATCAAAGAGGGTTGTGGGTTATAGGGGAATAGAGTGGGAAGTAATTTAATTATAAATAATGAATATGTTTTAATGTATTGGTATTGATTATTAATTAATTGGGAAATAATTATTAATTGGTAATTGATTTTTATTAATTAGTTAATGTATAAGTATATTAATTATAATTAATGTATTATTGTTATTAATTGATTAATTGACAATTAAATTAATTGTGTTTTTTGTATGTGTAGTGTGTTGTGTGTTAAAGGGGGAATAGTGTGGGATGTAATTTAATATTATTTAAGTAAATATTAATTTTAATGTATTGGTATGTATTCATATTTTTTGTAAATTAATTATTAATATGTTATTTTAAAAAATATATATTTAATCGATAAGTATGTTAATTTAACCCCAACGCTATCTAACGCTTTCCCTACTGTTGCAATTACTGGAGAAGGAATAGTAATTTTTACCCCTACACAATCCAACACTTTCTCTACTGTTGCACTCACTGGAGTGAGAATAGTAATTTTTACCCCTACGCTATCCAGCGCTTTCCCTACTGTTGCACTCTCTGGAGTGGGAATAGTAATTTGTATCCCTACGCTATCCAACGCTTTCCCTTCTGTTGCATCTCTGGAGTGGGAATAGTAATTTTTACCCCTACACTATCCAGAGTTTTCCCTACTGTTGCACTCACTGAAGTGGGAATAGGAATTTTTACACCTACGCTATCCTGCGCTTTTCCTACTGTTGCACTCTCTGGAGTGGGAATAGTCATTTTTACCCTTACCCTATCCAACGCTTTCCCTAATGTTGTAATATGTGGAGTAAGTATATATATTAATTTATATGTATATGTTTATATAATTTTAACTTTATATGTATTAGTTATTATTTTTTAATATGTTTTAATTTTTATATCTATATTTTTTAATTATATGTATTATTTACTTGATTTTATATTATTATTAAAACATTTTTAACAATTATATTTTTTACATCTGATATTTTTGTACTTACCTTTATGTAGATAGGACTTCGATATGTTTGATTGCGATATTTGTGTGTCATATTTTTGTAGGTCGATTTTCTGTCCGTGGATATTTTGTCAGACAGTCATGATATGTCAAGATTGACGTCAAAGGTAAATATATTCACCCTTTGATAGGGAGTGTTTGCTTGTATTCTCACCAATATGTACTTTTGTTTAAAGGTACCTATAAAATAAAGGGGGGAAAAAACAGGGCTAATTGACAGTCACTAGAAGGGAAATAAATAAAACAAAAATTAAAAACTTCTACATTTTTAAACCTGCCACAACTTTAAATTCTGCATCGGTGTTTCTCGTAGTATTTTATTACAGCTGCAAATAAGCGCCAAGGCCTGTGAGTTTCTACTGGTTGAATGATTATTCATAGGGCAGAGAGACTGCAACTCCAATTCAGTTTATAAAAAAATGTGTATCAGAGCCTTGCATTAAAATTTACACTGGCGTGTAGTGTGAGTATGAAAAAAAGATTTGCACCAGCGTATTTGCTTTGTGGGGCATGCAATGGTGTCATTGATGGCGCTTGCAGGGAAAATGGTATGTTTGCACAATAATGGATACGATTTAGCGCTGCGCGTCAGTACAAAGGCAGGCACACAGTGTCTTACGTCAGCTTTATTCTTAAATCACACCCTCAAATACAGATCTCGAAGAGGAGACAACCATCTAGGGAAAGGCTGAGTAATGTGTGTGATTACTTCGAAATCACATGTGTTACACATGGAAATATCACACAATACTCCATGGTTAATTTGAGCCAAGGCTTGCACGGGGAGTCCAGAGGCACCCTTTGTTGCTAGCCGGGACTTTTTCTCAATCAGCGGACTTTGACCCAGAGAAAGAGAGAAGAAAATTAGCAAAAGTGAAAGGTGAAGGAAGAGAAAGACAGAAAAACTGTGACACTGAAAAACCATGGATGAAGAACAAGCAAGAGTGAGATAACAAGGCAGGGAGAGCGTATTGGTGAAAGAAAGAGGCATGAGGTGAAATTAAATTGTACAGCTTTGATATTCGTCAGTCCCATCATTCGCCCTGGCGTCAGACCGCTGCCGAAAAATCTGGTTCCGACACTTCCTTTTTTACAAATTAAGCACTGGCAATGTTTAGTTTACCCAGTGTTTTGGGCAGTTTCTCTTTGACCCTTGGATCTACACACAGCTGTGTCACGCTCCTTTGCTTGACGTTAGACATGGTATTGCATTGAATCCGAGGGCTGTGTGCACTGGGATTGCTCCATTAAGTTCTTTGTACGGTTTATCAGTAGTTTGGGCCTACCTGATGTAATGTCAGCGCTGCACCCGTCTGCTTTCGGCACAAACATCCGTTCGCGTGTAAAGTCTGATCTGCTGCACAGTTGGCATCGCTCCGTACCACGTGTGGTGACGGAAGTCACGGGGCAGTGTTGACCTATGCCTCGAAGTGGGGCCTAAATACACTTGCAATAAAGACACGAACACTAACCCCCGGGGATGGGCCGTTCACCTGGGTCCTTGTTGCTCCTCGATGCCCCATTCCAGCGTTTTTGGGCCCGGGATGCTCGTCGGAGCTAGCGCTTGAGGCTCTTCTCCCGCGGAGTTCCTGAGTGGGCACGGCCAATGTCCGGTGGAGCCGCTCTGCTCGGCTGCGGGGGTGGCACAGGGCATTGCTCCCCTCCGGACTCCGCTGCTGATCTTTTTCTTCCCCCCACCATGTCTTCTTCATTGCCTGGTTCGGAGCACTGGACTGGCCCCTTCACTTTGTGGCCGATGCCCGGTGCTCGACTGGTCTCTCCGGAGGGTTGTGGAGGAGCCGGGCGGGAGCTCCCCGTCTTGTCTCTGGGCTCGATTGCTGCTGCCTTTCTCTTCGACCGGCCTGCCTGCTTTGCCTCTTCGTGGGACTGGTGGATTGGCTTTGGGACGCGGCCGAGGTGAGTTGGTGCCGACTCTGCTCTCCGTGGCTGCTCTGAGCTCTTCACTCCTTAACTTTAACGGAGAGGAGCCCCCTCCGATTCTTCTAGCTTCGCCGCTCGCCTCCTTGCTAGACCTCGGGCCAATTTGGGTCACGGCGGAGGTTTGGAGTCTGTGCCGCTCTCCGCGGCCACTCTTGGGCCCATTTTTCTGCGGCTCGGGTTCTGGTGAGACGCCCCTTCCTGCCTTTGACATTGTTTTTGGACTTTGCTGCCTCCCGTTCTGCGGACAGCTGCCTTGGCGCCCGCGGCCCTTGTTCCCTGAGCCCTGGTCTCCGGATTGTGCACCTCTGCCCCCGCTGCTCATGGATGGGGCGGCTGTGGCTTGGGGCCGACTGCCTTTCTCCTTCCGGACTTGCTGGCTGTGGTGGCCCTCTGCCTTGGATGTCGGACTTGGACCTTGGTGCTCCCCGCCATTTTCTTTTTGTGGCTCTCTTCTTCTGCTACCCTTCTCCCGACCCGCCATTTTGGCGATCTCTGACCTCTTCCTCTGTCCCGGCGACCTTTCTGTTGTCTCTCCTGTGCCTCCGATCCACTCCCAAATACCTCCAAGCACTAGTGCATCCTTATGTACCTACACGTCTTTTAAGATCCCAAACTGCTGCCAATTTCTGTGTGCCGAGGTTTAAACTTTCTAGAGTAGGTGGGAGATCTTTACTTAGGTCCTTCAATTTGGAATACACTTCCCACCTTCATACGGAAAGAAACTAACTATGTGCGTTTCCGAAAAAGTGTTAAGACATGGCTATTTGACCAATAAAATCTACGTTAGGTTGTTGTTCTGCTGTTTTTGCTCCGTCTGGGCGCCGGGAAACCCTTTTTGGGTAGCTGTGCGCCTTACAAACTTAACAAATAAATAAATAAATTTGGGTTTCATTTAAAAATTTGACTAGTTGGTTCTAAAGAAAGACACTGCCTTTTTTAAAATCCGCATTTGACCAGCACCCTTTGGGTTAGGCAGTCATGGGTCTGAGGGCTGGGGGGCTGGAGCTGTCTGCTTATTTCCCAACTCCTCTTGCTAAAGTAGCCAGCTGCCACAGACCTGTTATCACCACTTAAATATGCCCAGGCTTGCCCTCTTAGACTCAGATAGAGTGTGCACAGCTAGGGCTACAATTTTACATATGCCTAAACATGCTGCGCTATGACCCTAACAATTGACCAACCCATCTTGACATGATGTCACAACCCACATTACCCACCCCCACCTATGTCAGTTCCGGGGAGTGCTCTCAGGCATTTACGATGCCATATCCGGGGCGGGCTGCCTGTCACTTTTTGGATGATCAGTAAATATATACCCTCGTTCTACTTATATATAGATTAATTGTGGTGTTTGTAAGAGCCAGGATCCCACCTATGTATGCATGTGTCAATGAGAATACAGACAATATTCCAGAGAGAAGACAGATCAGATTTGAGACTGAGACTAACAGTATAAATGTTTGAGTGAATGATCCTGGTCTCTTAGGTGAGGTGAAAATGCAGAATACAGGGAGAGTTTGGGAGGGTCAGCCACCTGGCTGGAAAAATAGAAGAAAGTTATAGGAAGACCCCTCATATGCAAATAAAGTAGGTTTATAGATTTGTTAAATTAATGATATTTGGTGGTCAGTCAAAATATCGATTTTTAAATATCGACCTACATTAATATCGAGTTTTTAATATCGTAGTGACAGAATATCGAAGTCAAGAATATCGTTGACCAGAATATCAGCCCCAAGGTAAGTAATATCATTCTTTTTTAATATTGAAGTAAGTAATATCGAAGTAATATTGTAAGGAAAAATATGGTCATCAATAATATCGATTTTTTTTTAGTGTTATGTATTTTAGTATGTACTGTATATGTATGTCAGCCATTTTTTTAATGTAATTTCATAAATTTTAAAATAAATGTTTAGAAATTAGTAATTTTGTTAAAGCAAATTTTGTGTTTTAATATCAGAGAGGGTTGTGGGTTATAGGGGAATAGAGTGGGAAGTAATTTAATTATAAATAATGAATATGTTTTATTGTATTGGTATTGATTATTAATTAATTGGGAAATAATTATTAATTGGTAATTGATTTTTATTAATTAGTTAATGTATAAGTATATTAATTATAATTAATGTATTATTGTTATTAATTGATTAATTGACAATTAAATTAATTGTGTTTTTTGTATGTGTAGTGTGTTTTGTGTTAAAGGGGGAATAGTGTAGGATGTAATTTAATATTATTTAAGTAAATATTAATTTTAATGTATTGGTATGTATTCATATTTTTTGTAAATTAATTATTAATATGTTATTTAAAAAAATATATATTTAATCGATAAGTATGTTAATTTAACCCCAACGCTATCTAACGCTTTCCCTACTGTTGCAATTACTGTTGAAGGAATAGTAATTTTTACCCCTACACAATCCAACACTTTCTCTACTGTTGCACTCACTGGAGTGAGAATAGTAATGTTTACCCCTACGCTATCCAGCGCTTTCCCTACTGTTGCACTCTCTGGAGTGGGAATAGTAATTTTTATCCCTACGCTATCCAACGCTTTCCCTTCTGTTGCATCTCTGGAGTGGGAATAGTAATTTTTACCCCTACACTATCCAGAGTTTTCCCTACTGTTGCACTCACTGGAGTGGGAATAGGAATTTTTACACCTACGCTATCCTGCGCTTTTCCTACTGTTGCACTCTCTGGAGTGGGAATAGTCATTTTTACCCTTACCCTATCCAACGCTTTCCCTAATGTTGTAATATGTGGAGTAAGTATATATATTAATTTATATGTATATGTTTATATAATTTTAACTTTATATGTATTAGTTATTATTTTTAAATATGTTTTAATTTTTATATCTATATTTTTTAATTATATGTATTATTTACTTGATTTTATATTATTAAAACATTTTTAAAAATTATATTTTTCACATCTGATATTTTTGTACTTACCTTTATGTAGATAGGACTTCGATATGTTTGATTGCGATATTTGTGTGTCATATTTTTGTAGGTCGATTTTCTGTCCGTTGATATTTTGTCAGACAGTCATGATATTTCAAGATTGACGTCAAAGGTAAATATATTCACCCTTTGATAGGGAGTGTTTGCTTGTATTCTCACCAATATGTACTTTTGTTTAAAGGTACCTATAAAATAAAGGGGGGAAAAACAGGGCTAATTGACAGTCACGAGAAGGGAAATAAATAAAACAAAAATTAAAAACTTCTAAATTTTTAAACCTGCCACAACTTTAAATTCTGCATCGGTGTTTCTCGTAGTATTTTATTACAGCTGCAAATAAGCACCAAGGCCTGTGAGTTTCTACTGGTTGAATGATTATTCATAGGGCAGAGAGACTGCAACTCCAATTCAGTTTATAAAAAAATGTGTATCAGAGCCTTGCATTAAAATTTACGCTGGCGTGTAGTGTGAGTAGGAAAAAAAGATTTGCACCAGTGTATTTGCTTTGTGGGGCATGCAATGGTGTCATTGATGGCGCTTGCAGGGAAAATGGTATGTTTGCACAATAATGGATACTATTTAGCGCTGCGCGTCAGTACAAAGACAGGCACACAGTGTCTTACGTCAGCTTTATTCTTAAATCACACCCTCAAATACAGATCTCGAAGAGGAGACAACCATCTAGGGAAAGGCTGAGTAATGTGTGTGATTACTTCGAAATCACATGTGTTACACATGGAAATATCACACAATACTCCATGGTTAATTTGAGCCAAGGCTTGCACGGGGAGTCCAGAGGCACCCTTTGTTGCTAGCCGGGACTTTTTCTCAATCAGCCGACTTTGACCCAGAGAAAGAGAGAAGAAAATTAGCAAAAGTGAAAGGTGAAGGAAGAGAAAGACAGACAAACTGTGACACTGAAAAACCATGGATGAAGAACAAGCAAGAGTGAGATAACAAGGCAGGGAGAGCGTATTGGTGAAAGAAAGAGGCATGAGGTGAAATTAAATTGTACAGCTTTGATATTCGTCAGTCCCATCATTCGCCCTGGCGTCAGACCGCTGCCGAAAAATCTGGTTCCGACACTTCTTATTTTACAAATTAAGCACTGGCAATGTTTAGTTTACCCAGTGTTTTGGGCAGTTTTTCTTTGACCCTTGGATCTACACACAGCTGTGTCACGCTACTTTGCTTGACGTTAGACATGGTATTGCATTGAATCCGAGGGCTGTGTGCACTGGGATTGCTCCATTAAGTTCTTTGTACGGTTTATCAGTAGTTTGGGCCTACCTGATGTAATGTCAGCGCTGCACCCGTCTGCTTTCGGCACAAACATCCGTTCGCGTGTAAAGTCTGATCTGCTGCACAGTTGGCATCGCTCCGTACCACGTGTGGTGACGGAAGTCACGGGGCAGTGTTGGCCTATGCCTCGAAGTGGGGCCTAAATACACTTGCAATAAAGACACGAACACTAACCCCCGGGGATGGGCCGTTCACCTGGGTCCTTGTTGCTCCTCGATGCCCCATTCCAGCGTTTTTGGGCCCGGGATGCTCGTCGGAGCTGGCGCTTGAGGCTCTTCTCCCGCGGAGTTCCTGAGTGGGCGTGGCCAATGTCCGGTGGAGCCGCTCTGCTCGGCTGCGGGGGTGGCACAGGGCATTGCTCCCCTCCGGACTCCGCTGCTGATCTTTGTCTTCCACCCACCATGTCTTCTTCATTGCCTGGTTCGGAGCACTGGACTGGCCCCTTCGCTTTGTGGCCGATGCCCGGTGGTCGACTGGTCTCTCCGGAGGGTTGTGGAGGAGCCGGGCGGGAGCTCCCCGTCTTGTCTCTGGGCTCGATTGCTGCTGCCTTTCTCTTCGACCGGCCTGCCTGCTTTGCCTCTTCGTGGGACTGGTGGATTGGCTTTGGGACGCGGCCGAGGTGAGTTGGTGCCGACTCTGCTCTCCGTGGCTGCTCTGAGCTCTTCACTCCTTAACTTTAATGGAGAGGAGCCCCCTCCGATTCTTCTAGCTTCGCCGCTCGCCTCCTTGCTAGACCTCGGGCCAATTTGGGTCACGGCGGAGGTTTGGAGTCTGTGCCGCTCTCCGCGGCCACTCTTGGGCCCATTTTTCTGCGGCTCGGGTTCTGGTGAGACGCCCCTTCCTGCCTTTGACATTGTTTTTGGACTTTGCTGCCTCCCGTTCTGCGGACAGCTGCCTTGGCGCCCGCGGCCCTTGTTCCCTGAGCCCTGGTCTCCGGATTGTGCACCTCTACCCCCGCTGCTCATGGATGGGGCGGCTGTGGCTTGGGGCCGACTGCCTTTCTCCTTCCGGACTTGCTGGCTGTGGTGGCCCTCTGCCTTGGATGTCGGACTTGGACCTTGGTGCTCCCCGCCATTTTCTTTTTGTGGCTCTCTTCTTCTGCTGGGCAAGCAAAGAGGGGGCTGCTGAACTGTTCCTGTGAAGGGATAGGAAAGTATTAACTGGCGTGACCAACGGTGTTCGTGTGACACCCTGGGGCATCCATTATGTCGGATGAATTTGCCTCACACACCCAGAAGGGTGTCATGCTTCATCATCGGCGTATGCTCCTCGTCGGGGAGGCGGTGCAATCCCCGACGGGCTCACCTCAAAGAGGGGCGCTTTGGCGGAGATCTTTTTATCCGACAGCCTTTTGATGAAGTGGGGGTGTGTGGGCGAGATGGTATCGTGATGTGCTAAGGAGGTTAAAATGTAGCAAGGGGTACCGGAATTCACTTTATTCTGGGGGTCCCCTGGCTGCAGTTAAAAGGTGGGGCTAGCTCGCTAGGTGTCAACAGGTCAATGCAAGTGATCCTAGAGGAGACTAGAAGTGAAGGTGGTCGACATGTTTCTCGCACTGTGTCTAGTTACACGCGATTCATCAGGACCTTTAATAAAAGTGAAGAAGGGGGGAGGAACATTAATAACATGCTAGTATCATGTATGTGGTGTAAGTTACCTCTGTGGATTCTCCTATGCCTATACATAGAGAAAAATAAGGAAACAATGGTTAAAGCATAATTTCATAAAACCAACATAAGTCACATTATTGCCAGGTCATAGAGAAAGTGGTGGCATGCTGGCGGTGTTGTTAACTGGAGTGCACAACTACTGCATACCTATATACGTGGAGCGTGCAACGTGCTTTGTTGAGTGCACACAAACCACTGTATATGTGAATGAAACTGTGGTGTGAAGGAGTGATGTTTAAAAACAAGGATTTAAAATGCAGCAAACGGGGAGCGGTAAGACTCCCATCAATTAACATTTAATCAGCAATTCTGTTGGTGAGGGCACCAGGTCAGGCTTACTCTGGCTAAGCAACATCCAGAAAGATCAACATCCATATAACTCACTCACAATGTGACTGTTATTAGCGCTGTAGTGATACAGAGCATGTCCCCTTCTTACCTAATAGTTAAGGATTAATTGCCACATGAGGGATCGGCGGGGTCGAACAACAGGAATGAGCCCATTAAGTATAGCTGGAAGGAAGACGGGGGAGAGAGAGCACAAGGATAGTTCCTCAGGGTTAGAAAAACAAACACTGACATGTGTTTGTCGAGCATGGTAATAGCGCCCCCTCTCTCCTGCTCCAGGCTCCAGGCTGAGCCACTCACCTCCAATCTCCAGTGTCCGCGCGGGTAGACCTACCCATGTCCGCCGAGCTCGAGTAGATAAGGGAGCTCGGCGGTCAGTGTGTTTTATCCCGGTGACCGGGCGCGCCGTCAGGGACGTGACGCCGCCTACTCTGTAGGGTCATGTGATTTCACCCTGTAATCTGGCGGCCATCTTTAAATGGTCAAAGGGCGCGCTGGAGCGCTGGCTGCTAGGGCTTGTTGTCCCCTATGATTAAATGGTGAAGGTCCACGGTGTAGGGGGTTTTTGAAACTAAAAGATTGCGGGCGGCCTCTTGAGTGATATACCCGGGGTGCCCTCCTCTGTAGGGTTGCGTGATACCCCCCTGTTATCAAGCGGCCATCTTAGAATGGTCAAGAGTCGCGCTAGAGCGCTGGCTCCTAGGGTTAATTATCCCCCATGGCTAATAGTGAAGGGCCACGGTGTTGGGGGTTCATGGCACTATGGAGAATGAGAGCGGCCCCGTGAGTGTTAGAAACGGGGTGCCCTGCGTTTATATGTAGGGCCTTCAATTTCTTCTGCTGCCCCAGTGTCCACTCCAAGAGCTGCGGCCATGTTGTGGTGGGCAAATGGCTCTTTTGGAGGATAACCATGTGACAACGCGGTGAGGAGGGTCTTGGCTATATTGTGTGTATAATAGTTTATTCAATGACCCCGATGTCAGTTCCAAAGGTGGGGGCCATATTAAGGAGGGCAAGTGGCTCATTGTTGGCGGTCCAAGCCAGGGAGGAGTGGTATAAGGGCCATTTGTTGACCTGCAAGTTGGGTGGACCCTGGTGTGAGGGTAGAATGGAAACAACGTTAGAATGTGGTCAGGATCTTAGAGTGGTGTTGTAGCAGCTGGAGGAAGTAGGGTAGAGTGTCACCTCTCCTCTTGATGGCTGATCCAGTTAGGTGTATCAACAGCCGTCAGTGATAGTATATGTGTATATATGAGCACTGGCTGGTCTATAGTGAGTGCCATGGAATGTCTTCGTTAAGGCCCTGTTTATCTGTAGAAAGTCGGTGTACCCATCTCTGTTCCTTCCGGAAGAGGGCACTTTTCGGGCAGTGTGGGCTGGATTCTAGCACTATCCACTTCATAGAGTCTTCATTGTGGTTAGAGTCCACATAGTGTTTACACATTTTTGTGTGGATCTTCTTGCAGCGAAAATTGCTGCGGTGCTCGATAATGCGGGTTTTGACTGGGCGGGTCGTCATCCCGATATATTTCAAGCCACACGGACACGTGAGTATGTATATGCAGTATGGTGTGTTGCAATTAGTGTGGTGTCTGAGCTCCCATATAAAAGTATCGGAGAGTTGTATGGTCTTCAATGTCATGGTGTATTTGCATACCCCGCACATGCCGCAAGGGTAGTGACCCGTCACGGGGGGTAGATGCCACAAGGTTTGTTGGGTGTCTTTCCTGATCTTTTTTGGCCTGGTGCTGATTAGAATATCCTTCAGGTTTTGTGACCTCTTGAAGGCGAACCTAGGTTCATCCAGGACCAAATCTCCCGTGTTGAGAATACCCCAGTGGTGTTTAATCGTATTCCTGATTTGGTTGGATAATGGGGTGAAGGTGGTCACACAGGTGATAGGTTGATCTTCTCTTCTTCTGCTACCCTTCTCCCGACCCGCCATTTTGGCGATCTCTGACCTCTTCCTCTGTCCCGGCGACCTTTCTGTTGTCTCTCCTGTGCCTCCGATCCACTCCCAAATACCTCCAAGCACTAGTGCATCCTTATGTACCTACACGTCTTTTAAGATCCCAAACTGCTGCCAATTTCTGTGTGCCGAGGTTTAAACTTTCTAGAGTAGGTGGGAGATCTTTACTTAGGTCCTTCAATTTGGAATACACTTCCCACCTTCATACGGAAAGAAACTAACTATGTGCGTTTCCGAAAAAGTGTTAGGACATGGCTATTTGACCAATAAAATCTACGTTAGGTTGTTGTTCTGCTGTTTTTGCTCCGTCTGGGCGCCGGGAAACCCTTTTTGGGTAGCTGTGCGCCTTACAAACTTAACAAATAAATAAATAAATTTGGGTTTCATTTAAAAATTTGACTAGTTGGTTCTAAAGAAAGACACTGCCTTTTTTAAAATCTGCATTTGACCAGCACCCTTTGGGTTAGGCAGTCATGGGTCTGAGGGCTGGGGGGCTGGAGCTGTCTGCTTATTTCCCAACTCCTCTTGCTAAAGTAGCCAGCTGCCACAGACCTGTTATCACCACTTAAATATGCCCAGGCTTGCCCTCTTAGACTCAGATAGAGTGTGCACAGCTAGGGCTACAATTTTACATATGCCTAAACATGCTGCGCTATGACCCTAACAATTGACCAACCCATCTTGACATGATGTCACAACCCACATTACCCACCCCCACCTATGTCAGTTCCGGGGAGTGCTCTCAGGCATTTACGATGCCATATCCGGGGCGGGCTGCCTGTCACTTTTTGGATGATCAATAAATATATACCCTCGTTCTACTTATATATAGATTAATTGTGGTGTTTGTAAGAGCCAGGATCCCACCTATGTATGCATGTGTCAATGAGAATACAGACAATATTCCAGAGAGAAGACAGATCAGATTTGAGACTGAGACTAACAGTATAAATGTTTGAGTGAATGATCCTGGTCTCTTAGGTGAGGTGAAAATGCAGAATACAGGGAGAGTTTGGGAGGGTCAGCCACCTGGCTGGAAAAATAGAAGAAAGTTATAGGAAGACCCCTCATATGCAAATAAAGTAGGTTTATAGATTTGTTAAATTAATGATATTTGGTGGTCAGTCAAAATATCGATTTTTAAATATCGACCTACATTAATATCGAGTTTTTAATATCGTAGGGACAGAATATCGAAGTCAAGAATATCGTTGACCAGAATATCAGCCCCAAGGTAAGTAATATCATTCTTTTTTAATATTGAAGTAAGTAATATCGAAGTAATATTGTAAGGAAAAATATGGTCATCAATAATATCGATTTTTTTTTAGTGTTATGTATTTTAGTATGTACTGTATATGTATGTCAGCCATTTTTTTAATGTAATTTCATAAATTTTAAAATAAATGTTTAGAAATTAGTAATTTTGTTAAAGCAAATTTTGTGTTTTAATATCAGAGAGGGTTGTGGGTTATAGGGGAATAGAGTGGGAAGTAATTAAATTATAAATAATGAATATGTTTTATTGTATTGGTATTGATTATTAATTAATTGGGAAATAATTATTAATTGGTAATTGATTTTTATTAATTAGTTAATGTATAAGTATATTAATTATAATTAATGTATTATTGTTATTAATTGATTAATTGACAATTAAATGAATTGTGTTTTTTGTATGTGTAGTGTGTTTTGTGTTAAAGGGGGAATAGTGTAGGATGTAATTTAATATTATTTAAGTAAATATTAATTTTAATGTATTGGTATGTATTCATATTTTTTGTAAATTAATTATTAATATGTTATTTTAAAATATATATATTTAATCGATAAGTATGTTAATTTAACCCCAACGCTATCTAACGCTTTCCCTACTGTTGCAATTACTGTTGAAGGAATAGTAATTTTTACCCCTACACAATCCAACACTTTCTCTACTGTTGCACTCACTGGAGTGAGAATAGTAATTTTTACCCCTACGCTATCCAGCGCTTTCCCTACTGTTGCACTCTCTGGAGTGGGAATAGTAATTTGTATCCCTACGCTATCCAACGCTTTCCCTTCTGTTGCATCTCTGGAGTGGGAATAGTAATTTTTACCCCTACACTATCCAGAGTTTTCCCTACTGTTGCACTCACTGGAGTGGGAATAGGAATTTTTACACCTACGCTATCCTGCGCTTTTCCTACTGTTGCACTCTCTGGAGTGGGAATAGTCATTTTTACCCTTACCCTATCCAACGCTTTCCCTAATGTTGTAATATGTGGAGTAAGTATATATATTAATTTATATGCATATGTTTATATAATTTTAACTTTATATGTATTAGTTATTATTTTTAAATATGTTTTAATTTTTATATCTATATTTTTTAATTATATGTATTATTTACTTGATTTTATATTATTATTAAAACATTTTTAAAAATTATATTTTTCACATCTGATATTTTTGTACTTACCTTTATGTAGATAGGACTTCGATATGTTTGATTGCGATATTTGTGTGTCATATTTTTGTAGGTCGATTTTCTGTCCGTGGATATTTTGTCAGACAGTCATGATATTTCAAGATTGACGTCAAAGGTAAATATATTCACCCTTTGATAGGGAGTGTTTGCTTGTATTCTCACCAATATGTACTTTTGTTTAAAGGTACCTATAAAATAAAGGGGGGAAAAACAGGGCTAATTGACAGTCACGAGAAGGGAAATAAATAAAACAAAAATTAAAAACTTCTACATTTTTAAACCTGCCACAACTTTAAATTCTGCATCGGTGTTTCTCGTAGTATTTTATTACAGCTGCAAATAAGCACCAAGGCCTGTGAGTTTCTACTGGTTGAATGATTATTCATAGGGCAGAGAGACTGCAACTCCAATTCAGTTTATAAAAAAATGTGTATCAGAGCCTTGCATTAAAATTTACACTGGCGTGTAGTGTGAGTAGGAAAAAAAGATTTGCACCAGCGTATTTGCTTTGTGGGGCATGCAATGGTGTCATTGATGGCGCTTGCAGGGAAAATGGTATGTTTGCACAATAATGGATACGATTTAGCGCTGCGCGTCAGTACAAAGACAGGCACACAGTGTCTTACGTCAGCTTTATTCTTAAATCACACCCTCAAATACAGATCTCGAAGAGGAGACAACCATCTAGGGAAAGGCTGAGTAATGTGTGTGATTACTTCGAAATCACATGTGTTACACATGGAAATATCACACAATACTCCATGGTTAATTTGAGCCAAGGCTTGCACGGGGAGTCCAGAGGCACCCTTTGTTGCTAGCCGGGACTTTTTCTCAATCAGCCGACTTTGACCCAGAGAAAGAGAGAAGAAAATTAGCAAAAGTGAAAGGTGAAGGAAGAGAAAGACAGAAAAACTGTGACACTGAAAAACCATGGATGAAGAACAAGCAAGAGTGAGATAACAAGGCAGGGAGAGCGTATTGGTGAAAGAAAGAGGCATGAGGTGAAATTAAATTGTACAGCTTTGATATTCGTCAGTCCCATCATTCGCCCTGGCGTCAGACCGCTGCCGAAAAATCTGGTTCCGACACTTCTTATTTTACAAATTAAGCACTGGCAATGTTTAGTTTACCCAGTGTTTTGGGCAGTTTTTCTTTGACCCTTGGATCTACACACAGCTGTGTCACGCTACTTTGCTTGACGTTAGACATGGTATTGCATTGAATCCGAGGGCTGTGTGCACTGGGATTGCTCCATTAAGTTCTTTGTACGGTTTATCAGTAGTTTGGGCCTACCTGATGTAATGTCAGTGCTGCACCCGTCTGCTTTCGGCACAAACATCCGTTCGCGTGTAAAGTCTGATCTGCTGCACAGTTGGCATCGCTCCGTACCACGTGTGGTGACGGAAGTCACGGGGCAGTGTTGGCCTATGCCTCGAAGTGGGGCCTAAATACACTTGCAATAAAGACACGAACACTAACCCCCGGGGATGGGCCGTTCACCTGGGTCCTTGTTGCTCCTCGATGCCCCATTCCAGCGTTTTTGGGCCCGGGATGCTCGTCGGAGCTGGCGCTTGAGGCTCTTCTCCCGCGGAGTTCCTGAGTGGGCATGGCCAATGTCCGGTGGAGCCGCTCTGCTCGGCTGCGGGGGTGGCACAGGGCATTGCTCCCCTCCGGACTCCGCTGCTGATCTTTGTCTTCCACCCACCATGTCTTCTTCATTGCCTGGTTCGGAGCACTGGACTGGCCCCTTCGCTTTGTGGCCGATGCCCGGTGCTCAACTGGTCTCTCCGGAGGGTTGTGGAGGAGCCGGGCGGGAGCTCCCCGTCCTGACTCCTGGCCCGATTGCTGCTGCTTTTCTCTTCAACCGGCCTGCCTGCTTTGCCTCTTCGCGGGACTGGTGGATTGGCTTTGGGACGCGGCTGAGGTGAGTTGGTGCCGACTCTGCTCTCCGTGGCTGCTCTGAGCTCTTCACTTCTTAACTTTAACGGAGAGGAGCCCCCTCCGATGCTTCTAGCTTCGCCGCTCGCCTCCTTGCTAGACCTCGGGCCAATTTGGGTCACGGCGGAGGTTTGGAGTCTGTGCCGCTCTCCGCGGCCACTCTTGGGCCCATTTTTCTGCGGCTCGTGTTCTGGTGAGACGCCCCTTCCTGCCTTTGACATTGTTTTTGGACTTTGCTGCTTCCCGTTCTGCGGACAGCTGCCTTGGCGCCCGCGGCCTTTGTTCCCTGAGCCCTGGTCTCCGGATTGTGCACCTCTGCCCCCGCTGCTCATGGATGGGGCGGCTGTGGCTTGGGGCCGACTGCCTTTCTCCCTCCGGACTTGCTGGCTGTGGTGGCCCTCTGCATTGGATGTCGGACTTGGACCTTGGTGCTCCCCGCCATTTTCTTTTTGTGGCTCTCTTCTTCTGCTGCCCTTCTCCCGACCCGCCATTTTGGCGATCTCTCACCTCTTCCTCTGTCCCGGCGACATTTCTGTTGTCTCTCCTGTGCCTCCGATCCACTCCCAAATACCTCCAAGCACTAGTGCATCCTTATGTACCTACACGTCTTTTAAGATCCCAAACTGCTGCCAATTTCTGTGTGCCGAGGTTTAAACTTTCTAGAGTAGGTGGGAGATCTTTACTTAGGTCCTTCAATTTGGAATACACTTCCCACCTTCATACGGAAATAAACTAACTATGTGCGTTTCCGAAAAAGTGTTAAGACATGGCTATTTGACCAATAAAATCTACGTTAGGTTGTTGTTCTGCTGTTTTTGCTCCGTCTGGGCGCCGGGAAACCCTTTTTGGGTAGCTGTGCGCCTTACAAACTTAACAAATAAATAAATAAATTTGGGTTTCATTTAAAAATTTGACTAGTTGGTTCTAAAGAAAGACACTGCCTTTTTTAAAATCCGCATTTGACCAGCACCCTTTGGGTTAGGCAGTCATGGGTCTGAGGGCTGGGGGGCTGGAGCTGTCTGCTTATTTCCCAACTCTCTTGCTAAAGTAGCCAGCTGCCACAGACCTGTTATCACCACTTAAATATGCCCAGGCTTGCCCTCTTAGACTCAGATAGAGTGTGCACAGCTAGGGCTACAATTTTACATATGCCTAAACATGCTGCGCTATGACCCTAACAATTGACCAACCCATCTTGACATGATGTCACAACCCACATTACCCACCCCCACCTATGTCAGTTCCGGGGAGTGCTCTCAGGCATTTACGATGCCATATCCGGGGCGGGCTGCCTGTCACTTTTTGGATGATCAGTAAATATATACCCTCGTTCTACTTATATATAGATTAATTGTGGTGTTTGTAAGAGCCAGGATCCCACCTATGTGTGCATGTGTCAATGAGAATACAGACAATATTCCAGAGAGAAGACAGATCAGATTTGAGACTGAGACTAACAGTATAAATGTTTGAGTGAATGATCCTGGTCTCTTAGGTGAGGTGAAAATGCAGTATACAGGGAGAGTTTGGGAGGGTCAGCCACCTGGCTGGAAAAATAGAAGAAAGTTATAGGAAGACCCCTCATATGCAAATAAAGTAGGTTTATAGATTTGTTAAATTAATGATATTTGGTGGTCAGTCAAAATATCGATTTTTAAATATCGACCTACATTAATATCGAGTTTTTAATATCGTAGGGACAGAATATCGAAGTCAAGAATATCGTTGACCAGAATATCAGCCCCACGGTAAGTAATATCTTTCTTTTTTAATATTGAAGTAAGTAATATCGAAGTAATATTGTAAGCAAAACTATGGTCATCAATAATATCTATTTTTTTTGTGTTATGTATTTTAGTATGTACTGTATATGTATGTCAGCCATTTTTTTAATGTAATTTCATAAATTTTAAAATAAATGTTTAGAAATTAGTCATTTTGTTAAAGCAAATTTTGTGTTTTAATATCAGAGAGGGTTGTGGGTTATAGGGGAATAGAGTGGGAAGTAATTTAATTATAAATAATGAATATGTTTTAATGTATTGGTATTGATTATTAATTAATTGGGAAATAATTATTAATTGGTAATTGATTTTGATTAATTAGTTAATGTATAAGTATATTAATTATAATTAATGTATTATTGTTATTAATTGATTAATTGACAATTAAATTAATTGTGTTTTTTGTATGTGTAGTGTGTTGTGTGTTAAAGGGGGAATAGTGTGGGATGTAATTTAATATTATTCAAGAAAATATTAATTTTAATGTATTGGTATGTATTCATATTTTTTGTAAATTAATTATTAATATGTTATTTTAAAAAATATATATTTAATCGATAAGTATGTTAATTTAACCCCAACGCTATCTAACGCTTTCCCTACTGTTGCAATTACTGGAGAAGGAATAGTAATTTTTACCCCTACACAATCCAACACTTTCTCTACTGTTGCACTCACTGGAGTGAGAATAGTAATTTTTACCCCTACGCTATCCAGCGCTTTCCCTACTGTTGCACTCTCTGGAGTGGGATAAGTAATTTTTATCCCTACGCTATCCAACGCTTTCCCTTCTGTTGCATCTCTGGAGTGGGAATAGTAATTTTTACCCCTACACTATCCAGAGTTTTCCCTACTGTTGCACTCACTGGAGTGGGAATAGGAATTTTTACACCTACGCTATCCTGCGCTTTTCCTACTGTTGCACTCTCTGGAGTGGGAATAGTCATTTTTACCCTTACCCTATCCAACGCTTTCCCTAATGTTGTAATATGTGGAGTAAGTATATATATTAATTTATATGTATATGTTTATATAATTTTAACTTTATATGTATTAGTTATTATTTTTAAATATGTTTTAATTTTTATATCTATATTTTTTAATTATATGTATTATTTACTTGATTTTATATTATTATTAAAACATTTTTAAAAATTATATTTTTCACATCTGATATTTTTGTACTTACCTTTATGTAGATAGGACTTCGATATGTTTGATTGCGATATTTGTGTGTCATATTTTTGTAGGTCGATTTTCTGTCCGTGGATATTTTGTCAGACAGTCATGATATTTCAAGATTGACGTCAAAGGTAAATATATTCACCCTTTGATAGGGAGTGTTTGCTTGTATTCTCACCAATATGTACTTTTGTTTAAAGGTACCTATAAAATAAAGGGGGGAAAAACAGGGCTAATTGACAGTCACGAGAAGGGAAATAAATAAAACAAAAATTAAAAACTTCTACATTTTTAAACCTGCCACAACTTTAAATTCTGCATCGGTGTTTCTCGTAGTATTTTATTACAGCTGCAAATAAGCACCAAGGCCTGTGAGTTTCTACTGGTTGAATGATTATTCATAGGGCAGAGAGACTGCAACTCCAATTCAGTTTATAAAAAAATGTGTATCAGAGCCTTGCATTAAAATTTACACTGGCGTGTAGTGTGAGTAGGAAAAAAAGATTTGCACCAGCGTATTTGCTTTGTGGGGCATGCAATGGTGTCATTGATGGCGCTTGCAGGGAAAATGGTATGTTTGCACAATAATGGATACGATTTAGCGCTGCGCGTCAGTACAAAGACAGGCACACAGTGTCTTACGTCAGCTTTATTCTTAAATCACACCCTCAAATACAGATCTCGAAGAGGAGACAACCATCTAGGGAAAGGCTGAGTAATGTGTGTGATTACTTCGAAATCACATGTGTTACACATGGAAATATCACACAATACTCCATGGTTAATTTGAGCCAAGGCTTGCACGGGGAGTCCAGAGGCACCCTTTGTTGCTAGCCGGGACTTTTTCTCAATCAGCCGACTTTGACCCAGAGAAAGAGAGAAGAAAATTAGCAAAAGTGAAAGGTGAAGGAAGAGAAAGACAGAAAAACTGTGACACTGAAAAACCATGGATGAAGAACAAGCAAGAGTGAGATAACAAGGCAGGGAGAGCGTATTGGTGAAAGAAAGAGGCATGAGGTGAAATTTAATTGTACAGCTTTGATATTCGTCAGTCCCATCATTCGCCCTGGCGTCAGACCGCTGCCGAAAAATCTGGTTCCGACACTTCTTATTTTACAAATTAAGCACTGGCAATGTTTAGTTTACCCAGTGTTTTGGGCAGTTTTTCTTTGACCCTTGGATCTACACACAGCTGTGTCACGCTACTTTGCTTGACGTTAGACATGGTATTGCATTGAATCCGAGGGCTGTGTGCACTGGGATTGCTCCATTAAGTTCTTTGTACGGTTTATCAGTAGTTTGGGCCTACCTGATGTAATGTCAGTGCTGCACCCGTCTGCTTTCGGCACAAACATCCGTTCGCGTGTAAAGTCTGATCTGCTGCACAGTTGGCATCGCTCCGTACCACGTGTGGTGACGGAAGTCACGGGGCAGTGTTGGCCTATGCCTCGAAGTGGGGCCTAAATACACTTGCAATAAAGACACGAACACTAACCCCCGGGGATGGGCCGTTCACCTGGGTCCTTGTTGCTCCTCGATGCCCCATTCCAGCGTTTTTGGGCCCGGGATGCTCGTCGGAGCTGGCGCTTGAGGCTCTTCTCCCGCGGAGTTCCTGAGTGGGCATGGCCAATGTCCGGTGGAGCCGCTCTGCTCGGCTGCGGGGGTGGCACAGGGCATTGCTCCCCTCCGGACTCCGCTGCTGATCTTTGTCTTCCACCCACCATGTCTTCTTCATTGCCTGGTTCGGAGCACTGGACTGGCCCCTTCGCTTTGTGGCCGATGCCCGGTGCTCGACTGGTCTCTCCGGAGGGTTGTGGAGGAGCCGGGCGGGAGCTCCCCGTCCTGACTCCTGGCCCGATTGCTGCTGCTTTTCTCTTCAACCGGCCTGCCTGCTTTGCCTCTTCGCGGGACTGGTGGATTGGCTTTGGGACGCGGCTGAGGTGAGTTGGTGCCGACTCTGCTCTCCGTGGCTGCTCTGAGCTCTTCACTTCTTAACTTTAACGGAGAGGAGCCCCCTCCGATGCTTCTAGCTTCGCCGCTCGCCTCCTTGCTAGACCTCGGGCCAATTTGGGTCACGGCGGAGGTTTGGAGTCTGTGCCGCTCTCCGCGGCCACTCTTGGGCCCATTTTTCTGCGGCTCGTGTTCTGGTGAGACGCCCCTTCCTGCCTTTGACATTGTTTTTGGACTTTGCTGCTTCCCGTTCTGCGGACAGCTGCCTTGGCGCCCGCGGCCTTTGTTCCCTGAGCCCTGGTCTCCGGATTGTGCACCTCTGCCCCCGCTGCTCATGGATGGGGCGGCTGTGGCTTGGGGCCGACTGCCTTTCTCCCTCCGGACTTGCTGGCTGTGGTGGCCCTCTGCCTTGGATGTCGGACTTGGACCTTGGTGCTCCCCGCCATTTTCTTTTTGTGGCTCTCTTCTTCTGCTGCCCTTCTCCCGACCCGCCATTTTGGCGATCTCTGACCTCTTCCTCTGTCCCGGCGACATTTCTGTTGTCTCTCCTGTGCCTCCGATCCACTCCCAAATACCTCCAAGCACTAGTGCATCCTTATGTACCTACACGTCTTTTAAGATCCCAAACTGCTGCCAATTTCTGTGTGCCGAGGTTTAAACTTTCTAGAGTAGGTGGGAGATCTTTACTTAGGTCCTTCAATTTGGAATACACTTCCCACCTTCATACGGAAATAAACTAACTATGTGCGTTTCCGAAAAAGTGTTAAGACATGGCTATTTGACCAATAAAATCTACGTTAGGTTGTTGTTCTGCTGTTTTTGCTCCGTCTGGGCGCCGGGAAACCCTTTTTGGGTAGCTGTGCGCCTTACAAACTTAACAAATAAATAAATAAATTTGGGTTTCATTTAAAAATTTGACTAGTTGGTTCTAAAGAAAGACACTGCCTTTTTTAAAATCCGCATTTGACCAGCACCCTTTGGGTTAGGCAGTCATGGGTCTGAGGGCTGGGGGGCTGGAGCTGTCTGCTTATTTCCCAACTCTCTTGCTAAAGTAGCCAGCTGCCACAGACCTGTTATCACCACTTAAATATGCCCAGGCTTGCCCTCTTAGACTCAGATAGAGTGTGCACAGCTAGGGCTACAATTTTACATATGCCTAAACATGCTGCGCTATGACCCTAACAATTGACCAACCCATCTTGACATGATGTCACAACCCACATTACCCACCCCCACCTATGTCAGTTCCGGGGAGTGCTCTCAGGCATTTACGATGCCATATCCGGGGCGGGCTGCCTGTCACTTTTTGGATGATCAGTAAATATATACCCTCGTTCTACTTATATATAGATTAATTGTGGTGTTTGTAAGAGCCAGGATCCCACCTATGTGTGCATGTGTCAATGAGAATACAGACAATATTCCAGAGAGAAGACAGATCAGATTTGAGACTGAGACTAACAGTATAAATGTTTGAGTGAATGATCCTGGTCTCTTAGGTGAGGTGAAAATGCAGTATACAGGGAGAGTTTGGGAGGGTCAGCCACCTGGCTGGAAAAATAGAAGAAAGTTATAGGAAGACCCCTCATATGCAAATAAAGTAGGTTTATAGATTTGTTAAATTAATGATATTTGGTGGTCAGTCAAAATATCGATTTTTAAATATCGACCTACATTAATATCGAGTTTTTAATATCGTAGGGACAGAATATCGAAGTCAAGAATATCGTTGACCAGAATATCAGCCCCACGGTAAGTAATATCTTTCTTTTTTAATATTGAAGTAAGTAATATCGAAGTAATATTGTAAGCAAAACTATGGTCATCAATAATATCTATTTTTTTTGTGTTATGTATTTTAGTATGTACTGTATATGTATGTCAGCCATTTTTTTAATGTAATTTCATACATTTTAAAATAAATGTTTAGAAATTAGTCATTTTGTTAAAGCAAATTTTGTGTTTTAATATCAGAGAGGGTTGTGGGTTATAGGGGAATAGAGTGGGAAGTAATTTAATTATAAATAATGAATATGTTTTAATGTATTGGTATTGATTATTAATTAATTGGGAAATAATTATTAATTGGTAATTGATTTTGATTAATTAGTTAATGTATAAGTATATTAATTATAAGTAATGTATTATTGTTATTAATTGATTAATTGACAATTAAATTAATTGTGTTTTTTGTATGTGTAGTGTGTTGTGTGTTAAAGGGGGAATAGTGTGGGATGTAATTTAATATTATTCAAGAAAATATTAATTTTAATGTATTGGTATGTATTCATATTTTTTGTAAATTAATTATTAATATGTTATTTTAAAAAATATATATTTAATCGATAAGTATGTTAATTTAACCCCAACGCTATCTAACGCTTTCCCTACTGTTGCAATTACTGGAGAAGGAATAGTAATTTTTACCCCTACACAATCCAACACTTTCTCTACTGTTGCACTCACTGGAGTGAGAATAGTAATTTTTACCCCTACGCTATCCAGCGCTTTCCCTACTGTTGCACTCTCTGGAGTGGGAATAGTAATTTTTATCCCTACGCTATCCAACGCTTTCCCTTCTGTTGCATCTCTGGAGTGGGAATAGTAATTTTTACCCCTACACTATCCAGAGTTTTCCCTACTGTTGCACTCACTGGAGTGGGAATAGGAATTTTTACACCTACGCTATCCTGCGCTTTTCCTACTGTTGCACTCTCTGGAGTGGGAATAGTCATTTTTACCCTTACCCTATCCAACGCTTTCCCTAATGTTGTAATATGTGGAGTAAGTATATATATTAATTTATATGTATATGTTTATATAATTTTAACTTTATATGTATTAGTTATTATTTTTAAATATGTTTTAATTTTTATATCTATATTTTTTAATTATATGTATTATTTACTTGATTTTATATTATTATTAAAACATTTTTAAAAATTATATTTTTTACATCTGATATTTTTGTACTTACCTTTATGTAGATAGGACTTCGATATGTTTGATTGCGATATTTGTGTGTCATATTTTTGTAGGTCGATTTTCTGTCCGTGGATATTTTGTCAGACAGTCATGATATGTCAAGATTGACGTCAAAGGTAAATATATTCACCCTTTGATAGGGAGTGTTTGCTTGTATTCTCACCAATATGTACTTTTGTTTAAAGGTACCTATAAAATAAAGGGGGGAAAAAACAGGGCTAATTGACAGTCACGAGAAGGGAAATAAATAAAACAAAAATTAAAAACTTCTACATTTTTAAACCTGCCACAACTTTAAATTCTGCATCGGTGTTTCTCGTAGTATTTTATTACAGCTGCAAATAAGCGCCAAGGCCTGTGAGTTTCTACTGGTTGAATGATTATTCATAGGGCAGAGAGACTGCAACTCCAATTCAGTTTATAAAAAAATGTGTATCAGAGCCTTGCATTAAAATTTACACTGGCGTGTAGTGTGAGTAGGAAAAAAAGATTTGCACCAGCGTATTTGCTTTGTGGGGCATGCAATGGTGTCATTGATGGCGCTTGCAGGGAAAATGGTATGTTTGCACAATAATGGATACGATTTAGCGCTGCGCGTCAGTACAAAGGCAGGCACACAGTGTCTTACGTCAGCTTTATTCTTAAATCACACCCTCAAATACAGATCTCGAAGAGGAGACAACCATCTAGGGAAAGGCTGAGTAATGTGTGTGATTACTTCGAAATCACATGTGTTACACATGGAAATATCACACAATACTCCATGGTTAATTTGAGCCAAGGCTTGCACGGGGAGTCCAGAGGCACCCTTTGTTGCTAGCCGGAACTTTTTCTCAATCAGCCGACTTTGACCCAGAGAAAGAGAGAAGAAAATTAGCAAAAGTGAAAGGTGAAGGAAGAGAAAGACAGAAAAACTGTGACACTGAAAAACCATGGATGAAGAACAAGCAAGAGTGAGATAACAAGGCAGGGAGAGCGTATTGGTGAAAGAAAGAGGCATGAGGTGAAATTAAATTGTACAGCTTTGATATTCGTCAGTCCCATCATTCGCCCTGGCGTCAGACCGCTGCCGAAAAATCTGGTTCCGACACTTCTTATTTTACAAATTAAGCACTGGCAATGTTTAGTTTACCCAGTGTTTTGGGCAGTTTCTCTTTGACCCTTGGATCTACACACAGCTGTGTCACGCTCCTTTGCTTGACGTTAGACATGGTATTGCATTGAATCCGAGGGCTGTGTGCACTGGGATTGCTCCATTAAGTTCTTTGTACGGTTTATCAGTAGTTTGGGCCTACCTGATGTAATGTCAGCGCTGCACCCGTCTGCTTTCGGCACAAACATCCGTTCGCGTGTAAAGTCTGATCTGCTGCACAGTTGGCATCGCTCCGTACCACGTGTGGTGACGGAAGTCACGGGGCAGTGTTGACCTATGCCTCGAAGTGGGGCCTAAATACACTTGCAATAAAGACACGAACACTAACCCCCGGGGATGGGCCGTTCACCTGGGTCCTTGTTGCTCCTCGATGCCCCATTCCAGCGTTTTTGGGCCCGGGATGCTCGTCGGAGCTGGCGCTTGAGGCTCTTCTCCCGCGGAGTTCCTGAGTGGGCACGGCCAATGTCCGGTGGAGCCGCTCTGCTCGGCTGCGGGGGTGGCACAGGGCATTGCTCCCCTCCGGACTCCAATGCTGATCTTTGTCTTCCCCCCACCATGTCTTCTTCATTGCCTGGTTCGGAGCACTGGACTGGCCCCTTCGCTTTGTGGCGGATGCCCGGTGCTCGACTGGTCTCTCCGGAGGGTTGTGGAGGAGCCGGGCGGGAGCTCCCCGTCCTGTCTCTGGGCCCGATTGCTGCTGCCTTTCTCTTCGACCGGCCTGCCTGCTTTGCCTCTTCGCGGGACTGGTGGATTGGCTTTGGGACGCGGCCGAGGTGAGTTGGTGCCGACTCTGCTCTCCGTGGCTGCTCTGAGCTCTTCACTCCTTAACTTTAACGGAGAGGAGCCCCCTCCGTTTCTTCTAGCTTCGCCGCTCGCCTCCTTGCTAGACCTCGGGCCAATTTGGGTCACAGCGGAGGTTTGGAGTCTGTGCCGCTCTCCGCGGCCACTCTTGGGCCCATTTTTCTGCGGCTCGTGTTCTGGTGAGACGCCCCTTCCTGCCTTTGACATTGTTTTTGGACTTTGCTTCCTCCCGTTCTGCGGACAGCTGCCTTGGCGCCCGCGGCCTTTGTTCCCTGAGCCCTGGTCTCCGGATTGTGCACCTCTGCCCCCGCTGCTCATGGATGGGGCGGCTGTGGCTTGGGGCCGACTGCCTTTCTCCCTCCGGACTTGCTGGCTGTGGTGGCCCTCTGCCTTGGATGTCGGACTTGGACCTTGGTGCTCCCCGCCATTTTCTTTTTGTGGCTCTCTTCTTCTGCTGCCCTTCTCCCGACCCGCCATTTTGGCGATCTCTGACCTCTTCCTCTGTCCCTGCGACCTTTCTGTTGTCTATCCTGTGCCTCCGATCCACTCCTTGCTGTCTTGCTCATTTTGTCTTGGGCTTGCTCCCCTGTCCTTTTCTGCCTTCCTTCCCCTTTCTCTCTGTCCCACCTCTTCCTTCCCCTGCCCCTTAAAATGTTCTTTTCTTTTACTTTCAGCCTCTCTTAAAAGCATCCCACTACCTCACCCAGCGCCTTCGTTTTTGCCATCCTCGAGTTTTTTCAATACCCTACCCCCTGTTTTGTAATGTGTAATTTTGTGTAACTTACTGTACTGCTGTGGTTACTCTCGTAAAGCGCTCCGATTGATGTTGTGACTGCGTCCCCCTGCCGACCACACTTAATGGAACTCTGCTCTCCTGGTTTTTTGGGTCTTGGCCTGAGAAAATCTACTATTTGTATATATTTGTATATACAGATAACTCTAATCACTAGTATATGCAGTAGACCATTGTACTCTCTACCATTCCTATGTGACTCTTAGAGTATATCCATTTGTATCCCTTCCCTATGTATATATAGAGAAAACTCTAATCACTAGTATGTGCAGTAGACCTTTGTACTCTCTACCATCCCTATGTGACTCTTAGAGTATATCCATTTGTATCCCCTCCCTATGTATATAGAGATAACTCTAATCACTAGTATATGCAGTAGACCTATGTACTCTCTACCACTCCCATGTGACTCTTAGAGTATATCCGTTTGTATCCTTTCCCTATGTATATAGAGATAACTCTAATCACTAGTATATGCAGTAGACCTTTGTACTCTCTACCATTCCTATGTGACTCTTAGAGTATATCCATTCCAATCCCTTCCCTATGTATATAGAGATAACTCTAATCACTAGTATATGCAGTAGACCGCTGTGCTCTCTACAATTCCTATGTGACTCTTAGAGTATATCCAGTCGTATCCCTTCCCTATGTATATAGAGATAACTCTAATCACTAGTATATGCAGTAGACCTATGTACTCTCTACCACTCCTATGGGACTCTTAGAGTATATCCGTTCGTATCTCTTCCCTATGTATATAGAGATAACTCTAATCACTAGTATATGCAGTAGACCTATGTACTCTCTGCCATTCCTATGTGACTCTTAGAGTATATCCATTCGTATCCCTTCTCTATGTATGTATATAGAGATAACTCTAATTACTAGTATATGCAGTAGACCTATGTACTCTCTACCATTCCTATGTGACTCTTAGAGTATATCCATTTGTATCCCTTCCCTATGTATATAGAGATAACTCTAATCACTAGTATACCCAGTAGACCGCTGTGCTCTCTACCATTCCTATGTGACTCTTAGAGTATATCCATTCGTATCCCTTCCCTATGTATATAGAGATAACTCTAATCACTAGTGTATGCAGTAGACCTTTGTACTCTCTACTATTCCTATGTGACTCTTAGAGTATATCCATGTGTATCCCTTCCCTATGTATATAGAGATAACTCTAATCACTAGTATATGAAGTAGAACTTTGTACTCTTTACCATTCCTATGTGACTCTTAGAGTATATCCATTTGTATCCCTTCCCTATGTATATAGAGATAACTCTAATCACTAGTATACGCAGTAGACCTTTGTACTCTCTACTATTCCTATGGGACTCTTAGAGTATATCCGTTCGTATCTCTTCCCTATGTATATAGAGATAACTCTAATCACTAGTATATGAAGTAGAACTTTGTACTCTTTACCATTCCTATGTGACTCTTAGAGTATATCCATTTGTATCCCTTCCCTATGTATATAGAGATAACTCTAATCACTAGTATATGCAGTAGACCTTTGTACTCTCTACCAATCCTATGTAACTCTTAGAGTATAGCCAGTCATATCCCTTCCCTATGTATATAGAGATAACTCTAATCACTAGTATATGCAGTAGACCTTTGTACTATCTACCATTCCTATGTGACTCTTAGAGTATATCCATTGGTATCCCTTCCCTATGTATATAGAGATAACTCTAATCACTAGTATATGCAGTAGACCTTTGTACTCTCTACCATTCCTATGTGACTCTTAGAGTATATCCATTCGTATCCCTTCCTTGAGTGCTCCTCCTTGTGTGACTATACCTTTTACATTTGCAATTTTTTTCTGCTTTGTATCTTTTATGCAACGCACGTAATCATGAGTCCTTATGTATCGCAACTGGTTCTTATGTAAAGCGCTCTGACACCTTCGGGTAATGTTCGCTATATAAAATCGCATTAAATAAATAAATACAAATAAATAAACTAACTACTTCTCTGGGCCGAAGACCACGAGCGGTCTCGCGCCCGTTTATTTATACCCTCGGACGAGCCCGTCCTGGGGTGTGTGTGCGTGCGTGGACGGGCCGGGTGGCTCCGTCAGTACACCACGGAAGCAGCTTCAGTAAACTTCAGTAAGTACATCTGGTCAATGCATGCGTTTTAAATTCACTGAAGCATTCTGCGAAGGATACTGAATTCCAGATATATCCACTGGGTGGCACCCTTCACCATTCAACAATACGATGTTTGAGACATAACGACAGACTCTAGATTAGGGTAGATGGGAGATTTACCTATTATTGACACTTGTCTGCCTTATTTCGAGCGCATCTTTCAAACTGAAAACGCTCTCTTTGGCTGGGACTCCATGTAACATTAATGACTCACAATCAGTTTAAATGTAAAGATTAACTACTTGGCCCAGCATTGTTACTAGTCTCTGAGGAGTCACCAGGAGATACTTTGTGATGTAACATTTAATATTATATCTGATTTAAAATGCGTGAAACGTGTCTGCTCTTATAAACCCTGCACTGTGACTCTCTCCTAAAGTGAACTCGAGTGATGGAGCCTCTGCGAGATGCAGGGAGGTGTGACGTGGGTTTAAAGGGGTCAGGAGGGACTTGTAGCAGCCAATAAGCCGCGAGCCTATTTGCATAGAGGAGCTGATCCCCCCCCCCCCCTTCAAGGGTTTAAGGATCACTTTGGGGCCCCCACCCAGAGACCTGTCTAAATCAGAGGACAGAGCTCTGCAGACGCGTCACCATGACCTGGGCCCCCCTCCTCCTCGCGCTCAGCGCCCTCTCTGCCTGTAAGAACTGAATGTGTTTACTTTTAATTAGTCAATCAACAGTTTAACATAAATAGGTCAGAGTAATGTAATCTCGTGTTCTTTGTATTTTGTTGCAGGTTCCTGGTCTCTGCCTTCGCTGACCCAGCCGTCCTCGCTGTCAGTGACCCCCGGACAGACGGCCAGACTGCCCTGTGTGAGCAGCGGGTACGCCATCTACTGGTACCAACAGAGGCCCGGGAGCCCCCCCAGGTACCTGCTGTATTACACTAATGGTTTAAACAGACCCTCCGAAACCCCAGCCCGGTTCTCGGCCTCCAAGGACCCCTCCAGTAGCACCTGCCACCTGCTCATCACCGGGGCCCTGGCGGAGGACGACGCGGTTTATTACTGTCGTATATGGGACAGCGACAATGCTGCACAGTGAGACCGAGCGATGGGGAAGTGAGACAAGAACCTCGACCACACATGGAACTTAACTTGAACCGAATCATATCCTTTCCCAGAATCTCTCTATCGTGTTGTTCTCTTCTCTCAGAGGTGTTGTCCTACAATCCAGGGCGGGAGAGGAAAAGCGAAAGTCTTCCAATACCTTGTCCATGAAGTGCCTTAAGTATCTGTCGGGAGATTCTCCTGTCGCGATGTAGAGTAGATGGCTGAGTGATGGGCACACTGGCCTCCGAAAAGAAGGGAATCCTTTTAAGCAAAGGAAGCGAGGGAGTTTAAGGCTTCCAAAAATAGAATACAGAAAACATAAGAGGTGCTTTTTTACTAAGGAAAAAAGAGCAATAGAACTTTCCAAAACTTTTAAAAATTGAAAGCAATATTTTATAATGTGATTGAAAGCAGCTTTAAAGACCTGCTAACTTTACAAAAATACCACGTGAGGAGGAGGTGGGGCCTTAAAGTGGAGTTCAAGCCAAGAAAGACCCGTACTACTATCAGCCTCTCCCCTTCAAGGACCAATAAAACATTCTACGGTCACATCAGAAAATAGAATGAATGTGCCATTTTATTTAGTTTAAGTTGAATTAAGGCCTGTATAAGACACCACGGGGAATATATACAATAAATGTTGGAGTGCGGTGTTATTCCAAAATTGGTAACGTCACGCTCCAACATTTTCTAAATGCAGGGATGCCCCTTATTTACAAAACTATGGTACACCCCAGCGTTTCCGGCGTTAGCGCTAAAAACGCTGCCTAGCGCCAGTGCAGACACCCTTGCTCCATGTTGCAAGGGTGCCTGGGCTGCAGAGGAAATTGTTTATGTGCAGAAAGGGACACCTTTCTGTGCATAAACAATCAATAATGGTGATTTGCTCTTTCTATGTGTCAATCAATCAATCAATCAATCAGGAAATTTGTAGAGTGCACTGCTCAGTACTATTCACCCGTGAGGGTCTCAAGGCGCTGGGGGGGTGAGTGCTGCTACTGCTCGAACAGCCAGGTCTTGAGTAGCCTCCTGAAGGGTAGTAGGTCTTGGGTCTGCCGTAGGCAGATGAGGAGGGTGTTTCAGGTCTCGGCGGTGAGATAGGAGAACGATCTGCCGCCGGAGGTCGCTCTTCGGAAGCGGGGGACAAAAGCGAGGGTGTGGTCAGCGGAGCAGAGCTGGAGGTTCGGGGTGTAGAAGGTGAGTCATCTGTTGAGTTATGCTGGTCCGGTGTCGTGGAGTGCCTTGTGTGCGTGGGAAAGGAGCTTGAAGGTTATCCTCTTGTTGACGGGCGGCCCGTGCAGGTCTCTCAGGTGGGGTGTGATGTGGCTGTATCGAGGGATGTCGAGGATCAGGCAAGCAGAGGCGTTCTGTATGCGTTGCAGTTGTTTCAGCAGATTGACCGGTGCTCCCACGTAGAGGGCGTCTCCGTAGTCCAGCCTGCTGCTGATGAGGGCCTGGGTGACCGTTTTTCTTGTCGGTGGGGATCCACCTGTAGATCTTGCGGAGCATGCGGAAGGTGTTGAAGCAGGAGGATGAGATGGCGTTGACTTGCTTGCTCATGGAGAGCATTGAGTCGAGGACGAACCCCAGGTTGCGTGCGTGGTCGATGGGTGTTGGTGCTGCTCCCAGGGTGGTCGGCCACCAGGAGTCGTCTCAGGCTGAGGGGGTGGAGCTGAAGATGAGGACCTCCGTCTTGTCTGAGTTCAGCTTCAGACGACTGTTCTTCATCCATTCGGCAATGCCTTTCATTCCTTCATGAAGGTTGGTTTTGGCGGTGTGTGGGTCCTTGGTGAGGTAGTGGATCAGCTATGTGTCGTCGGTGTAGGAGATGATGTTGAAGTCATGCAGTCTGGCAACATGGACAAGCGGGGCCATGTAGATGTTGAACAGTGTCGGGCTGAGGGATGATCCTTGGGGTACGCCGCAGATGATCTTGGAGGCTTCGGGACGGAAAGGGGGGTGACGGACGCTCTGGGTTCTACCAGAGAGGTAGGAGGTTGTCCATTCCAGAGCCTTGTCTCGGATCACTGAGTTGTGGAGGCGTCTGCGTAGGGTGCAGTGTCAGACCGCATCGAAGGTGGCTGATAGGTCCAGGAGGATGAGGGCCGTGGTTTCACCGTTGTCCGGCAGGGCCCTGCTGTCATCGGTGGCAGTGATGAGGGCAGTTTCGGTGCTGTGGTTGCCCCAGAACCCGGACTGAGATGGGTCTAGGATGTTGTTCTCCTTGAGGTAGCAGGTCAGCTGCTTTTTGACGGTTTTCTCGATGACCTTTGCCGGGAACGGGGGCAGGGAGATGGGCCGGAAGTTCTTGAGGTCCCTCGGATCTGTCTTCGGTTTCTTGAGCAGGGCGTTGAACTCAGCGTGCTTCCAGCTCTCCGGGAAGGTCGCGGTCTCAAAGGAGATGTTGATGGCCTTGCAGAGATGGGGGGCGATGGTGGTGCAGGCTTTGTAGAAGATGTGGTGTGGGCACGGGTCTGACAGGGAGCCAGAGTGGATGATGTTCATGATTTTGATGGTGTTGTCGTCGTTGATGTTAGTCCAGGTGAGCAGGGGGTCCTTGTGAGTGGTTGTCGTGGGGTCTGAGGTGTTGTTGGCTGTCGTGGTGGTCTGGTTGTCGAAGCTGTCGTGGATGTTGGTGATCTTGCGATGGAAGAAGGTGGCCAGGGAGTTGCACAGGTCTTGGGATGGTGGGATGTTGTTGTAGGAGCTGGGCTTGGAGAGTTCCTTCACGATGTTGAAGAGCTCTTTGCTGTTGTGTGCCTTGTTATCGAGGGGGACCTTGAAGAAGGGCCTTTTGGCAGATCTGATGAGGTGGTGGTGTTGTTGCATGGCATTCTTGTGGGCTGCGTGGTTCTCCGGTGTCTGTTCGCGGTGCCATTTCTTCTTTAGTCTGCGGCAGTATTGTTTGGAGGTCTGGAGGTCCGCGGAGAACCAGTTGGCAATCTTGTTGGTGGGTCTGTTGAAGGGTTTCTTGATCGGGGTGAGGGTGTTGGCGCAGTCGTTGATCCATTGCCTGAGGTTACTGGCGGCGGGGTCGGCTGGTGGGCTTCGGGCGAGGGAGGTGTTTAGCTGGTCTTCGGTGATTTTGCTCAAGCAGCAGCTGGGGATCTGTTGGGTGCATTGGTGCGTGGTGAGTTTCCGGAAGGTTAAGTGGATGCAGGGATGGTCGGTTCAGTGGAGTTCGGTGGTGTGGCTGAAGGAGACGTGGGGGGTTGCGATAAGATGGGATCAAGCGTGTGGCCAGCGGAGTGGGTGGGCGTTGTGATGAGCTGTCGGAGTCCGAGGGTGGTGAGGTTGTCGATCCGGGTGGTAGAGTTGGTGTCATTGTTGTTTTCGAGGTGGAAGTTCAGGTCTCCGAGGAGGATATAGTCTGTGGAGGAGAGGGCGTGAGTGCTGACGAAGTCGGCGATGGAGTCGCTGAACTGAGGCTGGGGTCCGGGGGGTCTGTAGATGAGAGTTCCTCTGAGGGTGCTGTTGGAATCAGTGTGGATCTGGAAGTGCAGGTATTTGACGGTGCTGAGGGTGTCAATGGAGTGGGTTGAGACCTTGAGGGTGGATTTGTGGATGATGGTGATTCCTCCTCTTACTCCTTTGGTGCAGTCTCTGCGGGTGATCTTGTAACTGTCTGGGATGGCTACAGCGTTGTCCAGTACAGAGGAGTCGTTCATCCAGGTCTCTGTCAGGAAGGCGTCGTCGGGGGAGGATGTGTCGAGCAGGTCCCAGAGTTTGATGGCGTGTTTGCGTGCGGAGCAGGTGTAGAGTAGTATGCATCTGAGGTGTTTGCGTCCTGTCCTGGTGGGCAGGTTGGCGGCTCGGAGGCTGGTGAAGCTGCAGCTCCGGCAGGAGAAGCGTCCTTTGGTGCGCTTCGGGGCAGCCAGGAAGCAGGTGATTGACTATCCGGTGTTGAGTCCATGGAGGGTGTTGGCGTCGTAGCGGGATCTGGTGTTGTGGTGTTCGCAGGAGCTAAGGGGTCTGGCGCTGGGCAAGGTGCAGGCACGGACGGGCGCATACGGGCTTGCCTTAGGTGTGCCTTTGGCGCACCCGCTGCGCGTGCGCCCTATAAGGGGAGGAGGGAGGGAGGAGCAGCTGGGTGGCGGGAGCAGGGTGGCGAATGGGTGAATAGTGGGGGCGCAGGGGATGCAGCGGCGGGAAGAAACGACAGGGAGAGCGGGCGAGGGATCAACGAGGAAAAAGAGGGCACGATAAGGGAAATAAGGGTGAAAAAAAACAACACTAACAACAGAGACAAAGCAGTAAGCAATACAAAAGAAATGCAGGCAGAAGCACAGACACTGCAAGAGGGGGCAGAGCGGGTGCAAGGCTCGAATCTACACTGCGGAAGCAGCGGGCTGAGAGACAGCAGCAAAAAGGTGGTGCTGTGCGGCGCTGGGAGCGACCTGCCTGATAACAGTGTCAAGGGTTGCAGAATGCAACACACATAGAAAGAGCAAAATATGAGGAGAAATTAATAATTTTTCCTCATATCGCCATCCTAAGATCAGGTTTTACCTGTCCTTAGTTTTTGGCGCTGTCCCATCCTTGTAAATCTAGGGCATCAAAAAGTAATGGGTATTACAGCGGAAGGCCCACTGTAACACCCATTGCCTGTCTCTTTCACACTCTTTGAAGCATGAAATGGGGCCTTATTTACAAGGCAGCGCTAAGTCTCCTTAAGTGGCTTAATGCCGCTTCCTAAATAAGGAGAAAGGGATATCGCCACCAGAAAGTCACTAAAAGTAACATTCTGATGGTGATAGCCGCTTGTAAATGTGCCCCTATGTGTTCCATTTTCTCAGCTGTTGTTGAAATTTCCCACTTCAGATCCAAGAAGCCACTATGTAATTTGCTTTGCAGCCAAAAAGATCCCAAAAATGATTGCACAGGTCACACAAAGCTCTGAAGTGAAGGTTATGTTTTCAAAAGCATCAACATGTTTTTTAATCTGCCACAATCTATTTCAAACAGAAATGTGAATTAGCCCAGCATTGATGTGTTACCGGATCCTCATCAGAGTTTCACATTTTGAAAGCAACGCATATTTACATATCTCCATAAATGTTGGTAACCAATTTAATTCCCCTCTACATTGCTACGGTTTTATTTTAATAAAAAAATATTTTTAATACAAAAGTGCCTACAAGGGGGTGGCGGAGGGGCACGTCCAGTCCTTAAGGGCTCCTTACAGGTCATAGAAAACAGGTTTAGGCCCCTTCTGTACTTCCTCAAGTCCAGTGTTAGACTTGGCATCTTTTGGCGTGTTTCCCCAGAGTTTTTGCTTTCTGACCTCCTGGTTTTGACTCTGTTTTTGCTGGGGTTGTGTTTCTGCACATTTATTTCACTGCTGATCAGAGGCAAAGTGCAAGTGCTCCTGTGGTAATTTGTGTTATGGATTTGTGTTTCCAGGATTGGATATTTAATTTACTTGTTAGTCCCTAGTAAAGTGCACTGAGTGTGCCAGGGCTTGTGAATCAAATGCTACTAGCGGGCCTGCAGCACTGATTGTGCTACCCACGTGAGTAGCCTTGAAAAAGTAACTCAGAACTGCCATTGTGAAGTCTGCGTGCAGTTTGTAACTGCCATGTCGACTTGGCCAGTGCACACACTGTCCAGTCCCTCACCTTCCCTTTTCTTACATGTCAGCTACCCTTAAGGTAGGCCCAAGGTACCCCTGTGGGCCGGTTGCAGTGTATGTGAAGGGTAGGACATGTCCTGGTGTGTGTGGCATGTCCTAGTAGTAAATTATGGCCAATTTAGTTTTTTGCTATTAGAAGGCTACCTGTTCCCCAAAGGACAGATTGGGGAGTTTGTTTATAACATCTTACAAACATAACTGGCCCAGGGAATTAGGTAGGGAAATAAAGTTCTGAACGCAGAATCTAAAGATGCATCTTTTAGTGAAGGTGATTTTTACATTCTGTGTTTAAAAATGCCACTTTTGGAAAGTATGTATGTTTTTGCTCAGTCATCCTGTGTGCCTCTGATGGAATGTGGATTGCCTGTCTGGGTTTTGGATGACATAAGGCTGGGGAGCAGGAGTGGCTCCAGATAGTCTAGGTGGGTCAGGAAAGGACTGAATAGACCTGGCCTGCAATTGGGGAAGGGAGGGGAGATTTCCTTGCACCTCAAAGGGCCTGGTCTGCCTCTGACAATGCTGTCTCCACCTCCTGCCAGGAAGTCACACCAGAGACGGCAGAACAGGTTCTGGCTGGGCACAGACACTCTCTGCCTAAGAGATCAAAGGAATTTGGGATATAAATATTGGGGCCAAGACCCTTAAACTTTAGAACTCTTTTGGACCAAGAAGACTGCCAAGAAGAAGAGTTGGAGTAACTGTGAGGAGGAACTACCACTTAGCTGCGTGCTTTCCTGTGTTGGCCTGCAGTGGGTGCTTCTATATTGGACAGTGAAAGGACTGGACCAAACTTTCTGCAATCTACTTTTGTGAGTTTCTCCAAGGGCTTGAGGTAGAGCTTGCCTCAGGAATAGCAAAAACTTCAAGGTCTTCTGCCCTCAGCACTGGGAACTGTGTATTTTGTGCTGCAACAGAAGGAAAGCAACCTAATGACGTCTATGATGCCACTGTCGACTCCATGTCCTGACGGCACGGATGCCTGATGATGCCGTCACCGAACCGCTGCTCGCACCGCGACCTATGGGTACCACACCGGCTCACTTCACGATGACGCCTTGGTATCCCCGACAACGATGACCTGCACTGAAATCTATGCTGCTGCTTGCACTGTGGTTCGATGGCACCACTTGTACAGTTACACGACGCACCACTCTCATCCTGCACAGCAGCCATAGCCTACCGATGACTGCGCCATTGACTCCACTCCGTCAGCTATCGACTGTGCTTCAGCAACGACGACAACGCTGCTTGCACCGTGACCTGCCAGCACCGTGACGAGCACCGCATTCACTTCGCACTGCGACCCTGGTCTCACCTACGACACCATCTGATGCTGCCACCGGGCCGCTGCTCGCACTGCGACCTGGGGGCATCGCACGCTGCACCGCTGCACTTTGCACCACAGCACCCGACACCTGCCGATGCCAGCGCTCCTGACTTCAGCAGAGAGGAGTTTGATGTGCAACATGTGTGATTTCGAGGGCCCTGATGACTCTTGCACCTACCTCTGGGACCGACGCTTGTGGACACAGTGCTTTCGGAAACTCAATGAGAGGTTGCCGATGCCCTGCATTACTAAAAAGGTACTGTTTGCTGGTCTTCCCGACACCGTAGCTGACCCCGCGACACCGTGGTCAGCAAGAACTGCTTGGATTTCTTTGCTCACGACGCCGTGATATCCCCGGACGGAGCTATCGACATCAAGGAACTGTTTTTCAAGCAAATTTTGATAACCGAAGATTTTTAATTACTGTATTGTGGATTTTTATCATTTTTAGTCTTGTCTTAAGTATTTATTTATTTTATTTAGATGATTTATAAAGCGCATGAATCGCCCCACATGGGGTATCTCTGCGCTGAGGACAATGGAGGTAAAGAGCATCTCGCTCAGAACAGGAATGTCTTCAGCTTCTTCCTGAAACTGAAGTAGTTGTGGGTTAAGCGAAGTGTTTCGGGTAGCTGGTTCCAAATTTTTGGCGCAAAGTGGGAGAAGGCTTTGCCTCCCCATTTGGTTTTCTTGAAACGGGGAATGACTAAGATACCTTTGCCTTCCGAGCGAAGCTTCCGCGTAGGGGTATACATCATCAGCTTGTTGGATAAATAAATTGGATCCAGCTGGTGGAGGCCTTTGAAGACTAAGCAGCTGATTTTGAAGTGGATACGTTTGCAGACCGGGAGCCAGTGCAGTTTGTGGAGAAGGGGGAGGGAGGGCATACGACGGGGAGCGTTGGTGACTAGGCGAGCTGCTGTGTTTTGGACCACCTGTAAGGCAGAATCTTTACTGGACTTAATACCAGTGCGTGTATAAAACTTTTCATAGAAGACTCAGGGCATTGAAGCAGGTACGTTTCGTGAGTGCTATGTGCTCCTCCATATTAAGTTTATTATCCACGAGTACCCCAAGATTTTTTACCACCGATTTAGGGGTTGGAGCCGTGCCTAGTTCTTCCGGCCCCCAGCTCGGGGAGCAGCTGGTGACTGCCTCCGTGAATAGCATGATTTCTGTTTTGCTTGTATTAAGTTGGAGAAAATTTTGACTCATCCATGCCTTAATTTTGAGCATGCCTTCAGAGAATATTTTGTGGATATTGGGAGCATCTGTATCATAAGCGAGAAGCAGCTGTGTGCCGTCTGCGTAGGAGACCGGGATAAACCCAATCTCCCTAAGCAGAGCGGCCAGCGGGGCAATATAAACATTAACAAGCATTTACAATGCAACGGTTTCGCCTTACAAAAAGTTAGACACGCTTTCAGTTTTAGTAGAGGAGACCCCTTGCCTCCCACTGCAGCTGAAGCATTTCAGCGCTGTGAATTAACCCCCTCCTGGGAGAGTTAGCGCTACTTTTTCAGAGAACTTTTAAGGCATCTGCAAAGTGGACTCTGGCCCAGGGCCCCAGCCTTTCAAAAGGGGTGGGAGTGAAGAGGGGGGTGTGGTGTGAAAGAGCCAGCTCTGTTCTACAGATTTTTACGCTCATCACTTAAACTATTTCCAAGATTGTCTTTAAAAATGAATCTATTTTTTAATTTATTTTTAATGTATATTACAGACATTTTGCAGACAAAATGTGTTATACAAGGAAGCCATAGCTGGATGGATTAGTGAAAGTATGAATGGATGAGTGAAGGGGTGAATGGAATGATGAGGGAAAGGATGGATAGATGAGTGAATGAGTGGAAGGATGGATGAGAGAAAGCGTAAATAAATAGATGTATGTGTGAAACGGTGGATGTATGCGTAAGGGTGGATGGATGAGTGAAAGGATGGATAGATGAGTGAAAGGGTGGATGGATAATGAGTGAAGGGTGAATGGATAATGAGAGAAAAGATGGATGGATGCATGAGTGGAATGTTGGATGAGAGTAAATGAATTATTTTATTGGTGTAAGTGTAGATGGATGTGTAAAAACAGGTGGATGTATTATTGAAATGGTGGATGGATCAATGAAAGGGAGGCTGATGCATCAGTCAGTGGATGGATGAGAGAAATTATGGATGCATTGATGTATTGATAAGTGAAAGGATGAATGAATAGATAGATGGATGAGTGAAAGCGTGGATGTAAGGATGTATGAGTGAGTGAGGAGGGTAGAACAGACTAAGTGTGGATGAGTTGTTAATGGATGAATTCATGAGTGGATGAGTAAATGGATGCGTGGGTGGATGGGTGAAGGGCGGATAGAAGGATGGGTGCAATTGGAGGCTGAGCAGAGAGTGCATCAGTGAATGGACGGTGCAGGGAGAGGCTGAGCAGAGAGTGCAGCAGTGAAGGGACGGTGCAGGGAGGGGCTGTGGAGAGAGTGCATCAGTGAAGGGACGGTGCAGGGAGAGGCTGAGGAGAGAGTGCAGCAGTGAAGGGATGGTGCAGTGAGAGACTGAAGAGAGTGCAGCAGTGAAGGGATGGTGCAGTGAGAGGCTGAGGAGAGTGCAGCAGTGAAGGGACAGTACCGTGAGAGGCTGAGAGAGAGTGCAGCAGTGAGTGATGGTGCAGTGGAGGAGTGAAGACTGCAGCCTGGATGGGGGGGCTGAGCAGAGAGTGAAGCGATGGCGCAGGGAGAGGCTGAGGAGAGAGTGCTGCAGTGAAGCGATGGTGCAGTGAGAGGCTCAGGAAAGTGCAGCAGTGAAGGGACGATGCAATGGGGGGCTGAACAGAGAGTGCATCAATGAAGGGACGGTGCAGGGAGAGGCTGAGGAGAGTGCAGCAGTGAAGGGATGATGCAATGGGGAGCTGAGCAGAGAGTGCATCAGTGAAGGGACGGTGCAGGGAGAGGCTGAGGAGAGTGCATCAGTGAAGGGACGGTGCAGGGAGAGGCTGAGGAGAGAGTGCAGCAGTGAAAGGATGGTGCAGTGAGAGACTGAGGAGAGTGCAACAGGGAAGAGACGGTATAGTGGAGCTGAGGAGAGAGTGAAGGGATGGTGCAGTAAGAGGCTGAGGAGAGTGCATCAGTGAAGCAATGGTACCGTGAGAGGCTGAGGAGAGAGTGCAGCAGTGAGTGATGGTGCAGTGGAGGAGTGAGGGCTGCAGCCTGGATGGGGGGGGGCTGATCAGAGAGTGCAGCAGTGAAGCGATGGCGCAGGGAGAGGCTGAGGAGAGAGTGCAGCCGTAAAAGGACAGTGCAGTGTAAAAATAAAAATATGCCTTACCTCTAACATAAACTAAAATCAACATACATACCTGTCTGAACAACTCCGTGCACAGCGGTGCACATCGCTGAAGGGAATCGCCACGGGCCATGTTGAACCTAGAAAAGAGAGAATAAACATAAGATTAGCAAAAAAAAAATGGCTTACCTCTGAACGAAAACAGAGACAGAGAGTGAGGTAGTGAAAGAGAGTGAAAGTGACTTAGTGAGATAGAAATAGAGAGAGTGAGGTAGTGAGAGAGGGAGTGAGGTAGATAGAGTGAGACAGAGAGAGTGAGGTAGTGAAAGAGTGAGTTAGTGATGGAGAGTGATTTTGGTGGTAGTGAGATAGAAACAATGAGTGATGTTGTGACATAGTGAGATAGAGAAGGACTGAGGTAGTTTAAGAGAGAGTGAAAGTGACTTAGAGATAGAAAGAGAGAGAGTGAGTTAGTGAGATAGAGAGTGACGTAGTGAGTTGGAGAGAGAGAGTGAACTTGTGAGCTAGTGAGATAGAGAGTGAGTCAGCGAGAGAGTGTTGTAGTTAGTTTTTGAGTGAGTGACTTGTGTTATAGTTAGGTAGTGAGAGTGATATGGAAATAGATAGAGTGATGTTATGGAGAGAGTTAGTGAGAGAGAGAGTGAGATAGTGTTATAGATATAATTTGAGTAGTGATGTAGTTATTTTTGTTTTGTGGGAGAGTGAAGTAGATATAGAGTGAGGTAGTGAGAGAGAGTGAGGTAGTGAAAGAATGAGGTAGTGAGGGTGAGAGTTGTTGTGCTGTATTGAGATAGAAACAGAGAGATGTTGTGAAGTAGTGAGCTAGAGAGAGAGTGAGGTAGTGTATGAGAGAGTGAAAGTGAGTTAGTGTATTTGAGAGAGAGAGAGTGCGGTAGTGAGATAGAGAGAGAGTGAAGTAGTGAGTTAGAGAGAGAGTGAAGTTGTGTGGTAGTGAGAGAGTGATGTAGTGAACTTTAGAGAGAGTGTCGTGATATAATGAGAGAGAGATAGTGAGATAGAAATAGAGTGAGGTAGTATATAGAGAGAGTGTGAGGTAGTGAGATAGAGAGTGAAGCGGTGAGTTAGAGAGAGAGAGAGAGAGAGAGAGTGAAGTTGTGAGGTAGTGAGAGAGTGTTGTAGTGAATTTTTGAGAGTGACATGATATAGTGAGGCAGTGAGATAGTGAGATAGTAATAGATAGAGTGAGGTAGTGATGTAGAGAGGGTGAGTTAGTGAGATAGAGAGAGTGAAGTTGTGAAGTAGTGTGTTAGAGAGATAGTTACTGTGGTAGTGATATTGTGATGCTGTGAGAAAGAGAGAGTTGAGTAGTGAGGTAGAGATTGAGGTAGAGAGAGAGTGAATGAGAGATAGTGTAGTAGTGTGAGAGATAGTGAGGTAGTGAGAGAGATAGTGAGTTAGTGAAAGAGAGAGTGCGGTAGTGAGAGTGAGGTAGTGAGAGAGAGAGTTTGAAGGGACGGTATAGTGGAGCTGAGGAGAGAGTGAAGGGACGGTACCATAAGAGGCTGAGGAGAGAGTGCAGCAGTGAGTGATGGTGCAGTGGAGGAGTGAGGGCTGCAGCCTGGATGGGGGGCGGGGCTGAGCAGAGAGTGCGCCAGTGGAGGGATGGTGCAGGGAGAGGCTGAGGAGAGTGCAACAGTGAAGGGACGATGCAATGGGGGGCTGAGCAGAGAGTGCATCAGTGAAGGGACGGTGCAAGGAGAGGCTGAGGAGAGTGCAGCAGTGAAGGGACGGTGCAAGGAGAGGCTAAGGAGAGAGTGCAGCAATAAAGGGACGGTGCAGGGAGAGGCTGAGGAGAGAGTGCATCAGTGAAGGGCCGGTGCAGGGAGAGGCTGAGGAGAGAGTGCATCAGTGAAGGGATGGTGCAGGGAGAGGCTGAGGAGAGAGTGTTGCAGTGAAAGGATGGTGCAGTGAGAGACTGAGGAGAGTGCAACAGTGAAGAGACGGTATAGTGGAGCTGAGGAGAGAGTGAAGGGATGGTGCAGTGAGAGACTGAGGAGAGTGCACCAGTGAAGGGACGGTGAAGGGAGAGGCTGAGGAGAGTGCAGCAGTGAAGGGACGATGCAATGGGGGGCTGAGCAGAGTGCATGAGTGAAGGGACAGTGCAGGGAGAGGCTGAGGAGAGTGCAGCAGTGACGGGACGATGCAATGGGAGGCTGAGCAGAGAGTGCATCAGTGAATGGACGGTGCAGGGAGAGGCTGAGCAGAGAGTGCAGCAGTGAAGGGAGGGTGCAGAGTGCAACAGTGAAGGGACGGTATAGTGGAGCTGAGGAGAGAGTGAAGGGATGGTGCATCAGTGAGAGGCTGAGGAGAGTGCATCAGTGAAGGGACGGTACCGTAAGAGGCTGAGGAGAGAGTGCTGCAGTGAGTGATGGTGCAGTGGAGGAGTGAGGGCTGCAGCCTGGATGGGGGGGCTGAGCAGAGAGTGCAGCAATGAAGGGACGATGTAATGGGGGGCTGAGCAGAGATTGCGTCAGTGAAGGGACGGTGCAGGGAGAGGCTGAGGAGAGAGTGCATCAGTGAATGGACGGTGCAGGGAGAGGCTGTAGAGAAAGTGCATCAGTGAAGGGACGGTGCAGGGAGAGGCTGTAGAGAGAGTGCATCAGTGAAGGGGCGGTACAGGGAGAGGCTGAGGAGAGAGTGCAGCAGTGAAGGGACGGTGCAGGGAGAGGCTGAGAAGAGAGTGCAGCAGTGAAGGGACGGTGCAGGGAGAGGCTGAGGAGAGAGTGCAGCAGTGAAGGGATGGTGCAGTGAGAGACTGAAGAGAGTGCAGCAGTGAAGGGATGGTACCTTGAGAGGCTGAGAGAGAGTGCAGCAGTGAGTGATGGTGCAGTGGAGGAGTGAGGGCTGCAGCCTGGATGGGGGGCTGAGCAGAGAGTGCAGCAGTGAAGCGATGGCGCAGGAAGAGGCTGAGGAGAGAGTGCTGCAGTGAAGGGATGGTGCAGTGAGAGGTTGAGGAGACTGCAGCAGTGAAGGGATGGTGCAGTGAGAGGCTGAGGAAAGTGCAGCAGTGAAGGGACGATGCAATGGGGGGCTGAACAGAGTGCATCAGTGAAGGGACGGTGCAGGGAGAGGCTGAGGAGAGTGCAGCAGTGAGTGATGGTGCAGTGGAGGAGTGAGGGCTGCAGCCTGGATGGGGGGCAGGGCTGAGCAGAGAGTGCATCAATGAAGGGACAATGCAATGGGGGGCTGAGCAGAGAGTGCGCCAGTGGAGGGATGGTGCAGGGAGAGGCTGAGGAGAGTGCAGCAGTTAAGGCGACGATGCAATGGGGGGCTGAGCAGAGAGTGCATCAGTGAAGGGACGGTGCAGGGAGAGGCTGAGGAGAGTGCATCAGTGAAGGGACAGTGGAGGGAGAGGCTGAGGAGAGAGTGCATCAGTGAAAGGATGGTGCAGGGAGAGGCTGAGGAGAGAGTGCAGCAGTGAAAGGATGGTGCAGTGAGAGACTGAGGAGAGAGTGCAGCAGTGAAAGGATGGTGCAGGGAGAGGCTGAGGAGAGAGTGCAGCAGTGAAAGGATGGTGCAGTGAGAGACTGAGGAGAGTGCAACAGTGAAGAGACGGTATAGTGGAGCTGAGGAGAGAGTGAAGGGATGGTGCAGTAAGAGGCTGAGGAGAGAGTGCAGCAGTGAGTGATAGAAATAAACATAAGATTAGCAAAATAAACAAAATGCCTTACCTTAACTGAAAAACAGCAGCATACATACCTGTCTGAACCACTTCGTGCACAGCAGTGCACACAGCTGCACGGAGACGCCAAGGCCATATTGGACCTGAAAAACAAAGAAATAAATATAAGATTAGCAAAATAAACAAAATGCCTTACCTCTAACAGCAAAACAGCAGCATACATACCTGGCTGAACCACTTCGTGCACAGCAGTGCACACAGCTGCACGGAGACGCCACGGGCCATATTGGACCTGAAAAACAAAGAAATAAACATAAGATTAGCAAAATAAACAAAATGGCTTACCTCTAACAGCAAAACAGCAGCATACATACCTGGCTGAACCACTTCGTGCACAGCGGAGCACACAGCTGCACAGAGACGCCACGGGCCATATTGGACCTGAAAAACAAAGAAATAAACATAAGATTAGCAAAATAAACGCCACGGGCCATGTTGTACCTAGAAAAGAGAGAAAAAAACCTAAGATTAGCAAAATCAAAACGATATGTTACGTCAAACAGGAAAAGAGCAGCATATCGGGACCACTTCGTGCACAACGGTGCACGGAGACGCCACGGGCCATATTGGACCTGAAAAACAAAGAAATAAACATAAGATTAGCAAAATAAACAAAATGGCTTACCTCTAACAGCAAAACAGCAGCATACATACCGGTCGGAACCACTTCGTGCACAGCAGTGCACACAGCTGCACGGAGTTGCCACGGGCCATATTGGACCTGAAAAACAAAGAAATAAACATAAGATTAGCAAAATAAACAAAATGGCTTACCTCTAACAGCAAAACAGCAGCATACATACCTATCTGAACCACTTCGTGCACAGCAGTGCACACAGCTGCACGGAGACGCCACGGGCCATATTGGACCTGAAAAACAAAGAAATAAACATAAGATTAGCAAAATAAACAAAATGGCTTACCTCTAACAGCAAAACAGCAGCATACATACCTGGCTGAACCACTTCGTGCACAGCGGAGCACACAGCTGCACAGAGACGCCACGGGCCATATTGGACCTGAAAAACAAAGAAATAAACATAAGATTAGCAAAATAAACAAAATGGCTTACCTCTAACAGCAAAACAGCAGCATACATACCTGTCTGAACCACTTCGTGCACAGCGGAGCACACAGCTGCACGGAGACGCCACGGGCCATATTTGACCTGAAAAACAAAGAAATAAACATAAGATTTAACAAAATAAACAAAATGGCTTACCTCTAACAGCAAAACAGCAGCATACATACCTGTCTGAACCACTTCCTGCACAACGGTGCACACAGCTGCACGGAGACGCCACGGGCCATATTGGACCTGAAAAACAAAGAAAAAAACATAAGATTAGCAAAATAAACAAAATGGCTTACCTTAACTGAGAAACAGCAGCATACATAACTGTCTGAACCACTTTGTGCACAGCAGTGCACACAGCTGCACGGAGACGACACGGGCCATGTTGTACCTAGAAAAGAGCGAAAAAAAGTAAGATTAGCAAAATCAAAAAGATATATTACCTCAAACAGCAAAAGAGCAGCATATCGGGACCAGTTCGTGCACAACGGTGCACACAGCTGCACGGAGACGCCACGGGCCATATTGGACCTGAAAAACAAAGAAATAAACATAAGATTAGCAAAATAAACAAAATGGCTTACCTCTAACAGCAAAACAGCAGCATACATACCCGTCGGAACCACTTCCTGCACAACGGTGCACACAGCTGCACGGAGACGCCACGGGCCATATTGGACCTGAAAAACAAAGAAATAAACATAGGATTAGCAAAATAAACAAAATGGCTTACCTCTAACAGCAAAACAGCAGCATACATACCCGTCGGAACCACTTCCTGCACAACGGTGCACACAGCTGCACGGAGACGCCACGGGCCATATTGGACCTGAAAAACAAAGAAATGAACATAAAATTAGCAAATTAAACAAAATGGCTTACCTCTAACAGCAAAACAGCAGCATACATACCCGTCGGAACCACTTCCTGCACAACGGTGCACACAGCTGCACGGAGACGCCACGGGCCATATTGGACCTGAAAAACAAAGAAAAAACATAAGATTAGCAAAATAAACAAAATGGCTTACCTCTAACAGCAAAACAGCAGCATACATACCCGTCGGAACCACTTCCTGCACAACGGTGCACACAGCTGCACGCAGACGCCACGGGCCATATTGGACCTGAAAAACAAAGAAATAAACATAAGATTAGCAAAATAAACAAAATGGCTTACCTCTAACAGCAAAACAGCAGCATACATACCCGTCGGAACCACTTCCTGCACAACGGTGCACACAGCTGCACGGAGACGCCACGGGCCATATTGGACCTGAAAAACAAAGAAATAAACATAAGATTAGCAAAATAAACAAAATGGCTTACCTCTAACAGCAAAACAGCAGCATACATACCCGTCGGAACCACTTCCTGCACAACGGTGCACACAGCTGCACGGAGACGCCACGGGCCATATTGGACCTGAAAAACATAGAAATAAACATAGGATTAGCAAAATAAACAAAATGACTTACCTCTAACAGCAAAACAGCAGCATACATACCCGTCGGAACCACTTCCTGCACAACGGTGCACACAGCTGCACGGATACGCCACGGGCCATATTGGACCTGAAAAACAAAGAAAAAAACATAAGATTAGCAAAATAAACAAAATGGCTTACCTCTAACAGCAAAACAGCAGCATACATACCCGTCGGAACCACTTCCTGCACAACGGTGCACACAGCTGCACGCAGACGCCACGGGCCATATTGGACCTGAAAAACAAAGAAATAAAAACATAAGATTAGCAAAATAAACAAAATGGCTTACCTTAACTGAGAAACAGCAGCATACATACCTGTCAGAACGACTTTCCCTCTAAAAGTATAGGAAAGGAATACATGGACGACGGGAAACGGAGACGACAGCCAGGCACGACGGAAATAAGCGCACATTATCAGTAAAGTCAGCATTAAACACACATTAGCATTAGCAGTTACTAAAAATAAATATTAAAAAAAGGTCTTACCTCTCATACTCGTAATCAACACAAAATCAAAATGCCGTGACGAATGCCATGACGAAAAAAGTGGCGGGTGAGGGGCGGGTGACGAAAATGCCGTGACGAATGCCATGAAGAAAAAAGGGGCGGGTGACGAAAAAAGGGGCGGGTGACGAAAAAAGGGGGCGGGACTTAAAAAAGGCACGGGAACGCCCCCGATTCGCGTCCGGACGGGGGAAAGAGTGACGGACAACAATGTCTGCCAATGGCTAGCCTCCATTTATGGAGCTAGCCAATGGTAGACTAAGGCGGGACATTGCCACATAGTGTAACTCAACAGATTTCGCCTGCGCGAACGCTGCTGCGCAGCGGATGCCAGGCGAAACCTAACAAGGGTGGGACTGAGACAAGAGCCCTGCGGGACTCCCTTGGTTACAGAGGTAGTCTTAGCTTTGAAGTATATAAAAGTATTGGATATTTTCTAAACTGGTGTGGTGTCTTTTTGTAGTGCTTACACTGTACTACTAGATCGGAACTAGACAGCGCCAAAAATAGCCTGTGGAAACTATCCGAATTATTAAAGCAACATTCAAATAAGCAGGCCAAATCCGCACAAGAAACTACTAAAACTCAACTGAGCTCTGAAGAACTTTCTACATTCTTCATGGACAAGGCCAACAATCTAGAAAAAGAGCTCAGGTTGGCAGCTGACAACCATCATAGTCAATTACCTAAACAAAACAATAATAATCTTTATTGCATGATTAATAAAAATCTTTGCAAAGACTCTTTTAAAAAGAAGAGAGGGAGATGCATAATCAAAAAGTTTTACAAAGCAGATACAAGCAATAAACAGGTTAAAAAAAGAAAATAATAACCATGCAGACTAATACAGTACTGTGCTTTTGTATAAAAAGCCTTTCACAAATTGCTGTGTCTTTAACCCCTTCGGGGCTAATGACGAGCTGGGCTCGTCATCGCGCTTACCTGTGGTGCGCTGATGACAAGGCCAGCTCGTCATCAGCCCCACCCTCGGGGGAAGCGCTGGCGCTCCCCCCGAGGGTCTGCGATCTTCATTTTTTCGCTGGGGGCGGCAGCGGAAGAGCTTCCGCTGCCGCCCCCGCCCCCCCCCCATGGGAATCCCTGATGACGTCAGCGCGCACAGCGCGCACTGACATCATCAGGGATACCCAGCGCTCGGGAAGCCATTTGCTTCCCGAGCGCCGAGGAGTAAGGTAGGTTTCTCGAGGCTGGCTGTTGTTTGGGGGCAGGGAAGAGGCATCAGGGTAGAGGAAAGAGATTTTCCTCTCCACTGATGTCTCTTTGCAGGGCATTTCTGCCTCACGATCGCGCACAGTGTCGCGATCTTGCGGCGGAAATGCCCCCACTAGACACCAGGGATTTCATTTTAGTTTTAGGAAGCGACCGCTTGGGCAAGGGTCGCTTCCAGGCGGGCAAAAATTATGTTTTCGTTTTTCTGCCCCCCCCTGGGGGGAAATCGGCCCATTCTTTCGGCCGTTTTGCCCCCAGGGGGGGGGCAGAAATTCCCCACTAGCACCAGGGTTGTGTTTAGGAGCCAAGATGGCGGCCATCTTTTATGTTTACGTTTTTCTGTCCTCCCTGGGGGCTAATCGGCCCGTTTTTTTTGCCGTTTTGCCCCCAGGGGGGACAGAAAATGCCCACTAGACACCAGGGATTTCATTTTAGGTTTTAGGAAGCGACCCCTTGGGCAAGGGTTGCTTCCAGGCGGGCAGCAAATATGTTTTCATTTTTCTGCCCCCCCTGGGGGCAAATCAGCCCGTTTTTCTGCCGTTTTGCCCCCAGGGGGGGGCAGAAATTACCCACTAGCACCAGGGATTTTTGTTGGGGCAATGTGTTTGTTTTGGGATGCGACCCCTTGGGTAAGGGTCGCTTCCAGGTGGCCATGATTGTGTTTTTGTTTTTCTGTCTACCCTGGGGGCAAATCGGCCCTTTTTTTTGCCGTTTAGCCCCCAGGGGGGCAGAACATGCCCGCTAGCACCAGGGAATATTTAGTTTTTAGGAAGCGACCCCTTGGGCAAGGAGTAGTGCTTGGCTGGCGGTGTGTGTGGAGTGGCGCTTGGCTGGTGGTGTGTGTGGGGTGCTATTTTGCTGTCTGTGCACGGAGTGCTGCTTGGCTGGCGGTGTGTGTGGAGTGGCGCTAGGCTGGTGGTGTGCGTGGAGTGGTACTTGGTTGCCTGTGCACGGAGTGGTGTTTGCTGGTGGTGTGTGTTGAGTGGTGTTTGGCTGGCGGTGTGTGGGGAGTGGTACTTGGCTGGATGGTGTGCGTGGAGCGGTGCTTGGCTGGCGATGAGTGGCGCTTGGCTTGCGGTGTGCGTGGAGTGGTGCTTGGCTGGCGGTGTGTGTGGAGTGGTACTTGGCTGTCGGTGTGTGCTGAGTGGTGTTTGGCTGGCGGTGTGTGTGGAGGGGTACTTGGCTATCTATGCACGGAGTGGTGCTTGGCTAGCGGTGTGTGTGGAGTGGCGCTTGGCTGGTGGTGTGTGTGGAGTGGTACTTGGCTGGCTGTGCACGGAGTGGTGCTTGGCTGGTGGTGCTTGTGGAGTGGCGCTTGGCTGGTGGTGTGCATGGAGTGCTACTTTGCTGTCTGTGCACGGAGTGGTGCTTTGCTGGTAGTGTGTGTGGAGTGGCGTTTGGCGGGTGGTGTGCGTGGAGTGCTACTTTGCTGTCTGTGCAGGGAGTGCTGCTTGGCTGGCGGTGTGTGTGGAGTGGCGCTTGGCTGGTGGTGTGCGTGGAGTGCTACTTTTCTGTCTGTGCACGGAGTGGTGCTTGGCTGGCGGTGTGTGTGGAGTGGCGCTTGGCTGGTGGTGTGCGTGGAGTGGTACTTGGCTGGCGGTGTGTGTGGAGTGGCGCTTGGCTGGATGGTGTGCGTGGAGTGGTACTTGGCTGTCGGAGTGCGCTGAGTGGTGTTTGGCTGGCGGTCTGCATGGTCTGGTGCTTCGATGGTGGTGTGGGTGGACTGGCACTCTGCTGGCGGTGTGTGAGTAGTTACTTTCTGTTGGTCACTACACACACTGCTAGTTGAGTGGCACTCTATGCAGTCCATCATTTTCTGTAGTTGCTGTGTCAGATATGTGGGCGTGTGAAAGTGATGGGCCCTTGAATGGCGCTGGCGGCTGGCGGTGTGAATGTTTTGTATGTGTCACACGTACAAAAGGTGTATGAATGTCCTTACTGCCCCTGTGTGATGGGGGTACTGGTAGGAGCAAAAGACTGACTGGCACCAAAGTGGTCAGGCAGTTAAAAAAATTCAAAAAATTATCCAGTGTCTTGACGTTAAACCTCATCTAATCTCAATTGGTCTAAGCCCTATTTGATGGCCCATCTGGCCGAATTTTAATTTGGGGGGCAAATTTGTGTGTTGTTTTTTTAATTGTTATATTGTTTGTGAAATGTGGTAGTAATTTTTTTTCTTCTCTATTTTTGTCTTGTTCCAGGCTTTTGCTGTTCGGATTGTTGTAGGTTGCGTGTCTGTTTGCAGCTTGTGTAGTTGCTTGTGCTTGGTAAGTGAATGTATTTTGTACTACTTCCCCTTGATATTTGTCTTTTTGAAAAAGGTTGTACTTCTATGTGTTTTTTTTTCATTTTTTTTTCAGCATTAGTGTTTGATGTGCACTTATTTTTCTAATCTGTCATTTCTTTTTTTCTTTCTAGTGGGATATCATTTCTTTTCGCTGTGTCTCAACAGAGTAGGTGCTGGTGAGTGTAGCTATATTTTGTAAGAGTGAAATTGTTTTGGATTGTATTTATCTTTTTGTGAAAGCCTTACCTTGTTTACTTCTTACTTTGCACAGTGTAGGTTGTTGTTCACTTGTGTGTGCAGTCTTCTTGCTTTGTAAGGATAATGGCTAGTCACAGGATTACTGCTCAGCAGGTTCTTGGTTTGCTTTTTGAGTCTTCCTCTGACCATGGTTCAGAGTCTGAGTCCGATTCGGACTCCCAGGAACCGGCAGAAGATTCAGGCAGTGAGTTTTCTCTTCCCATGGAATCATCATCATCGGATGATGACTCTTCTTCTAGTGCTGATGAAGGGCCTATGGTAGAGGAGGACATTGTGTTGCCGGTAGTGGGCCAAGAGGCACCTGTGCTGCTGCCTAGGGCCGCAAGGTTTCCTTTCTTTTTACGTCGGCAAGAGGCATGTGGGCTGGAGCCTGCACCCAAAAGGCTTCACATTGCTGTGGTGCGCAAAGAGGCATCTGGTGCTTTTCGTCTTCCTGCTGGTGTAGTGCAGCAAGAGGCATCTGGGGCTGTTAGGCTTCCCATTGGTGTAGAGCGGCAAGAGGCATCTGGGCCTGCTTGGTTTCCCGGTGGTGTAGTGCAGCAAGAAGCATCTCAGGCTGTTGGGCTTCCCGTTGGTGTAGTGCAGGAAGAGTCCTCTGGGGATGCTATGTCTTCTGTTGGTGTTGTGCAGCCAGAAGTATCTGTGGCTGGTAGGTTTCCCATTGGTGTAGAGGGGCAAGAGGCATCTGGGCCTGCTTGGTTTCCCAGTGGTGTAGTGCAGCAGGAAGCATCTCAGGCTGCTGGGCTTCCCATTGGTGTAGTGCAGGAAGAGCCCTCTGGGGATGCTATGTCTTCTGTTGGTGTTGTGCAGCCAGAAGTATCTGCGGCTGTTAGGCTTCCCGTTGGAGAACAGCAGCAAGATGTTTCGGTGTTGCAGGCTGGGGTGGCTGCTCCCCCCGTTGATAGGGATGGCCTCTGGGTTCCCCCTGGCTTGGTGCAGCCGGCATTGCCAGAGTTCACTGGTGTTCCTGGGTGTAGAGTGAATACTGAGAATTTTCTGCCAATTAATTTTTTTCAGTTGTTTTTTGACGATGTGTTTTTGCAAGAGATTGTTGAGCAAACCAATTTGTATGCAGAACAATTTTTGAGGGCCAACAGTGCCAGACTTAAGCCCTATTCTAGAGCAATCCGGTGGACTCCCACAAATGTTGAAGAGATGAAGAAGTTTCTGGGATTAACTTTTTTGATGGGCTTGCTAAGGAAGTCATCAATGACTTCATATTGGTCCACTAGTCCCTTGATGGCAACAGCTATATTTCCAGCAGTCATAAGTCGTGATCGGTATATGCTTCTTCTTCGGATGATGCATTTTGTTGATAATAGTTTAGCGTTGTCACGCGATCACCCTGATTGTGACCATTTGTTTAAAATTCGGCCTGTCCTTGATCACTTTGTTGATCGTTTTTCTGAGATTTTTGTCCCTGGTAAAGAAATTGCAGTGGATGAGTCTTTGGTGTTGTTCAAGGGCCGCTTGGTTTTTAGACAATACATTCCTAGTAAGAGGGCACGCTATGGAATGAAACTGTATATGCTGTGTGACAGTGAGACTGGATATGTCTACAATTTCAGGGTGTACACTGGTAAGGAGTCCAGCATTACCCTCCTGGTTGTCCTTCTACTTTTGGAGTGACTGAGAAAACTGTGTGGGAACAAGGTAGAGGATTATTTAACAAAGGTCATCATTTATATGTAGATACCTTCTACACTGGTGTGCGGTTGTTCAAGGAGTTGGCCAAAGTGGGCACTGTTGCTTGTGGCACAATGCGCAGTAACCGTAAAGGTTTCCCAAAGGAACTTGTTTGCAAAAGGCTTGTGCGGGGACAGTCTACGGCATTGCGATGTGGGGAGCTTCTTGCTGTGAAGTATTCAGACAAGAGAGATGTGTACATGCTGACTACTATCCACGATGAAAGTACAGAACCTGTGCCTGTTTGGGGTCAGGGTGCTGAAGTGCGCAAACCTCTGTGCATTCTAGCTTACAATAAGTTCATGGGTGGTGTTGACAGAGTAGATCAGAGGTTGGAACCTTATGCTGCTCTTCGAAAGGCTTACGTTTGGTACCAGAAGTTGGCTATCCATCTGTTCCACTTGGCATCCTTTAATGCTTTTGCTGTGTACCAGAAGTCTTGTCCTGAGAAGAAGATGCCTTTTGTTAAGTTTCAGGAGTCTATAATAGGCAGCCTTGTACTTGTGGAGCAGGCAAGTGTTCCTAGATTTGAAGTGTAGGAGGAAGTGGCTAGATTGAAAGATAGCCACTTTCCTGAATCTATTCCTTCCACTACTGCTAGAGACTTTCCGACTAGAAGATGCAGAGTCTGTTGGAGAAGAGGCGTGCGGAAGGAGTCTCGTATATACTGTCCTGACTGTCCTTCTAAGCCTGCATTGTGTCTGTCAGCTTGTTTTAAATCGTACCACACGCAAAAGAAGTTTTTGGAGTTTTAATGAGCTGTAAAGTGAATTGCCTAGTCTGCATTCTGTAAAATTTGTTTAGTTTGTTTCAAGGATTGGCATTAGTGCAAAGTTTTTATTTTAAGAATTTGTGTTAGCTGATTTGTAGGTATTTCCATTTGTTTAGTGTTATTTTCAAAAAAAGAATTCTAAATGTGTTTGTGGTGTGTGCCGGCTGGTGCTTGGCTGGCGGTGTGTGTGGAGTTGCGCTTGGCTGGTGGTGTGCGTGGAGTGGTACTTGGCTGTCTGTGCATGGAGTGGTGCTTGGCTGGCGGTGTGTGTGGAGTGGCACTTGGCTGGTGGTGTTCATGGAGTGGTACTTGCCTGTCTGTGCATGGAGTGGTGTTTGGCTGGTGGTGTGCGTGGAGTGGTGCTTGGCTGGCGGTGTGTGTGGAGTGGTGCTTGTCTGGCGGTGTGTGTGGAGTGGTGCTTGGCTGGCGGTGTGTGTGGAGTTGCGCTTGGCTGGTGGTGTTTGTGGAGTAGTACTTGGCTGTCTGTGCACGGAGTGGTGCTTGGCTGGCTGTGTGTGTGGAGTGGCGCTTGGCTGGTGGTGTTTGTGGAGTGGTACTTGGCTGTCTGTGCATGGAGTGGTGTTTGGCTGGTGGTGTGTGTGGAGTGGTGTTTGGCTGGCGGTTTGTGCGGAGTGGTACTTGGCTGGAGGGTGTGCGTGAAGCGGTGCTTAGCTGTCTGTGCACGGAGTGGTGCTTGGCTGGCGGTGTGCGTGGAGTGGCGCTTGGCTGGTGGTGTGTGTGGAGTGATACTTGGCTGTCTGTGCACGGAGTTGTGCTTGGCTGTCGGTGTGCGCTGAGTGGTGTTTGGCTGGCGGTGTGCATGGTCTGGTGCTTGGATGGTGGTGTGGGTAGACTGGCGCTCGGCTGGCGGTGTGTGAGTAGTTACTTTCTGTTGGTCACTACACACACTGCTAGTTGAGTGACACTCCACGCAGTCCATCAATTTGTGTAGTTGCAGTGTCAGAAATGTGGGCGTGTGAAAGTGATGGGCCCTTGAATGGCGCTGTTTGCTGGTGTGAGTGTTGAAATGTGATGGGTCCGCGGCTGGCGGTGTGAATGTTTTGAATGTGTCACACGTACGAAAGGTGTATGAATGGCCTGTAAAGAGGTTGGTGCCTTGATGTGGCTTTACAGCTCACGAGCTGTGAGTCAGAGGTTCAGTTAATCATACATTCAATTATACGCAGTGTATTTCATTTTTTGTGAAATTACTTGCGATTACAATTGTATGTACTGAATCATCACTCACCCTCGTGCCAAATCCAACCAGTATGTGTGTGTGCTTGCGGATTAGATGGCTGTGCCGTTAATTTTTTTTTTTCTCTTTCTGCAGTAGGGTGTACCTTGTCCCTTATTGTGATTGTTGTAATGTGTTGCTTTTCTTCCAGATGGTGTCAGTGGTCTTGTTTGTATCAGGTATGAAAGGTGCGTGAATGGCCTGTAAAACGGTTGGTGCCTTGTCGTGGCTTTACAGCTCACGAGTTGCGAGTCACTGGTTCGGTTTTTATGCATTTATTGATTAACAGAGCATTTCATTTTTTTGAAATATCATGTTAATAAAATTTTATGTACTGAACCATCACTCGCCCTCGTGCTAAATCCAACCTGTATGTGTGTGTCTTTGAGGAATAGATAGCCGTGCTTGATTCTTTGTCTTTTGAGTAACTCAGTTATGGTGTATATTATAGCTATAAATAACTTTCTAAATTTAGATATTATTGGCAATTCATGGCAGTATATGGTCATGTCTTTCTGGTGAATTGGTATGGCATGCGTGGGTCCACCAATGTTTTCCTACCCAGTTACCCTACCTGTTCTGCTTTGGGGCACACACACAAGTGAGGTATCCTTTTACTCGGGAGAACAAGGGGAACGCTGGATGGTAGGACATTTTTGCCGGCACTGTGATCCCACGCAAAAAAGTTTTGAAAAGTGATATTTTTACCTAATGTTAAGGTTTGCAAGGAGTTCTGGGTAGGAAAACATTGGGTGACCCACGCATGCCATACCTCCCTGGACTCCCCCGGGTGTCTAGTTTTCTGAACTGTTTAGGTTTGGTACTTTCCAAAGAATACCACCGAGCCCCGGGCCAAAAACTCAGGTGCCCCCCCCAAAAATCAAGGTTATATTGCTTCAGGGTATTTTAAATTCACCACCGTACGATTTGGACCTTTTCCTGTTGCAGCCACTATGGCTACCCACGCAAGTGAGGTACCGTTTTTATCGGGAGACCTGGGGGAACGCTGGGTGGGAGGTAATTTGTGTGAGCCCAGTGATGCCACGCTTTCGTGTGAAAAAAATGTTTTTTTTCTGCGAAAATTGAGGTTTGCAAGGGATTCTGGGTAAAGGAACGTTGAAGGATCCACGCAAGCCATACCTCCTTGGAAGCCCCCGGGTGTCTACTTTTCAGAAATGTGTGGGTTTGGTAGGTTTCCCTAGATGGCCGTCTAGCACGGGGCCAGAAACCCAGGTAACCCCTCTTACAAAAGCTGGTGAATTTGACAATGGTGACAATGTCAAGTCCACCAGCTTTTGAAAGGGGGGTTACCTGGGTTTTTGGCCCCGTGCGAGACAGCCATCTAGGGAAACCTACCAAACCCACACATTTCTGAAAAGTAGACACCCGGGGGCTTCCAAGGAGGTATGGCTTGCGTGGATCCTCCAACGTTCCTTTACCCAGAATCCCTTGCAAACCTCATTTTTAGCTGGAAAAAAATCAGTTTTTTCACACGTTTTAGTGTGGGAAAGCGTGGCATCACTGGGCTCACACAAATTACCTCCCCAAAGTCTCCCGATAAAAATGGTACCTCACTTGCGTGGGTAGGCATAGTGGCTGCTATAGGAAAAGGCCCAATTCTTACTGTGGAGACCAAAAAATTACCTTTAGCCAAACAATCTTATTTTTTGAGGGGGTCACCTGAGCTTTTGGCCCGGGGCTTGGCGGGCATTTTTGGAAACTACCAAACCCAAACAGTTCTGAGAACTAGACACCCGGGGGAGTCCAGGGAGGTATGGCATGCGTGGGTCCCCCAATGTTTTCCTACCCAGAAACACCTGCAAACCTTAAATTTTGGTAAAAAAACCACTTTTCCATACTTTTTTTGGGTGGGATCTCGCTGCCGGCACAAATGTCCTACCACCCAGCATTTCCCTTGTTCTCCCGAGTAAAATGATACCTCACTTGTGTGGGCGGGCCAAAGGCATGTGACTCAGGCAGGGGGGCTTAATTTGTAAAACTTAAATACTACTTTTTTCAAAATTCATTTTTGGCGTGTTCTGCTTTGGGGCACCCACACAAGTGAGGTATCCTTTTACTCGGGAGAACAAGGGGAACGCTGGGTGGTAGGACATTTTTGCCGGCACGGCGATCCCACGCCAAAAAGTTTAGAAAAGTGCTATTTTTACCTAATTTTAAGGTTTGCAAGGAGTTCTGGGTAAGAAAACATTGGGGGACCCATGCATGCCATACCTCCCTGGACTCCCCCGGGTGTCTAGTTTTCAGAACTGTTTGGGTTTGCTACTTTCCAAAGAATACCACCGAGCCCCGGTCCACAAACTCAGGTGCCCCCCCCCCCCCAAAATCAAGGTAGTTTTGCAATAGGGTATTGTAAATCCACCACCGTACGATTTGAACCGTTTCCTGTTGCAGCCAATATGTCTATCCACGCAAGTGAGGTACCATTTTTTCCAGGAGACCTAGGGGAACGCTGGGTGGGAGGTAATTTGTGTGAGCCCAGTGATGCCACGCTTTCCCACACTAAAACGTGTGAAAAAACTGTTTTTTTCTGCGAAAATTGAGGTTTGCAAGGGATTCTGGGTAAAGGAACGTTGGAGGATCCACGCAAGCCATACCTCCTTGGAAGCCCCCGGGTGTCTACTTTTCAGAAATGTGTGGGTTTGGTAGGTTTCCCTAGATGGCCGTCTAGCACGGGGCCAGAAACCCAGGTAACCCCTCTTACAAAAGCTGGTGAATTTGACAATGGTGACAATGTCAAGTCCACCAGCTTTTGCAAGAGGGGTTACCTGGGTTTTTGGCCCCGTGCGAGACAGCCATCTAGGGAAACCTACCAAACCCACACATTTCTGAAAAGTAGACACCCGGGGGCTTCCAAGGAGGTATGGCTTGCGTGGATCCTCCAATGTTCCTTTACCCAGAATCCCTTGCAAACCTCATTTTTAGCTGGAAAAAATCAGTTTTTTCACACGTTTTAGTGTGGGAAAGCGTGGCATCACTGGGCTCACACAAATTACCTCCCCAAGGTCTCCCGATAAAAATGGTACCTCACTTGCGTGGGTAGGCATAGTGGCTGCTATAGGAAAAGGCCCAATTCTTACTGTGGAGACCAAAAAGTTACCTTTAGCCAAACAATCTTATTTTTTGAGGGGGTCACCTGAGCTTTTGGCCCGGGGCTTGGCGGGCATTTTTGGAAACTACCAAACCCAAACAGTTCTGAGAACTAGACACCCGGGGGAGTCCAGGGAGGTATGGCATGCGTGGGTCCCCCAATGTTTTCCTACCCAGAAACCCCTGCAAACCTTAAATTTTGGTAAAAAACCCACTTTTCCATACTTTTTTTGGGTGGGATCTCGCTGCCGGCACAAATGTCCTACCACCCAGCATTTCCCTTGTTCTCCCGAGTAAAATGATACCTCACTTGTGTGGGCGGGCCAAAGGCATGTGACTCAGGCAGGGGGGCTTAATTTGTAAAACTTAAATACTACTTTTTTCAAAATTCATTTTTGGCGTGTTCTGCTTTGGGGCACCCACACAAGTGAGGTATCCTTTTACTCGGGAGAACAAGGGGAACGCTGGGTGGTAGGACATTTTTGCCGGCACGGCGATCCCACGCCAAAAAGTTTAGAAAAGTGCTATTTTTACCTAATTTTAAGGTTTGCAAGGAGTTCTGGGTAAGAAAACATTGGGGGACCCATGCATGCCATACCTCCCTGGACTCCCCCGGGTGTCTAGTTTTCAGAACTGTTTGGGTTTGCTACTTTCCAAAGAATACCACCGAGCCCCGGTCCACAAACTCAGGTGCCCCCCCCCCAAAATCAAGGTAGTTTTGCAATAGGGTATTGTAAATCCACCACCGTACGATTTGAACCGTTTCCTGTTGCAGCCAATATGTCTATCCACGCAAGTGAGGTACCATTTTTTCCAGGAGACCTAGGGGAACGCTGGGTGGGAGGTAATTTGTGTGAGCCCAGTGATGCCACGCTTTCCCACACTAAAACGTGTGAAAAAACTGTTTTTTTTCTGCGAAAATTGAGGTTTGCAAGGGATTCTGGGTAAAGGAACGTTGGAGGATCCACGCAAGCCATACCTCCTTGGAAGCCCCCGGGTGTCTACTTTTCAGAAATGTGTGGGTTTGGTAGGTTTCCCTAGATGGCCGTCTAGCACGGGGCCAGAAACCCAGGTAACCCCTCTTACAAAAGCTGGTGAATTTGACAATGGTGACAATGTCAAGTCCACCAGCTTTTGCAAGAGGGGTTACCTGGGTTTTTGGCCCCGTGCGAGACAGCCATCTAGGGAAACCTACCAAACCCACACATTTCTGAAAAGTAGACACCCGGGGGCTTCCAAGGAGGTATGGCTTGCGTGGATCCTCCAATGTTCCTTTACCCAGAATCCCTTGCAAACCTCATTTTTAGCTGGAAAAAAATCAGTTTTTTCACACGTTTTAGTGTGGGAAAGCGTGGCATCACTGGGCTCACACAAATTACCTCCCCAAGGTCTCCCGATAAAAATGGTACCTCACTTGCGTGGGTAGGCATAGTGGCTGCTATAGGAAAAGGCCCAATTCTTACTGTGGAGACCAAAAAGTTACCTTTAGCCAAACAATCTTATTTTTTGAGGGGGTCACCTGAGCTTTTGGCCCGGGGCTTGGCGGGCATTTTTGGAAACTACCAAACCCAAACAGTTCTGAGAACTAGACACCCGGGGGAGTCCAGGGAGGTATGGCATGCGTGGGTCCCCCAATGTTTTCCTACCCAGAAACCCCTGCAAACCTTAAATTTTGGTAAAAAACCCACTTTTCCATACTTTTTTTGGGTGGGATCTCGCTGCCGGCACAAATGTCCTACCACCCAGCATTTCCCTTATTCTCCCGAGTAAAATGATACCTCACTTGTGTGGGCGGGCCAAAGGCATGTGACTCAGGCAGGGGGGCTTAATTTGTAAAACTTAAATACTACTTTTTTCAAAATTCATTTTTGGCGTGTTCTGCTTTGGGGCACCCACACAAGTGAGGTATCCTTTTACTCGGGAGAACAAGGGGAATGCTGGGTAGTACGACATTTTTGCCAGCACAGCGAACCCACGCCAAAAAGGTTATAAAAGTGCTATTTTTACCTAATTTTAAGGTTTGCAAGGAGTTCTGGGTAGGAAAACATTGGGGGACCCACGCATGCCATACCTCCCTGGACTCCCCCGGGTGTCTAGTTTTCAGAACTGTTTGGGTTTGCTACTTTCCAAAGAATACCACCGAGCCCCGGTCCACAAACTCAGGTGCCCCCCCCAAAATGAAGGTAGTTTTGCAATAGGGTATTGTAAATCCACCACCGTACGATTTGAACCGTTTCCTGTTGCAGCCACTATGTCTATCCACGCAAGTGAGGTACCATTTTTTTCAGGAGACCTAGGGGAACGCTGGGTGGGTGGAAATTTGAGGATCCACGCAGATTCCAGAACTTTCCACCACAGAAATGTGAGGAAAATGTGTTTTATTTTGTCAAATTTTTCGGTTTGCAAGGGATTCTGGGTAACAAAACCTGGGGGTAGGCAGACGAGTCACCCCATCCTGAATTCCCCTGAGTGTCTAGTTTTAAAAAATGTATAGGTTTGCTATGTTTCCCTAGGTGCTGGCAGAGCTACGGCGCAAAAACAAAAGGCAGTCTTTTTGTCCAAAACGTGCTAGATTTCACTGGGAAATTGAGGTGCGACCATGTTGCGTTTTGCGCTGTTTCATGTCGCAGCCACTATGCCTACCCACGCAAGTGAGGTACCATTGTTTTCGGGAGACCTGGGGGAACGCTGGGTGGGTGGAAATTTGTTGATCCACGCAGATTCCAGGACTTTCCACCACAGAAATATGAGGAAAATGTGTTTTTTTGGGGGTAAAATTTTTCGGTTTGCATGGGATTCTGGGTAACAAAATGTGGGGGTAGGCAGACGAGTCACCCCATCCTGAATTCCCCTGGGTGTCTAGTTTTAAAAAATGTATAGCTTTGCTAGGTTTCCCTAGGTGCTGGCAGAGCTACGGCGCAAAAACAAAGGTAGTCTTTTTGTCCAAAACGTGCTAGATTTCACTGGGAAATTGAGGTGCGACCATGTTGCGTTTTGCGCTGTTTCATGTCGCAGCCACTATGCCCACCCATGCAAGTGAGGTACCATTTTTTTTGGGAGACCTGGGGGAACACTGGGTGGGTTGAAATTTGTTGATCCACGCAGATTCCAGAACTTTCCACCACAGAAATATGAGGAAAATGTGTTTTTTTTTTAAATCTTTAGGTTTGCAAGGGATTCTGGGTAACAAAACCTGGGGGTAGGCAGACGGGTCACCCCATCCTGAATTCCCCTGAGTGTCTAGTTTTTATAAAAGGTATAGCTTTGCTAGGTTTCCCTAGGTGCTGGCAGAGCTACGGCGCAAAAACAAAAGGTAGTCTTTTTGTCCAAAACGTGTTAGATTTCACTGGGAAATTGAGGTGCGACCATGTTGCGTTTTGCGCTGTTTCATGTCGCAGCCACTATGCCTACCCACGCAAGTGAGGTACCATTTTTTTCGGGAGACCTGGGGGAACGCTGGGTGGGTGGAAATGTGTTGATCCACGCAGATTCCAGAACTTTCCACCACAGAAATATGAGGAAAATGTGTTTTTTTTGTCAAATCTTTAGGTTTGCATGGGATTCTGGGTAACAAAACCTGGGGGTAGGCAGACGAGTCACCCCATCCTAAATTCCCCTGGGTGTCTAGTTTTCAAACATGTATAGGTTTGCTAGGTTTCCCTAGGTGCTGACAGAGCTACAGTGCAAAAACAAAAGGTAGTCTTTTTGTCCAAAACATGTTAGATTTCACTGGGAAATTGAGGTGCGACCATGTTGCGTTTTGCGCTGTTTCATGTCGCAGCCACTATGCCTACCCACGCAAGTGATGTGGAAAAGTAAATTTTGCCATGTTCTATGTGCCTACGTGTTCCCCATGTTATGTCATATGTGCATGATCGATATGCATGTATTCCCCTTCTGATCGATTAAAGACGCAATTACAGTTGTGTCCATCTCTAGTATGCCAGTTTCCAGTCCTTCGTGAATACAACGAATATTAGGCCTATGTAAAGCTACGTTGCCACGTTTTACAGTGTGCACGTTAATTCATTGAATTATCCCCGTTTCTAGGCCTCAAAAGGGCCCGGACTCAGATTCAGCTCCTGTTTCCTGGACCCTCTCCGAGGAGCGATACAGCCCCACCTGTATCCCTGACCCTTAGCTCACTTTCATGCCTCGCAGTGCCCGGCTCGGCCTGGCTCTGCCTCTCAGTCTGCCAAGAGTATGTTATGATTCTAGTTATCAGTCCAGCCCTCCTTCTCTGCATTCCTAAGCTACTGAATCGCATCAATAGTTTCCGTCATGGTCTAGCCTTTATGTCTCCATGTAAGAGAAATACTGTATTAATATTCATAGAATATTCCCCGCACACACACTACATGTAGGATTATGTATGCACCAGTCTTAATGTCTGTTAGCCTTTGTCCTGATAACTTTTGGATTCTATCGACATGTTCTCTAAACACCAGATACTAGATAGGCTTTAGGTACATGTCGCTCTGACACTCCAGACTTTCGTCTCCTCTTCTAGCGCAGAAGTCATAGCCCCCAGTACTCCCGGTAACACGTCATTGTCAGTGTGCGCGCACCACTAGGTTAGAGGTCCCAGCTGCTCAGGTAGCCCCCTCCATGTTTCCGCCCCTTTTATGACATATTCTGTTACGTTTGCATCACATGTTTATGTATACGCCCTGTACACGCCTTCTTGTTACCTCATTCTGCTCTTATCTTTCGCAACTGCTACAAACTCCGCCTACTGCTACGCCTACTGTATTGACTGTAATGTAAATGTTTTAACTATATATACTTGTGCACTGTTATTAAAAGCTAGCGCTCCTTTGTCCCTGCCCCAGGCAGCTGCCATCCCATCCCCGTACAGGCTGTCCTGTTCCAGTCCTTTATGCTTAATTAAAGCCTGTCAACTCTAGCTACCTCGTATCTTGACTCTTATTTATTGAGCTATCTATTTGTATGAGTATCCTGAAAAATAGTACCGGTAATTAATTATTTATTTACCACATAATGGCGCCCGAATAGGGACTTGCCCTTTCCCCACGCGCCGGAGAAGCCACGCAGGCCCCCTGATCCTCTGCAGCCGTGACGGAACCATACCGTGCACGTGCAGATATTTCTGCTTCAAGTATCCCTCAGGCCCACGGAGGAGACGGAGGTTGCGGTCCAGCGTCCAGACGAGGCGGTGGAGGAACGCGGCGAGTCCCGACCAGAGCCCAAGCCGAGAGTCCAAGGTCCGAGGTATCCGGAGGCCCACCTGTAACTGAAGTCCGAAGTTCATCCGCCCGTCGTCGTAGCAGTCCAGTCCAGTCCGAGGCCTTCCGTTCTTGCTGCCCGGTGAGTACCGTTGCTGGGGTAGTATCTAGACAGGGTCAATTGATTTGTCTCTGGTCCGTGGGTTTGGGTACACAGATCCAACACGAAGTGTCCACCTAGGTGGATGCGGGTCCTGACGTGTCTCTTTATGGGACCGGTAAGTTTCGTACTGTTTCAGCAGTGCATCTAGTCTGTTCTAGTAAGTTCTGTTCTCGAGAAATTCATGTATTCTGTTTTCAGTATTCCAGGTAGTATTCTGTCCGAACCGTTATTATAAATGTTATTTCATGTGTTTTCAATGTCGTGGTATGAGTGATTTGTTTTCTTAAAGTTATTATTGTGTTTATCGTATATTGTATTGTGTCCAGCCTTAGTTATGCCTCTGTTCAAGAAGTTACGTCAGTTAAAAACTAGAAAAGGTCTGCTCGAGGAAGCAGTTCCTGTCCCGCCTAGGGACAGTCCAGGTCATTTTATGTATCACAAGCATGGCATAAGTGCCATATTATATCTAGATTTATGGGTGGAGTACACCAAACAATTAGAGGAAAAGTATAGATGGCCCGTATCAGGTACGTGGGATGCCGAGTGCATCATGCGAGTAGAAGAAGCATTATGGAAAAAGAAAGCCAGACAGTCCCAGAAAGATGCCATCGAGTTATGGCGCAAAGAATCTCACAAAAGAACAGAAAAAGAAATCAGAAAGTCAGAATTAAGTAGAGAATCCTCAGAAAGAGCCCAGGAAAGGGAATTAATCAAAGTAGGTGAACGAGTTAAAGCCGAACAGTCAGACAGACAGAGAAATGCCCTTATTAAGGGTATGTATCCTCTTCTTGCCGAGGGCTTGCCAAAAGCAACCCCGGAAGCACCATGTAATTTTCCGCCGCCATTAGTTCCGATTAAGCTGCGTCACAAACCGACCGCAGCTGATATTTTTCTCTCATCCTATTTGGACGACACAGTCCCAGAATATGCAAATCCTGTTCCGCCAGCTCCTGTAAATAATGTAGTTCCTGTTCTTCCAGCCACCGGGGCACCTGTTACAGCACCTGTTACGGTACCCCCGGTCCAGCCCATAGTACAAGTTCCCGCTACATCGGTCACTCTGCCAGCACGAAGAGTATCAGTCGACGAGTCCAGTTTAGGGGCCGCGGGAGGAGGTCCTCCTGGTACCCCGCCGCCACACAAACATGTAACATTAGTCGAGTTACATGAACGTGCGTTACAGCGTACGCCCAAATATCAGTCCGTTGCAGATATCAGACGAGCTCTTACCGAATGCCGTTATGATCCAGTCCCAGGCGATGATAATATGGTTATATATTCATTGCGTGTAAGACGGGTGACCGAGTATTTGGACACCCTACCGAATATGAAAGAAGACCTAGACAGAATATATCGTTTCATCCGTACAGGAGACGATTCAGAAAGTATTGGTGAAATCATGTCTCTAAGGAAAGCTGAGACCCAGCTCATGCTATTAAAGTTTCTAATCAATTGTTTAGTAAGGGAACAAGATTGTCCGACTAAAGATCCGACCGAAATGAAAGTCCTGACAAGGTGGAGTGATAATATAGCCGAGGGTAGACACAAGACACTCAGTAGTATAGAGAGTATGTACAAAAAAATTCGTAAAGAAATAATAAGGTTACACGTGCAACGCAAAGCAGTACAAGTAAACGAGAAGGAAAACGACTCTTCTACTGAAGAGGTAGACAACGAGAATACCGCCAGAATAGCGTATGTAGGTAAATCTAGATTTCCAGACCGACATTTACGCCTAGAACACAAGAAAGTTTTTCATCCTCCAGCACTAGAACAAGGTTCTCTGGAACAAGTATTTCAAGCCACCGATCACATTCTGAAATCACGAATCGGTTATAGTGAACTTAGTACCATGCATGAACAAGAACTAGCCCGATCAGCAGTCCGATGGATTACTGATTCTACCACTTTTCCAGACGAAATAGTGGCACAAATGTTTCTGAAACTGCCCCCAGCCGAGCAGCGACTGGTGGGTATGTATATGATCCAGCACCTCATTACACTGTATGAGGGTCAACATTCTGATCCAGGTCCGTTACATGATGTTCTGAACGAGTTACTCCAGTATAGATGGAAAGGTTTAGGTACAGATTTAATTAGTGTCATTCTAGAACAGCGCCACAAATATAGAACGTTTCTGAATCCGCATTTTGCTCACGTCTCACCTCCAGAAAGTAAACCATTCTACATAGATAGACAGAATCCGTTACGAGAAGTACACCCAGTTAGGACACCGGATGGTGAAATGCAACGAGTATTTGTTTACACCCCTATTACAAAGATGGAACTCTTAGAGATGAAGAAATTAATTCCCTGTCACGACAAAGATCCAGCAGGGTTCCATCGAGAATTAAAAGACATGCTCCGTATGGGAGAATACACGTATCCAGATATCATTAAAATGTTAAAGGTCCTGTTGCCCGCAGGGGTATATGAAAAACTCAAAGAAAAAGAATGGGAGGTGGGAGAGAAAAAGATTGATTGGACAGCTCTAGAAGCTGAAGATAAAATACGAGTACCAGGTACCGGTCTTGGGGACAAATGTAAAGAATTGCCAGAGTTATTGATTCAAGTTTTGCCAAGATTACTAGCCACGAAAAAGGAAGATTGGGATGCAATCTCAGCATGCAAACAGAAACAGGATGAAGACACTAGTGATTTCTATTCTAGATTCGAAAAATGTTTCATTATCAACAGTGGTCTGTAGACAGGTAGCGAGTCATACCCTCATCTTTTTGTTACTAAACTGTTCGAGAATTCAAGTCCACAAGTTAAAAATCGAGTTTTGAAAGTTGAAAGTACCTGGCAAGCAAGTACCCCGTCACAAATGCTTCAAATGCTCCAGTATCACCAGAATAGAATCAGGGAAGAGCAAGAACACGAAAGGAGACGTATGAAAGACACGAAAATGAAAGTACTAGTTGCACAATCTGTTCCACAAGACAGTCAGAAGAGGGGTCCGAATCAAGCCAGTCATCCTGCAGCTCCCGTTAAAGGGACATGCAATTATTGTAAACAGCCAGGTCATTTTATAAACGAGTGTGCAGTTCTGAAACACAACATAGCTACTGGTAAGACTAAAGAAAGGCCACGTCCGCCTAGACAAGAGCAAGTTTCACAGACTTCTCAGCCACCACAGAATGCACAACAGACAGTTCCAGCACCGCAGCCTATTGCTGCAACACAGCATGTTACACAGCAGATGTACCAGTATGCTCAGACAGAGTATCCAGAGTATCAACCGTATTCATGAAACAGCCTAGAGAGGGAGGTAGGCTTGCCTCTCATCGAGATACCTGTAGATCAAGAGGGTCCCTATGTACACAGTCAAGTATTAGGGAAAGACAGAAAGTTTTTGATTGATACAGGGGCAAGTAGGACTACTATCAGTCATGACGAGGTTCCAGGGGCTCCGCTCTCAGGCTCTAGAAATGTTTCCCTTGGATTTTCAGGAAAGCCTATTGTAAACGAGATATCAAAGCCAGTTACTCTAGAAGTTGGTCCATTGTCCCGAACTACTGATCTGTTACTTACGAAGTCATGTCCAGAAAATTTGTTAGGTATTAAGACACTGAAAGAATTAGGTGCAGTTATTTGCTGTTCCCCAGAGGGAATACATATGTTTTTAAGGGATTTTAAAGGTCACTATGTATTACGAGATTTTGATCCAAGATTGTCAAATGTACCGCAGCATTTATGGGCGCAAGGTCCAACTGATGTAGGTTTTATGCAAATCACACCCCATCGTGTGACTCTCAAGCAAGGTATAGTCTTACCACGAATCAGACAGTACAGATTGCCACCTGAGGCTGTAGCAGCCTTATCCAAAATTATTGATGAGCTCATTGCTCAAGGAGTGGTTGTAGAAACTGACTCCAATGTATGTAATTCTCCTATCATTCCAGTCATGAAACGTACTGATCCAAATGCACCTCCAGTATATCGATTAGTGATTGACCTTCGAGAACTTAATAAATGTATCATACCCCAGTATCCAGTAGTCCCAGATATTTCATCCCTATTGACAGCTATTGATTCTGAAGCTATATTTTTTACAGTAATAGACCTCAACAATGCATTTTTCAGTGTTCCCATTCATCCAGACAGCCAGTACCTTTTCGGTTTTTGTTTTATTGGAAGGAGCTATAAATTCACACGAGCTCCTCAAGGTTTCACAGAAAGTCCTAGTATTTACAGTCAAGCACTTAAGAGACAACTAGACAATATTCACATGCCAGCTGACACTGCCCTGCTCCAGTATGTCGATGATCTACTGATCACAGCCCGTTCTGAACGTGATTGCGAGCGAGCGTCACTTACAGTCCTGTATTTCTTAGCCGAGATGGGGCACAAGGTGTCCCCTTCGAAGCTTCAATTCTGTGTCCAGCAAGTGATCTACTTAGGCCACTTACTGTCCAAGTGGGGTAGGCAGTTGACACCAGACCGTATCCAGTTAATAGCGAGTCTTCCACAGCCCAAGACACAGAAGGAGGTACGTGCTTTTATTGGCCTCACTTCTTACTGCAGACAATGGATTCCTCAGTATGCATTCCTAGCCAAGCCACTGATACAGTTAACGACACAGGAGGCAGCCGTATCGACTGTCCTCCCTTGGACATCTGAACATACATTTAGTTTTAATGAGTTAAAGAAAGCCTTATGCCAAGCACCTGTTCTAGCTACACCGAACTACAGTAAGCCTTTTACACTTTTTGTCACAGAACGTGATGGTACAGCATTATCTGTTCTCACACAAGATCAAGCAGGACAATACAAGCCTTGTGCTTATTTTTCGAGCACATTAGATCCAGTAGCCCAGGCGTTGCCTGCGTGCCTCAAGTCAGTTGCAGCCACAGCTCTAGCAATCAGACAAAGTGATTCCATAGTATTAGGACACTCCCTGACAGTACAAGTTCCACACTCCGTGGAAGTTCTTTTAAACCGAACACAGACTCAGCACTTGACAATTGCACGTTTAACAGGTTATGAACTGACACTGTTCCAGCCACACATAGAAATCAGACGCTGCAACGTTTTAAATCCTGCTACACTGTTACCGTCAGTTACTTCAAATCCTGCCACACATGACTGCGTGGAAGTTATCAACACTATGACTAAGCCAAGACAAGACCTGACAGACATTGCATTACCTAATCCCGACCTGACACTTTATGTGGACGGTTCATGTATGAGAACAAGTACAGGAGAACTAGTAGCCGCGTATGCAGTGACTACTGACACTGAAGTTATTGAGACACACCGTATTGACACCCTGTCTGCTCAAGCAGCAGAGCTAGTTGCTCTGACCCAAGCCTGCATACGTGCCAAGGACCTGAAAGTAAACATATATACAGATTCACGTTACGCATTCGGAGTTGTACACGACTTCGGAGTGCTCTGGCAGGAGAGAGGTTTCATGACTTCTCATGGAACCAAGATTCAGCATGGTCTCCTCATTCAAGCTCTGTTAGATGCAATACATTTACCGACAGCTATTGCTATCATGAAGTGCAAAGCACATACGAAAGTCACTGACATCATTTCCCAAGGTAACGATCTAGCAGATCGAACAGCCAAGCTTACAGCTCAGACACCAGACATTCCAGTTAACACGACACAGACACTCACTCCAGATCCGACTACTTGTATGACAGTTAAGGACCCTACACAAGATGTCATAGACATACAGTTACATGCTACTCCCGAAGAAATCAAGAAATGGTCCGAACAAGGAGGGGTCCAGACAGATCAGGGATGGGTGACGAAGGGAAAAGCCACATGGTTTCTCCCCGACTCTATGGTTCAAGTCATTATTAATACCGCACATAGTCCAGCACATCTAGGAGAAAAAGCCATGTTAGACAGTATTCAGAACCTTTGGTTCAACAAGCATTTACGAGCTGCAGCCAAGCAGAAAGTCCGTACTTGTATGATATGTTGCCAGTTCAACCCAGGTAAAAGTGTCCCGGTGGAACAAGGTGGATTCCAGCCCCCTGACCACCCTTTTGAAGTCCTCCAGATGGATTATATTCAGATGGAGCGATGTCGAGGTTTCAAGTATGTCCTTGTAGTTGTATGCGCTTTGTCCAGGTGGACAGAAGCATATCCAGTTCCAGATTACACAGCAGCGACCACTGCCAAGCAGTTGGTTCGTGAATTCTTCCCCCGTTATGGACTCCCTAGGGTCGTGTATTCTGATAACGGCCAGCCATTCTCCTCTGAGTTAATGAAGCATGTTTCCCTTTTGTTAGGGTACCAGTGGAAGTTCCATTGTGTGCGCCATCCAGAAGCAGCCGGTGTCGTAGAGAGACATAATCAAACTCTGAAAGTCCATATTGCTAAGACATGTCAAGAGAAAGGTGTAGACTGGCTAGTTGCCCTGCCAGTTGCTTTATTCTTTATGCGCATGGTCGCACATTCCAGATCAGGTCTGTCTCCTTATGAGGTCGTATTCGGCCGCCCCCCAAATATGTGGGGTACACCTAGACCCCGCAGTATTACAGATGTTTCCAGTAATATGTTGACAGATTACCTAGCTTCCTTGATGTCTGCCCTACACTCTTGTCGTTCACAGGTTGCCGCCGCATTTCCAGACAATACTGAAGTGAAACTGCATGAGGTCATCCCCGGGGATCTCGTTTTGATAAGGAATTTTGATCGTTCAAGTCCGCTGGAGCCTCGTTGGAAGGAGCCACGACTAGTCCTTCTGACCACCCGCACGGCCGTGAAGTTGGAGGGCCGCAAGGGATGGGTGCATCTGTCGCATGTCAAGAAATTTCATGGACTCCGTGATAAAACTTTTGCCAAGAACATTTCCAAGGACTGTTCCATCTCTAAAGACTGCCTGAAACCAGACTCTAAATCAGACATTAACACAAATCCAGAACTGAAAGTTCCTCTGTTAGAGAAAACTCCGCAGCAGGAGTATAAGTTAAAACTACGGTCTAGTAAAATAAGTCAGCCAGTTTAATTGTCTAAGTCCCCCTCGGGTGAAACGGTTAGACAGGTATCTGACATGTATGAGATAGACCCCCATAGTGAGAGAGTTAGTCAAAACTCTATCAGATGTATTGTTTTTCTAAGTTTTATATTGTTTCTAAGTTTGATGGTTACCTGCACAAGTTATGCATTGCATTTATGTTTTCCAATTCCGCATGTAAATAAGTTTGCTAATGCTACAGTAGAGCACACATTTAGTGATCTGCCTCCTCACGAGTTATCCTATCGTCTTGCTATGAGAAATAATACATTCATTAGAATGTTACACTATTCACACCAGACCAGCAATGCTACTAATTGTTGGGTGTGTGGTCGACTCCCCCCTTTCCAGACACCGAAGGGAGTTCTGCCACTCTTTCCTTATCCGTTTTCACATAATGGTTCGTGTGGAGCATGGTCCATGTTAACGTCATCCTCCAATGATATGTCCCTTCTGAATAGAACATGTTTTCCAGACAAGCAAGGTCTCTCCCATAGAACAGGGTTAGATCTAGAAAATGAAGTATATGATTTAGGTAATTATTCTTCGAATTTTATGGTCCTGAATGTTCAGTCTGATACTACTCCAGACTTACCTGCTATTTCAGTACTACCAGTCAAAGGCGAATTATGTGTCAGAAATAATGGTTCCGCACATGTAGGACATAGTGATTGTACTACTACTGTCGAGTATAGTGACAGTGGGAAATCTATTTTTAAAGCCTCACGTCATTCTTATTTTGTTTGTGGTCAGACCGCATATGTTTGTCTGCCCCTCGATTGGGATGGAACATGTTACATTGCCTTCCTACTGCCACCAGTTTTTCTAGCCCCCTCTGATTATCACAGAAACAAACATCTAGTACACGTCAGACCTAGGAGGGAGATCGAGTCCCCAATTGTCGATCAAACTGAAACTGCTCTAGAACAATATCAAGACTTTAATAAAGGTTTCTTCTTCTTTATAGGACCTATCCAGAATAGTAAGTTAATCCGTAGGTTAACCAGAACCCTTGAAGCAGTAGTGAATGAGACTACTTCTGCTCTAGGTAACTTAACCGAAGAGCAATCTGCTATGAGATTTGTCGTGCTCCAAAATCGTTTCGTTCTTGACGTCATACTGGCCGATAGAGGAGGAGCATGTAGAGTCATCGGATCTAGTTGCTGCATTTTCATTCCTAATAACGCGCCGTCTGTTTATTCAGCTATAACCAGACTTCATAAAATTGCCCATCAGTTACACCAGAATCCAGGCACCTGGACATTGTCCGGTTGGCTCTGGAGTATCATATCTGCCTGGGGATGGAAAGTATTGTCATTTCTAGGTATTGCAGTAATGATCATATTCAGTTGCTGCCTCTGTATACAATGTGGCCCTGCGATTTGCGGCATTTGTGCTACCTCTTGTATTCCTAGTCCTAAGTCCCGTTCCAAGACAATTCGAGACGAGCAAATGATGCTGTATGAAATGATAGATGGTATCATGAATATAGATGTTTCCTGATGGAAACGTAGGGCACAAGGAGGGAATGTGGAAAAGTAAATTTTGCCATGTTCTATGTGCCTACGTGTTCCCCATGTTATGTCATATGTGCATGATCGATATGCATGTATTCCCCTTCTGATCGATTAAAGACGCAATTACAGTTGTGTCCATCTCTAGTATGCCAGTTTCCAGTCCTTCGTGAATACAACGAATATTAGGCCTATGTAAAGCTACGTTGCCACGTTTTAGAGTGTGCACGTTAATTCATTGAATTATCCCCGTTTCTAGGCCTCAAAAGGGCCCGGACTCAGATTCAGCTCCTGTTTCCTGGACCCTCTCCGAGGAGCGATACAGCCCCCACCTGTATCCCTGACCCTTAGCTCACTTTCATGCCTCGCAGTGCCCGGCTCGGCCTGGCTCTGCCTCTCAGTCTGCCAAGAGTATGTTATGATTCTAGTTATCAGTCCAGCCCTCCTTCTCTGCATTCCTAAGCTACTGAATCGCATCAATAGTTTCCGTCATGGTCTAGCCTTTATGTCTCCATGTAAGAGAAATACTGTATTAATATTCATAGAATATTCCCCGTACACACACTACATGTAGGATTATGTATGCACCAGTCTTAATGTCTGTTAGCCTTTGTCCTGATAACTTTTGGATTCTATCGACATGTTCTCTAAACACCAGATACTAGGTAGGCTTTAGGTACATGTCGCTCTGACACTCCAGACTTTCGTCTCCTCTTCTAGCGCAGAAGTCATAGCCCCCAGTCCTCCCGGTAACACGTCATTGTCAGTTTGCGCGCACCACTAGGTTAGAGGTCCCAGCTGCTCAGGTAGCCCCCTCCATGTTTCCGCCCCTTTTATGACATATTCTGTTACGTTTGCATCACATGTTTATGTATACGCCCTGTACACGCCTTCTTGTTACCTCATTCTGCTCTTATCTTTCGTGACTGCTACAAACTCCGCCTACTGCTACGCCTACTGTAATGACTGTAATGTAAATGTTTTAACTATATATACTTGTGCACTGTTATTAAAAGCTAGCGCTCCTTTGTCCCTGCCCCAGGCAGCTGCCATCCCATCCCCGTACAGGCTGTCCTGTTCCAGTCCTTTATGCTTAATTAAAGCCTGTCAACTCTAGCTACCTCGTATCTTGACTCTTATTTATTGAGCTATCTATTTGTATGAGTATCCTGAAAAATAGTACCGGTAATTAATTATTTATTGACCACAGTGAGGTACCATTTTTTTCGGGAGACCTGGGGGAACGCTGGGTGAGTGGAAATTTGTTGATCCACGCAGATTCCAGAACTTTCCACCACAGAAATGTGAGGAAAATGTGTTTTATTTTGTCAAATTGTTCGGTTTGCAAGGGATTCTGGGTAACAAAACCTGGGGGTAGGCAGGCGAGTCACCCCATCCTGAATTTCCCTGAGTGTCTAGTTTCCAAAAATGTATAGGTTTGCTAGGTTTCCCTAGGTGCTGGCAGAGCTACGGCGCAAAAACAAAAGGTAGTCTTTTTGTCCAAAACGTGCTAGATTTCACTGGGAAATTGAGGTGCGACCATGTTGCGTTTTGCGCTGTTTCATGTCGCAGCCACTATGCCTACCCACGCAAGTGAGGTACCATTTTTTTCGGGAGACCTGGGGGAACGCTGGGTGGGTGGAAATTTGTTGATCCACGCAGATTCCAGAACTTTCCACCACAGAAATATGAGGAAAATGTGGTTTTTTTTGTCAAATCTTTAGGTTTGCAAGGGATTCTGGGTAACAAAACCTGGGGGTAGGCAGACGAGTCACCCCATCCTGAATTCCCATGGGTGTCTAGTTTTCAAAAATGTATAGCTTTGCTAGGTTTCCCTAGGTGCTGGCAGAGCTACGGCACAAAAACAAAAGGTCGTCTTTTTGTCCAAAACGTGCTAGATTTCACTGGGAAATTGAGGTGCGACCATGTTGCGTTTTGCGCTGTTTCATGTCGCAGCCACTATGCCTACCCACACAAGTGAGGTACCATTTTTTTTGGGAGACCTGGGGAAACGCTGGGTGGGTGGAAATTTGTTGATCCACGCAGATTCCAGAACTTTCCACCACAGAAATGTGAGGAAAATGTGTTTTTTTGTCAAATGTTTAGGTTTGAAAGGGATTCTGGGTACCAAAACCTGGGGGTAGGCTGACGAGTCACCCCATCCTGAATTCCCCTGGGTGTCTAGTTTTCAAAAATGTATAGCTTTGCTAGGTTTCCCTAGGTGCTGGCAGAGCTACGGCGCAAACACAAAAGGTAGTCTTTTTGTCCAAAACGTGCTAGATTTCACTGGGAAATTGAGGTGCGACCATGTTGCGTTTTGCGCTGTTTCATGTCGCAGCCACTATGCCTACCCACACAAGTGAGGTACCATTTTTTTCGGGAGACCTAGGGGAACGCTGGGTGGGTGGAAATGTGTTGATCCACGCAGATTCCAGAACTTTCCACCACAGAAATATGAGGAAAATTTGTTTTTTTTTGTCAAATCATTAGGTTTGCAAGGGATTCTGGGTAACAAAACCTTGGGGTAGGCAGACGAGTCACCCCATCCTGAATTTCCCTCAGTGTCTAGTTTCCAAAAATGTATAGGTTTGCTAGGTTTCCCTAGGTGCTGGCAGAGCTACGGCGCAAAAACAAAAGGTAGTCTTTTTGTCCAAAACGTGCTAGATTTCACTGGGAAATTGAGGTGCGACCATGTTGCGTTTTGCGCTGTTTCATGTCGCAGCCACTATGCCTACCCACGCAAGTGAGGTACAATTTTTTTCGGGAGACCTGGGGGAACGCTGGGTGGGTGGAAATTTGTTGATCCACACAGATTCCAGGACTTTCCACCGCAGAAATATGAGGAAAATGTGTTTTTTTGTCAAATTTTTCGGTTTGCAAGGGATTCTGGGTAACAAAACCTGGGGGTAGGCAGACGAGTCACCCCATCCTGAATTCCCCTGGGTGTCTAGTTTTAAAAAATGTATAGCTTTGCTAGGTTTCCCTAGGTGCTGGCAGAGCTACGGCGCAAAAACAAAAGGTAGTCTTTTTGTCCAAAACGTGCTAGATTTCACTGGGAAATTGAGGTGCGACCATGTTGCGTTTTGCGCTGTTTCATGTCGCAGCCACTATGCCTAACCACGCAAGTGAGGTACCATTTTTTTTGGGAGACCTGGGGGAACAATGGGTGGGTGGAAATTTGTTGATCCACGCAGATTCCAGAACTTTCCACCACAGAAATATGAGGAAAATGTGTTTTTTTGTCAAATCTTTAGGTTTGCAAGGGATTCTGGGTAACAAAACCTGGGGGTAGGCAGACGGGTCACCCCATCCTGAATTCCCCTGGGTGTCTAGTTTTCAAAAATGTATAGGTTTGCTAGGTTTCCCTAGGTGCTGGCAGGGCTACAGTGCAAAAACAAAAGGTAGTCTTTTTGTCCAAAACGTGCTAGATTTCACTGGGAAATTGAGGTGCGACCATGTTGCGTTTTGCGCTGTTTCATGTCGCAGCCACTATGCCTACCCACGCAAGTGAGGTACCATTTTTTTCGGGAGACCTGGGGAAACGCTGGGTGAGTGGAAATTTGTTGATCCACGCAGATTCCAGAACTTTCCACCACAGAAATGTGAGGAAAATGTGTTTTATTTTGTCAAATTTTTCGGTTTGCAAGGGATTCTGGGTAACAAAACCTGGGGGTAGGCAGACGAGTCACCCCATCCTGAATTTCCCTGAGTGTCTAGTTTCCAAAAATGTATAGGTTTGCTAGGTTTCCCTAGGTGCTGGCAGAGCGACGGCGCAAAAGGTAGTCTTTTTGTCCAAAACGTGCTAGATTTCACTGGGAAATTGAGGTGCGACCATGTTGCGTTTTGCGCTGTTTCATGTCGCAGCCACTATGCCTACCCACGCAAGTGAGGTACCATTTTTTTCGGGAGACCTGGGGGAACGCTGGGTGGGTGGAAATTTGTTGATCCACGCAGATTCCAGAACTTTCCACCACAGAAATATGAGGAAAATGTGTTTTTTTTTTGTCAAATCTTTAGGTTTGCAAGGGATTCTGGGTAACAAAACCTGGGGGTAGGCAGACGAGTCACCCCATCCTGAATTTCCCTGAGTGTCTAGTTTCCAAAAATGTATAGGTTTGCTAGGTTTCCCTAGGTGCTGGCAGAGCTACGGCGCAAAAACAAAAGGTAGTCTTTTTGTCCAAAACGTGCTAGATTTCACTGGGAAATTGAGGTGCGACAATGTTGCGTTTTGCGCTGTTTCATGTCGCAGCCACTATGCCTACCCACGCAAGTGAGGTACCATTTTTTTCGGGAGACCTGGGGGAACGCTGGGTGGGTGGAAATTTGTTGATCCAAGCAGATTCCAGAACTTTCCACCACAGAAATATGAGGAAAATGTGTTTTTTTTTGTCAAATCTTTAGGTTTGCAAGGGATTCTGGGTAACAAAACCTGGGGGTAGGCAGACGAGTCACCCCATCCTGAATTACCATGGGTGTCTAGTTTTCAAAAATGTATAGCTTTGCTAGGTTTCCCTAGGTGCTGGCAGAGCTACGGCGCAAAAACAAAAGGTAGTCTTTTTGTCCAAAACGTGCTTGATTTCACTGGGAAATTGAGGTGCGACCATGTTGCGTTTTGCGCTGTTTCATGTCGCAGCCACTATGCCTACCCACGCAAGTGAGGTACCATTTGTTTCGGGAGACCTGGGGAAACGCTGGGTGGGTGGAACTTTGTTGATCCACGCAGATTCCAGAAATTTCCACCACAGAAATGTGAGGAAAATGTGTTTTTTTGTCAAATTTTTAGGTTTGCATGGAATTCTGGGTAACAAAACCTGGGGGTAGGCAGACGAGTCACCCCATCCTGAATTCCCCTGGGAGTCTAGTTTTAAAAAATATATAGGTTTGCTAGGTTTCCCTAGGTGCTGGCAGAGCTACAGTGCAAAAACAAAAGGTAGTCTTTTTGTCCAAAACGTGCTAGATTTCACTGGGAAATTGAGGTGCGACCATGTTGCGTTTTGCGCTGTTTCATGTCGCAGCCGCTATGCCTACCCACGTAAGTGAGGTACCATTTTTTTCGGAAGACCTAGGGGAACGCTGGGTGAGTGGAAATTTGTTGATCCAAGCAGACTCCAGAACTTTCCACCACAGAAATGTGAGGAAAATGTGTTTTATTTTGTCAAATTTTTCGGTTTGCAAGGGATTCTGGGTAACAAAACCTGGGGGTAGGCAGACGAGTCACCCCATCCTGAATTTCCCTGAGTGTCTAGTTTCCAAAAATGTATAGGTTTGCTAGGTTTCCCTAGGTGCTGGCAGAGCTACGGCGCAAAAACAAAAGGTAGTCTTTTTGTCCAAAACGTGCTAGATTTCACTGGGAAATTGAGGTGCGACCATGTTGCGTTTTGCGCTGTTTCATGTCGCAGCCACTATGCCTACCCACGCAAGTGAGGTACCATTTTTTTCGGGAGACCTGGGGGAACGCTGGGTGGGTGGAAATTTGTTGATCCACGCAGATTCCAGAACTTTCCACCACAGAAATATGAGGAAAATGTGGGTTTTTTTGTCAAATCTTTAGGTTTGCAAGGGATTCTGGGTAACAAAACCTGGGGGTAGGCAGACGAGTCACCCCATCCTGAATTCCCCTGGGTGTCTAGTTTTCAAAAATGTATAGCTTTGCTAGGTTTCCCTAGGTGCTGGCAGAGCTACGGCTCAAAAACAAAAGGTAGTCTTTTTGTCCAAAACGTGCTAGATTTCACTGGGAAATTGAGGTGCGACCATGTTGCGTTTTGCGCTGTTTCATGTCGCAGCCACTATGCCTACCCACGCAAGTGAGGTACCATTTTTTTCGGGAGACCTGGGGGAACGCTGGGTGGGTGGAAATTTGTTGATCCACGCAGATTCCAGAACTTTCCACCACAGAAATATGAGGAAAATGTGTTTTTTTTTGTCAAATCTTTAGGTTTGCAAGGGATTCTGGGTAACAAAACCTGGGGGTAGGCAGACGAGTCACCCCATCCTGAATTACCATGGGTGTCTAGTTTTCAAAAATGTATAGCTTTGCTAGGTTTCCCTAGGTGCTGGCAGAGCTACGGCGCAAAAACAAAAGGTAGTCTTTTTGTCCAAAACGTGCTTGATTTCACTGGGAAATTGAGGTGCGACCATGTTGCGTTTTGCGCTGTTTCATGTCGCAGCCACTATGCCTACCCACGCAAGTGAGGTACCATTTTTTTTGGGAGACCTGGGGAAACGCTGGGTGGGTGGAAATTTGTTGATCCACGCAGATTCCAGAACTTTCCACCACAGAAATGTGAGGAAAATGTGTTTTTTGTCAAATGTTTAGGTTTGAAAGGGATTCTGGGTACCAAAACCTGGGGGTAGGCCGACGAGTCCCCCCATCCTGAATTCCCCTGGGTGTCTAGTTTTCAAAAATGTATAGGTTTGCTAGGTTTCCCTAGGTGCTGGCAGAGCTACAGTGCAAAAACAAAAGGTAGTCTTTTTGTCCAAAACGTGCTAGATTTCACTGGGAAATTGAGGTGCAACCATGTTGCGTTTTGCGCTGTTTCATGTCGCAGCCACTATGCCTACCCACGCAAGTGAGGTACCATTTTTTTCGGGAGACCTAGGGGAACGCTGGGTGAGTGGAAATTTGTTGATCCACGCAGACTCCAGAACTTTCCACCACAGAAATGTGAGGAAAATGTGTTTTATTTTGTCAAATTTTTCGGTTTGCAAGGGATTCTGGGTAACAAAACCTGGGGGTAGGCAGACGAGTCACCCCATCCTGAATTTCCCTGAGTGTCTAGTTTCCAAAAATGTATAGGTTTGCTAGGTTTCCCTAGGTGCTGGCAGAGCTACGGCGCAAAAACAAAAGGTAGTCTTTTTGTCCAAAACGTGCTAGATTTCACTGGGAAATTGAGGTGCGACCATGTTGCGTTTTGCGCTGTTTCATGTCGCAGCCACTATGCCTACCCACGCAAGTGAGGTACCATTTTTTTCGGGAGACCTGGGGGAACGCTGGGTGGGTGGAAATTTGTTGATCCACGCAGATTCCAGGACTTTCCACCAGAAAAATATGAGGAAAATGTGGGGTTTTTTTGTCAAATTTGTCGGTTTGCAAGGGATTCTGGGTAACCAAACCTGGGGGTAGGCAAACGAATCACCCAATCCTGAATTCCCCTGGGTGTCTAGTTTTAAAAAATGTATAGCTTTGCTAGGTTTCCCTAGGTGCTGGCAGAGCTACAGCGCAAAAACAAAAGGTAGTCTTTTTGTCCAAAACGTGCTAAATTTCACTGGGAAATTGAGGTGCGACCATGTTGCGTTTTGCGCTGTTTCATGTCGCAGCCACTATGCCTACCCACGCAAGTGAGGTACCATTTTTTTGGGGAGACCTGGGGGAACGCTGGGTGGGTGGAAATTTGTTGATCCACGCAGATTCCAGAACTTTCCACCACAGAAATATGAGGAAAATGTGGGTTTTTTTGTCAAATCTTTAGGTTTGCAAGGGATTCTGGGTAACAAAACCTGGGGGTAGGCAGACGAGTCACCCCATCCTGAATTCCCCTGGGTGTCTAGTTTTCAAAAATGTATAGCTTTGCTAGGTTTCCCTAGGTGCTGGCAGAGCTACGGCTCAAAAACAAAAGGTAGTCTTTTTGTCCAAAACGTGCTAGATTTCACTGGGAAATTGAGGTGCAACCATGTTGCGTTTTGCGCTGTTTCATGTCGCAGCCACTATGCCTACCCACGCAAGTGAGGTACCATTTTTTTCGGGAGACCTGGGGGAACGCTGGGTGGGTGGAAATTTGTTGATCCACGCAGATTCCAGAACTTTCCACCACAGAAATATGAGGAAAATGTGTTTTTTTTTGTCAAATCTTTAGGTGTGCAAGGGATTCTGGGTAACAAAACCTGGGGGTAGGCAGACGAGTCACCCCATCCTGAATTCCCATGGGTGTCTAGTTTTGAAAAATGTATAGCTTTGCTAGGTTTCCCTAGGTGCTGGCAGAGCTACGGCGCAAAAACAAAAGGTAGTCTTTTTGTCCAAAACGTGCTAGATTTCACTGGGAAATTGAGGTGCGACCATGTTGCGTTTTGCGCTGTTTCATGTCGCAGCCACTATGCCTACCCACGCAAGTGAGGTACCATTTTTTTTGGGAGACCTGGGGAAACGCTGGGTGGGTGGAAATTTGTTGATCCACGCAGATTCCAGAACTTTCCACCACAGAAATGTGAGGAAAATGTGTTTTTTTGTCAAATGTTTAGGTTTGAAAGGGATTCTGGGTACCAAAACCTGGGGGTAGGCCGACGAGTCACCCCATCCTGAATTCCCCTGGGTGTCTAGTTTTCAAAAATGTATAGCTTTGCTAGGTTTCCCTGGGTGCTGGCAGAGCTACGGCGCAAAAACAAAAGGTAGTCTTTTTGTCCAAAACGTGCTAGATTTCACTGGGAAATTGAGGTGCGACCATGTTGCGTTTTGCGCTGTTTCATGTCGCAGCCACTATGCCTACCCACGCAAGTGAGGTACCATTTTTTTCGGGAAACCTGGGGAAACGCTGGGTGAGTGGAAATTTGTTGATCCACGCAGATTCCAGAACTTTCCACCACAGAAATGTGAGGAAAATGTGTTTTATTTTGTCAAATTTTTCGGTTTGCAAGGGATTCTGGGTAACAAAACCTGGGGGTAGGCAGACGAGTCACCCCATCCTGAATTTCCCTGAGTGTCTAGTTTCCAAAAATGTATAGGTTTGCTAGGTTTCCCTAGGTGCTGGCAGAGCGACGGCGCAAAAGGTAGTCTTTTTGTCCAAAACGTGCTAGATTTCACTGGGAAATTGAGGTGCGACCATGTTGCGTTTTGCGCTGTTTCATGTCGCAGCCACTATGCCTACCCACGCAAGTGAGGTACCATTTTTTTCGGGAGACCTGGGGGAACGCTGGGTGGGTGGAAATTTGTTGATCCACGCAGATTCCAGAACTTTCCACCACAGAAATATGAGGAAAATGTGTTTTTTTTTTGTCAAATCTTTAGGTTTGCAAGGGATTCTGGGTAACAAAACCTGGGGGTAGGCAGACGAGTCACCCCATCCTGAATTTCCCTGAGTGTCTAGTTTCCAAAAATGTATAGGTTTGCTAGGTTTCCCTAGGTGCTGGCAGAGCTACGGCGCAAAAACAAAAGGTAGTCTTTTTGTCCAAAACGTGCTAGATTTCACTGGGAAATTGAGGTGCGACAATGTTGCGTTTTGCGCTGTTTCATGTCGCAGCCACTATGCCTACCCACGCAAGTGAGGTACCATTTTTTTCGGGAGACCTGGGGGAACGCTGGGTGGGTGGAAATTTGTTGATCCAAGCAGATTCCAGAACTTTCCACCACAGAAATATGAGGAAAATGTGTTTTTTTTTGTCAAATCTTTAGGTTTGCAAGGGATTCTGGGTAACAAAACCTGGGGGTAGGCAGACGAGTCACCCCATCCTGAATTACCATGGGTGTCTAGTTTTCAAAAATGTATAGCTTTGCTAGGTTTCCCTAGGTGCTGGCAGAGCTACGGCGCAAAAACAAAAGGTAGTCTTTTTGTCCAAAACGTGCTTGATTTCACTGGGAAATTGAGGTGCGACCATGTTGCGTTTTGCGCTGTTTCATGTCGCAGCCACTATGCCTACCCACGCAAGTGAGGTACCATTTTTTTTGGGAGACCTGGGGAAACGTTGGGTGGGTGGAAATTTGTTGATCCACGCAGATTCCAGAACTTTCCACCACAGAAATGTGAGGAAAATTTGTTTTTTTGTCAAATGTTTAGGTTTGAAAGGGATTATGGGTACCAAAACCTGGGGATAGGCCGACGAGTCACCCCATCCTGAATTCCCCTGGGTATCTAGTTTTCAAAAATGTGTAGGTTTGCTAGGTTTCCCTAGGTGCTGGCAGAGCTACAGTGCAAAAACAAAAGGTAGTCTTTTTGTCCAAAACGTGCTAGATTTCACTGGGAAATTGAGGTGCGACCATGTTGCGTTTTGCGCTGTTTCATGTCGCAGCCGCTATGCCTACCCACGTAAGTGAGGTACCATTTTTTTCGGAAGACCTAGGGGAACGCTGGGTGAGTGGAAATTTGTTGTTCCACGCAGACTCCCGAACTGTCCACCACAGAAATGTGAGGAAAATGTGTTTTATTTTGTCAAATTTTTCGGTTTGCAAGGGATTCTGGGTAACAAAACCTGGGGGTAGGCAGACGAGTCACCCCATCCTGAATTTCCCTGAGTGTCTAGTTTCCAAAAATGTATAGGTTTGCTAGGTTTCCCTAGGTGCTGGCAGAGCTACGGCTCAAAAACAAAAGGTAGTCTTTTTGTCCAAAACGTGCTAGATTTCACTGGGAAATTGAGGTGCGACCATGTTGCGTTTTGCGCTGTTTCATGTCGCAGCCACTATGCCTACCCACGCAAGTGAGGTACCATTTTTTTCGGGAGACCTGGGGGAACGCTGGGTGGGTGGAAATTTGTTGATCCACGCAGATTCCAGAACTTTCCACCACAGAAATATGAGGAAAATGTGGGTTTTTTTGTCAAATCTTTAGGTTTGCAAGGGATTCTGGGTAACAAAACCTGGGGGTAGGCAGACGAGTCACCCCATCCTGAATTCCCCTGGGTGTCTAGTTTTCAAAAATGTATAGCTTTGCTAGGTTTCCCTAGGTGCTGGCAGAGCTACGGCTCAAAAACAAAAGGTAGTCTTTTTGTCCAAAACGTGCTAGATTTCACTGGGAAATTGAGGTGCGACCATGTTGCGTTTTGCGCTGTTTCATGTCGCAGCCACTATGCCTACCCACGCAAGTGAGGTACCATTTTTTTCGGGAGACCTGGGGGAACGCTGGGTGGGTGGAAATTTGTTGATCCACGCAGATTCCAGAACTTTCCACCACAGAAATATGAGGAAAATGTGGTTTTTTTTGTCAAATCTTTAGGTTTGCAAGGGATTCTGGGTAACAAAACCTGGGGGTAGGCAGACGAGTCACCCCATCCTGAATTACCATGGGTGTCTAGTTTTCAAAAATGTATAGCTTTGCTAGGTTTCCCTAGGTGCTGGCAGAGCTACGGCGCAAAAACAAAAGGTAGTCTTTTTGTCCAAAACGTGCTTGATTTCACTGGGAAATTGAGGTGCGACCATGTTGCGTTTTGCGCTGTTTCATGTCGCAGCCACTATGCCTACCCACGCAAGTGAGGTACCATTTTTTTTGGGAGACCTGGGGAAACGCTGGGTGGGTGGAAATTTGTTGATCCACGCAGATTCCAGAACTTTCCACCACAGAAATGTGAGGAAAATGTGTTTTTTGTCAAATGTTTAGGTTTGAAAGGGATTCTGGGTACCAAAACCTGGGGGTAGGCCGACGAGTCCCCCCATCCTGAATTCCCCTGGGTGTCTAGTTTTCAAAAATGTATAGGTTTGCTAGGTTTCCCTAGGTGCTGGCAGAGCTACAGTGCAAAAACAAAAGGTAGTCTTTTTGTCCAAAACGTGCTAGATTTCACTGGGAAATTGAGGTGCAACCATGTTGCGTTTTGCGCTGTTTCATGTCGCAGCCACTATGCCTACCCACACAAGTGAGGTACCATTTTTTTCGGGAGACCTAGGGGAACGCTGGGTGGGTGGAAATGTGTTGATCCACGCAGATTCCAGAACTTTCCACCACAGAAATATGAGGAAAATTTGTTTTTTTTTGTCAAATCATTAGGTTTGCAAGGGATTCTGGGTAACAAAACCTTGGGGTAGGCAGACGAGTCACCCCATCCTGAATTTCCCTCAGTGTCTAGTTTCCAAAAATGTATAGGTTTGCTAGGTTTCCCTAGGTGCTGGCAGAGCTACGGCGCAAAAACAAAAGGTAGTCTTTTTGTCCAAAACGTGCTAGATTTCACTGGGAAATTGAGGTGCGACCATGTTGCGTTTTGCGCTGTTTCATGTCGCAGCCACTATGCCTACCCACGCAAGTGAGGTACAATTTTTTTCGGGAGACCTGGGGGAACGCTGGGTGGGTGGAAATTTGTTGATCCACACAGATTCCAGGACTTTCCACCGCAGAAATATGAGGAAAATGTGTTTTTTTGTCAAATTTTTCGGTTTGCAAGGGATTCTGGGTAACAAAACCTGGGGGTAGGCAGACGAGTCACCCCATCCTGAATTCCCCTGGGTGTCTAGTTTTAAAAAATTTATAGCTTTGCTAGGTTTCCCTAGGTGCTGGCAGAGCTACGGCGCAAAAACAAAAGGTAGTCTTTTTGTCCAAAACGTGCTAGATTTCACTGGGAAATTGAGGTGCGACCATGTTGCGTTTTGCGCTGTTTCATGTCGCAGCCACTATGCCTAACCACGCAAGTGAGGTACCATTTTTTTTGGGAGACCTGGGGGAACAATGGGTGGGTGGAAATTTGTTGATCCACGCAGATTCCAGAACTTTCCACCACAGAAATATGAGGAAAATGTGTTTTTTTGTCAAATCTTTAGGTTTGCAAGGGATTCTGGGTAACAAAACCTGGGGGTAGGCAGACGGGTCACCCCATCCTGAATTCCCCTGGGTGTCTAGTTTTCAAAAATGTATAGGTTTGCTAGGTTTCCCTAGGTGCTGGCAGGGCTACAGTGCAAAAACAAAAGGTAGTCTTTTTGTCCAAAACGTGCTAGATTTCACTGGGAAATTGAGGTGCGACCATGTTGCGTTTTGCGCTGTTTCATGTCGCAGCCACTATGCCTACCCACGCAAGTGAGGTACCATTTTTTTCGGGAGACCTGGGGAAACGCTGGGTGAGTGGAAATTTGTTGATCCACGCAGATTCCAGAACTTTCCACCACAGAAATGTGAGGAAAATGTGTTTTATTTTGTCAAATTTTTCGGTTTGCAAGGGATTCTGGGTAACAAAACCTGGGGGTAGGCAGACGAGTCACCCCATCCTGAATTTCCCTGAGTGTCTAGTTTCCAAAAATGTATAGGTTTGCTAGGTTTCCCTAGGTGCTGGCAGAGCGACGGCGCAAAAGGTAGTCTTTTTGTCCAAAACGTGCTAGATTTCACTGGGAAATTGAGGTGCGACCATGTTGCGTTTTGCGCTGTTTCATGTCGCAGCCACTATGCCTACCCACGCAAGTGAGGTACCATTTTTTTCGGGAGACCTGGGGGAACGCTGGGTGGGTGGAAATTTGTTGATCCACGCAGATTCCAGAACTTTCCACCACAGAAATATGAGGAAAATGTGTTTTTTTTTTGTCAAATCTTTAGGTTTGCAAGGGATTCTGGGTAACAAAACCTGGGGGTAGGCAGACGAGTCACCCCATCCTGAATTTCCCTGAGTGTCTAGTTTCCAAAAATGTATAGGTTTGCTAGGTTTCCCTAGGTGCTGGCAGAGCTACGGCGCAAAAACAAAAGGTAGTCTTTTTGTCCAAAACGTGCTAGATTTCACTGGGAAATTGAGGTGCGACAATGTTGCGTTTTGCGCTGTTTCATGTCGCAGCCACTATGCCTACCCACGCAAGTGAGGTACCATTTTTTTCGGGAGACCTGGGGGAACGCTGGGTGGGTGGAAATTTGTTGATCCAAGCAGATTCCAGAACTTTCCACCACAGAAATATGAGGAAAATGTGTTTTTTTTTGTCAAATCTTTAGGTTTGCAAGGGATTCTGGGTAACAAAACCTGGGGGTAGGCAGACGAGTCACCCCATCCTGAATTACCATGGGTGTCTAGTTTTCAAAAATGTATAGCTTTGCTAGGTTTCCCTAGGTGCTGGCAGAGCTACGGCGCAAAAACAAAAGGTAGTCTTTTTGTCCAAAACGTGCTTGATTTCACTGGGAAATTGAGGTGCGACCATGTTGCGTTTTGCGCTGTTTCATGTCGCAGCCACTATGCCTACCCACGCAAGTGAGGTACCATTTGTTTCGGGAGACCTGGGGAAACGCTGGGTGGGTGGAACTTTGTTGATCCACGCAGATTCCAGAAATTTCCACCACAGAAATGTGAGGAAAATGTGTTTTTTTGTCAAATTTTTAGGTTTGCATGGAATTCTGGGTAACAAAACCTGGGGGTAGGCAGACGAGTCACCCCATCCTGAATTCCCCTGGGAGTCTAGTTTTAAAAAATATATAGGTTTGCTAGGTTTCCCTAGGTGCTGGCAGAGCTACAGTGCAAAAACAAAAGGTAGTCTTTTTGTCCAAAACGTGCTAGATTTCACTGGGAAATTGAGGTGCGACCATGTTGCGTTTTGCGCTGTTTCATGTCGCAGCCGCTATGCCTACCCACGTAAGTGAGGTACCATTTTTTTCGGAAGACCTAGGGGAACGCTGGGTGAGTGGAAATTTGTTGATCCAAGCAGACTCCAGAACTTTCCACCACAGAAATGTGAGGAAAATGTGTTTTATTTTGTCAAATTTTTCGGTTTGCAAGGGATTCTGGGTAACAAAACCTGGGGGTAGGCAGACGAGTCACCCCATCCTGAATTTCCCTGAGTGTCTAGTTTCCAAAAATGTATAGGTTTGCTAGGTTTCCCTAGGTGCTGGCAGAGCTACGGCGCAAAAACAAAAGGTAGTCTTTTTGTCCAAAACGTGCTAGATTTCACTGGGAAATTGAGGTGCGACCATGTTGCGTTTTGCGCTGTTTCATGTCGCAGCCACTATGCCTACCCACGCAAGTGAGGTACCATTTTTTTCGGGAGACCTGGGGGAACGCTGGGTGGGTGGAAATTTGTTGATCCACGCAGATTCCAGAACTTTCCACCACAGAAATATGAGGAAAATGTGGGTTTTTTTGTCAAATCTTTAGGTTTGCAAGGGATTCTGGGTAACAAAACCTGGGGGTAGGCAGACGAGTCACCCCATCCTGAATTCCCCTGGGTGTCTAGTTTTCAAAAATGTATAGCTTTGCTAGGTTTCCCTAGGTGCTGGCAGAGCTACGGCTCAAAAACAAAAGGTAGTCTTTTTGTCCAAAACGTGCTAGATTTCACTGGGAAATTGAGGTGCGACCATGTTGCGTTTTGCGCTGTTTCATGTCGCAGCCACTATGCCTACCCACGCAAGTGAGGTACCATTTTTTTCGGGAGACCTGGGGGAACGCTGGGTGGGTGGAAATTTGTTGATCCACGCAGATTCCAGAACTTTCCACCACAGAAATATGAGGAAAATGTGGTTTTTTTTGTCAAATCTTTAGGTTTGCAAGGGATTCTGGGTAACAAAACCTGGGGGTAGGCAGACGAGTCACCCCATCCTGAATTACCATGGGTGTCTAGTTTTCAAAAATGTATAGCTTTGCTAGGTTTCCCTAGGTGCTGGCAGAGCTACGGCGCAAAAACAAAAGGTAGTCTTTTTGTCCAAAACGTGCTTGATTTCACTGGGAAATTGAGGTGCGACCATGTTGCGTTTTGCGCTGTTTCATGTCGCAGCCACTATGCCTACCCACGCAAGTGAGGTACCATTTTTTTTGGGAGACCTGGGGAAACGCTGGGTGGGTGGAAATTTGTTGATCCACGCAGATTCCAGAACTTTCCACCACAGAAATGTGAGGAAAATGTGTTTTTTGTCAAATGTTTAGGTTTGAAAGGGATTCTGGGTACCAAAACCTGGGGGTAGGCCGACGAGTCCCCCCATCCTGAATTCCCCTGGGTGTCTAGTTTTCAAAAATGTATAGGTTTGCTAGGTTTCCCTAGGTGCTGGCAGAGCTACAGTGCAAAAACAAAAGGTAGTCTTTTTGTCCAAAACGTGCTAGATTTCACTGGGAAATTGAGGTGCAACCATGTTGCGTTTTGCGCTGTTTCATGTCGCAGCCACTATGCCTACCCACACAAGTGAGGTACCATTTTTTTCAGGAGACCTAGGGGAACGCTGGGTGAGTGGAAATTTGTTGATCCACGCAGACTCCAGAACTTTCCACCACAGAAATGTGAGGAAAATGTGTTTTATTTTGTCAAATTTTTCGGTTTGCAAGGGATTCTGGGTAACAAAACCTGGGGGTAGGCAGACGAGTCACCCCATCCTGAATTTCCCTGAGTGTCTAGTTTCCAAAAATGTATAGGTTTGCTAGGTTTCCCTAGGTGCTGGCAGAGCTACGGCGCAAAAACAAAAGGTAGTCTTTTTGTCCAAAACGTGCTAGATTTCACTGGGAAATTGAGGTGCGACCATGTTGCGTTTTGCGCTGTTTCATGTCGCAGCCACTATGCCTACCCACGCAAGTGAGGTACCATTTTTTTCGGGAGACCTGGGGGAACGCTGGGTGGGTGGAAATTTGTTGATCCACGCAGATTCCAGGACTTTCCACCAGAAAAATATGAGGAAAATGTGGGGTTTTTTTGTCAAATTTGTCGGTTTGCAAGGGATTCTGGGTAACCAAACCTGGGGGTAGGCAAACGAATCACCCAATCCTGAATTCCCCTGGGTGTCTAGTTTTAAAAAATGTATAGCTTTGCTAGGTTTCCCTAGGTGCTGGCAGAGCTACAGCGCAAAAACAAAAGGTAGTCTTTTTGTCCAAAACGTGCTAAATTTCACTGGGAAATTGAGGTGCGACCATGTTGCGTTTTGCGCTGTTTCATGTCGCAGCCACTATGCCTACCCACGCAAGTGAGGTACCATTTTTTTGGGGAGACCTGGGGGAACGCTGGGTGGGTGGAAATTTGTTGATCCACGCAGATTCCAGAACTTTCCACCACAGAAATATGAGGAAAATGTGGGTTTTTTTGTCAAATCTTTAGGTTTGCAAGGGATTCTGGGTAACAAAACCTGGGGGTAGGCAGACGAGTCACCCCATCCTGAATTCCCCTGGGTGTCTAGTTTTCAAAAATGTATAGCTTTGCTAGGTTTCCCTAGGTGCTGGCAGAGCTACGGCTCAAAAACAAAAGGTAGTCTTTTTGTCCAAAACGTGCTAGATTTCACTGGGAAATTGAGGTGCGACCATGTTGCGTTTTGCGCTGTTTCATGTCGCAGCCACTATGCCTACCCACGCAAGTGAGGTACCATTTTTTTCGGGAGACCTGGGGGAACGCTGGGTGGGTGGAAATTTGTTGATCCACGCAGATTCCAGAACTTTCCACCACAGAAATATGAGGAAAATGTGTTTTTTTTGTCAAATCTTTAGGTGTGCAAGGGATTCTGGGTAACAAAACCTGGGGGTAGGCAGACGAGTCACCCCATCCTGAATTCCCATGGGTGTCTAGTTTTGAAAAATGTATAGCTTTGCTAGGTTTCCCTAGGTGCTGGCAGAGCTACGGCGCAAAAACAAAAGGTAGTCTTTTTGTCCAAAACGTGCTAGATTTCACTGGGAAATTGAGGTGCGACCATGTTGCGTTTTGCGCTGTTTCATGTCGCAGCCACTATGCCTACCCACGCAAGTGAGGTACCATTTTTTTTGGGAGACCTGGGGAAACGCTGGGTGGGTGGAAATTTGTTGATCCACGCAGATTCCAGAACTTTCCACCACAGAAATGTGAGGAAAATGTGTTTTTTTGTCAAATGTTTAGGTTTGAAAGGGATTCTGGGTACCAAAACCTGGGGGTAGGCCGACGAGTCACCCCATCCTGAATTCCCCTGGGTGTCTAGTTTTCAAAAATGTATAGCTTTGCTACGTTTCCCTGGGTGCTGGCAGAGCTACGGCGCAAAAACAAAAGGTAGTCTTTTTGTCCAAAACGTGCTAGATTTCACTGGGAAATTGAGGTGCGACCATGTTGCGTTTTGCGCTGTTTCATGTCGCAGCCACTATGCCTACCCACGCAAGTGAGGTACCATTTTTTTCGGGAAACCTGGGGAAACGCTGGGTGAGTGGAAATTTGTTGATCCACGCAGATTCCAGAACTTTCCACCACAGAAATGTGAGGAAAATGTGTTTTATTTTGTCAAATTTTTCGGTTTGCAAGGGATTCTGGGTAACAAAACCTGGGGGTAGGCAGACGAGTCACCCCATCCTGAATTTCCCTGAGTGTCTAGTTTCCAAAAATGTATAGGTTTGCTAGGTTTCCCTAGGTGCTGGCAGAGCGACGGCGCAAAAGGTAGTCTTTTTGTCCAAAACGTGCTAGATTTCACTGGGAAATTGAGGTGCGACCATGTTGCGTTTTGCGCTGTTTCATGTCGCAGCCACTATGCCTACCCACGCAAGTGAGGTACCATTTTTTTCGGGAGACCTGGGGGAACGCTGGGTGGGTGGAAATTTGTTGATCCACGCAGATTCCAGAACTTTCCACCACAGAAATATGAGGAAAATGTGGTTTTTTTTTGTCAAATCTTTAGGTTTGCAAGGGATTCTGGGTAACAAAACCTGGGGGTAGGCAGACGAGTCACCCCATCCTGAATTTCCCTGAGTGTCTAGTTTCCAAAAATGTATAGGTTTGCTAGGTTTCCCTAGGTGCTGGCAGAGCTACGGCGCAAAAACAAAAGGTAGTCTTTTTGTCCAAAACGTGCTAGATTTCACTGGGAAATTGAGGTGCGACAATGTTGCGTTTTGCGCTGTTTCATGTCGCAGCCACTATGCCTACCCACGCAAGTGAGGTACCATTTTTTTCAGGAGACCTGGGGGAACGCTGGGTGGGTGGAAATTTGTTGATCCAAGCAGATTCCAGAACTTTCCACCACAGAAATATGAGGAAAATGTGTTTTTTTTTGTCAAATCTTTAGGTTTGCAAGGGATTCTGGGTAACAAAACCTGGGGGTAGGCAGACGAGTCACCCCATCCTGAATTACCATGGGTGTCTAGTTTTCAAAAATGTATAGCTTTGCTAGGTTTCCCTAGGTGCTGGCAGAGCTACGGCGCAAAAACAAAAGGTAGTCTTTTTGTCCAAAACGTGCTTGATTTCACTGGGAAATTGAGGTGCGACCATGTTGCGTTTTGCGCTGTTTCATGTCGCAGCCACTATGCCTACCCACGCAAGTGAGGTACCATTTTTTTTGGGAGACCTGGGGAAACGTTGGGTGGGTGGAAATTTGTTGATCCACGCAGATTCCAGAACTTTCCACCACAGAAATGTGAGGAAAATTTGTTTTTTTGTCAAATGTTTAGGTTTGAAAGGGATTATGGGTACCAAAACCTGGGGATAGGCCGACGAGTCACCCCATCCTGAATTCCCCTGGGTATCTAGTTTTCAAAAATGTGTAGGTTTGCTAGGTTTCCCTAGGTGCTGGCAGAGCTACAGTGCAAAAACAAAAGGTAGTCTTTTTGTCCAAAACGTGCTAGATTTCACTGGGAAATTGAGGTGCGACCATGTTGCGTTTTGCGCTGTTTCATGTCGCAGCCGCTATGCCTACCCACGTAAGTGAGGTACCATTTTTTTCGGAAGACCTAGGGGAACGCTGGGTGAGTGGAAATTTGTTGTTCCACGCAGACTCCCGAACTGTCCACCACAGAAATGTGAGGAAAATGTGTTTTATTTTGTCAAATTTTTCGGTTTGCAAGGGATTCTGGGTAACAAAACCTGGGGGTAGGCAGACGAGTCACCCCATCCTGAATTTCCCTGAGTGTCTAGTTTCCAAAAATGTATAGGTTTGCTAGGTTTCCCTAGGTGCTGGCAGAGCTACGGCTCAAAAACAAAAGGTAGTCTTTTTGTCCAAAACGTGCTAGATTTCACTGGGAAATTGAGGTGCGACCATGTTGCGTTTTGCGCTGTTTCATGTCGCAGCCACTATGCCTACCCACGCAAGTGAGGTACCATTTTTTTCGGGAGACCTGGGGGAACGCTGGGTGGGTGGAAATTTGTTGATCCACGCAGATTCCAGAACTTTCCACCACAGAAATATGAGGAAAATGTGGGTTTTTTTGTCAAATCTTTAGGTTTGCAAGGGATTCTGGGTAACAAAACCTGGGGGTAGGCAGACGAGTCACCCCATCCTGAATTCCCCTGGGTGTCTAGTTTTCAAAAATGTATAGCTTTGCTAGGTTTCCCTAGGTGCTGGCAGAGCTACGGCTCAAAAACAAAAGGTAGTCTTTTTGTCCAAAACGTGCTAGATTTCACTGGGAAATTGAGGTGCGACCATGTTGCGTGTTGCGCTGTTTCATGTCGCAGCCACTATGCCTACCCACGCAAGTGAGGTACCATTTTTTTCGGGAGACCTGGGGGAACGCTGGGTGGGTGGAAATTTGTTGATCCACGCAGATTCCAGAACTTTCCACCACAGAAATATGAGGAAAATGTGGTTTTTTTTGTCAAATCTTTAGGTTTGCAAGGGATTCTGGGTAACAAAACCTGGGGGTAGGCAGACGAGTCACCCCATCCTGAATTACCATGGGTGTCTAGTTTTCAAAAATGTATAGCTTTGCTAGGTTTCCCTAGGTGCTGGCAGAGCTACGGCGCAAAAACAAAAGGTAGTCTTTTTGTCCAAAACGTGCTTGATTTCACTGGGAAATTGAGGTGCGACCATGTTGCGTTTTGCGCTGTTTCATGTCGCAGCCACTATGCCTACCCACGCAAGTGAGGTACCATTTTTTTTGGGAGACCTGGGGAAACGCTGGGTGGGTGGAAATTTGTTGATCCACGCAGATTCCAGAACTTTCCACCACAGAAATGTGAGGAAAATGTGTTTTTTGTCAAATGTTTAGGTTTGAAAGGGATTCTGGGTACCAAAACCTGGGGGTAGGCCGACGAGTCCCCCCATCCTGAATTCCCCTGGGTGTCTAGTTTTCAAAAATGTATAGGTTTGCTAGGTTTCCCTAGGTGCTGGCAGAGCTACAGTGCAAAAACAAAAGGTAGTCTTTTTGTCCAAAACGTGCTAGATTTCACTGGGAAATTGAGGTGCAACCATGTTGCGTTTTGCGCTGTTTCATGTCGCAGCCACTATGCCTACCCACGCAAGTGAGGTACCATTTTTTTCGGGAGACCTAGGGGAACGCTGGGTGAGTGGAAATTTGTTGATCCACGCAGACTCCAGAACTTTCCACCACAGAAATGTGAGGAAAATGTGTTTTATTTTGTCAAATTTTTCGGTTTGCAAGGGATTCTGGGTAACAAAACCTGGGGGTAGGCAGACGAGTCACCCCATCCTGAATTTCCCTGAGTGTCTAGTTTCCAAAAATGTATAGGTTTGCTAGGTTTCCCTAGGTGCTGGCAGAGCTACGGCGCAAAAACAAAAGGTAGTCTTTTTGTCCAAAACGTGCTAGATTTCACTGGGAAATTGAGGTGCGACCATGTTGCGTTTTGCGCTGTTTCATGTCGCAGCCACTATGCCTACCCACGCAAGTGAGGTACCATTTTTTTCGGGAGACCTGGGGGAACGCTGGGTGCGTGGAAATTTGTTGATCCACGCAGATTCCAGGACTTTCCACCAGAAAAATATGAGGAAAATGTGGGTTTTTTTTGTCAAATTTGTCGGTTTGCAAGGGATTCTGGGTAACCAAACCTGGGGGTAGGCAAACGAATCACCCAATCCTGAATTCCCCTGGGTGTCTAGTTTTAAAAAATGTATAGCTTTGCTAGGTTTCCCTAGGTGCTGGCAGAGCTACGGCGCAAAAACAAAAGGTAGTCTTTTTGTCCAAAACGTGCTAAATTTCACTGGGAAATTGAGGTGCGACCATGTTGCGTTTTGCGCTGTTTCATGTCGCAGCCACTATGCCTACCCACGCAAGTGAGGTACCATTTTTTTTGGGAGACCTGGGGGAACGCTGGGTGGGTGGAAATTTGTTGATCCACGCAGATTCCAGAACTTTCCACCACAGAAATATGAGGAAAATGTGGGTTTTTTTGTCAAATCTTTAGGTTTGCAAGGGATTCTGGGTAACAAAACCTGGGGGTAGGCAGACGAGTCACCCCATCCTGAATTCCCCTGGGTGTCTAGTTTTCAAAAATGTATAGCTTTGCTAGGTTTCCCTAGGTGCTGGCAGAGCTACGGCGCAAAAACAAAAGGTAGTCTTTTTGTCCAAAACGTGCTAGATTTCACTGGGAAATTGAGGTGCGACCATGTTGCGTTTTGCGCTGTTTCATGTCGCAGCCACTATGCCTACCCACGCAAGTGAGGTACCATTTTTTTTGGGAGACCTGGGGAAACGCTGGGTGGGTGGAAATTTGTTGATCCACGCAGATTCCAGAACTTTCCACCACAGAAATGTGAGGAAAATGTGTTTTTTTGTCAAATGTTTAGGTTTGAAAGGGATTCTGGGTACCAAAACCTGGGGGTAGGCCGACGAGTCACCCCATCCTGAATTCCCCTGGGTGTCTAGTTTTCAAAAATGTATAGCTTTGCTAGGTTTCCCTGGGTGCTGGCAGAGCTACGGCGCAAAAACAAAAGGTAGTCTTTTTGTCCAAAACGTGCTAGATTTCACTGGGAAATTGAGGTGCGACCATGTTGCGTTTTGCGCTGTTTCATGTCGCAGCCACTATGCTTACCCACGCAAGTGAGGTACCATTTGTTTCGGGAGACCTGGGGGAACGCTGGGTGGGTGGAAATTTGTTGATCCACGCAGATTCCAGAACTTTCCACCACAGAAATGTGAGGAAAATGTGTTTTTTGTCAAATGTTTAGGTTTGAAAGGGATTCTGGGTACCAAAACCTGGGGGTAGGCCGACGAGTCCCCCCATCCTGAATTCCCCTGGGTGTCTAGTTTTCAAAAATGTATAGGTTTGCTAGGTTTCCCTAGGTGCTGGCAGAGCTACAGTGCAAAAACAAAAGGTAGTCTTTTTGTCCAAAACGTGCTAGATTTCACTGGGAAATTGAGGTGCAACCATGTTGCGTTTTGCGCTGTTTCATGTCGCAGCCACTATGCCTACCCACGCAAGTGAGGTACCATTTTTTTCGGGAGACCTAGGGGAACGCTGGGTGAGTGGAAATTTGTTGATCCACGCAGACTCCAGAACTTTCCACCACAGAAATGTGAGGAAAATGTGTTTTATTTTGTCAAATTTTTCGGTTTGCAAGGGATTCTGGGTAACAAAACCTGGGGGTAGGCAGACGAGTCACCCCATCCTGAATTTCCCTGAGTGTCTAGTTTCCAAAAATGTATAGGTTTGCTAGGTTTCCCTAGGTGCTGGCAGAGCTACGGCGCAAAAACAAAAGGTAGTCTTTTTGTCCAAAACGTGCTAGATTTCACTGGGAAATTGAGGTGCGACCATGTTGCGTTTTGCGCTGTTTCATGTCGCAGCCACTATGCCTACCCACGCAAGTGAGGTACTATTTTTTTTGGGAGACCTGGGGGGAACGCTGGGTGGGTGGAAATTTGTTGATCCACGCAGATTCCAGAACTTTCCACCACAGAAATATGAGGAAAATGTGGGTTTTTTTGTCAAATCTTTAGGTTTGCACGGGATTCTGGGTAACAAAACCTGGGGGTAGGCAGACGAGTCACCCCATCCTGAATTCCCCTGGGTGTCTAGTTTTCAAAAATGTATAGCTTTGCTAGGTTTCCCTAGGTGCTGGCAGAGCTACGGCTCAAAAACAAAAGGTAGTCTTTTTGTCCAAAACGTGCTAGATTTCACTGGGAAATTGAGGTGCGACCATGTTGCGTTTTGCGCTGTTTCATGTCGCAGCCACTATGCCTACCCACGCAAGTGAGGTACCATTTTTTTCGGGAGACCTGGGGGAACGCTGGGTGGGTGGAAATTTGTTGATCCACGCAGATTCCAGAACTTTCCACCACAGAAATATGAGGAAAATGTGTTTTTTTTTGTCAAATCTTTAGGTGTGCAAGGGATTCTGGGTAACAAAACCTGGGGGTAGGCAGACGAGTCACCCCATCCTGAATTCCCATGGGTGTCTAGTTTTGAAAAATGTATAGCTTTGCTAGGTTTCCCTAGGTGCTGGCAGAGCTACGGCGCAAAAACAAAAGGTAGTCTTTTTGTCCAAAACGTGCTAGATTTCACTGGGAAATTGAGGTGCGACCATGTTGCGTTTTGCGCTGTTTCATGTCGCAGCCACTATGCCTACCCACGCAAGTGAGGTACCATTTTTTTTGGGAGACCTGGGGAAACGCTGGGTGGGTGGAAATTTGTTGATCCACGCAGATTCCAGAACTTTCCACCACAGAAATGTGAGGAAAATGTGTTTTTTTGTCAAATGTTTAGGTTTGAAAGGGATTCTGGGTACCAAAACCTGGGGGTAGGCCGACGAGTCACCCCATCCTGAATTCCCCTGGGTGTCTAGTTTTCAAAAATGTATAGCTTTGCTAGGTTTCCCTGGGTGCTGGCAGAGCTACGGCGCAAAAACAAAAGGTAGTCTTTTTGTCCAAAACGTGCTAGATTTCACTGGGAAATTGAGGTGCGACCATGTTGCGTTTTGCGCTGTTTCATGTCGCAGCCACTATGCTTACCCACGCAAGTGAGGTACCATTTGTTTCGGGAGACCTGGGGGAACGCTGGGTGGGTGGAAATGTGTTGATCCACGCAGATTCCAGAACTTTCCACCACAGAAATATGAGGAAAATGTGTTTTTTTGTCAAATGTTTAGGTTTGCAAGGGATTCTGGGTAACAAAACCTGGGGGTAGGCAGACGAGTCACCCCATCCTGAATTACCATGGGTGTCTAGTTTTCAAAAATGTATAGCTTTGCTAGGTTTCCCTAGGTGCTGGCAGAGCTACGGCGCAAAAACAAAAGGTAGTCTTTTTGTCCAAAACGTGCTTGATTTCACTGGGAAATTGAGGTGCGACCATGTTGCGTTTTGCGCTGTTTCATGTCGCAGCCACTATGCCTACCCACGCAAGTGAGGTACCATTTTTTTTGGGAGACCTGGGGAAACGCTGGGTGGGTGGAAATTTGTTGATCCACGCAGATTCCAGAACTTTCCACCACAGAAATGTGAGGAAAATGTGTTTTTTGTCAAATGTTTAGGTTTGAAAGGGATTCTGGGTACCAAAACCTGGGGGTAGGCCGACGAGTCCCCCCATCCTGAATTCCCCTGGGTGTCTAGTTTTCAAAAATGTATAGGTTTGCTAGGTTTCCCTAGGTGCTGGCAGAGCTACAGTGCAAAAACAAAAGGTAGTCTTTTTGTCCAAAACGTGCTAGATTTCACTGGGAAATTGAGGTGCAACCATGTTGCGTTTTGCGCTGTTTCATGTCGCAGCCACTATGCCTACCCACGCAAGTGAGGTACCATTTTTTTCGGGAGACCTAGGGGAACGCTGGGTGAGTGGAAATTTGTTGATCCACGCAGACTCCAGAACTTTCCACCACAGAAATGTGAGGAAAATGTGTTTTATTTTGTCAAATTTTTCGGTTTGCAAGGGATTCTGGGTAACAAAACCTGGGGGTAGGCAGACGAGTCACCCCATCCTGAATTTCCCTGAGTGTCTAGTTTCCAAAAATGTATAGGTTTGCTAGGTTTCCCTAGGTGCTGGCAGAGCTACGGCGCAAAAACAAAAGGTAGTCTTTTTGTCCAAAACGTGCTAGATTTCACTGGGAAATTGAGGTGCGACCATGTTGCGTTTTGCGCTGTTTCATGTCGCAGCCACTATGCCTACCCACGCAAGTGAGGTACCATTTTTTTCGGGAGACCTGGGGGAACGCTGGGTGCGTGGAAATTTGTTGATCCACGCAGATTCCAGGACTTTCCACCAGAAAAATATGAGGAAAATGTGGGTTTTTTTTGTCAAATTTGTCGGTTTGCAAGGGATTCTGGGTAACCAAACCTGGGGGTAGGCAAACGAATCACCCAATCCTGAATTCCCCTGGGTGTCTAGTTTTAAAAAATGTATAGCTTTGCTAGGTTTCCCTAGGTGCTGGCAGAGCTACGGCGCAAAAACAAAAGGTAGTCTTTTTGTCCAAAACGTGCTAAATTTCACTGGGAAATTGAGGTGCGACCATGTTGCGTTTTGCGCTGTTTCATGTCGCAGCCACTATGCCTACCCACGCAAGTGAGGTACCATTTTTTTTGGGAGACCTGGGGGAACGCTGGGTGGGTGGAAATTTGTTGATCCACGCAGATTCCAGAACTTTCCACCACAGAAATATGAGGAAAATGTGGGTTTTTTTGTCAAATCTTTAGGTTTGCAAGGGATTCTGGGTAACAAAACCTGGGGGTAGGCAGACGAGTCACCCCATCCTGAATTCCCCTGGGTGTCTAGTTTTCAAAAATGTATAGCTTTGCTAGGTTTCCCTAGGTGCTGGCAGAGCTACGGCGCAAAAACAAAAGGTAGTCTTTTTGTCCAAAACGTGCTAGATTTCACTGGGAAATTGAGGTGCGACCATGTTGCGTTTTGCGCTGTTTCATGTCGCAGCCACTATGCCTACCCACGCAAGTGAGGTACCATTTTTTTTGGGAGACCTGGGGAAACGCTGGGTGGGTGGAAATTTGTTGATCCACGCAGATTCCAGAACTTTCCACCACAGAAATGTGAGGAAAATGTGTTTTTTTGTCAAATGTTTAGGTTTGAAAGGGATTCTGGGTACCAAAACCTGGGGGTAGGCCGACGAGTCACCCCATCCTGAATTCCCCTGGGTGTCTAGTTTTCAAAAATGTATAGCTTTGCTAGGTTTCCCTGGGTGCTGGCAGAGCTACGGCGCAAAAACAAAAGGTAGTCTTTTTGTCCAAAACGTGCTAGATTTCACTGGGAAATTGAGGTGCGACCATGTTGCGTTTTGCGCTGTTTCATGTCGCAGCCACTATGCTTACCCACGCAAGTGAGGTACCATTTGTTTCGGGAGACCTGGGGGAACGCTGGGTGGGTGGAAATTTGTTGATCCACGCAGATTCCAGAACTTTCCACCACAGAAATGTGAGGAAAATGTGTTTTTTGTCAAATGTTTAGGTTTGAAAGGGATTCTGGGTACCAAAACCTGGGGGTAGGCCGACGAGTCCCCCCATCCTGAATTCCCCTGGGTGTCTAGTTTTCAAAAATGTATAGGTTTGCTAGGTTTCCCTAGGTGCTGGCAGAGCTACAGTGCAAAAACAAAAGGTAGTCTTTTTGTCCAAAACGTGCTAGATTTCACTGGGAAATTGAGGTGCAACCATGTTGCGTTTTGCGCTGTTTCATGTCGCAGCCACTATGCCTACCCACGCAAGTGAGGTACCATTTTTTTCGGGAGACCTAGGGGAACGCTGGGTGAGTGGAAATTTGTTGATCCACGCAGACTCCAGAACTTTCCACCACAGAAATGTGAGGAAAATGTGTTTTATTTTGTCAAATTTTTCGGTTTGCAAGGGATTCTGGGTAACAAAACCTGGGGGTAGGCAGACGAGTCACCCCATCCTGAATTTCCCTGAGTGTCTAGTTTCCAAAAATGTATAGGTTTGCTAGGTTTCCCTAGGTGCTGGCAGAGCTACGGCGCAAAAACAAAAGGTAGTCTTTTTGTCCAAAACGTGCTAGATTTCACTGGGAAATTGAGGTGCGACCATGTTGCGTTTTGCGCTGTTTCATGTCGCAGCCACTATGCCTACCCACGCAAGTGAGGTACTATTTTTTTTGGGAGACCTGGGGGGAACGCTGGGTGGGTGGAAATTTGTTGATCCACGCAGATTCCAGAACTTTCCACCACAGAAATATGAGGAAAATGTGGGTTTTTTTGTCAAATCTTTAGGTTTGCACGGGATTCTGGGTAACAAAACCTGGGGGTAGGCAGACGAGTCACCCCATCCTGAATTCCCCTGGGTGTCTAGTTTTCAAAAATGTATAGCTTTGCTAGGTTTCCCTAGGTGCTGGCAGAGCTACGGCTCAAAAACAAAAGGTAGTCTTTTTGTCCAAAACGTGCTAGATTTCACTGGGAAATTGAGGTGCGACCATGTTGCGTTTTGCGCTGTTTCATGTCGCAGCCACTATGCCTACCCACGCAAGTGAGGTACCATTTTTTTCGGGAGACCTGGGGGAACGCTGGGTGGGTGGAAATTTGTTGATCCACGCAGATTCCAGAACTTTCCACCACAGAAATATGAGGAAAATGTGTTTTTTTTTGTCAAATCTTTAGGTGTGCAAGGGATTCTGGGTAACAAAACCTGGGGGTAGGCAGACGAGTCACCCCATCCTGAATTCCCATGGGTGTCTAGTTTTGAAAAATGTATAGCTTTGCTAGGTTTCCCTAGGTGCTGGCAGAGCTACGGCGCAAAAACAAAAGGTAGTCTTTTTGTCCAAAACGTGCTAGATTTCACTGGGAAATTGAGGTGCGACCATGTTGCGTTTTGCGCTGTTTCATGTCGCAGCCACTATGCCTACCCACGCAAGTGAGGTACCATTTTTTTTGGGAGACCTGGGGAAACGCTGGGTGGGTGGAAATTTGTTGATCCACGCAGATTCCAGAACTTTCCACCACAGAAATGTGAGGAAAATGTGTTTTTTTGTCAAATGTTTAGGTTTGAAAGGGATTCTGGGTACCAAAACCTGGGGGTAGGCCGACGAGTCACCCCATCCTGAATTCCCCTGGGTGTCTAGTTTTCAAAAATGTATAGCTTTGCTAGGTTTCCCTGGGTGCTGGCAGAGCTACGGCGCAAAAACAAAAGGTAGTCTTTTTGTCCAAAACGTGCTAGATTTCACTGGGAAATTGAGGTGCGACCATGTTGCGTTTTGCGCTGTTTCATGTCGCAGCCACTATGCTTACCCACGCAAGTGAGGTACCATTTGTTTCGGGAGACCTGGGGGAACGCTGGGTGGGTGGAAATGTGTTGATCCACGCAGATTCCAGAACTTTCCACCACAGAAATATGAGGAAAATGTGTTTTTTTGTCAAATGTTTAGGTTTGCAAGGGATTCTGGGTAACAAAACCTGGGGGTAGGCAGACGAGTCACCCCATCCTGAATTCCCCTGGGGGTCTAGTTTTAAAAAATTTATACGTTTGCTAGGTTTCCCTAGGTGCTGGCAGAGCTACAGTGCAAAAACAAAAGGTAGTCTTTTTGTCCAAAACGTGCTAGATTTCACTGGGAAATTGAGGTGCGACCATGTTGCGTTTTGCGCTGTTTCATGTCGCAGCCACTATGCCTACCCACGCAAGTGAGGTACCATTTTTTTCAGGAGACCTAGGGGAACGCTGGGTGAGTGGAAATTTGTTGATCCACGCAGATTCCAGAACTTTCCACCACAGAAATGTGAGGAAAATGTGTTTTATTTTGTCAAATTTTTCGGTTTGCAAGGGATTCTGGGTAACAAAACCTGGGGGTAGGCAGACGAGTCACCCCATCCTGAATTTCCCTGAGTGTCTAGTTTCCAAAAATGTGTAGGTTTGCTAGGTTTCCCTAGGTGCTGGCAGAGCTACGGCGCAAAAACAAAAGGTAGTCTTTTTGTCCAAAACGTGCTAGATTTCACTGGGAAATTGAGGTGCGACCATGTTGCGTTTTGCGCTGTTTCATGTCGCAGCCACTATGCCTACCCACGCAAGTGAGGTACCATTTTTTTCGGGAGACCTGGGGGAACGCTGGGTGGGTGGAAATTTGTTGATCCACGCAGATTCCAGAACTTTCCACCACAGAAATATGAGGAAAATGTGTTTTTTTTGTCAAATGTTTAGGTTTGCAAGGGATTCTGCGTAACAAAACCTGGGGGTAGGCAGACGAGTCACCCCATCCTGAATTCCCATGGGTGTCTAGTTTTCAAAAATGTATAGCTTTGCTAGGTTTCCCTAGGTGCTGGCAGAGCTACGGCGCAAAAACAAATGGTAGTCTTTTTGTCCAAAACGTGCTAGATTTCACTGGGAAATTGAGGTGCGACTAAGGGTGGGCGTAGTGGGGCTCCGCGGAGCTACGCGGAGAGGGCGAGAAGCTACGCCCACTCCCGCACTCCACGTAGCCCCACTACGCACCTCCCTCCCGCTCTCCCCCGCATACATTATTTAAGCAATTAGCCTTATTAAAACAATATTAAAGCACCTACCTTGTCCGGGGCTCGTCCGGGGCTCCCTCTTGAATAGCGTCCTTTTCCTGGATACCAATGCGCATGCGGCCGCGCATGCGCATTTCTCCCGAGAAATGCGCATGCGCGGCCGCCCGCGCATGCGCATTGGTATCCAGGAAAAGGACGCTATTCAAGAGGGAGCCCCGGACGAGCCCCGGACAAGGTAAGTGCTTTAATATTGTTTTAATAAGGCTAATTGCTTAAATAATGTAACTAGGGGAGGGCGGGAGGGAGGCGGGTGGCGGCCGACTCGGCTACGCACACGGAGTGGGCGTAGTGTTGCCGGCTACGCTGTCTACGCAAAATGCGTAGAAGGCAACACTACGCCTACTCCGAGGGCGTAGCCGAATCGGGCGCCCAGGGTTAGGTGCGACCATGTTGCGTTTTGCGCTGTTTCATGTCGCAGCCACTATGCCTACCCACGCAAGTGAGGTACCATTTTTTTTGGGAGACCTGGGGAAACGCTGGGTGGGTGGAAATTTGTTGATCCACGCAGATTCCAGAACTTTCCACCACAGAAATGTGAGGAAAATGTGTTTTTTGTCAAATGTTTAGGTTTGAAAGGGATTCTGGGTACCAAAACCTGGGGGTAGGCAGACGAGTCACCCCATCCTGATTTCCCCTGGTTGTCCAGTTTTCAAAAATGTATAGGTTTGCTAGGTTTCCCTAGGTGCTGGCAGAGCTACGGCGCAAAAACAAAAGGTAGTCTTTTTGTCTAAAACGTGCTAGATTTCACTTGGAAATTGAGGCGCGACCATGTTGCGTTTTGCGCTGTTTTATGTGGCAGCCACTATGCCTACCCACGCAAGTGAGGTACCATTTGTTTCGGGAGACCTGGGGAAACGCTGGGTGGGTGGAACGATGTTGATCCACGCAGATTCCAGAAATTTCCACCACAGAAATGTGAGAAAAATGTTATTTTTTTTAATTTTTAGGTTTGCAAGGGATTCTGGGTAACAAAACCTGGGGGTAGGCAGACGAGTCACCCCATCCTGAATTCCCCTGGGTGTCTAGTTTTCAAAAATGTATAGGTTTGCTAGGTTTCCCCAGGTGCTGGCAGAGCTACGGCGCAAAAACAAAAGGTAGTCTTTTTGTCCAAAACGTGCTAGATTTCGCTGGGAAATTGAGGTGCGACCATGTTGCGTTTTGCGCTGTTTCATGTCGCAGCCACTATGCCTACCCACGCAAGTGAGTTACCATTTTTTTCGGGAGACCTGGGGGAACGCTGGGTGGGTGGAAATTTGTTGATCCACGCAGATTCCAGAACTTTCCACCTCAGAAATATGAGGAAAATGTGTTTTTTTTTTGTCAAATCTTTAGGTTTGCAAGGGATTCTGGGTAACAAAACCTGGGGGTAGGCAGACGAGTCACCCCATCCTGAATTCCCCTGGGTGTCTAGTTTTTAAAAATGTATAGCTTTGCTAGGTTTCCCTAGGTGCTGGCAGAGCTACGGCGCAAAAAGAAAAGGTAGTCTTTTTGTCCAAAACGTGCTAGATTTCACTGGGAAATTGAGGTGCGACCATGTTGCGTTTTGCACTGTTTCATGTCGCAGCCACTATGCCTACCCACGCAAGTGAGGAACCATTTTTTTCGGGAGACCTAGGGGAACGCTGGGTGGGTGGAAATTTGTTGGTCCACGCAGATTCCAGAACTTTCCACCACAGAAATATGAGGAAAATGTGTTTTTTTTTGGTCAAATCTTTAGGTTTGCAAGGGATTCTGGATAACAAAACCTGGGGGTAGGCAGACGAGTCACCCCATCCTGAATTCCCCTGGGTGTCTAGTTTTAAAAAATGTATAGCTTTGCTAGGTTTCCCTAGGTGCTGGCAGAGCTACGGCGCAAAAACAAAAGGTAGTCTTTTTGTCCAAAACGTGCTAGATTTCACTGGGAAATTGAGGTGCGACCATGTTGCGTTTTGCGCTGTTTCATGTCGCAGCCACTATGCCTACCCACGCAAGTGAGGTACCATCTTTTTGGGAGACCTGGGGGAACACTGGGTGGGTGGAAATTTGTTGATCCACGCAGATTCCAGAACTTTCCACCTCAGAAATATGAGGAAAATGTGTTTTTTTTTTGTCAAATCTTTAGGTTTGCAAGGGATTCTGGGTAACAAAACCTGGGGGTAGGCAGACGAGTCACCCCATCCTGAATTCCCCTGGGTGTCTAGTTTTTAAAAATGTATAGCTTTGCTAGGTTTCCCTAGGTGCTGGCAGAGCTACGGCGCAAAAAGAAAAGGTAGTCTTTTTGTCCAAAACGTGCTAGATTTCACTGGGAAATTGAGGTGCGACCATGTTGCGTTTTGCACTGTTTCATGTCGCAGCCACTATGCCTACCCACGCAAGTGAGGAACCATTTTTTTCGGGAGACCTAGGGGAACGCTGGGTGGGTGGAAATTTGTTGGTCCACGCAGATTCCAGAACTTTCCACCACAGAAATATGAGGAAAATGTGTTTTTTTTTGGTCAAATCTTTAGGTTTGCAAGGGATTCTGGATAACAAAACCTGGGGGTAGGCAGACGAGTCACCCCATCCTGAATTCCCCTGGGTGTCTAGTTTTAAAAAATGTATAGCTTTGCTAGGTTTCCCTAGGTGCTGGCAGAGCTACGGCGCAAAAACAAAAGGTAGTCTTTTTGTCCAAAACGTGCTAGATTTCACTGGGAAATTGAGGTGCGACCATGTTGCGTTTTGCGCTGTTTCATGTCGCAGCCACTATGCCTACCCACGCAAGTGAGGTACCATCTTTTTGGGAGACCTGGGGGAACACTGGGTGGGTGGAAATTTGTTGATCCACGCAGATTCCAGAACTTTCCACCACAGAAATGTGAGGAAAATGTGTTTTATTTTGTCAAATTTTTCGGTTTGCAAGGGATTCTGGGTAACAAAACCTGGGGGTAGGCAGACGAGTCACCCCATCCTGAATTTCCCTGAGTGTCTAGTTTCCAAAAATGTATAGGTTTGCTAGGTTTCCCTAGGTGCTGGCAGAGCTACGGCGCAAAAACAAAAGGTAGTCTTTTTGTCCAAAACGTGCTAGATTTCACTGGGAAATTGAGGTGCGACCATGTTGCGTTTTGCGCTGTTTCATGTCGCAGCCACTATGCCTACCCACGCAAGTGAGGTACCATTTTTTTTGGGAGACCTGGGGAAATGCTGGGTGGGTGGAAATTTGTTGATCCACGCAGATTCCAGAACTTTCCACCACAGAAATGTGAGGAAAATGTGTTTTTTTGTCAAATGTTTAGGTTTGAAAGGGATTCTGGGTAACAAAACCTGGGGGTAGGCAGACGAGTCACCCCATCCTGAATTCCCCTGGTTGTCTAGTTTTCAAAAATGTATAGGTTTGCTAGGTTTCCCTAGGTGCTGGCAGAGCTACGGCGCAAAAACAAAAGGTAGTCTTTTTGTCCAAAACGTGCTAGATTTCACTGGGAAATTGAGGCGCGACCATGTTGCGTTTTGCGCTGTTTCATGTGGCAGCCACTATGCCTACCCACGCAAGTGAGGTACCATTTGTTTCGGGAGACCTGGGGAAACGCTGGGTGGGTGGAACTTTGTTGATCCACGCAGATTCCAGAAATTTCCACCACAGAAATGTGAGGAAAATGTGTTTTTTTGTCAAATTTTTAGGTTTGCATGGAATTCTGGGTAACAAAACCTGGGGGTAGGCAGACGAGTCACCCCATCCTGAATTCCCCTGGGAGTCTAGTTTTAAAAAATATATAGGTTTGCTAGGTTTCCCTAGGTGCTGGCAGAGCTACGGCGCAAAAACAAAAGGTAGTCTTTGTGTCCAAAACGTGCTCGATTTCACTGGGAAATTGAGGTGCGACCATGCTGCGTTTTGCGCTGTTTCATGTCGCAGCCACTATGCCTACCCACGTAAGTGAGGTACCATTTTTTTCGTGAGACCTGGGGGCACGCTGGGTGCATGGAAATTTGTTGATCCACACAGATTCCAGAACTTTCCACCACAGAAATGTGAGGAAAATGTGTTTTTTTTGTCAAATTTGTAGGTTTGCAAGGGATTCTGGGTAACAAAACCTGGGGGTAGGCAGACGAGTCACCCCAATCAGAATTCCCCTGGGTGTCTAGTTTTCAAAAATGTATAGGTGTGCTAGGTTTCCCTAGGTGCTGGCAGAGCTACGGCGCAAAAACAAAAGGTAGTCTTTTTGGCCAAAACGTGCTAGATTTCACTGGGAAATTGAGGTGCAACCACGTTGCGTTTTGCGCTGTTTCGTGTCGCAGCCACTATGCCTACCCACGCAAGTGAGGTACCGTTTTTATAAGGAGACCTGGGGGAACGATGGGTGGGTGGAAATGTGTTGATCCACGCAGATTCCAGAACTTTCCACCACAGAAATGTGGGGGAAATTTGTTTTTTTTGTCAAATTCTTAGCTTTGCAAGGGATTCTGGGTAACAAAACCTGGTGGTAGGCAGTCGAGTCACCCCATCCTGAATTCCCTTGGGTGTCTACTTTTCAAAAATATATAGGTTTGCTAGGTTTCCCTAGGTGCTGGCAGAGCTAGGGCTCAAAAACAAAAGGTAGTCTCTTTGTCCAAAGAGCGCAAGATTTCACTGGGAAATTGAGGTGCGACCACGTTGCATTTTGCGCCGTTTCCTGTCGCAGGCACAAGGCCGACCCACACAAGTGAGGTACTGTTTTTATTGGGAGACCTGGGGGAACGCTGGGTGCATGGAAATTTGTTGATCCACCCAGATTCCAGAACATTCCACCACAGAAATGTGAGGAAAATGTGTTTTTTTGGTCACAATCTTAGCTTTGCAAGGGATTCTGGGTAACAAAACCTAGTGGTAGGCAGTCGAGTCGCCCCATCCTGAATTCCCCTGGGTGTCTACTTTTCAAAAATGTATAGGTTTGCTAGGTTTCCCTAGGTGCCGGCAGAGCTAGCGTGCAAAAACTACAGGTAGGCACTTTGCCAAAAAAGGGTCAATTTGTAACTGCAAAATTTAGGTGTGACCACGTTGCATTTTGCGCCGTTTCCTGTCGCAGGCACAAGGCCGACCCACACAAGTGAGGTACCGTTTTTATCGGGACACTTGGGGTAATTCAGATTTGTAAATCAACTGTTATTACCAATTGAGCTTTTATGCATTTCTCCCTTTCAATGAAAGACATTGTGTAAAAAAAAAATCTTTTTGAAAAATGACCAATAATTCTCATGCCAGTATGAGTATTCCCAATTTTGAAAATGTGCAATTATATACTGTTTCTGAACTCTATAATGTGTACCCAATTCAGAAATACATAGGTGTCTTTCATACAGATTATTCCATGTATACATTTTCCAAGACAAAGTGCTCTATACCCAGTAAATGAAAAAAAAACATTGCAAGTTGCTGCTCAGTTTTTGGATCTGGGTTCGTCGGGTTCTTGGTGAAAGTACAAGTCCTATATGTCTTCACAACCAGGAAGGTCTAACGGATGTAACGGTATATTGCTTTCCAAGAGCTGTCAAAATTAGAAGAAGTTATAGGTGAAAACGTTGAGACAAAAGGCTGTTTTTTTCAACAAATTTTCAATTATTCCAATATTTAACTGTTAGTTTCTATAATGCAACCTTCATGGATTTACACAAATGACCCCTTTCTGAATTCAGAATTTTGTCTACCTTTCAAAAATGTAAAGCTTTCCAGGATCCATTATTGCTTTCAAACTCATTTCTACCATTAACTGGAAGGAGGTGGAAAGCTCTAAAAATAGCAAAAATAGGCTATGTCCCAGAAAAATGCCAAAACTGTGTGAAAAATTTCGGTTCTCTGACAAAAGACTGTCATTCCGTAAAAGCTGAGAAAATGGATATTTCAGCCCCACAAACCCTTTTTTGATAACATTTTCAGGGAAAAACCCGGAGGTTTTCATTTGCAGCCCGTTTTTCCAATTTTTCTGAAAAAAACTAAAAAATCACTATATTTTGGTTAATTTCTAAGACCCCTCCAAGGGAATCCACAAACCCTGGGCGCCTTTAGAATCCACCTGATGTTGGAAGAAAAGGACGCAAATTTGGCGTGGATACCTTATGTGGTCAAAAGTTACAAGGGCCTAAGCGCGCACTACCCCAAAACGCCAAAAAAAGCCTTAGCACAGGAGGGGGAAAAGGCCTAGCAGCGAAGGGGTTAATTATCAAGAGAGAGCCAAAGTACCAAAGCAGATCTCGATGAATGATTCAAACACTAGCCACTGGGTTTAGGGTCGTGTTAACTATTTTCATGAAGCGCACAAGTCTACAGGCTAGTTGGATGTCTTCTCCCTTGAAGCTAATCAGCAGAGCTTGTCGACGAGTACGCACACAACTTTGGTTCCAGAGCTGTGTTAATTGGCTCCTTCTTGCTCTATCTAACGGCCTACAGCTACATAGCAAGTGCAGAACGTCCTCCTTTGGGTTATCACAGAGCCTGCACTTAAGGTTGGACTCTAGGCGTTTCCACGGGGGAAGATGTTCTTTTGATGGGATTACCCCCATCCTCACCTGCAGAAAGTCTTCCTTCGCCTTCCTTGAGAAGCCGGTGCTGAGGTATGACTGTGGTAAGGCGATGGTTTAGCCTTGAATCACGAAACACCCGTGGGACCTCCTGGTTAGTGCTGCTTTGTCTTCTTCCAAGGAGATTATTTTCACAGATTTGTTGACAAGGCGCTTAAAGAATTTGTGTGAACAATTCGAGTCGCAGAGGTCTTTTAACGCAAGGTAGTTTATAGCTGCTCGGAGGTAGACCATTGCGGGGCAGTCCTTGTTTGTTTCCAGCTCTTTCCAAAGATGGGCATTCAGAGAGTCTATTTCAGCATTCCTTACTTTGTGCCAGCATTTTGCGTATGCGCCCTTATGTGCAATTTGCTGCTCTGTAAGCCGAACTCCAGCCTTAACTGTGCTGGAGAGGTGTACGGAGGGAGCGTGAAAAGCATTCGCAGTGTTTTGCTTACCACGTTATCTAAACAAAACAAGGAATCCTCGACAAACGATCATGATAGATGGAAAAACAATGCACAATGGGCAACTTTCAAGCTATATGACCAGAATACCATTGAATAAACTCTTTCGGATATCAAACCTAACAACCACTACAATGACCCCCTCCCCTCTAAATACCTAAAAAGAATCAATCACATTGTCGTTCCTGTATGGACAAAAATAATAAATGCCTCACTTTCTCAAGGAATACTACCAGACTACCTAAAAACAGGTCAAGTCCTCCCCATCATCAAAAAACCTACAGCGGACACGGCAGAGCCAAATAACTTTTGCCCAGTAACTATAGTGCCAAACTAATTGAGAAATGTGTACAAAATCAACTGAGCGACCATATCACAAATTTCAAACTGCTGGACGACTGTCAATCCGGATTTAGACCTGGCCATAGTACAGAATCAGCAATCCTACACATAGTAGATGATGCACTGCAGGCCCTGGACCACAATCAAACTTGCATACTAGTACTTCTTGACCTGTTGTCTGCCTTTGACACGGTAATCCATGAAAAATTGCTTGCCAGGCTTCAAGACAGGATGGGTCTATCTGGAATTGTTCTGAAATGGTTTGAATCATTCCTCCAGAACAAAACTCAAAGATTCCTAGTCAACCAGACGCTCTCCCCTTCATGCCCATATTCTTTTGGAGTCCCTCAAGGATCAACACTATCCCCATCACTATTCAACTAACATGTCGAACCCCTCACAGAAATTCTCCGAGACGCATGCATATCTTTTCACATGTATACTGATGACACTCAGATTTGCATCAAGATAACGTCACTGGAAGACAAGAAGAAAATGAACAAGGCCTTAAAAATTTCATTACACTGGCCAACTAGTAATCATCTGAAACTAAACGTACAAAAAATGGAATTCCTTTTAATATCACTACTGAATAAACCCACAGAAGTGAAAGAATGGACCAAACTGATCACAGCACTAAACAGCACCCCAAACACTAGTAGAATCCGCAAAATCATTGGGTATCTCACTTGGTAAGAACCTAGACATGGAAACACACATCAAATCAATGACAAAAAAGTGCCCAGTTTCACCTGAACTATATTAGAAAAATGAAACCTCTCATCTCTACGGCGGACCTCAAACTAGCAATACAGTCCTTAGTTATCTCTAGGATTGAATATGGATGTACAGCTCTAGCAGGTCTCCCAAAAATCTCAACAGCCCCACTAAAAGCATGTCTAAATGCGGCAGCAAGACTCATAACTGGATCCAGAAAATACGACCATATCTCCCCTCACCTGAAAGCAATAAACTGGTTACCAAACGAAGCCAGAAGTCAATTTACAACTACACACAAAGTTCTCCACCACAAACCTCCGAGGTACCTAGCTCAGAAAATAGAGCACTCAGGGGGAAGCAGACCAGCCAGGAGCCCCAGAGATATGCTGCTGGAACCACCCATCTTTTGAAAGAAAAACACATATGACAGAGTGTTGGACCTGGCCCTTTTGGCAGGTTCACCCCGAAACTTTTTGCTTTTTCCTAGCCTGTTTCTGGAACCTGGTGTTGGTGATTTTAGGCCTTTGCGCACTTTTTCACTGTGGTACAGTGTAAAGTGCGTGAGCTCTCTGTGTATGTGTGGTGAGTGACCTGCCCTCCCATAGGAATGCATGGGGAATGTGTGTGACCATGGTAGTTCCTGATGTGTGGGGAGTGCAGGGTCAAGTTTGGTATGTGCGAACTCGTGAGATTGAATGCTGCGTAATGATGTATGTGGCATGAATGTGTCTAGTGTGGAAGGGCCACTTCTAGACATGGGTGTGTGTGTGTAGTGAGTCTGCTGGCACGTGATTGGCTGGAGCCTGGCTCCAGGAGTGTGCCTGGGCCTGCTTGTGGATTGACTGTCTGGTTTGAGGGTGACAGGGGCTGGGGAGCCCCCAGGAGGTTGTCTGACTCAGCCCTTGGTTGAATGACTGCATCTGCAACTAGAGTGGTGGGAGGAGATAGCACCTGGGAGTGAATAGGGGTGTGCCTGCCTGCCACAATGCTGGCTCCACCTCCTGCTGGGCGGCTGTCGCCTCTGCCCCTCACACTGAAAGGAGTTCCCTATAACCAGTTGTAGCTGGTTCTCACACTGCCTGGACCCTTCTAGACAAAGGATTTTATGGTATAAAAAGGGGCTGTGTCCTCTTACAAAAGGTTTTTGTTCTTAACTTGAATCCTGCCAGGGGCGTGCTGCTCCTTGGGCCCAGGGGAACACTTGCCTCCCTGGGCCCTGCCCAGCCCCTGGATACCTGATAGACCTGGAAGCCTTGTCCTGCTGATGGCCTGGACTCCTGAAAGGGCTTATGCTGACCTTTTTATGGACTTTTTGTTCTCTGGGGTGCTTGGGAGCGCTCTGCCTTGTCCCTAGCGCTGGGAGAGCTTTTGCTTTCATCCCTAGTGCCTGGGAAGCGCTTTATATTGTCCTTCAGCGCTTGAGAGCGCTGTATTTTACTTATAGCGCTGGGAGCGCTTTATTTTGCCCCCAAGCGCTTAGTAGCACTTTTATTTTTATTCTCGAGGGTGCCCACCCCTCATTTTGCCACTGTGAATTCACCGCCGGCCCCGAGGACTCCAGAGACGCTGTGCCCGCCTCCCTGCTCGAGGCCGCGCTGCAGTTGGCTTCCCTCCGAGGCAGGAAGCCAGGCAAGTTCAGGGAAGACGGGGGCGGGGCCTGAATGCGGCAACTTCCGCTTCCCCCTGCCTGGGGGAATCTTTTGTTTCGTTGCCGGTCTCCCATGGGATGGAGGGAAACCGAAGATGTGCCCGAGTGAAGCGAAGGCCGGCGTGAGCTTTCGCGGGGCTCCCATGTGGAAGGGAGTGCCCCGCGGTGATGGCAGTGATGTGGCAGCTGTAGAGGCAGGTGGGGCTCCGGTGTTGTGCAGAGCCCCGCGCTGCCCAAAGGAGAGTCCCGCAGCACGGAGAGGAGCAGAGCAGCGGATTCCCCTGAGGAAGCAGCCCGGTGAGTATCCCGGGCTGGGGGGAGCTCTGAGCCGATTGCGAGTGCCCACGAGGACGGCCAAGTTATGTTTAGAGCCCCATGTGTTTCAGAGCGCCAGTGCGCTCCACCGATGGGGCTTTCTTCTTCAGAGCCCACGAGAGGCTCAGGGGCTATTTGGTTCACGAGCCCCGAGAGGCTCACAGCGCCCCATCTGTGGAGGTGCCCACGAGGGGCTCAGGCGCTATAATTGTCGAGGAGCCCATGAGGGGCTCAGGTGCCACAGTTGTTGAAGAGCCCACGAGGGGCTCAGGCGCTACATTGTTAAGGAGCCCATGAGGGGCTCAGGCATTACTTAGTTTTAGAGCCCAGAGAGGCTCGTGGCCACATTTACTTTATTTGGAGCCCAGTGAGGCTCTTGAGGGCATTTTATATTTAGATTCCAGAAACCCACATGATATTTAGAGCCCAGTGAGGCTCTTGGGGGACACGAGTGTTTTCAGAGCCTGTGTGGCTCCACCAGTTGGCGCAGTTCTGTTCCAGGGTCAGGCCCTATTGCAGTTTTGACTCCCAGCTGCCCAGCAATTAGTGGGCAGCTGCACCGTTTAGGCGCCAAAGGAGAGAGAGTCCCTGTGTGGGACAGAGATGTCACAGTGGTGCCAGGCCTGCTACAGCTGCGCAGCACTTAGTGCCAGCTGCAACGTTTAGGCCCTGTTGTTGTTCCCAGCTGCCCAGCAATTAGTGGGCAGCTGCAACGTTTAGGTTAGCGCCGGTGGCGCACCCCTGACTGGCGCTGCATTGGCAGCGCGCCCTGACATTCTGGACACAGGGCTTTTGATTCTCCTTGAGATGGCCAGTTGGCCAAGGGGGCTGGTATGTGGGTAGGGCGCAAGGCCCTAATGTGATTTCTGCGCAATGTGATTTTGCTATGTCTATGATAGTAATTGCCTGAGGTGATGTTGTGCGCAATTGTGTTTTCTTGCACCTCTGAATGTGTTTTGATGCATCATGTGCCTTGTTCTTACACCTCTGAATGTTGTGATGCATCATGTGTAATGTGTTCTTGCTTATACCCCTAAATATATTTTATTCTTAGGTGGTTGTGTTTTGCCTAGTAGAGTTTATCCTAGAAAGGTTATGTGTCCATGCGTGATCTAGGCCTATGGTTATTAGTATTGCGTAGTGTGTACCTACCTTTACCAGTAGTTACTGGTTGTGACCCATAATTGTTCTTTTGTGCTACACTTATTCTAAGTTCTAGAAGTGCTATTTCTGCTAAGTGTTGATTCCTGACAGTGGTCCTGGTGGCCCTGTCTTGTACATAATCCCTTATGAATATTGCCCGTGCCAGTTGGCACAATGTACATGTGTGATTTCTATCTGATGTGTTTTGACAATACAGAAGTTATTTTTATATAACCTTGTGTGGAGTTCCTTTTGTGATGTGCCTAGGATGTTGTTTCTGTTGTGTGCTTGCGCAAATGCTTTACACATTGCCTCCGGGATAAGCCTGTCTGCTCGAGCCAAGCTACCAAGGGGGTGAGCACGGGTTATCTTGGCATGTGACTCCCTTGCCCTGACTAGAATGGTGGTTTCTGCCTGGCTTTGGCATCAGCCTTAGCCTACCAGAAATCCCAGTTCTAACACAGAGCTTTCTCCGGAGCAGCGCCCAAAATCTGGAACTCACTCCCTCCAAACATTAGAAAAATTCCAAACACAGCAACATTCAAGAAGGAAGCGAAGAGCTTCCTTATGATAAAGTTCCTTCCTTAGGGCCAGACGACTCTTTAATCATTAAGACTAATACCCAAACGTCAATCATGAACCGCTCATGTTGTAGACTCCACAGAAAGCACATCAGAATCATGTGTAAAGAAATAATATTATGTTTACTAAAACGAATAAGAATGGCATACAGGGGAATAATATATATGGTCATGATGCTGTTTTTGTTGAAAATGATAAGAAAATCATGTCATGTACAGGAATTTGTATATAGTAATGCTACTCCTTTTATTGAAACTGATAAGAAAATCATGTACAGCAATTATATATAGTTATTCGCATTGTATCACAAATATTCCAAATTTAACTGTTAAGTTCTCTGATACCCAAGGGTCAAGTCTGCGCTATATAGTGGGTGTTGTATAACATTTTAGGACCCTATTGTAATTTTCCCGATTCATGCCCTTATATAGGTATAAATCACCATATCCTTATATAGGCACAAGACTCATAACCATATTTAGACATAGCTCATGCAGTCCAAATAGTTCCCAAAATCTACAACGATTTCTTGGAAAACTCGGCTTCAGCAGCTAGGGACTTCCCCTTGCTCGAGAACTGACTTGTCCAAGAACTCAGGGAGTTTTCAAAGAACTGAGACTCTTTGATGACGTTATTATGTCCACCTTTACATCAAACTCGGTACCTTCAAGGTATAAATATGCCCACACTTGCCATTGCAAACACAAGGTGGTTTGGAGCAGTTCGACTATCTACTTGCCCGACACGCCCTGCTACTGCAAGTGCCGAAGGAAGCCGACCCCCCAGCAGACGCACTGAGAGAGACGCTGTCGAGAAATCCAGCTCCAGTGTTTCCAAGCTACCCTTGTGGGTTGCTGGGAAATTGAGTACTGAGCCTGACGTTCTTCATTCCAAATCAAGGTACGCAGCTGATTAGACCCTAAGAGAAATCTTGGACAGAATCTTGGCAAAAGAATACTACATTTATGCTACACCTCACTTACTTCTTCCCTCGTACTAAGCTTAGGTTAGGTACATCGGGGTAGACGTACTTTAGAAGCACCAGTTGAGTACTTTTAGCCTCTGTTATTTATGTATGTATTTAGCTATGGTTTAGGAACCATAAAATGCTCTTACAGTGTTATTTTATTCTACTCTTTTTACTGTATGCATTATATTTTGCAACCAGTCTTACTATTGTAGCAGTTCATTTCTTATGCTTGAGAAAGAGAACTCTTCAATAAAACCTTTTATTGAAAAACTCCCGTCTATCTATTTTTCTGCACTTCTGGTGAAACGAAGCATGCACGATTGACTGAGTGAAATATCTATCTATTGTTTCCACAACTCTGAAGATCAGTTTATTCTTGGGGAAACAAAGTTGTCAAGTTTATGCGGTTGTCAGAAACGAATCCCTTCTTGTTTATTCGAGAAAGTTTTTAGTGACCTCTGAGCTAGCTGGCACTCACAATTAAGTCTAGTATATTCGATAGAGACCTAGTTGACCTCAGTCCTACGTCTAATCTATAGGATATATTATTCCAATGCACTGAGCCTATTGGGAATATACGAACTACACTACAAGATGAGTGGACTATCATGAACCCTCTATTCACATTCTCTTAGGGCGGATTCGGGTCTCCTCAAGTCCTTATTTCGTAATCAGTGGTGAAAAGAATAGAAGAGCCAGCACAGTGAGAATAGACAGCAGGGTGTCTGGCCGCCTGTTTATAGTAGCCGCTTGGTAGAAGAGCAGGGTCCCTGATCACAGTTGGCCACGGACCAGCTCTGAAGCAATGCTGAACGTGTGTTAAGGCCGCAGATGGACCCAAACCTGCTATCTGAATTTGGGGACTAATATCAATATCTTTTTGGGGAAACTTAGTTTATAAAATTTAAAAAAAACTTACCATATGAAGTATGCTGAAATAACACTAAAAGCTTACATTGGCATTCTGGTGAAAGAATGTTTTTTACATATACCCAATGCAGCATACGCTCTCTGTGTTTGCTAATGTAACGTGCAGAGGAGATAGGTCCACAATAAACTCTTGCCTAGGCCACTGGTGCAGGTGTCGCAAATACATGGTTATTACTCGAGTAGCCCGGCAATCGGGACTGTAAGGCAGTTCATTTACATGAATACAAGATCGTGCAACAAACAAAAGGTGCCCTTTTCCTTGCACACTGCTTCATACTACAGTACTAGCGCATGTTAAAACAAAATTAGTACTTACTTTCCCTTTTCATTTTGATTAGAAGCCTGCGGCTTGCTTGAGTCATCGCGACACACGCTGCTTGTTTCCTGAGTTGACTCGACTGACTAGCGCTGCTGCAGCTGCGCAGTACGCTCTGGCGGGAGAAAAGTGGAGACATTGGTCTGATTTTCGTTGGTCCGACTCCAAGAGGAAAGACGATTCAATGCTAAGGAGGCACAGAAGGGGCCGGGCTAATAATTCATTTTTCAATTGTCGGGGCCTCACACAGGCAGTTTAAGGAGGGAAGCCGCGGCTCCAAATGTAAATATTTTAGGCACAAATCCTTAATCCGTGTAGACCCGGCCCTATGAAATAAGTGCTGGTGCTAAGCAACCGAAAGCACCGGCACAAATTAAGCACTGCCATACAATCAGTGCTTCATTTGAGCCAGTGCTTCCAGGTGGAACCCACCACCAACCTGTATTGGGTACTGTTAGAAACGGGATCTCTGGCTGGCCAAGGCTTGTGCCAACGTCAGTCAGAGACCACCACTTCCACGTCAGGGCAAGGGAGTCACACGCCAAGATAACCCCTGCTCACCCTCTAGGTAACGTGGCGCGAGCAGCAAGGCTAAACTTGGAGGCTATGTAGGTTAAGTGTTTGCGCGCGCACCCAGCAACAACTCCCAAAGCCCACCACAAAGGAAACTCCACACAAGGTTATATAAAAATAGCCTTTGTATTATAATAAACATACATTAGATAAAACACACATATTGTTACACTGTGCCAACAGGCACGGGCAGAATTTACAAGGGGATATGTACAAGACAGGGCCACATGGACCACTGTCAGGAATCATCACTTTTTAGGAATAGTAATTAGCACATAGAACACTTTTAGAACAAGTTAGAACACAACCAGTAAGAACTGGTAAAGGGTAAGTACCTCCTACGCAACCCTAACCACCTTAGGAAAATATTGCGCAGGGAACCAAGACCTCACTAGCAACATCTGTACTAGGAGAAAAAACAACCACCTAAGAATCACCAACATTTAGGGGTATAAGCATAGGAACATTACACATGATGCATTAACATTCAGCGGTGTAGGGAAATAAAACACATGATGTATCAACATTCAGCGGTGTAGGGACAAGGCACATGACGCATAAAAACACATTCAGAGGTGCAAACACAAGCAATTGCGCAAAAACCCACATGAGTCACAACCTGTGGCAGTCCCTAGGCCAACTGGCCTCTCTAGGGCTAGGACGCCCTGTGTCCCAAAGTCAGGGGGCCTAAACGTGGCAGTTGCCCACAAAGTGCTGGGCAACTGGTGCAGGGAAAGTTAGGGCAACGTTGGAGCCTCGTGGGCTCAAGAACCACTTGCGACCCTCGCAGGCTCTACTCTCCAGAACAACTGTGCCCCTGAGCCTCTCTAGGCTTGCAAAACAATTATGCTGGCACCATAGAGCTTCAGCGCTCTAAAACAATGAAAGTGCCCCAGAGCCTCTCTCAGGCTATCCAACAAGACTGCTGCCTCACTGGGCAGTGGGGTCCCCCACGGGGGACCTAGGAACACGTGAAGAGCCTCTCAGGGCTCGCAAAACGACTGGGCACAAGAGCCTCTCTGGGCTCAAAATATCCAAATAATGGCCTGGAGCCTCTCGGGGCTCCACAAACAAGACTGCCGCCTTACTGGGCAGTGGGGTCCCTCTCGGGGGACCCAGGAACACTTAGGGCGCCTTGAGCCTCTCTGGCTCGCCAACCCACTGTGGTGCCGTGAGCCCCTCTCAGGGCTCGAAGGACAACTGGCACTCGTTGGAGTCCCTCACGGGGGACTCTCTGTGGCCTAAAATGCCCCCAGAGCCTCTGGGGACCCTAAATCCAAGAATGTCCCCAATGAAGTTGGAGTCCCGCTCGGGGGACTCAGAAACTGCCAATGCCCCCGGCTCCACTCACCGGTGTCGGGCGGGGGCGGGAAACACGGCCGGCATCTCTCTTCAGGCAGCGCGGGGCTCTCCCTCAACACCGGAGCCCTGCCTACCTTCTCAGCTGCTCAGTGGGGCCGCTCTGGGGAGATATCACCGGCAGGGTGCGTGGCCTCACTCTACCACCCCCCAGCCGGCTTTCACTCACCGGCTCAGTTGCGGGATGGAGAGCAGAGAGCTCCCGCTCCTCTGTGCTCTCGCCGGTCTTCTTGCTCGTGCGGCGGGCGGCTCTCTTCTCGTGGGCGGCGGGGCACTCCTCCTGGCAACGGAGCCCCGCCTGCACCTTTCACCACCCTACTCTCGTCCTTGTGCTGCGGGGCGGGACTTCCGGGTCGCCCCTGCAGCTTCCGGGTCGTCGCGGGCAGCGCGGCGGCCCGTCTCCGGCTCCGTAGGTGGGGGATGAATTCACCGAGGGGTGGGCTCCCTCGAGGTGAGATCAAAAATAGCGGCAGGGTCCCTGGCAGGGTGAGCACCTGCCAGAGGACAAATTAATCACAAATAGGCGAGGTGGGCACTCGCTAGGCAGGCAAAGCGCTCCGCAGCGCTAGAGATAAAATTAAAGCGCTCTCAGCGCTAGGAGGGAAATAACGCGCTCTCAAGCGCTAGAGGCCCAAACAAAGCGCTCCCAGGCGCTAGGGGCCAACAAGCCCAGCAAGAGTCCTCCTAGGCAGGCAGGGGGGCAAGGCTGGGCCAGGGGCCAGCTCACTGGCCCTCCAGGCAGGGAGGCAGTCCAAGTGGCGGTTCCTCCTGGCCCCAGCAGCAGCAGCCCCTCTCAATTAGGATCAGGAAAAGAACAGCTTCTGTGGGGACACAGCCCCATTTTTATACTAGCAAATCCTTTGTTTCAGGGTGCAGGGTGGGGGAGAAACCAGTCGCAGCTGGTTTTGGAGCACCCTTGATGGCCCAACCACCCCTTTCATTCACTGGGGAGGCTAGGGTCGTTAGACACACCACAGGGGGGCGGAGCCAGCATTGTGTGGGGAAAACCCAGCCCATCCAGGACACAGGTACACTCCTCCCACACATCACTCATGCTAATCTCACACTCAGCACCGGGCAGACCCATCCAGACTTCCTGGAGCCTGGCATGCCAGCCAGCTCCAGCCAATCACGCTCCAGCACCCTCACTGTACACACACATCAATGTCCAGAAGTAGCACTTCCCTTCTAGACACATACAAGCCACATATACCATCGTGCAGCATTCACTCTCACGAGTTCAGACATACCAAACTCGAGCCTGCACTCCCCACGCATCAGAAACTACCAGGGACACACACATTCCCTATGCATTCCTATTGGAGGGCAGGCCAGCCATACTACACGCACGCACTTTCACTCTGGGACCCAGGGAAAAAGTGCGCCAGGCCAGAAATCATGAACGCCATCAAAGCAAAAAGTTCAGGGGTGAACCAGCCATAAGGCCCGTGTCCAACACAACCCCCTTCCAGCCAAAACGCAGGGTAGACCGATCACCACCGTGATGGGCTTCCCTGCTTTGGGCGATAGAACACGGACACGGGCCCGCCACTGCCGGGACACCGTCCTGTTCCACGCCACTGTGAACCCCTGGCATTCCTTCTCAAATCTGGAACAACTGGGCTACCCCACTGGTACTCCCAAGCTGTCGCGGCCAGGACCAGGCCCTGGGCCACCCAGGTGCCACCGGTCCTTGCCTATTCACAGAGTGGGGGGTAGTAACCCCTGGCACATAGTAGCCACTCTCCACTCTTCCTGTTTGCAAGACGGGGCTAGACTGCCACTGGTTCTCCAGCCTAGGGTCTACACCCTCAGGCGGACCAGGAGTCTCAGGGAAGGCTCTCCTCCCCCTACCTCTTCTTCTAGGGTTCCTCCACCTCCTGCGAGGGGTACCCTTAGAACGCCATTCCAACCCAGGGTTTAACCCCTCAGGTTGCACCGGGGTCAGAGGCGGGCTCTCCCACCCTCTGCACCCCCTTCCAGAGTTCTGCACCCTCCCAACTGGAGAGGTACCCCTGGAAGAAGCACTGGCTAGGACTCTGGTTACAGACGTCCCACCCTTCAGGTCAGGCCGATCCTGAACCTGGCCTCCCAACCTTTGGTCTAAACCGATAGGTGGGATAATTGCCTGGCACTCCAGGACTTCTGGGGACTCACTCACCATCCCCCTGAGGCTAACACATGACTCATGTGCTGTGTGACTGTCTGTCTGGCGCAGATCTCCCGTCCCCTGTCCACCTGACAGTACGGGAAGAACCCCCAGAACAGAAGTGGTGTCACCATGGTCACTAAGCGGGAACTTCGCCCAACTGGGTAGTCCCTGACCCACTGGTTCTCCCACTGGGGAACACATCCCCCATTCACTCCTCACTTCGGACTTCTGTGCCCCCCCAACGGGAGTGGCACTGCCGGACACTAGAACCACTGGTACACTATTTAAAGATACTCCAGGTTCTCTAGACACTAGGAGATCCCCCTCAAGGGGTCTAACAGGACAGCCTAGGTCCCCAACCTGGTGTTCCCTCGAGAAACCATCCAGGTTCTGAGACTGGGTTTCGGGCACCTGGGAACTCTCAGTCCCCCACTCACTCTTACTCCACTGAGACAAGACGTGAGCCCCTACACCCCTCTCGCTACACTGGGACCTAGCTGGGCTACTCTGAGCCTCTTCCACCACACTGGTCTGGAAGATACCTGACCCACTACTCTCGGGTTCACTCACCCATGATGTGTCAGAACCTCCGGCACCTTCCCAGCGGTCTGCTTCCTCTGCAAGCTTCCAAGGACTAACATAGTCACCTCTTGACAGGTGTTTGCGCAACTCTGGCACAAAACAATTGAACAGCTGCTCTCTGATAACCAGGTTGAGCAGACCCTCAAAATCAGGTTCCCCATGAATCTCTAGCCAATCAAGCAGGGCATCATGACAATCATCCACATAGTCCACCCAATCCTGGTGAGGCAGTCTCCTACTGCCCCTGAACTTCAATCTGTACCTGTCCTCTCGGGAACAAGGTACCACTCGTTGGAAACGGGGCATGGCACTTCCCGCACCAAACTCTCTATTGCTGCCACCACTGGATCCAACCCTCCCTGGGGAATCCAGAAAACTAGGACTGCGGTCAGGGGATAACCTACCCTCTAGGGCTATCTTCTCCTTGGCCAAGGCTCTCTCAGCCTTCGCAATCCGCTCATTCACACCCAGCTGCGCCATCTCTCTGGCATACTCTAACCTGAACTTCTCCATGGCCAGCTGGTGCTCCCTCTCTTCTCTCCTATCCAACCACTCATCTGGGGACATGGAAGGGGATGGGGTGCTACATCTGACACTGGAACCAGCAAGTGACTCCCTATCTAGGGGGTACTCGCTCTCTGCTGGCGCCCATCCACTGTCAAACTCACTCTACACATCAGACTCTTCAGGGCTCCCCTCAGACCCACCACCCTCATGGTGTGCGGCCCGGGCCCTCTCTCTCTCACTGTGCTCACGCTCCCAGTCACTCTTCTGCCACAGGATAATGTTATCCCTAAGCTTGGACTGGGTGTCTGACTCACTCACTGGGATGTCTCTCTCCTTACAAAACCGTACCAACTCATGCACACTGTACTTAAACAGGCCACAGAGGTTAAAAGGAGATTCCATCTTGACAGGATGCTCACAGACACGTGCAACACAAGGGACCTAGCAATCTGAAGTAGGAGTGCACAATTCCAAAACTTCCACACTCTCCTTAAAAAAGAACTCACTCATGCGTCCAGGAAAACACACCATTCATCCACACACACCCTCCCCTCGGATCGGTAAGGCAGTTTCTACCACCCCTGACTTCTCAACCTGACCAAAAGTGACACAGGTACCAAACTCTGGAAGCAGGGCGGGGGACAAATGTACAGGACACAATTATGAAATGACACTCTTCAGGAGAAGAAACAATGGAATTTTACCAAAAACAATAATCCCCAAAATGTGGTTATCTAAAAATGTAGAGCTTTGAAGTGCGGCCAGCCGCTACTGTGGTACAACGCAACCACAAATCCTTATCCCACTCGCTGCCGCCAATGTTGGAAATGGGATCCCTGGCTGGCCAGGGCTTTCGCCAAAGTCAGTCAGAGACCACCACTCCCAAGTCAGGGCAAGGGAGTCACACGCCAAGATAACCCCTGCTCACCCTCTAGGTAACGTGGCGCGAGCAGCAAGGCTAAACTTGGAGGCTATGTAGGTTAAGTGTTTGCGCGCGCACCCAGCAACAACTCCCAAAGCCCACCACAAAGGAAACTCCACACAAGGTTATATAAAAATAGCCTTTGTATTATAATAAACATTCATTAGATAAAACACACATATTGTTACACTGTGCCAACAGGCACGGGCAGAATTTACAAGGGGATATGTACAAGACAGGGCCACATGGACCACTGTCAGGAATCATCACTTTTTAGGAATAGTAATTAGCACATAGAACACTTTTAGAACAAGTTAGAACACAACCAGTAAGAACTGGTAAAGGGTAAGTACCTCCTACGCAACCCTAACCACCTTAGGAAAATATTGCGCAGGGAACCAAGACCTCACTAGCAACACCTGTACTAGGAGAAAAAACAACCACCTAAGAATCACCAACATTTAGGGGTATAAGCATAGGAACATTACACATGATGCATTAACATTCAGCGGTGTAGGGAAATAAAACACATGATGTATCAACATTCAGCGGTGTAGGGACAAGGCACATGACGCATAAAAACACATTCAGAGGTGCAAACACAAGCAATTGCGCAAAAATCCACATGAGCCACAACCTGTGGCAGTCCCTAGGCCAACTGGCCTTTCTAGGGCTAGGACACCCTGTGTCCCAAAGTCAGGGGGCCTAAACGTGGCAGTTGCCCACAAAGTGCTGGGCAACTGGTGCAGGGAAAGTTAGGGCAACGTTGGAGCCTCGTGGGCTCAAGAACCACCTGCGACCCTCGCAGGCTCTACTCTCCAGAACAACTGTGCCCCTGAGCCTCTCTAGGCTTGCAAAACAATTATGCTGGCACCATAGAGCTTCAGCGCTCTAAAACAATGAAAGTGCCCCAGAGCCTCTCTCAGGCTCTCCAACAAGACTGCTGCCTCACTGGGCAGTGGGGTCCCCCACGGGGGACCTAGGAACACGTGAAGAGCCTCTCAGGGCTCGCAAAACGACTGGGCACAAGAGCCTCTCTGGGCTCAAAATATCCAAATAATGGCCTGGAGCCTCTCGGGGCTCCACAAACAAGACTGCCGCCTTACTGGGCAGTGGGGTCCCTCTCGGGGGACCCAGGAACACTTAGGGCGCCTTGAGCCTCTCTGGCTCGCCAACCCACTGTGGCGCCGTGAGCCCCTCTCAGGGCTCGAAGGACAACTGGCACTCGTTGGAGTCCCTCACGGGGGACTCGCTGTGGCCTAAAATGCCCACAGAGCCTCTGGGGACCCTAAATCCAAGAATGCCCCCAATGAAGTTGGAGTCCCGCTCGGGGGACTCAGAAACTGCCAATGCCCCCGGCTCCACTCACCGGTGTCGGGCGGGGGCGGGAAACACGACCGGCATCTCTCTTCAGGCAGCGCGGGGCTCTCCCTCAACACCGGAGCCCTGCCTGCCTTCTCAGCTGCTCAGTGGGGCCGCTCTGGGGAGATTGCACCCGCGGGGTGCGTGGCCTCACTCTACCACCCCCCAGCCGGCTTTCACTCACCGGCTCAGTTGCGGGATGGAGAGCAGAGAGCTCCCGCTCCTCTGTGCTCTCGCCGGTCTTCTTGCTCGTGCGGCGGGCGGCTCTCTTCTCGTGGGCGGCGGGGCTCTCCTCCTGGCAACGGAGCCCCGCCTGCACCTTTCACCACCCTACTCTCGTCCTTGTGCTGCGGGGGCGGGACTTCCGGGTCGCCCCTGCAGCTTCTGGGTCGTCGCGGGCAGCGCGGCGGCCCGTTCGCGGGCAGCGCGGCGGCCCGTCTCCGGCACCGTAGGTGGGGGATGAATTCACCGAGGGGTGGGCTCCCTCGAGGTGAGATCAAAAATAGCGGCAGGGTCCCTGGCAGGGTGAGCACCTGCCAGAGGACAAATTAATCACAAATAGGCGAGGTGGGCACTCGCTAGGCAGGCAAAGCTCTCCGCAGCGCTAGAGATAAAATTAAAGCGCTCTCAGCGCTAGGAGGGAAATAACGCGCTCTCAAGCGCTAGAGGCCCAAACAAAGCGCTCCCAGGCGCTAGGGGCCAACAAGCCCAGCAAGAGTCCTCCTAGGCAGGCAGGGGGGGGCAAGGCTGGGCCAGGGGCCAGCTCACTGGCCCTCCAGGCAGGGAGGCAGTCCAAGTGGCGGTTCCTCCTGGCCCCAGCAGCAGCAGCCCCCCTCAATTAGGATCAGGAAAAGAACAGCTTCTGTGGGGACACAGCCCCATTTTTATACTAGCAAATCCTTTGTTTCAGGGTGCAGGGTGGGGGAGAAACCAGTCGCAGCTGGTTTTGGAGCACCCTTGATGGCCCAACCACCCCTTTCATTCACTGGGGAGGCTAGGGTCGTTAGACACACCACAGGGGGGCGGAGCCAGCATTGTGTGGGGAAAACCCAGCCCATCCAGGACACAGGTACACTCCTCCCACACATCACTCATGCTAATCTCACACTCACCACTGGGCAGACCCATCCAGACTTCCTGGAGCCTGGCATGCCAGCCAGCTCCAGCCAATCACGCTCCAGCACCCTCACTGTACACACACATCAATGTCCAGAAGTAGCACTTCCCTTCTAGACACATACAAGCCACATATACCATTGTGCAGCATTCACTCTCACGAGTTCAGACATACCAAACTCGAGCCTGCACTCCCCACGCATCAGGAACTGCCAGGGACACACACATTCCCCATGCATTCCTATGGGAGGGCAGGCCAGCCATACTACACGCACGCACTTTCACTCTGGGACCCGGGGAAAAAGTGCGCCAGGCCAGAAATCATGAACGCCATCAAAGCAAAAAGTTCAGGGGTGAACCAGCCATAAGGCCCGGGTCCAACAGGTACTTAGAGTTATTTTTTATCATCAGACTTTGACCCAGAACAAGAGAGAAAAAAAAGAAAGAAATTCAAAAAAAGGAAGAAAAGAAATAGGAAAACAGTGACAGAGAAAGCTCGGATGAAAAGAAACAACAAGCAGGAGTGAGATAGCAATGCAGTGTTGGTGGAAGAAAGAGACATGGGGTGAAATTAAATTTCAGAGCCTTGGTATTCCTCAATTCATTGTTCGGCATAGGTGTCAGACGTCTGCAAAAAGATATGGTCCCGGCACTCACTCTTTTACAAACTAAGCACTGGCGATGGTCCATTTTAGGTCGAGCTGGTGTAAGCAGTGCGAAGCACTGCATCCAGCGAAGGATCTTTTGTTTCTCACTTCCTGGGAATGTGAGACAGGGGATGTGCACGCGCAGTAGAATCCCCCATGTGAGCGCGCACGTTCACCCACACGCCGTACACATCTCCTGTCCTACATTGGCAGTAAGTGAATAACACACAGACACACACGCACGCATGCACACACACACGCAGGCACACACACAAACACGCATGCACACACACGCAGGCACACACACACACACGCAGGCACACACGCGCGCACACACACACACACTCCCTACAACTAAGCCCCACCCGCCCCACTCACCGGACTACAGGCTCCGTCATGCGAGGCTTCCTCTCACTTGCATCGGCGGCCTCTGCTCCTCCTATGTGCCTACAGCGTTTCACAGCCTCCCCTGGGGCCGGACTTCCTCCTTCTGCCCTTCTCATCCAGTCACTTAGTGGGCACGGGCTTCCCGCAGAAGGCGGAAGTCCCGCCCCAGGGGAGGTTGTGAAACGCTGTAGTGCCCTCACTGATGCAAGCTGTCGCTAGCTGCCATGATTCGCTGAAGTGCCGCTGAGTTTTAGCAATGTGCATGAGAAGTGGGCTAGCTTAACATCCCCTTGTTCCTGGTTTAAAGTTACAGATACAGACCAGTCTGGTTTCAGATGATCACTTGATGCTCAGTCAGTAATAGTTCCAGTCGAGCTGCAAGAGATATCTTTATGGTTTTGGATGATATTCTTTGCTGGTGATCCAGGGTGCAATGTGTGATCTGTGGCACAGGACAGGAAGCCATCGTCTTGCAGATCAGAGCTTCTGTGACAATCTCGCTTTCAGCAGGATGTCAGCTGTCATCATGTTCAGGTTATAGTTGTGCATATAGGGTAATCTGTCAGATGTCACCACGTGAGATGTAATTGCACACTGATCACAAAGGTCACTATAATAAATACTGTGCACACCGCAGCGTGAGATGTGCATCATGTCCTGATTACGAGTGCTATGTGCAAACTTTAACTATCAGTCACAATAGATCGTTACACTGCTTAGGGCTGACTCCCTAGACCCTTTTTCAGTGAGTAAACTATTATAGGTACCATTGCTACTAATTAATTAACCCCTCCCCTTTGCTTATTTTATTACTTACCCTTTGACGATCAAGTGACCCAAGATGGTTACACTGTGAGACGTCATCATGACGCGGTGATGGCCAGTGCCGTGTGTTACTTTTCACGTGGCACAGCATGAAATGTCATCATGCACTGTTAATGAAGAGTGGCCTGAGCACAATCGTATTTGACATTATGTGAGACGTCATTGTGTGTTGCTAATAACCTGTGCCATGGGCAAGTATTGCCATGGCCCGGAGTGAGATCTCAACATGCTCCTGGCAATGCACTAGCCCCCGAGGATGTCACTGTAGCCACCACAAGAAGCAATGCAACAGTCTTATCTCAACCCTCTCTTCTACTTCCGGGCAATGCAGCACCAATCCAAGCCAAGCTCATCACAGCTAAACCCATCATGGAAGAAGGCTGTATTTGCTCCACCTGCGGCAACTGCCCACACTGAAACAATCACATCTACCATTAGGGCAGTCTGGCTGGGTGGCCAAGCTTTACCTGTTGCACAATGACTCAGCGTGTTACCTTCTGAGACCGCCTATTTAATTCCTATCCAGCTGGATTAAATTGTAGACAACCCTTTGTTGTCACTGAGCAGGAAGGAAGTGCAGCCCAGTAGAAACAGGCCCTATTTTGCCTTGATAAGTAGATGAAATACCCGCCGCAGTGATGGCAACGGGCGTCCTGAGCCAACCTTGTGTCTCTTCTCTTGCTTTATTGCCAGCTGTGCCCTTCTCGGAGTCCTATCCTGCGGGAATGCTCTATTGCTCCATGTCGAGAGGACATCATGAATCACCGGATCTTGAATCCCAAAGCGTTATCAGGTGGTAATCCAGGTGGTTCTTTTGAAGCAAACAGACTACGGGTCCCAGAATGCACTGGTTTGTTGAATGAAAGCCAAGGACTGAAAACAGCCCCGACAGGGAGCGTCATGGCAACACTCGAGTCTCTTGTCGCTCAATGACCTGTCGGCCTTTTCTGTCATCTCAAAGTGGATCAGCTGCCCTTGCCTGGAAAACAAAGGGGAGGGTTTGGGGAATGGAGCTCTTTCTCTTACTCTATTGATTTCACTCCAGTCGAATGACTGTTTCATGAGTGCCCTTCAAAGGCTCTATGATTATGCCCCGCGTGGGGCCACCTCTAATTAACGTAAGCATAACAGAGGGCTCATTGCTCAATTCACTTTGGGGCAGATTTACAAGCCCATTGCGCCACTTTTGCGTCACTTTTCCCATGTTAAAAGTGACGCCAAAGTGGTGCAAGGGGCTTGTACATCTGCCCCTTTAATTTTAAAGGGTTCCTTTCCCTCCCCATCAAGTTATTGATCACTTTCCTTCAGGTCCCTTCACCGGTATCTGGTTTAGGCCTCAGGGCACAGCACGGTTCTTGAATAGCCCCCTTGACTGGAAGTGCTTTACAAGACACACAGATTCCTAAAAATCAATAGCCTTGGCACGGTGGCTGTGCGGGTTTCTATCGAGCTCCACGTGCTGTCTTGTAGCTTTTATGTGTTATGTATGTGTGTGTTTGTGTCTGGAGGCTGCGGCTCTCTCTCTGCCAGTGCTGCAGCAACAGAGGCTTGTGCAGCTGCTGTCCTCACTGCGCAAATTTGGATGTCATACAAGCCTACCTTGCTGCTTCTTGTGTGCCAGTGAAATGTGCAATGCTGGTGCCTGCCCACAATGAGCTGGTCGACAACGAGTGCGATATACAACACATATTGCCTTACAAATGCTATAGGTATCACATGTGAGAAAGTTCAAACTATTGGCATTGTAAATGACAAAGCTATTAATTTTGCTATTTTCAAAACCAACACATAAATTCAGTACCTTGAGCAAAGTCTCTGGGTGAAGTCACGTGCACTTTGGCAGATAGACTTTAGATAGGGTAGGAGGGACATCCGCTTATTGTTGACACCTGTCCGCTCTGTTTAGGGCACATATTTAAAACTGCAAACACTCCTGTCGTTTTTGGTTGGGACTCCACGACATGTTGATCACTCATAATCAGTTTAAATGTAAAGATTGACTTGGAGCAGCATTGTTAGTCAAAGAAGTCACCGGGAGATACTTTATGAGGGGCGGCTCGTGTATTAGGGCATAGGGGCTGCTCCCCCTTTCCTTTCATACCTCCTTGTAAACAAGGTTAAGTAAATTAATACAATGGCAAGTAGCGAATGTCACATTAATAGGTAGTTGTGCGAAATTACCGGCATGCCCGGATGCACCTCAGTGAGAATGTGCAAGATTTAGCACTAGGGGGGCTCACCCACGCACAGCCCGGGTATTTCCTCACAGCACCGTGACGTCACCGTAGGTCGTCCGTTTAAAACAGCCTGGGGCGTTTAGCTTTCGAGCCCGAGCTGTACGAGTTTGAATGCCACTCATTACCAGCTACCCCACCCTTCAGTATCTCGCCACTGGGTGAGGTGGAGCCAGCAAGGTTCACAGACCACACCTCACCCAGTGACGAGATGTGAAAGGGTGGGTTTAGGAAGCATGCGAAAGGCGCCACAGACAAAGCTATTTCGTCAGTCTGTGGCGTCAAGTTAGGCTTGAGTTATTGTGTTTACGGCCAGCCCAGGACGTGACCTTTCATACTTAGCGGCAGTGCTGCATATTTGAGAATTCAGCCGATCCTGCACTGCAAGCTCAGCTGCCTGAAAACCACAAGTAAGGTAGGCAAATAAATGTGGGAGCTGCATCACATAAGGAGCGGAACGTACAGCCAGACAGGCAGTGCAAGAATCACGGCACGTTTAGGAGAGTTTCACTAATGAAGCAGGAAAGGCCCTGGAAACATTATCATACAGGTAGGAAGCGACTCACTAAGTAGAACAGGTTTGCCTGAGGTGAGAAATGTCCAAATCTGCGTTCTGGACGTCTTGGTGTAGTGAAGTTTATCAGGATTGAATCAGGTTTTCATCTTTACACCACGCCACACAAAAAGCTGTACATTTTGGAAATATTCATAACGGCGTGGTGTAAAGACTGTGGAACTAGGGAGGCTAGTTAGGGTCTTGGGGTCACCTTAATTAACATTCTGTGATTCTGGGCTAATCACTTAGTCACCCCTGCCTAAAAAAACAAACACAAATCTGTTTGTGTAACATAACTGGCGCTCATGTAAAGGGCCATTAAGCCCCTTTGGGTCAAGCTCTGTCGTGTCGCCATGCCTGACTCTGCCTAGGGACGGAGCAGGCAGGCAGGAAGCGGAAGTAGCAGGAAACAGGAAGGGGAACAGGAATCTAGTCTGTAAGCCAGTCACGTCCTGGCAGGGAATAAAGAAAACGCATTGAAACTAGCTCTGAGTCCAGTGCGTTATTTGGGCGGGCTAAGGCGCGACAATGGCGACGAGGGTGGGATCCATTTACCCCACAAGCAACATCGCGCAGCCCAGCTGAGTGTGCGGCCCCAACGACGAGTCAGCAGTCCTCCTGCCGGCAGCCCCAAGAAACGAAATGAAAGAAAAGGGCGCGAAAAAAAAGCAACCGGCACCCGAGACTGCCAAGTACTCTGACCTGGCCAGACGACATCGCGCTGCCATCCAGGCATGTGTAGCGAGTGCAGCGCTCACACAGACGCGAACCGACTGAAGCGCTCGCGCAGCACAGAAGACGCGAGGAGCCCTGCTGAGCAGCGTCGCAGTGGACGCGAACATCCCGCTCCCGCGCGAAGCAAGAATAGACGCAAGGGTGAGTCCCGCTCCCTCGCGAAGCAAGACACAGACGCAAGGGTGAGTCCCGCTGCACATAAGCGACAATCAAGCAAGGAAAGCGTGGCAGCTGCATGACAGAGGGTGTCTGGGCCAAGGAGACAGCGTCCCATTTGGCGGCCATCTTTAGGTCAGGCGCCGGCCCCTTACACAACCCACGTCTCAATCAAGGCGGCCATCTTGGAGTCAGGCACGACCACTCCAAACCACAAAACTGAGTGGAAAAGCGCGGGAACACCAATACTCACCTCAGCCAGAAGCAAGGAGAAACAACAAAGAGGGCAGAATATCACGAACAACTTCAGAAGAGTGCAGAAATAACATGTCTGACACTGACGCTCACAGCACCTCTACAAGTGGGGGCACGCCAGCACAATCCAACGCAACAATGATGCCTCAAGCAGCGTCCGTAGGAGCACCCTTCATGCGACAACCACAGCCGCTGGTGCTGACGCCTGGCAACACCATGGGGCCCGCTTGGAAGACCTGGAGTGAGGATTTTGAAGATTACATGGAGGGCTCCCTGGTACAAGACTCCAAACGGAAGCTGGTTGCACTGCGAAATCTAGCAGGCCAAGAGATAGCACAAATAATCAAAGAAATGCCCGATGCAGCAACCGCCACATATGATGAAGTGAAAGCTGCCCTTGATAGACGATTTCTACACAAGCGCAACGTAGACTATGAACGCTATGTATTCAACCTAGCCTCTCAAGAGAAAAGAGAGTGCATGGGCGACTTCATCACGCGCATCAAAAGAATGACGCGCCATTGCGATTTTGAAAATTTCAAAACGGAAGACGCACTGCGGCTCCGCATCATCGATGGATGCCGTTCTGAATCACTACACAGGCGCCTCCTAAAGAAATCATACACCTTAGAACAGATTGAAGAGCTAACAAGAATCAATGATCAAGCAGAAGATCATGCCAAGCGAATAGAGACTCACAAGCCCGATCACAAAGAGCACGCCCTCCGAGTACAGGCACGCAAGACCACTCGACCCATGCCGAGCACGCATAGAGCAAACAAACACCACCACAGCTCCCGGAAAACGTCACCCAGACGAGAATCACGGCACACCAAGTCCACCAGATCTGCACCTGCGTGCTACCGATGTGGCCAAGACTATCCGCACTCGGGACAATGCCCAGCAATCGGCCAGCGGTGTCATCGCTGCGGGAAGGACAACCACTTTGAGGTAGCATGCCAAGCAAGACAACCCACACGTCAGTCTCCCGCCCCGCGATCTAGCACCCGACATCACGCACGTGCTGTAACGAGAAGAGAGAGTCACTCGTCCAGCTCGTCGAGATCAAGCAACCAATCAACAAGCTCTTACCAACGGCGAAGCAGATCCACGAGCACGCATTACCCTCGACATCACACAACGAGATCACGTCGAGCTCACAGATCCACATCTAGCGACTCATCGTCACACACGACGGAGTCACAAGACAGTGACGAGTACATTTGCATGGTGGCTGACCCAGACAGGCTGAAACGATACCCCAAGCTAGATATCATGATAGGGGATCACCCAGCAAAGTTCGTCCTGGACTCAGGAGCCTCACAAAATTACATCTGTGCACTGGAGTACTACAACATGAAAACTCGGCCCAAACTGGAGCCAGCAGCAGTTCGTATATTCACATGGATGTCTCGAAAACCCTTACCATGTCTAGGTCGGTTTCACACCACACTGACCTTCAAAGATAGGAAAATTCCAGCATATGTCCATGTGGTAGAAGGACCTGACGTTGCCGACTGCCTGCTCAGCTTGCCAACAGCTGAAAGACTAAAACTGGTGGAACTGCTATATATGACCGAAGACGCCCCGACATCGTGGCGAAATTCCCCAAACTCTTCAAAGGCCTGGGAAAGTTGAATCACTTCAAGGTGAAGCTACATATCAACGAAAGTGTGACACCTGTTGCCCAGCATCACAGAAAGGTGCCCTTTCATCTACAACAAGCTGTTGATGACGAGCTCCAAGACCTCTTACAAACAGACATCATAGAACGCACATCAGGACCCACCCCCTGGGTATCCCCCGTCGTGGTAGTCCCAAAGAAAGGACAGGACAACAAAGTCAGATTATGTGTGGACATGCGAGCGCCCAACACCGCCATCGAGCGAGAACGCCACCCAGGGCCACACATAAGTGATATGATCACAAGACTAAATGGTGCTACAATATTCTCCAAACTTGACCTTAATAAAGGTTATCACCAATTAGAGCTCCATGAACAATCAAGGTACATTACAACATTCACCACGCACCAGGGCTTATTCCGCTACAAACGCCTAAACTTCGGCATTTCATCAGCTGCCGAAATCTTCCAAGAAACCATCCGGAGAATCATTCAAGGAATTCCAAACTCATTTAACTACAGTGACGACCTACTAGTCTTTGGTAAGGATCGGGTTGAGCACGACACTGCACTGGACAGGGTATGCCACGCCTTACTGAAGGCAAACTTGACGCTAAATGCCACCAAGTGCGAGTTCCACAAAAACACCCTGAAATTCTATGGACACACCTTCTCAAGTGAAGGGATGAAACCAGACCCTGACAAGGTAGCCGCGCTCGCTGACACCCCGACGCCCCGAGATGTGAGTGATCTCCGCTCTTTCCTCGGAATGGCGAGCTACTGTGCACGTTATATACGTGACTACGCCACCATCAGCTACCCACTTCGAGAACTAACGCGTTAAGGTCAGCCCTTTGAGTGGTCACAAGCATGTGAACAAGCCTTCATGGAAATCAAACAAGCCGTTGGTTCAGCCATTAACCTTGCCTATTTTGACACAAACAAAAGAACAAAGATCACTGTCGACGCCAGTCCAGTGGGCCTAGGCGCCATCCTAGCTCAGTATCGTGAACACTCTGACCAACGCCATATCATCGCATACACCAGCTTCAGCCTCACGGACACGGAGAAAGCATACTCCCAGCCCGAAAAAGAAAGCTTGGCCGTAGTATGGGCGTGTGAACACTTCCACCTATTTGTGTATGGAAAACATTTCACCATCATCACTGACCACCAGGCACTAATCACCCTATTTGGCAATCCCAACGCCAAGATGCCGCCAACCATTGAGCGGTGGGGGCTGCGCCTCCAAGACTACATATACACGATTGTCCACAAACCGGGCAAGGCTGAGAATCCAGCGGACTATATGTCTCGACACCCCCTACCCAGCGCCACGACTGCGCAATCACTAGCAGACGACTACATTCACTTCGTCATTGACGCGGCGTGCCCTCCTACTGTCCCCCTTGAGGACATTCAAGAAGCATCCGCGTCGGACCCACTCATTCAAGCGGTCATGACCCACGTACGTGCAAACTCCTGGCGACACGTCAAGACCACACCCCCAAGCTCAGAAACACACCTCAGTGACCTCACGGCGTTTCAACGCATTCATGATGAACTTTCCATCAGTGACAATGGACTTCTCCTGAGAGGGGGGAGAATTGTGATCCCACACAAACTACGCCAAGGAATTATCAACCTGGCCCACGAAGGCCACAGAGGCATAAATGCCACAAAGAAGATTTTGAGAGAACGAGTCTGGTTCCCCTCTCTCGACCTGATGGTAGAGACAACCCTAAAAGACTGCATGACTTGCCAACTGGTTAGTCGCAAAGAACCCTCAGCCCCACTTCAAATGTCCGAACTTCCAGACGGAGTGTGGCAACAAATCGCAGTTGACTTCTTTGGACCACTGCAGTCAGGACAATACATCATGGTCGTCATGGATGAGTACTCAAGATTTCCTTTTGCACACATGATACCATCTACCAGAGCAACAGCAGTCATCCCCATACTGGATGACATCTTCGCAGCATGGGGCGTCCCCTCAAGAGTCAAATCTGACAATGGACCCCCGTTCAACGGCCATGAGTTCACAGACTTCGCGAAGCATCTCGATTTTAAACACCAGAAAATCACTCCCCCTATGGCCACAAGCCAACGGCATGGTGGAGCGATTCATGGGGACGCTAAAGAGGGCAATCCAGCAAGCGGAACTAACACGCAGAGATATCCAGCAAACTTTGAACGAGGTGCTGAAGGCCTACCGGACCACTCCGCACAACACCACAAACCAGTGCCCAGCCACAATAATGCTGGGAAGAACGCCCAGAACGCGATTACCCACAATAAGCATGACATCTCAACCACGGACCATCACTGTTGATCACGACACGCTGGTTGACATTGACAGGAAAAAGAAGCAGAAGATGAAGACATATGCAGACCGGCGCCGACACGCCAAAGATGTCGACATCCGAGAAGGAGACTGGGTCATAGTACGAGGTGACCGGCGAACAAAAGCAGATAGCCGATACCTGGACATTCCACTGCAGGTCTACAAGAGGAAAGGAACAATGATCACAGCCAAAGCTGATCACAAGCAAATAACAAGAAACATATCGCATTTCAAGAGATACACTCCCTCAAACGGGCGAGAAACGTCCTCGGGTCAAACCTCAAGTGACCCCGCCAGTCAAAGCAATAGCAACGACGCCCACAGTCATAACTCTCCAAGAATCACCAGTGGCCCTGATCGGCGCAGCCAAACGCCAGATCGAGAGGTTCGTCCCAGACGACAGGTGAGGAGACCCAGGCGACTCGTTGAAGAAATGTAGGGAGCAGCAAACTCTTGTACAAAAGGGGGAGATGTCGTGTCGCCATGCCTGACTCTGCCTAAGGACGGAGCAGGCAGGCAGGATGCGGAAGTAGCAGGAAACAGGAAGGGGAACAGGAATCTAGTCTGTAAGCCAGTCACGTCCTGGCAGGGAATAAAGAAGACGCATTGAAACTAGCTCTGAGTCCAGTGCGTTATTTGGGCAGGCTAAGGCGCGACAAGCTCCTACTAAATAAAAGCTAAAACTGTAAAAATCCTGATGAGTGTGCGTTATCGTAAAGTTTTCAGGTAAAATCGCCGGATCAGCAGCTCCTTCAAAAAAACTACACAAATAAGCTGGAGAAAAAAGTCAAAATCTGTTCCTTTCTAAGTGCTGTGCTGTCTTCTCTGCAGCACAAATGGGGTCAGTACAAAGCTACCTACTGTTACAACTACAGATGGTTCTTTTATCTCCCTTGCAGATCAAATGTGATTAATGTTGTGGCAGTAGACATTACTTAGATGTAATCTGCAGGGAGAATAAAACAAGCACTAACAACGCCACTTAGTGTGCCTTTTTATTAATGAAAATTACTGGTTACTCAATGAGTGATGTTTGGTCGATGAGAGTGTGAATGGGTGAGTAATTGAATGTGGGGGTTGACTATGTGGATAGGTAAATGTGATGACTGGTTATATGAATTGGTTGAATGACTATAGGAAGCTTGATGCGGATGGGTGAATATGAGTGAGTAAGTGAATGATGTAAGGTGGGAGAAAGTGAAATAATTGTAGGTAGGGGAATGATCCTAAGTGAGTAGTTGAGTGAGTAACTGGGTGGATGACTGTGAGAATGATAAGGTGGTTAGACGAAAGCTTGTTAACCGCATGCGTGCGGCGGCTTTTCCCGCTGTGTGCGGCATTTTTTCAATTACCACGATACATGACGAGCTCAGCTCGTCATTCGCGTACGGTAGGTAACGCTGATGACGAGCTGAGCTCGTCATCAGCATTGAAGGGGTTAAAACGCCATGAGTTGACTGAAATTCAACCTGCTGTCTTCATAACCTTTTTAAATAACTGAAAATATAACAGTGAGTGGGAATGGCAATGTGAATTAGGTGAATGAGTGGAAGGGTAGTTAGATGAGAATGTATGATTGACTGAGTGAACGAGTGTGGGTGGGTGAACAGCAGAATGGGTGTGTGTAGTATATGGCTCAGAGGGAGAATGAGAGTGTATACGGGTAGATGGATGAATGTGAGTTGGTGAGAAATTGTGATGAACATACGTTGGTAAAACGGGTGAAGGTTTGAATGAAATCTGGTCAGTCGCTGGCCTCTTGTCTCTTAGCTGGGTCTGAAGGCTCCTTGGACTAATGCATCCACTAAGCCTTCTGACATGGCTGATGATCTCCACTCAAACTTTCACCCCTCTGGGTCGATAAAAGAAAACTATTGAGGTTGTGTAAAAGTGTGTTCACCCTCTCTTCCAAAACACCGTTTCCCTGAGAAAATCAGGCATCAGTTTGCTCACTATGCTAAACTGTGCAGTGCAATCCTGTCTATGGACTTCCACTATTTGCAGCCACCAGCCGCCACTCAGTATTATATCTGATTAAACAATCATGAAACGTGTCTGCCCTTATAAAACCTGCACTGTGACTCTCTCCTAAAGTGAACTCGAGTGACGGAGCCTCTGAGAGATGCAGGGAGGTGTGACGTGGGTTTGAAGGGGTCAGGAGGGTCTTGTATCATCCAATGAGCCGCGAGCCTATTTGCATAGAGGGAGTGACCCCCTCGCCCCCCACCCCTCCCCCACACCCACCCCTGCAAGGGTTTAAAGAGGACTATTAGGGCCCCACCCTGAGACCTGTCTGCATCAGAGAACATAGCCCTGCTGACGCATCACCATGTCCTGGGCCCCCCTCCTCCTCGCGCTCAGCGCCCTCTCTGCCTGTAAGAACTGAATGTGTTTACTTATAATTAGTCCATTAACAGTTTAAAATAAATAGGGCAGACAAATGTAATCAGGAGTTCCTTGTATTTTTTCTTGCAGGTTCCTGGTCTCTGCCGGTGCTGACCCAGCCGTCCTCAGTGTCAGTGACCCCCGGAGAGACAGCCAGACTGCCCTGTGTTGTGAGCAGCGGCAGCTACTACATCTACTGGTACCAGCAGAGGCCCGGGAGCCCCCCCAGGTACCTGCTGAATTATTATTCTGACTCTAGTAAGCACCAAGGCTCCGGGGTCCCCGCTCGGTTCTCGGCCTCCAAGGACCCCTCCAGTAACACCTGTCACCTGCTCATCACCGGGGCCCTGGCGGAGGACGAGGCCGATTATCACTGTCAGGTCTGGGACAACAATGCTGCACAGTGACACCGAGCGATGGGGAAGTGAGACAAGAACCTCGGCCACAAATGGAACTTGAAACGAATCATATCCTTTCCCAGCATCTCTCTATCGAGTTGTTCTCTTCTCTCAGAGGTGTTGTCCTACACTACAGGGCAGCAGAGGAAAAGTGAGTCTTCCAACACCAATACCTTGTCCATAAAGTGCCTGAAGCGCCTGTCGGGAGATTCTCCTGTCGCGATAATGATGGCTGAGTGATGGGCACACTGGCCAAAACTTTAAAAAATATGTGTCAAGCAATATTTTGTGATATAATCACAGCAGCGTTACAGTCCTTCTAACTTAAAAAAAAATACAGCGTGAGCAGGGGGTGGGGCCTTAGAGGGGGGTTTCAAGCCAAGAAGAGCCCGGCTTCCCTTATCAGCCTCTCCCCTTTAAGGGCCAATACAAAATTATACGGCGATTGATTATTAGCAGGAAGGGACACCTTACTGCGCACAAACATTCAATAATGGCGATTTGCTCTTTCTATGGGTGCTGCAAAATGCAGCCCACATAAAAAGAGCAAAATGTGAGGAGAAATTAATGATTTCTCCTCATATCACCATCCTAAGACCAGGTTTTACCTGACCTTAGTTTGTGGCGCTGCCCCAGCCTTATAAATAGGGGGCAGCCTCAAAAAGCAATGGGATTTGCGGCAGATCTCCCACTGTAACACCCATTGCATGTCCCGTTCATGCTGAGTGAAGCATGAAAATAAGCCTTATTTACAAGCTGGCGCAAAGCCACGTTTAGTGACTTAATGCCGCTTTCTAAATAAGGAGAAGAGGATACCACCACCAGAACTTCACTAAAAGTGACATTCTGATGGTGATAGCCGCTTGTTAATATGCCCCCATGTGTTCCATTTTCTCAGCTGTTGTTAAAATTTCTCACTTCAGGTCCAAGAAGCCACTATGTAACTTGCTTTGCAGCCAAAAGATCCAAAAAATAATTGCACAGGTGACAGAAAGCTCTGAAGTGATGGTTATGATTTCAAAAGCATCAACATGTTTATTAATCGGATGTATGACGTTACAACGCACACTTTTACAACGCATACTGTTACAACGCATTTTTTACACCGCAACATCCATTACAACGCACACTTTTACAACGCATACCATTACAACGAATTCTTAAAAAATACCTTTATAACGCATTCCACTACAACGCATACTACATTTACAACGCATACCATTACAAGGCATTACATTACATTGCAAATAAGGTAAGTGTTGGATAGTGTAGGGGTTAAAATTACTATTCTAACTCCAGGGGGTGCAACAGTAGGGAAAATATTGGATAGTGTAGGGGTTAAAATTACTATTCTAACTCCAGGGGGTGCAACAGTAGGGTAAGTATTGGATGGTAAGTTTTGCGTTGTAATGGTATGCGTTGTAATGACTGCGTTGTAATGGTATGCGTTGTAGTGGTGTGCGTTGTAGTGTCATGCGTTGTAATGACTGCGTTGTAAAAGCGTGCGTTGTAATGGATGTTGCGTTGTAAAAGTTTCGTTGTAATGGTAGTGCGTTGTAAAAGTTGCGTTGTAAACGTCATCTCCCTTATTAATCTGATACAATGTATTTCAAACGGAATTGTGACTTAGGCCAGCATTAATGTGTTAGCGGATCCTTATCAGAATTTCATGTGTTAAAAGCAAGGCATATTTACATATCTGCATATATGTTGGTAACCCATTTAATTCCCCTGTAAACTGCTGCAGTTTTATATTAATAAATCAATACAAAAGTGCAGTTCAGCTATGTAACAAATCTGCCTTTTCTGCTTGGCCCATGCCCAATTGCCACTGGTCATCTGGAAACTTCCAGGAAAAGGCCTCTTGCAGCTTGTTATAGCCCTGTAGCTTACACAGGAGGTCAGCCAACTGATCCTTGGAGTCTTTTTTGTGGGTGCAGAGGTGGGGGGACAGTTATTCGGGGCTCCTCACAGGTCATAGACAACGGGTTTAGGCCCCTTCTGTTCTTCCTCAAGTCCAGCTGAGTGATGGGCAGACTGACCTCTGAAAACAAGGGAATCCTTCTGAGCAAAGGAAGAGAGAGAGTTTAATTCTTCCAAAAATAAAATAGTCAAAACATAAGAGGTAATTTGTTCTGAGGAAAAATGAATATAACTTTCCAAAACTTTTTAAAATATGTCAAGCAATATTTTATAAAACTTTTTAAAATATGTCAAGCAATATTTTATCATGTAATTGACTGCAGGTTTACAGACCTTCTACCTTAAAAAAAAATACCATGTGAGGAGGAGGAGGTGGGGACTTAGAGGGGGGTTTCAAGCAAAGAAGAGCCCTTACTTTTATCAGCCTCTCCCCTTCAAGGGCCTATGCAAAATTATACGGTCACACTAGGAAATGGAATGAGTATGCCATTTTATTTAGCTTAAGTTGAATTAGGGCCTGTATAAGACAACATAGGAGATATTTACAATAAATGTTGGAGTGCGGTGTTGCTCCAAAATTGGTATTCTGTGCTCCGACAGTTTTTTAAATGCAAGAATGCGCCAAACTTACCACTGTTGTGGGTACTGACTGTTTGGTTGGCCCCTGGAGCCTACCAAACAGGTCAAACAGGTCGAACAGGACCACCCACTCTCCCGTTTTCTCTATGGAGGAGAAAATGGCGCGGCTGTAGCACTCTCCCCTGCGCCTCACCAAACATAACGCTACCATTGCAGCGTTCTGATTGGCTCCCATGTTAGGTTGCGGCCGGCGGCATCATGACTCGCGGGCCTTAGGTTCAGCGGCCGCGACTGACGTCTACATAAACAGCCTCTGGTGTCTGGACGCGGCCATTATTGTCTTCAACGAGTGATTCGAAAATGTGAGTTTGAAACTTTTTTTTCAACTTCTGCCACTGGCGGTTATATACGTGGGGCACCCCGGCACACACAGCAGGAAGGTCAGGCTGAGCCAGAGTGTCTCCAGGAGGCCAGCGACCACCCACTCCGGCCAGTACAGGACTGTGGTGCGGTGGGGCCTGAGGTGAATCTAGGCCGCAGCAGCGCATTAATTATACACGAGACAGATGGTTTCACTCTCGTGGCCGCAAGACCCCAATCGGTCTTCGGATGTTTATTTATCCCCTCGGGTCGAGCCCACCTGCGCGGTGTGTGGATGCATGAATGTGGCAACATAGTAGTAGACGGCTCGGATGGCTCTCTACATCCCTACTTTCTTTCAGTTCTGGACCATCAAGTCCTCCCAGTTCATGGAGACTTATATACAAAGTCCTTCAGTTGCTGACTCAGCACAGGATTCAGCTGGACACCATACTTCTGGCTCCGGGAACCGTGACCAGCGGAGAACTGGACAGGACAACCCCGGAACACTCTGTGGCAGTGTTTCGACAAGTTGACCGGGCAGCGTCAGCACTGCCTTGGCTGACTTGCTGGGGTGTCTCCAGTGGTGTACTCCCCATGCTGGGTGAGGTAGGAGGGGAGAAACTCGGAATGGTGCCCTGGTAGTTGGATGCTTCTTCGTCAAACTCCCTCTCAGCTGCCTCCTTGAAAATGGGCACATTCCTCGTTACGGATTGCTGTACCTTTTGAGCAGTGGTCATGGTCTCTTGAACCCCTACAACGATCCATACTTCTGGCTCGTAGGGCGTCCGGAACTTCCACCAGGGGTGTCGGTCTTTGATCACCACCTGGTCTCCCACTCTTAGCTGAGGTTCATGCGCTCTTCAGGCTTCGCTGGCCTTCTGGTTCATTGTCTCCCTCCTTGCTTGGACCACTGCATCATCCTGCTCCACGGGCACCCACGTCGGGTCAGACGGGATACTGTCTTGTGGGGCCCACTTGAACAGTAGATGACCCGGAGCACACTTGGTGGTGCTAAGAGGGGTCTGTCGATACGCACCAAGGAATTGGTCGAGAGCTGTTTCAGCATCTTCTCCCCCATACACGGCGATGCACAGCGCTCGGTTGAGTGTCCTCATCAGACGTTCCACTTCCCCATTTGCTGTGGCCACAGCGGGGGGATCTTTCGGTGGCAAATAGCCTTATTCTCAAGATACTCCTGGAACTCTCGGCCCAGGAATGGGAGTCCGTTGTCGGACTTTACCTCTTCCGGCAGCCCTATCATTGCAAAAGTTTTGTCTAGGACCCTCTTTTTACCTGGGGAAATGCTGTTGACGACATCGCTTCGACAATGGGGAACTTCGAGAACGAGTCAACCATGACCAGCATGTGACGTCCTTCTGGGAAGCTCCCAAAGTCCAGGCCAAAATGTGTCTAGGGGTCCTTGCTTAGTTCTTCTGTGATCACAGGGGCAGGTGCTGGATCTCCTCCGGTGATTGTACAGGCATGGCACTGTCTCATAATTTCCTCTACCATGGAGTCCATCGCAGGGAACCATACCTGGTCCAGCAACCAGGCCTTTGTCTTCGCCATTCCTTGATGGCCAACATGTGCCAGCATGAGGATCCATTTCTGCAGACTCTCCGGGACCACTATCAGGTGTCCTCTTCAAACAACTCCTTATACCCCCACACTGAGTTCATGGCGGACTTGCCAGAGCTGTTGTCGGGCGTGGCTGACTTCAGACCGGAGGACGCAGGCTCCATCCATGAAGTGGGTCCACTCATTGCTCTCCAGCGCTTCTCTCACTCGAGATAGAGTGTGGTCTTCCTGAGTGGCCTGGCCAATTTCTTCGAGCGTAATGGCTGTGAGACACACCCCTTGCGACACCATGTTAATGAAGGCTTCGGTGTTGCATGCATCCGCCAACGGGGTCGATGGCATCGTGGACTCTAGGTGACGAGACAGATAGTCGGCTGGGTTGTGGGTCCCTGGACGGTAGATTACCTTAAAACTGCACTGCCCACCGTTCAATACTCGGGGGCACCAGCCAAGCCAAGCCTGCAAACAGCGGGAGTAGCAGTTTGTGGTCAGTCACAACGTGGAATTCCTGGCCGCACAGATACAGGTGAAAATGTTGGCACGCCCACTTGATAGCCAGCGCCTCTCTTTCAATTTGGGCGTCCCTGGTCTCTATCGTTTCAGTAAGGGCCTTGCTGGCGTAAGCGACCAGTTTCCAGATCTCCAGGCTGTGTTCCTGAAGGAGGACCGCTCCTAGGCCCACTGGGCTGGCGTCGACGACCAGTTCCATGCGTTGCCATGGGTGAAAGTAGGCCATCACCGTCTTGTCTAGCAGTCCTGCTTTGATGTCCTGGAATGCTTTATGGGCCGCTGATGTCCACTCCCACTTGTGATCATGGCGAGTGAGGACCTGGATTGGCTCCGACGTGGCCGCGAGGTTGGGAATGAAACGCCCACAATATGTTGCCATGCCGAGGAAGCTCCTCACTTCTGTGGGGTTTCTTGGCGTGCTGGCTGCGTGGATGGCCTCGGCCTTCTTCGGGTCCACCAGGAGCCCTTCTCGAGTGAACATATATCCAAAGAAGTCGACTGTCTCCTGATAAAAGGAGCATTTGGACTTGTGCAGAGTCAACCCACAGTCTACTAGCCTCTTCAGAGTGTCTCGGAGGTGGGTGTGGTGCTCCTCCAGCGTGTTTGAGAACACTCGTATATCACCACTAAGGTTGATCACCCCTTGTAGCCCCAACAGTGCTTCCCTGATGGCATTTTGGAATACTTCTGCAGCAGACGACACTCCAAAGCTTAGCCTCTTGTATCTTCGGAGGTCAACGTGCGTCGACAAGGTGGTAAAAACCTACTCTCAGGCTCCAGTTCCAGCTGATGGTAACCGGCGTTCAGGCCTAGCTTGGAGAACCATTTGGCCCCGTTTAAATCTGTCACGATGTCATCCACTGTGGGAGTGATGTGACGTTCTCTCTTTACATCGGTATTTGTCAGCCTCATGTCGACACAGAGCCGGATGGCTCCAGGTTGCTTGGGTGTGGGTGCCACGAACAGTGGGGACACCAATGGGGTTGGGTCAGAGACTTTTTCGCTCACATCCAGATATTCAAGCTTTCTCAGCTCTTCCTCCACTTGCGGGCGAAAGTTGAACGGCACCCGCCGATACCTGAGGGCCACTGGTTGTACCGAGAGGTCAATGTGAAGCTTGAACTTCTTGCCCTTAAGCTTTCCCAGTCCTTTGAAGAGAGCCGGGAATTCCTTCAGCATCGCTTCAGCATGGGAGTCATGATTCTGATTGGTGAAGAAGACAAGTCCTAGGTCCTCAGCCGTTTGGCAGCTGAGCAGAGTCCCCTTCCTTCCTTCGATGATGTGGAACCTTGCGTCAGTGGAGTAGTTTAGGCTCGCGACTGTGGTTTGGATAACTCCACGGAGAGGAAGCGGGTCAGTCCCTCCATATGTGTAGATTCGGGCTGTGAAAGGTGCAAGTGGGGGTCGAGGTGACAAGCGGTCATACTGCTCCGAGTCCATCACATTGACAGACGCACCGGTGTCAATGAGGGCTTGTACAGCGGTGCCTTTGACTGAGACAGTGGTACACAAGGGGGTGGTGATGTCCGGAGCATCTGAACCAACCAAACACTCACACCCAGTCAACAGATCTGGGTTTGATCCATCACCGTTCTTTAGCCCACTCTGCCACCCCAGTTCAGATATGGCCATATGCAAATCAGTCTGACCCTGTGCCTCATGGGAACAGTCCAGCCCGAACTGCCAAGCCATGCCTTCCCTGGACCGGAAACAAGCTTCCTAGGACCGGTTTCTGGCATTTCAACCGTCTTCAGCCAGGCTTGCTTGAATCCAATGGCAAAGTGAGCAAGGGACTCACGTCTGTGCATACCCAGCCAACCCATGGCGAACAAAGCGGTACAAAAGGGGGTGGTGATGGACGGAGCACCTGAACCAATCAAACACTCACACCCAGTCAACAGATCTGGGTTTGATCCATCACCGTTCTTTAGCCCACTCTGCCACCCCAGTTCAGACATGGCCATATGCAAATCAGTCTGACCTTGTGCCGGGTGCGACTCGCCCCGAAGTGCGCAGGGTACCGGGCCCATGTGTACCAAAGCCCGGGTTGCATCAGCAGGGCCAACCGGCCTAAGTGTCCACAGAAGTAGCGGAAA